>NC_092874.1:356963795-358348795 GCF_028372415.1 Notamacropus eugenii | reverse complement strand
CCACATATTTTTGTAGAGCAATAATTTGTAAAGTAAGTAGATATTTCACAAAAATAGAGAAAGGAGACCCTGTAGGAAATACCTAGTATTCTTGGATGCCATTATATGGTAATACTAATCAGATTATTGTAGATAGATAAATAGATAGATCAATATTAGTGCAGAGAGTTTTATATTAACTCAAGGAAATTGGTGGTTTGGGGGTAAGGTTGTTGGAATACTAGAAAAATTCTAGGAGGGGAGACAGAAAGACAGAGAGGGAGAGAGAGAGAGAGAGAGAGAGAGAGAGAGAGAGAGAGAGAGAGAGAGAGAGAGAGAGAGAGAGTTTAGAAAGATGTAAAATGTATGGAAAGGGGAAGCTCACAGTGGATTTCAGGGTAAAACTAAAGTAAATTTTTAAAAAGGGTTATATTTAGTAATAAAAAATGAAGATAATTGAAATAAATATATATTTCCAAAATATTTAATAATCCAGATTGCCAAAATAATAAATTCAGATCCTTACTAACATTTCTGAAAGATAAATTGAAAAATCATAAATGAGTTGCTAAATGTGGTAATGAAGTTTAAAACATTGATCTAAATGCATTCATATTGAAATAATTTATAAAGCATATAAATGTCCAAAAGTAGAGAAAGGAGGCACTGTAGCAGTCACCATCTATATAGATATGCATGTTACACAAATAAGCAGAGAAATAAAAACCATGATGGGAATGACACTAGGAATAACTTAGACAAAAACATGGATCAGTATCATTGTTCAATATTGATGCAATAATATTGAGTAAAATACCAAACAGTTATAGTAATGATTTTTCCCCTAACACAATTTGCTAAATCCAGGTTGGATTTATTCTATAAATGGTTTTACAGCAAAAAAAAAAATTCATCATCAATATATTGAACTAATAAAAATAACGTCATATTATCAAATCAAACAAAACCTCTCAAAAGGCTCCTATAAAAATGCCATTGTCACTCATCTCCAAAATACTAAAATTAAAGGGAATAAAAGGGTGTTTCCTTAGTATAAGAAAAATCCTTCTTTAAGCCAAGTGATAACATTATTTGAAATAGGTAAAATATTGAAATGTTTCCCCCCCCTCAAATGAGCAAATAATTAAGGATATTCACTGTCAATATTGTGGTTTGAAATATTTTTGGAAATATTACGTATAACATGAGAAAAGATGAATGAATAAGCATGAACAAAGAAAACATCTCAATTTATACATGACATTACGATTTAGTTAGAAAATCCCAGAGTATTGATGAAAGCAACAGCTTTAGATTAAGTTAGATAAAAACATAAAATCAGTCTTTCTGTATATTATTAGCAAAACCTAGGATTAATAAGTTAAAAATAATATTCAAGTAGAAATAAAACTTATAAATTATCTGGGAGACAACCTGTCAAAGAACACTCAAGCTCTGTATACGCTTTACTAAAATAAAAATTTAAATCATTGACACTTTTTTATAATTGAGATATTAAAATGTAATGAAAACTGAAGACAATTCTTAGATTAGTGGATTCAGTGCCATGTTAATCAAATCAATGAGATAACTTCATGAGAAAAAATGACAAAATTATTCTGACAAACAAAATTCAAGTATTTCAAAAGAACGATTTTTTTAATTCAATAACTAAGAAGAATGAGGAATAGAAAATTTCTATTACACTGTTATAGTCATCAAAACTATGTAGGAAAATAACTAAAAAGGTGACTGAACAGAGAGAACAAGGAAGATCTAGATAGAAATGAATATATTATGGGGAGGGGTTAGTGGGACAAAAGGGGAACTATTCTTGTACTAATAGTTAACATTCAGTAAACAAATATTTATTAACTAGTGCTATTGTTGTTAATAATATTTAAATGGAGCATTTGAGAGAAAAAACTTTTTTCTCCTTTTTCACCTGTCGGAAAGGGGAAAGAATATTTCTTTTTCCTGTCAATTCTTTTTCCTCCCTTTTCCCCCCACTTCCCCAGAACTGCTTTTTCCCTCCCCTTTCCTGTCCTCTTCTTACCTTCTCCCCTTCCTTTCTCTTTTTCCTTCCCTCCTTTCCTCCACACTTATTTCCTTCCTTCCTTCTTTCCTTCCTTCCTTTCTTCCTTCCTCCCTTCTTTCCTTCTTTCCTTTCTTTGTCCTCACATTCACCTTTTACTTTTTCTTTCTTTTCATCTTTGCTTCCTTCTTCTACCCTCCTCTCTCTCACAGACCAAATGAGAGTGCATTTCAGAGTCGTCCATGTCCCATTTTAGACCCATCCTCTTAATTCTGCTAATCATTTCTCGTATTTTTCCCACAAGAAATATTCATTGACTTTGTCCCTTACCGTTCATCTAAAATTAAGGATGACCGCAGTAAAATAAAGTTGCAATATCACATTTCCTGGGCTTACAAAGCTAGAATACAAAGACTATGTAATTAATGGATCATAAAAGGAATCTAAGAGATCATTTCATCCAAACCTTGCCTATGATAGATAAGGAAAATGAAGTCCAGTGTGATTAAGCTACACATAAAATTAATATGAAAAATGGGAATTGAAGCTAAGTCCTATCACTCAATTCAATGTTCTTCCTACTCTATTAGTTTATATTATAATTATTCTCTCTCTCTACTCACATATGTATCTAAGTGCATATATATGTGTGTGTTTGTGTGTGAATATACCTAAAATACACACACATATATAAAATATACACATATAAAATATATACATATGCATAATATGCACATATATGTGTGTGTATTGCATATTTCACATTAGAAAGGCCAAAACATGATTTTAAATTCATACCTTTCTTATATTAAGAAATTATGTAGAGAGCTAGTACTGATGGAGTCCGGAATGTGAGATACGTGAGACTTGTACTAGCGTAAAGGCTGATGTTCTCAGGAAATTGATTCACCATTCCACTCCTGATAATCAAGGACAAGATTGTCCTGACCCTAATTGTTTACCCCGAGGTTGTTACGTAGAAGGAACTAAGATATGGAAGTAAAAGATGTAAACTAAATATGTTTTCATGGGAATGACCCTGCTTGCTTGCTTGATTAGGAGAGTATATAAATCTTGACCCTCAGATCAATAAATCGGTCATGTACCAGTCATGTACAGATGGTACAGGATCGCCTAGCCCCCGCTGCTGTTATCTCTTTCTTTTCTATAATCGCCGTGCCTCTGATCTGCCAGTTGCTGCCAAAATTAAATTAAGAAATCATAAGGTAGGAGTAATTGAATATATGTGAAATAAAGGAGATAATTGATGAAATATGATCCTGGGCATGAGGAGATGTGGAATATGAGCACTAAAATGAGTTATTGGAAGCATTAGGATTTGGCAAACTGGGCAAAATATAGAAAACCACACAAAAAACATGGTTTGAGGGATTTCTAGACATAGAATAACTCTTAGACATCCTTTAAACAAATTGGAAAACATAAGAATAAAGGTGAGGATCTATTGACTCAATCATTGATCAACCTTATTCTATTTCTTCGGTGAGAACAGCTCCATTTGGTAAATTTAAGAACTGGATGTTAACAAAGCTTAAGCATCTTTGTTTTATTATAGAAAAGATTTAGACAAAATATGAACACTTCTTTTTCATTTTAGATACTTCTGAAAATCCCTAGATGTACTGGAATGATTTTCCAAAGGAAGAATATTCAGATTGGGTAACTTTTGTGTAATTAACAAGGCAGTTAACAGCCTGTAGATTCAAGTAAGTTGTGAATCATGAATAAACATTTCTAATGAACTCCCTGGGAAAGAACAATTGTGGGGGAAAAGAATATAGAATTCAACTTTGTTTTCAGCCTCCAACTCCCTCTACTTTATGAGGGCTTTATGAATTTTGGAGAACTGGAGGATTTTTAATTTTTCATCAGCATCCGAGCAATGTTTTAAAATAATTAATGCCAGTGTATGTACTGGAAGTCAAGGATAAATTGGACATGATGAAGAAAAGCAGGTAGAAGCTTCTATGAGGAGTCCAGCAGAAAACGAATATCATTCCTAAGGGAAACATCTTAATGACACAAGCTATGAGTTACTTTTTTTTGTTAACCAATGCACTTTAAGTTTGAACCAATATTCCCCTGGATTTGAGATGCACTGGTGAAAGAATATATCATAAAATTATGAGGGCTTATTTTTTACCTATTATTCTTATTATCCCCTTCATAAAATGTCTCTTTCTCGAAACTAGGTGAGTCTTTCTATTTAACTTTAAATGATAATTATGGGGGGGGGTGGGAAAGCATACCATTTAGTTGATGAGCTATAGCATTGGAAAAGACAACTGCTTAGGGACTTCCCTAGTCCTCTGATGGAATGTGGTATTGCCCTCCCCTGCTTCACCTCCCACCAGAGACCTAGTATACCTGTGGAGAGTTTGGCAGAAGAAGTATAGAGAATGTGATACACAAGCATTGCAGATTTGTCTTTATATGTAGAAATAACTTTGCCACAAGACAAGGGAAATTGTGGGAAAAATATTTCTTAAGCATTTTGCATCAAGGCCCAGATTATATAATTTCCTTTAAAATGAACAAAAATTAATGTAACAATTTCTTCTTCTCTCATTACTGGTATTGAGAGAAACTGTTAATAAATTATTTTTCTCAAATCTTTTTGAAGAGTAAGTGTGTGTGTGTGTGTGTGTGTGTGTGTGTGTGTGTGTGCGCGCGTATGACAGAAGAGAGGTTGTTACACGGTTTCATTAGAACCCTTCCTAACAAATACATTTTATTATATTTAAGATGAACACTGAAGATAACTAAATCTTAGAATTAAGTTACATTCGCAGTAGTAATTAAATTGGAAAAAATCAAACAAATCATTAGCTCACTTGAATTAGTTTATCTACCTGAATAGAAAAAAAGCATGCCATGATGACATTCAATAATAGTTCAATTACTGTAGTTCTCATGAAACAGCTTAAAAACAAATACATCAAATGTAGGCATAGACTGTAAGAGTCAATTGAGGTTTCTGACAAGCAATTATAAGTCTACATCAAGATTCAAAATCAAATAAAGCTGACTTAGTGATAGATAATAAAATTATCATTATCTGTAGAGAAGTTAGTTACTCAGATGTATTCCAAACTAAGACAATCTTATACTTGCATCACAGATGTAGATGAAAATATTAAACTAATTGTGTAGACATAGAAAATAAAAATATTTGAAAAATATGAAATTTAGTAAGTCATCTAAAGTATTTGCAAAATGTGAAGAGAACAGAGGGGAAAAAAGAATGGAAATGTGTTCCTTGCAAAGTTCTTCAACAAAGACTGGAGAAAGGCAGGCAATTAGTCAAAAATAAGAGTTGTTAAGTGTTTAAAATATTTCACTTGATAGAGATAGATGAAAACAGTAACATACTGTTTTCCTTTTACTAAAGACGTTAAGTTGAAAAATATTGTAGTATGAGGTCATTGTGAGAGAATATTGTAGATATTATTTTACAGTGCAAGAAATCTAAGAAAAAGAAAACACTAAAGAGGAGCCCAGATGGTGGAGCAAAAGCAGGGATTTCCTCTCCCCCAAATATCTGTAAAAATGTCTCTAAACATATTCTAGAGCAGAAGAACCCACAAAATGCAGAGTGAAACTAATCTCTAACCCAAGAAAATTTGGAAGGTCGAAAGGAAAGGTCTGTGGCACTAGTCTGAGATAAAGAGTTCAGTCCATCTTGGGTAGTGCTGTAACAAAAAGGCTATAGTCCACTCAGGTGACTGAATTCCTGGAAACTGTGGCAATTTCCAGACTTTTCAGCCTACAAACACAAAAGACAACTTAAGAAGTTGTCAGGAAAGTTCTGATAGATCTAGGTGATAGAGAACCAATGTCTGGCCCGAGTTCCAGAGTGGTGGCTACACAGTCAGTGATTGCTTCTGGAGCTCACAACCCACAGACAGTGGTGGTGATCAAGTAGCTGATCAGAGAGGGATTGCAGGCATCTCTTTGTGAGTGCTGAGGCAGGATTCTTTTCCTTTGCCCATGCTTTGATCAGGGTCACAGGAAGAAGAAGAGGGAATGTGGGGAATCTTGTGGTGATGGTGGAGAGAGAATCTTATTCACAGTTCCAAGGCAGAAAAGAGTGCTTCTGGTTACTCATAGATCAAATACAGATAAGGCATGAAGAAAACACATTTCCTTGGATCATACAACATTGAGAGAACTGAAAATTTACAGTTCCTTAGAAATATCCCTGAAAACAGCTCCACAAAACCCCTGAAGATTGGACAGTACACACACCGCACTGGAAGCAGAGACCTACATTTAAAAAGAGTTAAAAAGTCACGTAATTGTCTGGGGCAATGAACAGAGGGGGTAAAATCAGACTATAGAATGTCACTTTCTTGGTGGCAAGGAAGATCAAAACATGCAGCCAAAAGAACACAACAAAGTCAAAGCTCTTATATCCAAAGCCTCCAAGAAGAATATGGCCAGGAAAGAGCTCACAAAGGAATTTGAAAATCAAGTAAGAGAAATAGAGGAAAAAATTAGGAAGAAAAATGAGAGTACTCCATGAAAATCATGAAAATTGAATCAACATCTTGCTAAAGGAGACCTTCCCATCCAAAAAAAGCCCCATTAAAATAACACCCTAAAAATGGACTAAGCCAAACAGCAAAAGAAATACAAAAACCCAATGAAGATAAGAATGCCTTGAAGAACAGAATTGGCCAAGTGGAAAAGGAGGTGCAAAAGCTAACTCAAGAAAATAATTCCTATAAAATTAGAATGGAGTCAAAGGAAGCTAATGATTTTGTGAGAAATTAAGAAATTATAAAAGAAAAACAAAAGATTGAAAAATAGAAGACAATGTGAAATATCTCATTTGAAAAACCACTGACCAAGAAAACAGATCCAGGTGAGATAACTTGAAAATTATTAAACTACCTGAAAACCATGATCACAAAACAGCCTAGACATCATCTTTCAAGAAATTTTCAAGGAAAACTGTTTTTATATTCTGGAACCAGATGGTAAAATAAAAATTGAGAGAATCCACTGATCACTGCCTGAAAGAGATTCCAAAAGGAAAAATGTTTCTAGGAATATTGTAGTCAAATTCCAGAATTCCCTGGCCAAAGAGAAAGTATTACAAGCATCCAGAAAGAAACAAGTCAAATATTGTGGAACCACAATGAGGATAACATAAGATTTAAAAGATTGGATTTAAAAGGTAAGATTAAAACCAAGAATCACCTACATAGCAAAACTGAGTACAACATTTGAGGAGAAATAATGGACATTCAATGAAATAGAGAATTTTCATGTATTTTTGCTGAAAAGAACAGAGCTGTGAGGAAAATATGACTTTCAAATGTAAGAGTCATGAGAAACATGAAAAGTTAAACAGGAAAGATAAATCAAAAGGGACTAATTAAAGCTGACGTGTTTACATTTTTTTTTTTCAAAATCTCAATTCTTTTTTTTTTATTTATTTTCACACAATTTTGGGTTACACATTTTCTCCCTTCTATCCCCTCCACCCCCCAAACCCTAGCTCTCTAATTGCCCCTGTGACCTATCTGCTCTCTCCTCTATCCTCCCTCCCTGCCCTTGTCTCCGTCGTCTCTTTTGTCCAGTAGGACCAGATAGCTTTCTTGACCCCTTAACCTGTATTTCTTGTTACCCAGTGGTAAGAACATTACATTTGGTCCTAACACTTTGAGTTCCAACCTCCTTAGCTCCCTCCCTCTCCACTCCTTCCCCTTGAAAGACAGGCAATTCAATATAGGCCATATCTGTTTAGTTTTGCAAATGACTTCCATACTAGTTGTGTTGTATAGGACTAAATATATTTCCCTCCATCCTATCCTGTCCCCCTTTACTTCTATTTTCTTATGGTCCTTTCCCTCCCCATAAGTGTCGACCTAGTATTGCATTCTCCTCCCCATGCCCTCCCCTCCATCCTCCCCCCCACCCTGCTTGTGCCCCTGTCCCCCACTCTCCTGTATTATGATATAGGTTTTCCTATCAAAATGAGTGTGCATTATATTCTTACCTTTAGTGGAATGTGATGAGAGTAGACCTCATGTTTTTCTCTTGCCTCCCCTCTTTATCCCACCACTAATAAGTCTTTTGCTTGCCTCTTTTATGAGAGATAATTTGCCCCATATAACTTCTCCCTTTCTCCTCCCAATATTTCTCTCTCACTGCTTGATTTCATTTTTTTTTAATATATGATCCCATCCTCTTCGATTCACTCTGTGCACTTTGTCTCTATGTATGTGTGCGTGTGTGCATGTGTGTGTGTGTGTACTCCCACCCAGTGCCCAGATATTGAAATGTTTCAAGAGTTATAAATATTGTCTTTCCATGTAGGAATGTAAACAGTTCAACTTTAGTAAGTCCCTTATGACTTCTCTTTGCTGTTCGCCTTTTCATGGTTCTCTTCATTCTTGTGTTAGAAAGTCAAATTTTCTTTCCAGTTCTGGTCTTTTCATCAGGAAAATTTGAAAGTCTTCTATTTCATTGAAAGACCATTTTTTCTCCTGAAGTATTATACTCAGTTTTGCTGGGTAGGTGATTCTTGACTTCAGTCCTAGTTCCTTTGACTTCTGGCATATCCTACTCCATTCCCTTCTATCCCTCAATGTAGAGGGTGCCAGATCTTGTGCTATCCTGATTGTATTTCCACAATACTTGAATTGTTTCTTTCTAGCTGCTTGCAATATTTTCTCTTTCACCTGGGAATTCTGGAATTTGGCCACAATGTTCCTAGGAGTTTCTCTTTTTGGATCTCTTTCATGTGGTGTTCTGCGGATTCCTTGAATATTTATTTTGCCTTCTGGTTCTAGAATCTCAGGGCAGTTTTCCTTGATAATTTCATGGAAGATGATGTCTAGGCTCTTCTTTTGATCATGGTTTTCAGGTAGTCCCAGAATTTTTACATTGTCTCTCCTGATTCTATTTTCCAGGTCAGTTGTTTTTCGAATAAGATATTTCACATTATCTTCCATTTTTCGAATCTGCGCGGTATGTTCTGAGATATCTGTCTTTCTTGAAAAGTCCTTAGCGTCCATCTGTACCATTCCAGTTTTGAAAGATCTATTTTCTTCAGTGAGCTTTTGAATCTCCTTTTCCATTTGGTTAATTCTGCTTTTGAAAGCATTCTTCTCCTCATTGGCCCCTTGCACCTCCCTTGCCAGCTGAGTTAGGCAAGTTCTCAAGGTGCCAATTTCTTCAAGATTTTTTTGGTTCTCCTTTAGCAGGGAGCTGATCTGCTTTTCATGCTTCTCCCTCATCCCTCTCATTTCCCTTCCCAGTCTTTCCTCCACCTCTCTAATTTGATTTTCAAAATTCCTCTTGAGCTCTTCCATGGCCCGAGCCCATTGGGTGGGCTGGGACACAGAATCCTCGATTTCTGTGTCTTTGCCCGATGGCAAGCATTGTTCCTCCCCATCAGAAAGGAAGGGAGGAAGTGTCTTTTCTCCGGTAAAGTACCCTTCAATAGTTTTATTTCTTTTCCCTTTTCTTGGCATTTTCTCCAACCAGTGGCCTGACGTCTGAATGTTCTCCTCACACCCACCTCACCTCCTGGTCCTCCCAGCCAGCGTTTGGGGACTGAGATTCAAGTGCTGCTTCCCGCCTTAGGATTTTTGGCGGGGGCAGGGCTGCTATTCAGTGAGAGAATTAAGTTCAGGTGGTCAGGTCGGGGCAGGGCCGCCTCTCAGGCCCAGTTCCCTCAGGGGGTTTATGCACAGACCTTCCACAATGGATCCAGGCTCCTGCCCGTTTGGGGAGCCCCCGTCCGCAGCCGCCTCTCAGCCCCCACCTCCCAGGGGGGCCCGAGCCATGGGGGCACCCCACTCCCCTCTCAACCCGCCAAAGAGAGTCTCTCACCCACCCCCGTCAGTCACCTGTTGTTGGGGGGGGCCCGTGCCGCCGCTGAAGATCCCGACTCCGGAGCCCTCTCAGATCTGTGCCTCTCGGAGCCGCCGCCGCAGCAAGTCCGGGCTGGGTTCCGCGTCTGCAGCGCGACGGACCTTTTGCGAGAGGTTTGCAGGTCCCTCTGTGGGTGGGGGGACCCGCGTGGCCGCTGGAGATCCCGTCCCCGTAGCACTCTCGGATCTCCTCCCCTCAGTGTCGCGGCCGCGGCAGGGCCACACTCCACTCCACATCCCGGCGCCCAGTCCGCGGCGCGAAGGACCCCCCGCGAGAGGTCCGCAGGTCTCTCCGGAGCAGGACTCTCCCTCGCTCCAATTCTCCGTGGTCTCTGGGTGCAGAATTCGCCCTGGCTTGGTCCCCTCCAGCTGTTCTGTGGTTTGTGTTTTCGGAGCTATGTGTATGTGCGTCTTTCTACTTCGCCATCTTTGCTCCGCCCCCAAGTGTTTACATTCTTACAGGCAAAGATATTTGTAACTCATGAGACCTTCCTCATTATTAGGGTATTTGGAGGGAATATATCTAGAGGGCACAGGATGAATTGAATAAGAACCATGATATCTAAAAAATGAAATTCAGCAGTAAGAGAGGAATGTACTGGAAGAGTGTGAAAGGGAGAGGAAGAATGGAGTAAATTATCTCACATAAAAGAGATGAGAAAAAGTTTTTACAATGCAGGGGAAGAGATTTGACTTAAGGTGGGAATCACATACTCAACTGGGTATGAAACTGTGTCTTACCCTACATAAAAGTAGGGGGGAAAGGGGAAGAGAGGGGGCATAATAGAAGGGAGGACAAGTGGGAAGATGGGGTAATCAGAAGCAGAGACTTTTGAAGAGGGTCAAGGTGAAAAGAGAGAATAGAATAAATGAGGCGCAGGATAGGATGGAGGGAAATACAGTCTTTCACAACATGACTGATTAAAGTGGTTTGCATGATCTCACTCCTATACTCCATATCAAATTACTTTTCTTCTCAATGACAAAATGGAGGGAGGAAGGGAAAGAATATGGAACCTATAGTTTTAAAAAAATGTTGAATAGTTTTTACATGCAGGAAGAAAGATGTATAGACCATGGGGTACAGAAATCTATCTTGCCCTACAGGAAAATTGAAGGGAAGCGGATAACAGAAGTGGGACAGTGATAGAAGGGAGGGTGGATTGGGGGAAAAGGCAAATCAGAAGGCACACCATCTTGAGGTTGAGGGAGGGGAGAGATGGGGAGAAAATTCAGAACTCAAAATCTTTTGGAACTGAATGTTGATAACTAAAAATAAGTTAATAAAAATGGAAAATGGAGATTATAAAATATTTACTCATCATCAGTCTTAAATTCAGTTATTTCATGAGAATTACTATTCCAAAAACCTAATGTCCTAATCTGAAAAGAGTTCTGCTATTGTATAATGTTTTAGCTTTTCTTTTCATGGGAAATTAAATTCTGCCTAGTCTTATTGTCATGAATTGATGCTTTTGTACAATACATATTCTTACCGGACAAAATAAACATCTTAAATCCTTTTCAAGTTTAAACTGAAAAAGAAATGTGTCCACTTCTTCAGTATAATGAACCTAATAGGAAGGAGGATGATAGGGGCCAGGAAGTGTTTCTTAGGACTGACAATGCAAAGTCTTTCTGACGACTGGAACAAAGCAAGAACTGTTTGTTTATGCAGGGACCACAAAAATTACACGTTTACTTGTGTATTGAGTTATAAAAATTTGAGTTCTAAGTTAAATTGATGAGATAGTCACATGGTTCTCCACTCCTAAATCTAAAAATTGATAATTTCTTCATTTGTGTGTTTCCTAAGTAGCAAACAGACAATAGAAACAATAAGCTTTTGGCGAAGGCATTTTCTATAATAATATAGTTTAAATAGTTACTACAAAACTTTCACTCCAATAACACTTGCCCTCACTCCAACTATTCTTCATAGTGACTGTGAAAAGAGTGGAGAAAAAGAAAAACTTGAGTGTTGCAGTGGGGAAGCAGACAAATGAGATTAAAATGTAGCAAAGGAGGGTCTCAATACCCTTTCTTTCTCAGTAGAATCTTCATGCTCCATCCCATGCATGCAGCGTCTCTCTTAAGTAGATTGTTCAGTTAGATTCTTAGAGGTGCTTATCCCTGGAGTACACATCTTGATTGCAAACATCTAGATCTCTTTTCCAATTTAAGAAATCTACTTGTGACCTCATGACTATTTTTATCTATCCTTGTCTAAATGAAGTTTATACCTTTACTCCATCAACTGTAGCTTACCACATTGTCAAATCCAAAACAATGAACTCTCAAAATGCTAGGTTGGGTGCCTCTCACTCTGATGCAAGAAACCATGGCCAATGGAGAAAGAGGAGAGAGAAATTCTTTCTTTCTTCCAAGGACAAAATTCCATCTGGGTTTTCCCAATAGTTTTACAAAAGAACCCAATTTCTAGTATTTCATCCCCTAGCTCATATGATTTGAACCGATGTGAGGTAGTGGGAAGAGGGATTTGGACGTCTCACCAAGGGATCTTACAATTAATTTTACTTCCATGGGCTATATTGCCTTTGGGGAAGAGAGAAGAAATGAAAAAAATATCTGAGACAGCAAGATTGTACTTTAGTTCATGGTTTTCCAAGGCATCACCTTGCCTATGCTTTTATGTATCTCTTCACAATTAAAGGTTATTTACTAAACTATAAGTTCTGTTACAGTAACGACTCTTCCTCATGTTTATTTTACATTTTGCCCAAAAGACTGGGATGGAATTTGGAAAGTCAGCATTTATTATGTGCTCATGAATGAATAAATGCTTTTATTTTTATGCACATACATACAGATACAGATAAAAAGTATGTGTGCATGTATACACACACACATATATATATGCACACATATATGTATACACTCATACATACACATGCAGATAAAATGTGTTGTATAGAAATAAATTAACTCATGTATGTACAAATGAATACACCTCTACATATGACATTAAATCTGTGTCTTTGTATAGTTATAATTTATCAATCTATTTTTTGTTTTCATTATCTATATTTGCCATAGTTTTTCTTCAAATTCATACCACTATCTTCTTCTCGTTGTCCTTGTGGTTCTTTCCTATTTCACTGTCTTCTAGGTATAAAACAATTTCCATTCACTCAGCGCAGGCATCTATCCTCCTTTTCTAAACTTCCATAATTGTGCAAGATAGGGATTTGTGATTTTCAATGATCATTTCTCCCTATCTCCACATATATATTCCTTTTCCTAGTAATTTAGTTTATGTCTAGGCTATCAACGATTCACAGCTGGATATTTTTAGAAGATATTACATGCTTTATACTGGATCTATTAGTCTTTTTAACTTGTTTGCTCTGAGTGTAGATATACTCTGCATGGCATTCTTAGGTTGGCTGAAGACCAACAACCCATGGTTTGTGTGCCAGATATAAGATGATTTTGAGTGGTATAGAAAAGATTGTCCTTAGAGGGAAAATGTGAAGCAAAAATGATTCATATTTTATCTTCACTATGTATTCTAGCATGCTCTGCACTCCCTTTCTTTGTATCTCCTGATACACTTCTCCCTGCTGCAAGATCTACCCAGTGAATACAGTGCTGAGCCTGAATTCACGGAGACAGGTAGTCAAATTTTGCCTCAGACATTTATGATGTGTTTGTCATTGAACAAGTCACTTAATCTGTGTCTACCTCAACGAACTCATCTGTAAAATGCAAATAATAATAGCACCTGTCTCTCAGGGTTACTAAGAACAAAATGAGATGATATTTTTATGAACTTAGAATAGGTATCTATTAGATAATAGGCAATATAATAACTTATTATCCTTATTATTTTATAACTACCCATCATTTTTTATAATTCTTGCTTCTTTTGGCCACTAAGCAATATGTCCATATATGTTAACTGATATATCTTTCTTTGAGGTTGTTCATATTTTTATAGTGGCCATAGTTGGAGAAAAACATATTGATAATTGAATGAAAAAAGAGGATTTTGATTTCTTATGTTCTCCTCCATTAAAAAAAAAATAAAAGCAAGACCATGTAACTATATTCAGGTGTTAGTATTAACATTACACAGAGTAGGACATTCCATTGAATCCAAATGTGTTTAAATTAAATTAATTATATCATAAGAACTTAGGACAAAGGCAAAATGGAAACATTCTTCGACTTCAAGACACTTATATCCTAACTGAGGAAAACAACATACAAAAGGATGAAAAACAAATTCAGTGCAAAATAAATACAAAGTGGAGGGTGGAGCCAAGATGGTGGGGTAGAAAGATGCACATACTCTAGCTCTCTCCCCATAACCTGTAAAATACCTGTAATGGAACACTCTCAACAAATGCTAGAGCAGCAGAAGCCACAGAATGATGGAGTGGAGAATTCCAGCCCAGGGTGAAATGGAAGGCCGATGGGAAACGTCCGTCACACTAGATGCCCAGCAGAGCACTGCTCAGCCTTGACCACACAGCGCTGGGAAGAGAAAGACAGGAGCAGGCCTTGGGGGCAGAATCCCCAGCACCAGAGGAAGTTGGCAGGTCCCTCAACACAGGCACCAAAGGTGGCTTCAAAGGTCAGTGAAAGCAGTTTTTCACCTCCGTGAAAAGGGAGAAGGATCCTCCCCTAGCTCAGGCCCTAGGGGACAGTTTCGATGGAGGTGACCCAGAAGGCAATAGCCAACTTCAGTTTTTGAAGTCTTCAGCTTAAAGCCCTTGGGGGAATTGAGCAGTTGATCTTAATCTCAGCCCTGAGTGGTGGCCATGCCCCAAGCCTAAATCCCCTGGAGGAATTGGGTAGCTGATCTAAATCTCAGTTGTGAGCCTAGCCAGGGAGCAAACTCAACTCCCTTGATTGTGCCATCTTGGAGGAACTGAGATTTTACATATCACCAGAATATACCCTACTCTTGACAAAGGACCCAAAAGTCAAAAACTTGGTTGGGAAAATGCCCAAAAAAGGGGAAAAATTAAGACTATAGAAGTTACTTTCTTGGTGAAAAGGTATACTCTCCCATTCTTTCTGATGAGGAAAAACTGTTTACCATCAGGCGAAGACAGAAAAGTCAAGGCTTCTGCATCCAAAACCTCAAAAATAAATATGAAATGGTCACAGGCAATGAAAGAGCTCAAAAGGGACTTTTAAAATCAAGTAAGAGAAGTGGAGGAAAAAATGGGAAGAGAAATGAGAGTGTGCAAGAAAATCATGAAAAGTGAGTCAACAGCTTGCTAAAGGAGACCCCGAAAACTGCTGAAGGAAATAACACCTTTAAAAACAGGCTAATTGAAATGGCAAAGGAGGTCCAAAAAGCCAATGAGGAGAAGAATGCTTTAACAAGCAAAATTAGCCAAATGGGGGGGGGGGGGGGGGAAGGATTGAAAGCTCACTGAAGAAAACAATTTGTTGTGTTTTTTTTAATTAGAATGGAACAGTTAGAAGCTAATGACTTTATGAGGAATCAAGAAATTACAACACAAAACCAAAAGAATGAAAAAATGGAATATAATGTGAAATAACTCATTGGGAAAACAACTGACCTGGAAAATAGATCCAGGAGAGACAATTTAAAACTTTTAGGACTACCTGAAAGCCATGACCAAAAAGAAAGAGCTTAGACATCGTCTTTCATGAAATTATCTAGGAAAATAGCCCTGATATTCTAGAATAAGAGGGCAAAATAAATATTGAAAGAATTTGCCGATCACCTCCTGAAAGAGATCCAAAAAGAGAAACTTCTAGGAATATTGTAGCCAAATTCCAGAGTCTCCACATCTAGGAGAACATATTGGAAGCAACTAGAAAGAAAAATTTCAAGTACTGTGGACATACAATCAGGATAAAACAGAGCTACAGCTTCTATATGAAAGGATTGAAGGGTGTTGAATATCATATTCCAGAAGTAAAGGAACTAGGATTAAAATCAAGGGTCACCTACACAGCAAAACTGAGTATAATACTTCATGGTCATGTAATGAAATAGAGGACTTTCAAGCATTTTTGATGAAAAGACCAGAGTTGAAAAGAGAACTTGACATTCAAACACAAGAATCAAGAGACACATGAAAATGTAAACAAGAAAGAGAAATCACAAGGGACTTACTAAAGTTGAACTATTTACATTCCTACATGGAAAGATAATATTTGCAACTCTTGAAACTTTTCTCAGCATCTGAGTGGTTGTTTGAGGAATCACACACACACACACACACACACACACACACAGAGACAGAGAGCACAGGATGAGTTGAATAAGAAGGGATGATATTTAGAAAAATAATATTAAGAGTTGAGAGAGGAACATATCGGGAGGAGAAATGGAGAAATGAAATGGGGAAAATTTTCTCCATAGAAGATGCAAGAAAAAGTTTTTTCCAATGGAGGGGAAAAGGGAGGTGGTGAGAGGGGAAAAAGTGAACCTTACTCTCATCACATTTGGCTCAAGGAAGGAATAGCACGCACACTCAATTTGGTATGAAAATCTGTCTCACACTACAGGAAAGTAAGGGAGAAGGAGTTAAACAGGGTGGGGAGAATGGTGGAAGGGAGGGCAAATGGGAGGAGAGAGCAGTTAGAAGTAAACACTCTTGGGGAGGGATAAGGCCTAAAGAAAGAACAGAGGGGGGCGGAGCCAAGATGGCGGAGTGAAAGCAACGACTCACCTAAGCTCCTGGAAAAACTCCTCTGGATATCTCTGGGGGGAGGGTCTGACCAGACTTTGGAGGTGTAGAATCCAGTGGGTGACGGACTTTGATGGATTCGGAGCCCAGGCTGGACTGGAGGGTCCACGGGAGGGATCTGTTCCGCGGGGGTAAAACCCTGGCGCCAAGCGCAGCGCGGTCGGCGCGGCAGGGCGGAGGGGACTAGAGGAGGCCGAGAGTGGCGGGCGAGACCAGCGGAGCAGGAGATAAGCCAGGCCGAGCAGGTGAGAGCCGCTGAGTGCCAGACATCAGCGCAGCAGCCCTTGAAATCTTCAGCCTGAAGACGGACTTCGGTGGGTCACTACTTGAACTTCCAGGAACTGGGATGGCAGAGTGATCAGTAAGTGCTCTCTCCTCCCCCCTGATGATCGTGAGGGAACCATAAAATTCTTCCCCAGATTAATCCTGGATCAGCGGGAACAGCAGAAGGGGGCAGGTGGTCTCACAACACCAGAGGCTGGAAAAGTGGCAAAGGGGGATTCTTCCTACTGTGGTGGAGGCGATCTGGAGGGACAGACGACCCAGGGCAGAGAAAATTCGCAATGAGACCCAGGCAAGCCTCAGAGCCGGGAGACGAGCCCAAGGAGGGGCGGGAATGCGCGTTAGCTTCTAGGCGTGCCCCAGCCCTCCAGGGGAAAAAGGAAGACAATAGGGAAGCTGGGATCACCATCCCCTGACCTTGCCTTTGCCTCAAGTCACCTGAGGAGATATCCTGAGACCAGACCACTCCTCCCACACACCTAACAAGCTAACCCCAGGGTTGATATGGGAAACAAAAAACAAAAGCCTGCTTTTAGCCTAGACACACATCAGCTCAACTTAAAGATCTGTACTTTCTGACTGAAAGAACCAAAAGCTACAACACTCAGCCAACATCATGAATCGGAAAAAGCAGACGAAAAGTGAAAAAACCATAGAATCTTTCTAAAGGGATAAGGACCAAAATACAAACACCAAAGAGGTTAGGGCTGAGACTGTACTTTCATCTGAATCCTCAGATGGGACTATGAATTTCTCGCAAGCACAACTAGATTACCTGGAACGTCTGAAGAAGGATATAAAAGAAAAACTGGCCAATGATTTTAAAACTATAAAAAAAGAATTCACTGATGAGAACATCACCCTGAAAAAGAAAATTGAAGAAATGGAAAAGGAAGTTCAAAAATTAACTGGAGAGAATAATTCCCTAAAAGGAAGAGCTAATCAAATGGAAAAGGAAACCCAAAACCTAATTGGGAAAATTGATCAGATGGAAAAGGAAACCCAAAACCTAACTGGGAAAATTGGTCGAATGGAAAAAGAAGTACAAAAATTAAATGGAGAAAATAGCTCCTTAAAGGGAAAAATTGGTCAGATGGAAAAGGAGATGGAAAAGCTAACTGAAGGAAACACTACGATGAAGATTAGAATTGGGCAAGTAGAAACTAATGACTCAATGAGGCAACAAGAATCAGTCAAACAAAATCTAAAGAATGAAAAGATAGAAGAAAATGTAAAATATTTAATTGGAAAAACTGACCTGGAAAATAGATCCAGGAGAGAAAATCTAAGAATTATTGGCCTGCCAGAAACCCATGATGAAGAAAAGAGTCTGGACAATATCTTCCAGGAAATCATCAAGGAAAACTGTCCAGAAGTACTAGACTCAGAGGGCAAAATAGTCATCGAAAGAATCCACCGTTCCCCTCCCGAAAGGGTTCCCAAACTCAAAACACCAAGAAATATAGTTGCCAAATTCCAGAGCTATCAAGTGAAGGAGAAAATACTACAAGCAGCCAGAAAGAAACAATTCAAATATCAAGGACACACAGTCAGGATCACACAGGACCTTGCAGCTTCTACATTAAAAGATCGAAAGAATTGGAACCCAATATTCTGTAAGGCAAAGGAGTTGGGACTTCAACCAAGCATCAACTACCCAGCAAAGTTCAGCATAACATTTCAGGCAAGGAGAAAGTCATTCAACGAAATAAGGGATTTCCAGAGCTTCCTGACCAAAACACCAGAACTCAATAGACAATTTGATCTTCAAATGCAGGTCTCCAGAGAATCATAAAAAGGTAAACAGAGGGGAAAAAACAAAAACAAAATCTTGCTACTCAATTAGGGCAATCTGTTTACCTCCCTGTAAGGGAAGATGATACCTGTTAATCTTGAGAACTGTGCAGCTATTATGATAAAAGGGATATATGTAGAGGGAACGGGCATAAAGTAAATGATGTCATGTCAAAAATATGATTTAAGAATGAGAAGGGAATGTAAAAGGAGGTGTGGAAAGGGGGAAGCAGAAAATGGCAAATTACATCACAGGAAGAAGTACAAAACTATAGTAGAGGGAAGGAGGGGAGGGAGATGAGCATTGTTTGAGAGGTACTCCCATCTGATTTGTTCAACAGAGGGAACAATAATCTTAAGTAGATAAGCTTAACTAGGTCTATAGGTAGTAGGAGGGGAAGGGGGAAGAAAGGGGAGGGTGGCTGAAAGGGAGGAAAGAAGCAATAAGAGTAAAGGGAACTAAAAGGGAGAGGGGTCAAAAGAAGGAGGGGAAGGCTGCAGGAGGAGGGGGAGAAAAGTGAATACTATTGAGGAGGGGAAGGGAGACGGGAGAGCTAAAAGCACAAATGGTGGGAAAGAGGTTGGAGGGAAATACACAGATTGTAATCATAACTGTGAATGTGAATGGAATGAACTCTCCCATAAAACGGAGATGGATAGCAGAATGGATTAAAAGCCATAATCCAACAATATGCTGCTTACAAGAAACACATTTGAAACGGGGGGATACACATAGGATAAAGGTCAAAGGATGGAGCAGAATATATTGTGCTTCAGCTCATGTAAGAAAGGCAGGAGTAGCAATCCTAATCTCAGACAAAGCAAAAGCAGAAATAGATCTAGTCAAAAGGGATAAGGATGGAAACTATATCCTGCTAAAAGGCACCATAGACAATGAAGCAATATCATTACTAAACATGTATGCTCCAAGTGGTATAGCATCCAGATTCTTAGAGGAGAGGTTGGGGGAGATGAAGGAAGAAATTGATAGCAAAACTATACAAGTGGGGGACCTCAACCTCCCCCTCTCTGAACTCGATAAATCCAACCTCAAAATAAACAAGAAAGAGGTTAAGGAGGTAAATAAAACTCTGGATAAGGTAGATATGATAGATCTTTGGAGAAAATTATATGGGAATAGAAAGGAATATACTTTTTTCTCAGCAGTACATGGAACATTTACAAAAATTGACCATGTACTAGGACATAAAAATCTCACAATCCAGTGCAGAAAGGCAGAGATAATCAATGCATCCTTTTCAGATCATAATGCATTAAAAATTACATGTAATAAAAGGCCATGGAAAGAGAAACCAAAAATCAATTGGAAACTAAATAATCTAATTCTAAAGAAGGGTTGGGTTAAAGAAGAAATCATAGAAACAATCAACAATTTCATTCGAGAGAATGACAATAGTGAGACAACATACCAAAACTTATGGGATACTGCAAAAGCAGTTATTAGGGGAAGTTTTATATCTCTGAATGCTTACATAAATAAAATAGAGAAAGAGGAGGTCAGTGACTTAGGCTTGCAGTGGAAAAAGCTAGAAAAAGAACAAATTGAAAATCCCCAAGTAAATACCAAATTAGAAATACTGAAAACCAAAGGAGAGATTAATAAAATTGAAATTAAGAAAACTATTGAATTAATAAATAAAACCAAGAGTTGATTTTATGAAAAAACTAATAAAATTGATAAACCTTTGGTCAATCTGATTAAAAAAAAGAAAGAAGAAAACCAAATTACTAATATTAAAAATGAAAGGGGTGAACTCACCTCCAATGAGGAGGAAATTAAAACAATAATTAGAAACTACTTTGCCCAACTTTATGCCCACAAATTCGATAATCTAAACGAGATGGATGAATATTTTAAAAAATACAAATTGCCCAGATTAACAGAAGAGGAAGTTGAATACTTAAACAACCCCATCTCAGAAAAAGAAATTGAACAAGCCATCAATGAACTCCCTAGGAAAAAATCTCCAGGGCCAGATGGATTCACAAGTGAATTCTATCAAACATTTAAAGAACAGTGAATTCCAATACTACATACACTATTCTTGAAAATTGGGGAAGAAGGAGTCCTCCCAAATTCTTTCTATGATACAAATGTGGTTTTGATACCCAAACCAGGAAGAGACAAAACAGAGAAAGAAAATTATAGACCAATTTCCCTAATGAATATAGATGCAAAAATTTTAAATAAGATTCTAGCAAAACGAATACAGCATCTTATCACGAGATTAATACATTATGATCAGGGAGGATTCATACCAGGACTACAGGGCTGGTTCAATATTAGGAAAACTATTAGCATTATCGATCACATCAACAACAAAGCTAACAAAAACCACATGATTATCTCAATAGATGCAGAAAAAGCTTTTGACAAAATACAACATCCATTCCTACTAAAAACATTGGAGAATGTAGGAATAAAGGGAACTTTCCATAAAATAATAAGCAGTATCTATCTAAAACCTTCAGCAAGCATTATATGCAATGGGGATAAGCTAGATGCATTCCCAATAAGATCAAGGGTGAAACAAGGTTGTCCATTATCACCACTATTATTTAATATGGTACTAGAAATGTTAGCTGTAGCAATTAGACAAGATAAACATATCCAAGGAATTAAAATAGCCAAAGAAGAAACTAAGTTATCACTCTTTGCAGATGATATGATGATTTACCTAGAGAATCCCAGAGATTCAAGTAAAAAATTACTAGAATTAATAAACAACTTTGGCAAAGTTGCAGGGTACAAAATAAACCCACACAAATCTTCTGCATTCCTATATATTAGCAACAAAGTCCAACAGCAAGAGATAGAAAGAGAAATCCCATTTAAAGTTAGGGTAGACAGTATAAAATACTTAGGAGTCTACCTGCCAAAACAAACCCAGGGATTATATGAACACAATTACAAGACACTTATTCCACAAATAAAGTCAGATTTAAGTAAGTGGAAAAACATTAGTTGCTCATGGGTAGGCCGTGCTAATATAATAAAAATGACAATTCTACCCAAATTAATATACTTATTTAGTGCCATACCAATTAAACTATCAGACAATTGCTTTCTAGAGCTGGACAAAATAATATCAAAATTCATTTGGAAAAACAAAAGGTCCAGAATATTAAAGGGACTAATGAAAAGAAATGCTTGGGAAGGTGGCCTAGCGCTACCAGACCTCAAACTGTACTATAAAGCAGCAATTATCAAAACCACTTGGTATTGGCTAAGAAACAGAGAGGTAGACAAGTGGAATAGACTTGGCACTCAAGATGCAGTAGGCAAGGAATATAGCAACCTTCTGTTTGATAAACCCAAGGACCCCAGCTTCTGGGATAAGAACTCATTGTTTGACAAAAATTGCTGGGAAAACTGGATAACAGTGTGGCGGAAATTAGGCATAGACCAATACCTGACACCGTACACAAGAATAAAGTCCAAATGGGTACATGATTTAGGTATAAAGATTGATACCATGAATAAACTGGAGAAGCAAGGAATAGTGTATTTATCAGATCTACGGAGAAGGGAAGAATTCTTTACTAAAGGTGAGATAGAATGCATTATGAAATGCAAAATGGATAACTTTGATTACATTAAACTGAGAAGTTTTTGCACAACCAAACCCAATGCAACCAAAATCCGGAGGGATGTAGTAAATTGGGAAAGAATTTTTACAGCTAAGCTAGGGGATAAAGTCCTCATTTCTAGAATATATAGAGAACTGATCCAAATGTATAATCATACCAGTCATTCCCCAATTGATAAATGGTCAAAGGATATGAACAGGCAATTTTCAGAGTAAGAGGTTAAGGCTATCTATAATCATATGAAAAAATGCTCTAAATCACTATTGGTTAGAGAGATGCAAATCAAAACAACTCTGAGGTACCACATCACACCTATAAGATTGGCAAACATGACAGAACAAGAAAATGATAAATGCTGGAGAGGATGTGGGAATGTTGGAACACTAATTCATTGTTGGTGGAGCTGCGAGCGCATCCAACCATTCTGGAGAGCAATTTGGAACTATGCCCAAAGGGCTACGAAAATGTGCATACCCTTTGACCCAGCAATATCGCTACTAGGACTATATCTCCAAGAGATCATAAAAATGGGAAAGGGTCCCACATGTACAAAAATCTTTATAGCAGCACTCTATGTAGTTGCCAAAAACTGGAAGTCAAGGGGATGTCCATCAATTGGGGAATGGCTGAAAAAATTATGGTATATGAATGTAATGGAGTACTATTGTGCCATAAGAAATGATGAACAAGAAGACTTCAGAGAGGCCTGGAAGGACTTATATGACCTGATGCTGAGTGAAAGGAGCAGAACCAGGAAAACTTTATGCACAGCAACAACCACAGTGTGTGAGAGTTTTTTCTGGTAGACTTAGATTTTTGTAATAACACAAGAACTTCTTACCAAAAAAAAAAAAAAAAATCCCAATGGAGGATCTCAAGGCAAAATGCCTGCCACACTCAGAGAGAGAAATATGGAAGTCACTCACATATTGTAGCACATCATGTTTGTGTATGTGTATGTGTTTGTGTATCATGTTCTGATTTGTTATACGATTTCTTTCATTTATCTTAGTCTGACTACATAGCATGACTATAGTGAAAATATACTCAATAGGAAAGTATATGTAGAATCTATACAGAATTGTATGCAGTCGTGGGGAGGGAAGGGGGTAGTGGGGAGTAGGTGTGGAGGGATAAAATCGCAATTGTATGGCAGTGATTGTTAAACATTACAAAATAAAAAAAAGGAAAGAATAGAAGGAATATGAGACAGGATACGATGGAAGGATATGTAGTTAGGCTTACACAACATGACTATTATGGAAGTCACTTGCAAAACTACACACATATAGCCTATATTGAATTTCTTGCCTTCTCTATGGGGATGGGTGGGGAGGGAGGAAGAAAGAGAAGTTGGAGCTCAGAGTTTTAGGAACAAATGTTGAGAATTGTTTCTGCGTACAACTGGGAAATGAAAAATATAGGTCATGAGCTATAGAAATTTTTCTTGCCCTACAGGACAAGAGAGAAGATGGGGATAAGGGAAGGGAGGGGTGTTAGACAGGAAGGCACATTGGTGGAAGTGACAATCAGAATGCACGGCCTTTTGGTGGGGGAGATGAAGAGAAAATTTGGAACTCAAAATTTTGTGGAAATGAATATTGAAAAGTTAAAATAAATAAATTAAAAATAAATAAATAAATACAAACTGGTAATGATTGTGAATAAATGAAGACTTGACCTAGACACTCAAAATATTTGAAAAATCTAATATAACGTGTTCAAAAGATTGAATAGAAGCCCATTGAGAACAGTGATTATTTTACCCTATACTTCTATCCTTAGTGCTTATCATAGTGCTTGGCATGTAATAAGTTCTTAATAATTGCTTGAGAATATTACTTTGCTGACAACAGTCTATATAGTCAAAGCTATGGTCTTTGAAATAGCAATGTTTGGCTTTGAGAGAGGTACTATAAGGAAAGCTGAGTGTTGCAGAACTGATGCTTTGAATTGTGATGGTGGAGAAGACATTTGAGAGTCTCATGGATAAGGAGACCAAATCAGTCAACACTTAAAGATATTAATTCATACTCTTTACTGGAAGGTCAAATGTTGAAATTGAAGCTAAAATGCTTTGGCAATATAATGAGAAGACATTACCTTGATGGAAAAGTCCCTAATATTGGGAAAGAATAAAGGCATAAGGGAAAAAAGTGATAGTAAAGGAGAAGATAGATAGATAGTGTCATGGAAGCAATGAACATGATCTTGCACAGGTTTTGGGAGATAGTGAGAGATGGAAAGGCCTGGTTTTCTGATAATTGATTGATTGTATGAAAAAATAAAGTTGAAGGAGGAGGAGGAGGGGGAGAACAGGAAAAGGAGAAAGAAAATACTAATTGCCTATATAACACTGTAAATTTTACAAAGGACGTTCCACAAGTCTCAGTGTAGTTTTAAGCTTTCATATTTTAATTTAAGTTCCAACAGAATAGTTTTTGGTCTTCTTGCTGTATTCTTTAACTCTGGAAGACTCAAAAGATCAATGTCTTTATTTATAGAATCTTAGCTCTTTTTTCTCTTTTTATTTTTTTTTTCCTTTTTGGCCATGGATTTTAATACAAAATTAAGAAATTGTGGAATATTTTTCAGAGTATCAGAATTTTGCACCAAGACTTATGGAACAATCTCTATGTTCAGGATTTTTAACCTTTCTCAATATCATGGACTTCTTTGGTAGTCTGTTGAGATCCAGACTCCTTTTCAGAATAATGTTTTTAAATATATAAATCAAAATAGCTTGCATAAAAAAGGAAATCAACTATATTAAGATGCAGTTGTCCAAATATTTAAAAGCAAGTTCAAAGACCCCAGGTTAAAAACCCCTGAACTGTTAACCTCATCCACGTATTAAAACAAAGTAGTATAACACAGTAAATATTACATAACATTTCATTCAAATCCACAGTTAGGAGAGTGCTAAGATAACACTGATGAATTGGATGTTTTGACTTAAAGCTGCAGAATTTCGTATGAACACAGAATTTTCTCAACCTAAAAATTGCATTCCAAGTTATTCCACAACCTGATTTTAGCACTTAATGGTGTAGGGTGGAAGGGATACATAAAATATCAATATGGGAAAAAGTTAATACAAAAACTAAATAAGTTTAGATTAAAAATAATTAAGGAGACCATGGAGGAAAGGTGGAAGAGGAAACCTATGGTAAACCGGTAAGTTAACAATAGTTTTTAAGGGAGGAAAAATCTTCCTTTGGCTTAAGACATTACTATAGACATGCATAGAGGGAGTCTCAAATTTTTGCCACTATTACAATTCTAACATTTAATTTGATCTGATTTGGTAAACTTGAACTGCTTCCATAATTTAATGCCTTATTTATTTCAGTTGAAGTAACTAACATAACTCTGAAAAATAGATTGTGTTTTTTTTAGAGATTTCCTAGTACCAAGAGGTAGCTTCAAAAATACGTGTTTCCTTCCTCCCTCATCTGACATCAGGATAAATGTTTCCTTTAGTTGGACTCAATATTGTAAGGTTATTCATCTTATTAAATCTTGCAAAAATATGATTTTGATATGTGCATAGAATATGTCTTGTAGAAGATCCTTTAATGTGACACTTTTTTTCATAGGCCTAAATATGCTTGTTTTGTTGGGTCATTTACTATACACAAAATTAGTACAATATTATCGTATTTCCTATGCTTTTCAGTCGTTTTTGAAAATGACAGTATACCTGCTCCCTTCTCATCAAGTATACCTTCAGTGTGTACATAGATTATCTCTATAAAAACATGTATATAATTGGGAATGTAGGAACACAGAACAGACATGAATATTGCCATCATTCTCTCTTTCTCTAATATCTATACCTATGATGTATTTTCCTCCTTTAGACACCTTACAATTAATTCTCTAAGATTATGAGATATGAGGTTGTAAGACTGGAGTTCAACAGAGAGACTAGATCAGGATACATAGATTTGAGAATTATAAACAGATGAGATGGTAAGAAAATCCAGAAGAGCTCATGAGATTATCAATTGAAGTAGTATAAAAGATAAAGAAAAGAGAGACCAAGACACACCTTGTGGAACACCTATGATTAGATATCACGAAAAGGATATGATTTCAAAAAAGGAGACTGAGAAGGAAGGAGTGGTCAAATAAGTAAGAGAGATAAGAGGAAAAATAATAAAGAGTAGTGTCCCAAAAAACTAGAGAGAATAGAGTATCCAAAAGAGGATGATCAGCTGTGGCAATGACTGAAGGGAAGCAGAGGAGGTGATTTTGCCAGGTAGTGCTAGAATATACCTTGGGAAACTGATGGAAACTATTCTTCCCTTTTATAGCTGTTCCTCTTTAAAGCTATATTCTTGTTTGGCTTGAGTTCAGGTTCATTGATTGAATCATGAATACTCCAGGGTAGTTCCTTATTTTTTCGTGATTCAGTTTTCTCCCCTCACCTCACTCCCACCCAATTACACTATTTTTATTGGGGAGAAGAGGTCTTTAATAATCAAAAGAAGTGCAGTCAGATGAACCTGACAACCCCCAAAAGACAATAATTAAGAGATTTACCGTTGAGGGTGAGAAAATCATTAAGAATTTGTTATTTAATTGGCTGAAATATGTTTAGAGAGGCATTTGGTATATAATTCCTTTGTGTGTTCCAAATCCTGAAGCAAAATTTTCTAAAACTCAAAGGTACTAATAGTGTTTAATATTTTTTTGTCTCTTCCTTCCCCAAACACTATGAATTTTTGCAAATAGCTTAGTCTAAAAAGGTGCATGTACTCTGTATTATCAGGTTGTAAATAATAATATATTTTGTTACATTGTTCTCCACAAAAAAAATAATGTTGGAATGAATGCTTCTTAGGGTAGCCTGAAAAACAATTATGTTATAAGTAGAGGGTTTTTTTATGTCAGATTACAGAAAATGTAACGGAAAAGCAATCCAGATGAAGACAAAATTCTACCATTAGTGATAAAAAATGTTTAATAGATATTTGACAAGTAGAAGCTTTATTCAAAACAAAAGAAAGATTAGGTAAACGTATAGTCAAATAGTCCAATGATTATTTAAATATATTCTTGAATCTTTGCTAAAAGTGGGATAATTATAGTTAAATTGTTATTTTTTCTTCTACTGTTATAAGCCTTTGACCTTTTTATTTGAATCTACACTGATGGAGAGAATTATCATATCATAAAGAAAAGCATTGTAGAATATTAAGCAATTTATAATAGTTGAAAATTCAGGCTAAACTTTGGGTTCAAACATATTTATTGACCTTTTATTCTGAAAAATATATTTCAGAAAAACCCCATGAAGGCTAATTA
Source organism: Notamacropus eugenii (assembly GCF_028372415.1). NCBI lineage: Eukaryota > Metazoa > Chordata > Mammalia > Diprotodontia > Macropodidae > Notamacropus > Notamacropus eugenii. Next base: position 358,321,169 of record NC_092874.1, on the reverse strand, counting down.
ATCTTAATAAATCATTTAATATTTTACATTTTCAGGGGCATTGCAATTAGTATTAGCGCTATTGATAACACCATCATATATTTCATTTCTCTACTTCAGATTAACAATATAATTTCCTGGAAATGGAATAAAAACTTAAAATTTAAGCCCATATCCTAAACTTTGCAAACTCTTCTTCATCTTTCTTCTTATGAGCCTCTACATCTGATACTGCCCCCCCCCTTTTAAGTGATGTCTATTCAATTCCCTCCTAAGAAAAGAAGAGTAGGCCTACTTCTCATTTTCCTCCTGAATTTCCTGACCCACTGACCTTTTGTTGAACTTATTTTAAAGAACAATTTAAGTTTTTTCCAAGTACTGTTGGAGGCACTTATTCTTTATGGCCAGTCATGTACCTAGCTTTTGCTATTCTGAGAGCAAAAGCAGTCTTTCTGAGATTCTGACTGAAAACCTTCAATTTCTTTTTTTTTCATGTCACATATTCCTGCCTTTTAATATAATAGTCAATCATGCTTTACCTTCCCCACTCTAGTTTTATTCCAGTCTCACCAGAATGTCTGAAATCTTGGTGAATCACTATGTACTTTTCTGCTATTCATTCGACTTATTTTGAATCCTGCTATAGGAACCTAATTTTAGATTGATTAAAGATCTTACAGATGTTGATGTGTATGCCATATATCCAAGTTAGATACTGTAGTTCACAATTATTTATAGTAATAGCTACATATAAATGGAATGTCTAGGTCTAAAATATGCAGATCTCTGACCAGCAGTTTTTCTGTACAAGAGAACGTTTCAGCTTACATCAAAGAGCTGAGTTTTCTCAAGCAAGACTACTAATTTCTTTCAGAATGTTAGCCAAATCCAAAACATGAATGTTAACTTCTTTTAACCAAATTTTCAATTATAAAAGTTGTTCAGTGTCAGTTTTTGCCCTCAAACAATCTGCCATGTTTAGAAATGAAATGAAGAATTAAATTAGAATAAATATACCTCAAATTGATCTCTAATGTGACATTCACTTGCTTCTTTTAAATAATATAATGTGTGATTGGAGCCAAGATGGCGGAATAGAAAGACACAGATATGCTAGCTGCGAACCCACAGCCCAAAAATATCTGCAAAAAAAATTCTGGAGCAACAAATTCTGGAGCAGCAGAAGCCACAGAACAATGGAGCGTAAGAGGTTTCTGTTCCAGACAGACCTGACGAGAAAGGTCTGTCACGGTCCAGACCAGGAGCCCAGCCCAGCCCTGACGTGGCTGCTCAGCACCGAGAGGAGCAGATCCAGGAAGGCTTCAGGGACAGAATCTCCAGCAGCGGTGCGGATCCCTCCACTCGCAGATGACAAGGGTCGGTGAGAGAGTCTCTTTGGCAGGTCAAGAGGGCAGTGGGGTGCACCCATATCTGAGGCCCCCTCGGGAGGCAGCGGCTGGGGTGGGAGCAGACTGGGGCTGCCCAAGCAGGCAGTAGCATGCATCCATTGTTGAAGGTCTCTGCATAAACGCCCTGGAGGAGCTGAGCCCTGTGAGGCTGCCCTGCCCCCACCTGAGCACCTGAACTTGATCTCACAATGAATAGCAGCCCCACCACCTCATAAAGCCCTGAGGCTGGGAAGTAGCATTTGAATCTCAGACCCCAAGTGCTGGCTGGGAGGATCCAGAGGCGAAGTGGGTGTAGAGAGAATATTCAGAAGTCAAGTCACTGGCTGGGAAAATGCCCAGAAAAGGGAAAAGAAATAAGACTATAGAAGGTTACTTTCTTGGTGAACAGGCATTTCCTCTCTTTCTTTCTGATGAGGAAGAACAATGCTTACCATCAGGCAAAGACACAGAAGTCAAGACTTCTGTATGCCAGCCCACTCAATGGGCTCAGGCCATGGAAGAGATCAAAAAGGATTTTGAAAATCAAGTTAGAGAGGTGGAGGAAAAACTGGGAAGACAAATGAGAGACGTGCAGGTAAAGCATGAACAGCAGGTCAGCACCCTGCTAAAGGAGACGCAAAAAAATGCTGAAGAAAATAACACCTTGAAAAATAGGCTAACTCAATTGGCAAAAGAGGTTCAAAAAGCCAATGAGGAGAAGAATGCTTTCAAAAGCAGAATTAGCCAAATGGAAAAGGAGATTCGAAAGCTCACTAAAGAAAATTGTTCTTTCAAAGTTAGAATGGAACAGATGGAGGCTAATGACTTTCTGAGAAACCAAGAAATCACAAAACAAAACCAAAAGAATGAAAAAATGGAAGATAATGTGAAATACCTGGTGGGAAAAACAACTGACCTCGAAAATAGATCCAGGAGAGACAATTTAAAAATTATGGGACTCCCTGAAAGCCATGAACAAAAAAGGAGCTTAGACATCATCTTTCATGAAATTATCAAGGAAAACTGCCCTGAGATTCTAGAACCAGAGGGCAAAATAAGTATTCAAGGAATCCACAGAACACCTCCTGAAAGAAATCCAAAAAGAGAAACTCCTAGGAACATTGTGGCCAAATTCCAGAGTTTCCAGGTCAAGGAGAAAATATTGCAAGCAGCTAGAAAGAAACAATTCAAGTACTGTGGAAATACAATCAGGATAACACAAGATCTAGCAGCTTCTACATTAAGGGATCATAGGGCATGGAATAGGGTATTCCAGAAGTCAAAGGACTAAAACCAAGAATCACCTACCCAGCAAAACTGAGTATAATACTTCAGGGGAAAAATTGGTGTTCAATGAAATAGAGGATTTTCAAGCATTCTTGATGAAAAGACCAGAGCTGAAAAGAAATTTGACTTTCAAACACAAAAATGAAGAGAAGCATGAAAAGGTAAACAGCAAAGAGAAGTCATAAGGGACTTGCTGAAGTTGAACTGGTTACATTCCTACATGGAAAGACAATATTTGTAACTCTTGAAACTATTCAGTATCTGGGTACTAGGTGGGATTACGCACACACACATGCACACGCACATGCACACACACACATAGAGACAGAGTGCACAGAGTGAATTGAAGAGGATGGGATCATATCTTAAAACAACGAAATCAAGCAGTGAGAGAGAAATATATTGGGAGGAGAAAGGGAGAAATGGAATGGGGCAAACTATCTCTCATAAAAGAGGCAAGCAAAAGACTTATTAGTGGAGGGAAAAAGAGATGAGGTGAGAGAAAAACATGAAGTTTACTCTCATCACATTCCACTAAAGGAAGGAATAAAATGTACACTCATTTTGGTATGAAAACCTATCTTACAATACAGGAAAGTGGGGGTTAAGGGGATAAGCAGGGTGGGGGGGATCCAGGAAGGGAGGGCATGGGGAGGAGGGAGCAATTTGAGGTCAACACTCATGGGGAGGGACAGGAACAAAAGAGAGAATAGAAGTAATGGGGGACAGGATAGGAGGAGGGAAATATAGTTAGTCATATACAACACGACTCTTATGGAAGTCATTTGCAAAACTACACAGATTTGGCCTATATTGAATTGCTTGCCTTCCAAAGGGAAGGGGTGGGGAGGGAGGGAGGAAGAGAAGTTGGAACTCAAAGTTTTAGGAACAACTGTCTAGTACTGCTCTTGCCACTAGGAAATAAGAAATACAGGTAAAGGGATATAGAAAGTTATTTTGCCTTATAGGACAGAAGAGAAGATGGAGCCAAGGGCAGAGAGGGATGATAGAAGAGAGAGCAGATTGGTGATAAGGGTAATTAGAATGCTTGGTGTTTTGTGGAGGGGGGAGGGGACAAAAGGGGAGAAAAATTTGGAACCCAAAATTTTGTGAAAATGAATGTTAAAAGTTAAATAAATAAATTAAAATTCAAAAAAAATAAACTGGACAACAATTTAGCAAAAAATAAATAAATGAATGAATGAATGAATGAATAAATAAATAATATAATGTGTCTTATGAGCTGCAAGTGATATGAATGTTTCATGTTTGAATGTTTCAAAAATTTTATTCTCAGTACTCTTCCTTAATTTTCTTATATCCTATATGGCCAATGACCAATAAACTGTAAGCCCTTCTCATAGTTTACCGGCCTATTAACATACCAATCTATTTGAACGGCTTCTGTGTTTTTAATGTCCTGATATTTTTTAAACTGCTGATACTGGAGGAATTTTCACTTAAAGACTTTATACAAAACTGCCATGTTTCAAATACATCTATTTTACATTGCCAATATTCATGAGTGCTACAAAGGGGTTTTTTTTGTTCTCTTTTGTTAGCATGCCCGAAAACAACCAGGAAAAGATGAATGCTCTTCCACTAGACAGGTGGTCACATTCTGTAGCATTTATTCCTTTAAATTGTGCTGCAAAATGCTTTTGCACTAAGTTTTAGAGAGAATTATATGACCACTGAATTATCTCAGCTGTGTATATACACACACACACATGCACACACAGAAAAGCACGCATACACACACACACAGGCATGCATGCATGCACTCATGCATGAATGGGAACAAGTGTTCATGAATTACGTACAATGTTCCACGTGCTGTGCTAAGAGCCTTACAAACATTAACCCATTTGATCCTCACAATAAGCCTGGGAAGTAGGTGGCATTATTAGTCCTACTACATAATGGCAGAAAATGAGGCAGATAAAAGGTAAGTGGCTTGCACAGGGTCACACAACTAGCAAAGGAACTAAAAACTCATAAAAAATTTTGATTGTTCAAAAGTCAAATAATTTTTTTTAATATGTCAAGTTACTCAACTAAGAAGTTTGAATATATATGTATGTATGTGTGTATATATATATATATATATATATTTATGTGTGTACATGTATACACATATATGTATTCAAATTTCTTGGTTCACACATAATATACATGTATACTATGTGTTATAGATACACATATATGCGCATTCATATACATATACATAAATGTGTATTTTTAAGCACATCTTGTTTTAATGGAATCAGGGCACTTGAATTTCAAATTGATCAAAATCATCAAATTGGTTTTTATGCACCTACAACCTACGTAGACACTGGGCATGCAATTATTTTCATATATGTTTTTTTTCTCAAAAATCTCTCACTGGTTTCCACTTGCACGTGTCATGGAGGTAATACACAATAGCATTAGAACTGTCTTTGAAAAGCAAATTTCACTTTCAAAACTTACATTAGGACCTTCAAAGATGGTATCATGGAATACAATCACTGTATGACATTGGATTCATGGTATACTAAAAAACTACGTAACCACTAGTACTGAAAGGAAAGGAATAAAATAGAAAGATGCTATGTGTTGTCGTTCAGCAGGAGCTATGTTGGTATTCTTTGTATAGGGCAATAGAAGATTAGAGGACTCAATGGTAGACTTCAGAATCAGAATTTTTTAGCTTGAGGTAGAAGCGAGAGATTGCGGAGCACCACAACAAACAGGGTCACTGTTCATTCTTTTATCCTGATTCAAAGAATGTTTTTTAATGTTTTTCTGAAAGTAACACAATGTGCCACATTATGGAAATTTGTAAATTTGTATGTTAAATACATGCCTAAATGTCAATGTCTTGATTCTATGGAACAAATTTGTATTCCTTTTTAAGTGAATAAGTCATTATTTTAAAAACCAGTTACCAGTCCTTTTTTCCCCCAAAGAATAATGTGATTAACCCTCAAGTAATTGAGAAAGATTACTTATTTCTTTTGGGGATATTATTCCGATGTAATCACATGTGGAAACTATTTCTATCTCTACATATTTACATATGTGGATATACTCATACATGTATACATACACACATATATACTTATATACATACACACAAATATATATAGATAGATAGATAGATATAGATATATATAGATATATATAGATAGATAGATAAAACTCCCCCAATCAAATGTAGAGCCTTTTGAAAATACCTACACATGCTTTGTTTTGATAACTTATTTCAATTTTGTTAAGCATGGACATTTAAACAACAAATGCAAAGACAAACAGGAAGCAAATTTTCACCATTCTCAATTCAAATACATCCTCTCTGGAATATTTAAGAGAAAACATGAATGAGAAATTCATTGTATGAGAAGTTGTAGAGAGTGTAGTTTCTATATCACTAGGGAGAATACCCACATCAGTGAAGTCACAGATCCTTCAAAGCATCAAAGTAAGATAAAACTAGAATAGAATATCAAACAAAGTTATACAATTAAAACCTTCATATTTGAACATTATGTACTAGAGCATATTTTCTTCTATCATAACCTTTCAGAACAAAGGGTCATATCCACAATACCTTAAGGCTTCACAATTAAATTATAGTGGAAATTATCATTATTATGTTATATTTTGCTATTTGCTTTAAGAATTCACTATGATTTCATTTCCTTATGTAAATTCAGAGCTACTATAGATTGTAATTATAATATATTTTAAAATATGTATGACTTTCAAAGAAATGTAAAGAGTTACTAAGGTTAGCCAGGTTGGAGAAAACAATTGGCATCACTTTTTTTATCTTTGAAAAATTTATTGAGAATCCACCAGCTCCAAATTCGTTTCGAAGAATTAAGCAGCTTCTTCTTTTGTGACATGATCTTTTTCTAGTGATCCTACGAAAGCTTTCTTCTCTTCCACAATCTGGAACTCACCATGGCCAAATCTGAAGGTGGTGTCCATAAACTTCAGGTTGATCTTCTCCAAGAAACAACATACCATCTATACTAGCAGACACTTTGCAGGGTGATAACACACTTCTTTCTTCCAATGACACAGCCTTTCAGCAAGATAAAGTTATTGGCCATTTTACTGTAATGGATGAAGCCTTTCAGAGGTTTGACACTCTTATTGGACAGATTATAATCAGTGAATGAGTTATTTTTGCCATCCTTGATCTAATAGCCCTGGTCAATCATCGAGATTCTTTTTGTTGATCTCCGCACAGTGGTCATAGTCATTCTGATAAGCCCAAGTTTCAGAGAAGGCTTACATGAGTAGGGTGGTAAACTCCAATAAATACAGCTTTATGCAGATTTTGGTGCGGGTTTTTTGGAGGGGGGCAGTTTCTTTGTGGGCCAGCAGCTGGTGACACCTTTCTAACCCAAGCCCTTGGTTTCTCCAATGAGAATAATCATCTGGTCCTGCCCAGGTACAGTGGAAAAGGGCAGTTCATGCTCCAGCTTCTTACAGGTCTTATCCAGTCTTTAAGCATTCATTGACTTGGATCTCCATCAGGTGACATTTCTTCTGCCTCGGAGGGAGCAGGCACACCTGGATGTGTGCAATGACATGGATCAACTGGCAGTACTTCTTCATGCTGATGTCTTTCTCCAGCACGTTTTTCACTATCATCATATTGCCACTTCTTGCAGTACTTGATGAAGGCCTTCTTGGACTTATTCCAGTTTTTATAGGATCACCTATTACACTCATCACTTAGCAAATATGGATTTGAAGCAAAGATAGCTTTGAAGCTCCACAGGCTTCATGAGGTTTGCACATGGCCATGATGCCTATAGTGAATGGATGGTGTCTCCACTACGATGATGGTCTTCCTCAAATACTACCTTCTTCTTGATCTTTGAGCGAGGCTTGTCCATCTCTTGAATGGTGTGGGTCTTGCTTGCCTTATATACCCAGAAAGGCTATCAGATGGATAAACTTGGTGAGGGTCATCTTTGTGGAAGTTCTTCCCTTTCCCTGGAGCCTGCTGTTTCTCTTTTGAGGCAGGAAGCCCAGAGACCCATGTCTGAGAGTTTAGAATTTCCTGTGGGACATGCTGCTGCTGTTGCAGCCAAGGAAAGTTGAAAGAGGGAGAGGGGGCTTTAAAAAAAGTTTTTTATAGTATTTTTGTTATTCCTAATTATATGAAAAAAATGTTTTTAGCTTTCATTTTATAAAATTTTGAGTTCTAAATTCTCTCCATCCCTGTCATTTCATTTTTGATAAATTTTTAAAATTCATCTTAATATTAAATGACACAAAAAAAAGAAAATAACATTGTCATTTACACAGAACAACATAAGAGAGGATTCAATCTAAGGCACTAAATTTTCATCTCAAGAAAACCTATATAGTGAATATTGCACATTGTTTTCAAAGTTACCCAGCATTTCTTTGCCTCCTTTCTTTCAGGTTTTCTTTTGCTCTTGGCTGTTCACATTTTACTTTATTTTTTCCCATACTTTCTCCTCCCCAATTGGCATTGCTTTCATGAATAATGATGAAATTGTTACTATCATATCATTTCATATATGCGAATGTGTGTATATATGTATACAAATATACATATACGTTTATGTATATTTGTATACTTATATGTATACCTACATATATATATATATATATATGCATAGATGTTTCTCAAGCACATGAAAATAATTTCTTCTTGAGTAAACTAAACAATATTCTCTGTTATCAAAATTTTATTGTTCATTTGTTCAGCAACTTTAACAAAAATGCCAAAATCAAAAATACTCAGGCAAATATTGTAGTGGTTGTTGTGGAGTTATGTACTGGTCTAAGCATTCCTGAGAACTACTTGAAACTATGTCCGAAGGGCTGTATAATTGTGGATATCCTTTGACCAGTAACATCACCAAGTCTGTATCCCAAAGATACAAAAGAAAAGGGAAATTTTTACAAAAATATTTATAGCAGCTCTATTTGTGTGGGCAGAGAATTGGAAATCAAGGGGATGGTCATCAAGAGGAGACTGGCTGAACAAGTTGTAGTATATGTTTATGATGGAATACTATTGTGTTGTAAGAAGTTATAAGCAGGATGTTTTCAGAAAACCTGGGGAGACGTACATGTACTGAAGCAAAGTGAAGTGAGTGAAGTAAAAGGATACTGTATAAAAGAGGGTTGTTGTCCTTTGTCTTCAAAGAGGACCAAAATGAAATCACCATTGTAAAGTGAAATTTCATTGTGTCCAACTGCGGCTGATCAGATCAATACAAACTCGGAATGCTCTACCACAAGTTAGGCGCAGATAGTCCGTGGGAATATTTGGGGTGGATATCCCAAATTTGTGCATCCTACATTTACTTTGTGCTGTCTCAATTCTGCTTTGCTCAAAGAACACAGCACCTTTTCTTATGAGGGCACGGCATGGTGAGCGGTCCTGTGCCAGTGTCTCCCATGTTGCTCAGTCAAATCCAAAGTTCTTGAGAGAGACTTTGAGCGTGTCCTTGTATCGTTTCTTCTGTCCACCTTGTGATCACCTGAGCCATGCAACTTCTCCATAAAATAGTCTTTTTGGCAAGCATGCATTTTGCATTTGAACAATGTGGACAGCCCATCAGAGTTGTGTTCTCTCAAGCATAGTTTGAATACTTGGTAATTCAACTCGAGCAAGGACTTCAGTGTTTGGTACCTTATCCTGCCAGGTGATCCTCAGAATCAGTTCAAATGGAAACTATTAGGTTTCCTGGCATGACTCTGGTAGACTGTCCATGTTTCACAGACATACAACATTGAGGTCAGCACAATGGCTCTGTAGACCTTCAATTTGCTAGTCAGTCTAATACCTCTTGTCTTCCAAACTTTTCTTCAAAATCTCCCAAACACTGAGCTAGCTCTGGCAATGCGAAAATCAACCTTGTTGTCAAAGTATACATCCCTGGAAATTACAGTACCAAGATAAGTGATTTATCCACAGCATTCAAAACTTCTCCATTTGTTGTAACTGATGGTTCCACATATGGATGGTGTGGTGGTAGCTGATGGAGCACCTGTGTTCTTTTGGTATTAATTATTAGGCCAAATTTAGCACAGGCAGCAGAGAATTGATCCATATTTTGTTGCATCTCAGCTTCAGAGACTGAATTGAGTGCACAACCATCTGCAAACAGAAAATCATACACCAACACTCCCTACACTTTGGTCTTGGCTTGTAACCTTTTCAAATTGGAGAACTTACCATCAGTATGGTAGCTGACCTTGATGTCATATTCACCGTCATTGAAAGCATTTGTTAACATGGCTGAAAACATCATACTAAAAAGCATGGGAGCAAGCACACAGCCCTGTTTTACTCCATTGGTGACTGGAAAGGCACGAGAGCTTTGTCCATTATCCAGAACTCAGGCAAACATGCCATCATGAAATTGACATACAATATTGATGAACTTCTCTGGGCAACAAAATTTTGACATAATTTCTTCGTAAGTTTTTACGACTAACAGTGTCAAAGGCCTTGGTCAGATCTACAAATATTGCGTACAGACCTTTGTTCTGCTTCTGGCATTTGTCCTGGAGTTGTCAGGCAGCAAACGCCATATTGACTGTTATTCATGGGCAATGTCTCCATCAGAGACCAGATTCTGTCTGGTGTAGTAACCAAGATGAAGATGCAAAGGACCATCGTTATTTGCCAGGACTATCAGTATTACACCCGCAAATACAATCAATTTGAGAAGAAGCATAAGAATATGTCTATCTGTATACAATAACTGTAATATTATAATGATGATCAGGTGCAAATAACTGTTGTGATCAAGACAACGATCTAAGACAATTCCAAAAGTCCCCTAATGGAAAGTGCTATTCACAAACAGAGAGAGCACTATTGGACGCTGACTGAAGATTGAAGCACATTTTTTAAACTTTATTTTTCTTGTCTTTGAATACATATATTTTTTATTTTATAACATGACTGATACAGAAATGTTTTTTATACTGCCAATGTGATATTCATAGAGGCTATGGAGACTATGAATATGCCAGCACAGTTCTGAATCACAATATTTAACAGACTCTCCACATGGAAGACAGAACCAAAACATTTATTCAAATACCAGAAAGCTGAATCCCAACACCAGAAAGCCAAATCCGTGATAGCAACCAAGAAATCTATACACTATCATCCCCAAGCCTTTCCTCTGTTAGGCTTCCCACAAACCAGCTCCCTTAAACAAATCACAAACAGGTTTCCTTAAACAACATCACAAATTACCTCTCCCACTCATACTGGTTGTTGCTATCTGCTCTCTCTTTCCCAGCTCCGACCTCTCTAACTCACTTCCTGCTCCACCCCTTCCTGCTCCAACTGTTCAGCAAACTATTCCCACCCCAGGCTCCATGTGACTTAGATTTCCATGTGATCCATGCAGGTCACCTGGGCCTATTAATGGATGGGAAAAATTTTCCCATTTAAACTACCATTACAGTTTTATATGACTTCACAAATATAATTGACCTATCTCATGCCTTTTATTTTAATAGTATTTTATTTTCCCCCAATTATATATAAAGGCAATTTTTTTATTATTCATTTTTTGTGACATTTTGAGTTCCAAAATTTTCTCCCTCCTTGTCTCTGTTTCCCTCTTCCTAACACGATAAGCTATTTGATGTAGTTTCTGTAAGTGCAATCACATAAAATATATTTCCATATTAGTCCCCTTCATGAAAAAAGAAACAGAACAAAAGGGAAAAACATAAAAAAAAAAACTGAAAATAGTATGCTTTGATTTGCATTCAAAGTCCATCAGTTCTTTATCTGGATTTGGATGGCATCATGAAAACTCTGGAATTATCTTGGATTATTATATTGGTGAGAACAGCTAAGTCACTCATAGTTGATCATCGCACAATGCGGCTGTTATTTTACACAATATTTTTTGAGTTCTACTCATACCCCTTGTCTTTACAATGGATGGGGAGAAGTTTGGGAAGAAGGAAGAAAATCTGGAACTCAAAGTTTTGAAAAATAAATGCCAAAAATGTTACATGTAGTTGGAAAATATTTAATGGAATACAAAAATTATATTAAAAAAGACTAATGGTAAAATTGGACTATAACTGAATGAGAAGTTTTGAGAATTTAGTTTGAAGCTCTGCTCTAATACTTAATAGCTATGTAACCTTGGATAAAGGCTATTTATGTGTCAAAGACTTATGATACACCTCAGGTACTCAGTGCTGATGGAATCACATTGTTTAGTGATATTCTCTGAAACTTGGTTTGCAAATCTGCAACGTGTCTTTCCTCTAATGATCAACCTAGCTAAGTGTGAATGGCTTGTTACTAAAATCAAGGTATGAGGTTTGATGCATTTTAGCAGTGGGTAACTTTTAAGGATTTAGTGTCTGTATTTGCTAAAGGAGTTGGACTGTGAGGTTTATTCAGGGAATAGTAGTACCTCTGTTGTGAGGACTACTGAGTCTTCTTCAGGGCTGCTTTTCCAACTTTGAATTCCACCTGATTCACTCAACTCTCATTTGTGTGTCCAAGAAACATCAACATCTGCAGCAATCACACCTTGGTAAATCATTTCAGCAGACGGGATAACTAGGTTGATGGTAACCGATGGGCCTCGAAATTTTCAGTGAGTTAGAGCGATGTCTATCCAAAATATGTGAAGATTTTTTTAATTGTGAAAAGGGAGGATGAGTGTTCCAATAGCCAGGAAAACAGCAGAAAAGGTGCTTTGCAACATTAAGAGTTTGGTTAGACATTGAAGACACTAAAGTCATCCATTTCACCCTAAGTTATCACCAGTTGTCTTGATTTTGTGCAATACCACCTTACTTAAATCTAATTTATACATAGATCAAAAGACATTCCCCATAGCATTTTATGTTTTTATTTTAATTTAATTTCATTTTTTTTACTTATCTGAACGTCCTCCAATGACAGTCAAGTTATGAAACAGAAGGTACGGATACAATAGCAGCTGCAGTCACAACCCTGCACACAGGTGACTCAGGGATTAGGGTTATCTTCTAGCTGGAAGCCGCTGTGAAATTTGGCAGCTCCATGGGTACTGAGAAGCTTTTTAAGAACACTGTGCTGAAAGATGACAGAGTAAAGGCAGAGATTTGCTTGAGTTCTACCTCCAAACCCTCCCAAATACTTGTAAAAATGATTTAACCAAATTCTAGAGCTACAGAACCCACAAAATGACAGAGTGAAACAAATTTTCAGCATAAGACAGATAGGGTATATCTCACGCAACTGGAAGTGGAGCCCAGTCCCATGTGGGCAACACAGGAACAGATGGAGCTGAAACAGGACTCAAGGGGCCGAATCATTGGAAACTGTGGCAGTTTCCAAACTTCTCCAGCCGCAAGCACCAAAGAAAGAACAAAAGTTCAGTGGAAAAACTCTGTCAAAACTGAAACGGCAAGGGGTGTGGTCTGGTCCCTGGCTGGGGCAGAGGAGGCAACAGCAACAGTTACAGCAGCAGCAGCAGCAGCTGTGGTTGTTTCCAGAGCTCTGGGCTGATGGACATTGGGGGATGGATCAAGCAGCTGATACAAAATCCCCCTAATCCTGGAACAATACACCCACCCCCACTGGAAGTAGAGTCCTATTGCTGTAGTCCTAATAGAGCTGCCTCCAGCTCCAGTAGTCTAACTTCATTACAGGCCTACTGTGCCTACCTACCCGCTCATCAATGTCATAATATCTTCATATATGCCTTATTGCACAATAGAACGATAGATGTGTCCCTGAACCTCATAATTCTCACAAAAACAGCAGGCAAGGGAACCCAGTCATTGCCTCTACCTAGCCAGGACTACCAGATCCATTCCACACAAACAGGTGTGTTATTGTTGTTGATAACAATTACATCATCCATCTAACCCAAGAGAGGACCACATCAGCTAACTGTATATCTTGAGCAGACAGGACTACAATATCTAACCAATTGGAGGGTACCTAGCAAGTCATAGCTGAGACTCCTCCTTCATTATCTAATCCCTTAACAAACTCTTCCTGCCTTTTCAGGCAGTTATTGTTATGTAATTTACTGTTATGTAATTGCATCTTTACAGTATGAAATCCATCTTGCTTTCTCTGAAGCTGCTGATTCCTCTTGGAACTTAGCCCACTTCATGAGAGGTGTCAATCTCAGTAAATGCCAGTACTTGGATTAGAAGTGGTCTGATCCTGAATGCTTTGAGATGATTCCACCACAACACATAATGAAACCTCAACAGTTGTTGGCATCCCTGTCCTTAAACCTTGAAAGTATCTTAACAAAAAGTTGAAAAGTCAAGTATTTGGCTGGGAAGATGAGTAAATAACATTAAAAAAATCCCAGACTATAGAATCTTACTTTAGTGACAAAGAATATCAAAACATATAACCAGAATAAGACAATAAAGTCAAGATTCCTACACCAAAAGTCTCCAAGAAATATATGAATTGACCATAGGTCATGGGCAAACTCAAAACGAATTTTGAAATACTAGTGAGTGGAATAGGTTTAGTGAAGACTTATCAGATTGTAATTCTTCTCCCAGGGGTGAGGTAAGACGGAGAGGATACAATATTTTTAGAGTGGAATAATTCCATATAAGGATATAATACTATGTTGTACATTAGGGTCTCAATGATTGGACGAAACTTACATAATTCTTCGATATCTTCATTTCAAAAGGGATTAGTTAGATGTCACGTCTAGAATGTAAGATTATATTCTCAGCTAATGAGGATAATGGTCAGTGGGGAGGGAGGGACTTGCGTTAGGGTCTATATAAATCACTGCTTTTTCTTTGTCTTCACCTTTTCCTGGTAGAGGAATTGGCCGATTCTTGAGAATCTGATAAATAAACTTTCTGTCATCACTTTGAGAGGCCGCTGAGTAATTAATTTAAGTAGGGAATCTTGTCATCCCACACACTAGTGAGAGAAGTAGAAAAAAAATTGGGAAAACAAGTGACACTGGAGCAAGAAAATTGTGAAAACTGAGTGAACAGCTCGACAAAAAAAGAAAAAAAAAACACTGAAGAAAATAACACCTTAAAAATAGACGGACTCAAACAGAAAAAGAGGTCGAAAAAGTCAATGAGGAGAGGAGTGTCTCAAAAAGCAGAATTGGTTAAATGGAAATATAGGTCCAAAAGTTCACTCAAGAAAATAATTCCTTGAAATTTAGAACAGAATGAATGGATGCTGATGATATTATGACAAAGAGATGATAAAACGAACTAAAAGAATGAAAAATTGAAAACAAACTTAAGCATCTCATTGGAAAATCATTGACTTGAAAATAGATCCAGGAGAGAAAACATAAACATTACTTGACCACCTGAAAGTAATAATCAAAAAA
This sequence comes from Notamacropus eugenii, assembly GCF_028372415.1. Lineage (NCBI taxonomy): Eukaryota > Metazoa > Chordata > Mammalia > Diprotodontia > Macropodidae > Notamacropus > Notamacropus eugenii. The sequence goes on along the minus strand of NC_092874.1, from coordinate 358,306,150 downwards.
GGGTCCTAGATATCATCATATCATCTTTCAAGGTATTATCAAGGAAAACTGCCTTTATATTCTAAAAGCAGCGGGTAAAATAGAAATTTAAGGAATCCACAAATTGCTTCCTGAAAGATATCCCAAAAGGAAAATTCCTAGGAGTATTGTAGCCAAATTGCAGTCTCAGGTCAAGGAGAAAATATTGCAAGTAGCTGGAAAGAAACAATTCCAGTATTGTGGAAAGACAATCAGGATAACACAAGATCTAGCAGCTAAGGGACAGAAGGGCTTGGAATATGATATTCTGGAGGTCAACGGAACTAGAATTAAAACCAAGAATCACCTAACCAGCAAAACTGCATATGATTCTTCAGGGGAGAAATGGAAATTCAAGGAAATAGATGACTTTAAAGCATTCTTGATGAAAAGACTAGAGCTGAATAGGAAATTTGACTTTCAAGTACGAGACTCAAGAGAAACATTCAAAGGCAAACAGGAAATTGAAATCATAAGGGACTTATTAAAGTTGAACTATTTACATTCTTATATGGAAAAAATAATATTTGTAACTCATGAGATATTTCTCAGTATTAGGTTAGTTGGAGGAAATAGATGATAGTTTAGATAGATAGATCGATAAAAAGATAGATAGATAGATAGATAGATAGATAGATAGATAGATAGATAGATAGATAGATAGATAGATAGACAGACAGACAGACAGATAGGGGAGTGAGTTGACTATGAAGGGGTGATAAGCAAAAAGTAAAATTAAGTGGTGAAAGAAATATATTGGGAGAAAGAGAAAGGGAAGAATAGAATGGGGCAAATTATCTCACATAAAATAGTCAAGAAAAAGGTTGCTTAATGGAGAGGAAGAGGGGATGTAAGAAGGAATGAGTGTTCCTCACTTTCATCAGATTTGGCTTAAGGGAGGGAAAACATGCACTTTGAATTGGGTATCTTACCTTACATGAAAATTATGGAGAAGGAGATAAAGTGGGGGGATGATAGAAGAGAGCATAAAATACGGTATTCAGAAGCAAACACTTTTGAAAGAGGACTTGGGCAAAGGAGAAAAATGAAAAAGTGTGTGGCAGTATAGGATGGAGAGAAATACAGTTACTCTTGCACAACATGACAATTATGAAAGTGTTTGCATTAATGCATACGTATAACCTATGTTGAATTGCTTCCCTTCTCAATGAGGGTGGGTGGGGAGGGAAAAAGGAAAGTAATTTGGAACTCAAAGTTTTTAAACAAATGTTAAAATTTGTTTTAACATGCACCTTGGAAATAAGATATACAGGCAATGAGGCATAGACTTTTTTCTTGTTGTACAATAAAGTAAGGTGGAAAAAAATGGGGGTGGTGATAGAAAGGAGGGCAGACTAGGGGAAGGAGTAATTGCAATGCATGCCATTTTGGGGTAGGGGGAGGAGGGTGATAGGGAGAAAGTTTGGAACTAAAAATCTTGTAGCAATGAGTGTTTAAAACTAAAAATAAATTCATTACAAAAAAAGTCATACTGCTTAACTCCTGTTACGAGGAAAGGGCTGGGAAAGTGCACTAAAAATTGTTTTCTTCACTCAGCACTGGACTGCTTAGTAGAGCAGGCAGAAATCCTACCCTGTGTTACAAACATGGAAGAAATGTGGAAAAACATTTGTAAAGAAGATTCTACTCGTGATAACTATGTGGAATGCCCACAAATTTATAGACAGTACAAAATCTAGTAGCCCTGAAAGAATAACAGCTCTTGTTGGGAGAGAATTCAGCAGGTGTTGCATGCAAACAGTACCCACGAATGAAACAATGTTGGTAAATGAATAAAAGGTTACCTGAATCAGAGACAGATAGATACACTTTTTTCTTGGATTGTTCTCAGTGAAGGGGAGTGCTGTGAAGCTGGCATCTGTTTGAAATATCTAACCTAGTCAATAAATTTATATTCCTACCCAAAGAAATAAAATGAAGATGCACGACAATATGATTGCTACTTGTAAAAAATGCCATAACATCATCATCATTGCTCCCATCATAACAAACCCTGATGAGGACAAAGACAAAGTTTATGGAAACCTGGAGACCCTCATCAATATGCCAAAAGATAACAAGTTTATAATCCTGGGCGACTTTAATGCAAGAGTAGGCACAGATTACCAAACATGGCAGGGAGGAATTGGGAGGAATGGACTTGGAAAAAGTATGAGCCACATATTACTGAAGACTTATGCACCTTATTACCTTTTCATCACAAACACTATCTTTAGTATACCTAAACACAATTATACTTTGTGGATGTACCGTGGAAGAAAACACTGGAATTTTATATCTATTTAAAGAGAAGAGACAAATAGGATGTGAGTGAGGAACCCTACGTGTGACACAAAATAATGTGTTTACTGTTGGCTTACTCTCTTACAGCTAACTATTCACATTCACAAAAAGCCTGACCCCAAGGAAAGATGATTGCCAGAAGACTTTATATTGAAAGATTAGAGTGTTCTTCCAAGCAGAAATAGCTCATTGCTAACTTGGAGGGAAAGCTGAGTCAACAGGTGGTTGGCAAAAGTGGAACAGAAGAGAAGTGGGCAGCTTGAAAAAGAGCCAAGATGGTGGAGCAAGCCACAATCCACAATTTATCATAACTCTTCCATATTCACCTCCAAAGTACCATAAAATAGTGCCCTCAAACAAAACCTGGAATAGCAGAACCAACAAAAGAAAGGAAGGAAGGAAGGAAGGAAGGAAGGAAGGAAGGAAGGAAGGAAGGAAGGAAGGAAGGAAGGAAGGAAGGAAGGAGAAAGAAAGAAAGAAAGAAAGAAAGAAAGAAAGAAAGAAAGAAAGAAAGAAAGAAAGAAAGAAAGAAAGAAAGAAGGAAAGAAAGAAAGAAAAAGAAAAAGAAAAAGAAAAAGAAAGGAAGGAAGAAAGAATGTTTTAGCCCAGGAAATTGGAAGATTGCCAAGAATGACATGCCTCAGCATAGCCAGGGGAACAGGCACACTACATCTCCAAGAGCTGTCATATACTTCTGTGTAACCCTGGGAAAATAGACAATGGCAAGTGGGCGGGTCCCAGATACCTCCACATATCCTAGGGCAATGAGGCAGCCTGCAACCACCAGACTACCCCACACTTCAACATAACCCCTGGGAAATGTAGAGATACCCCATCAGCCTCAGCACACACCAGACACCAGCATTAGGTAAGCAGTCAGGTAAGCAGTCAAATCCCTACAACATTTAACAGCACAAGCCACCCTCCACCCCGCGCCGTTAGCACAGCACCACAGATAGGTGTCCCCTGTGGGCCTCATGGGAACACCAGAGTAGTACCAAGTAAACTTCCAGGGACTGCAGCCCCTGACACAAGGAATTTGCGACAGTGCCCTTTTCACCCTGGGAGAAAAGCTCAAATTTAAAAGGGAAAAGGCCAGTAAAGATGAGCAAAAACACAACAAAAAGTGTATGACCATCAAAAGTTATTATGGTGACAGGGAAGACCAAAAAACAAACTCAGAAGAGGACAACAATGTCAATACACCTATGAGGAAAAATGGGAAGCCCTGAAAGAATTCATGGAAGAAATCAAAAAGGAACCTTGAAATCACATAAGAGAGAAAGAAGAATAATTGGGAAAAGAAATGAGAGTGATGCAACAGAATTATGAAAAAAAAAAATCAGTAGCTTAGAAATAGAAAGCAACTGCTTTCAAGGTGGAATTGGCATGGAAAAAGACATGCAAAAATCCGCTGAAGAAAACAACTGGCTAAAACCTATGATTAGCTAAGTGTAAAAGTACAAAGCAAATTGAGGAAAAATAATTCCTTAAAAGTTAGAATTGGGCCAGTGGAAGCTAATTACTCTGTGTGACATCAAGAATGAATCAAATAAACTCAAAACTAGAAAAATGGAGAAAAGCAAAATAGCTAATTGGGAAAAACAAACAAAACAAAAAAAGCTAACCTAGAAAATAGATACAGGAGGTACAATGTCAGAATCATTAGACTATCAGGAAGTCATAATTGAAAGGAGGGGTTTTGAACTGATCCAATAATTCTGGATAGCAATTTCAAACTGTGCCCAAAGGGCTACGAAAGTTTGCATACACTTTGATCCAGCAGTAACAATACCAAGTCGTATCCCAAAGAGATCATAAAAGGGAAAAGGATATCCATGTTCAAAAATATTAATAACAGCCCTTTTTTGGTGACAAAATATAGGAAATTGAGTATATGAACATTAATTGGGGAATGGTCGAAGAAGTTGTACTATATGAATATAAAGGAATATTATTGTTCTATTTAAAAAACGATAAGCAGGCATATTTCAGAAACACCTGGGAATATTTGTATGACCTGCTGCAAAGTGAAGCGAATAGAACCAAGACAACAGTGTACACAGTATTAGTAACATCGTGTTATGATCAACTGAATGACTCATCTCGTCTCATCAATGCAATGATACAAGACAAGTGCAATGGATGCATGAGTGAAAATGCTATCTCTATGCAGATAAAGACCTGGTGGACTCTGAATACAGCTCAAAGTATACTTTTTTCACTTTATTCTTTCTCATGTTTCTTTTTCCTTTTGATCAGTTTCTTCTTTCAACTGCAGCTAATACAGAAATATGTTCAACATGATAGCATGTGGATAACCTCTGTCAAATTGCCTACCATTTTAGGAATAGGGTAGGAGAGGGAGAGTGGGAGAAAAAAATTGGAACTCAAAATCTTGTAAAAATGAATGACAAAAATTTTCTTGACATGTAATTGAAAAAAACAAAATTCTATTAAAAAAAGAAATGGGCAACTTTAAGAGATTTCATTTACAACACTGCATTTACTCATCTGAGCCAGAACACTAGCAAACATAGAGATTGGTTTGACAAAAATCATAGTGGAAATCCAGAAGCTTATTAAATTACAAATGAAGATTCTGTAGGGTACTAAGCAGGATAGCTCACCCATCTCTAAGAAGGTAGTATTAATCTACATCAGAAGTAGAGTGCAAGTAAAGCTTAGAGAGATGCAAGACTTGGCTCAGTAAGAAATCAGATGAAACTTGGGTTTTACGTTAAGATTAACACTCCATAGGTATTTTATGATGCCCTGGAGGGTATTTATGGGCCAAAGACGTATTGTGTAGCTCATCTACACAATAATGATGGAAGCACATTGATTAGTGATAAGGACATTAACATGGACTGATGGGTTGAACACTCCACAGTTTTCTCATCAGACCATCAGCAATGAATGTTGAAATCATTAATCTTATACCTCAGGTAGAAGTCACTCCCTCTCCACATGAATCTCCAACTGAAGAAAAGGTTTTGATTGGCATTAGAAGACTTCCTCTGTGTGGCAAAACACCTTATTCTATTGATTCTACTGATTCTATTCCAGCTGAGATTTACATGCAGTATTCATACAAAAACTGAATGAAATATCCTGCATTATGTGGCAAAAGGAGATCATCTCCCAGGAGTTACAACATGCCCCCATTGTCCATCTCTAAAAAGAAACAGGAAATAGGTTGTACTATGACTATCATGGGCTGGCGTGGGGGAAGTCTCTCTTTTAGTCATTTCTGGCACAATTCTTTCCAGAGTCCTCTGAAAAGGCTTATCCTTCACCAGAAGATGGTCATTTGCCTGAGAGCCAGTGTGGCATCAGAAAGTACAGAGGAATAATTGACGAGGGTTTGTTGGCTGGCTACTTCTGGAAAAACGCCAGGAGAAGAACAAAGGACTGTATATAACATTAATTGATCTGACCAAGACCTTTAATCCTGTTGGTCATGAGGGCTTGTGAAAAAGTATCTCAAAATTTGGTTGCTCAAAGAATTCATCAGTACTCTATATTTATATCATGACAGCATGCTTTCACAGCATCCAGACAATGGACAATGCCCTCATGTTTTCCAAGTCACCAAAAGAGTGAAGCAAGGCTGTGTGCTTGCTCCCATGTTTTTTAGCATAACGTTTTTAGTGTTGTTGTCAGAACACTTCAAGGAGAACAAAAACAGCATCAAGACCAGATACTGTAATGATGGTAAATTGTTTAATTTGAAAAGACTATAAGTCATCCCCACTGAGGAGACGATCAATTCAATATAGGCTATGTATGTGTAGTTTTGCAAAAGACTCCCATAATAGCCATGCTGTGAAAGACTAATTATATTTCCTCCATCCTATCCTGCCCCCCATTTCTTCTGTTCTCTCTTTCGACCTTGTCCCTCCCCAAGAGTATTCACTTCTCATTGCTCCCTCCTCCCATTTGCCCTCCCTTACAACATCCCCCCTTCTCCCCTTCTTTCCTGTAGTGTAAGATAAGTTTTCATACCAAATTGAGTTTGCATGTTATTTCTTCCATGAGCCAAATGTGATGAGAGAAAGCTTCACTTTTCCCCTCTCACTTGTATTGGTAATTTAAATGGGGAAAACTTTCCCATTCATTAATAGGCCAGTGTGATCTGTCTGGGTCACATAGAAGCCTGAGCCACATGAGTCTGAGTCACATGGAACTTGTGGTGGAAGGAGATTGCTGAATATGTGGAACAGAAAGAGGTGGAGCTAGAGCAGTGGCGAGAGGAAATTGTTCAGACTCTAGTCACAGCTAGGAAGGATGCAGGTGAGGAGGCAGCTAGCTAGCATGCGTGATTTTATGATTGCTTGTGATTTTGCTTAGGGAAGCCTGCTTATGATTTTTTTAATGGAATCAATTTGTGGGAAACCTAGCAGGTTAAGACCTTGGGGGTGGTATTGTTCTCTGTATTGTCACTGTGCATAGACTTTTGTTGCTATGATGGATTTGGCTTTCTGTTGCCTGAATAAATGTTTTGGTTCTGCTTTGCATGTGAAGATTCCATTGCATTTCGTGATTCAGAATTATGCGACGATATTCATGGCCACCATAACACTGGCACTACAAATGGCAACATGGATGAGATCACCAAATATCAGACCTTTTCGGCGACAGAGAGGCAGAAGAGACAGAGGAAGAAATGGATGTTCCACGGTGGGAGGATTTGCCCTATTCCTCCCTAGCAAGAGAGTGTGCTAAAGGCACAGTGGTTTGTGGAAAGTGGGAGAAACCAGAGACTTAGAAAGATATTTTCAGGGAATACCAATAGAACCAGGGACAGAAATGGTGGGGGTGTGTAGGACTGGCTGGTCCTTGCTAACAATCTATCCAATTTTATGTAAAAGCAGAGACAAGCTCCTGGAGGAGAAGGCACAGATGAAAAGAGAGTTGGCTAGTTTGCATTTGAGGCTTTTTAGTGCTGCAGTATTCAAACTCTCTTTTAACAGAGCATGCTAGAGGATCTCAGGTAAGGAAAAGCTGTTGTTGGTTTGTCTTACACAAGGAGAGGAAAAGTTGACGATAAGGAGTGGGTACAGCCCTTGCACAGGTTTGGCCTGGGCTGGGATTGAAACACAGTCCAGAATGATGCATAGGAGGAAAGCAAAAAAAAAAAAAAATGAGGCTGAGATTTGGCCAGTACTAACAATAAATCAGGACGATCAGGGGGCCCCATAGGGTTTGGGGAGATAATTGAAGATTTTACTCAGTAGGAGGTCACAAATATTTTGAGTTGGTTCACTCAAAGGATGGGAGAATCAATGGTACCTTGGATGGTGAGAATCAGTGAAAAAGATAAATTTCCTGGAGAGAGAAGAGTAAATACTCAGCATATTAAAAGTCAGAATAGATTGACAAGAAAAGAATTGTTTACTCTTCCATTGAGAGCACAGGTAGATTTTGGAAGAATAAATGGCATTCCAATTAATGAACTATGTAAAATGTATCAAAGATAGAAACCTGATTTTAGAGCCAGAAGGGAGATGAGAACTGGCCTTCAGATCCTAGTGAAACATTGTATTCAAGTTCATAACACCTGCAGGGAGGATGGGAGGTTGAACAGGCCCAAGTTCTGATTAAAGAAAGCATACCTCTCGTCAGAAAGATTACCCCAACCATGCAAATTAGAAAACGGTAAACAATAGTGAGGATATGATAATGAGTTCATGGCTAAACCTATATCCACCCTGCTTCTGCTTGTTGTCTCCTTGTTATTTTTAGGCTTTTTGCCTGTTGACCTTGTTTGTCAGTTTTCTGCAGGTTTAATACCCTCCACTTGCAGATGCTTAATTGCTTAAGTTGAATGCCAGTCCCTGTCTATGACTGTGATGTGTCACCCATGGACCTGGCATCAAACGACCTCTGGATGCCAGCAAAAGAACTGACCCCTCGAAAAGGACCTCTTGGGGTAAGAATAGCTCTATATCTGACTTTAGTAGGAAGCAGCTTATAAGAAAAGCCCTTAGCCCCTTATCCCAAAATTTTAGGCCCTATTCATTTGAAGGGAAAATGATGGGATGCTTGTGCTCAAGCCTCACCTTAAGGTATTGTTTCATGTGCTTACTTTGTGTGGTCCCTGTAACATAATAAAGGTCTATTGACACCAGTTAACTATGAGACTGCTTTATATGCTTATTTTTCTGTTATGCTATTAAAGTTCTATGGATACCAATTGCTCCACCAACCTGACCTGTGTAACGAATAGGAATGTCTTGAGGCTGCATTTAATTTAATTTAATTTAATTTAATTTTTCCCATTCATTAATAGACTCATGTGACCTTCCTGGGTCGTATGAAAGCCTGAGTCACATGAAAGACTTGAGCATCATGTTGTTTTCTGCATTGTTATTGTGTATAGATTTTTGTAGCTATGATAGATTTGACTTTCTGGTGTTTGAATAAATGTTTTGTTTTTGTGTTTCTTGTGGAGACCCTGTTGTATATTGCAGTTCAGAATTGCCTCTGGATATTTATGGTTGCCTTAGGTGCTGTGAAAATTGCATTGACATAATAATGTCTTTTCTTGAACTAAACTGACAAGCATTCAAACTTTAATATAGAAAGCACAACTTTGATGACTGACCATATTCTTCTAATGCCAAATGTCCTGTGTCTAAAAAACTATTTTATGGAGAATTCACTCAAGGCAGGAACTCATATGGTGATCAGAAGAAGCAATAAAAGAACACTCTCAATAAAGTATCTCTGAAGAACTTTGGAATTGATTTGAGACATGGGAGACACTGGCACAAGACTGTCCACAACAAAGAAGGTGCTATACTTTAGGAATGAACCAGAATTGTATTAACTAAAAAGAAATATGAGATGAAAAAATTTAGAGACATCTCCGTGCCAAATGTTCATAGTTATGCCTGGTCTGTGTTAGAGTCTTCTGATCTCGTATTATCTGATAAACCACAGTGGAATACTGTACCTTGATTCCAACAAGGTGAACAGTTAAAAAAGTGTCTATACCAATGAACTGATATGTTTTTTAATTCATAGTCAAATTATATTACATTTGTATAGTTCTTCACTTTGATCAAAGAGGTAACATTTTGTTCTGCTTTTCTGTATGGGAATCTTTGGTACTGTATTTTGTAGAATTTTGTAGAATTACTGCTACTTGTAATGTATTTATTAAGAAGATACTCGATAATTGTATTTTAAAATTAATTGAATATTGATCCTCCCAATTGCCCTTTGAAATGCGAATGGGAGATAATAAAATCCTTGTTTTATGAATGAGGAAACTGACTCAGAAATACTCAAACATGATTTGGTCATAGAACTAAGTGAGATACTCAACTCTTCTGATTCTTAGACCAGTGCTATTTCAACTGCATCATCATGTTAAATAGAAAAAGCCTCTAAACAATGGTGAATATTTAGCTACTTGTCATGTGATCAAAAACATAATGAAAGCATGGACACATGCATTAATGGAGGCAGGGTCATATTAAGCAATTCTGAGATTCTGAGCACTTAGGAATTTTGAAGCTCCCCAAGCAATGGCAATAGAAAATAAATATGCTCTATCTCAAGAAAAACCAATAATTCACCACACTTAGTGCTATATAAGGTCTAATCTAAATGCTAATGTGCTAGGCTTTAAAATTATAGGTTCTCCTCCATAATTTTAACTTAGATATGGGCCTTCCTTGAAGAGATGACTTTAGACCCTGAATAAGATCCCCAGCTCTTAAAGATTTTTTTAAACAGCCTTATGAGTGCTAATAATCTCCATGGTTCTCAATTTCCCCTAACCTAGACACTGCAGCTATCTATACTGAATTGCCAAAGAATTGTTTCTGGAGACTGACCACTGGATTGGTGGTGCTTAATGGTCTCAAATGGACATAGCTCTTATGGATCAAGATACAAAAGTATTTCATTTCAACCACCCAATCAATAAAAAATAATTTTAAAAATATATTCTAAATATTAGACACAGGATATTCACATGCTACTCAGTTCTTACTTTTTAAAATTTTCATTCTCTACAAGGAAAAATACATTCAATTAGGAATTACAGAATAAAATGACCAACAGGAAATAGAATCCTGAAATAAATGAAATAGTGAGAGAGAATTTAGTTGACCTTGAATAATTCAAGTCATTTGGCCCAGATGAATCACATTATCTGACTCTGAAAGAATTACTAGCTATGAATTGTAAGCTACGATGAATGATATTTGAAAGATCATGGAAAATGGGAATGGTTCCCCAACATTGAAGCTGGACAAATGTTGTCACAGTTTTTAAGAAATGGAAGACAACAGTATTCAAAATAAAAGCCAATGAGAATGACTTGTATACTTTAGAAAATTTTTGAAAATATCGTTAAAGAAATGATTGGTGAATATTTAGAAAGGAATGTAATGATTATTAAGAAACAGTATCACTTCATCAAGAATTAGTCTTTCTGGACTAATATTGCTTTTCTTTTATGTGATTTCTTAATTAATACATAGGGAAATGCTGTTGCTATTATTTACCTAGATTTTTAAAACGTCAAAATATCTCTTCTTCTTGTGCAGAAGTTGGGAGATATGGGCTACAAGATAATGCAATAATATGAATTCATAATGGGATCAATCGTCTGACTCAAAGAGTAGTTAGTTGTTAACGGTTCAGTGCCAATGTGGCAGTAGTTCTTCACTGGAGTAACCCAGGGATCTGCACTTGGTCTTGCACTGTTTAACATATTTATTAATGAGTTGGATGAAAGCCCAGATCATATGTTCATTTGATCTACAGATACCACAAAGCTTAGAGGGATAATTAACAAAATGGATAATAGAATCAAGATCCAAAAGTCAGTTAGAAAATCAATAAACTAATTTTTTAGTACATAGTTTGTGCCAGGTGTTGTGCTAAGTTCGGGGTATACAATGCAAGGCAGAAAAAAACCCCCCAAAACAGTCTCTCTCTCTCTCTCTCTCTCTCTCTCTCTCTCTCTCTCTCTCTCTCTCTCTCTCTCTCTCTCTGTATATATATATATATATATATATATATATATATATATATATATATATATATATATATATATATATATATATATATATATATATATATAATGCATTTTGTGAGTAGTAGGAAGATGCTTGCATTAAGGAAAGGTTTCTTACAGAAGGGAGAATTTCAGTTGAAATTTGAAGGCAGGCAGGGAAACCTGGAGGCTAAGATGATTAAGCAGAGTATTCTAGACCAGCAAAGATGTTTTTAATCTTGTCACTGAGTGTCTTGTGTGGACAACAGCAAAGAGATTAATGTGACTGTATCACAGAATACATGGGTAGGAGTGGGGGAAATAAGGTTCAAGAAAACTGGAAAGACAGAAAGAGTCAGGCTGTGAAGGTCGTTTAATGTCAAAGAAGATGTTCTATATGATATTTAGGATAAGGGGAGATTAAAGGGAGCCACCTGAGTTTATTGAACAGGGAACTGACATGGTCACAGTGCTATGAGATAATCATTTTGATAGCTAAGTGAAGGATGTATCTTAAAATGTAAAGCATTGGATTGAATTTATTAAGGGGAAATTCATCAAGGTTGGGGTGAAGGTAAATAGAAAATAATTCATATTGGGTACAAAACAAATGAAATTTAGAACTGTATGAGGGAGAAGGTATAAACTATACAGTCTTTAATGTGGATAATATTTCAACTTTACTGGGCGGAAAACTTAATGTGAGTCACCACTCTGGTGTGGAAGTAAAAAAAAAAATCTGTTTTGATCTTGCATGACATTAAAAGATCACAGTTTCCAACAATAGAAAGACAATGATCCTGCTATTCTCTGACCTGATCTGGAATATTGCTTTCATTTTGGAATATTCTTTTTTAAGAAGGGTGTTTAAGTGAGGGCACAAGCATTCCTGGTATGAGAGAGGAGCCTGTACACAAACATGAGGTCAAGAATTGACAATTTTGTGTTGAGATCCAGTTAGGATGGAACATTAAATTCATAAGCGAGTATAAATAAACCTGGGAATATAAAATGAGTTGAAATTGTGAAGGGCTTTGATGCATAACAAAGGAGTTCTTAATTGATCCCAAATGTAATATGAGGCCCTTAAAATTTTTTGAATAGCAGAATGATATGGTCTGACCCATACTTTAGGAATATTAACTTGATAGCTGATTTGGAGAGGAGATAAAGTGGGTTCCTGAGAAACCAAATAGGAAGTTATTGTAAACGTCTTGACAAGATTGTGTAAATTATAGCGATTGATTTGTAAATGGAGAGATGAGATGACTATTAGAGATGATGAGGAAATGGAATTGAGAAGGTTAAGTAACTGATTGTTTGTGAGTGTGAATGGAAGCTGAGTAAATGATTATGGATCTCAGACTAGAAGAATAGAAGTGCTCTTGAGAGAAAAAGGGAAGTTAGGAGAAGTCAAGAGTTTAAGAACAAAGGTCATCATTTCCAAATGGTGGACTAGAGTTTGGGATAAAGACTAGAGCTAGATAAATAGACTTGGAAGTCATCTGCTTAGATATGACAGTTAAATGCATGAGAGTTGCTGGAGAGATAAACAAAGAGAGATGGTGAAAGACAAATAGAGTGACAGAGATAGAAACATCAATGAAAGTTATAGACAGAGACTCAGAGAAACAGAAAAAAAAAACAAGAAGAAAAAGACAGGAAACACACAGAAATGGAAGTAGATACCATACACAGAGACACAGAGGCAGAGCGACAAGAGGGAGAGAGACATAGATAGAAAGACACAGAGTCAGGGACAGCAACAAAGGCAATAATTAGAAAAAGAGAGAAGAGGGTAAAGGACAGGGGTGGGGAACCTGCAGGCTGGAGGCTCCATGTGGCTTTCTAGGTCCTTCAGTGTAGGCTTTTGATTGAGTTCACATTTTACAGAACAAATCCCCTTTATGAAAGGATTTGTTCTATGAAGTTTGTATTTAGTCTTAAAGATACACTTGAGGATCTAGATGGTCACATGTGACCTCCAGGCCACAGGTTCCCCTCCCCTCTTGTAAGACAAAAATCTTAAGTGCACTGCACTTTCACCGCAAATAACAAGAATAAAGGACAGCTCCTGACACCATCCCATCCTTATTGATTAGAATCAATGTAATTCCAAACTTGTCAGATTATATTTATGCTATTCTTATGGACAAGGTGGGATAAGTATAAGTCAGATGGTACTTGAGTTAGATAGAATCAAAACTAATTTAATGGAAAAACCACAGAATATACTATAACTACTTGAGGTTATTTGATATTAATCTGGAAAGATGTTAACCTCTAAGTGGATGAAGTAATGAGCCTGAAGTCAAGAATGTCTGAGTTGAAATCCAACCTCAGACTCTGACTAGCCACATAAAGCCGGATAACTCATTTAACCTCTGTTTATCTCAGTTTCTTCATCTAAAAAATAAGGATTTTAGTATCACTTACCTCCTAGTGTTAGTGAGGATCAAATGAGATACATAAAGCATTTAGCAAATTACCTGATACAAAGTAAGTGTCATATAAATGCTACCAATTATTATTATGGTGGAATCTCCCTAAAGATTTATTTGTGGCTCTGTAACACATTTTAGATAAAGATTTTAAATAAAACAAAGTGGTCAGGCAAAGACTAAACTTCAGAACCCTAAAATATCTATAGAGGCTACCATCTGAAGTCAAACTTAAGAAGATGAAATTCAGTAGGGATCATCATAGAAAATTAGACTCATCTTTAGTCAAATTCATAAGTAAAAATCAGGTGAGGCATGACAAGAAAATACATCTGAGAGTTTTATTTTGCAACTAGGCAAATATAATTTATCAGCACAAAATATCATTAAAAATAAGTATTGTGATTTTAAATGCCATTAAGTAAGGTAGAGGGGAAATGTTATCTCTATTAAACTCTACTCTTCTTAGCCTGTGTAAAAAAGAGGTTTACTTGGTCTTAGGCTCTATATTTCATGGACAAAAATTACCTGGAATAAGTCCAGAGTTGAATAAATGGGATAATCCCAGTTCATTCTATATGAGAACCCCCTGAAGGAATGAAAGCTATTTAGTCTGAGGGAAAAAAAAATAAATCAAAGAGAGACATGATGGATGTCTTCAGGTATTGGAAGGTGTGTCACATGGAAGGTGACTTAGATTTATTCTGCTTGGTGCCAAAGACCAAAACTAGTACAATCTGGTTGAAATTGCAGAGGTAGATTTTGGCTTTTTGGATATTTAAAAGAAACAAATAAAAAATGTCTAGAAAATTAATGCTATGTTGTTAGAAGTGAACCTGTCTAACAAGACACCGACAGTGAGAAACATGCTCATCTTAAATAAAGAATCATACCTTTTATGAAATCAGGAAAACTTTTATTAATTTTTATGTCCATTCCCCCTGAATGGACAAGTAGCCTCCCTTGTGAGATTACAGGACCACTACAATGCGTGCAGAAAGATGGGGGTTCTTATACTGTTTTCCTAACTTTGGATCTCCCGTGATACTATCCCTTGGCCATGTGACTCCATGTTTTCCTCTCTGATAGGCCATTACTCACACAGCTCCTTAGGTTGCACATTAGTTTCTGACCTCTAAACTGTCCATGTTAGGTCACCTAGGAATGTCGAAAACAGAACTTTCCTGCCTCACACAAAATCGCCCCTTTCTTTCATTATTAAAATTTCTGTTTCCACACCTAAATCCAATAAATAAATCCTCACATTCTTTCCCCTATGAATTCTTTCCTTCATCTGTTTCTCCTTTATATGAATATGGGAAGGCAGCAAAGTTGATTAGCACATTGAGAAATTACAAGGGGGTAGTGACCTTTCGTAAGTACAGATAGAGATTCAAAAGGAAAAGGAAAATTAATGAATTGTCCTTTTAGAAGTTCCATCTCATACATTAGTCTGAGGAGAAACCTCATCTGATGCAGTTCTCTGGTCTAGATGCTTGTTCAAGCCATCTTCAGCACAGCATCTCAGCATCTTCTTCCCTTTATCTTTTTGTAGAAATCCAGGTGTCCACTCTCCTACAAAACTGACCTTAATACAATTTTAGATTACCATTCCTAAGCTTTATACTCTCTTAAAAAATCAAAATTGGAACTTTGACCAATTGTCATGTTTAAAAAATTCACATTTGAACTCAGTTTTTACATTTTACATTAATTCACTATTTATTTCCCCCATCAGAAAGATGAGATTTCACTAAGGAGTCAATAACAAGCTCCAGTGCTTCCATAACTACAGTAAATAATTGTTGTTAACAGAGTAACTATTACATCATAAAACAATTCCATCTTCTGGTTATGTGATGCTTCTTTTAAAGCATTTGCAACAGACCACAAACTATTTTTCTTTTAACGTTTACCAATTGAGAAAAAATAATAATGAGTATGTAGGCTAACATCACAAGCCCTTGACTAGATTGTCTCCATACTATTACTAAGAATTAAACTCCCCTACCTAATTGTTGTTGAGTCTGAAATCCTAAGCCTCGTAGCTTAATTTTAAATTTAACCTCAGGTGTTCCCCTGCCAACAATCTTTTATTTAGTAGATTTGGTATTAAAAACTTAAATAAAAAACTTTTGATGATTGGAAATTGCCACTAAGAGTAGGGATGTTACGGGGAAACAACTTCTTCCTAACTTCATAGTTCCAGACAGGAGCAGATTGTCAACTGGCATTCAGCCAGACTTAAAGTCTTCCAGGTGTCAGTGGAGAAATTGAGTCAGGAGAATCCCACCTCTTTCCAGGTTGAACAACTGCTCTCCCAACCTTCCCATGAGATCACCTTTTTGCAATTCATACCAGCATCTCACAGGCTTACTGGCGTCATGAATCAGTGGCTGAGACTGCCTTTCTTACTATCCACACCTGGAGTTAGACTCAGAAGAACAGTCAATTAATAGTCCCATAAAGTCTTAAAATATCAAGCTCCAATAATCAGTTTCATGTATGACTGTATGTTCAAATTGGTTAAGGAACATCTTTTGAAGCAAGTCTTAAGTAACTTGCATGCCTTTCCATACTTTTTCTAGTTCCTGATTAAATAGCAATCATAAAACCAAATTTACCATTATAACCATGTTATTGTTCTAATAGATTTACATGTTTCCCAAACTACTCTGTCCCCTTCTAACCATGCTCAACCTAAATGAATGAGCTACACATATGACAAGTTCCAACACTAACTTCAGCTTATGTTCATGAAATGAATTCAAAATCAAAACAGAAACATTTAACTTTTTCATCAATGTCAAATATTACCAGAGGTTACCTGCCTCTAAGAGACTTAGAATGAAATTCTTTTCACCAAACTAAAGATGTCTTTGATTTCGTCTCAGTAATTAATTCAGTCAATTGTTTTCATCCAATTGATCTTTGCAACACGTAAAAACCTTATTCCAAGTTGAGACCTTCATCCATTATCCCAAAAGAATTTCAGTTCCATTTGTCTAAAAGGACCCTAGAAAACCTCACCTTGTCCCACATGAACTGGCTCTCTAGAGGCCCATAAACTTTTCCTTATCACTATGCCCTATGAATTCAATTCTCCAGGTTATTGGCCCGTCCCGTCAAGACCATTCCTGCAACCCCCAGAACACCTGGGGCCATCCTGGACTCCTTTCCCAGAGTCCCTTTGTGGGTAAGATACATCTTTTTTTAGTATTAAAAATGTTCTGATTCACTAAAAGTCCATGAAATATTGAGAAATCTCAACAAACTTTGATGTTCTTTGGTTGAAAGAAGGGTTGGGTTGAATTCATCTGAACAGGACCCAACAAGTTGCTGTCTTTGGGTCCTCAGCAACTCCATACCATGGCAGTTAGCTTTAAATCCCAATCTTATTCTATGGAACAATGTTGCAACATCACATTTATACTATGATTTCCTTTTCCTTATCTATTTATTCCCACAAAATTCCTAAAAAAAATGTTCTATTTCAGGGATTTTATCTTTCACAAGACCATACCAGAGTACCCATTTACCCCATTAACTGAAACCATCTAGATTCAACTACTTGCATTGTGCTTACATTTTAAATTATCTCCTTTGATTATAGAAACATGCCATGAAGATAAAAAGCAAGAACCTAATTAGATATCATCTCCACTTTATCACCAGACTGAGAAATAGCCAAGGCGGAAAGATCCCTTTTTAGAGGAACACAATGAGGAAACTGGGCCAGAAAGATCCCATACCAGGCTAAGAACAGGATTGTCTCCTGAAGCCAACTTCTCCCTGTCACATTCCTCTCTGAGTAGTAGGTCACAACAAGTAATGGTCCCAGAGGCTTTTACCAAATGGCAGGTTTCACAAAACAAAAATTTTACTAGAATTTACATCTTAAATGTTATATTTGTCCAAAATAACATCACTAAAGATTATTTATCACCAACACAAATTCCTTGTTTAGGAGCTCCATATGCAAACAGTTTACCCTTTACGTAGAGATTATAACTTTAACAAGGTGAGGGGCCACATCACTTTGGTGATCATTTTACACTCTTCATCCCCTGAGTGGGGCTGGCACCACTCCTCTGTTTCAAAAATAGAAAGAGTTAACATCTCTTCTCTGAGCATCTCCAGTTCATATTAGATCTTAAGAAGTCCTTCTGTAATGGCCTGTGTGTTCGTCCTTTGTTGCTGAAGAAGACCATACCATCAGAGAACTGACGACATGACTTGTATTTTACTTTGTTTTGAGTGAGTGAGGGTTGTGCAGGTCACCAGCCTCACTTCTCTTCCAGAGCCATCTGAATCCAGTGACCAGATGTTCATCAGGATGACTGGAGATGACCCAGGATGAGGCAATTGGGGTTAAGTGGCTTGCCCAAGATCACACAGCTAGTAAGTGTCAAGGGTCTGAGGTGAGATTTGAACTCAGGTCCTCCTAACTCCTGCACTGGTGCTCTAATCAGTGTACCACCTGGGAAGAAAGGACCAGGAGACTGTCTTAAAATTCACTACAGAACTTCCTGGAGCCATAAAATTCCTGATCTCCCTTACTTCCAACCCCACACAAAACCTGAAGTTATTATAGCTAATTAGTTTATAAGCACAAATTTGTTAGGTAGTCCTTTCAAAAATGATAGAAAAGTTTTTACAAAATATTTCTTCACACAACAAACATTTTTCTCTCCTAAGAACAGTTTACAATTTATCACAAAACCTTAATGAACCTAACTGACAAATATTACAGGATCTAAAACCATGGCCTTTGCACATTTTCCCATAAACTTCCTATCACAAACATACTTTTCTAACTGCTTAATTCACAGCAAAAACAATTTTAAGGTCAGTGTTAAGATGACAGAGTAGAAGGGTGGACCTGTAAAAGCTCTCCTACATAGCCATAAAATACTTGTAAAAATGACTCTAAACAAATTTCAGAGCAGCAGAAGCCACAAAACGACAGAGTGAAAGAGGTTTCCATCCCAAGACAGCCTGGAAGGCCAACAGGGAAGGTCTATCTCAGAGCGAAGCGAAACTCAACCTTTTCCATGAAGCATAGCAGGAACAGGAACAGAGAAGGCCTCAGGGGGCGGAATCCCCAGCAGCAACTATGGTTCCCAGATTGCTCAACCCATAAATGCCAAAGACATCCTCAAAGGTCAGTGAGTACGATCTTTCACCTGGGTGAGAAGGGAACACAGTCTGGTCCCACCAGCCCAGCCACTGCAGAGGCAGCTTCCATTTTTGGAGCACTCCACCTAAAGACCCTGGGGGAATAGAGCAACTAATCTGAATCTCAGCACGAAGTGATGACCATAGGGTGAAGAGGAGTGCTGGCTTCGTGGAGCTAGAGGCAGTTGCGGAGGGGAAATCCCTTTCTAGCTTAGTGCAAAGAAGTTAACTCTACCATTATATAGCAAACATCAGCATTTTCACTGCTTATTTATAATCAAATATAAATTTCAAATTATTAAATTTTTATCACATCCTTTTAAAACCCCAATCTACATATAACAAACTCTGAATTTTAAAATTGTGTATTGCTTCATCTAACATGTACCCATCCTCGTGTTAAGCACTTGACAATCACAAAGGCCAAATAACAATATATTTTCTGCTTAATCCTAATAAAAAGAGAATTATAAGTGGTTATTCTTCAGGAAAGATTTTAACTTGAAATCACACCAAATTTGGATTTATAATCACTAGTGATAAACATTTTAGTCCTCCTTTTCAAAAAAGACTCTTGCTACTTGAAAGAAAACTTTACTTACAACTTCCCATAATCTCTTTTTACTCTACTTCCTTAAAAAGCTGAAAAGCTATCTTCCAGCTTCCCTCCCCCATCCAAGATCCACCAGACCAGCTCTTCTAGTCTCTTTCCAGTCTTTAAATCATATGGGGGAGGGGGTGGGTAACCTTCCCCTTGTCCTCGTGGTCTGAACACATGGACAATCTTTCATCCCACCCATATGCTATCCTTCAAATAAACCAAATGCTCATCATTTCTTTCAGGTTTTTTGTTACTTTAAAAGAAATCTTAGAGGTTAAGAGTCTAAAAAATTAATTTAATTTAACAATTTAACTAATAGAGCTACATTTTTTTAAAGTTGAATACTCTTCAAAGAGCCAAAAATGTTTCTTTTCATATTCATAACCTGGCCAGAGTTTAGAATTTAGTTTAGAATGCAGAAAGATTTTGTTTTAACAAATTTCAAAACAGTTCTCAAACTCTATTAACATGATTCATGCAACATATCTAGCCAAACAATAAAACGTCTTTGTCTGTCTGTCTGTCTGCCTGCCTGCCTGTCTGTCTGTCTGTCTGTCTGTCTGTCTGTCTGTCTGTCTGTCTGTCTCTCTCTCTCTCTCTCTCTCTCTCTCTCTCTCTCTCTCTCTCTCTCTCTCCTCTCTCTCTCTCTCTCTCTCTCTCTCTCTCTCTCTCTCTCTCTCTCTCTCTCTCTCTCTCTCTCTCTCTCTCCAGCTCACTCACTCCTCTGAGGCTGCTATAATCAGGGAGGGAAGGAGAGGTGGAGATTAAGAGATAGGAGAATTCTGAGGGAAAGTCCAGCTACAGCCCTTGCTCCTCTGGCTGGTTGCATGACCTCATTTGCAATTTAACAAAACATGCCACAAACACACAGATATACACAAAACAGATATAGCAATATATTTCTTCTCTTTTTAGGAAATAAACTAATTTTAGATTAGACTGGTCAAAATTCAACTATTCATGTCAACATACAAACCAATTTCAAAAGGATCCTTCCCAGAATCTAGATTCTCTCTCGTCTTTTTCTCTCTGCTCTCTCTCCAGAACAGACAGGGAAGTAATATAGCTAGCATTCCTTGAAACAGGCTTCTGAAGAAATGCCCAGAGGATTATTCATTCCCTCCCTAGTCCATTATCTTAAGAGCACTCACTTCCCATCTTAGGACTTATGCTCCCAAGGGCTCTGAAGGACTGGTCATACCTAACATCCCGAGGCATACAAGGCAATGCTTAGCCACCCATTTTCCTGCCCTTACTCATGTCCCTATCTTATGCTGCCTTGGTGGTTCAATCCATTGTTTTAGCTGAGTTCCTGAGTTCACAAAAATTCCAAGCAGTCCTGGAGAAGTTAACAGTCAGAAGAAGGGAAACGTGCCTGCGAGTGTTTGGGCCACTGAAAAAATCAATGTGCACGCTCTCATTCCCCACAGGCAAGATTCCATCCTAACCTTTTGGATGCTAAAAATACTTGAAGAACCCCCAAGAACTGAAGTGAGCCTGTCTAACAGCCCCTCAACAGTGAGAAACATACTCACCTTAAATAAAGAACAATACCTGTTGTGAAATCAGGAAAGTTTTGATTAAGCTTTAAGTCCATTTCCCCTGAATGGATGGGTAGCCTCCTCAGAAAGGTTACAGGAGGACGACAACACGTGCAGAAAGATATAATTTCTTATATTGTTTTCCTAACTTTGAGTCTCCCGTGATACTATCCCCTGGCCATGTGACTCCATGTTCTCCTCTCTGATAGGCCCTTTCTCATGCAACTTCTTGGGCCTGTGCATTAGTTTCTGACCTCTAACCTGTCCATGCTAGGTCACAACACTTATCATGTAGGAATGTGGAAAACAGAACTTTCTTGCCTCCCACACATCTGGAAAAAGAATGGTGAATAATAATCCCTTACCTGACTTCATGTAAACTCTGGATTCCTACTTGTTGGGTATGTTTTGCAGGGTTTGCTTCTTCAGTTGAAAGTGGAAACAAATAGCTTCTAAAGTAGTAAATCTGAGATTGTATGATTTTTTGAATAAAATTGGACTCCATAACCAAATAATAATAGCTTTTTCATTAGTTAAACTGAAAATGGGCAGCTAATGGCAATGGGCCTGGAGTCACAACGAGCTACATTGAAATCAGCCCTCAGACACTTACTAGCTATGTGACCCTTAAAGAATCATTTAACCCTATTTGCCTCAGTTTTCCTCATCTGTAAAGTGAGCCAGAGAAGGAAATGGCAAACCACTCCAATATCTCTGAAAAGAAAATCACAAAATGGGGTCACAAAGAGTCAGACACAACTGAAAAACAATCAAGCAACTAAGCAACAACAACAACCTGACAATACATGAAAATATATTTTACTTTATTTTTGATGGAAATCTCAGATTTTTGAAAAATATAAGGGAGAACTAGATGAGAATTCTGACTGTGTTACTCATTACCTGTGTGACTTTTCTATATATGTAAACATAAGAGACTACAGTATGTGATGATATCTAGGGTCCATTTTACTGAAAAATCTTATAAATATATAAAAATATTTGGTATTATGGAGAAATAATGAAACTTATGAAACTATGCTTTCAAGGGACAACAATATAGGAAGGTTTTCTTTCTTTCTCTTGCTGTTGTTATGACATATTTCATTTGTATCTGACTGTCCATGTCCCCATTTGAGATTTTCTTAGCAGTGATATTGAAGTGATTTTTTAGCTATTTTTCAGCTCATTTTATAGGTGCAGAACTGAGGCAAACAAGATTAAGTGACTTGCTCAGGGTCGCATAGTCAGTAAGACTCAGAGGCAGATCTGAATGCACAAAAAGAAGGCTTCCTGACTCCAGGCCCAGTACTCTACCTGTGGTGCAACACTTCTTTGCTAAAAAAAAAAAAAAAAAAAAAAAAAAAAAAAAGGGAGAAATTCTATTCCTCATTTGGAAATTTTAGGATATCCTATTTTTGTTTTGTTACTCAATCTCAGATGCACTATGTAAAACTGGTAAAGGTATTGTTGTTTCTTAATGGGAATGTCGCTGAATCAACTAATTTAACTATAAATGTTTAACCCATAGCCCAGAATGTCAGAGATCCATTTCATATTCCTAGAACAGATAGCATAGTTAGGAGAAAGTATTGTCATCCTCGATCTTAGTACATACCAATACCCTGGTTTGTTTCAGATCTCAGACTGAGTTGAGATTCTAAAGTCAACTGATTCTAGATCACAGACTTCTGTGTCATGAGTTTCTATCCTATCCCACTTAGAGGGGAATAGCATTAAGGGAAAAATTCATATTTAATAGATCTGTGCAATTAATATTTTTTACACTTAATACTACTTTATTTTCCATTTACATACAATTTTCAAGATTCATTTTTGTAAGATTTTGAGTTCCAAATTTTTCTCCCTCCACTCTCCCCTACACAAGAAAACGAGCAATGTGTTATAGGAAAAATCAATGAGAAAGAAAAAAAATGGAACACAAAGAACTAAAAAAAACCCCAAAAACAAAAAGGTGAAAAACGTATGCTTTGAACTGCATTCAAGCTCCATAGTAGTTCTTTTGCTGGATGTGGATAATATTTTCCATCACAGGTCCTTTGGAGTTCTCTTGCATCATTGTATTGTTGAGTGGCTCATCACATAATTTTACTGTTGCTGTTACAGTGTTTCTCCTGGTCCTGCTCACTTCATTCAGCATCAGTTCATGTAAGTCTTTCCAGGTTTTCTAAAATCCACCCGCTCATCTTTTCTTATGGCACAATAGCATTTTATTGTATTCATACATCACAACTTGTTCAGCTATTCCCAATTAATGGACATCCCCTCAATTTCTAATTCTTGGCCACTACAGAAAGAGCTGCTATATATATTTTTGTACATGAGGATCCTTTTCCATTTTTTGTGATCTCTTTGAGATACAGACCTAGTAATGGTATTGTTGTATCAAAGAGTAGACACAATTTTTTTGGCCTTTGGATATAGTTCCAGACTGATGTCCAGAATGGTTGGATCAGTTCACAACTCCACCAGCAATGTGTTAGTGTTGCAGTTTTCCCACATCTTCTCTATCATTCACCATTTTCATTTTCTGCCATATAAACCAATCTAATGGATGTGAGGTGATAGCTCAGAGTTGTTTTAATTAGCATTTCTATAATCAATAATGATTTAGTGCATTTTTATGACTTTAATTAGCTTCAGTTTCTTCATCTGAAAACTGCAGTTTCATATCCTTTGACAATTCAGTCATTAGGGAATGAATTGTGTTCTTATAAATTTGATTCACTTCATTATATATTTTAGAAATGAAAGCTTTTATCAGAAACATTGGCCATAAAAATGTTTCCTAGCTTTCTGTTTTCCTTCTAATCTTGGTTACATTGCTTTTGTTTGTACAAAGTCTTAATTTAATGTAATCAAAATTATCCATTCTGCATTTCATCATGTTCCCTAGCTCTTTCGTTTGGTCATAAATCCTTCACTTTTCCATAGATGTCCTAATTTGCTTATAATATCACCCTTTCTATCTAAGTCATCTACCCATTTCAACCTTATCTTGCTATAGGGTATGAGATATTGGTCTACACTTAATTTCTGCCTGTGAGGGCAAGTGAAGTAGGGTCCTTTTTCTGTTTTTCTTTATACCAAGAAGTATAATGTCTCTGAATAATGTAATTAAGGATGATCTTTCCCTCTCATTTTTAAATCTGCGCATTAAGGGATGCTTGATTAGGGGAGTTGCTTTGTAGGAGGGTTCAAAGTATCTTTTGTTTATTTCTGTTGAGGCACTGTGTCGTACTCTCTGGCTCTGAAAGTGTATAAATATGCTGAGGGTGAGGATTTACTTTGGGGCTTCGTTTTAGGAAGAAGGTTTGTGTGCCAGATGAGAGTCTGGGAAGGTGCTATGCAGTCCGCTGACTTTGAAAACCCAGACGTTGGTGCTTCCCTCTCTGGTAACTATGGTCAGAAATTTGAACCAGTCTATTGATTTCTGATATATGTATTGATTATGGTCAGTCAGAGGAAACCATGTCTGTTGATTGTTAATTTCACTGCATTTTCCCTGAATTTCAGGATGCTGACTCCCCTGAATTAGGTGAATGATATTTGTGATGTGCTTGATTAAAGTAATTGTTAACCCCTCAAAAATTGGCTTTCCTTTTATGAACACAGATCTAAGAACCTGTGATAACAGGTCCTTCTGTGTATGTTGGGGTGCTTATTGTTACACTGACAAACTATTTTCTAATTTTCCCCTGCTGGTTTCAAATAGTTCCTATGCAAGGGGAACTTCTAGACTGTAGAAAAGCTGAAAGCAATAAGTCTATTTGATAGTATATACATGTATGTGTGTTCACAAATATGTGTTTATATATGCACACATACATGCATATATACATATATGGATATGTACATATATCTCTGTGTGTTTTTGTGTATAACAGTGGGTTCTTGATTGATTAGGTCCTATTATCTCTTTTTATTCATAAATGAGGAAACAGTTTCAGAGAAGTTACATGGTGGTTTACATAAGAATGAGAGATACATTATATCTCATCAATTTAGTCCAGTGATCCAGTCTGTCAAGATAATTGGAATTCTGTCTTTCAGTGTAGTGGCTATCTCAATCAGCTTTGATTCATCTATAAATTGATATGCATATTGTCTTTACTTTTATACAAAAAAAGTCATGGAACTGATATACAAAACCAAGTTATTTTTAAAGACTCACAAAATTGTTGTACCTTTAGCTAAACCTTAAAAAAGAGCAAAATTGATTTATACAGTTTATTTTACAATGAACAATGTAAATTCACAACAGAGACCAAATGACAAAGATTTCTCAAAAACTGCTATACATATATATTTATTTATGCACATATATGTATATGAATGTATTATATACATATATACATATAATGAACACATATGTATATAATCAGAGAGAAAAACTGAAAATTAAAAGTAAACTAATTATCTAAATATATAAATTATCCAGATTAAGAAAAAGAAAAAAAAAGGCTTTCACTCAGTTCAATGAAAATAAACTGAGGAAGTCATCAACGAATTTCTTTTTTTTTTTATTTATTTAACTTTTAACACTCATTTTCACAAAATTTTGGGTTACAAACTTTCTCCCCTTTTATCCCCTCCCCCCCCAAACACCAAGCATTCTAATTGCCGCTGTGACCAATCTACTCTCTCTTCTATCATCCCTCTCTGCCCTTGTCTCCGTCTTCTCTTTTGTCCTGTAGGGCCAGATAGCTTTCTTTACCCCTTTACCTGTATTTCGTATTTCCTAGTGGTAAGAACATTACAGCTGATCCTAACACTTTGAGTTCCAACTTCTTTACCTCCCTCCCTCTCCACCCCTTCCCTTTGGAAGGCAAGCAATTCAATATAGGCCAAATCTGTGTAGTTTTGCAAATGACTTCCATAATAGTTGTGTTGTATAGGACTAACTATATTTTCCTCCATCCTATCCTGTTCCCCATTACTTCTCTTCTCCTTTGATCCTATCCCTCCCCATGAGTGTCGATCTCGAATTGCATTCTCCTCCCCATGCCCTCCTTTCTATCATCCCCCCCACCCTGCTTGTCCCCTTGTCCCCCACTTTCCTGTATTGTGAGATAGGTTTTCCTACCAAAATGAGTGTGCATTTTATTCTTTCCTTTAGTGGAATGTTATGAGAGTAGACTTCATGTTTTTCTCTCACCTCCCTCTTTATCCCTCCACTAATGAGTCTTTTGCTTGCCTCTTTTATGAGAGATAATTTGCCCCATTCAATTTCTCCCTTTCTCCTCCCAATATATTTCTCTCTCACTGCATGATTTCATTTTTTTTAAGATATGATCCCATCCTCTTCAATTCACTCTGTGCGCTCTGTCTCTATGTATGTGTGCGTGTGTGCATGTGTATGTGTGTACTCCCACCCAGTACCCAGATACTGAAATGTGTCAAGAGTTACAAATATTGTCTTTCCATGTAGGAATGTAAACAGTTCAACTTTAGTAAGTCCTTTATGACTTCTCTTTGCTGTTCACCTTTTCATGGTTCTCTTCATTCTTGTGTTTGAAAGTCAAATTTTCTTTTCAGCTCTAGTCTTTTCATCAAGAAAATTTGAAAATCCTCTATTTCATTGAAAGACCATTTTTTCCCCTGAAGTATTATACTCAGTTTTGCTGGGTAGGTGATTCTTGGTTTTAGTCCTAGTTCCTTTGACTTCTGGAATATCCTATTCCATGTCCTTCGATCCCTTAACGTAGAGGCTGCTAGATCTTGTGTTATACTGATTGTATTTCCCCAGTACTTGAATTGTTTCTTTCTATCTGCTTGCAATATTTTCTCCTTGACCTGGGAACTCTGGAATTTGGCCACAATGTTCCTAGGAGTTTCTCTTTTTGGATCTCTTTCAGGTGGTGTTCTGTGGATTCCTTGAATATTTATTTTGCCCTCTGGTTCTAGAATCTCAGGGCAGTTTTCCTTGATAATTTCATGGAAGATGATGTCTAGGCTCTTCTTTTGATCATGGCTTTCAGGTAATCCCAAAATTTTTAAATTGTCTCTCCTGAATCTATTTTCCAGGTCAGTTGTTTTTCCAA
This sequence comes from Notamacropus eugenii, assembly GCF_028372415.1. Lineage (NCBI taxonomy): Eukaryota > Metazoa > Chordata > Mammalia > Diprotodontia > Macropodidae > Notamacropus > Notamacropus eugenii. The sequence continues at coordinate 358,278,983 of NC_092874.1, read as the reverse complement.
TGAGATATTTCACATTATCTTCCATTTTTCCATTCTTCTGTCTTTGTTCTGTGATATCATGCTTTCTCACAAAGTCCTTAGCCTCCATCTGTGCCATTCTAGTTTTGAAAGAACTATTTTCTTCAATGAGCTTTTGAATCTCCTTTTCCATTTGGCTAATTCTGCTTTTGAAAGCATTCTTCTCCCCATTGGCTTTTTGAACCTCTTTTGCCAATTGAGTTAGGCTAGTTTTCAAGGTGTTAATTTCTTCAACATTTTTTTGGTTCTCCTTTAGCAGGGAGCTGATCTACTTTTCATGCTTTTCTTTCATCTCTGTCATTTCTCTTCCCAGTTTTTCCTCCACCTCTCTAACTTGATTTTCAAAATTCCTTTTGAGCTCTTCCATGGCCTGAGCCCATTGGGTGGGCTGGGACACAGAAGCCTTGATTTCTGTGTCTTTGCTGGATGGTAAGCATTGTTCTTCTTCATCAGAAAGGAAGGGAGGAAATGTCTGTTCTCCAAGAAAGTAGGCTTCTATAGTCTTATTTCTTTTCCCTTTTCTGGGCATTTTCCCAGCCAGTGACTTGACCTCTGAATATTCTCCTCACACCCACCTCGCCTCCTGGTCCTCCCAGCCAGTGTTTGGGGTCTGAGATTCAAATGCTGCTTCCAGCCTTAGGGCTTTTGGCGGGGGCAGGGCTGCTATTCAGTGTGAGAATTAAGTTCAGGTTGTCAGGTTGGGGCAGGGCCACCTCTCAGGCTCAGTTCCCTCAGGGGGTTTATGCACAGACCTCCCACAATGGATCCAGGCTTCCGCCCGCTTGGGGAGCCCTGGTCTGCAGCCGCCTCTCAGCTTCTACCTCCCGGGGGCCCGAATCATGGGGGCACCCCACTCCCCTCTCGACCCTCCAAAGAGACTCTCTCACCAACCCCCGTCACCTGTGTGTGGAGGGAGTTGTGCGGCCGCTGGAGATCCTGTCCCTGAAGCCTGCTCGGGTCTGTTTCTCTTGGTGCTGTGGCCGCAGCAGGTCTGGGCTTGGCTGGGCTCCCCGTCTGCAGCACAAGGGACCTTTTGTGAGAGGTTTGGAGGTCCCTCTGTGGGTGGAGGGACCCGCGTGGCCGCTGGAGATCCCGTCCCCGAAGCCCACACGGATCTTTTCCTCTCGGTGCCGAGGCCGCTGCAGGGCTGCCCTCAGCTCCCAGTCCTGGCACCCAGTCCGCAGCGCGAAGGACCCCCAACAAGAGGTTTGCAGGTCCCTCCGGAACAGAAATCTCCCTCGCTCCAATATTCTGTGGCCTCTGGGTGCAGAATTCGCCGTGAGTTACTCCCCTGTATCTGTTCTGTGGGTTGTGAGTTCGGAGCTATGTGTATGTGCATCTTTCTACTCCACCATCTTGGCTCTGCCCCCCAATGTATTTCTGAAGGAAGAAAAATAAAATCTCTGGGATAGATGAATTCATGAATAAATTTCATCAGACATGTAGAGAGAAACTATTAGCTATGCTATAGGAATTATTCTCAAAAATAAGGTCAAAATAAGTTTTATAAAAATCTTTTTTTGTGAGCTCAAGAATAATACCATCATTGAATGTTGATCCTCAGAAGGAAACTAGAGCAGACGATAATTCAAAATGACTAAGTAGTACTCATATAAGCTATGCTGCTAGATGGCACTATGAATAAAGCACTTGACCCAAGTTCAAATCCAACCTCAGACACTTTATTAATGATATGATGTTTGTTCAGTCACTTACCTTCAGTTTCTTCAATTGTAACACAATAATCGCCCTGCTTCACAAAGTTGTTGTGAGTCTCAAATGAGACAATTGTAAAGCTCCTGGCACATAGTAGATGCTATATAAATGCTAGCTGTTATTATTATTATTATTAATGTTAAGAATGCAAAGTTGGTTAAATATTACGGAGAAATGGAGTGCAAAATAATGAGTATAAAGCTCATTGCTTATTTCAACAAATGCCAGAAAGGGCCTTGGATCATAAGTAACACTCATTTACATTAAAATGTCTAAAAAGCAAAAATACAGTTGAGTCCTTATTTAATGTGATTAAAAGCATACATTTAAAACTCAAGGAATAGCATTGATTTTAATGGTGAAACACTTCAAATTTTCCCAGTTAAATAGGATCACCCAGTGTCTCCCTTCTTTCCATTATTATTTGACAGGCAATAACATGAAACAAAATTAAAGTTATAAACCACAGAAAAGTGGAGACCAATTTATTTCCATTCGCCAGTGACATGATAGTGAGCTGAAAACCTCCCCTGAGATTCAGTGAATAAACTAAATGAGACAATTAATTACTTTACTACACTAACAAGATACAAAACAAATCCACAAAAAATCTTTATTTTTGTGCAGTACTAACAAATACAAGAAATAAATAATATAAATGTCACTAAAATGAGTACAACATACATAAAATGTCTGAGTTAATCTATTGAGTCAAGATTTGTCTAAATATAATTTACATGAAATAAAGAGACAGTAATAATAGGCTGACTCAAGCTCTGGGTGAAGAATAGGGCTCACTACTGCCCTTCTGACCAAAAGAGGAGACCCCTGATTCAGACCCAGACTGAGAGAATGAAATCCATAGTTTTATTTACCCAAGTTTTTTATTCCATTTTTTGAGACGTCTACTGTAGACATTTTCACTGCAAGAAAGGATTGGGCTTCCTCAGGAGGTTGTGGATTTCCCTGCACTGAATATTTCCAGAAGGCCAACAACCACCTTCTAGATACCTTGAAATGAAGATTCATTTTCAAGTAAGGATTGCACTAACCGTACCAACTAGTCACCTAGGGTTCTCCAAACTCTTTAACTCTTTTATCCACTGATGCATAATAAAAATTATTTTGAATAGATATTGATGAGAATGTCTGTGACCATGAATTCCAACTCAGCTAAAATCAGCCCAAGGCAATCAGTTGCGTGAATATCGACGGGCCATTTGACCTCTCAGATTCTCTGTTTACTCATCGATAAAGTTAGACTATAGAATTTCTAAGATCTCCTCAAGTTCTATATTTATAATATTATGATTTCACATCTTTTAGGTGGATGAGGAGAGATAATGAAAAAAAAAAACATAGTCCAATTCACATTAGCCATAGATATATAAAACACACACACACACACACACACACACACACACACACACTGCAAAGAAAACAAATTTATCCTATATCCTTTACTTTTAAAAAAAAAATCTTTACGCAAAAAATGGAAAAGCAATGCAGGAATGGATTTCTAATATCTTGATACAGGTTGCATCTACATATAAAAAAAAACCCTTTATTCCCATATGGTACTTATTATAATAGGGGTTGAGATAAGGTGTGGACTTATGACTTCACTAATATAGGAAACTCTGGGACAAGGAAACATACTCCATCAATTTAGCTTGTCACTTTCTCCGAAATTTGTCATTTAAGAAATGTGCCTAGAGAACAAATAAGTTGAAATGTTCAGAGTCACAAAGCCAGTATGTGTCAGAGATGAGAATTAAACCCAAGTCATCTTCACTTTTAGTTCATTTAACTCTTTACTTCACCATAGTTACCTCTGCTTGCCAAAATGTCCCATTAAAATCTATTATAAGTTTATGAAATAATTTTGTTATATTGATAATAAAACACCCCTTTGTAAGATATGGTAATTTGAATTTGATATTTGATAGTTGATAAAGAGGCATTCCCAAGACTGTATAAGCTTCACTGTAAGAAGATTTCAAAAGAATTTCTGAAATAATCAATAGAGTAAAAATAATCTTCTCTTTTACTATCATCAGTGGAATTCTTTTTTTAGAATAAATAGTTGGAGAATTCATCCTCAAGACATGTGCTATGTATCTCTTATCAATTGTTTCTTGTAGGAAGGAGAGTTGAGCTCTGTATTACAAGTTACTCTATCCCTAGATTTTGTAACAATTTAGCATGACTTCTCCAGGGGGTTGTAGCAGACCTTCTTGAGTAGTACTAGTGCTGAATATCATATTCCCTTATTCCCATGTGAGGAGGGTATTGATTAAGTATTCTTAAAGTACTTTGGTGTTTTCATTCTCAAAGGGAACCTTTGTATGAATGTATCCTCGGGAGGGGCTGTGCCTTTGATTTGATTAGTTTGAGATTATTAAGACCTTTGAGTGGGTATTTTTTCAATGGCTACTGCCACCATGCTTGGGATATAGATTAATAAATGCTTGCTGACCTTGACTCTATTATCCTTTTCCATCACAAAGTTTTGAGTTTTCAGTATCAACTGAATTGAACATTGAAAAAAAAATGTAGATATAATGAAACCATGATTGCTTTACATAACATCTCCCAAAAGCCTTGATAAACATAAAGGATTGGGGTCTTGTTATGAAATAAATTTTATCTTCCTAGTTCTGGAAAACTGTACATATAGGTTTTGTATTAATAGTAAAAAAAAAAAAAAAAACCTCACAAAATAGTAGCAATTTATTCTTATTAACAGCATGATTTTTACATCTACACAGGACATGCATTCCCATTTGGATTTTACATGAAGGCTCCAGAATTTGCAAGCTGTGTGACCTTGGGTATATCACTTAACTTGTGGAACTACAGTGTTCCAATCTGTAAAAGTTATAATAATATCTGTCATCTATGTTTCACATGACAATTTTTAAGTATCGAATACAGAGCAGAAGAAAATGTAAATGGCCTTATAAAATAATAAAATACTATTCAAAAGTACAATGGCTTTTCTTAAGACGTAGGAAGTACCCTTTACCTAAAGTTCATTTAACAAAGGCTGAATGCTAGTTAAGTACATTTTGTGGATTTTTCCCCAGATGTCTATTTGAATAAATTTCCTCTGAGGCTATTTTCAACTTAATCTGTTATTAAAATGTAAGTTTTTCTTCTCCATGTTTTTTTTTAACATGTGCATTATTTCATCTATATTTTATTAGTTAATATTAGCTTATAGTTCAATAGAGGCCAAAAAAATGAAATGATGTTAAGTGTTACAATGGCAAGGTAACTGCTTCTGAGATATGATGCAATGAACTGGAATCCTTACTTCCAAAGTTAATAAAATTCAAAAGAAAGGAAAATTATACTGTCATTACTATTATTTCAATTACTCCTCAACCTTTCTTAAAGAGTTATTTTGGGGCAGAGCCAAGATGGCAGATACAGAAAGACACATATACTCTAGAGCTTCTCCCGTAACCTGCAAAATACCTGTAAAAAATGACTCCCAAGAATTCTAGAGCAGCAGAAGCCACATAACAACAGAGTGAAAAAGATTGGAAGCCAAGTGTAACCTGAAAGGCCAACAGGAAGGGTCTATCTCATGGGAAGTTGAACAGAGCTGAGCCAAGCCCTGGCCATGTGGCACTGGGAGGAATAGTACCTGAACAGACTCTCGGGGAAGATTTCTCTGCAGGGAGGGTCCCAGATCCCTCAACCCACAAGGGACAAAGAAAGCTCCAAAGGTCATTGTGGGAGGGCTTTCCCAGCTGGGCGAGAAGGGAATGGGGCTCCCCCAGTACTAGCCCCAGGCTGAAGCAGTAGCTGGAGGCAGGCACCTATGGTGGCCAACGAAGCAGCCCGGGTCCATTGTCCAGGAAGCTCAGTTTAAAGCCTCTGACTGGGAGTCCAGTGAAACCAAGTGAGAGAGAGCCTGGAGCCCCAGGTAATTGCAACAGCAGCTCCTGAGACTATTAGTCCCCAGATTAAATATTTGTAAGTCACCAACTTGAACTTCTGAAAGGCACGATGACAGAGTGATCAGTAAATGCTCTATCTCTCCCCTTGTTGATCTTCAAAAACCCGTAAAATATTTCCCCAGGAAAGATCCTCGAACAGTGGGATCAACCTGAAGGGGCAAACAGTGTCTTAGCCAGTGAGGCTAGGAAAATCACAACGGGGGACCCCCCCTTGCTGTGCCTGAAGTGGATTCTTGCAGGACCAGAGCTGTTGCAGACAGCCCTACCTTAGCAAACTAGGATGAAATCCTGAGCTCCGGGGAGTGAGGTGGGGTAAAGCCTGCAACTGCCAATACCAGGACCCCATCCATACCTCAGCACCCAGGGGAATCAGGAAGACACTAGCACAGACAAGTTCACCAACCCCTGAGTTTACCTATGCTCTAGTTCAGCAGAGGAGATCGCCTGTGATTAGACCACCCCTCACCCACACTTAAGGGAGCTAAGTCCAGACTAACTCCTGGGAAATCCAGAAGGACAGCACCTGGCCTCTGCTTTGGCACACTAGCCAGATCAGCACCAGGTAAGCTGCAACATTTTAGCTTCTAGCTGAAATAACCAGAGTCCACAACACACAAAACCTCAAGTTCTAGGCACAAGAACTGTGAGACAGTCTGTCCTGTGTTGGAAAACTGCCACACTCTGTCTCCTCTTGGATTCAGCTACTCTAAAATTTGTTCAGATTCTCTTTTTAGAGGTATCTGAAGGTGTTTGTCTTAGAGTTTAGGGGAGTAGTTACTCTCACTCTGTCGTCTTGGTTCTCCCCAACCCCAAAATTACTTCTGCAACATGTTAGACAACTTGCCATTACTGCTTTTGTTTTAGCCTTTCCAGTGCTAGTGTAGCCTTCACTTTCCAAGTTTGCTCATTTCATTTTAGGATCACTTTAAATTTTTTGAAGTCTTTCTGTCCACTGAGTTAGACTCTTTCCATTTTTTTATCGTGTATCAATGGATTGATTCTTCTTCAAGAAGAATATGTTTAATCTTTCTTCCTCGTCACAACTCTCCACCTGCTTCAAGGTTACTACCATTCTAGTGGAGACAGCTAGATGGTACAGTGTTTAGAGAACTACGCCTGCAAAGTCATAAGGACTCATTTTCCTGAGTTAAAATATGGCTTCAAACACTTAGTACTTCTGTGACCCTGGGCAAATCCCTTAACTCCATTTTTTTCTGTTGTTTCTTCTATAAAAATGAGCTGGAGAAGAAAATGACTAACCACTCCAGTGTCTTTGCCATGAAAACCCCCAAAGGGGTCACAAAGAGTCAAACACAGCTGAAAAATGACTGACCAGCAACCACCACGGCTACCACTCTAATGATTTCTCCAAAAAAAGAAAATCAGCTTCATTTGGCATGACTGTTCTTAGGTAGCTAGGTGGTGAAGTAGATAAAAGGTAGAGACCTGGAATCAGGAAAACTTGAGTTTGGTATCTGGCCTCGGGCACATTTTAGCTTTCTAATCTTTGGTAAATCATGTAAAGTCTCTTTGCCCAAGTTTCCAAAACATTAAAATATGTGTAATAATAACATGTATTTCTCAGGGTTATTATGAGCATCAAATAAGGTAATAAATGTAAGCACATACACAGTACTCATTACATAGTAAACTTCATATACTTATTAGTTATTATGATTATTTTTATTATTCATGATTTTCAATGATTGTTATCCTTATCATTTGGTTTCTCTAAGTTTTTATAATGCTTTTCTTTTTGTGTTTGTTTCTTTCTCTTTCTTTTTTTCCTTCCTTCCTCCCTCTTTTCTGCCTTTCTTCTTTATCTCTTTCTTGCTATGTTTCTTTCTTTCTCTTCCTCTTTCTTTTTCCTTTTTCTTCCTTCTGCATTGATTGTGACTGTGTGTCCATAACATTATCCTCCATTATTCTCATGTATTTTGGCTTGTTTGTTTTTTGATTTACTATAATATTATTTGACTTATCAGTTCTAGAATTAGCAGATATTATTTTCTTCACTTGTTTTGGAAATTGTGACATTTACTGTCCTTCAATCCTATAAAAACTTTCTTGACTGTTACCTGTTTCTGTGTTACTTCTTAATCATATTTGTCATTTCTTTCAGTAACCTAATATATAATAAACTTGGGCCTTGCTACTTGTACTTACTGAGGTATAAAATGAAACTTTTGCCTTGTTTATGAATATTTGTAAGGTACAGTCTTAGCAATGTAACCTCCACAAGAGTCCCAGAGTTTTGTAGTTGTCAACACTGGTACCTAGGATGTCTAAAAACCACTCAGCCAGGTATGCAGAGTCTGACAACCTCTTGATATAGCATTTTAAAACCTACAAAACATTTTTCTCACAACTTTGTGAGCTAAAACAGTGAAACCATTGTTATCTTTTTTTTTTTATTTGAAGAAACTAAGACAGAGAAAAGAACAAACAACACGATCGTGCACCCTGTGTTTTCTCAAAAAAAAAACAAAAACGTAAATTAAATGCTATGGACAAATCTTGGGTGTTTCTGGATGGTGGTCCCAAAGTCCAGGGATATAAGAACACATATGGTATCAGGTGTCTTAAATCAGAGTTACTGTTAAACAAATATATATTTCCCTTATTAAACTATAAGGTCAAAGTGAGTAAGGAAGATGTCTTTTTTAAACCATTTATCTCCCATAACATTTACCAAAGTGTTCTCCACAGATTAGAGGTTTTATGTTATTTTTTACTTATAACAAATTATTTTTGTTGTCCTTAAATTCAGTACTCCAGGGAGTTGTCATGTTTAGCTAAAATACTGTAGACGTGAAAGCTGCATATTCTTATCTAGATTCTGTTTGTTTGTTGGACCTAAACCTGGAATTTCATTAGTGTAAGTAATTACTGGTGGAAAAAATTCCTCTACCATCTCAGATTACTAACTGCTCTGTAATTTATAGTTTGAGAGAGCACATGAGAGGAAGTGATTGGCTCTTGGATATAGAACTAGATGATGTTAGAAGCAGAACTTGAACCCAGGTCTTTCTGACTTTGAGGCTGGTACACTTTCTATCAGTCCACACTCACTCAAGATAACATTACTACTACCATATTAATACTATTATTTTTAGTAGTAGTGGTAATAATAACAGTAGTATTTCCCTATTTTCAGGGCTTTTTAAAAATCCTTTCAGAAAGATTTATTGGTTCCAGTTGATTCAATTTGTAAATGGTGAATCTGACTTGTGACTTGGGGTAGAACAGAAAGCAGTCCAACTGAAGAAAAAAGCAAAGGGTAAATGGATATCCATCTGGGGATAATACAAATTAGGCCTATGAAATATTCACTGGAGAGTGCATCAATTTGTCCATCAAAAAATAACCGGTAGTGACGAAGGACAAAGCTAGGGACTTTCTTCAGTTCTCTCTGTCTCTATAGAAACAGTATCATAGAAAGCTCTCTCCTTTTTCTGTCTCTGTGGTAGCAGTATACAGAAGCACCTTAGAGAAAGAACAGGCAAAGAGGTGAGATCTTCTAAGCTTTGATACTGGTAGGCACAGGAAATTTGGTTATCTATTAATCCTTGTACAGTCCCATTGTATTATTTTCCTTTCAAGGGAACATATAAAATATACTATGTAAGCCAGAGCCTTAGGTCAAATGATTGCTTTACTATCCCCATAGGTCAGGAGATAACTGGGTAGACTTGAGTCCACAAATCATATTTAGTCCAAGCACTAAAGTCACCTCGCTGCATATTTCCCTTTAGACTTTTGCAAAATCAAATGCAAAAAGATGAAGTAAAAAAATCTAACACATAAATAATATGTTCTCTATGAAACATCCAGTACTGCTTCTTCTCTAGCTTTGAACTGCTGTATAGCAGTAAATATCATTCTGATTGTTTAGTCCTTGAGAGAAATAATATGATGGCGCTGTGAATATGAAGATCATTTCAGAGGTTCTCTTTCAAGTTTATTAAATTGTATTTATACATTTTTAATCCAAAAGAAAAATAAAGGACTAGATGGATGATAGTTGAAAAGAGAAGGGAAAGGAGTCATCATTTCAGTTTCTAAGAAATAAAGGGAAGAATTATTCTCAAATAAGTAGAAAATGAAAGACAGACAAAGACAATTTGTGCCATCTTCTGAATCATTTCCTACAATTTCCTTAAAGTTCAAAATACTTAACTTTGTTAGAAAATGAATTTTATAAAAAGCACATGCTGGATTGAATGAAGTAGAGAGCTACTAATGAAGTACTCTTCTGGATACACACCAGCTCAATTGAAAGAGCTCTGTTATCAAAAGCAGCATGAGTTCTATGCTACGGAGTGGATGCAAACCACATATAGAAAATAGAATTGGTCTATCCTTCATCTTTCAATAGGAAAGCTTCATTCTGGTCATTTAAGGAATGTTTCATGCTCTTATCCTCATAATATAAGAGAGACTAATGTTTTCTAAATGCGTCAACAAGATTTTTGTCAAGCTTGTTGACATTTTCCCCACCACTTCTTTCCTTCTGCTTCTGAGGGCATTAAAAAACAGCCTTTGTGGAACTGAAGCTATTTTCTCTTGTTTATTGCTAATGCATCCTTTAAAGGACAGGCTTTGCCCAGAAGGACAAGGTCAGATTTCATTCTATCAATGTCAAGGAAATGAAGCAGATGTGGCAGTGATGGCAAGGCCAGCTGGAGAAGGTAAATTGAGCATTTTTCTTTGGTGAGATAGCTCATGTTGAATTCCCCTTATACTTCTCAAATGCCTAATTGGTGCCTCTGCCTCATAATTCTCTGTGCAGTGTTTCTTAAGGAAATAAGGTTGCTACGTTTATCCAAATATTGTAAAAAGAAAAGAAAGAAAGAAAAAGAAAATCAAACCAAAACTTAGTTTTAAAAGTTGCTCACCCTGGAAATGGAATACAAAATCCTACTAGACCAGCTCCTTCCTGAAAGGGCCATATGTGGTCAACTGAATAAAAGTAATTTTCTTTTTTGTTGTTATTCCTCAAAATTGTGTTCTTATGAGGCAGTTTATAATGAAATCATGTTGGATTGGGAATGAAACTTGGGTTTAAATTATGACTTAAAATGGATATGTGACTTTGAATATTTCCTCCTCAGTAAAAATGGCAAAAGAACATTGTAAGGACGGAGCTGACTTTATCATAGAGTTTTTGTGATTAAAGCATTTGTTAAAATGTAGATTATTACCTCATGGGGTAACGCTTAATATTTTGGGCCAGAAAGTTTTCTCTGCATTGTAGATTAAGACTTTGGAAATGTGAAATGCTAATTATATGGTGACCAAGCACTATGTATGTGGATGTGAACATAAGGAGCAGGTTGATATTTATTTTTATTTTTTTATGTGTGTTATATCAGTTATACCGGTGTTGTACTCACTGGTCAAATAATTTAAAACCAATGAATCAGTGGCTTCCTGGAAACACAGGTCCAAACTTTGGAATAAATAAACTGATTTCATCTGTCGCTTGTTCCTCGTTTTCCCTGCCCAAGTAATTTAAATATTTTAACCAAGAATTATTTGGGATAAATAATTCCTATAAAAATCAGTGAAAAAAAAACTTTAGATTATTTAAATTACAGATGTTATCTTTATAGTAATTGTGTGTGCTACCTGAATATCCACTATATGTCATGTAGAGCCAAGTTATTGCTAATTTAGACTTGTTAAAACTAAAATGATTGAAGAAATTCCACAGTTCCACACTTTGTACAGTCTACAATTTTTTAAAGTCAACATAAAAAAAAAAGTAAAAGAAAAGCAAAGTTCTTTGTTTCCCTGAGTTTCTGTTATTAGAATTTAATTTGGCCTAAAAAATATACTTTTTATTTTTTTATTTTTTTTATTTTTTTTATTTAACTTTTAACATTCATTTTCACAAAATTTTGGGTTACAAATTTTCTCCCCTTTTATCCCCTCCCCCCCCCAAACACCAAGCATTCTAATTGCCGCTGTGACCAATCTACTCTCTCTTCTATCATCCCTCTCTGCCCTTGTCTGTCTTCTCTTTTGTCCTGTAGGGCCAGATAGCTTTCTATACCCCTTTACCTGTATTTCTTATTTCCTAGTGGTAAGAACATTACAGCTGATCCTAACACTTTGAGTTCCAACTTCTATACCTCCCTCCCTCTCCACCCCTTCCCTTTGGAAGGCAAGCAATTCAATATAGGCCAAATCTGTGTAGTTTTGCAAATGACTTCCATAATAGTTGTGTTGTATAGGACTAACTATATTTCCCTCCATCCTATCCTGTCCCCCATTACTTCTATTCTCTTTTGATCCTATCCCTCCTCATGAGTGTCGATCTCGAATTGCATTCTCCTCCCCATGCCCTCCCTTCTGTCATCACCCCCACCCTGCTTCTCCCCTTGTCCCCCACTTTCCTGTATTGTGAGATAGGTTTTCCTACCAAAATGAGTATGCATTTTATTCTTTCCTTTAGTGGAATGTGATGAGAGTAGACTTCATGTTTTTCTCTCACCTCCCCTCTTTATCCCTCCACTAATGAGTCTTTTGCTTGCCTCTTTTATGAGAGATAATTTGCCCCATTCACTTTCTCCCTTTCTCCTCCCAATATATTTCTCTCTCACTGCTTGACTTCATTTTTTTTTAAGATATGATCCCATCCTCTTCAATTCACTCTGTGCACTCTGCCTCTATGTATGTGTGCATGTGTGCATGTGTGTGTGTGTGTGTACTCCCACCCACTACCCAGACACTGAAATGTTTCAAGAGTTACAAATATTGTCTTTCCATGTAGGAATGTAAACAGTTCAACTTTAGTAAGTCCTTTATGACTTCTCTTTGCTGTTCACCTTTTCATGGTTCTCTTCATTCTTGTGTTTGAAAGTCAAATTTTCTTTTCAGCTCTGGTCTTTTCATCAAGAAAATTTGAAAATCCTCTATTTCATTGAAAGACCATTTTTTCCCCTGAAGTATTATACTCAGTTTTGCTGGGTAGGTGATTCTTGGTTTTAGTCCTAGTTCCTTTGACTTCTGGAATATCCTATTCCATGTCCTTCGATCCCTTAACGTAGAGGCTGCTAGATCTTGTGTTATACTGATTGTATTTCCCCAGTACTTGAATTGTTTCTTTCTATCTGCTTGCAATATTTTCTCCTTGACCTGGGAACTCTGGAATTTGGCCACAATGTTCCTAGCAGTTTCTCTTTTTGGATCTCTTTCATGCGGTGTTCTGTGGATTTCTTGAATATTTATTTTGCCCTCTGGTTCTAGAATCTCAGGGCAGTTTTCCTTGATAATTTCATGGAAGATGATGTCTAGGCTCTTCTTTTGATCATGGCTTTCAGGTAATCCCAAAATTTTTAAATTGTCTCTCCTGAATCTATTTTCCAGGTCCGTTGTTTTTCCCAGGAGGTATTTCACATTATCTTCCATTTTTCCATTCTTCTGTCTTTGTTCTGTGATATCATGCTTTCTCACAAAGTCTTTAGTCTCCATCTGTGCCATTCTAGTTTTGAAAGAACTATTTTCTTCAATGAGCTTTTGAATCTCCTTTTCCATTTGGCTAATTCTGCTTTTGAAAGCATTCTTCTCCTCGTTGGCTTTTTGAGCCTCTTTTACCAATTGAGTTAGGCTAGTTTTCAAGGTGTTAATTTCTTCAACATTTTTTGGGGTCTTCTTTAGCAGGAAGCTGATTTGCTTTACATGCTTTTCTTTCATCTCTCTCATTTCTCTTCCCAGTTTTTCCTCCACCTCTCTAACTTGATTTTCAAAATTCTTTTTGAGCTCTTCCATGGCCTGAGCCCATTGGGTGGGCTGGGACACAGAAGCCTTGATTTCTGTGTCTTTGCCTGATGGTAAGCATTGTTCTTCCTCATCAGAAAGGAACGGAGGAAATGCCTGTTTTCCAAGAAAGTAGCCTTCAATAGTCTTATTTCTTTTCCCTTTTCTGGGCATTTTCCCAGCCAGTGACTTGACCTCTGAATATTCTCCTCACACCCACCTCGCCTCCTGAACCTCCCAGCCAGCGTTTGCGGACTGAGATTCAAATGCTGCTTCTAGCCTCAGGGCTTTTGGCGGGGGCAGGGCTGCTATTCAGTATGAGCTTATGTTCAGGTTGTCAGGTCGGGGCAGGGCTGCCTCTCAGGCTCAGTTCCCTCAGGGGGTTTATGCACAGACCTTCCACAATGGATTCAGGCTCCCACCCGCTTGGGGAGCCCTGGTCTGCAGCCGCCTCTCAGCTTCTACCTCCCGGGGGGGCCTGAATCGTGGGGGCACCCCATCCCCCTCTTGACCCGCCAAAGAGACTCTCTCATGGACCTCCATCACCTGTGGGTGGAGGGACTTGTGCAGCCACTGGAGATCCCATCCCTGAAGCCTGCTCAGGTCTGTTTCTCTTGGTGCCATGGCCGCAGCAGGTCTGGGCTGGGTTGGGCTCCGTGTCTGCAGCGCGACGGACCTTTTGCGAGAGGTTTGGAGGTCCCTCTGTGGGTGGTGGGACCTGCGTGGCCGCTAGAGATCCCGTCCCCGAACCCACTCGGATCTTTTCTTCTCGGTGCCACGGCCGCGGCAGGGCTGCCCTCAGCTCCCAGTCCTGGCACCCAGTCCGCAGCGCGAAGGACCCCCCGCGAGAGGTCTGCAGGTCCCTCCGGAACAGAAATCTCCCTCGCTTCAATATTCTGTGGCCTCTGGGTGCAGAATTCGCCGTGAGTTACTCCCCTGTAGCCGTTCTGTGGGTTGTGGGTTCGGAGCTATGTGTACGTGTGTCTTTCTACTCCACCATCTTGGCTCTGCTCCCCAAAATATACTTTTTTAAAAAATGTCATTTGGATTGTACTTTAAAGTTTTTAAATTATCCACAGTTCATAAATTGTCAAAGGATATGAACAGGAAGTTTTTAGTTGAAGAAACTAAAGCTCTCTATAGTCATGTGAAAAAAAATGTTGTAAATCACTACTGATTAGCAAAATGAAAATGAAAACAACTCTGAGGTACTACTTCACACTTATGCACTTGTCTAATATGACCAAAAAAAAGGAAAGTTACAAATGTTGGAGAAGATGTAGGAGAATTGGAACACTAATTCATTGTTGGTGGAGCTGTGAGCTGATCCAACCATTCTAGAGAACGATTCGTAAACACTCCCAACAGGCTATAAAATTTTGCATACCTTTTAGTCCAGCTTTGCCACTACTGATTTGTATCCCAAAGAGATCATAAAAATAAGAAAAGGAACCACATGTCTAAAAAAATTTTATAGCAGCTCTTTTCGTGGTGACCAAGAACTGGAGGTCAAGTGGATGCTGGTCAGCTAGGTAATGAATGAACTAGTTACGGAATATGAATGTAATAGCATACTATTGTGGCATAAGAAATGATGAATATGCAGACTTCAGAAATAACTGAAAAGTCTTATATGAACTGATGCTGAGTGAAATGAGCAGAACCAGGAGAACATTATAGATAGTAATAGCCACAGTGTGGGAGAATTGTATCTAAACAATTGGATCTAAAACATTCCCAAAGGACTCTTGAGTCAAAATGCCATCCACATCCAGAGAAGAAAATATGGAATTGAAATACAGAATGTAGCAGACTATTTTCTCTTGTGTTATGTTTTGGTTTGGTTTGTTTTTTCTCATGTTTTCTCCCATGCATTTTAATTCTCCTATGCAAAATGACTAATATGAAAATGTATTTAATAAAATTGTTAGTGTAGAACCCACATAAGATTGCATGCTGTCTAGGGGAAAGAAGGCTGTGGGAGGGGAAAATTTAAAACTTATGGAAGTTATTGTTGAAAAGAAAAAATAATAATAATTAATTAAATTTTTAAAAAAAGTCATTGTGATGGTTCTTTAAAATTTTAAAAATATCTCCAGTTCATCAATTGCCAAAGAATATGGACAGGCAGTTTTCAGATAAAGGAATTAAAACTCTCTACAGTCATGTGAAAAAGAAGTGTTCTAAATCGCTATTGATTAGAGGAAGGCAAATGAAAATAACTTTGAGGTATTTTCACACTTATCTCTCTAACATGACAAAAAAAAATTACAAATGTTGTAGATGATGTAGGAAAATTGGAATATGGATGTATTGTTGCTGGCATTGTGAACTGATCCAACCATTCTGGAGAACAATTTAGAACTATACTCAAAAGACATATCCTTTTGTCCATCTATATGACTAAAGGTCTATATCCCAAAGAGATCATTAAAAAGGAAAAAGCACCCATAGGTGTAAAAATATTTATATCACCTCTTTCTGTGGTAGCAAAGAATTGGAAATTGAGGGGATGTTCATCAATTGAGGAATTTCTGAACGAGTTGTGGCATATGAATGTAATGGAATATTATTGGGGTGTAAGAAATGATGAGGCAGAAGGTTTCAGAAAAGTCTGGAAAGAGTTACATGAACTAATACCGAATGATGCAAGCAGAACAAGTGGAACATTGTCCAGCAACATTTGCAATGACCAACTTTAATAGAATTAACTCTTTTCTTCAAGACAGCCATCTAAGTCAATTTCAAAAGACTCAGGAAGAAAAATGCTATTCATCTTCAGAGGAAAAAAAACAAAAAACTATGGAGTATGAAGGCAGATAAAAGTATATTATATTTTCTTTTTTGGTATTTTTTCTTTCCCATATTTTCCCCTTTTCTTTTGATTCTTTTTTCCCCACAACATTACTAATGTGGAAATATGTTCAATGTGATTGCACATCTATAGCCTATATCAAAATTTTTGCTGTCTTGGATAGGGATGGAGGGAGAAAGAAATTTGAAACTGAAAATCTTATAAAAAGTGAGTGCTGAAAATTAAGTAAATAATAATCTGGGAGGAAATGAAGTTGTACAATTGAAAAAAGAAAATTTTGGTACATTTCTGAAGCTCATTGTTTATCATGGAATCAGAGATCTAAACTGGAAGTGACTTTAGAATCTGTTTAGTAAAATTTCCTCTTTTTTACCATTAAAAAAATGGAGCTCAAAAGATGAAATCACTTGCCCCTACCTCTCACACTATGACCAGTTATTCTCCCACTATGTCATACTATCAATCTTTATCCCTGCTAAGTAACAATGCCCAAAATCTGAATCTCATGAATAATAGTTACTCACCATGATCCACTGACCTTATTATTCCCTCTTTGGCAGTGGCACTCAGTTGCGTTTGGTGTGATAATTCAGTTCAATTTAGATATTTTCTTTAGCCCTGTTATATTCAAAGTACTTTCCTAGGTTCTAGGAGTAAAATAAGGAATTAAGCCTAAGTAAATGCCTTGATTGCAATCTAATGTAGGACATAAAATAAAAACATATATTTTGGAAGCATAATCCAAAATATGATTAACAATAAAAGCCAGGTGCAAATGGCTATGAGAGGTTATTTGTGGTATGATTGGAAAAATCACATAAAATTGGGAAAGAGAAGTAAATTTGAAAAGTTGGACATGGGACTCAGGGAGGATATTCTATGGGGACTACCATGAGTAAAAATAATCGTGAAACTACTTTAGTTAATAGTGATTCTGCAATTTAAAGTGTTTCAGTTTATCTGGATTTGAAAATGCCACTACGTATAGAATAATCAGAGATAAGACTAGAAAGATAACTTACAAACATATTGTGAATATCCTTCAAAATCAGACTGTGAAGTTTGAATTTTTCTGTTGAATACAGGAGTCCTGTTGTAAAATTTTACCATTATTTTAAAGCAGTCACAGTCTTGCCCATGCAAAGTCTGCCTTCCTACAAAACACTAAGTAGATTAGATTCTTTCTATTGAAATAAATTTTATACTCATGTAAAGATTTATATTCTGAACAACTTGTGAGAAGTGTAAGAAAAATCATGAGTAAAACCAAATCTTCTGAATACGCCTAAAAATGAATTGGACTAAATTTATAGGTCATAAAATTATAATAAATTTCATTACATTATAGTCATGTGCAATAATATACTTTTTAAAAATAATAAAGAACCACAGTTATTTGAAACTTAGGGATACACACATATACCTACATACATATGTATGTATATCTATATATATGCATACATATATATAGATATACATATATTGACACACACATATCACACCATGTGTTGTTTTTTTTTTTTAATTTTGCAGTCACTTACCCAGCTGATTTCTTGGTGATTTGTTTTTGTTTGTTTTAGGTCAAGCAATATTGGTTATTTCTTTTGCAAATATCTTTTCTCTTAAATCAGATGAACAGTTGGATGACAATTAATCGTATAAAAGAAACCTGGACATGTATATGCTAAATGACTTACCTAAGATCACACAGTCATTATGGTCTAGAGTAGAATTGAGCCGAGATCTACTGGATCTCAAAATTGGTTACTATTTTACCCTATCACATGGCCAGGCCCACAAGACATGCCTAACATTCATTGACAACCTCAAATTTAGAGTGGAACAATACCATTGTCAGTTAAATATTAAGCAATGACTGAGTGAGTAGGACAATGAGCATGGTAGAAACAGACAAGATAAGGGGAAAGAGAAAATTAATATTTTTTCTTCCATTATTTGTTGTTTTGGAGGGCATAGTGAATTTCTGTTTAGATATATTAGCTATTATGAACTGGTAGCATGCATAGTTAGTTATCTCTAGCAGGAAGTTAAAGATAAGAGACTGTGGGTTAGGAAAAATAAAAGAAAGAAAAATCCAACTTAATTAATCCAACCATTACTGCTATTTGTCATGACCTCCCAAAATTCCTGAGAAAGAAAACCCTTGCATACAACCATTTATGCTACTTGCTGGGCTTGCTGGAAAGAATTTCTTCCCTTGATACATTTGTATTATAAATGAGTTTCCAAAACTGTTTGCTATGTATTAGAGGAAAAGATACACATACACACACACACACACATTATGTGTATGTGTTTAAAGGACAAAGTATGAATACAGAGAATTTGCATAGATGATAGAGCAATACTATTCTATGAATTCTTAATCATGCTCTACTAGGTGTAGACTGAGTTCTATTTGGTATAAACTGAGTAGTTAAACCTGCTCAATCTCTTTTAAGATCATAAACTCAGAGGAGTTGTAGTCTTGCCGTGAAAAGTACAAGGCCACATGACTTCCCTCTCTCTAAGAGATAGCACTCCTTTTTGTATGGTCCAAGCATCCTTTTTGTTGTCTGACATGTTGATTCATTTGAATATGAAGAAAATAAAGTGAGATTGGCTAAAAAGTGTTGTCAGACATTTTAAAGAAACACCTTCTTGCTTTTTTTCCAGTGTCCCTCTTTTCACATTCTACATGGTGACATTTACTCTTTAATTCAAAGAGGAGAAGTGAAATTTTATTTCCTCCAGCTTGACAGGTTAGCAATAGTGTGGCATTTATCACATCCTGGATCTTTCCTTTTCTCAATAACTCCAAACAGGCAGCAGGTAGAGTTGAGAAACATCTTTATTCCTCCTTCATTAGCTTTAAACTATCTATTTCAGCCCCCTCATGCATCTTTCCTACTATCACATTCATCGTAAAATTTTCTGTCTGTTATGTAAAACAATTCTAGAACTTTCTGCTTTATATAGATGAAAAGGACACCATGAAAACTTTGACTGGACCAAAATTTCCCAATTATTTGCAAAATAATAAAATATTTTACCTATGCCACATGTAGAATTTTCGTAACAAAACATAACTTTTACTTTTTTTTGCTATCTTTGAACAATTTTCAAATGACATTTTAACTCTTTCAGTATATTAGAAACTATTTAGCATTTCAAGGAAAGCAAAAATTTTGCTTATACTTTTGCAATCTAAAAGACTTAATAGAAATTCCAAAATCGTTTTTACCTATGCCCCAATGGCATAAAAGTGTCTAAATATATTACAAGAAATAGCTAATATAACCTCTAATCATATATAAAATAAATATATTGTTGTATATGCATACATATAATGTGTTTTATATATACATATGATACATATATACGCATATTTGTATCTAAATAGTTTGAAAAGGCCTTCATGTATATGTGTGTATACACATATAGATGTGTGTATATGTGCATATATACATCCTGTACATATATAATTACAGATTAACAAATTTGCTTTTACTTAAGTATGAAAAGTAGTATAAAATAATGTGTAGACCTAAAGCACTTGGCGATTGGAAGATCTATTCGAATTCTGGCTTAAATACTTAGAAGCTGCACTCCCTGAGGTGCATCATTTAATATCTCTGTGCTAAAGTTTCCTCATCTGTAAAATAAAGCCTCTAAAGTTCCTTCCAGCTCTAACTTGATGATCTCATGTTTATGTATGTAGGTAATTTTGCTCCTATGTATACATATGTACATCCATGCAAGTATGCATGAAGGTGCATATATTATGACAATTAGTGTGTAGTATATAGAGAGCTGACTTTTGAATTGCCAGGGCTCCAAGTTCCTTCCCTGAAACACACTGATTGTGTGAACCTGACCAAGTCTGTTACTTCTATTTGAACCAGAAAATTGACTGATATATTAAATTTCAGAAAAATAAATATTTTTTCCTTGTAAAAGGAATCATCTCATCTAATATTCACCATACCTATGAAGCAACAGGTGTAACAGACACTATTCAGAATCCCATTTTGTTCGATGAATAAGATCTCTATAATGTAGCTACAAGTCAACAAGTCAAAATATTTTATTAAGTGCCATTATGTGTCAAGAACTATCCTAAGTGCTGGGGATCCAAACATCATCAAAAGATAGTTCCTGCCCTCAGAATTCACAATCTAATGAAGGAAACCACAAACACACAGGCATACAAAAAAAAATCTTCATACATGATAAATAGGAAATAAATAATAGAGGAAGGTAATAGAATTATAAAGTTGAAAAAGGTTTTCTACAGGAGATGGGGTTTTTTTAGAACTTAAAGGAACAAATAAGAAGGAAGTAGAGATGAAGAAGGAGATCTTTCCAGGTAGGAGGGATAGACAGAGAAAATACCTAAAGCTGAAAGATGGATGGCAAAGTAAAGGAATCCAATACCACTAGATTGAGGGGCACATGGTTTCAAGCAAGGTATAAGAAGACTAGAAAGGGTGGGATTTGTTATAAAGAGCTTTGAATGTGAGACATAAGGTTTTTTATTTGGTCCACCAAAGGATAGGGACCCACTGGAGTTTACCAAGAAAAAAGTGTGGCATGGTTGGATTTTCACTTTAGGAAAACCACTTTGCAGACATAAGGGAGAATGGGTTAGACTGGGGACAGACTTAGGACAGACAGACTAATCACCAGGCTATTCAAGGAGATCGAGTGATGAGGGCTTATATTGGGTAATCCTAGTACCAGAGAATAGAAGTTGGCATATCTGATAAATATTATAGAATTGAAATTTATAGGCCTTGATACAAGATTGGATATTATTGGTGGGGGGAGGATGAGGTAGAGTGAAAAGCCATGGATGGTATCTAGGTTGAGACTTTGAAGGACTGGGAGAATGCTGTCTCAAAAACCTAGAGAAAAGAGAGTATTAAGGAGAAGAGGGGGATCAGCTGTGTCAAAAAACATGTTGATGTCAAGCAAAATTAGAATTCAGAACAATCTATTGGATTTGGCAATTAGGTGATTATTGTTGACTTGAGAGAGAGCAGGTTCATTATAATGCTAATGTCAGAAGCTGGGTTTTCAGGATTAAAGAAGTGGAGACATCTATTTTAGACAGCCTTCTCAAGTTAAGCCACAAATAGCAGAAAATATATGGGATGAAAGTTTCCTGGGATGGAAGGATAAAGTGAAAAACTTTTGAGAGTGGAGGAGAAATGAACATGTGTGTAGGCAGTTTCAAGGAGGCAGAAGTCAATGAAAGATTGAAGAAAATGAGAGTAGAGATGACAGAGAAGACATTGATAGGATAGAATGGGATCAATTATGCAGATAGAACGATTTGTATTGTCTAAAATGCAGGCTACTTCTAGCTGTGAGATGGGGTAAATGGGGAAAGAGTGGCAGAAGCATTTGAGTGATATGAAATAAGGAAGTAAGAAGAAAATGGATCTCGCAGAAGGTGGCCTCAGTTGTCAAATATGGCACATATGATAATTTCCACTCTCACATTGTATATATTTTTTTTCCAATGTGGAGGAATTTTATTTGGGTGAAAATGTGAAATGTAACACAATAATAGGAATATCAAGAAACCTATTAATAAAGGATAGAATGTCACAATCTGACTTTCAGTTTTCTTCTGTGTAGGATGAATATAACAATCCATTTTTGAAAGATTATTCTCACATTCAATTGTTATGAAAACTGTTTGTAAACAAACAACTTCCTAGAATGCAAATTGTTATATTAATTTGTAATTATACTGTTCCATTTCTAATATATACTATAGAATTCAACTCAATTCTTCAGACATTTATGGCATAACTGTTATATGTAAAGCCTTGCACTTGAGGATTGGAGTGAAAAGGGGGAAAAAAAACCTAAAAAGTCCTTATTCAAAGGGACATTTCATTCAACTAGAAGAGTCATTAGAAATTAATTAATCGCATTTCCTCATTACCTCTCACATCCTTGAGAAAAGAGTCCAGGGTAGGCTTCTTTTTCTTCTGTTTTATGTTTCTCATCTAGTTGGTGCCATGGTTGATTCTATTAATTTAGTTAAACAATCAATCTTTCAATGAAGAAAACATAAATACTCTCACATCTGTTATTTGGCATCACACAGTCAACACACACACACACACATACACACACACACATACACACCAAACAACCCTGATAGTTCCACTGAATGTTGCATTTTTCAACCATTTATTCTGTACACAACTTGACTGACAAACATGCTCTATGCTTTGAGGGGATGAATTCAGATCTAGTTGCCAACCTCCTTTCATTAGACTCCCTATTCCTCTTTTGTCTGATATGCTGAATGTTAAGTAGATGCATCTATTTTCCTTCCTCTCTTCTTTGGTAATTAATTTTATTGCTGTAAGAAAAGAGGACATGCTGTCATGAATATTCTGAGACAGTTTGAAAAAATAGGATTTTTTAAGCATTCCTCTGTTAAGGACGAGTGAAGATTTACAGTACTTTGAAAACCATCAGTCATTTTAATTGCCAATCAAGTTACAGGAACTTAGTGATTAACTATAATGTGCAAGGAATGGGGGCATTCAATTTGAACACATTTTAGTTAACTGAGGGCTGGCCTCCAAATCCATTTTCTAGAATCATTGAATCTTTACATTAGAAAGGACCGCATAAACACTCTCCTTGAACCTCAGTATAAGACATGAACCCTTTCTAAAACCATCCTTTCAACTTTAATAGGCAGGTGGGCTTCAGAGATTTCAGAAATTTTAGAGCTTTAGAGATGACAAGGAAATCAAAGTTGAGGGCCCTTAGAAAATTTCAGCTGTAAAGGTAGCGTTATAAAATTGAGTGCGGGATTTTTTTTAAGATCCTCCAGCTTTGGTATATGACATATAGATATAACTACCATCAACACAGAGGATGTCTGTGGTTTGAACTTTAGAGCCTCTCCCATGGAGGAAATTTCACCTCCAGGAATGAGGAAGGGCAAGAGCAAATAAGAAGTATAACTGGCAACAAAGTGACTCTGTAGAAAGAGTGATGGATCATGAATCAAACACTTCCTAGCTGTGTGACCCTGGGCAAGTCATTTAACCACTAGATGTCTCAATTTCTTCATCTAAAATGGGGATATTAAGAGCACCTCCTCTTTAGTATATGGGTAAAGTTAAAAATGAGATAATATTTGCATGGTATTTATATAGCATTTTAAGGTTCACAAACTGATGTATATGCATATGTATACAGAAATGCATATGTATTGTGTATACACGTATATTTTGCACTTAAGAAGTTGAAGGGCTGGCCAGAGCAAAGGACCATGAAAGGCTAATAGTTCGTAAGAGGAATCAATGTGTAATCTAGATTTCAGTTGGAGCTGACATCCCAGGTTAACCTCAAGTCTTTTGGAATTTTCTTAGAATTTTGTATTGTTAAGAAGAGTTAAGTCTATCAAAGTTGGTCATCACAAAACGTTGTTGGTATTGTGTACAATGTTCTCCCAGTTCTGCTCACTTCACTCAGCATCAGTTCGAGTAAGTCTTTCCAGGTTTTTCTGAAGTCTGCCTGCTCATCATTTATTATGGAACAATAGTATTCCATTATATTCATGTACCACCACTTGTTCAGCCATTCCTCAATTAATGGGAATCTCCTCGATTTCCAAATCTTAGCCACCACAAAAAGAGCTGATATATATATATATATAGTGCATGGATGCCTTTTTCCCACTTTTATCATATCTTTGGAATACAGACCTAGAAATCATACCCTAAATTTCCTTGCCCAATTTTTCTTCTACCTTTCCTATCTGACTTTTCAAATCTTCTTGAGTTCTTATAATGCTTTTTGGCCTTGAAATCAATTCGTATTCACCTTTGAGTTTTCAGATATAGTTATATCGACAATGTTGTTCTCTTCAAAGTTTGTGTTTTGATATTCACTGTTACCATAGTAACTTTCTATTGTCAAAGATCATTTGTGCTTCTTGCTCTTTTTTGCCTATTTTGCAGTGTTTGAAGTTGAACTCTCCTTCTGCAGCACAGGAGAGAGTTTCTCAAGCTTCTTGTTCTCAAGGTCCAGGGGTCTGGTCCCTAGCTTTGTGCAACGTGGCCTCAAGCTTTCGTGACTGGAGGCAATAAGGGTCTGGCAGATTACCTGGTGGTATGCTGGAGTCCTAGTGGTGATATCAGGCATAAGCTGAGGCCAGGCGGGGTTTTTTGCTTTTCTCCAGGCTTATATTGAATCATTGGAGGTCCAGATCATGAAGGATACCTGCATGTATGAGGTTGCACTGGAAGACATTTGGATTTGGAGTCTACTAGTTCCTTTTTTATGCTAAGGAATATAGAGGTCTTTGTGCTGGTGTCTTCCTGCTCCATCACACTGAGGCTGAAGATCTCTCATTGCTTTGCTGAGGTGAGGACTGCTGGCTTGCTGGGACACCTCTTGTCCTAGATGGTGCTCCCCTTTTACATTCATGATAAAGATTCTTTTGCTGAATATTCAAGTGTCCTGGACTAAAAGACATTAGCTTCCATTTACCCAGTTCTAATTTTTTTATTAATCATTTTCTTTGGTTAGATTATATATCTCTCTTTCCATTTGCCAATTCTGCTTTTAAATCCATTGGATTTATTTTCCATTTGGCCAATTGTATTTTTAAGGAATATTTTCTTTCATTCATCCAATTTTTGTCTTTCCTTTTCTAAGATGTTGACTCTGAACCAAGCAAATACTGAGACTAATTTCTTTCTCCCACTAAAGAAAACAGTAAAATAGAAGAAATCACAAGGCTTTTGGGTGCCAAGGTGGTAGAGTAAGCAATAAATTGCTATAACTCTCCCATATTCACCTCCAAATAATCACAAAATAGCACCCCATAACAAATCTTGAAACAGTGGAGCCAGCTTAAAAAATGGGGTGGATCAGTCTCAAGACTCATGACTGAAAATGATATCCACATCCAGAAAAAGAAATATGGAGTCTGAATGCAGATGAAAGCATACTGTTTACTCTCTCTCTCTCTCTCTCTCTCTCGCTCTCTCTTTCTCTCTCTCTCTCATTTTTTTCTTTGTTGTTACTGTCATTGACTCTAATTCTTCTTTACAGCGTGTCTACTGTGACAATATACTTAATATAAATTCTTGTAGAACTTATATAAGATCGCCCATGATTTTTGAAGAGGGGAAGGGGAATGAGGAAGGGAAAATTTGAAACTCAAAAATCTTATGGAAGTTTATACTGAAACACAAAAATTAATTAATTAAAATGTAAGAGGAGGAGTTGCTTGCCTTCCCAAAGGGAATGGGTGGGGAGGGAGGGATGAAGAGAAGTTGGATCTCAAAGTTTTAGGAACAACTGTGGAACCCTGTTCTTGGTACTAGGAAATAAGAAATACAGGTAATGGAGTATAGAAAGTTATCTGGTCCTACAAGACAAAAGAAAAGATGGGGACAAGGGAAGGGAGGGATGATAGAAAAGAGGGCAGATGGATGATAGGGGCAATTAGAATGCTCGGTGGTGTGGGATGGGGGGAGGGGAAAATGGGAAGAAAATTTGGAACCCAAAATTTTGTGAAAATGAATGTTAAAAGTTAAATACATTTAAAAAAAGATAAATTAAAAAAGAAAGAAAAAAAGAAATGATGAGCAGGAAGATTTTAGAAAAACCTTGAAATTCTCACATGCACTGATGCTGAGTGAAGTGAGTATAACCAGGAAAACATTAACTAACTAACACACTAACAGGAACATTGTATTTTGACCAACTTTGATGGACTTGGCTCTTCTCAGCAATACAACGATCAAAGACAGTTCTAAAAGACTCAGGATTTCGAATTCTATCTACATTCAGAGAAAGAAATATGAAATCTGAATACATATCAAAGCATACTATTTTTCTTTTGCTTTTTTCTTTATCATAATTTTTCCCCTTTTCTCTGATTCTTCTTTCCTAACATGACTAATGTGGAAATATGCTTAATATGATTGCATATGCATAGCCTATATCAGATTGCATAATGTCTTCAGAAGAGTGTAGGTGACGATGGGTGGAAGAAAAATTTGGGAATTTGGAATCTTATAAAAGTGATTATTGAAAACTGCCTTTACATGTAATTCAAAACAAATATTACTAAGTGGAGGAAAAAAAACTCTTTAATGCCCAAAAGTAAAAGAAAAAGAACAGGGTAGTTTATAAAAAAAAAAAACGGCAAAAGATATTTCTCCTATAATATATAACTCTTCCAGCGAAGTTCCCCCAAATATTCTTCAATCATTTAATGGCATTAAGAACATTACTAAATAATGGTGGCTTTTTGGATGCAAGAATTCTAATATAAGTAGCAACAGAAGAAAAATATCATGCAAAATATAATAAATAAATAATAATTCTTTTAAAACTCTAAAAAATGGACAGGTCATATTATGGACAGGTCCCTGTCTCCCGTCCCAAGCAATGATGAGGGGAAAAATCAATGAGAAGAGGTGCCCACCTTTCTTATCACCAGCAGAAACAGCTAGTAGTCAATTGCCATCAATAAGCACACAGGCACAGGAACTCTGGGAGTAACAGCACCTTCCTGACCATTAATCCTTCCTCTCTAGCAGCCTTCATTATCATCAACTGGAGAAGCAACTGCTATAGAGAAAGGGCTAGCTATTCACATAAAACTGCCAATAATCTGCTACACACAGGAGGGGCAAGCCAGCTTAGCTCAGATAACAAGATATCTTAAGGGAAAAACATGAGGAACTTTGTGCTAGGTGACTCAGATTACCACTTCTACCTTGAACGTTATGGCCCCTATAGCTTTCATGGACACAGTGTAGGACCCTGAACCTTAGAGCCTTGTAAATAGCAAAAACAATTTTTCTTAATAACAGTTTTGAAAACAACACTTATCAATGTAAGGCTATCCCCTGCAAATGAAACCAATGGAGTCACACTTAAAATACTTAAATGGATCTGTGATTTCATGAAGGTTTTTATTTCCTCCAGTGTTAGAGACTGCAATCCGACCATTCTTGTCCTTTTTGTGAGACTAGCCCATTCTCTTTCTTAAGATTACCATAGCTGGTCATCATATAAAATGCATACAATGGTAATATAATGGATACAAAGAAAGCTTGCTTTCTCTTGACAGCAGGAGGAGGATAACAGTGAAACACACTTTAAATTTGAGTGTGACCCTTGTTTCTGCATGTATTTTCCTGATGAAACATTCTCCTCTTATTCTTCTTCAAAGTTTGCACTATATGTTGCAGTCTTCTCATATCTCCCAAGTACCTTTGTATTGCCATGTGTGACATTCATTTTCCATTATTTGAAGAATGTTTTGTTCCATGTCTCACTATCATATAGTAACAATAAATAACATTGCTTTTTATAAGATGAACATTTATTTCTAAGAAAGGCTTGGAGTCATTAAAGGACTTTTAGATTATCCACAGGAAATCTCAATCACTCTTTCCTGTTTAATTCTTTGCCTAACTTGTTATCCATTTGTTCTGACTATTGAAGAGTCACCATCTTTTTTATTATATCATTCTTAGAATATTGATGAAGTTAATATATAGATAGTAGGAAACATTTTCTTCTAATAATTTAAATGTGATTTAAAAATATATTTAATTATTTTTTAAAATAGAGGCATTTTATATATATTTTAATCAGTTATATATTGATAAAGATGTACTGTAATCTACTCTGAAGTATCATTTGTAAAACCTGTTGATATTCTTTGACATTTTCCTCAAAGCTGTGTCTGAAATTATTTAAATAATTTTAGTATTTTCCTCTTATTCGTATAACTTGAGAATACATTTATTATGTTTCTCACAATTATTTCTCCTAGACCACTAGTCACATTTATGTTTACCTGTTCAAATCCAGTTACTCTTCTTACTTTTAGTGCTATGTCTATCTTCTTTATGAGGTACCCCCTGGACTATGAGGAAAGTTTCATGTGCCATTCCCTTCTCTTTTTCTTTTGAAAGCACTTGAATCCTCAGATCAGTGACTCAGAACAAGAAAATAAACTGTAAATGTAACCAAATGGCTGTCAGAACTGTCATGTTATTGTCATAAATTTGATCTTGTTAGAAACTTTTAGTAGCAAAGACTGCAGGGCAAGAGAAGAAATAGTATGGCTCACAAATATGTCAATACACAAATTAGAGACTATGTTTCCAAAGCTTTTAAGTGATGGGACTATGGGACTTGACATACATATTGGTATTGTAGTGTATTTTCACTTCATGTCTCTCATTTCTCTTCCCAGCTTTTCCTCCACCTCTCTAACTTGATTTTCAAAATTCTTTTTGAGCTCTTCCATGGCCTGTGCCCATTGAGTGGGCTGGGACACAGAAGCCTTGATTTCTGTGTCTTTGCCTGATGGTAAGCATTGTTCTTCCTCATCAGAAAGGAAGGGAGGAAATGCCTGTTCACCAAGAAAGTAACCTTCTATAGTCTTATTTCTTTTCCCTTTTCTGGGCATTTTCCCAGCCAGTGACTTGACCTCTGAATATTTTCCTCACACCCACCTCACCTCCTGATCCTCCCAGCCAGTGTTTGGGGTCTGAGATTCAAATGCTGCTTCCAGCCTCAGGGCTTTGGGCGGGGGCAGGGCTGCTATTCAGTGTGAGATTAAATTCAGATGCTCAGGTGAGGGCAGGGCTGCCTCTCAGGCTCAGTTCCCTCAGGGAGTTTATGCACAGACCTTCAACAATGGATCCAGGCTCCTGCCTGCTTGGAGAGCCCTGGTCTGCCGCTGCCCCTCAGCTTCTGTCTCCCGAGGGGGCCCGAGCCATGGGGGCACCCCACTCCCCCCTCGACCCGCCAAAGGGACTCTCTCACAGACCCCCGTCACCTGTGGGTGGAGGTACTTGTGCGGCCGCTGGAGATCCCGTCCCTGAAGCCCGCTCGGATCTGTTCCTCTCGGTGCCCCGGCCATGGCAGGGCTGTACTCAGCTCCCAGTCCCGGCGCCCAGTCCGCAGCACGAGGGACCTGTTACGAGAGGTTTGCAGGTCTCTCCGGAACAGAAATCTCCCTCGCTCCAATGTTCTGTGGCCTCTGGGTGCAGAATTCGCCGTGAGTTACTTCTTTGTAGTTGTTCTATGGGTTGTGGGTTCGGAGCTATGTGTATGTGCGTCTTTCTACTACGCCATCTTGGCTCCGCCCCCCTTGTAGTGTATTTTCAAACTGAAAAATATCTCCAGTATTCAGTTTCAAAAATACTTTCTTAATCTTCAGAAACTTTAATTGGTATTTCTCAAATTTAAATTCTAAAACATTGAGGTTTCAGAATTTATAACACTGCTTAAAATGTGTATGAATAGCTCAAAATAATGTCGAAGAACATCTGTTTGATAGCCACTAAGTGGAAAATTAGAAACTCCGTATACATATAATATAGCCCTTTCTTTGTTATTTAACTTGATAAAATACACATTGCAATTTCTCATCACTGCCTCAGAACTCCATCTACACTTACCCCCACCAAGAAGCTTAGCTATTATACTAGCAACAAGATCAGGTGTATTTCTATTATGTCATGGAAACTTATATTTATTTGATACTACAATCACATACATTTAATTTAAAAGAATGAAGTACATATCTTGACCAAATAGGAAGCATATAAAAATGGGAATCTAGAGCAATCGTATCGTTTTGCTCTGTTTTAGTGCTTCTCATTTCCACTCACCTTGCCTTCAATGACATCGTAGTGGCCAGAGTGACTAATTAATTAGTTATTTTTTATTAATGAATTAATTTGTTTTCAGTTTTTTACAATCACTTCCATATATCTCAGAATTTCTCACCCTCCCTCTCCCTATTTCTCATCTCCCTGCCTCCTCTCTCCCTCATCCCTACCCGAGATGGGGTAAAATCCTATATAACTTCTACACATACATCCTTATTAAATACATTTTAACCTTACTTATGCTGCACAGAATAATTAAAATGAATGAGAGAAACCATCAAAACAAAACATAACACAAGAATAATGGTCTGCTTCATTCTGTGACCCAATTCGATAATTATTTCTCTGGATGTGGAAGGCATTGTGCCTCAAGAGTCAACTGGGAATTTTTAAGGTCCTTGCTTTGCTGTAAAGGGCTAAGTCAACCAGATAATTTCCTCTCACACTGTGCTTGTTGCTGTGTGCAAAGTTCCCCTGGTTCTACTCCACTCACTCAGCATCAGTTCATATAAGTCCTTCTAGACCTGTCTGAAGTCTTCCTGTCCATCATTTCCTATAGAACAATAGTATTCCATTACATTCATATATCACAACTTGTTCAGCCATTACCAATTGATGGGCATCCTTTCGATTTCCAGCTCTTGATCGTCACAAAGAGAACTGCTATAAATATTTTTGAAAATATGGTACCATTTCCCATTTTTATGATTTCTTTAGGATACAGTCCTAGAAGCAATTTTCCTGGATTAAAGGGTATGTACATTTGTGTAGACTTTTGGGCATAGTTCCAAATTGCTCTCCAGAATGATTGGATCAGCGTACAGTTCCACCAAATATAAATTAGTGTTCCAACTCTCCCATATCTGCTCCTACATTTATCATCTTCCTGGTGTGTCACGTTAGCCAATCTGATAGGTGTGATGCGGTACCTCAGAGTTGTTTTGATTTGCATCTCTCTAATCAATAGTGATTTAGAAGACTTTTGTATGACTGTAGACAGCTTTAATTTCTTTCTCTGAAAACTCCCTGTTCATACCCTCTGACCATTTATCAATAGGAAAACAACTTGTGTTCTTGTTCATTTGGTAGAATTCTCTCTATATTTTGTAAATGAGGCTTTCATCACAGACAGTAGTTGCAAAAATTCTTGCCCAGTCTTGTGCTTCCCTCTTAATCTCAGTTGCAGAGTATTTGTTTGTGCAAAAACTTTTCAAATTTATGTAACCAAAATTATACATCTTGTACTGCATAATGTACTCTATTTCTTGTTTAGTCAAAAATTTTTCCATTCTTCATAAATCTGACAAATACATTATTCCTTGCTCCCCTAATTTGATCATACTATCAGTATTTAAACCTAGATTACATACTCATTTGGGCTTTATTCTTGTGTATGATGTCAGACATTGGTCTATGCCCAGTTTCCACCACACTGTTATCCAGTTTTCACAGCAATTTTGCCAAGCACTAAATTCTTATTCCAGAAGCTGAGGTCCTTGGGTATATCAAACAGTAGATTCCTATATTAATTGAATACGGTGTCTTGAGTACCTCATCTCTTCCACTGGTGTACCCCTCTGTTTCTGAGACAGTAGCAAGTCGTTACTATGATTGCAGCTTTATAATACAAGTTGAGATGTGTTAGAGCTAGACTACCTTTCCTAGCTTTTCTTTTAATTGGTTGTTTTGATATTCTGGACCTTTGGTTCTTCCAGATGAATTTTGATATTACTTTTTCTAGCTCTAGAAAATAATTGCCTGGTGGTTTGATTGGTATGGCACTGAATAAGTAAGGTAATTTCAATAGGATTGTCATTTTTATTATATTATGTCTGCCTACCCACGAGCAACTGATGTTTTTCCAGTTACTTAGATCTGACTTTTATTTGTGTGAAAAGTTGTTTTGTAATTGTGTTCATATATTGCCTAGGTTTGATTTGTAAGGCTGATTGTCAGATATTATATAGTGTCTACAATAGCTTTAAATGGAATTTCTCTTTCTATCTCATGTTGTCGGGCTGTGTTAGTAATATACAGAAATGGAGATGATTTATGTAGGTTTATTTTGTAACCTGTTGCTTTGCCAAAAGTGTTTATTATATCAAGTAATTTTTTACTTGATTTTCTTGGATTCTCCATGTATATCATCATATCATCTAGAAAGAATGAAAACTTAGTTTCTTCTTTGCCTATTCTAATTCCTTCAAGTTTTTCTTCTCTTTTTGCTAAAGCTAAAATTTCTAGCACTGTATTAAATAACAGTGGTGATAATGGACTTCCTAGTTTCACACCTGATCTTATTGAAAATGCATCTACTTTATCCCCATTATATATAATGCTTGTTGATGCTTTTAGATGGATACTGCTAATTAATTTTATGAACAGTTCCATTTATTCCTGTGACTTCCATGGTTGTCAAGAGGAATAGGTGTTGTATTTTGTCAACAGCTTTATATACATCTATTGAGATAATCATATAGTGTCTGTTGGTTTTATTGTTGATATGATCAGTAATCCTGATAGTTATCCTCATATTGAACTAGCCTTGCATTCCTGGTATATATCCTTGCTGATCAAAATATACTATTCTCATGATAAATTGTAGTATTATTATTGCTAATATCTTATTTAAAAATTTTACACCTATATTCATTAGAGAAATTGGTCTATAATTTTCTTTCTCTGTTTTGATTCTTCCTAGTTTAGGTATCAGAACCTTATTTTTATCATAGAAAGAATTTTGTGGAACTCTACCAATTTTCCCATATAGTCTGTATAATATTAGAATGAACTATTCTTTAAATGTTTGGTAGAATTCACTTGTAAGTCCATTTGGCCCAGGGGATTTTTTTCCTAAGGAGTTCATCGATGACTTCTTCAATTTCTTTTTCTGAGATGGGATTATTTAAGTATTTGAGACAATTTATACATTTTTTAAAATATTCATCCTCAATTCAGATAGTAAAATTTATTCTCATACAGTTGGGCCAATGAATTTGTAATTATAGCTTGAATTTCCTCCTCATTGGAGGGGAGTTCACCCTTTTCATTTTTGATATTGATAATTTTGTTTACTTCTTTTTTTAATCAAATTGACCTATGTTTTATCAATTTTATTGTTTTTTTTTTTCATAAAACAAACTCTTAATTTTATCTGTTAGTTCAATGGTTTCCTTAATTTCAATTTTATTAATCTCTCCTTTGATTTTCAATGTTTCTAATTTGGTATTTATTTGTGAATTTTCAGTTGGTTCTTTTTCTATTTCAGCTGCAAGCCCAATTCACTGATCTGCTCTTTATCTGTTTAATTCTTGTAGGCATTCAACGATACAAAACTTCCCCTGAGAAATGTTTTTGTAGTATCCCATAAGTTTTGGGAAATTGTCTTTTTATTTTCATTTTCTTGAAGGACCTTATTGATTGTTTTCATGATTTATTGCTTAACCCACTCATTCTTTAGGATTAGATTATTTAGTTGCCAATTAATTTTTACTTTATCTTTCCATGATCATTTATTGCATTTATTTGTTTTTGCATTATGATCTGAGAAAGGTGTATAGACACTGTCTGCTTTTCTGCATTAAATTGTGAGGTTTTCATGCCCTACAACATGGTCATGTACCTCTGAGAAAAAGGTATTTCCCTTTCTATCCCCATTCAGTTTTCTCTAAAGATGTATCATATCTGCCTTATCCAGAGTTTTATTCATCTCCTTAATTTATTTCATGTTTATTTTGAGGTTAGATTTATCAAATTCAGAGTGGGGGAGTTTGAGGTTTCCCTGTAGTATAGTTGTGTTTCTGTTTCTTCCTTTAATTCCCTTAACTACTCCTCTAAGTATATGTATGCTATACCACTTGGAGCATATATGTTTAGTAATGATATTGCTTCTTTGTCTTTGGTGTCTTTTAGCAGGATATAGTTTCCTTCCTTATCTCTTTTGATTGGATCTATTTCTGCTTTTGCTTTTTCTGAGATCACGATTGCTACTCCTACTTTTTTTTTTTTTACATCAGCTGAAGCATAATATACTTTGCTCCAACCTTTTACATTTACTCTTTGTGTAATCCGGTGTTTCAAACATGTTCCTTGTAAACAGTATATTCTTGGATTATGGTGTTTTATCCATTCTGCTATCCATCTCTGTTTCATGTGAGAGTTCATCCCATTGACATTCACAGTTATGATTACTGCCTGTGTCTTTCCCTGCATCCTCTTTCCCCTATTTATGTTTTAGGTCTCTTTTCTCCCTTCCCCTCCACAATAGAGTTTTAATTGTTGACCACTACCTCCCTCAGTCTTCCCTTCCTTCTTTCAGTTCCCCTCTCTTTTATTCACCTTTTCCATTACTATTTTTCCCTCCCTTTTAGACTCTCCTGTCTTTTTCCCCCTTTCCCTTCCTACTTCCCATGGACTTAGTTATATTTCTGTGCTTAACTGAATATGTTCTTCCCTCCTTGAAATAGATTAGATGAGGGAAAATCTCCAACAATGCACATCTCCTTCCCCTCTTTTCCTCTACGGTACTGTGTTCTTGTGCCCATTCCTGTGGTCTAACTGACCTTTTTTCCACCTCATTTTCACATCTCGCTTTACAAACACTTCACACACTTTATTTTTTTATTTCCTTATTCATTTATTTGTTTATATATTATTAATTTATTTAACTTTTAAGATTCATTTTCACAAAATTTTGGGTTCCAAATTTTCTCCCCATTTGTCCCCTTCCCCCACCCCAAAACACTGAGCATTCTAATTGCCCCATTCACCAATTTGCCCTCTCTTCTGTTATCCCTCCCTTCCCTTGTCC
Source organism: Notamacropus eugenii (assembly GCF_028372415.1). Classification (NCBI taxonomy): domain Eukaryota; kingdom Metazoa; phylum Chordata; class Mammalia; order Diprotodontia; family Macropodidae; genus Notamacropus; species Notamacropus eugenii. The sequence goes on along the minus strand of NC_092874.1, from coordinate 358,244,189 downwards.
CCATCTTCTCTTTTGTCCTGTAGGGCCAGATAACCTTCTATACCTCTTTACCTGTATTTCTCATTTCCTAGTAGCAAGAACTGTACTCGACTGTTGTTCCTAAAACTCTGAGATCCATCTTCTCTTCATCGCTCCCTCCCCACCCATTCCCTTTGGAAGGCAAGCAATTCAATATAGGCCATATCTGTGTAGTTTTGCAAAGGACTTCCATAATAGTTGTGTTGTGTAAGACTAACTATATTTCTGTCCATCCTATCCTGTCCCCCATTGATTCTATTCTCTCTTTCGATCCTGTCCCTCCCCAAGAGTGTTGAGTTCAAATTGCTCCCTCCTCCCCATGCCCTCCCTTCCATCATCCCCCCACCCTGCATATCCCCTTCTCCCCTACTTTCCTGTATTGTAAGATAGGTTTTCATACCAAAATGAGTGTGCATTTTATTTCTTCCTTTAGTGGAATGTGATGAGAGTAAACTTCATGTTTTTGTCTCACCTCCATTCTTTTTCCCTCCACTAAAAACTCTTTTGCTTGCCTCTTTTATGAGAGATAATTTGGCCCATTCCATTTCTCCCTTTCTCCTCCCAATATATTTCTCTCACACCACTTAATTTCATTTTTTTAAAATACGATCCCATCATACTTCATTCACTCTGTGCTCTCTCTCTCTCTCTCTCTCTCTCTCTCTCTCTCTCTCTCTCTCTCTGTGTGTGTGTGTGTGTGTGCATGTGTGTGCGTGTATATATGTAATCCCACCCGCTACCCAGGTACTGAAAAGTTTCAAGAGTTACAAATATTGTCTTTCCATGTAGGAATGTAAACAGTTCAACTTGTATAAGTCCCTTATGACTTCTCTTTGCTGTTTAACTTTTCATGGTTCTCTTCATTCTTGTGTTTGAAAGTCAAATTTTCTTTTCAGCTCTGGTCTTTTCATCAAGAATGTTTGAAAATCCTCTATTTCATTGAAAGACCATTTTTCCCCCTGAAGTATTATACTCAGTTTTTCTGGGTAGATGATTCTTGGTTTTAGTCCTAGTTCCTTTGACTTCTGGAATATCCTATTCTATGCCCTTCGATCCATTAATGTAGAAGCTGCTAGATCTTCTGTTATCCTGATTGTATTTCCACAATACTTGAATTGTTTCTTTCTAGCTGCTTGCAATATTTTCTCCTTGACCTGGGAACTCTGGAATTTGTCCACAATGTTCCTAGGAGTTTCTCTTTTTGGATCTCTTTCAGGCAGTGATCTGTGGATTCCTTGAATACTTATTTTGCCCTCTGGTTCTAGAATCTCAGGGCAGTTTTCTTTGATAATTTCATGAAAGATGATGTTTAGGCTCTTTTTTTGATCATGACTTTCAGGTAGTCCCATGATTTTTAAATTGTCTCTCCTGGATCTATTTTCCAGGTCAGTTGTTTTTCCAGTGAGGTATTTCACATTATCTTCCATTTCTTCATTCTTTTGGTTTTGTTTTGTGGTTTCTTGGTTTCTCATAAAGTCATTAGCCTCCATCTGTTCCATTCTAATTTTGAAAGAACTATTTTCTTCAGTGAGCTTTTGAATCTCCTTTTCCATTTGGCTAATTCTGCTTTTGAAAGCATTCTTCTGCTCATTGGCTTTTTGATCCTCTTTTTCCAGTTGAGTTAGCCTATTTTTCAAGGCGTTATTTTCTTCAGCATTTTTTTGGGTATCCCTTAGCAAGGTGTTGACCTGCTTTTCATGCTTTGACTTCATGTCTCTCATTTCTTTTCCTAGTTTTTCCTTCACCTCTCTAACTTGATCTTCAAAATCCTTTTTGAGCTCTTCCATGGCCTGAGCCCATGGTATATTTATTTTGGATGTGTGGGATACAGAAGCCTTGACCTCTGTGTCTTTCCCTGATAGTAAGCATTGTCCTTCCTCATCAGAAAGGAAGGGAGGAAATATCTGTTCACCAAGAAAGTAATCTTCTATAGTCTAATTTTTTTTTCCCTTTTCTGGGCATTTTCCCAGCCAGTTACTTGACTTCTGAGTTTTCTTTCAACCCCCACCACGCTTCCAGATCCCCTCAGCCAGCGCTTGGTGTCTGAGATTCAAATGCTGCTTCCCAGCCTCAGGGCTTTTGGTGGGGGCGGGGCTGCTATTCAGTTGAGATTAAGTTCAGGTGCTCAGGTCGGGGCAGGGCTACCTCATGGACTCACTTCCCTCAGGGGGTTTATGCAGAGACCTTCAACAGTAGATCCCAGCTCCTACCTGCTTGGGGAGCCCCTGTCCACTGCTGCCCCTGCTGCTGCCTCCCGAGGGGGCCTGAGCCACGGGGACACGCACTCCCCTCTCACCAGCCAAAAGGACTCTCTCACCAATCCTTGTTACCTACAGGTTGAGGGACCCGCGTGGCTGCTGGAGATTCCGTCTGTGAAGCCAGCTCTAATCTGCTCCTCTCAGTGCCTCGTGGCCAAGGCAGGGCTGGGCTCCGCTGGGGGTCTTGGTGCGACGGATTTTTGGTTTCTGTTTTCAGGTCTCTCTGGAACAGAAATCTCATCTGCTCCGTTGTTCTGTGGCTTCTGCTGCTCCAGAATTTGTTGGGAGTTTTTCTTTACAGATATTTTATGGGCTGTGGGTTTGCAGCTAGCATATGTGTGTCTTTCTATTCCGCCATCTTGGCTCCTTCCCCCTCCCACTTTAATCAAATTTTTATCATCAGATCATTTAATTGATACCCACGCCCTCTATCTATGTATATCCTTTTTATGTATCATAATAAATAAAAATTTCTCTAGATTAACAAATATTATCTTCCCTTATAGAGATATAAACAGTTTGTCTGTGTTGTATGACAATTTTTCTTCCCTCTTTACCTTTTTATTCCTCTTTTGAGACTTGTGTTTGACGATCGAAATTACTATTGAGCTCTGACTTTTCATCAGAAAAGTGTAGAAATCCCTTATTTCTTTGAATATCCGTCTCCTTGTCTGAAAGTTTCTGCTAAAATTTTCTGGGTAAATGATCCTTGTTGTACTCTCAGTTCCTTTGCCTCATGGAATATCATATTCCATTCCCTGTGATCTTTTAATGTAGAAGTTGCAAGTTCTTGCATGATAGTGACTGTAGCTTTTCAATATTTGAATTGTTTCTTTCTGGATGCCTGCAGTGTTTTCTCATTACCTTGATAGTACTGTAATTTGGCAAAGATTTTTCTTGGTATTTTCAGTTTGAGATCCCTTTCAGGAGGTGAACTGTGTATTCTTTCAATGACTGTTTCACCCTCTGCATTGAGGACTTTTGGTCTATTTTCCTTCCTGATTTCTTGGAAGATATTGTCCAGAATCTTTTTTTCATTACAGATTTCTGGTGGACCAATAATTCTTAGATTTTTCTCTCCTGGGTTTATTTTCAAGATCAGTTGTTCATCCCATGAGATATTTTATATTTTTCTTCCTTTTTTCATTCTTTAGATTCTGTTTGACTGATTCTTGATGTCTCATAGAATTATTAGTTTCTACTTGTCCAATTATAATGTTTAGTGATTATTTTCTTCAGTTAATTTTCACAACTCCTTTTCCATCTGTCTAATTTTTTCCTTTTAAGGAGTTATTTTCTCCAGTTAGTTTTTGTACTTTCTTTTCCATTTGTCCAAATTTCCAAGTTAGGCTTTGTGCTTTTTTCCCATTTGTCAAATTTTCCCAGTTAGATTTTGTGTTTATGTTTCCATTTCTCCAATTTTCCATTTAAATTGTACAGTGATTTCTTTTTTCATATTCTTAAAATCATTGGCTTTTCCGAGGGACTGGAGGAGAAGACAGTGCTCTGGCTGTACCTACATAACTCTGTGAAAACAGGCTTGAGCAGGGAGCCCCAGGCAGTCTGAGGTAGCAGGTGCACTGCATAATCTCAGGCATTTTAGCCCAGGGTGGGAGAACAGCAGAGCCAAGCTACTGAGAGCTAGAGAGCCACAGGTATCTGCAGCAGCTCCTCCTAATTGTATCTTCCCCCAGATTACCTGTCTGTAAGTGTCCTATTTAAAATCTTGATAGCCAAAATGGTAGAGTGATCAGTAAATGCTCCCTTCCCCTCTCTTTGTTGATCTTGAAAGAACCATAAAATATTTCCCCAGGAAACTCCTGGGACAGATAGATCAGCAGAAGAGGCAAACAGTCTCTGAGTACGTGAGGCTAAGAAAATCTCTAAGGAGGGTTCTTCTTGCTGTGAATAAAGAGGACCAGTGCAGGACCAGAGTTGTCCCAGACAGTCCCACCTCAGCAAACCAGGAGGAGTTCTGGACCCTAAGGGGGGCGGAGGCCTGCAACCACCAACACCAGGACCCCAGGCATGGCTCAGCACCTCAGAGGAATAGGAAATACACTAGGGAAGTCAGACTCACCAACCTCTGAGCTTGCCTATTCTCTAGGTAAGCAGAAGAGACTTCCTGTGGCCAGACCTCCCCTCCCCCACACTTCACAAGCTAGCTCCCTGTTAAATATGGGGAAACCCAAAAAGAATTCACCTTGTCCCTGCTTTCTCACACCAGCAAGTTCAGCACCAGTTAAGCTGCAGCACTTTAGCTTCTAGTTGAAAGAACCAATGGCCAAAATACAAAAAAAAAAGTCTCTAGTTCAAAACACAAGAACTCTGGGACAGAGCACCATGTGCCCTAGAAGCAGAGATCTACTTTAAAATCCAGGAACAAGGTGATTGTCATCATCATGAAAACAAACTGGAGAAAATAACTCCTTAAGTGGAATAGTTGGACAGATGGAAAAGGAGATGCAAAAGTTAACTGAAGAAAACAATTTGATCAAGATTAGAACTGGGCCAGTAGAAGCTAATGACTCTATGATACATCAAAAATTAGTCAAGCAGAATGTGAAGAATGAAAAGATAGATGAAAATTTAAAATATCTAATTGGGAAAAAAATAAAAAACAAAAAACAACTTACCTGGAAAACAGATCCAGGAGATAAAAATCTAAGAATTGTTGGCCTACCAGAAAGCCATGATAAAAAAGAGCCTCTACAATATCTTCTGAGAAATCATGAAGGAAAATTTCCCAGAAGTCCTAGATCCAGAGGGTGAAATATTCATCAAAAAAAATCTACCAGTCACCTCCTGAAAGAGATCCCAAATTAAAAACAGCAAGAAATATTGTTGCCAAATTCCAGAACTATCAAGTGAAGGAGAAACTACTCCAGGAAGCCAAAAGAAACCATCAAAATATTGAGAAGCTACAGTCAGGATCACACAGGACCTTTTGGCTTACACATTAAAAGATCAAAGTAATTGGAATATGATATTCCCTAGGGCAAAGGAGGTGAAATTACAACCAAGGATCAATTACCCAGAAAAGTTGAGCATAATATTTCACGCAAGGAGATGAGCATTCAATGAAATAAAAGATTTCAAGACCTTCCCGAAGAAAACGTCAGACCTCAATAGAAAATTCAGTCTTCAAGTGCATGTCTCAAGAGACACATAAAAAGGTAAACAGGGGAAAAAAGTAAAAAAAAAAAAAAAAAACTTGTTAGTCAATATAGGCAAACTGTTTCTGTCCTTATACAGGAAGAGGATACTTGTTCATCTTGAGAATTGTATAATATTATGAAATATAAAAGAGATATACATAGACAGAGGGAGTGGGTATAAAGTATATGATGTGATCATGAAAATGTGATTTAAAGGTGCAAAAGGGTTATAACAGCAGATGTGAAAAGGAGGAGGTAGAAAGTGGCAAATTACATCTCAGGAAGAGGCACAAAATTATATTAGAGTAGAGGGAAAGAGGGTATGGAGATGAGCGTTATTTGATATTTACTCTCATCTAATTTGGTTCAAGGAGGGAACAACAAACTAAATTAAGTGCAAAAATCTAATTATATAGGCAATAGAAGGAGAAGGAGGAAAGAAAAGAAAAAGGGGGCTAAAAGGGAGGGAAGAAGTAGTAAGGGTAAAGAGGGTTAACAAGGAAGGGCTGAAAGAAGGAAGGGAAGACTGTGGGAGGTGGTGGCCAAAAATTAAAACTCTGTCATGGAGGGGAATGGGGAAGGGAGAAGTAAAAGCACAAACAGGAGAAAGAGAATGGAGGGAAAGAAACAGACAACAATCGTAACTGTGAATGTAAATTGGATGAACTCTCCCATAAAATGGAGATGGTAGAATAGATTAAAAACTGTAGTCCAACAATATGTTGTTTACAAGAAACACATTTGAAATGGGGAGATACACACAGGGTAAAGGGAAAAGATTGCAGCAGAATATATTGTGCTTCATTTGATGTCAAAAAGCAAGTGTAGCAATCCTAATCTCAGACAAAGCAAAAGAAGAAATAAATCTAATCAAGAGAAATAAGGAGGGAAAGTATATCGTGCTAAAAGACACCATAGACAATGAAGCAATATCATTACTAAACATATATGCTCCAAATAGCGTAGCATCCAAGTTCTTAGAGGAGAAGTTAAGGGAGTTTGAGGAAGAAATGCACAGCAAAACTGTACTAGTGGGGGACCTCATCCTACCCTTCTCTGAACTTAATACCTCTAACCTCAGAATAAACAAGAAAGAAGTTTCGGAGGTGAATAAAACTCTGGATAAGGTAGATATGTAAGACCTCTGGAGAAAATTGATTGGGGAAATAAAGGAATATATCTTTTTTTCAGTCATACGTGTCACATATACAAAACATGATCATGTACTAGGACATAAAAACCTCAGAATTCAGAGCAGAAAGGCAGAGATGGTCAATGCATCCTTCTCTGGTCATAATGCAATGAAAATTCCATGTAATAAAAGACCATGAAAAGATAGAACAAAAATTAACTGAAAACTACATAAATTAATCCTAAACAATGAGTGGGTCAAACAATAAATCATAGAACCAATCAACAACTTGCTTCAGGGAAATGACAATAGTGAGACAACCCATTAAATCTTATGGGATACTGCAAAAGCAGTTCTTAGGGGAAATTTTATGTCTTTGAATGCCTTCATGAATAACCTAGAGAAGGAGGAGATCAAGGAATTGGTCATGCAGCTGAAAAAGTTAGAAAAAAAAACAATTTGGAAATCCTGAAGCAAATACCAAATTAGAAATACTGAGTACCAAAGTAGAGATTAATAAAATTGAAATTAATAAAACTATTGAACAATAAATATAACTAAGTGTTGTTTTTATGAAAAAACAATAAAATTGATAAACTTTGGGACAATTCAATTTAACAAAAGAAAGAAGAAAATCAAATTATCAATACAAAAAATTAAAAGGGTGACCTCACGTACAATGAGGGAGAAATAAAAACAATAATTAGAAATTGTTTTGCCCAAATCTATGCCAATAAATTCGACAATATAAATGAGATGGGAGGTTATTTTTAAAATATATATATATATATATATATATATATATATATATATATATATATATATATATATATATATATATATATATAATTTCCCAGATTAACAGAAGAGGAAGTTGAATACTTAAATAAGCTCATCTCAGAAAAGAGAAATTGAATAAGCCATCAATTTACTCCCTAGCAAAAAAATCTCCAGGGCCAGATGGATTTACAAGTGAATTTTCTAAACATTTAAAGAATCATTAATTCCAATATTATATAGACTATCTGGGAAAATTGGGGAAGATGGAGTCCCCCCCAAATTCATTTTATGATACAAATATGGTTTTTATACCTCTACCTGGAAGAGCCAAAACAGAGAAAGACAATTATAAACCAATTTATCTAATGAATATAGACTCATATTGTATTATAATGGAGCAGTTATCAAAACCACTTGACACTGGCTGAGAAACAGAAGGGTAGACCAGTGGAATATTTTATGTACTCCAGGCACATTAATCTATGAATATAATCATCTACTGTTTGAGATACACAAGGACACCAATTTCTGGGTTAAGAACTCAGTGTTCCAAAAATAAAAATGATGGGAAAGTTGGATAACAGTGTGGCAGAAAATAGGCATAGATCAATGCGTGACACTGCACACGAGAATAAAGGCCAAATGAGTACATGATTTAGGTATAAAGGCTAATATTTTAAACAAATTAGTCTAGATATTAATAATGTACTTATCATATTTGTGGAGAAAGAAAGAGTTTTTGACTAAACAAGAGAGAGAAAACTTTATGAAGTGAAAAATGGATAATTTTGATTACATTATAGAGAAAAGTTTTTACACAACCAAATCCAATTCAAACAAGATTAGGAGGGAAGAAGAAAAGTGGGAAAGATTTTTTCAACTAGTGTCTGTGATAAAGGCCTCATTTCTATAATATAGAGAGAACTAATCAAATGTACAAGAATACAAGTCATTTTATAAATGATAAATGCTCAAACGATATGATCAGGCAGTCATCAGAGGAAGAAATTAAAGGTATATATAGTCATATAAAAAAATGCTCTAGGGGCGGAGCCAAGATGGTGGAGCAGAAAGACTCACATACACATAGCTCTGAACCCACAACCCATAGAACATCTGTAAAAAGGAACTCACGGGGAATTCTGGAGCAGTAGAGGCCACAGAACAGTGGAGCGAAGGAGATTTCTGTTCCAGTGGGACCTGCAAACTTCTTGCAAAAGGTCCTTCGCACCACGGACTGGGCACTGGGACTGGGAGCCAAGCACAGCCCTGCCGCGTCTGCAGCACCAAAAGGAGCAGATCCGAGCAGGCTTCAGGGACGAGATCTCCAGCAGCCACGCAGGTCCCTCCACCCACAGGTGACGGGGGTCGATGGTGAGAGGGTCTCTTTGGCGGGTCGAGAGGGACATGGGGAGCCCCCATAACTCAGGCCCCCTCGGGAGGCAGCAGCTGAGGTAGCGGCAGACCAGGGCTCCCCAAGCAGGCAAGAGCCTGGATCCATTGTTGAAGGTCTCTGCATAAACCCCCTGAGGGAACAGAGCCCGTGAGGAGGCCCTGCCCCCACCTGAGCAGCTGAACTTAATCTCACACTGAATAGCAGCCCCGCCCCCGCCAAAAGCCCTGAGGCTGGGAAGCAGCATTTGAGTCTCAGACCCCAAGCACAGGCTGGGAGGATCAGGAGGCGAGGTGGGTGTGAGGAGAATATTCAGAGGTCAAGTCACTGGCTGGGAAAACGCCCAGAAAAGGGAAAAGAAATAAGACTATAGAAGATTATTTTCTTGGTGAAAACGCATTTCCTCCCTTCCTTTCTGATGAGGAAGAACAATGCTTACCATCAGGGAAAAACACAGAAGTCAAGGTTTCTGTATCCCAGCCCACTCAATGGGCTCAGGCCATGGAAGAGCTCAAAAAGGATTTTGAAAATCAAATTAGAGAGGTGAAGGAAAAACTGGGAAGAGAAATGAGTGACATGCAAGCAAAGCATGAAAAACAACTAAACACCCTGCCGAAGGAGACCCAAAAAAATGTTGAAGAAAATAACACCTTGAAAACTAGCCTAATTCAATTGGCAAAAGAGGTTAAAAAAGCCAATGAGGAGAAGAATGATTTCAAAAGCAGAATTAGGCAAATGGAAAAGGAGGTTCAAAAGCTCACTGAAGAAAAGACTTCTTTCAAAATTAGAATGGAACAGATGGAAGCTAATGACTTTATGAGAAACCAAGAAACCACAAAACAAAACCAAAAGAATGAAAAAATGGAAGATAATGTGAAATATCTCATTGGAAAAACAACTGACCTGGAAAATAGATCCAGGAGAGACAATTTAAAAATTATGGGACTACTTGAAAGTCATGATCAGAAAAAGAGCCTAGCCATCATCTTTCATGAAATTATCAAGGAAAACTGCCCTGAGATTCTAGAACCAGAGGGCAAAATAAATATTCAAGGAATCCACAGATCACTGCCTGAAAGAGATCCAAAAAGAGAAACTGCTAGGAACATCGTGGCCAAATTCCAGAGTTCCCAGGTCAAGGAGAAAATATTGCAAGCAGCTAGAAAGAAACAATTCAAGCACTGTGGAAATACAATCAGGATAACACAAGATCTAGCAGCTTCTACATTAAGGGATCGAAGGGCGTGTAATAGGATATTCCAGAAGTTGAAGGAACTAGAACTAAAACCAAGAATCACCTACCCAGCAAAACTGAGTATTATACTTCAGGGGAAAAATGGTCTTTCAATGAAATAGAGGACTTTCAAGCATGCTTTATGAAAAGACCAGAACTGAAAAGAAAATTTGACTTTCAAACACAAGAATGAAGAGAATCATGAAAAGGTGAACAGCAAAGAGAAGTCATAAGGGACTTACTAAAGTTGAACTGTTTACATTTGTACATGGAAAGACAATATTTGTAACTCTTGAAACTTTTCAGTATCTGGGTACTGTGTGGGATTACACACACACACATGCACACATGCACACACACATAGAGACAGAGTGCACAGAGTGAATTGAAGAGGATGGGATCATATCTTAAAAAAATGAAATCAAGCAGTGAGAGAGAAATATATTGGGAGGAGAAAGGGAGAAATGGAATGGGCCAAATTATCTCTCATAAAAGAGGGAAGCAAAAAACTTATTAGTGAAAGGATAAAGAGGGGAGGTGAGAGAAAAACATGAAGTCTACTCTCATTACATTCCACTAAAGGAAGGAATAAAATGCACACTCATTTTGGTATGAAAACATATGTTACAATACAGGAAAGTGGGGGATAAAGGGATAAGCAGGGTAGGGGGGATGAGGGAAGGGAGGGCATGGGGAGGAGGGAGCAATTTGAGGTCGACACTCATGGGGAGGGACAGAATCAGAAGAGAATAGAAGTAATGGAGGACAGGATAGGATGGAGGGAAATATAGTTAGTCTTATGCAACACAACTATTATGGAAGTCATTTTCAAAACTACACAGATTTGGCCTATATTGAATTGCTTGCCTTCCAAAGGGAAGGGGTGGGGAGGGAGGGAGGTAAAGAAGTTGGAACTCAAAGTGTTAGGAACAACTGTCGAGTAATGTTCTTGCCACTAGGAAATAACAAATACAGGTAAAGGGGTATAGAAAGGTATCTGGCCCTACAGGACAAAAGAGAAGATAGAGACAAGGGCAGAGAGGGATGATAGAAGAGAGAGCAGATTGGTCATAGGTGCAATTAGAATGCTTGGTGTTTTGGGGGGGAGGGGATGAAAGGGGAGAAAATTTGAAACCCAAAATTTTGTCAAAATGAATGTGAAATAAATAAATAAATAAATTTTAAAAAAAGTTAAAAAAAAAGAAAAGAAAAAAATGCTCTAAATCAGTATTGATGAGAGAGATGCAAATCAGAACAAATCTGATATAACATGTCACAACTATCAAATTGGTATCATGACAAAAGAGGAAGATATTACCCATTGCAGAAGATGTGGGAGAGTTGGAACATTAATTCTTTGTTGGTGGATCTATAAGCTGATCCAATCATTCTGGAGAGCAATTTGGAGCTATGCCCAAAGGGCTACAAAAATACGCATACCCTTTGACCCAGAAATACCACTTTCAGGACTGTGGTGGCCAAACCTCTAAATCCAGAGGATGCCCATAAAAACTCCTAATGGTCTTTTAATGCAAAATGCCTTCCACATGCAGTGAAAGAACTATAGAATTCGATCCCAGAATCAAACAGATTATTTTATTTTGTATTATTTTTTGGTTTGTTTTAGGATTTCCCCCATTCATTTTAATTCTTCTATGTTACATGACTAAAGTATTTAATAAAAATGTATGTGTAGAACTTATATAAAACTGTATCCCATCTCAGGGAAAGTGGGGGGAGGTAAGGGTGAACAAGGGTAGGGAGGGGAAAAAATCTAAGATACATGGAAGTGATTGTAAAACACTGAAAAGAATTAAATTAAAAATAATTTTAAAAAAGAAAAGTAAAGAAAAGGAAATCATTGCCTAATGTTTCTTCTACTTACCTAATCTGACTTTTTAAAACCTTTTCGAGTTCTTCCAGGAAGGCTCTTTGGGCTTCAGACCAGTTCATATTCCCTTCTGAAGTTTCAGATAGGAATTCAGTGTTAATGCTGAACTCTTTGCTATTCGCATTTTGGTCCTTGTGCCCATAGAAATAAACTATGTTCTCATCTTTTTTGTTTTGCTTCTTGCTAATGATGATCACACTTTTCCTGGCTTTTAAAATTGATCTCTGCTTCTGGGGTGCACGGGGCTCTGTCTCCTGGTTCTTGTGCTTAGAATTTAAGGCTTTGTGTATTGTTCCCTCCGGTTTTTCAACTAGAAGCTAAAATGCTGCAGCTAACCTGGTGTTCAGCTAGCTCGTGTACCAAAGCAGAGACCAGGTGAAGTCTTTCTGAGTTTCCCCACAGTTACCATAGAGAAATCTGCATTAAGTGTGGGGCAGGGGTTGCCTTGCTAGAGGAGATCTAGTCTCCTGAACTCGAGGATAGGCAAGCTCAGGGGTTTGTGAACCCATATCTGCTAGTGTTTCCCTGATTCCCCTGCCTGTGGACACCTGGGGTTCTAGTGTTGATAATTATGGGCTCCACACCCCTGAGGCTCAGGATCTCCTCTTGGTTCCCTGAGGTGGGGCCTTTTGGGACAGTTCTGGTCCTGCACTGGTCCCCTTCAACCACAGCAAGAAGGACTCCCAATTGTGATTTTCCTAGCCTCATGGACTAAGAGACTGTTTACCCCTTCGGCTAATCCTACTTTTCAATTTTTTTGGGGGGAATATTCTCCGAGTCTTTCAAAGTCAACAAGAGGAAGGGGATAGCATTTACTAATCATGTCGCCATCTCCACTCCTGGTAGTTCAGTTAGGTGACTTACAGACTTTGAATCTGTGGGGTTGATAGTCTCAGGGGCTGCTACTGCAGTTACCTGCATTTCTGTGGTTCTATCTACTTCATTTCCACTGGTCTCCTGTCCTGGGCTGATATGTGTGAGGATCCACAGTGTTGCTGCTTCTTCAAACTTCCTAGGGCTTCCTGCTCAGCTTTGTTATGATGGGGTCTGCGCTGGTACAGGCTGTGTGCTGTGTACTATTTGCTTCTCTAGCCCAATGCAACAGATCCTTCCTGTCAACCTTGTAGTGTGTTCTGGGTTGGAAATATACCACACTCTGTCTCCTACTGTATTCTGCCACTCTGAAATTTGTTCAGATTCCCTTTTTAGAGGTTTCTGAAGGAGTTGGTCTTAGAGTTTAGGCGAATACTTGCTCTCACTTTGCCGTCTTGACTCCACCCCTCCTTTAAGAAATGATATTACTTGCTACCCCTTATGCCTTAGAAACTGGAAGAGGAATTGATTCAATGATTTTCTTCAGGATTTCACAAACATGAATTTAAAAAAAACACCATGTAGTATAATCTTTTATCCCTTTTCTCCTCTCTTTGTCATGGAATAGTTATCAGCAGCAATAATGATGGCTCATATGATAAGATCAATGATTTTACAATGTAACTGCTTTTACTATATATAACATGTTCAACTCAAACTCAAAGAACAAGAAATAAGGCAAAACAATAGACCTCAAAATAGTATTACCAGGAGGAAAATAATCATTTCTAATTTAGGGAAAACTAAAATAACTCATTTGAATGTTGTGAAATATTCCTATATCATAAAAATATAAATGATTTTAGGAAACATGGGAACAATTTTATGAACTTATGCAGGGCAAACTAAGTAGAACTAGGAAAACAATATTAACAATAAATTCAACAATGTAAATATCAAACAAAAGAAAGCAAAAGAATATCCACCGAGTGTAATTGTAATAATTAAGATTGACCCTTGTGATAGGATCAATCTTTCCCTAATGTAATTTCTTTCATTTGTCACATTCGTATCCAATTTGTGTATGAGTCAAAATATCTCTTTTTCCATTGGCCCTCTTTGATAATGAAGGACGAACAACAAAGACATGGACAATCTTTGTTGTTGTTGTTGTTGTTGTTGTTTGCCCTTCATTTTGAAGTGGACCAGTGACATCATGGGGTAATGCCTTGTCTCATGCTTGAACTGGATTTAAATGAGGCAGAGTTGCACAAAGTCATGAGCCTCACTCTCTCTTCTAGAGTTATTGGAGTTCAGTGGTAAGACAAGTCAGGAAGATTAATGGTGGCTCAGGATACAGTGGTTAACATTGTCATCTTTGATGTCTGATCAAACTTTAAGCACTTCATGGTAACTACTTCAGCAACCATCATTGCCATTTGAACAAATTCTTCTCATCAGTCCATTCCACAGGGTAAGTCTACCAAGCTGGTTGTAGGCATCTCTCTCTCTCACTAATAGGTTTGAGATCTATTGGTTGCCTCAATATAATTTAACCTGTCTGCCAAGATGGTTGTACTAGGTTGGGACTGTCACACATGTCTCTGGGAGCCAGGTGAGAGCTTAATGAAAGTGGCCCATAAAGATGGATGAAAAGCCATGAAAAGAGCTTGGCGAGCCATAATACCAGAAATGTTAGTCCTCCTTGGAAATCTCATACATCTCGGACAAATTTACCCCCCAAAGGAAGTTATCAAAAGGACCTGTGATTGCCTCAAGCTTTTCTGATGCTGATTCCTCCCTTCACCTCTTTATAACTACCAAATATGTGAGTAATTTTAAGACAAAGTTATCAGTAGAACTTGATTGACCCTGACTTCCCTGACTCAAGTTCCTAGTTATCTAAAAATATAAAATTCCAACCATGTAAATCTAAGTCCTCAGACTTGATGAATGTCTGAAACTCAGTCAAGTAACATTACCTGGCCCTGTTGAATAAACACATTTCTATGTGGAGGCAAGGGAACCATGTCCAGAGAAGCTAAGTTCTATTATATCATTGCTAGATATTCTTGCTATGTTAGAACAAACTTCGTTGTTTTGAATGTTTAATGACAGTGGTTGCTTTGTTTCATCTCAATAGCAAAGTAAGAAAGTTATAGAATTATAGAAAGTTATAGAATTAGGATATTGCCTTCAACAGTCCTGAAAAAGAAAAGAGAAAATTTATTGCTTTCTATAAATGGACACTGTGATTGTGAAGCATTTCATACTCTATCAGATTCCACTGATGTTAGCTTTAGTTATGTTCAGTTGCTTTTTTCTCTTGTTCATTTTTTTATTCTGCTTAAGAGATGGCATATTGAGAAAATTAAAGGCAAGTGATATACTAGAAATTGAAAGTGATGTAAAGAACAAATGCTATCAATTGTATTTTAACGATAGAGAATTACAAAAACCATTTAATTCAATATTTAAATGCCTATTATATACAGAGTACTGTCAAATAATGGGGAACCAAAGATGAAGTATGACATAGCCCTTGATTACATATTTATAACATAATAATAGAGTATATTATTGAGGTAAATATGATACAAGGTAGAATGTGATAAAGAATAAAAAAGAAAGAGTAAGAAAAAGAAATCTTAGAGACTTTCTAGAAGGGATTATATTCATACTGGAGTTCAATGAATCCTTATATTAAAGGGGTGGTACCTGAACTAGGCCTGGAAGAAATAGAATGTTTCCAAAAGCAAGAATGAAAATTGGGAACAACACAGATTTAAGGGATAGTTATAATTAATAAGAAGAATTTAGAGGGCTGGCCGCCTGGGACTCAGGAGAGGCAAGGGAGTGCCAGCACTGGCGGCTCCTGCCATGTATTGCTTCCGGCTGTGGTGGGGAGGCAGGAAGCCAAGGTTGGTCAGTCAAAGAACTCTGGTCCGCCTGGAATCCCCTTGGTTTTTCTGTCTGGTCTTCATTCAACAAGGAGAAAGTCTGAAATAGGAGGAACAAGACACCATTCCTAACAGGCAGCTCTGGGATAGCTTTCTCAGAGTCGCCCTAGTCAGGATGAGGCAGCTCAAAAGGGAAACCCAAGAAGAAGACTTCCAGAGATAAGAAGGAGCAGAAGCAAGCCATGGAGGAAGCCCAGCAGTAGATCACCATCATGGTGCTTCCTACACTGGCTGTGGTAGTGGCCTTCATCATAGTCTTTGTCCATGTGGCCATGCACCCCGCCACACCTGAGTGAGTGAGCCAAGCCTCCCCCCATCTCTGGAGAGGAGGGGACAAGACCAGGAGAGAAAAAAAGAGGCAGAAAAGAAAAGCCAAAAAGGAAAATAATATGCTTCTGATTTCAGAGACTTTAATTCTATGGAGCCTGAAGCCCCCTATCTCCTCTGGCCTTGGGCTTGATTAAAGTTTCTCTGTTCTCTTGCAATGTAATAGGAAATGTATTACCAGTGAATGAGCCATACACCTTATGGTCCACTTCATGTGCCTTTCAGACTTAACAAAAGGGTGTTTCTTTCTAAAACCAATGTATATGTAGCTTCACCTGGGGAAAGGAGAAATCTACTGTGTCATAAGTCTGTATGAATCAGCTTTCCACCCATCCCTGTCATCTAGAGCATAGTTCCTATGATTCTTCATGCTTAGGCTTCACCACTTCCAAAGGGGCTGTATGTCTCTGTGGTCCATGTGATTTGAAATATATCAATTCAAAGGTGAAATATTTATTTTTGGAATAAAGGAGATTATTGCCTTAAAAAAAGAATTTAGAGGGAATCTAATAATATAATGGTTGGTAGAGTATATCTTGCACAAAATGGAGAGTAAGTGAAGGAGAACAAAACAAAATGAGGCTAGAAAGTATCTTACAGCCATAGTACTTAAAAACTAAACAATCTAAGGTGCTTTTACTCTATCCTATGGATATTAGAGAGACATTGGAAGATTAATAATAATTACTTTTTATTAATTTTAGCTGTTCTCTGGGGAATCTCCAAAATATCACTTCATCAACAAAAAATAATAATTCATTCCTCCCCTTTGTTGCTGTTTTTCAGTCATGCTTGGTTCTTTGTCCCTCATTGACCATAGTACGCTACATCATCTCACAAAGTTTGTTCAAGTTTATGTTTCCTGTTTCCATGATAATACCTATCCACCTCCTCTTCTGCCCTTGCATCTTTTTTGCCTTCAATTATTCCTAACGTAAGGAAGGAAGAAAGAAAGAAAGATAGAAGGAAAGGGAAAATGAAGGGAAAAAAAGAAATAAAAATAAAGAGAAGGAAGGGAGGGAAAAGGAGGGGAGAAAGAGACAATGAGGAGGGAGGGAGGAAAGGAAGAAGGATGATAAAACTGGAGATATAGGATGTTATAAAAGTAAACAAATGAATAATACAGTTTGGAAAAATGCAAAAAAAGCTTACTAAACTGTGCATACCTTTTGATAAAGCAACACCATCACTAAACTTGTATCCCTAAAGAGAACAAAAAAAAAAAGAGAGAGAGAGAAAAACACCCAAAAGTATGCAAACATTTAAAGCATTTTTATGTTGACAAAGAACTAGAAACTAACAGAATGTCCCAAATTTTGGGAATGTCTGAGCATGGTATGTGAATGTAATGGGATATAGTTATATATAAGAAATGATGAACAGGACAGTTTCAGGGGGGAAAAAAAAAACATGGGAGGACTTACAGAACTTACGAAGAGTGAAGGGAGCAGAGTAAGAGGAATAATTTGTGGCATAGCAATAACATTGTGAAGATAAACAACTAAGAATGCTGATCTCAACGGCAAAATGTGTTTTCAGAGGACCTATGAAGAAACTCGCATACCTCCTGAGAGAAAGGGAATGGATTCAGGATTCAAACATTTTTTAAAATGGAAAATTGAGAAATTAGTTTAGCTTGAATATGTTGTTGTGTTTTTTTTTTTTGTTTACAATGGTATTGTTTTGTTTTTTCGAATGGGGAAAGTAGAGGAGAGAGAAAATATTTTTGGACATTGGAAGAAATAAAAATTAAAATAACAAAATTACAATAAAATACCCTAAAATTATTCATGAAGTTAACCAAAAATTTTGAAAGGGGTTGTTAAAGAATGATATGAAATTTAGTTAAATCTCAAATTTGAGAAACTGTATTGTATAGCCTCGCTTATTTTTTAATGGATTCTCAAACACTCTCACTACTAAGTAAGGCGAAAGTAACGTATGTCTGGCCTATACAGAACATGAAATCCAGAGAATTCTGCTGTTGACAGATAGACAAAAGTGGAGAAATGCACACTAGAAGGAATTGGGACAATGAGAATGGTTCTTTTCTTTTAAGTTTTGTTCTGGATAAATTTCTTTTCATGCTTAGTAATAAAACTTACCTTCATGCTCAGCTAGAGAAAAGTTGGGGAATTTCTAATCCTCAATCAAGTGTTTGTCTGGGGAGGAGAGAAGGGAGTAATCAAGTATAAAGTACTAATTATGGATTAGAGTCTGTGTTAAGTGATTTGTAAATTTCCCTCGGATACCCATAGCAATCCTGAGAAGTAGATGTTACCATCATTTTATCGATGAAGAAATTGAAGCAGACAGCAGTTAAAGTGACTTGCCAAGAGCTCTACAGCTAGTAAATATCTAAGTGTGTATTTGAACTCAGATGTCCCTAACTTCAGGCTCACAACTCCATCCACTCACACTTGTCTGTCTGGACATTTTCTATAACAAAAGGCCAAAAAGTACATGATTTCACAAATAAGTGAGAGATAAACTCTATTTGGTTTTTGTCCAGCATGTAAGGTGGCTCAAAGTATCTAACCATTATGAAAGTGTGATTAGATTGAAGATATCAGAGAGAATTTCCAGTCTTTGCCCTCTAGTAGAGGAAAACTGAGATATTTATCAGTTGTTGTTGAAAGATTTAAACCAATGATATGATATGACTAGTGAAAAAGAGATATATAGTTTATAGGAAAGATAAACATTAGCAAAGGATATCACCAATCTTCCCACAGCATTGAAGGTGAATGTACCCTGGTCATGTGTCCCCTTCAAGTATATTCCATGAATGCTCATGAAAGTTTCTCTATGTGTGTGCCTTGCCCTAATGATGCTAAATTCTTGGAGAATGCAGCTAATGTTCAAATTGGGGAAGATGCAACTCTTTTTAAACTCTTTTAAGGAATTTTTTTGTTGTTACTTTGAACTAATGTGTATCCTGTCATTGTTCGGTTGTTTCCATCATGTATAACTCTTTGTGATGTATTTGAGTTTTCCTTAGTAAGAAAACTGGAGTGGTTTGCCATTTCCTTCTCCAGCTCATTTTATAGGTGAGAAAACAGACCAAAAGGGGTTAAGTGAATTTCTCAGGGTCACAAATCTTGTAAGTGTCTGAGATCAGATTGAATTTAGGAAATGAGTGTTCCTGACTCCAGGCACAGATTTCTATTCACTGTACCAACTAGCTGCCCAGTTTGGGGTCTAGATGAATAATAAAAGTAAGCACATTTTAATAGTTAACAAGGTATTTTGTGGAGGAAGTGTCCAACCATAGAGTGCCTCAATCCTGGAGTAGCATTTCTGAGGGAACTATATGTAAGAAAAGGAAGACCAAAGGTTATAATTACTTTTTTCAGTCACATAAAATATTGAAGGAAAACACCAACATTATTATTAGTTTTGAACTTCCTGATGTCTTAGAATAGTAACTTAATTGTAAAATAACCAAAGAGGATATATTTCCCCTGATATTTTCGCGTTTCATTCAGATAGATAGATAGACAGACAGACAGATAGATAGAAAGATAGATGATAGATAGATAGAGATATATTCAACATGCTTTTCCAAGAACTAGTTACCAGACTTGTCTAGGTAGCTGTCTACTCATATTTTACATGAAAAGCCACTTTATCAGGAAATCAAGCTTTCAACCAGAGAACTATTAGAACTGAAAATTGAGAAAAATCATCTTTTGTAATAGCTAAAACATAGAGTTTTTCATGAGAACCTTTATGGTACTGATTCTTGCATGTGAAAAGTAATTTTTGGCGCATAAACCCTTCTGGCTCTTCTGTTTAAGATCTTGCACTACTACCTCATCACAAAAGCTTTAGAGAATGATTTAATATAAAATAAACAAAAAAACTCCAGAAAAATACCTGAAGAGTTCAGTTCATTGAATTAACTGCATAGGAATGTCTTCTCAAATGGCTTTTAGCTCTACGGGGTATTACTTTTTTCCCATCTTAACTCTAACTGCTGCTACGAAAACTTCTTTTCAATACATATCTTCCAAAAAGAGCTGGGTCCTTGATATTTTAAATTTTCAACTGAAAAATTAAGAAAAACTGAGAATCCAGGGAAGGGTGGGAAATGTCAGTGAAGCTCCATTTCCATTTGTACTTCCTCCTCTCCATTTTCATTGCCACTACTTTCATCTAACCCTCATCTCTGCCACTTAACCCATGCTTGTATTGTTGCAATAATATTCCCACTTGTCTCTCTGTCTCTAAGATTTCTTCCCTCTCTGATTCTATTAGCATACTACTACCACACAATGTTTCAAAAACAAAAACAAAAATAAGACATTACTTCCAGCATTTCATTCCCGTGTTCTAGAACTTGTAATGAATATAATTTTTTTCAGAGTGATTTACATAGATATTGATCCTCACATCAGCTCTTTCAAGTAAGTGCTAACATCATTTCCATTCTACAGGTAAGAAAATTAGTGAGTATTTAAGGAAAAATTCAAATTCAGGTCTCCCAGTTATGATATCCAACAGCCCATACGTTATGCCAACAAGCAGTTTCACAGGTACTTGACTCATAAAGAGACAAAATAAATTTGAAAAAAAATCATAATAATTGATCAGAGGAAAAAAGAAATCTTTAAACATCAGGTCATCATCACAGTCTCACCAGAACCACCAATTTTATTGGAATGGGACTGACAAATGAGACAAGTTAATGCAAAGTTACATAAATAGAGTCAGAAGAAATATTGACAGACTAGTGTTGATTGCAAGATGCATCTTTTGGGAAAAAATATGAATTTGAAGTTAGAAACAGTGCAAACCACTTAAGTGGTGATAAAAGGAAAGGAACACTGACTCAATTATATTATGGGGTTAAATTTTAAGTACTGTTTGTCAAGAAGGAGAACTGAGTTCATGGATAGTTCAAAACATTTGAATGGAGCATTTAAATGAAAATGTTTTTATAAAAGTTGAACAACTTTGAAAAAGGCTTCGTTCTTCAAATACATAAGGGAATAAATCAAATTTAAGAAAATAAGTGTTATTCACCAATTAAGCCGTGGTGAAAAGACATAAACATACAATGTTCAGAAGAAATCAGAGTTATAAAGAGTCACATAAAAATGCTCTAAATTACTGTTGGAGAAATACAAATTAAAAGAATTCTGAGATACTGTTTCACCTTCATTAGACTGACTACCATAAAAGAATGGGAAGATGATAAATACTGGAGAGGATGTGGAAAAATGGGCATGCAACTCAAAATAAAAAAAGAAGAATCTTCATTGAAGGAATTACAATAAGCAGTGAGGAAACAAAACTATTATTCTTTGCAGATAACATAATGATATACTTAGAAAACTCTAGAAAATCAACTAAAAGGCTACTTGAAATAATTATCAACTTTAGCAATGTGGCAAGATATATGATACACTATATGTATCATTAATATCTCTATACATGAATAACAAAGTCCAACAAAAAGACATGGAAAGAAAATTCCATTTAAAAAACTGCAAATAATATAAAATACTTCAGCATCTACCAGTCAAGATAAATCCAGGAGCTATATGAACCCAATTACAAAACGCTTTTCACACAAATAAAGTCAGATCTAAATAATTGGAAAAATACTAATTGCTCATGAGTATGTTAAACCAAAATAATAAAAATGACAATTCTGATTTAATTCATTTACTTATTCAATTCCATATCAATGAAATTACCAACAAATTATTTGAGAGAGCTAGAAAAAAAATAACAAAATTCATCTGAAAGAACAAAAGGTCAAGAACATGAAGGGAATTAATAAAAAAAATATTGAAAGGAAGGTCTCTTAGCAATACGAGATCTCAAACTGTACTATAAAGAAGGAAACATCAAAACTAACTTGCTCTGTCTAAGAAAATGAGTGGTAGATCAGTGGAATAATTAGGCACATAAGACACAGTATTCAATGACCATAGGATCTTATTGTTTAATGAGCCCAAAGACCCCCGCTTTTGGGAAAAAAACTCAGTATTTGGCAAAAATTACTCGGAAAAATGGAAAGCAGTGGGACACAAACTAGGTGTCGACCAACATCTCACATTATATAAGAAGATAATATCAAAATGGGTGCATGATTTATTCATAAAGGGTGACAGTACAAATAAATTAGAAGAGCAAGCAATAGTAAATCTGAGATCCATGGGGAAGAGAAGAATTCATGACCAAATAAGAGACACAGAGCATTATAAAATGTAAAATAGATGAATGTGATTATGTTGTTAAAAAATGGAAAAGGGTACCCATGCCCAAAAATATTTATAGCAGCCCTTTTCATGGTGGTAAAATATTGGAAACTGAGGAGATGCCTGCCATTTAGGAAATGGGTGAACAAGCTGCAGTTTATGAATATAATGGAATACTATTATCTTATAAGAAACGATGAACAGGAAGATTTCAGAAAATCCTGGAAAGACTGGTACAAGCTGAGACAAAGTGAAATGAGTAGAAGCAGGAAAGCACTATAAACATTATCAGCAGAATTGTTGATGATCAGCTATGAATGACTCAGCTCTTCTCTGCAACACAATGATCTAATAAGAAGCACAATGCACTCAAGAAGGAAAATACTATCGCCATTTGTTAAAGAGCCAATGGACCCTGAATACAGAGTAAAACATGCTTTGTTTTGTTTTGTTTTTTTTTACTTTATTCTTTTTCTTTTTTTCCCTTTTTATCTGTTTCTCCTTTCACAACTGACTAAAACAGACATGTTTTACATGACAGCACATGTATAAATTCTATCAAATTATCTATTATTTTCAGGAGAGTGGAGAGATGGGAAAGAGTGAGAAAAGTTTGGAATTCATACTCTTGTAAAACTGAATGCTAAAATTTGTGTTAAATAGATTTACTCTTACAATTTTTCTGTTTATTCTTATATTTTTTGAAAAAAAATAGTGTGAACATTAAAAAAGAATTCTAAAAAGCATAATTGGACATATTTCAATTCCAAAAATAACTAAAGTGTAGCAACTGATAAGATTTTTGGCCTTCACTCTTGATGATTTAATTTTTCAGTAGCTAAAAAGTGGGGAAAAAAGAAACTGCTAATGGACCAACTATTTACGTATTTGGGGGTAATGGAAGGAACAGGAACCCAGGAAGAAAGTAAACTTGGCATCTTGGATAATTCAAGAGAACATGTGTTATAACTAGTCAGATAGATCAATGGAGGCAAACATAAATGAAAATGGATCCTTTCACTGTACATTGATTTTAAAAGCTAACATTATGTTTGTTTTATTGCATATTTATTTTGTTAAAACTTCTTAATTATATTTTAATTTTTTTAAAGAAATATTTAGGAATTTTGCCCAACAGGATGTTTATACCTTTACCCTAGACTACAGGAAGCAAGATTTCTAAAATGTTAAAGAATTCATAGATTTCATTCAATAATATGAGCAAGAGAAAAGAATGATGCCAAGAATGGGAATTAATATACTCAAAGGTAGAGAGGAAGATCCATATAGACTAAAATATTTAAACTAATTTTTTTTTGGTGGGAAAAATAAAACAAAATCAAAAGGAAACAATGTGATTCCCATCAATATGGTTGATGCTTGAGCAAATTGTGTGATGTTTTTAAATATAACAGAAAGCTATTTTCTTTTATTTTTAACACTGTTTATAACACATAAAGCAATTCAAACTTTTGGTCAGGTGAAACTTCTTTTTAAAGCATTTACAATATGGGCCACAAAATAATTTTTTTAAAACATTAACCAACTGAGACACAAATAATATTTATGTTGCTAACTTCACAAGCTCTTGACATAATTGTCTCCACAGTATTACTAAGAGTTAAAGGACCCCAACTTATTGGTGTTGGTCTAAGGTCCTATGCCTAATAGCTTAATTTGAGACTTAACATCGGATGTTCCCCTACCAATAATCTGTAATGGAATAGATCGGTTATTAAGCTTACAATCCTTTGTATAATACATTGTATTAAGCTTACAATCCTTTGTATAAGAAGTAAGAAATTGTCACCAAGAGTAGGGACATTGCAGAGATACAATATCTCCCCAACTTCATGTCAGTTTCAGGCAGGATTAGATTATCCACTTGCATGCATTCAGGTTTAAAGTCTACCAAGTGTCAGTGGGGAAATTGAGTCAGGAAAATCCTACCTCAGCCCAGGCTGAACAGCTGCTCTCCCACCCCTCCCTTGAGATCACCTATGCAGTTCATATCAACATCTCCCCAGCTTACTGGAATCACGTATTGGAGGCTCAGATCGCCTTTCTTGCTACCCACACCTGGAGTCAGACACAGAAGAACAGTCATTTAATAGTCCCGTAGCATTTAAAAATATCAAGTTTCAATAACCAGGTTTCAAATATGATTATAATTTCACTTTGGCTAAGGAACATCTTTAGAGGAAAGTCTTAAGTGGTTTACATGCCTCTCTATACATGATCTGGTTCCTGATTAAATAGCAATCATAAAATCAAATTTACCATTAAAACCTTAGCTTTTCCATCAATGCCAAATTTTACCTGATGCTACCTTCCTCTAGGAAATTTAGACTGAAATTCTTTTCCCCAAATTAAAGATGTCATTGATTTATCTCAGTAATTTATTCAGTCAATTCTTTTGATACTAATTGCTTTTACTTCACTTTGTAACATGTCCAATTTTTCTCCCCATCACTCCCCTCCCCCTGCTTCCCAATACCTTGCATTCTGATTCCTCCTTCCCTCAATGTACCCTCCCTTCTATCACACCCAACCTTTCCCTTATCCCCATCTTGTCTCTTTTCTTGTAAGGCAAGATAAAGTTCTATACTCCATTCCCTGTACTTACTTCCAGATTATGTGCAATAAAAATTCTCAACATTCGTTTCCAATACGTTGAATTCCAACCTCTCTCACTCCCCGCCTCCTTCCCCAGCCTCACTGAGAAGGGAAGCAATTCAATACATATTAAATATGTATTCTTTTTCAAAAGACTTCCACAATAATTGTGTTGTGTAATACTAATTATATTGCACTCTGTCCTACCCTATCATCCCTTATTTTTCCCCCTACAGTTGATCTTGTCCCTTCTCAAAAGTGTTTATTTCTAGTGACTCCTTTCTCCCATTTGCCCTCCCTTGTAACATTCCCCTCACCCCATTTGTAGCCTCCTCTCCTACTTTCCTGTGGTGTGATAGAAATTTTCATAACAGATGTTATTCCCTCCTTCAGTCACAAGTAGAGAGAGTAGCTTTATTTTTCCCCCTCTCCCCTTCTCCCTTATCTCCTCTATTGAATAAAATTTTTCTTATCTCTTTCATCAGTTACAGCCTGCCCTGTTCCATTACTCCATTTCTCTTCCTGTAATTTTCCTCCTTCTCATCTTAATTTTTATTTTATTTTATTTTTGTGTGTGTGGATATAATCTCTTCTGATATAACACACCCTGTACTCTCTATGTGTGTGTGTGTGTGTGTGTGTGTGTGTGCCTGCGTGCAATCTCTCCATCTATCCAAATGCTGAGAAAAGATCCAAGAGTTAAAAATATTTTCTTTCCATGCAGTAATGTAAATAGTTCAGTTTCAGAGAGTCTTTTATGTTTTTTCTTTCCTGTTTACCTTTTCATGCTTGTCTTGATTCTTGTCTTGGGAAGTCAAATTTTTCTATTCAGATCTGGTCTTTTCCTCAACATGAAAGCTTGAAAGTCGTCTATATCTTTGAATGACCATTTTTTCCCCTTAAAGTATCATATTCAGATTTTCTGGTTAGGTGATTCTTGGTTTCAATCCCAGTTCCTGTGACCTCTGAAATATTCCATTCCAAGCCCTTCTGTCCCTTAATGTTGAAGCTGCCAAATCCTGTGTTGTCCTGATTGTATTTCCACAGTACTGAAATTGTTTCTTCCTAGCTGCTTGCAGTATTTTCTCCTTGATCTGGGAGCTCTGAAATTTGGCCACAGTATTCCTAGGAGTTTCTCCATTCAGGTTTCTTTCAGGAGGTGATCGGTGAATTCTTTCAATATTTATTTTGCCTTCTGATTCTAGAATATCAGGGCAGGTTTCCTTGATAATTTCATGGAAGATAATGTCGAGGCTCTTTTTTTTTTTTTATCATGGCTTTCAGGTAGTCCAATAATTTTTAAATTATTTCTCCTGGATCTATTTTCCAAGTCAGTTGTTTTTCCAATGAGTTGTTTCACATTATCTTGTATTTTTTAATTTTTTTTTTTGTTTTTTTTACTAACTACTTGGTTTACCTCAAAGTCATTCGTTTTCATGAACTCAATTCTCTCTTTCAGTGAATTATTTTGTTCAGGGGGCTTTTGAACCTTCTCCTCCATTTGCCTAATTCTGCTTTTTAAAAACCTCCTTCTCCTCTTTGGCTTTTTGGACCTCTTTTTCCAATTGAGTTAACCTCTTTTTAAAGCTGTTATTTTCCTCAGCATTTTTTGCTTCTCCTTTAGTAAGGTGCTAACTGGTTTTTTAAGATCTTCCATTGCCTGAGCCCAGTTTAAGTTCCCTTTGGAGGCAGAGGTCTTGACTTCCTCTGAGAGTATGCGTTGTTCTTCCTCATCTGAAAGGATAGCAGGAGACACCAGTTCACTAAGAAGGTAACCTTTTATGGTCTTATTTTTTTTCCCTTTTTTGGCCATTCTCCCAGCCAGTTACTTGACTTCTGAGGTTCTTCTCCACAACCACTTGGTCTCCAGTTCCGCCAAGCCAGTACTGGGGGTTGAGATTCATATGAGCTGCTCCCTAGCCTCAGGGGTTTAGGCAGGGGCAGGGCTGCTATTCAGTGTGAGATCAAGTTCAGCTGCTCAGGTGGGGGCAGGGCCACCACATGGGGCTCAGTTCCTGCAGGGGGTTTATGAGACCTTCAACAGGGGATGAGAGCTACTGCCTGCTTTGGGAGCTCCTGTCTTCTGCTGTCTCCACTGCTATCTCCTGAAGGGGCCTGAGTTATGGGTACACCACACTCCTCTCTCGGCCAGCCAAAAAAGACCCTCTCACTGACCTGTGACACCTGTGGGTTGAGGGATCTGCACTGCCACTGGAAGTTTCTGCTTCTTTTGGTGGTGCATACCCAAGTCAGGGCTGGGCTCTGCTCTGGGTCTGGTGCATACCAGACCTTTCCCGTTGGGTTTTCCCGTCTCTCTGGGATAGAAATCTCCTCCACTCCATTGTTCTGTGGTTTCTGCTGCTCTAGAATTTATTGAGAGTTCTTCTTCATAGGTATTTTATGGGCTGTGGGGTAACAGCTAGCATATGTGTATCTTTCTACTCTGCCATCTTGGCTCCTCCCCCCAGAAAGCTATTTTACTAAAAGAAAGCATGAATATTTGGAATTAAGAGAAACGGAGGGAATTAAAATAATCAGACAAATTGTAAAAAAAAAAAAAGCAAATAAACAAATATTAAAATGAAGGTAAACATGATGTATCACAATAAGGAATTTAGTTTTATAGCCAAAGTAGAGGCATCTATTTATAAAAGAAAGATGCATAATGACTGGTGCTGAGAATTACTTATATCTTGAAATAAGATCTCTAAATCAACTGGCTTTTCTTAATAATCTTTCTTTTTTCTTGCTTTCTTCCTTCCTACCTCCCTTCTGTTACTCTTGCTTCTTTTCTTTCTTTCTGTCTGCCTTTCTTCCTTCCTTTTCTATCTTTTTTACATCTTGTTTCTTTCTTTCTCTCCTTTCTCTTCCCCACCTCTTTCTCTTCCTTCTTTCCCATTCCCTTCTTTCCTTTTTTTCCTTCGTTTCTTCCTTCCTTGCTTGCTTTCTTCCTTTCAACAAAGAGCACATTTGTTATTGATGGTAGGTGGCATTAACATACTTATAAATGACTAGAATATAAAAACAAAAAATATCATATTAAAACATATTTAATGTATGAAGTTTCTAAGGCTTAATGATGTACTTGAGTACAAATTAATATGATGACAAAGAAAATGGATTCATCTAAAACATCAACTTACTTCTTGCAAAACTCTCAATGAACTCAACTTTTTAAAGTTCTTGTACAAAATAGCAATACTGGGAGACATTTCTGAGAATACTTACGAAAAAGATAAAAATGAGAATGAGTTGAGGGTTACAAACATTTTAACCAAACATAATTTAAATATATCTTTGGGTGAGGTAAAACACAAGGAACAGTTTGATTGGGCAGACCATTAATTTAATTGATCCTAAAGAGAAATCAGGGAAGATAGCAACTCAGTTCAAGTCTTTCCTCAATTTTCTTGATTAAATTAAAAGATTTTCAAGTTGAAATGTGGAAGAGAAACTTGACTAAAAGAGAAAGGATGTTTCTGCCTTGTTAAATACAGGCTTAGGAGGAATAGTTTTGGCCTTAGAAGAACAATCAGGGTACTTAAAGAACTTGATAGGAAGAATAGCTTCTCAAATCTAGCAAGATTACGTTAAATAGGGATACATGTGAAGTCATAAGATTGATTCTTTAAAAAAATAAATATCTTCTTTTTATTAGAATGGGGGGAAATATGGCTAAAGGGTATTTCATTCTAAAAATAAATTTTAACCTTTTATTTGGTTACACTCTTAAAATAAACCTACAGTATGATGTGGATATGAAAAAAGGAGTATGAAATTTCACTGGGTGAATAAGTGAAGGGTGAGGAGGAGCTTACATAGTAGGAGATGTGTGATTGAAAAATAAATGGCAACATTAATATTTAATCTAAGACAATAAACCGTATTCTCAAGTTCTCTTAATATGATAAGAATAGAATAAGGGAGACAAAAGTGCCATTGCACTCTTCGTTGATTATCCATTTGTTTGCAATGTCTTAACATCATCTCTGTGTGTATCCCTCTCTTCTCTGATGTAGCTACCACTTTATCTTGTATCTTCTCTCTTTGGCCAATACAATCACGTTCCAGTTGTTCTAGCTTCCTCAAATCTCTCCCTGCTTGAATCCATCTTCCACATATCTGCTAAATGGGTTTCTTGATGTGCAAGTGGTGTTATGTCACATAAGGGAGTGGTGGCAAGTGATGGGTATTTTGGTTTGAAAAGTTACTGGGATAGTCAGGTGATGGCAAACTGCTCCAGGATCTTTGCCAAGAAAATGCCATATGGGGTCATGTAGAAGCAGACACAATTTAAATGAATGAAAAACAGAAATTTTGATGGGGTATAGATTAACACACCTTTCTCATTAGCCATGGTAGTGTTGATTTGATTATGGTCTAAGAACTGGAAAGCTGGAATAAAATGTGTAGGGGCTAAGAAGGGTACTCAGGTTTCTGCAAGGTGTGGGGGCAAGAAAGGGTGGAGGTAGCAAAGTGAAACATGACTGTATCTTAAATATGATGAGTCACATTTTCTCACTGGTTGGGGGTAGGACAAGACAGCAAGTGCCTGGGCTGAAGTTTTATAGCAGGAATTGTTCTGTCTTTCGGTGCATGTACTCTGATTCTAAGCTGAAGTGCCTGGAGAGAGAGTCTGACACATGGAGAGAAGATATTTGGTTTTTCCATTTATCAGCTATGTGAGCTGGATCAAGTTTGTTCAATTCTAAGCCTGTAAGATCTGGACACTAAAATTTGTCCTTCCTCTCTATCTTATGGAGATATTGTGAGGAAGGTGCGAGTCAAACACGAAGTGCTGTAAAAAATGGAAGCTACTATTTTAAGTACCCAAGACCTCATGCTGCAAATGTAATTCTCTAAGCAACTGATCTGTTTGGCTTTAGCTAACTCTGGTTAACCTTGTTAGAAATTTAACTCTGAGAATATGGCTGAGTCCTATTTTTTATGTATTTGCTGGAATACTTAGTCTCTTCCTTTTCCTTTATTGCTTTGAGGGGGAAAATTATTAGTGTGTATCATGGTGGGTTGATATTTTAAAACGTGATGGGTCTAACCAAATATTATCTACATTTTTTTTAATTTTGGAGACTTCAGTAAGTCATGAGAACAACAAGAGAGAAGAAACTATTAGAATTGAAAGGGAGCTTGAGATATTTTTTTAATCTCTACTGTGTTCTGCTGTAAGTCCTAACTCTTTCAACATCTCTCATTTATTCTTCCTCTTCATAGACACCTGTCTGACACCAGCCCTCATTATTTCATGCCTGGACTATATTTTGGCCAAAATCTTTGAGAGAATTCTCCTCCCAAATCTGTTTTTTTTTTTGATGAGGATATTTTTTGCTTTCTTTTCATTAAGGCTTAATTACTGGATTAGCACTACCTCAGTCAAACTGAGACCTGTAAGACCTTAGTTTAAAAAGGTCAAGGTACCCTACCACATCTTTGGCCATCTCCAGTCATCCTGTTCTTTATCTGGCAGCTGAATTCAGATGACTTTGGAGAAGAAAGTGAGGCTGGTGACTTTGCACATCCCTCACTCACTTAAATCCAACTCACTTGTATGTTATGGCATACCTCCCTGATGACATGGTACTCTTTGAGAAAAAAGCAGAAGCAGCAACAACAGCAATCAGATCCTACAATAAACTCAATAGACTCCAGACTTTCAATATTCTTTCTAGGATAAATTATAAATATCTTTGCATCATTTTTTGACTAGCTAGTCATTTACAATCTTTTTTTCTTCTCGTCATTCCTTCTGAAGTCCTGTCCCAAGCATATTGGGCCACTTACAACTTTTCGCCTATGCTGTTCTACCTTTCATCCCTGCAACTGTGCACATGGCTCATGCCTAGAATTCTATCCCCCTCATTTGTGCAAATTTATATTTCCTAGCTTCTATCAATAGCCAATCCAAGCTAAGGGCTATAATTACAGAATTTCTATGTTAGGACTTTCTCAGTCCCTCTGACTACTTGGTAGTGCTATCCCCTGTAGAACTGTACTGATCTATTTTGTATATACGTCAATCTGATACACACACACACACACACTCACTCGGGAGTGTGTGTGTGTGTGTGTGTACGTGTAAGAGGGAGGATCCATCTAATACCCCATCGAACACTGAGCCCTGAATCTACTTTACTGAACCTATCAGAGGCACACACTAGTGACAAAAAGTCCTTCCTCAATAAAGCAATAAAATAGTTTTATTAATAGACTGAATTAGATGATAACGAATACGAAATATATTAGAATTGGTTGAGGAAACAGAGACCTACTCCTCACCTATGTATATGGACGTCTAGTTCAGGTTAAGAAATTCCAGTGGGAGTTTTCATTTCAAACAAGCATCCCAGTAAGAGATTTTAGCAACTGGCCTTTCCTGTGGCAGTTGAGGCAATTTCTCAAAGGGAGAAGAGGCGTTAGGCCCCTCTTTTCCCTTAGTCCCATAACTGTGGAATAACAAAGTGAACTTAAAAGGGTAAGAAGATTTGAGTTTGTTATCAGCATCAATATCCCTAGAAAATCAGTGACTAATAGCAGCATCTACATTGGGAAATGATAATGACGTTGAGGACAAACTGTACTATCAAGCAAGGGCAGCATGAGCACTCTATAAGGATATCAACTCTCAGAGTTCAGAAAAGAGACACACCACGAGGGAACTACATGAAAACCTCATGAAACAAGCGATAATATTCATTAAACAGGAATTGTGAGCTATTCTTCTACAGCATCTCTATCTAAATTTGAGCCTGTTATTCTCAAAGATATCTGCATTTATGGAAGATATCTGCCTCAGACACTTGAGGTTATGTTTTAAACCACCTATCTTACTCTATCAAATCATTAAATATCTTAACTTAAAGCTAAATCATTTTGACTAACTGATAATCAGTTGGGGAGTAAAAAAAATTGGAGATTCATTATCAATGATGTTAAAAATAATCCAGCCCTTCATTCATGGAAAGATCAACTCTAGAATCCCTGTGACTTGAAGGTAAAAGTGACATACAGAGGCTTTTTTCCCAAATGTGAGTGTGTCATAGTAATGATTTCAGCCAATTCTTGCTTTTTGTCCCAAGTGGCAGTCTTTGTACACCCAGGATTTTCCCTTTTCTGTTTGGCCATCATCTTGCCTCACACGTGACTGTCCCTTAACCCACTGTCTCCTAGCACATGCGTGGCATAGACACATGTGCTCACACACATGTGCAGGCATGTAAGAGTACAGGAACACTGTTTCTTAGAGCCTTTCTGGAATGCCACTATGCACCATAGCCAATTCATCCTGACAACAACATATGCTTGTCTCACAAAATAATCTCTACTCTTCAACAATTGCTGGATGTAGATTTATTAAAAAAAAAAAAAAGCTTAGCAATAACTTTAGTCAGTGAGCATTTACTATGTACCTACTGAGTGCAACTAAGAACACAAAGACAAAAGTGACACAGTCCCTTTCCTCAAGAAATCTGCTTCTATAGAATACCTATAAATATATGTACAAAATATGTATAAGTTAATTAGGAGCATTGACTTCTGGGAGAACCAGGAAATACCTTTTGTAGAAGGTGAATCTTAAAATAAGTATTAATTGAAATTAGAGATTCTAAGAGTCAAAAATTAGCACTTGCTTTCTGAGAAAAGGCGTAGTGATGGAAGATGGTGCACTACGTGTAAAGGTTCAAGGGAATTAAGTTTGGTTGAATGACCAAGTATATGAAGGGGAGTAATGTATAATTTGGAAAAGCAGCTTGCACACAGCCTCTGAAGGACTTTAAAATCCAAAAAAAAAAAAAAATGAATTGAAAGGGTCTTAGAAATAACTTGTTACTGCTCCCTCATTTTACAGATTACAAAATAAGGCCAGAGAGTGCTTTGGCCAAACTCAACACAGATAGAGGAAAAGTCAGATACCTTACTTAGTCTGATATTCTTTTTTATTACACACTGCCTAAATTACAGTAATTAAATATTTACATTTTTCTCTCTTTTTAAATGTAGAATTGTCTTTTATATTATATTGGTTTCGACATGCCAGTGAAGAATTAATATTTTTCCAGTTGTTTCGATGTGATTTTATTTGTGGGAAAAGTGTTTTATAATTGTGTTCATGTAGCTCCTGGGTTTGTTTTGGTAAGTAATTCATCTTGTCTTCAGTAATTTTAAAGATAATTTCTCTTCCTATCTCCTTTCTATAATTTATTTATTTTCATTCTTCAACATTCACTGTCATAAGATTTTGAATTCCAAGTTTTCCCCCAATTTCTCCCCTCTTCCAACATAGGAAAGCTTTTACTCCAACCACCCATTCCCCCAATCTGACTTCTCTTCTATCACCCTATTTCTGCCATTCCCCTGCCCTCTATTTCTCTGTAGGTCAAGATAGATTTCCATACTCCATTGCCTGTGCATCTTATTTTCTGGTTGCAAGGAAAAACAAATTTTAGCTTTCTTTTTTAAATCTTTCAGCTCCACATTCTCTCCCTTCCTCCCTCCCCACCAACCCTCAATGAGAAAGAAAGCAATTTGATATAGGTCCTAAATGTGTAGCCATGCAAAGCACTTCTACAACAGTCATGTTGCAAAAGACTGATCACATTAACTTCTATCCTGTCCTGCCCTCCATTTATTCCATTCTCTCCCTTGACCTGTCCCCCTACAATAGTGTTTACCCTTTCCCCCCCAATGTGTCTTCCCTTTTATTTTTGCCCCTCTCCTAATCCCTTCCTCCCTGGCTTCTTTCGTGGAAAAACAGATTTCCATACTGAATTGGGTGTGTATTATTCCCTCCTTAAGTCAAATCCAATGAGAGTAAGGCTCACTTATTCTCTCTCACTTCCCCCCCCTTCCCCTCCACTGGAAAAGCACTTTCTTGCTCTTTCATGTGAGATGATTTGCTACATTCTATCTCTCCCTTTCTCTTTCTTCCAAGCACATACCTCTCAACACTTAATTTTACTTTTTAGGTATCCTCCCTTCATATTCAGCTTACCCTCTTGCCTTCTGTCTCTGTCTCTGTGTCTTGCTCTATGTATATATGCATGTATAAACGCAAATATATTTGTATATGCATGTATATATGTGTGTAGTCATATATGCATATGCATTTGCAGATATGTATGCATACATACACACACATTTGTACAAACACACATGTACACATATAATACATACCTCTATGTAGATATGCATGTACACATGCGGTATATGAATGCATGTAGTATGCATGTGTATACATATATACATAACATGCATGTACACATACATGCATGCCAACACACATACATATATGTACTCACACATTCATAGGTATACATACACATATATACACATACACACATACTCACACACACACATATATTATATATACATACATACAGAGAGAGAGAGAGAGCGTGCCCCCTAACTACCCTAAAACTAAGAAAGGTGTCATGAGTTACACATATCATCTTTTCATGTAGGAGGGTAAACAGTTCAACTTTAATGAGTGCCTTATGACTTCTCTTTCCTGTTTATTTTTTCATGTTTTTCTTGATTCTTGTATTTGAAAGTCAACTTTTCTATTCATCTCTGGTCATTAAAACAAGAATACTTGACAGAGGAAGGGGAGAACCAAGATGGCAGACTAAAAGCAGTAAAAGTGGACGGTGGAGTAAAAGCTAGAACTCTGCCCCAAAACCCAGTCAAATTCCAGGAAAAATGACTCTAAAATTCTGTAGCTGTAGAACTCACAACATTACAGAGTGAAGTAAATCTCCATGAAATGAAAACCTGGAAGGTGGACAGGAGGTGCCTATTGTGCCAAGTGAGGAGCAGAGCGCAGGTCAGTCTGGGCCATACCAACACAGATGGGACATTAGCAGGCCTTGGGGGGCAGAATTACTGGCACCTGTGGTGGTTTCCACAATTCATAACTCCAAAACACCAAGGACAAATGGAAAGGTCAGTGAAAAAACTGTCAGATATTTGTGAGATTATAGAGTGGTCTAACCCTAGCTACAGGGTGGTGGGGGGTGGTGGTGGCAGAGGAGCCCATTGAAGTAACAGCAGCAAGAGGGGTAGCAACTGTTCCTGGAGCTTTAGGTCCACAGAACATAGGGGAATGGAGTGGCTGAAAATATACCCTCACCCCCACTGGAAACAGGGAACATCCTTGAAAAAGAACTCCAAAGTCAAGTTGATGACTGAGGAAATGAGCAAAAACAGGGAAAAAAATCAGACTTTGTTGATAAGGAAGATCAAAACATACAAGGAGATAACAAAGTCAAAGCTCCTCCATTCAAAGCCACCAAGAAAAATATGAATCGGTTTCAGGCCATGGAATAACTCAAATAGGATTTTGAAAATCAAGCAAGAGAAGGGTAGGAAAAATTGGGAAGCACAATGAGAATGATGCAATAAAATCATGAAAAACGAGTTACCTGCTTTCTAAAGTGTATCCAAAAATGCTGAATAAAAATAGAGTAACCCAAATGGCAAAAGAAGTTCAAAAAGCCATCAAGGAGTAGAATTCCTTTAAAAAGCAGAATTGACCAAATGCAAAAGGATGTCCAAAAGCTCACTGAAGAAAACAATGCCTTAAAAATTAGAATGCAGGAAATTGAAGCTAATGCTTTTATGAGAAATGAAGAAATTATAAAACAAAATCAGAAGAATGAAGCAAACTAGCAGACAATGTGAAGTATCTTATGGAGGAAAAAACTGACCTAGAAAACAGATACAGGAGAAACTGTTTAAAATTATTGAACTTTTTAACAATGATAAACACAGAGCTTAAACATTATCTTTTAAGACATTATCAAGGAAAACTGCCCTGAAATTCTAGAACCAAAAGATAAAATAGATTTTGAAAGAGTCCACCAATTGTCTCTGAAAAGACATCCCAAAAGGAAAATATTAGGAACATTGTGGCCAAATCCCAGAGCTCCTCTGTCAAGGAGAAAATATTGCAAGCAGCCAGCCAGAAAGAAACAATTCAGGTATTGTGGAAACACGATCCGGACAATGCAAAATCTATCAGCTAGTACATTAAAGGATTATAGGGCTTGGAATATGATATTCCAGAGTCAAGGAAGATAGTATTAAAACCATGAGTCACCTACCCAGCAAAACTGAATATTATGCTTCAGGGAAAAAATGGTCGCTCAAGGAAATGGAGCACGTTCAAGCACTTTTTTTGTTTTGTTGCTAGATTGTTTTAATAAATTAAAAAAATTAATGTTTACTTGTCAACATTCACTTCCACAAGATTTTAAGTACCAAATTTTCTCCCCACCTCTCCCCTCCATGCAGTCCAAGAGATTGTGCATTCTGACTACCCTTCTTGCAATCTGCCCTCCCTTCTATCACACTCATCCTCACATTTCCCCCCTCATGTCTCCTCCACTGAAAGAGCTTTCTCTTGCCTCTTTTATGTAAGAAATAATTTATCTCGTTCCATTTCTCCCTTTCTGCTTCTCCCTAAGTATTCCATTCTCACACCTTAATTTTATGTTTAGATATCATCCTTTCCTATTTGACTCACCCCGCACCCTATGTCTATATGTATATAATCCCTCCAACTAACCCAATATTGAGAAAAATTTCATGAGTTCCGAATATTTGAAAGTCTTCTATTACACTGAATAACCATTATTTCCCCTGAAGTGTTATATTCAGTTTCGCCGGGTAGTTGATTCTTGATTTCAATCTTACACCCTTTGACTTTTGGAATATCATTTTCCAAAGCCTATGGTCTCTTAATATACAAACAGTTAGATCTTGCGCAACCCTGATTGTGTTTCCACAATACTCAAATTGTTTATTTCTGGTTGCTTGCAATATTACCCGACCTAGGAAATCTTGAATTTGGCTAAAATATTCCTAGGAGTTTTCCTTTGGGGCTCTCTTTCAGGAATTGATTCGTGAATTCTTTCAATATCCGTTTTACCCTCTAGATGAAGGCAGTTTTCCTTAATAATTTCTTGAAAGAAGATATCTAGGCTCTTTTATATCAAGGCTTTCAGGCAGTCCAATAATTTCCAGTTGTCTCTCCTTGATCTGTTTTTCAGGTCAGTTGTTTTGTCAATGGCATATTTTACATTATCATTTTTTTCATTCTTTCAGTTTTGATTTTATAATTTTTTGATATCTCATGAAAGTGTCAGTTTAGATTTGCTCCAATCTAATTTTTAAGGGATTATATTCTTCAATGAGCTTTTGAGCCTCCTTTTCCATCTGGAAAATTCTGATTTTTAAGTAAATCTTCTCCTCATTGCCTTTTTGGGCCTCTTTAGACATTCAGGTTAATTTATTTTTAAAGGTGCTATTTTCTTCAGCATTTTTTTTTTGGTTTTCTTTAGAAAGATGTTGACTCATTTTTCATGTTTTTCTTGCATCACTCTCATTTCACTTCTCAATTTTTCTTTCTTTCTTTCTTTCTTTTTTTTTACATTTGTTTATTTAACATTCATTTAAACAAAATTTTGGGTTCCAAATTTTCTCCCCTTTTCTCCCCTCGCTCCCCAAACACCAAGCATTCTAATTGTCCCGATCACCAATCTGCCCTCTCTTCTATCATCCCTCTCTGCCCTTGTCTCCATTTTCTCTTTTGTCCTGTAGGGCCAGATAACTTTCTGTATCCCTTTACCTGTATTTCTTATTTCCTAGTGGCAAGAACATTACTCGACAGTTCTTCCTAACACTTTGAGTTCCAACTTCTTTACCTCCCTCCCTCCCCACCCCTTCCCTTTGGAAGGCAAGCAATTCAATATAGGCCAAATCTGTGTAGTTTTGCAAATGACTTCCATATTAGTATTGTTGTGTAAAAACTAATTATATTTCCCTCGATTCCATCCCCATTACTTCTATTCTCTCTTTTGATCCTGTCCCTCCCCATGAGTGTCGACCTCATATTTCTCCCTCCTCCCCATGCCCTCCCTTCCATCATCACCCCCACCCTGCTTATCCCCTTCTCCCCCACTTTCCTGTATTGTAAGATAGGTTTTCATACCAAAGTGAGTGTGCATTTTATTCCTTCCTTTAATGGAATGTGATGAGAGTAAACTTCATGTTTTTCTCTCACCTCCCCTCTTTATCCCTCCACTAATGAGTCTTTTGCTTGCCTCTTTTATGAGAGATATTTTGCCCCATTCCATTTCTCCCTTTCTACTACAAATATATTTCTCTCTCACTGCTTGATTTCATTTTTTAAGATATGATCTCATCCTCTTCAATTCACTCTGTGCACTCTGTCTCTATGTGTGTGTGCGTGTGTGCATGTGTGTGTGTGTAATCCCACGCCGTGCCCAGATACTGAAAAGTTTCAAGAGTTACAAATATTGTCCTTCCATGTAGGAATGTAAACAGTTTAGCTTTAGTAAGTCCCTTATGACTTCTCTTTGCTCTTCACCTTTTCATGTTTCTCTTCATTCTTGTGTTTGAAAGTCAAATTTTCTTTTCAGCTCTGGTCTTTTCATCAAGAACGCTTGAAAGTCATCTATTGCATTGAAAGATCAATTTTTCCCCTGAAGTATTATACTCAGTTTTGCTGGGTAGGTGATTCTTGGTTTTAGTCCTAGTTCCTTTGACTTCTGGAATATCCTATTCCATGCCCTTCGATCCCTTAATGTAGAGGCTGCTAGATCTTGTGTTATCCTGATTGCATTTCCACAATACTTGAATTGTTTCTTTCTAGCTGCTTGCAATATTTTCTCTTTGATCTGGGAACTGTGGAATTTGGCCACAATGTTCCTAGGAGTTTCTCTTTTTGGATCTCTTTCAGGCGGTGTTCTGTGGATTCCTTGAATATTTATTTTACCCTCTGGTTCTAGAATCTCAGGGCAGTTTTCCTTGATAATTTCATGAAAGATGATGTCTCGGCTTTTTTTTTTTTGATCATGGCTTTCAGGGAGTACGATAATTTTTAAATTGTCTCTCCTGGCTCTATTTTCCAGGTCAGTTGTTTTTCCAATGAGATATTTCACATGATCTTCCATTTTTTTCATTCTTTTGGTTTTGTTTTGTGATTTCTTGGTTTCTCATAAAGTCATTAGCCTCCACCTGTTCCATTCTAATTTTGAAAGAACTATTTTCTTCAGTGAGCTTTTGAATCTCCTTTTCCATTTGGCTAATTCTGCTTTTGAAAGCATTCTTCTCCTCATTGGCTTTTTGAGCCTCCTTTGACAATTGAGTTAGGCTAGTTTTCAAGGTGTTATTTTCTTCAGCATTTTTTTTGGGTCTCCTTTAGCAGGGTGCTGACCTGCTGTTCATGCTTTAACTGCTTGTCTCTCATTTCTCTTCCAAGTTTTTCCTCCACCTCTCCAACTTGATTTTCAAAATTCTTTTTGAGCCCTTCCATGGCCTGAACCCACTGGGTGGGCTGGGATGCAGAAGCCTTGACTTCTATGTCTTTGCCTGATGGTAAGCATTGTTCTTCCTCATCAGAAAGGAAGGGAGGAAATGCCTGTTCACCAAGAAAGTAACCTTCTATAGTCTTATTTCTTTTTCCTTTTCTGGGCATTTTCCCAGCCAGTGACTTGACCTCTGAATATTCTCCTCACACCCACCTCGCCTCCTGATCCTCCCAGCCAGTGCTTGGGGTCTGAGATTCAAATGCTGCTTCCCAGCCTCAGGGCTTTGGGCGGAGACAGGGCTGCTATTCAGTGTGAGATTAAGTTCAGGTGCTCAGGTGGGGGCAGGGCCACCTCATAGGGCTCAGTTCCCTCAGGGACTTTATGCAGAGACCTTCAACAATGGATTCGGGGTCCTGCCTGCTTGGGAAGCCCTGGTCTGCCACTACCTCAGCTACTGCCTCCCGAGGGGGCCTGAGTTATGGGAGCACCCCACTCCCCTCTCAACCCGCCAAAGAGACCCTCTCACCGCCGCCCCCCGTCACCTGTGGGTGGAGGGACCTGCGTGGCCGCTAGAGATTCCGTGTCTGAAGCCTGCTCGGATCTTCTCTCTGTGCCTTGGGCGCGACAGGGCTGGGCTGGGCTCCCAGTCCGCAGTGTGAAGGACCTTTAACGAGGGGTTTGCAGGTCCCTCTGGAACAGAAATCTCCTTCGCTCCACTTTTCTATGGCCTCTGTTGCTCCAGAATTTGCCGTGAGTTCCTTTTTACAGATGTTCTATGGGTTGTGGGTTCGGAGCTATGTGTATGTGCATCTTTTTACTCCGTCATCTTGTCTCCACCCCCCAATTTTTCTTCTACTAATGTTACTTGATTTTCATAATCCTTTTTGAGTTCTTTCATAGACTGAGATCATTTCACATTTTTCTTTGAGAAGTTGGAGGTTGGAGCCGTGACCTTGTTATCTTCTCCTTTTTGTATGCTTTGATCTTCCTCTCCTTGTATGCTTTGATTTTTGTCCCCAAGGACTTATGAAAATACCTTTTAACCATGAAAGTAACTTCCTTTAGTATTATTTTTCCCCTGTTTGATTATTTTCTCGGTCACTTACTTGACTTTTGAAGTGAAAGGTGCATTGCCCTAAGTTTCAGAGTTTTCTTCCTGTTCTTTTCAAATACATCTCTAGAGACTTATAAATTCTCCATTCCTCTGATGTGGCATTATCAAAGGATAGGCGTTTCCTCCTCTCCTGGCCTGTGCTCTGATCTGCCAGCAACCATAAGCACTCTTTTCTGCCCTGGAGCTGTGATTAGAATTCCTTCTCCACAACTCCCTCAAGTTTTGCACACCAGCACTCTTCCTTGCCTGTGAATCATCACCCAAGACTAGAACCCAGATAAGCTGCTCAATTCCCCCGTCAGCTTCGGCTAAGAGGTCCAGAAGCAGAGGCTGCTGCAGCACTGGCTGTCACCACCCTGGGTCTGGGGCTGTGTTCAGATCACATTCCTCTCTCACCCAGGTGAGAAACCTTTCCCACTGAGATTTGAAGCTGTCTTTGGTATTTGTATGTTGAGAATATTGGAAACAGTTGCAGTTCATAGTGATTCAGCACCTTGAGGCCTGTTCCAGTCCCATCTGTGCAGACATGGCTCATGCTGCCCTGTGCTTTGCTGAACCTGGTGCGATAGACCCTTCCTGTCCACATTCCAGATTGTCTTGGACTGGAAATATGATTCACCCCATTATTTATGGCTGCTGCTGCCTTAGAATTTGTTCAAAGTAATTTTTACAGGCATTTTGAGGGGTGTGGTGGGAGAGCTGAAGCAGGTCCCTGCTTCTACTCTGCCATTTTTGCCCTGCTCCCATCTCAATTTTATCTTGTCATTCCAGAAATGTAAAAAAAAAATAATAATGCTGATTTAGTTTGCATAAGGACTGAGCCCTGTGTTTGAAGTGTGGCATTAATAGTAATATGTAGATATGTATATACATGTATACATATGTCCATATCCATGTACACATATAAATTTATATGTGCATATGCCTGGTAAGTCATCCATGATCCTGTGATTCACCTATATGAACCTCAGTTTATTCATTTGTAAAAATGAAGTCCACATACTCAGTCTAACAATGTAATAAGTTTTATTAATGAAGTAGTTTTTAAATATTAAAATGTGATATAATATGAGCTGCTACTAATACAAGATCATACTACATAATTCTAATAGAAAATTCACAGAATGCTGGTTTTCTTTAGCTATTATTTAAATAACTTAAATCTCTGTGTGTTTCTGAGTAAGTCCACCCTAATTCGTTGATTCTTAACACACGGAAGTGCAAATCATTTAAAAATAAAGATTATAACCCTCTTGTGGTTTATTTTTGGATTTGATTCATGTAGAGCTAGCAGATAATTCATGGAGCACACATCATTTTCTTGCAGTTGGTATTCAGTAGTAATCTCTGCTTTAAATTATTGGCAGAGAAAAGCTATTGGACGTTAGTCATTTCACACAGTTTACAACATAATGATTGCAATGCAATCTAAAAGACAGTGTCATATGTTGCCAAGAATGTAGTGATGTGCACTTATCTTCAATGGAGAAATGTGCTGAAAAGTGACATCAATGCCAAGTGTGGTCGTTGGGTCAAAATTGGCAAAATCTGCTATGAAGTGACCCAACGCTACTTTTCTACTGTTCAAGTAGATAGTGAATCATCTGTGACAAGTCTAATTAAAATAATCTAAGCTCTGTAAATCAGATACTAAGCAGATGGTAGATATAAAGATGTGCTGAGCCACCCATAAATAATCAATACAACAACAACAACAACAAAAGCATGGGAAAAGAGACAGTCCCAACAGCTTGTATAGATCACACTCATTTATTAATAAATTGGGATATTATATTAACATTAGACTTCTAAAAATACATTGCAATATGTACAGCATTATCTTTGGAAACTGACCAATGAGTTACTGTAAAGAAAATCCATCAAAAGTTGCTGAGGCTTACTTCATAATTATCTACCGGGTAAAGGCATAAAAAGAGAAGCATATAAATGGGATAGACAGTTGCAGGGAGACATAAGGGTTCATATTCCT
This sequence comes from Notamacropus eugenii, assembly GCF_028372415.1. Taxonomy (NCBI): domain Eukaryota; kingdom Metazoa; phylum Chordata; class Mammalia; order Diprotodontia; family Macropodidae; genus Notamacropus; species Notamacropus eugenii. The sequence continues at coordinate 358,201,945 of NC_092874.1, read as the reverse complement.
TATGAGCTGTGAATTGAGAGCAATAATTTGATTGTATCATTTCTCATCATAAAGACAATATCCGCTGTCATTGCAAAATCTGTTCCTGGTCCCGTGCTCCACTTTCCACCAAAACTGAATTTGCCTGTCACACTGACTTTAAAAAGTAACAGGAAAACCTCTCCAATAGTTCTCCTCTGCAAAGAACATAGTGATAAGGAACTTAGTACCCTTGAACCTACTGCCTTTTGTTCTCAAAGTGTAGACAACCAGAATATATTGTTCCCCTCCATCTGCAACACATCAAACTTAAGTCAAGAGTGAAATTATTCCCAGTTGTGCTCAGTAGGGGTATATAATCGGCACCCATGTTTACTATAAAATATGAGTACTCTGGACATTAATAAAGAGTATGCAAAGTTGTCAACCCTATTTTTCCTATGTATCTAGATTCTTCCATCATGGATATCAAAAGGTAATAAGATTTCAATGTCAAGTGGAAAGAATATTTATTCCAGAGGAGATAAACTTTACATTTTGATCAAAATAATGCCTTCACCTTTTGGATATAATTGTAAAGAGCTGATAGTTCTACCTAGAACAGTGGAACAACCTATGCTTCAAGAGGGATGCTGACCACTTAAATTTCTTTCTTTTTTTTTTTTTTTTTTTGCTTTTCTCCCAAATGCTTCTTAAATATATAGCTTTTGTAATATAGAAAATAGGCCATCAATGTCTGATTGAAGCAGTGAGAAGCCAGTCTTTGTTATCATCTAAACAGAACATATTTCTACACCACCACTTTGTATCATCATTCATTCTATTAATTACTCTATTATAAAGGTGTGAGTGAAAAGCACTTATTAAGTGTTTACTCTTTGTTGCATCATCAAAAAGTAATGTAAGTTCCAGAACTTGAGGAGCTCATGTTATAATGCTGCAAGTTGAAGAAAAAGGTTTATGATCCTTAGGGCTCAGCAGTAAAGTAGATGAAAACACATGCTATTCAACATAATTTTTAATGACAAAAATACATTGGTCCATGGCATTAATTATTTGAAATTGACAAGATAGCAAAATCCTTCTTCTCTGCATCTTTTGCAGGTATGGATGTTGAGGAGCTACATAATATCTGGAGTACATTTAACAGATAGGTTCTCGAATAGGTTTATTTTGCTGACAGTGGATAAGAGAGCTAGGCTAGTATCAGGGTTGGTATTCCTTGAGCTCCAAAACTTACATCTTCATATATTTTTTAAAATTTTATTTGTTTTCAGTGTTCTACATTCTCTTCCATATAGCTTGAAATTTTACTCCTCCCTCCCCCTCCTTCCCCTATCCTGTTTATCATTTCTTATAGCACAATAGCATTCATTACGTCCATACACAACCATTTATTCAGCGATTCCTCAATTCATGGACATTCCCTTGATTTCCATTTTTTACCACAAAAAAGAAATCTGCTATAAATAATTTTGTACATGTGGGACGCTTTCCATTTTTATGATCTCTTGAGGATACAGTTTTAGAAACAATATTGCTGAATTAAAGGGTATGCCCATTTGTGTAGCCCTTTGGGCATAGTTCCAAATTGCTCTCCAGAACGACTGGATCAGCACATAGCTCTACCAAAAATGAATTACTGTTCCAACTTTCCTACATATTCTCCACCATTTATCATCTTCCTGTTTTTACATGTTAAACCAATCTGATAGGTGTGATGTGGTATCTCAGAGTTGTTTTGATTTGCATCTCTCTAATCAATAGTGATTTAGAGCATTTTTCTTATGACTATAGATATCTATCTTCAATGTCTTCCTCTAAAAACTGCCTGTTCATATCCTTTGACCATTTATCAACTGGGGAATGATTTGTATTCTTTTATATTTGATTCAGTTCTCTCTATATTTTAAAAATGAGGCCTTTATCACAGACACTAGTTGCAAAAATTCTTTCCCAGTTTTCTGCTTCCCTCCTAATCTTGGTTGCATTGGGTTTTCTTGTACAAAACTTTTCAATTTAATGTAATCAAAATTATCCATTTTGCATTTCATAGTATTTTCCATCTCTTGTTTAGTCAAAAATTCTTCCCTTCTCCATAAATCTTATAAATATACTATTTCTTGCTACACAAATTTGCTTATAGTATTAATATTTATTCCTAGATCATGTATCCATTTGGACTTCATTCTTATGTATGGTATCAGGCATTGGTCTATGCTCAGTTTCTGCTACACTGTTATCCAGCTTTCCCATCAATTTTTTTGTCAAACATTGACTTCTTAACCCAGAATCTGGGGTCCTTGGGTATATTAAACAGTACCTGACCATATTTATTGACTACTGCATCTTGAGTACCTAAACTACTCCACTGGTCTACCCTTCTGTTTCTTAGTCAGTGCCAGGTGGTTTTGATAATTGATGCTTTGTAATACAATTTGAGCATATATTCATTAGAGAAATTGGTCTATAAATTTCTTTCTCTGCTTTGCCTCTTCCTGCATTAGGTATCAAAACCATATTTGTAACATAAAAAGGATTAGGGAGGACTGTCTCTTCCACAGCTTTCCCCAATACTCTACATAGTATTGGAATAAGCTGTTCTTTAATTGTTTGATAGAATCCACTTGTAAATTAATCTGACCTGGAGATTTTTTCTTAGGCAGTTCATTGATGTCTTGTTCAATTTCTTTTTCTGAGATAAAGATATTTAATATTCAACTTCTTCTTGTGTTAAGCTGGGCATTTTATATTTTTTAAAATAGTCATCCATCTCATTTATATTGTCGAATATATGGGTATGCAGTTTGTCAAAATAATTTCTAATTATGGTTTTGATGTCCTTCTCATTGGAGGTGAGATTCCCCCTTTTCAATTTTGATGTTGGTAATGTGTTTTTTTCTTAATAAAATTCATCAAAGGTTTATCAATTTCATTGTTTTTTTTCATAAAACCATCTCTTAGTTTTGCTTATTAGTTTAGTAGTTTCCTTAATTTCAATTTTATTAATCTCTTCTTTGGTTTTCAGCATTAATAATTTGGTATTTACTTGAATATTTTCAATTTGTTTCTTTTCTAGCTTTTTCTGCTGCATGCCCAATTCATTGATCTCCTCTTTCTCTATTTTATTCATGTAGGCATTCAAAGAAATAAAATTTCCCCCAAGAACTGCTTTTGCAGTATATCATCAGATTTGGTAGGTTATCTTATTATTTTCATTCTGTTAAATGAAGTCGTTGATTGTTTCTGTTATTTTTTTTTAACCCATTCATTCTTTAGGATTGGGTTATTAAGTTTCGATTTAATTTTTTTCTATCTTTCCATGATCTTTTATTACGTATAATTTTGATTCAATTATGATCTGAGAAAGATACATTCATTATCTCTACCTTTCAGCACTGGACTGTGAGGTTATTATGCCCTAGTATATGGTCAGTTTTTGGATATGTGTCTTGTACCACTGAGAAAAAGGTGTATTCCTTTCTATCACCATTCACTTTTTTCTGGGGATCTATCATATCTACCTTGTTCAGAGATTTATTCACTTCCCTAATTTCTTTCTTATTTATTTTGAGGTTAGATTTATCAAGTTGAGAGAGGGCAATGTTGAGGAACTTAACAGTGTAGTTTTACTATCTATTTCTTCTTATAACTCCCATGATTTCTCCGTTAAGAATTTGGATGCTGGTGCAATGCAGTACAGCATGAGAAGCTCAGTGCAGCCCAAGGTGAGGATCACAGTTTAGCCCAGGGTGAGGTGCCCAGTCCAGCTCAGCTTGAGGAGTGCAGCCCAGCATGCAGCACAGACCAGTACCATGTGCAGCCCATCAGGTAGAAGACACAAAGTAGGTTTCAGGTAGCCACTGGCAGCAGCTCTTCCCAGATTGTTCAACCCACAAACCCTACAGACAGTTCCAAAGGTCAGTAGGAGGACTTCTTCCCTGGACCACACCCTGCAGCCACCACTTCCATTTTTGGAGCCTTCAGATTAGAGGCCTTGGGGGAATTGAGCAGCTGATCTAAATCTCAGCCCTGAGTGGCAGCCCTGGAAGACCTCTGACTAAGGCCTTGGAGGGAATTGAGCTACAGCTCTGAATCTCAGCTTTGAGCTCATCCCTGGGGTGAGGAGGAGCTAAGGTGTGGTGGAGCTGGAGGCAATTGTAGTGAGGGAATTCTAATTGCAGATTCTGGTCAGCAAAGTTTTTGATTGCTCCTAGACCAGTGTGCAGACCAGGAGTGGAATAAACTCCTCTCCCCTGATTGTGCCACATTGCAGGAACTGAGAAATTTCAGACGCCCATAGTATACCCTCCTTTTGAAAAAGGACTCAAAAATCATGTAATTTACTGGGAAATTGCTCAAAAAAGGGAGAAGAAATAAGACTATAGAAGGTTACTTTCTTCCTGAATACCCTTTCAGATGAGGAAAAACAAAGTCAGAACCTCCAACATAAATAGGCAATAGTCTCAGACCATGGAAGAGCTCAAAAAAAATTTAGAAAATCAAGTAATAGAGGTGTAGGAAAAATTGGGAAGATAAATGACAGCGATGCAAGGAAATCATGAAAAGCGAATCAACAGTGGGCTAAATGGGACCCCAAAATGCTGAAGAAAATAATGCCTTTAAAAATAAGGTAACTCAATTGGCAAAAGAAGTCCAAAAAGCCAATGAAGAGAAGAATGACTTAAAAAGCAGAATTAGTCAAATGGAAAAGAGGTTCAAAAGCTCACTGAAGAAAATAGTTATTTAAAAAGTAGAATGGAACAGATGAAAGCGAATGACTTTATGAGAAACAAAAACTACAAAATAAAGTCAAAAGAATGAAAGAATAGGAGATAATGTGAAATATCTCATTGGAAAAACAACTAACTTGGAAAATAGATCCAGAACAAAAAATTTAAAAATTATGGGACTCCCTGAGAGCCATGATCCAAAAAAGAGCCTAGTCGTCATCTTTCATGAAATTGTCAAGGAAAATTTCCCTGATATGCTAAAACCAGAGGGACTTTCAAACACAAGAATCAAGATAAGCATGAAAAGGTAAACAGGAAAGATAAATCATAAAGGGCTTTCTGAAGCTGAACCATTTACATTCCGTTGTGGAAAGATAATATGTGTAACTCTTGAGACTTTTCTCAGTATTTGGGTAGCTGGAGGGATTATACATACAGAAACACACACATACATACACACATATACATATATATGTGTATGTGTGTGTATAGACAGAGAGCACAGGGTGAGTTGAATAAGAAGGGATGATACCTAAAGAAAATAAAATGAAAGGGTAAGAGAGGAATATATTGGGAGGACAAAGGGAAAAATGGAATGGGGCAAATTATCACTTATAAGAGAGGTCAATAAAAAGTTTTTCAATGGGGGAGAAGAGGGAGGAGGGCACATTTTTCTTCACATTTCTCTTCACATTTTGCTTAAGGAGGGAATAGCTCTCTTACTCCATTTGGTATGAAAATATATCTAACACTACACCAAAGTAGGGGAGAATGGGGACAAGTGGATGAGGGAGATGAGAGAAAGGAAGGCAAATGGTAGAAGGGAGAAATTAGAGGTAAATACCTTTGGGGAGGGACAAGGTCAGAAGAGAGAATAGAATAAATGGAGGGCAGGATAGGATGGAGGGAAATATAGTTAGTCTTACATAACATGACTATTATGGAAATCTTTTGCAAAACTATACATTTACAGCCCATATTGAAATGCTTGCTTTCTCAGTAAGAATGGGTGGCATGGAAGGGAGGGAGAGACGTATTAGGAACACATGTTGAGAATTGTTTTTTCATAAAACTGAGATATAAGAAATACAGGTAATGGGCTACCAAAATCTTTGTTGCCCTACAAGAAAATAGAGTAGACAGAGACAAGTAAAGAGGGGCTTGATAGAAGGGAAGGCATATTGAGGGAAAGAGTAATCAGAATGCAAGACGTTATGGGATGGGGGAGGGATGGGAAGGAAATTTGGAACTAAAAATTTTGTGGAAATGAATGTTGAAAACTAAAAATAAATAAATATACAATAAAAAAAGAATTTGGATGCTATACCACTCGGCCCATATATGTTTAGTAATGACATTGCTTCATTGTCTATAGTGCCTTTTAGCAGGATATAGCTTCCCTTTCTTATCTCTTTTGATTACTTGTATTTCTGCTTTTGATTTGTCTGGGATTAGGGTTGCTACTCTTATTTTTGTTTACATTGGATGAAGCACAATAAATTGTGCTCCAACGATTTACCTATACCCTGTATATATCCCCCCATTTCAAGATTGTTTCTTGTAAACAACATATTGTTGGATTATGATTTTTAATACATTTTGCTGTTTCTGTTTTATGGGAGAGTTCATCCAATTCACATTCAGAGTTATGCTTACTATCTGTGTCCTTTCCCTCCATCCTTTTTCACCCCTTTGTGTTTTTAGTTCTCTCTTCTCCCTTTCCCTCCACAATAGAGTTTTAATTTTTGAACATCACCTCCTGTAGGCTTCTCTTCCTTCTTTCAGTCCCCCTCCCTTTTACTCTCCTTTGCCTGTACTAATTTTACCTCCCTTTTAGCCTTCCCTGAGTTTTCTTTCCCCTTTCCCCTGCTTCTGCCTATAGAGCTACTTAAATTTATACACTTAATTAATTTTGTTTTTCCCTCCTTGAACAAAATCAGATGAGAGTAAATATCAATGCTCATCCCCCTCCCCTCTTTCCCTCTACTGTAACACAGTTTTATCCTTTTTTCTGTGACGTAATTTACCATTTTCTGCATCTGCCTTTTCACATCCCCTGTTACAATCTCTTTACACCCTTAAATCACACTTTTATCATCACATCATTTGCTTTATACACGCTTCCTCTACGTATATGCGTTTTATATTTTATAATAAATATAAAATTTCCAAGATTTAAAGGTATCATCTTGCCTTATAGATATGTAAACCATTTGCCCATATTGAGTAACAAGTTTGTTATTTTTTCACTGTTTACCTTTTTATGCCTCTCTTGAAACCTGCTTTTGAAGATTGTATTTTCTATTGAATTCTGGCCTTTTTATCAAGAAGGTCTGGAAATCTCTTCTTTGAAAGTCCATCTCCTTGCCTAAAATATTATGCTCAAATTTCCTGAGTAATTAATCCTTGATTGTAGTCCTAGCTCCTTTGTCTTATGGAATATTGTATTCCAAGTCTTTCGAACTTTTAATGTAGAAGATGCAACATGCTATGTGATCTGGCCTGCAGCTCCTGGATATTTGAATTGTTTCTTTCTGGTTGCCTGTACTATTTTCTCCTTTATTTGATAGTTCTGGAATTTGGCCAAGATATTCTTTGGTGTTTTTAGTTTGGTATCCCTTTCAGGATGCGAGCGGTGAATTCTTTCAATGAGTATTTCACCCTCTTGATATAGGACTTCAAAGCAGTTTTCCTTGATGATTTCTTAGAAGACATTGTCCAGGCTCTTTTTTTCATAGCCTTCTAGTTGGCCAACAATTCTTAGATTTTCTCTCCTGGATCTATTTTCCATATCAGTTGTTTATTCCAATTTGATATTTTACATTTTCTTCTGTCTTTTCGTTCTTAAAATTGTGTTTGACTGAATCTTGATGTCTCATAGAGTCATTAGCTTCTACTTGCCCAATTCTAATTTTTATCAGATTGTTTTCTTCAGCTAATTTTTGCATCTCCTTTTCCATTTCTCCAACTATTCCTCTTAAGTAGTTATTTCTCCAGTTAGCTTTTGTACTCTCTTTTTCATTTGTCTAATTTTCCCAGTTAGATTTTGTGCTTCCTTTTCCATTTGTGTAATTTTCCTTTTTAAGGAAATGTTCTCTTCAGTTAAGCCTATTTTTTCCATATTTTTAAAATCATTGGCCAGTTTTTCTTCTATCTCTCTTATTTTACTTTTACAACCCTTCTTTGGCTCTTTCAAGAGTCTTTGTGCTTGTGACCGTTCATAGTCCCTTCTGAAGTTTCAGATGGGAGTACAGTCTCAATGCTCACCTCTTTGTTATTCGTGTTTTGAGCCTTGTCCCCATAGAAAGATCCTAAGGTCTTTTCTCTCCTGCTTTGCTTCTTACTCGTGATGATACTCACCCTTTTCCTGCCTTTTAAAGTGGATCTCTGCTTCTGGGGCATGAGGGGCTCTTTCCTACAGTTCTTGTACTTTGAACTTGAGGCTTTGTGTGTTGTTGTCTCTGGTTCTTTGAGCCAGAAGCTGAAGTGCCACAGTTTACCTGGTGCTGAGCTGGCTGATGTGAGAAAGCAGGTCTCCTCTGCTGAGCTAGAGCATAGGCAAACTCAGCGGTTGGCGATCCTGGCTGCCTTCTTGTCTTCCCGATTCCACTGGTGTATTGATGCTCTCCTGGGGTCCAACTGTTGGTGGTTATGGGGCTCTACACCCCTGGACCTCTAGATCTCCTCCCAGTTTGCTGAGGTGGGACTGTCTGGGACAGCTGTAGTCCTGCAATTGTCCCCTTCTGCCACAGCAAGAATGACTTTCCTTCCTTCTTAGTGATTTTCCTAGCCTCACCTGCTGTGAGATTGTTTTCCCTTTCTGCTTATTCCACTCTTCCAACATTTTTTCTGGGGAGATATTTTATGGTCCTTTCAAGGTCAGCAAGGTGAGGGGGAGAGAGCATTTACTGATCACTCTGGCATTTTGGCTCCCAGAAGTTCCAGTAGGTGACTTACAACATTTAATCTGCAGGCTGATAATCTCAGGAGCACCCACTGCAGACACCCGGGAATCCTGGGCTCTCAATCACTCAGTTCCACTGGACTCCCGTCTTGCGCTGATGTGCCTGAAATTCTACAGTGCAGCTGCTTCCTCAGACCGCACATAGATTCCTGATGGCCCCTGCTGTGGCGCTAGTACAGGCTGTGTGCTGGTGCAATGGTTCTTTCCTTTCAACCTTCCAGTCTGACCTGAGCTGTGAATCTGCCACAGTCTGTCTCCTGTTGGATTCTGCCCCTCCAAAATCTGATCAAATTCTATTTTTAAAGGTATCTGAAGGAGTTTGTTTAAGAACTTAAATGAGTAGTTGTTCCCACTCTGCCATCTTGGCTCCCCCGCCACCTCTTCATATCCGGCAGTTGCAAGGTGGTTTTTTTTGGTGGTGGCAGGGATGGAGGTCTTCTACCTCACAAAGGTTGTTCACCGCAGTGACAGCTATGGATGCCAACATGAAAACAAGTTGAATTCAACATTAAAATAAATAAATTAAAACCACAAATAATTTAGATTTCCCCCAAATTTTATTTTATTATTACCAAAGAACAACACTGTAGGATTTTTATTAAACAGAAAAAATCCCACGGAAAATGGGATTGTCTACTCAGCTAAAGCTGTGACAGTATGTGAAGCTCTTAGATTGACTAATTGATGAGTTCCCATATCAATGTTTGGAAACAATTACATTTTCTTCTTCTTCAGTATCCTTAGTGAGCAATATTTCACTTTTAAAAACTTCACATCCCTCTTTAACTTACATTTGCTTAAAAGTTTTAGTCCATGGAAGCCTATGCATTATTTTGTTAGATCTTTTGGAATCTCATAAATCTAGTTTACATAGGAAAATAATGTAGGTTTTCATCTCCTTGCTTTATTTTTTTTCTTTTTCTTTATTTTTATTTTTTAATGTTTAACAATCACTGCCATGCAATTGCGATTTTACCTCCCCCACCTACTCTCCACTACCCCCCTCCCTCCCCAAGACTGCATACAATTCTGTATAGATTCTACATATACTTTCCTATTGAGTATATTTTCACTATAGTCATGCTATGTAGTCAGACTAAGATAAATGAAAGAAATCTTATAACAAATCAGAACATGATACACAAACACATACACATACAGAAACATGATCTGCTACATTATGTGAGTGACTTCCATATTTCTCTCTCTGAGTGTGGAATGCATTTTGCCTTGAGAACCACCATTGGGATTTTTTTTTCTTTGTAAGAAGTTCTTGTGTTATTACAAAAATCTAAGTCTACCAGAAAAAACTCTCACACACTGTGGTTGTTGCTGTGCATAAAGTTCTCCTGGTTCTGCTCCTTTCACTCAGCATCAGGTCATATAAGTCCTTCCAGGCCTCTCTGAAGTCTGCTTGTTCATCATTTCTTATGGCACAATAGTACTCCATTACATTCATATACCATAATTTATTCAGCCATTCCCCAATTGATGGACATCCCCTTGACTTCCAGTTTTTGGCAACTACATAGAGTGCTGCTATAAATATTTTTGTACATGTGGGACCCTTTCCCATTTTTGTGATCTCTTGGGGATATAGTCCTAGTAGCAATATTGCTGGGTCAAAGGGTATGCACATTTTTGTAGCCCTTTGGGCATAGTTCCAAATTGCTCTCCAGAATGGTTGGATGCGCTCGCAGCTCCACCAACAATGAATTAGTGTTCCAACTCTCCCACATCCTCTCCAGCATTTATCATTTTCTTGTTCTGTCATGTTTGCCAATCTTATAGGTGTGATGTGGTACCTCAGAGTTGTTTTGATTTGCATCTCTCTAACCAATAGTGATTTAGAGCATTTTTTCATATGATTGCAGATAGCTTTAATTTCTTCCTCTGAAAACTGCCTGTTCATATCCTTTGACCATATATCAATTGGGGAATGACTTGTATGATTATACATTTGGGTCAGTTCTCTATATATTCTAGAAATGAGGCCTTTATCCCCGAGCTTAGCTGTAAAAATTCTTTCCCAATTTACTACATCCCTCCGGATTTTGGTTGCATTGGGTTTGGTTGTGCAAAAACTTCTCAGTTTAATGTAATCAAAGTTATCCATTTTGCATTTCATAATGCTTTCTATCTCTCCTTTAGTAAAGAATTCTTCCCTTCTCCATAGATCTGATAAATACACTAATCCTTGCTTCTCCAGTTTATTCATGGCATCAATCTTTATACCTAAATCATGTACCCATTTGGACTTTATTCTTCTGTACGGTGTCAGGTATGGGTCTATGCCTAATTTCCGCCACACTGTTATCCAGTTTTCCCAGGAATTTTTGTCAAACAATGAGTTCTTATCCCAGAAGCTGGGGTCCTTGCGTTTACCAAACAGAAGGTTGCTATATTCCTTGCCTACCGCATCTTGAGTGCCAAGTCCATTCCACTTGTCTACCTCTCTGTTTCTTAGCCAATACCAAGTGGTTTTGATAATTGCTGCTTTATAGTACAGTTTGAGGTCTGATAGCGCTAGGCCACCTTCCCAAGCATTTCTTTTCATTAGTCCCTTTGATATTCTGGACCTTTTGTTTTTCCAAATGAATTTCGATATTATTTTATCCAGCTCTAGAAAGTAATTGTCTCATAGTTTAATTGGTATGGCACTAAATAAGTGTATTAATTTGGGTAGAATTGTCATTTTTATTATATTAGCACGGCCTACCCATGAGCAACTAATGTTTTTCTTCTTACTTCTTCTGAAAACTGCCATTGACCATTTATAAATTGGGGAATTATACATGTTCACAAACCTATTTCTGTTACCTATATAATTAAGAAATGAGTCCTTTAACAGAGACGTTGTAAGTTTTACTCTTTCTTGATTTTTTTTTCTAATTTTGGCTATATTGATTTTATTTATGCAAACTCTATAAATTAATGTAATCAAATTATTTTATCTCCAATGAATATCTATATTTCTTGTTTGAATATGTGTAATCCCCCTATCCATTGCTCTGATGTTTATTTTTCCCCTGTTCTCTTCTAACTTGCTTATGGTATTAACCTTCATGGTAAAATCATATACTCATTTCAATTGATATTTGTATACAGTGGGGGATGCTGGTCTATGCCTAGTTTCTTCTGAATTCTTTCCAGTTTTCCTAACTTCTTTTGTCAAATGATGAATTTCTGTGACAAAAGTTGGGATCTTTGCATTCATCAAACAATGGGCTATTGGGCTGAATTGTTTCTGTATATTATGTACCTAATCAGTCATATATGTCTGACTGATAATTATATTTCTTATCTAGTAACAAACTGCTAAAAGAATAATAAGCATTTTTTAGTATAATTGAAGACATAACACTGATAGATCTTCTTCCTTCCTTTAAAAATAGATAGATAGATAGATAGATAGATAGATAGATAGATAGATAGATAGATAGATAGATAGATAGATAGATAGATGGGTGGATGGATGGATGGATAGATGGATAGATGGATGGATGGATGGATGGATGGATGGATGGATGGATGGATGGATGGATAGATAGATAGATAGATATCCTATCAAAGGTAGGGAACCTGCAGCCTCGAGGCCATACGTGGCCATCTAGTTCCTTGTGTATTACCTTTTGATTGAGTCCAAGTTTTACAGAACAAATACTTTTATAAAGAGAATTGTTCTCTGAAGTTTGGATTCAGTCAAAGGGTTACTCTTGTGGTCTTAGTGGGCCACATGTGGCCACAACGTCTGTTTCATCACCCCTGTCCCATTGTTAGTCTAGATGTATTCTATTACTTTTTTCTAACTCTATAGAATACTACTATGGTAGTGTCATTGACATGACAGTAAGTAAATTAATTTAGATACTCACATTATTTTTATTTTGTTGGCTTAACCTACTCATGACTGCTTAATACTTATCAAATTATTTAGGTATCTATATATGTGTTAAGTGATTTTTAAAAAAATTTCTTCTAGTAGTTATTATTCATAACTAAACAAGGAGACCAAAAAGTGTTTAATAATGTCTTCAGTTACTTTAAATTGGACTTCTGCTTTTTGTTATTAACATATAGGAATACTGATGATTTAGGTGGATTTATTTTATAACATGCAAATTTGCTAAAGTTATTAATTGTTTGCACTTGTATTAGTTAATTCTCTAGTGTTCTCCAAGTATACCATACTCTCATCCTAAAAAGTGATAGCTCTGTTTCCTTTTTGCCTATTTCTTAAATTTCTTTTTCTTGTTTTATTGCTTTAAATAGCATTTCTAGTAAAATATTGAATGATAATGGTAATGTTTCACTTTTAATCTTATTGGAAATACATGTTATCTCCATTAAAGAGATTGCTCACTCTTGATTTGAAATAGATATTTCTTATCATTTTAAGAAAAGTACCATTTTTTTCTTTTCTTTTCTACTCTTTATAGTAGAAAAGGGTATTGCATCTTGTCCAAATACCTTTACGTATTTATTGATTATTTTTAATTATTTTTATTTTTACTATCAGTTTTTCTTTCTTAATAATGAACCAGCCCTCTATTTCTTGTAGGAATCCAACTTGGTCAAAGGGTATGTTCTTTTAAAAATATTGCTCTAATATCATTGCTGGTATTTTGTTTTACTTTTTGCATTTAAATTCTTTTGAGAAATTGGTATATAGAGGTCTATTTATGCTTCTGCTTTCCCTGGTTTAAGTATGAGAATGACTTTTGTGTCATAAAAGACATTTGGTAAAACTCCTTTATTTTTTCAGACAATTTACATAGCATTGAATTAATTTTTCTTTAAATGCTTAGTAGAATTCCATTGCAAATAACCTGATCGTGAATTTTTTTCTTTCCTTTCGTGGCTCATTTATGATTTGTTCAGTTTCTTTTTACAAGATGGAATTATTTAAATATTCTGTTTTCTTTTTTGCTAATCATGGCGATTTATACACACACACACACATATTTGTGAATATTCACTCATTTAGATTGCCAGTTGGAGGCATCACATGTGGAAAAATTAATTTAGCAATTGTTTTTATTTCATTTTTATTGCTTTAAACTTGTCCTTTTCATTCTTGTTTCTATTTTTAAAGAATCTAATTAACCAGGTTAGAGTCAATATGGCTGAGGAGAAGTAGAGATTTATTAGAATGCTCCCTCCAAGTCCAGCCAAATACCTGTAAAAATGACTCTAAACAAATTCTGGAGTTATGGAACCCACTGAATCCGGAAATCTCCAGCCCAGAACAGGTTGACAGGAAGCATCTTTCATGCCACGCTGGGAGCAGAGCACAGTCCAGTGTGGGCCATGCCAGCACAGACAGAATGTGATCAGGCTTGGGAAGTGGGGGGATGAATCTCTGCCACCTGTGGCAGTTTATAGACTTCCCAACTACAAAACACGGGAGACAAATTCGAAGATAATTGGCAAAAACCTATTGGAACTGTGTGAGAGGGTAGAGTAATCTGACCCCAGACCCAGGGCAGCAGAGGGGTTGGAGGAGGCCAGGGCAGTCACAGTAGCAGCAGGGGTAGTGGCAGTAACTGTTTCTGGAGCTCTAGTCTCACAGATTGTGGGGACATTGAGTGACTGACAGTGTACCCCCACAGAAAGCAGAGAATTTGATAAAGAACTCAAAAGTCAAGTAAACGGCTGTGAAAATGAGCAAAAACTCCATAAAGAATCAGATTATAGAAACTTACTTTGGTGACTTGGTAGACCATAATATACAAACAAAAGAACTCAACAACGTTAAAGCTCCTACACTCAAAACCTCCAAGAAAAAAATGTGAATTGGTCTAAGGCCATGTAAAAACTCAATAATGATTTTGAAAATCAAGTAGGTGGAGGAGAAATTGGGAAGGGAAATGAGAGTGATGCCAGAAAATCATGAAAAATTAGTCATCCACTTGCTAAAGGGGATGCAAAATAATCCTGAAGAAAAGAACACCTTAAAAATAAACTAAACTAAATGGCAAAAGATATCCAAAAAGTCAATGAGGTGAAGAACGCCTTAAAAACTGAATTGGCCAGATGGAAAAGGAAGTCCAAAAGCTTACTGAAGAAAATAATTCCTTAAAAATTAGAATGGAGCAAATGGAAGATAATGACTTTGTGAAAAATCAAGAAACTGTAAAACAAAACCAAAGGAATAAAAATAGGAGACAATGTGAAGTATCTCATTGGAAACATCACTAACAAGGAAAACAGTTCCAGGAGAGATAATCTAAAAATTATTTGGCTATCTGAAAGCCATGATAAAAAAAAATGAGTGTAGACATCAATTTCAAGAAATTATCAAGGAAAACTGCCCTGATACTCTAGAACTATATGGTAAAATAGTTATTGAGAGAATCCACCAATAGCTTCCTGAGATTCCAAAAGGAAAACTCCTAGATGTATTGCAGCCAAACTCCAGATTTCCCAGATCACAGAAAAAATATTGCAAGCAGCTTGAGAGACACATTTGAGTTTGGTAGAAACATCATCAGAATAACACAAGATCTAGTAGCTTCTACATAAAGGGATTGGAGGACTTGGAATAGGATATTCCAGAGGTCAAAGGAGCCAGGACTAAATCCAAGAATCACATGCCCAGGAAAACTGAGTATAATACTTCACGTGAGAAATAGTCATTTAATGAAATAGTGGACTCTCAAGCATTGTTGATGAAAAGACTCGAGCTGAATTGAAAATTTGACTTTTGAATACAAGAATCAACAGACGCATGAAAAGGCAAACAGGAAAGTGAAATCATGACGGACTTATTAAAATTGAACTGTTTACCTTCCTACATGGAAAGATATTTGTAACTTTTGAGACTTTTCTCAGTATTAGGGTAGTTAGATTCATTATATACACATATAAAGATGGCATGGGCTGAATTAAATAAGAAAGGATGTTATCTAAGAAAACAAATTTAAGGGGTCAGTAAGGAATATATTGGAAGAGGGACAAATAGAAAAGGGTAGATTATCTCTCACACAAAAGAGGTAATAAAAAGCCTTTTCAATGAAAGGGAAGAGGGGGAAAGTGTGAGGGAGTGAACTTTACTCTCAGCTTTTGGCTTAAAGAGGGAATAACATGCACATAATCAGTTTGTTATGAAAATGTATGATACTACAAGAGATGAGAGGATACTGGGACAAGTGTGGGTGAGGGAGATGATAGAAAGGAGGGCAAATGAGAAGAGAAGGTAATTAGAAGTAAACACTTTTGAGAAGAGACAGAGTCAAAAGAGAGAACAGAATAAATGGGGGGCAGGATAGGATGGAGGGAAATATAGTTATTCACAACATGACTATTATGGAAGTGTTTTGCATGACTACACATGTATCACTTATAGTGAATTGCTTGCCTTAGTGGAGATGGGTGGGGAGAAAGAGAGAGAAAGAAGTTGGAACTCAAAGTTTTTCAAATGAATGGTAAAAAATATTTCTTATGTGCAACTGGAAAATAAGACAAACAGGCAATAAATTATTGAAATCTATGTTGGCCTATAAGAAAATAGAAGAAAAGGGGTAAGAAAAGGCAAGGGTGTGATAGAAGGGAGGGCAGATTGGGGCAAGGGGTAAAAAAAATCCACTCTTTTGGGGTGGGATAGGGGAGAGATGGAGAAAATTTTGGAATTCAAAATCTTGTGGAAGTATATGTTGAGAACTCAATATTAATTATTAAAGAAGAATCTAATTAACCGATGATTTGTTGATTTTACTTTTCCATAAATTTAGTTCTAGTTTTATTCATCAGTTCATTTTTATATTAATTTTATTTATTTTTAGTGTTGTACAATCACTACCACAAAACTTAGATTTCTTTTTACCACTACCTACCCCCCCACCTCCCTCCATCCCTGAGACAGCATAAAATTCAATGTAGGATCTAAACATACATTCCTATTGAATACATTTTCACTACAGTGACGCGGTATAGAAAAACGAAAATAAATGTGAGAAACCATATAACAAACCAAAACACTGAACACACACACACACACACACACACAAAATGATCTGCTACATTCTGTGATTGAAATCCACAGTTCTTTCCCTGGATGTAGAAGGCACTTTGCATTAGAAAATCATTGGGAATTTTTTTTTTAACTCCTTGCGTTGCTATGAAGATCTAAGTCTACCAGAAAAATCTCTCACACACTTGGGTAGTTGCTGTGCACAAAGGTCTCCTGGTTCTGCTCCTTTTGCTCAGCATCAGATCATATAAGACTTTCCAGGTCTCTCTGAAGTCTTCATGTTCATCATGTCTTACAGCACAATAGTATTCCATTACATTCATATACCATAATTTATTCAGGCATTCCCCAATTAATGGACATCCCCTTGATTTCCAGTTCTTGGCCACTACAAAGAGTACTGCTATAAATATTTTTGTACATGTGGGACCATTTCTCATTTTCATGATCTCTTGGGGATACAGTCCTTGAAGTAATATTGCTGGGTCAAAGGGTATGCACATTTTTGAGCCCTTTGGAAATATTTCCAAATCGCTCTCCAGAATGGTTGGATGAGCTCACAGCTCCACCAACAATGAATTAGTGTTCCAGCTCTCCCACATCCGCTCCAACATTTATTACCTTCCTGTTCTGTCATGTTTGCCAATCTGATAGGTGTGCTGTGATACTTAAGAGTTGTTTTGATTTGAATCTCTCTAATCAAAAGGAATTCAGAGCATTTTTCATATGATTATAGATATCTTTAATTTCTACCTCTGAAAATTGCTTGTTCATATCTTTGACCATTTATCATCTAGAGAATGACTTGTATATTTGAATATTTGACTCAGTTCTCTATATATTCTAGAAATGAGGCCTTTATCACAGAAACTAGATGCAAAAATTCTTTCCCAGTTTTCTGGATCCCTCTGGATCTTGGTTACATTGGGTTTGGCTGGGTAAAAACTTTTCAGTTTAATGTAATCAGAATTATCCATCTTGCACATCATAATGCTTTCAATATCTTCTTTAGTCAAAAATTCCTCCCTTCTCCATAAATCTGATAAATACACTATTCCTTGCTCCTCCACTTTGTCCATGGTATCAATCCTTATACCTAGATTGTGTACGCATTTGGACTTTTTTCTTGTGTATGGTGTCAGGCACTGGTCTATGAATAGTTTCCACACACTGTTATCCAGTTTTACCAGCAATTTTTGTCGAACACTGAGTTCTTATGCCAGAAGCTGGGGTTCTTGGGTTAATCAAACAGGAAATTACTATATTCATGGCCTACCATGTCTTGAGTACCTAACTTATTCCACTTCTCTAACGTTCTGTTTCTTAGCGAATACAAAGTAGCTTTGATAATTGCTGCTTTATAATGCAATTTGAGATTTGGTAGAGTTAGGCTGCCTTCCCTAGCATTTCTTTCCATTAGTCTCTTTGATATTCTGGACCTTTTGTTCTTCTAGATAAATTTTGATATTATTTTCTCCATCTCTAGAAAATAATTATCTGATAGTTTATTTTTTTTGTAATGTTTAACAATCACTGCCATACAATTGTGATTTTATCCCCCCCCACCTACCCCCCACTACCCCCCTCCCTCCCCACGACTGCATACAATTCTGTATAGATTCTACATATACTTTCCTATTGAGTATATTTTCACTATAGTCATGCTATGTAGTCAGACTAAGATAAATGAAAGAAATCGTATAACAAATCAGAACATGATACACAAACATATACACATACACAAACATGATGTGCTACAATATGTGAGTGACTTCCATATTTCTCTCTCTGAGTGTGGCAGGCATTTTGCCTTGAGATGCTCCATTGGGATTTTTTTTTTTTTTTTTGGTAAGAAGTTCTTGTGTTATTACAAAAATCTAAGTCTACCAGAAAAAACTCTCACACACTGTGGTTGTTGCTGTTCATAAAGTTCTCCTGGTTCTGCTCCTTTCACTCAGCATCAGGTCATATAAGTCCTTCCAGGCCTCTCTGAAGTCTGCTTGTTCATCATTTCTTATGGCACAATAGTACTCCATTACATTCATATACCATAATTTATTCAGCCATTCCCCAATTGATGGACATCCCCTTGACTTCCAGTTTTTGGCAACTACATAGAGTGCTGCTATAAATATTTTTGTACATGTGGGACCCTTTCCCATTTTTGTGATCTCTTGGGGATATAGTCCTAGTAGTGATATTGCTGGGTCAAAGGGTATGCACATTTTTGTAGCCCTTTGGGCATAGTTCCAAATTGCTCTCCAGAATGGTTGGATGCGCTCGCAGCTCCACCAACAATGAATTAGTGTTCCAACTTTCCCACATCCTCTCCAGCATTTATCATTTTCTTGTTCTGTCATGTTTGCCAATCTTATAGGTGTGATGTGGTACCTCAGAGTTGTTTTGATTTGCATCTCTCTAACCAATAGTGATTTAGAGCATTTTTTCATATGATTATAGATAGCCTTAACCTCTTCCTCTGAAAATTGCCTGTTCATATCCTTTGACCATTTATCAATTGGGGAATGACTTGTATGATTATACATTTGGGTCAGTTCTCTATATATTCTAGAAATGAGGCCTTTATCCCCGAGCTTAGCTGTAAAAATTCTTTGCCAATTTACTACATCCCTCCGGATTTTGGTTGCATTGGGTTTGGTTGTGCAAAAACTTCTCAGTTTAATGTACTCAAAGTTATCCATTTTGCATTTCATAATGCATTCTATCTCTCCTTTAGTAAAGAATTCTTCCCTTCTCCATAGATCTGATAAATACACTATTCCTTGCTTCTCCAGTTTATTCATGGTATCAATCTTTATACCTAAATCATGTACCCATTTGGACTTTATTCTTGTGTACAGTGTCAGGAATGGGTCTATGCCTAATTTCCACCACACTGTTATCTAGTTTTCCCAGCAATTTTTGTCAAACAATGAGTTCTTATCCCAGAAGCTGGGGTCCTTGGGTTTATCAAACAGAAGGTTGCTATATTCCTTGCCTACTGCATCTTGAGTGCCAAGTCTATTCCACTTGTCTACCTCTCTGTTTCTTAGCCAATACCAAGTGGTTTGGATAATTGCTGCTTTATAGTACAGTTTGAGGTCTGGTAGTGCTAGGCCACCTTCCCAAGCATTTCTTTTCATTAGTCCCTTTGATATTCTGGACCTTTTGTTTTTCCAAATGAATTTTGATATTATTTTGTCCAGCTCTAGAAAGTAATTGTCTGATAGTTTAATTGGTATGGCACTAAATAAGTATATTAATTTGGGTAGAATTGTCATTTTTATTATATTAGCACGGCCTATCCATGAGCAACTAATGTTTTTCCACTTACTTATATCTGACTTTATTTGTGCAAAAAGTGTCTTGTAATTGTGTTCATATAATCCCTGGGTTTGTTTTGGCAGGTGGACTCCTAAGTATTTTATACTGTCTACCCTAACTTTAAATGGGATTTCTCTTTCTATCTCTTGCTGTTGGACTTTGTTGCTAATATATAGGAATGCAGAAGATTTGTGTGGGTTTATTTTGTACCCTGCAACTTTGCCAAAGTTGTTTATTAATTCTAGTAATTTTTTACTTGAATCTCTGGGATTCTCTAGGTAAATCATCATATCATCTGCAAAGAGTGATAACTTAGTTTCTTCTTTGGCTATTTTAATTCCTTGGATATCTTTATCTTGTCTAATTGCTACAGCTAACATTTCTAGTACCATATTAAATAATAGTGGTGATAATGGACGACCTTGTTTCACCCCTGATCTTATTGGGAATGCATCTAGCTTATCCCCATTGCATATAATGCTTGCTGAAGGTTTTAGATAGATACTGCTTATTATTTTATGGAAAGTTCCCTTTATTCCTACATTCTCCAATGTTTTTAGTAGGAATGGATGTTGTATTTTGTCAAAAGCTTTTTCTGCATCTATTGAGATAATCATGTGGTTTTTGTTAGCTTTGTTGTTGATGTGATTGATAATGCTAATAGTTTTCCTAATATTGAACCAGCCCTGTAGTCCTGGTATGAATCCTCCCTGATCATAATGTATTAATCTCGTGATAAGATGCTGTATTCGTTTTGCTAGAATCTTATTTAAAATTTTTGCATCTATATTCACTAGGGAAATTGATCTATAATTTTCTTTCTCTGTTTTGTCTCTTCCTGGTTTGGGTATCAAAACCATATTTGTATCATAGAAAGAATTTGGGAGGACTCCTTCTTCCCCAATTTTCAAGAATAGTGTATGTAGTATTGGAATTAACTCTTCTTTAAATGTTTGATAGAATTCACTTGTGAATCCATCTGGCCCTGGAGATTCTTTCCTAGGGAGTTCATTGATGGCTTGTTTAATTTCTTTTTCTGAGATGGAGTTGTTTAAGTATTCAACATCCTCTTCTGTTCATCTGGGCAATTTGTATTTTTTAAAATATTCATCCATCTCGTTTAGATTATCGAATTTGTGGGCATAAAGTTGGGCAAAGTAGTTTCTAATTATTGTTTTAATTTCCTCCTCATTGGAGGTGAGTTCACCCCTTTCATTTTTAATATTAGTAATTTGGTTTTCTTCTTTCTTTTTTTTAATCAGATTGACCAAAGGTTTATCAATTTTATTAGTTTTTTCATAAAACCAACTATTGGTTTTATTTATTAATTCAATAGTTTTCTTAATTTCAATTTTATTAATCTCTCCTTTGGTTTTCAGTATTTCTAATTTGGTATTTACTTGGAGATTTTCAATTTGTTCTTTTTCTAGCTTTTTCAACTGCAAGCCTAAGTCATTGATCTCCTCTTTCTCTATTTTATTTATGTAGGCATTCAGAGATATAAAACTTCCCCTAATAACTGCTTTTGCAGTATCCCATAAGTATTGGTATGTTGTCTCACTATTGTCATTCTCTCGAATGAAATTGTTGATTGTTTCTATGATTTCTTCTTTAACCCAACCCTTCTTTAGAATTAGATTATTTAGTTTCCAATTGATTTTTGGTTTCTCTTTCCATGGCCTTTTATTACATGTAATTTTTAATGCATTATGATCTGAAAAGGATGCATTGATTATCTCTACATTTCTGCACTGGATTGTGAGATTTTTATGTCTTAGTACATGGTCAATTTTTGTAAATGTTCCATGTACCACTGAGAAAAAAGTATATTCCTTTCTATTCCCATTTAATTTTCTCCAAAGATCTATCATATCTACCTTATCCAGAGTTTTATTTACCTCCTTAACCTCTTTCTTGTTTATTTTGAGGTTGGATTTATCGAGTTCAGAGAGGGGGAGGTTGAGGTCCCCCACTAGTATAGTTTTGCTATCAATTTCTTCCTTCAACTCCCCCAACCTCTCCTCTAAGAATCTGGATGCTATACCACTTGGAGCATACATGTTTAGTAATGATATTGCTTCATTGTCTATGGTGCCTTTTAGCAGGATATAGTTTCCATCCCTATCCCTTTTGATTAGATCTATTTCTGCTTTTGCTTTGTCTGAGATTAGGATTGCTACTCCTGCCTTTCTTACATGAGCTGAAGCACAATATATTCTGCTCCATCCTTTGACCTTTATCCTATGTGTATTCCCCCGTTTCAAATGTGTTTCTTGCAAGCAGCATATTGTTGGATTATGGCTTTTAATCCATTCTGCTATCCGTCTCCGTTTTATGGGAGAGTTCATTCCATTCACATTCACAGTTTTGATTACAATCTGTGTATTTCCCTCCAACCTCTTTCCCACCATTTGTGCTTTTAGCTCTCCCGTCTCCCTTCCCCTCCTCAATAGTATTCACTTTTCTCCCCCTCCTCCTGCAGCCTTCCCCTCCTTCTTTTAGCCCCCCTCCCTTTTAGTCCCCTTTACTCTTATTGCTTCTTTCCTCCCTTTTAACCACCCTCCACTTTCTTCCACCTTCCCCTCCTACTACCTATAGAGCTAGTTAGGCTTATCTACTTAAGATTATTGTTCCCTCCTTTGAACAAATCAGATGAGAGTACCTCTCAAACAATGCTCATCTCCCTCCCCTCCTTCCCTCTACTATAGTTTTGTACTTCTTCCTGTGATATAATTTGCCATTATCTGCTTCCCCCTTTCCACACCTCCTATTACATTCCCTTCTCATACTTAAATCATATTTTTGACATGACATCATTTACTTTATGCCCGTTCCCTCTGCATATATCCCTTTTATCATAATAGCTGCACAGTTCTCAAGATTAACAGGTATCATCTTCCCTTATAGGGAGGTAAACAGTTTGCCCTAATTGAGTAGGAAGTTTTTGTTTTTGTTTTTTCCCCTCTGTTTACCTTTTTATGATTCTCTGGAGACCTGTATTTGAAGATCAAATTGTCTATTGAGTTCTGGTGTTTTGGTCAGGAAGCTCTGGAAATCCCTTATTTCATTGAATGACTTTCTCCTTGCCTGAAATGTTATGCTGAACTTTGCTGGTTAGTTGATGCTTGGTTGAAGTCCCAACTCCTTTGCCTTACGGAATATTGGGTTCCAATTCTTTCGATCTTTTAATGTAGAAGCTGCAAGGTCCTGTGTGATCCTGACTGTATGTCCTTGATATTTGAATTGTTTCTTTCTGGCTGCTTGTAGTATTTTCTCCTTCACTTGATAGCTCTGGAATTTGGCAACTATATTTCTTGGTGTTTTGAGTTTGGGATCCCTTTTGGGAGGGGAACGGTGGATTCTTTCGATGACTATTTTGCCCTCTGAGTCTAGTACTTCTGGACAGTTTTCCTTGATGATTTCCTGGAAGATATTGTCCAGACTCTTTTCTTCATCATGGGTTTCTGGTAGGCCAATAATTCTTAGATTTTCTCTCCTGGATCTATTTTCCAGGTTAGTTGTTTTTGCAATTAAATATTTTACATTTTCTTCTATCTTTTCATTCTTTAGATTTTGTTTGACTGATTCTTGTTGCCTCATTGAGTCATTAGTTTCTACTTGCCCAATTCTAATCTTCATCGTAGTGTTTTCTTCAGTTAGCTTTTCCATCTCCTTTTCCATCTGACCAATTTTTCCCTTTAAGGAGCTATTTTCTCCATTTAATTTTTGTACTTCTTTTTCCATTCGACCAATTTTACCAGTTAGGTTTTGGCTTTCCTTTTCCATCTGATCAATTTTCCCAATTAGGTTTTGGGTTTCCTTTTCCATTTGATTAGCTCTTCCTTTTAGGGAATTATTCTCTCCAGTTAATTTTTGAACTTCCTTTTACATTTCTTCAATTTTCTTTTTCAGGGTGATGTTCTCATCAGTGAATTCTTTTTTTATAGTTTTAAAATCATTGGCCAGTTTTTCTTTTATATCCTTCTTCAGACGTTCCAGGTAATCTAGTTGTGCTTGCGAGAAATTCATAGTCCCATCTGAGGTTTCAGATGGAAGTACAGTCTCAGCTCTAACCTCTTTGGTGTTTGTGTTTTGGTCCTTATCCCCATAGAAAGATTCTATGGTTTTTTCACTTTTCGTCTGCTTTTTCCGATTCATGATGTTGGCTGAGTGTTGTAGCTTTTGGTTCTTTCAGTCAGAAGGTACAGATCTTTAAGTTGAGCTGATGTGTGTCTAGGCTAAAAGCAGGCTTTTGTTTTTTGTTTCCCCTATCAACCCTGGGGTTAGCTTGTTAATTATGTGGAAGGGGTGGTCTGTCCTCAGGATATCTCCTCAGCTGACTTGAGGCAAAGGCAAGGTCAGGGGATGATAATCCCAGCTTCCCTATTGTCTTCCCTTTTCCCCTGGAGGGCTGGGGCACGCCTAGAGGCTAACGTGTGTTCCCGCCCCTCCTGGGGCTCGTCTCCTGGCTCTGAGGCTTGCCTGGGTCTCAGTGCGAATTTTCTCTGCCCTGGGTCGTCTGTCCCTCCAGCCGTCTCCACTACCGTAGGAAGAATCCCCCTTTGCCACTTTTCCAGCCTCTGGTGTTATGAGACCACCCGCCCCCTTCTGCTGTTCCCACTGATCCAGGATTAATCTGGGGAAGAATTTTATGGTTCCCTCACCGTCATCAGGGGGGAGGAGAGAGCACTTACTGATCACTCTGCCATCCCAGTTCCTGGAAGTTCAAGTAGTGACCCACCGAAGTCCGTCTTCAGGCTGAAGATTTCAAGGGCTGCTGCACTGATGTCTGGCACTCAGCGGCTCTCACTGGCTCGGCCTGGCTTATCTCCTGCTCCGCTGGTCTCGCCCGCCACTCTCGGGCTCCTCTGGTCCCCTCCGCCCTGCCGCGCTGACCGTGCTGCGCTGTGCGCCGGGGTCTTACCCCCGCGGAACAGATCCCTCCCGTGGACCCTCCGGTCCAGCCTGGGCTCCGAATCCGTCAAAGTCCATCACCCACTGGATTCTACACCTCCAAAATCTGGTCAGACTCTCCCCCCGGAGATATCCAGAGGAGTTTTTCCAGGAGCTTAGGTGAGTCGTTGCTTTCACTCCGCCATCTTGGCTCCTCCCCTGATAGTTTAATTGATATGGCACTAAATAAGCAAATTAATTTAGGTAGAATTGTGATTTTTATTATATTGGCTCAGCTTACCCATGAGCAACTGATGTTTTTCCACTTACTTAGATCTGATTTTATTTGTACAAAAATTGTCTTGTAATTATGTTCATATAGTCAGTGGATTTGTTTTGGCAGGTAAACTTCCAAATATTTTACAGTGTCTACCCTAGCTTTAAATGGAATTTCTCTTTCTATCTCTTGCTACCAGACATTGTTACTACTCTATAGGAATGCAGAAGATTTGTGCAGGTTTATTCTGTAACCTGTGACTTTGCTAAAGTTGTTTATTATTTCAAGTAGTTTTTTACTTGAATCTCTGGGATTCTCTAAGTATATCAACATATCATCTGCAAAGAGTGATAACTTAGTTTCTTCTTTGACTATTCTTATTCCTTCAGTTTATTTATCTTGTCTAATTGTAACAGCTAACATTTTTAGTACCATATTGAATAATAGTGGTGATAATGAACATCCTTGTTTCACCCCAGATCTTATTGGAAATGAATCTAGCTTATCTCCATTGCATGTAAAGCTTGCTGAAGGGTTTAGGTAGATACTGCTTATTATTTTATGGAAAGTTCTCTTTATTCCTATGTTCTGCAGCGTGTTTAATAGGAATGGGTGTTGTATTTTGTGGAAAGCTTTTTCTGCATCTATTGAGGTATTCATGTGGTTTCTATTAGTTTGGTTGTTGATATGATCAATAATGCTAATAGTGTTCCTAATATTGAAGCAGCCCTGCATTCCTCATATGAATCCTTCCTGATCAAAATGTATTATTAACACAATTATTAACATTGTTTTCCAAACTAATAAATACTGTCATTAGTTTGCATGCTTGGGCACAGATAGGTAAACGTCTTGCTTTATTGTGTTGGTAAGACAGTGATATCTCATCAAAAGAATTCAAGTGTGATTGTCAGTCTTGACCTTGCTTTAATCTGAACCTATCCCTGCCACTCATCAAGGATTTTCTTATGATTATCACATTAACTCATGTATCTTGTTTGGAATACTCAGCCAAGGAGTGAAAAAAAAACCTAAGAGAAAATGTCTATAAATTAGTAACATAACATCCTCTGGGCTTCATTAGAGTTTTCTCATTTGAAACTTGGTTGCATTCGGTTTTTTAATAATAATAAGTACATGTCTACTATGTGCAAAACATTGTGAGAGGTATTGTGGAGAAAAAAAAGGAGAGGAGAATAAGTAGGAGGAAGAAGACAAGAGGATAGGAAAGGAAAGTATGGGAGAGGAAATAACTTAATAAGTGTAAATTGATAGAGCAGTCTCTCAACTTGTTTTTTTTTTTCAATTTTCAAAAGAAGCATCATCAAAAGATAAAAAAAAAAAACATATAAGGAAATAAAAATTTGAGCAGCCATTAATTTAAAAAAGCAGAAAGAATAAAGGTGAAAGAAGGGAACTGAATCCCCACAATCTGTTTTCAGGTGTGTCAAGTTATATTTTGGGCAAAATTTTAATGCATTAGAATGCCGAAATGAGGACACATGGGGTAGAGGACAGAGAATAATTGGCTGTTTACCTCTGTGAAACCCATAGATGAACATCAAAGCAATGGTAACTTTTGTGTTCCTCCTTCACTTTAGAAGAAGACCATGACATTAGAGAAATGATGACATGACTTGCACTTGACTTTGTTTCTAGGGAGACAGGGCTATACAAGGTCACCAGTCTCACTTTCCCCTCCTGTGCCATCTGGATCCAGTGACCAGATATTCACCAAGATGACTGGAGAAGGCCCAGGGTGCAATGTGAGACCTTGGCCTATTCAGGAACTCACTTAGAGTGAGATAATGCCCATTTAGTGAGTAGGTCTCTTCAAGAAATAATCAGGTAATGGCCCTTTTAATGAACAAAAGAAACACCAAGTTAAACTGGGAGGAAAAGAGCAACAGTTAACTTATTATTGATAATCACTCTGAAGTCAGAAGGGTCACCAAAAGAGCCATTAAGTTGAGTTTGGACAGGGACCCATTATTGTGCAACGTATAGATTTCAGAGTGCACTGAGTTTAAGGTTTTGGGAAAGGAGAGGGGGAGAGGGAGGGAGAGAGAGAGAGGGAGGGAAGGAGAAAGGAAGGGAGTAAGGAAAGAAGAAAGGCAAGCAGGAAGGAGCAAAAGAGATAAGAAAAATAGAGGAAGAAAAAGGAAAAATGAGAGAAAGAAAGGAACTAAGAAAGTCAGAAAAAAGGAAGGAAGGAAGGAAGAAGAAAGGATGGAAAGAAGGAAGAAAAGAAGGAAGGAAGGAAAAGTGGTGTTGTTAAAGTGTTTGACCTGGTTTTTTGAGAACAGAAACATAGTCCTAGAACTGACACTAACTAGGTATTTCTGACCTGTACAAGCCATGTGATTTCTCCTAGAACTTCATCTTCTTCATCTGCATTTGACTATATCATTTCTAAGCCTCCCTCTAGCTCAATTTTGTTATGACTCTTCTCAGTGAACTGGCTACAGCAATTTGATCCCCTTGGAATTTCTTCCTCTGTCAGCTATTCATTCTTCATTATATCCCATGAATAATTTCTGAGGGACCAGTAGTCCATACATTATAGTAAAACTTCCTTTGTTCTAGAGAAATGTATCAAAATAATAGGAATCCTGGGAATAGTAACAGTATCTAAGGATTTGGTAGAAAAGAATAATCACAAATTTTGTTTTTGGTTCAGCCAATGGGTCCCTAGGTACTCTCCTACTTCGAGAGTGATTGCAAGTGAAGAAATAAATTGAGTTAGCACTCCAGCTGACGAAGTGCTGTATTCAGCACTTCTGTATGGCATTCTACACACATAATAAACTGTTTTAATTTAAATGTAATTTCTAAAAAGTAATTTTTACCATTCTATCTTGCAATAGAGGCACCACAGTATAAAGGAGAGAACATTAGTCTTCAGAGGCAGAGGACTCAAATCTGAATATGAGCTTTTACCAAGCATTACGACCCTGAGAAAATCAAATAACCTAAATGAGGTTCTTTCCTCAGGTGTGAAAGGGAGATGATGATGCTTTCTTCATAAAATAAAGTTGCTTTGAGGAAAGTGCTATAAACTCTAAGGAACTAGATAAACATGAACCATTACAATATATAATTTTATGTTTCATTCTTGACAATGTATATACATTGGCAACAATTGCTCTGAAATTTATTTCCAAAATAACACAGACTGAAGGTTAAGAATCAAGAGAAAGCATGAGATTCCTCTTATATTCAGGTTTGGGGAATATAGTACTAAAATAAAAATCAACATAGTTCTTGAGTGTCAGGACTTAGAATTAGAAGTAAGCTTAGATATCATTTAATACAACATTTATTTTATAAATAATAAAATAGAAGAGTAGAGAGGGGAAATTATTTTTCCTACACGAAATAGGCAGTAAGTAGAAGGGATATTCTTTGAACTCTGGACTTTTGAATACAAATCTAGATTTGAACACAAATACAAATCTCTTCACTGTGCAGCATAACTGCTACAGACAGATGTTTGTGCAAAACAAATGCTGACTATGGAGAGTGAAACCCAAAAAGGGACTTTAAAATCAGAAAGGTAAGAAACTGTGAGATGATCTCTCAACGAGAGGAGAAGAGGGCCAGGCAGGTAGTAATAGGTTGCAGTAAACCTAGAGCACTAATACTGAGCTCATTCCTCACTGCCTATCCTCTGATAATTTGTTAGAAAAAAAAAGGTGAGGGCAGAGAAATAAGAGAATAGATAGAAGCAAAAATAATGATAATAATTTGTGAATGTGAATGGAATGAATTTCTATATCAAAAGGAAGGGGATACTTGAGTGAATTAGAAAGCACAATCTAATATGTTGTTTACAAGAAACACATTTGAAAAATGAAGACTTTACATTTAAAAGGACTAGAGAAAATTTTATTATGCTTCAATTAAAGTGCAGTGCAGCAAACCTGAAATCAGATTGAACAACATCAAAAAAATAGTCTTCATTAAAAGAGTTGTAAGGAAAAGTGTTGCTCTTTGATCATTTCAGTTGTGTACAACTCTGTGACCCCATTTGAGGTTTTCTTGTCAAATCCACTGAAGTGGTTTTTCATTTGCTTCTCTAGGTCAATTGAACAAATGAGAAACTAAGGTAAACAGGGTTAAATAACTTACCTGGGATCACACAGGTAATAAGTGTGTGAGACCACGTTTAAGTTCAGATTATGTTGACTACAAGCCCAGGTCTATCCACTGTGTCATGGATCTGCTCAAACAAGAAGATTACACCATGCTAAAATGTAGTTTAATCAGTGAAGAGGATGATATCTAAATAAAGATAAAATTAAAAATAATATAGGAATAAATCGTTAGTGAATATAATTAATACAGACAATATAAATATAAATTATATAAATAAATATAAATATGTACATATTTAGTAAATATAGATACTATGGAAATAAGTAATAAAACATAATAGAGGAATGTGTCTTCTTTTCACAGCTAGATAAATGTAACAAAAAGGAAACAAAAAAGATTTTAAGGATTTGAATACAACTTCAGAAAAATTAGAATTGAGGCCTCTGGCAATTACTGAATTTTAACAGAAAGGATGCTATGTATTACTTAACTGTGCATTAGTGAATGAGATTCTAAAAAACTGCATATGTTTTATCGGAGCATAGCACAATAGTAATTATATTTAATAAAAGACATGTAAAGACATATGCTCATTAGAAAACAAAGAAATGACTAAAAATGGTGAATTAAAGTATAAAACATAAAAACTAAAAAATCGTTAAAGGCAATGACAATAATTAGACATCATACAAAAATTGATTGGGATACAACCAAAGCAGTCCTTGGATTAAATATATTTCTACACATTTTCCTCAAAAACCAAACAAACAAAAAAGAAAATATTGACAAATTGTGCATTGAAATTAAAAATAACCTGCAAAACAGCACACATATAACCCAATTAAACAATGAATTAGAAGTCTTAAAGAAGAGATTAACAAAACTGAAAGATAAAAAGCATATTGGTTTAATATGTAAAAATGTGACCTGTTTTTAAATACATAAACCATTACCTAATTTATTTTTAAGATTTAAATCAAATTACCACTATCAAACATAGAAAAAAAAGTTTCCACAGCAAAGGAATAATTCTATTTATTGAAATTATTTTGTTCTGTTTTTTGCCTTAAAATTAATAAAATAAATGAATATTTACCAAAATGTGCAGTGAATGTGAAGATTATTAAATTTAAAAACTGAATATAAACCTGGTTGAGAAGAAAATAAATTTAACAATCCATAAATAAGTTTTTCCCCCAAAAAGGACCAAGGATTTATAATTAAAGCAAGTGCAATTAAATATTTTTAAAAATAGCTAATTCCAATCTTACAAAAAAGTATTTGAAAAAAATAGGAAAAGAAGGAGTCCTAACAAATTCTTTCTGTCATGTCATTATGAACTTGATACAAGAATTTATGAGAGAAAAAATAAGATATGTTATTTATATACTACACAAGGAAATTGAAGCAAAATATCTCAAAGATCATGGACTCTGACCACACTGGATGTGCATCGGGAATATAGTATTAGTTCAATGATAGTAAAACTATTGACATAATGTGCTATTAATGATAGCAATAATAATTCTAAGAATTTATGAATAGATGCCTCCCCAAGAGCTTTTAACAAGTTTTAAAACGCATTACTGTTTAAAGCAATGTAAAACACAGAAATTGATTAATATTCCCTTAATGTAGTAATAATATCTATGTAAAGCACGGAGTAAATATTATATAGGGAAAATAAGAATTTTTCAAATAGCATCAATGGGAAAGCAAAGTCTACCATTCTTGCTACTAACTTTTGACACAGTGCTATAAACATTAACTCTAGCAACAAGGCAAGATAAAAATAGATTAAGGGGAAAAACATAAAAAACGAAGAGACAAAATATCACTTTTTCAGGTGATATTTGTGTTCCTAGAGAAATTGAGAGGCAAATTAAATAGTAATTTTAATAAATAATGATTTCAATTCAGTTATAGGGTATAAATCCATATAAATCATCACCATTTCTGTGTATTACCAATAAACTCCACGAAAAAAAAATGAGTGAAAAACTTCATTTAAAATAGCTAGAGGGTATATGAAATACTTGGGAATGTTTCTGCTAATTATATACAAGGACTATATGATTACATCAATAAAAGTTTCTTTGTTCAAGTTAGCATACATCTTAAGATCTATAGCAATGTTATCTATTTATAGATAGACTGAAACAACATGATAAAAATGGCAATATCTTAATTTAGTTATTCACTGCAACACCATTTAAACCATCAATGTATTACTTTATGACAGGAGAAAAAATAACAATGCGATTCACCCGGAATAAAAAAATTTTAAGACTACCAAAAGAAGTCATGAAAACAATTGAAAAATAAGGAGTGTTAGCTATGCCAGATCTCGTAGTATAATGCAAGCCATTAATAATCTAAATTATATATTGCTGACTAAATAATATAGAGGTTGATCAGTGAAACAGATTGGGAACATTACAAACAGAAACTATTGTGCACAACAATGTAATGTCCTTTAAACCCAAAGATCTGAGAAACTAGGCTAAGAACTCATTATTCCATCCCCTCCCCCTGCAAAAAAATGCTGCCTGATACAGTTAAATTGGAAGTGAAATATACCTAGAAAAATATCATCATAGCAAATTTGTCATATTCAAGATATTTAGCGTGTCCCGAAAGTCTCAGTGCAATTTTAAATTTAAAGTTGAAATTTATACTAAGTATTTTGGGACATGCTTTATAAGGAATTGATGTAAGTTTATAAGAAAAAGTTATTCATTGGTTGATAAATGGTCAAATGACATGAACTTTAAATTTTCAAAGGATGGAATACAATCTGTATTTCATCTTTTATGTTGGCAAAATAAATAGAAGTAAAAGAAGTGATCCTGCATAAGGAAATGTCTGAGAAACTGATTGTATACACATGTAATTGAATGTTACTGTGCTGTGAGAATTGATAAAGGATATGGTTTCTGAGAAACCTATATTTAAGAACTGAAGAAGAGTAAAGTGAGATCAAGGAACATATTGTATGTTTGTGTGTGTATGTGAATGAATACACAAACATTTGTATATGTGCATACTTATATGTTTATATTCATGCACATCGTATATGGTTGTATATGTGTGTTTTTCTCTGTGTGTATAAGCATTGTAAAGTAATGACTTTGAAAGAACTTTTAGCAATCATGATTCCAAAAACTCATAATGAAACATTGCTGTTGTCATTCATCTTTAGTTTGCAAAGACGACCAATGACATCTAGGGAGTGATGTATTGACTTGCAAGTGAATTGGATATGAGTGAGACAGTTTTCACACAGTTGTTAGCCTCACTCTCTCCTCCAGTCATTAAATTCTAGCGGCAAGATGACTGATAATGGTGCAAGATGGAGTGAGTGACCTTGAAGTTTATAAATTAAGGTCTTTTCCAGGTCTCAGTTCCTCAGAGGACACATCCATTCAATGAGTAAGGGCTGGGTAACAATTGAGACAAAAGATGGCTGAATTTACAATGAGGGAGATATCAATCTGGGAGGAGCAGGCACTCAGAATTTCTAGCCAGAACAGAAAACAGTTGCTACGTTTCACCCATTCTAAGCCACCAAAATCGAAACCATGAGCCAAAGAGTCTTGAGCTGTGGCAATTTTTGTCTATCTAATGAAAGCCAGAGTGATTTGGGTTTTAAGGTTGAGTAAAGTAGCTTTATTTGAAACACAATGGTCTTTTAAAAGTCTCTCTTTTCAGAGTTATATTTCAAGAAATAAAAAAAAAATTCACACAGAAAAAAAGGTTTTGAAAAAAATGAAAAGAAAGAAAAGAAGAAAGGAAGGAAAGAAGTAACTAAAAAAGGAAGGAAGGAAGGGAAAGATGATGATGACAACATGGCAAAGAAAGCTACGAAACATACTAACACCCTCTTGAATGAGAAGTGCTAGACTCTGTGTAAATTTTTTGAATATTGCCAATACAGGAATTTGTTTCACTTAACTATCCGTATTTCTTTTTTGGTAGGTACGTGTGCATATACACATGTGCAAATGTAAAAAATTCCACTGCAATTTATTTAACAAGCAGCAAAATACTCAAACCTACATTGTTAGGGAGATCATTGGGAGTCATTTAGAAGATTGGAATAGTAAAAAATTTGAAGTAGAGAGATAAAACTAGAAGAGTCCAGGTGATCAATAAGCTATGAGACGACGTTTTCTTTGGGTCTCATAAACTTCTAGTACTCCCCCAAAATAAATTTATGAACAAGAGGTAAATAACTTGCACGTGTCTCTGCTTTCCCATGCACAAAGAAGCTTAACAAAGATTTTACAAACCTAAATAATAATGAGGAATGTTAACCCTAAACTAACTTTTAATTAACATCCTCCCTTTCACTCTTCCCCATGCTCTGGGATGGGGAATTCTATATAACTCAACCCAGTAACGTGTATTCAGACATCAACTAGGCAAATTACCCAATGCTTTTGTTTTCTCTGCCCTGACTCCACCATTCTGTTGACAATAGAAACAGGTTTCAACTTTACACATGTCTTCAGTAGCGAAGGAGAAGCTTTAGGAAAACAGAAGTATTCTTTGCCTGAGGTAATACCATGTCTCACAATTCAGTTAGAGTACTAAGGAACAGAGAAAACTGGATCAAGTCACCAATATGTGTGAAGCTGCACCAGAACTGAAGGAAAGGGGAATGTCATTCATCTAGAACTGGTATGTCACTTTAGAAGACACTTAGAACAGAGTCAAAAGTTAGTAAAAAGTGAAATTGTTAAAGTGACTTAGGCTCAAGCTGTTTTGAGATCCAGTTTTTAGGGGATCACTCATGACAGGGGGAAGAGGTCATAAAATGAAAATGGGGAGACATAGGGGAATTATGGAAAAACGAAAAAAACTCACTTCAGATGGCAAATATTTCTAAATAAATTTAAGACCTATGAAATTGAACCAATATTCAATGAAAGAAAAGATCCCATGGGTTACCAGGAGACTGTGGAACTACAGGAGAATATTGCCCCATGTTTCAAGAGATAAATAATGATGAAAGTATATATGAAAAAATAAGAAACACCAGAAACTGTGATTGTTAAAAATGTAAATTATCAGAAGTAATTGTCAAAATATATAAATTTGAATCCACCATGCTGAGTCTCTACTAAGAAGTAAAAGAGGGTAAAATATAAATTAAAATATATTAAAGTGAAAGACAATGTGGAAATAAGATAAACAAGTCCAATTTTATTTACCTCAAAAATAAATTCACAGAAATAGCTTAAGAATCATAGGCTTTACTATACTATAAGAAATGATACTTGAAAACTGCCCAGAATGTCTGACTGTATAAAAGTGTGTCAATTTAAAAAAATCCACAGAAAACTTTCAGATTTTTTTTACTTTCTACACACCATGATATTAAGTGGTTAAAATTAGCAGTCCCAATGATAACATATTCTGTAAATGACTAGGAAAAATATGTTAAATGTAATAGACAGATATTGAGATTACACCACTTCTTCTGGGCCCACCAGAAACGATAGAGCAGAAATTAATAATATATTCTATAAAGCAAAAGTATTCCAGATGCAACCCACAATGTCATACTGTGACTACCTGATCCCCATCATCAATGAAAAAATAATGGACACTTTCTCTTGGATGCTTGCAGAATTTGTTTGATTCTTGATGTCTCATAGAGTCATTAATTTCCATGTAATTCTAATTTTAAAGGAATTGTTTTCTTCAGTTATCTTATGCACTTCCTTTTCTATTTTACCAATTCTGTCTTTTAAGGAGTTATGTTCTTTTTTCCAAGTTGTTGACTATTTTTCATGTTGTTTTTTTTTTTTTGCATGACATTTCTTTTCCCAATTTGTCTTTTACCTTTCTTATTTGATTTTTAAAATATTTTTAGGCTTGGGACCAATTTATATTTCTCTATGAGACTTTGCATGTAGGTGTTTTGACATTGAAATCCTCCTCTGAGTTTTTGTTTTTAACTTCCATATATCTTTCTATGGACAGGTGTTTGTTTATTTGTTTGCTCACTTTCAAATCTACTTCTTGACTGTAAAAATTGAGTTCTGCCTCTGGGATACAGGGGGCACTCTTCCAAGCTTCTTGCACTGGATGAAGTAGCCTGGCCACTTCCCTTTTGTTGTGAGCCCTGGATTTGGCAAGTCACTTGCTGCACTGGTGTTGGAGACCTCATACCTGCTCACCATGCCATTGGTCTGTTGAGTGAGTTCCATGAGAGCTCAGTTACTGATCTGTGCTGGGTCTAGGAGTTTCCCACTGACTTGCACCAATACTGCATGAACTGGGCTGTACTCCCCTTTTACATAAGACCTTTCTTGTGTACCTTATAAGTTACCTTAGGCTAGAAAACTGTTTCACTCCATTTTTGAGTTGTTTGGCCAGATGACATTTTAAAGCTTCATTTAAAGTTGTTTCAAAGGAAACTGGAGAGAGCACAGGCAAGTTCCTGCCTTTTCTTTACCATCTTGACTCTGCTTCTCTGTGAATCGTTTCGATGCAATTATTTTTAATATCTGAAAGTCCTGAGTAATATTTTGTACAAATTCCTGTATGACAGTGTTCATATGTATGTATGTACATATGTGTGTATGTATGTATGTATATATAATATATATATAATATATATTTGTAAATTTATTTTGATACTCTTCTAGGAGATAATTTGTAAGTAGTCTCTTCTCTTCCTATTTTTAAAATCAATACCTTTGTCTTTTGGAGAGATGATGTGTTTCTTTTCCAGTCAGGAAAATGTTTAAGCTCAAGTTGTTGGAGCCTTTTGTCTCCATGCTCAGTTCCAGTTTATAAATCAGGAAAAAAAACTTTTTTTTTCACAAGTTTAAGAAGAAGCAACAGAAAGAGAATATCTGTGCACGTTCAGGAGTCTGTGTGGAAGACTGAATCAGATGATTCACATTGCGCTTGATCATAAGTGTTAGGCCCTCATTGACAATTTCTCTCTTACAACTTGAAATATCCGTGAACTTCAAATGGATGGATCTGGTGGCATAGATAAAAATGTTAAAGTATTGTTCAGAAAAGATCTCCATCATACAGTATTTCACTTCTGATGGCATTCACTATTGTGTTTCCAATCTGCTATAGCTTACAATAAAAAAGAAAGGTATACATTAATTTAGAAATCTTCATATCTGTTCAATTAATGTAAATTTTGCATTGGAAGGCTCTAAATCTTCCA
Source organism: Notamacropus eugenii (assembly GCF_028372415.1). Taxonomy (NCBI): domain Eukaryota; kingdom Metazoa; phylum Chordata; class Mammalia; order Diprotodontia; family Macropodidae; genus Notamacropus; species Notamacropus eugenii. The sequence goes on along the minus strand of NC_092874.1, from coordinate 358,165,504 downwards.
AGGTGTCTTTATATCTGACAAAGTGGTTTGTTGCCTTTCCTGTCTCATGCTTTCTGATTTAGTCATTTTCAGTCATGTCCAACCCTTTGTGACCCCATTTGGAGCTTTCTTAGCAAAGATATTGGAGTGGCTTGCTCTTTCCTTTTCCAGCTCAGTTTGCAGATAAGGCAAGTGAGGCAAGTGGGGTTAAGTGACTTGCTACTACCTAGCATTCTGATAGAAATCAATAGTTTATTCTATGTTTTTGAACAACAAAATAATTCAATTGTTATTGTTCTGCATTTATTCTTTCCATTTATATAGTTGTGTGTTGTTTTTCTTGACTCAGTTGTCTTCAGTCTGGGCCAGATTACACATATCTTCTCATGTTTCTCTATATTCATCCTATTCATCATTTATTTTATTATTACTCTAATTTTATTTATTTATTTTAAGTATTCAACATTCATTTTCACCAGATTTTGAGTTCCAAATTTCTCCCCATATCTCCCCTCTGCCACCCCAAGATACTGTACCATCTGATTACCTCTTCCCCCAATCTGCACTCCCTTTTATCACAACTCTCCCTTCCTTTATACCTGTATCCTATACTTTCTTTAGAGCAAGAGAGATTTCTATACCCCATTACCTGTATTTCTTATTTCCCAGTTGCATGTAAAAACAATTTTTAGCATTCGTTTTTAAAACTTTGAGTTCCAATTTCTCTCCATTCCTCCCTCCCTACCCATCTCCAATGAGAAGACAAGCAATTCCATATAAGTTATACATGTGTAGTCATGTAAAAGACTTCCATATAAGTCATGTTGTGAAAGACTAACTGTATTTCCCTCTATCCTATCCTGACCCCCCATTTATTATATTCTCTCTTTTGACCTTTTGTCTCCTGAAAAGTGTATACTTCTAATTACCCCCTCCTCCCCTTTGGTCTCTCTTCTATCATCCCCCCCATACTTGCACTTACCCCTTCTCCCCTACTTTCTTGTAGTGAAAGATAGATTTTCATATCAAATTGAGTGTGCAAGTTATTCCCTCCTTAAGCCAAATGTGATGAGAGTAAGCTTCACTTTTTTCCATCTTACTTCCCATCTTTCTCACTCCATTGATAAACCTTTTTTTCTACCTTTTTTATGAGAGATAATTTGCCCCATTTTATTTCTCCCTTTCTCCTCCCAATATATTCCTCTCTCTCCCCTTAATTTTATTTTTTCAGATATCATCCCTTCCTATTCAACTCACCCTGTGCTGTCAGTCTGTCTGTCTGTCTGTCTGTCTCTCTATATATATGTATATGCGTATATATGTATATATATATATATGTATATATATATATATATATATATATATATATATATATATATATATATATATATATATATATATATATATATATATATATATATATATGCCACACACACACACACACACATATGTATAGTCCCTCCAACTACTCAAATACTAAGAAAAATTAAAGAGTTATTATCTTTCCATGTAGGAATGTAAACAGTTCAACTTTAATAAGTCCCTTATGATTTCTCTTTCCTGTTTACATTTTCATAATTCTCTTGATTATTATGCTTGAAAGTCAAACTTTCTATTCAGCTCTGGTCTTTTCATAAAGAATGCTTGAAAGTCCTCTTTTTCATTGAATGACCATTTCTCCCCTGAATTATTATACTTAATTTTGTTGGATAGGTGATTCTTGGTTTTAATCCTAGCTCCTTTGGAGAGTGTAATATCATATTGCTATTCCTTTGGTCCTGTAATGTAGAAGCTGCTAGATCTTGTGTTATCTTGATTCTATTTGCACAATATTTGAATTTTTTCTTTCTGTCTGCTTGTATCATTTTCTCCTTGACCTGAGAACTCTGAAGTTTGACTACAGGATTCCTAGGATTTTTTCTTTTAGGATCTCTTTCAGGAGGTGATTGCTGAAATCTTTCAATATTTATTTTACCTTCTGATTCTAGAATATCTGTGCAGTTTTCCTTGATAATTTCATGAAAGTTGATGTCTAGGCTCTTTTTCTCATAGCTTTCAGGTAGTCCCGTAATTTTTATATTGTCTCTCCTGGATCTGTTTTTCAGGTCAGTTGTTTTTCCAATGAGATATTTCACATTGTGTGCTATTTTTTCATTCCTTTGCTTTTGTTATGTAATTTCTTGATTTTTTATAAAGTCTTTGTCTTCCATCTCCTCCTTTCCACCTATAAGGAATTAATTTCTCCAGTGAAGTTTTGGACTTCCTCTTCCGTCTGACCAGTTGTACTTTTTAAGACATTCTTCTCCTCATTGGCTTTTTGAATCTCTTTAACCATTTTGGTTAGTCTATTTTTTAAACTGCTATTTTCTTCAGCTTTTCTTTGAGACTCCTTTCACAAGCACTTGTTTTTCTGGGCTTTCTTACATCACTCTCATTTTTCTTCCCAATTTTTGGTCTATCTCTGTTACTTGATTTTCAGAATCATTTTTGAGATTTTCTGTGGCCTGTTATTAATTCATATTTTTCTTGGAGGCTTTGGAAGGAGGAGCTTTGACTTTGCTTTCTTCAGTTTGCATGCTTTGGTCTTCCTTGTTACCAAAGTAAGAGTAGAGAATCTGATTCATTTTTGACAGTTTTTGCTCATTTACTCAGCCATTTACTTGACTTCTAAGCTCTTTGTCAAGGCAGTTGTCTGCTTCTAGCGAGAGTGGGGGTTTTACGGTGAGCCAAGTGATCCTCCTACAATCTCTGGACATATAGGTTCAGAAACTGTGGCTGCAATTGCCCCTACTGCTTCTGTGGCTGCCTCAGGCTAATCTGCCCCATTTCTCCTCATGGGCCCTGAGGCTGGGGCCAAATCACTCCACTCCCCTGCGTTGAACCCATAGGCCTTTCCCACTGACTTTCCAATTTGTGCTCAGAGTTTTGGGGTCATGAAGTCTGGAAACCACAACAAGTGTAAGAGATTCAGTCTCTACAAGGCCTGCTCAGGTGCCCTCTGTGCACTCATGGCCCACACTGGACTCCAATGTGCCCCCAACAGGGAGAGATAAACACTTCCAGGAACCTTCCACGTTGTCTTGGGGTGGGGATTTGTTTTGTAGCTCCAGAATTTGTTTAGAGACATTTTTTACAGATATTTGGCTGGGTTTACTGGCAGTGATCTAGAAAGTTGGTGCTGTTGCTCCACCATCTTGGCTCCACCCAGATAGCAATATTTTAAACAGAAGGGCACATGGAGATCAACAGTTTTTACTGCTTCTTAAAATTTATTTTTAGTGTTCCACAATCACTACCATACAACACAGATTTTTTTCTTTTCTTCCCTCCCACACCCTTCCCCCACAGCTCCTCCCTCCTTCCCCGAGACAGCATGCAATTTTACATAGTTTCTACACATACATTCCTACTAAATACATTTTCACCATAGTCATACTGTATAGAAAAATTAATATGAATGGGAAAAATCATATAACACACCAAAACGTAATACAAAAATAAATGATCTCCTGAAATCTGCGATTGAATTACACAGTTCTTTCTCTGCATGTGGAAGGCATTTTACTTAAAACACCATTGAGAATTTTTTAAGTCCTGGCATTGCAATGAAGTTCTAACTTTACCAGAAAAAAAATCCTCCCAAACTGTGGTTGTTACTGTGTAGAAAGTTCTCCGGGTTCTTCTCCTTTCACCCAGCATCAGATCGTTTAAGTCTTTCCAGGCCTCGCTGAAGTCTTCTTCTTCATCATTTCTTATAACACAATTGTATTCCATTACATTCATGTACCATAATTTACTCAACCATTCCCGAATTGATGGGTTTCCCCTTGATTTCCAGTTTTTGGCCACAACAAAGAGAACTGCTATAAATATTTTTGAACATGTGGGACCCTTTCCCATTTTTATGATCTCTTGGGAATACAATCCAGAAGCAGTATTTCTGGGTCAAACGGTATGCACATTTTTATAGCCCTTTGGACATAGTTCCAAATTGCTCTCCAGAAGGGTTGGATCAACTCACAGCTCCACCAACAATGAATTAGTGTTCCAACTCTCCCACATCCTCTCTAACATTTATCATCTTCCTATTCTGTCATGTTAGCTAATCTGATAGGTGTGAGGAGGTATCTCTCAGGTTTTTGATTTGCATCTCTCTAATCAATAGCGATTTAGAGCATTTTTTCATAAGACTATAGATATCTTTAATTTCTTCCTCTGAAAACTACCTGTTCTTATCCTTTGACCATTTATCAATTGAGGAGTGATTTGTATTCTTGCACATTGGACTCATTTCTCCATATATTTTAGAAATGAGGCCTTTATCCACAGACACTACTTGCAAAAATTTTTCCCAGTTTTCTGCTTCACTTTTAGTCTTGGTTGCATTGGATTTGGCTGTGCAAAATCTTTTCAGTTTGTGTAATCAAAATTATCCATTTTGCACTTTATAATGCTTTATTTCTCTTGTTTGCTCAAAAATACTTCCATCCTCCATGAATCTGATGAATACACTATTCCTTGCTCCACTAATTTACTTATAGTATCAGACTTTATACCTAGAACATGTACTGATTTGTATTTTAGTCTTGTGTACGGTGACAAGAATTGTTCTATGCCTAGTTTCTGCCACAGTGTTATCGAGTTTTCCCAGCAATTTTTGTCAGACAGCGAGTTCTTATCCCATAAGCTGGGGTCCTTGGATTTTTCAAACAGTAGATTTCTATATTCATTGCCTATCATGTCTGGAGTACCTAGCATATTCCACTGATTTACCTTTCTGTTTCTTAGCCAGTACCAAGTGGATTTGATAATTGCTGCTTTATAATACAGTTTGAGATCTGGTAGAGATAGGACACTTTCCCCAGCTTTTCTTTTCATTAGTTCCCTTGCTAGTTGGAACCTTTTATTCTTCCAGATAATTTGTGATATTAGTTCTTTCCAGCTCTAGAATTATCTGATAACTTGATTGGTATGGCACTAAATAAGCAAAGTAATTTAGGTAGAATTGTCTTTTTTATTATATCAGCTTACCCTACCCATGAGCAAATGATATTTTTCCACTTACTTAGTTCTGAGTTTATTTGTGTGAAAAGTTTCTTGTACTTGTGTTCACATAGACTCTGGGTTTGTTTTGACCAGTAGACTCCCAACTATTTTATATTGTCTACCATAAATTAAATGGGATTTCTCTTTCTATCTCTTGCTGTTGGGCTTTGTTAGCAATATACAGAAGTGCATAAGATTTGTGTGGGTTTACTTTGTAACCTGAAACTTTGCCAAAGTTGCTTATTATTTCGAGTAATATTTTTTAGTTAAACCTCTGGGATTCTCTAAGTAAATCATCATATCATCTGCAAAGAGTGATAACTTAGCTTCTTCTTTGCCTGTTCTAATTCCTTCAATATATTTTTCTTCTCCAATTGCTATACCTAACATCTCTAGTACCATACTGAATAACAGTGGTGATAGTGCACATCCTTGTTTCACCCCTGATCTTATTGGAAATGCATCCAGCTCATCTCCATTGCAAATAATGCTTGCTGAAGGTTTTACATAGATACTGCTTGTTATTTTATGGAAAGATCCCTTTATTCCTATGCAGTACAATGTTTTTAATAGGAATGGGTGGTGTAGTTTCTCAAAAGTTTTTTCTGCGTCTATTGAGATAATCAAGTGGTTTCTGTTAGGTTTGTTATTGACACGATCAATAATGCTAGTGGTTTTCCTAATATCGTATCAGCCCTGCGTTCCTGGTCTGAATCCTACCTGATCATAATGTATAATTGTCGTGATAATTTGCTGTATTCTTTTTGCTAAAATCTTATTAAAAATTTTTACACCTATATTCATTAGAGAAATAAGTCTATACTTTTCGTTCTCTGTTTTGTCTCTGCCTGCTTTAGGTATCAAAACCACTTTTGTATCTAAATTTGGAAGGATTTGGGAGGATTCTTTTCCTAATTTTACCAAATATTTTACATAGTATTGGAATTAACTGTTCTTTAAATGTTTTATGTATGTCACTTGAAAATCCATCGAGCCCTGGAGATTTTTTCCTAGGGAGTTCATTGATGTCTTGTTCAAATATTTTTCTGAGATTTGGTTGTTTAAGTATTCAACTTCCTATTCTGTTAATCTTAGCAGTTTACATTTTTTTAAAAATAATCACCCACCTCATTTAGATTGTTGAATTTATGGGCAAAAATTTGAGCAAAGTAATTTCTAATTATTGTTTTAATTTCTTCCTCATTGGAGGTGAGTTCACCCCTTTCCTTTTTGGTATCGGTAATTTTTTTCTTCCTTCTTTTTTTTAATTCACATTGACCAAATGCTTATCAATTTTATTGATTTTTTCATAAAACCAACTCTTTGGTTTTTTTTTATTAGTTCAATAGTTTTCTTACTATCAACTTTATTAATCTTTTCTTTGGTTTTTCATTATTCCTAATTTGAGGATTTTCAATTTGTTCCTTTTTGAACTTTTTCAACTGCATGCCCGATTTATTGGTTTTCTCTTTCTCTGTTTCATTCCTGTAGGCATTCAAATATATAAAATTTCTCCTAAGACCTGCTTTTGCAGTATCCCATAAGAATTGGTAGGTTGTTTCATTATTGTCATTCTCTTGAATGAAGTTGTTGATTATTTCTATGATTTGTTGTTTAACTCACTCATTCTTTAGTATTAGATTATTTCGTTTCCAACTAATTTTTGATCTATCTTGCCATGGCCTTTTATTACATGTAATTTTTTTTATTACACTGTGATCTTAAAGGATTGACTATCTCTACTTTTCTTCACTGGAATGTGAGGTTTTTATACCCCAGTACATGGTAAGGTGTTGTGTATGTGCGATGTAACGCAGAAAAAGGCATATTCCTTTCTATAACAGTTTTTACTTTTAAAGAATGGATCAGATGATGCTTTTCAGATCAGGAAAATACAAAACCAGTCATTTATGTCACTCTGGATTAATTTATTTCAGTTTGAAGTTCTTTAAAAACTAAAGAAGATGCAGAATTGTTTGAAAATATTTATCTATTGTCAGCTGATGGTTCAGTGAATACTTAAATACTGTGCCTGCCTTCAGGGAAACCAGAGTTCAAAGAAAACCTTACATCTTTAGTAGTTATGTAACCCTGGATAAGGTATTTAATCTCTGTTTACTTCATTTTTTTCAAAGATAAAACTGAGGATAATAGTAAAAACTACTTCAAAGAGTTCCTGTAAAAATCAATTTGTAAAGCACTTAGCATAATGTCCGGCATGTAAGTGCTATATACATATATTGTTTTAAAATAACATTACTGTATATGGCCTCCATTTCCTTTTTAACCTTTATTGAAAAAAAATCTTTGAAATATGAGTTTTGTTTTGATCTATGCTTGTGATTTCATTAGTTCGTGAATCCTCTGGTATAGAAACTCCTTCCTTTGATTCATATCTGTAATTTACATATAATCTGTAATTTATAATATTAGAGATTTGCCTATGACACTGAGAAGTTAAGTAATTTGTCTACTGTTACAAAGGATATGAATGTAGATCTTTCTCACAAAAAGACTGGCTTTCTATGTTCTGTGCCATAGTACCTCTTCCATGAAACATTAAATAACATTTTCCCACATTAATACATATATGCATACTTATATACTAACATATATATTTCTTGCAAAATGTTAGCCTAAAATTTAAAAATCATTCTCTGAAGTTTATATATAACATAACAGATTAATTATAACAAATAACATGATAAATACATGTATTTCATTAAGCACCTAAGTTATTTATTCTTATGGATACGTAATTTTTCTTTTTCTTTTTGGCTGCCTGCATGAGTTCATTGATACAGAGAACTCCTGGTGGGGCAACTCCCTTTACCCATGAAGATCAGCTATTGTTCATTAGCCTATAGAATTCAAATTGCTTAGGGTACTGAAAAATTCGCTAATTAGCTATCAATCCCAGAACCAATATATATTAGTCAGGACTCGATTCAATTTTTTGTGATTTTTTTTTTACCCTGAGGATCTCTCTGTATCTGCTGCGCCACATTAACTTAGTTATTGAAATAGACTAGTTTTCCACTTATCTGTTATTAGAGGAAATAGTGTTTTTCTTTTAAAATTATCTTCACCGAATTTATTGATTCTCACTCCTCTGAGTTGCGGCTTTTTAACCCCATGTGTGCAACATATATTACTGTGGATGAAACGACAAACCCAATTCTTTTGGAATTTGTGTTATCTGACCAAATTTGCTGTGAAAGATTGAAGTAGATTTTGAAACCTAATTGTAAAAGTTTTGATGCTAATACAATACAGTGGGTTTTCATTCTGGAGAGCAATTTGGAACTATACCCAAAGGGCTACAAAAATGTGCATACCCTTTGACCCAGCAATATCGCTACTAGGACTATATCCCCAAGAGATCATAAAAATGGGAAAGGGTCCCACATGTACAAAAATATTTATAGCAGCACTCTATGTAGTTGCCAAAAACTGGAAGTCAAGGGGATGTCCATCAATTGGGGAATGGCTGAATAAATTATGGTATATGAATGTAATGGAGTACTATTGTGCCATAAGAAATGATGAACAAGAAGACTTCAGAGAGGCCTGGAAGGACTTATATCACCTGATGCTGAGTGAAAGGAGCAGAACCAGGAGAACTTTATGCACAGCAACGACCACAGTGTGTGAGAGTTTTTTCTGGTAGACTTAGATTTTTGTAATAACACAAGAACTTCTTACAAAAAAAAAAAATCCCAATGGTGGTTCTCAAGGCAAAATGCATTCCACACTCAGAGAGAGAAATATGGAAGTCACTCACATAATGTAACAGATCATGTTTGTGTATGTGTATGTGTTTGTGTATCATGTTCTGATTTGTTATAAGATTTCTTTCATTTATCTTAGTCTGACTACATAGCATGACTATAGTGAAAATATACTCAATAGGAAAGTATATGTAGAATCTATACAGAATTGTAAGCAGTCGTGGGGAGGGAATGGGGGAGTGGGGGGTAGGGGGGGATAAAATCACAATTGTATGGCAGTGATTGTTAAACATTAAAAAATTAAAAAAAAAATACAGTGGGTTTTTTTTTATCATTTTGGGTGAATAACAACATTTGTTCAGAAGATAAATATGTATGGATATGTTCTATATATGCATATTTAATTTGAAAATAGCTATTTTTTTTTATTTTCACATGAGAGACAGCATTTGGTTTTAAGTGAAGGAAAGAATACTAGTTTTAGCTTATTTTGTCAAAAAATTTGACTCGTCATAAGTATTATAAGACAAAAATATTTGTTTTCATATCCAATATTTCCTGTTTTGAATTCTTTATAAGAGCCAGGATTATATATGATTAAATTTATCTCTGTGGATGGAAACATAATGATTGAACCAAGATTGTCCTAGGGCTGCCAGCATCAAACATGCAAAGTTATTATAACCAAGGTCTACAAAGAGTTGCAAAGCTGCAGCCTTGAGAAAAATGGAAGGAACCTGTGAAAGTTGCTATACTATTTGTTCACACAAAGAGGTCTACAAATGATTGCTGACCTCTAAATAACAGAGAATAAAATTCATCTTTCACTCTGAAATGAAGTCTCTGCTGTAATTGATGGTACCTTCTGAAATGATCATGATCATTAAGGTTGCAGTGATTGAATTAAAAGAAAAGGAAGGAAGCAGATCACTGCAGTGTAGCCTTGCAAATGCATTCCTGTCTGGTGATAGATAAAACTGATCATTTTACAAGGAAGTGTTTCACTAAAAGTGTTTCAGCTATGTAGTTCTCAGGGTAAATGAAGAGTAATATAAAATTTGGACAAGATGGAAGCAGTTACATCATTCCAAATATTGACTGCACAAGTCACTTTGAATAAATCCCTTGTTTATTTGAACTAAGTCAACAGATTGTTAATATTATTAAGCTACACAAAATGTTCCCTTTGTTAACATTGTCTTCAAATATGATATGGTAAACAAAAATTGGTTTGAAAGATAAAGTTTTTTACATGTTCTCTAGATATCTAGCTATTAGTGCATGAATTCCTAGTCCTATTAGCTTATAAGTAATCTTTAAAAGACAAAACATCTGTTCTATATATCAGAAAGAAATGATGTGCATAAGAACATTTATCAACTGGGAAATTAAAAAAATATTACCAAAAGATCAATTAAATAGACTTCCTCACTTTAAGAATGCCACTTATGTGAATAGATCTTGGCATAAGTTTATTATATATGTAATATTTAATATCACATGTAACTTATTATAGCATATAGAAAGAAAGAGAAGAAGAGTCAGAGAGAGAAAAAGAGATATTGAGACAGAGAGAAGCAGAGAGGAAGAAAGTGTGGCACTGTAGAAGATAAAGAGTGAGTCTTATGTTTCTTAGTTCAAGTCCTACTTATGACACAAACTCATTGTGTAAACTTCAGCAAATCATTTAACCTCTTGGTGCCCTAAGCAGCTACCCAGGACTTTACATTGCAAATTTTCATAAAGTGAGGGTATTCCCTCATGTTTAGCTCCATTTAATAACAACTTCCCTCATGTATATGTACATAAACATATAGTATTTGCACATATATGTACACAATGTAAATGGGCTGCTTGTTTGCAATATATGTGAACATATTAGATATAATGCACATTAACACCCTATACATGAGTTCACATGTTCACATGTCAGCTGTATTCCAAAATTATCCCCTTCCTGTTGGGATAACATGGAATGTGGACCAATTCTATGCATAAATTTTTCTCTTTTGCTTTTGTTCCTACCTAAAATTCAGTAGGAAAATTGCTTTTTAAATGTTTTTGCTTTGTCTCTTCATTTTATCCCGGTTCATTTTACTTCTTTTTCTTTTAATAAAATCTTATAGTTTGAGAGTTAGAAAGGACATCAGTGATCATCTAGTGAAATAGATACACGAAGAGAATCTCTGCTATAGCATGCCTAACTAGTGACTAATCAGATTTCCTTGAATAACTCTGAAATAGTGTAAAACACCACTTCTTAAAACAACCCATTCTGACTTTGAAGAGACTTAATTATTGTTAAGTTTGTTATGACACCAATGCTAAATTCATCTCTTTTAAGTTACATCTCATTGCTCTTGTTTCTACACTCTGACTGTTACCAGAACAAGTCCAACCTATGCTGTTCCTGAGAACTTTTCACATATTTTACATCAGCTCTTATGCTCCCCTGACGTTTCTCTTCTAGAGGCTAAACATGCCCAATAGTTCCTCATATGAACTGATATATATTTATCTTTATGGACTCAAGACCCTTTAACATCCTAGTTCCCTTCTCTAGACACTCATTAATGCTCTTCTTTCCTACTTTTGAGTTGGATAGGGCCTTTAAAGCATTAAGAATGGAAATAAATTATGAGAGATGTATTGAATGTTTGTTGTTGTGGAAGTTAAATTTTCGTAACTATAGATTGGCAGAGAAGGGTAAGTGTAACATTCATTCTCATCAACGATAGGAAGTCTGGACCCTCACAAAAGTAAAATAAGAAATAAACAAAAGGGGCTGGAAGGTAAGAGGGAAGGAAAGAAAAAAAAACTTCAAGATTTATTAAACTTCTACTCTGTGCTGGGCATTGCTAAGTACTAAAAACATATCTCATTTAATGATCAAAATAAGTCCAGGAAGTAGAAGGCAGTATAAGGATCATATTACACTGAGGAAACTAAAACAAAAAAAGATTAATTAATTAATTTTCCTGTTTCACACAAATAAGATGTGTTTGAGGTCATATTTTTAACTAATTTGTTCCTAACTACAAGTCTGGTGCTCTACTAATTACAGCACCTAACTGCCCATAAAGAAATATTAAAATTGATAATTTTGAAAATCAATGCTTTGTGAGCTTTTCTAAGAATCTGAATTCATTCTGTAAGTATTGGGATGAGTGTGCAACCAAAAAAAGGACGTTATTTGAACTTCCCTAGATTCTCCAGAGAAGTATCAAGAATTGGGAATATCATGAACATCCCTGAGTAGGTAACTTTGATTTGTTGTGATAAATTATGTCTTGGGAAAAAATATTATAAGGTCTGAATAGATGAGGATCTGAATCTTATTGTCAGCCCCTATAAGGTGAGGCATAGTCACTAGCTTCTAATGATAATCTCTATTTCTCTTCTTCAAGGTTTATATTATCCATATAAGATGGGTCCTTTCTCTCCAAAGTTTTTTCTATTGTACTTATTGTGTAGAGCACAACAAAACAGGTGGTAGAACAAATCTCTCCTTGGCTTTCCTCCAGAACCAATAATGTCAATTTTCAGTAGAAGTACATTTATTCCTTCTTTGATTTAGCATTCTCAGCCTAGTAACTAACAGTTGTGAAAAAAATAAAACCTTATTCCATTCTCCTTTAATTTTAAAAATGTTGTGATCTTTTATATTTAGGTCCACTTGGCGTTTATTACACTATGTGGTATAGGATGTTGGCACAAATCTCTATTTTGTTAACTTATTTTTGTCTTCTTAGAAATTCTTATTAAATAGATAAAATTTACCTCAGTAGTTCATGTTATGTTAAGTTTAAACTTAATACTGGGCTGTTTAGTTGACCTCTTTCTGATTATTGCTTAGCTACTCTTGGGCAGGGTGCGAGTGGATACAACCATATCAGACCTGAAGGAAAGGATGGTATGGCGTATCTGTGACCACTTCTGTCCCTCAGAATCTACTTGGAGTAAGAGCCAAAGATGGCAAAATTTTCTTCATCAACATGGAAGGAGACAAGTGGTTTTCATGTTTAATCCTGTGGGTAAATGAACCAAACAAGGAAAGTATCAGAAAAACAACAGCAAAGCAATATAAGAAAACAAAAGAAGTAAAAATCATAAAAGGAAAAAAAATAGCTCAACATCCAAACCAGAGGGGTGGAGTCAAGATTGTGAAATAAAGGCAGGAACTTCCTTGAAATTTCCCAAATTCCCCTCAAAACAACTTTAAAATAGTTCCTCCAAAAAAAAAATTCTGTAGTGGAAGAAATAAAGAAATAATTGAGTGAAACAATTTTCCAGTTGAAGACAACGTAGAAGACTGGCAGCAAAGGGCTGCCTTTGGGTTGAGAGTAGAATATCTCATTGGGCTGAAAGCAGAGTGAAGTCCAGAGTAGGCTCCATCTTGCAAAGTCAGCCACAGGGCATGGAGGGGAGGTGACTCAGTCAAAGATGTGACTTCTGGAACCCTCAGCCTACAAATGCTAAGCAGGCCTGACAACTGGTCAGAAGAAGATTACAGGGGACTCTTTACTGACAGTGGGTGTAGGAGCTCATTATATTGCCAGTACAGAGTATCATGTCTCACTTCTGTAAGACAAAGGAGCACTAGCAAAATAGAGCATAGGGCTGTAGGAGAGTGGGGATGCTGATCACAACTGCAAGGCAAAAAAGAGTTCTTATGGTCATTCACAGATCAATGCACAGATCAGTGACCACATCTTTCCTTAGATTATACATTGTGGGAGAACTAAAAAAGTAGCAGACAGCCAGAACTCTCTCTGAAAAAAGAAGAAAGAAAGAAATGAAGCTTGGGATAGTCCTTCCTTTACCATAGGAGTAAAAGCCATCTTTAACATAAAGGTAAATGTCAAGAAATGGGTTGAAAAAAGTAAACAAACAATAACAAAAAACCTGACCATGGAAAATTATTGTGGTGACAGAGAAGGTAAAAGCACAAACTCAGAAGAAAACAACAAAGTCAAAACAGTTATATCCAAAGCCTCAGTGAAAAATGTGAATTGGTCTTCAATCACAGAGAGAATTTCTAAAGTTTCAAAAACTATCCATTTTTTATCCAATAAGAGTAGCAGAGGAAAACTGAGAAAAGAAATAATAGTGATGCTAAAAATAATGAAAATAGAGTCAACAGATTGGTAAAGAAGGAGCAAATAGTACTAAAGAAAATAAAACTTAAAAAAAACAGTATAGGCAAAATGGTAAAAGAGGCAAAAAATCTACTGAAGAGAACTACTTGTTAAAAAGAATTGTGAAAATGGAAAAAAGACGTACAAAAATTCACTAAACAAAACCTTTTTGAAAAGCAACATCTACCAAATGGAAAAAAAAAAGATAAATTTGAACTCATGAAAGAAAACAATTATTTAAATTTTATAATTAGGCAGTTGGAAGCTGACTCCACATGACCGGGGAAGCAATGCAACAAAATTAACAAATATAAGGAAATATGAAATATTTCATTAGAAAAACAAGTGACCTGGAAATAGATCCAGGAAAGATAATTTAAAAATCATTGGACTACCATGATTAAATGTCATGAAAAGAATAAATAAATTCTAGACATTCTATTTCAAGAAATCATGAAGGAAAACTGCTATGATATTTTAAAAATAAGGGGTAAAATAGACATTGAAAGAATCCACCATCATCTTCTAAAAAAGAATGAAAACTCCTAGGAATATTATAATCAAATGTCACAGTTTCCAGGTCAAGGAGAAAATATTTTAAGCATCCAGAAAGAAACAATTCAAATATTGGGGAGCCATAGTCAGGATAACAACGGATTTAGCAGCTTCTACATTAAAAAAGATTAGAAGGTTAAGAATCTGATATTCCAGAGGGCAAAGGAATTAGAATTACAACCAAGAATAACCTACCCAGAAATACTGAGTATAATTCTTCAGGGAGAAATGGACATTTACTGAAATATAAGATTTTCAACCATTCCTGATGAAAAAGCCAGATCTGAATAGAAAACTTAATTGTCAAAGTGTCAAGAGAATCATAAATAGCTAAACAGGAAAGAAAAATCATAAGGAATTCAATAGCATAAAACTGCTTACATTCATATAGGAGAAGACGATATTTGTTTCTCCTAAGAACATTATCATTATAAGGGCGGTGAGAAGGATTTTATAAAGACAAAAGGTCCAACTGTGCATAGACTATATTGGGATGCTAACAAATATTAAAATAAAATTAAGGAGTGCGTGTGTGTGTGTGTGTGTGTGTGAGAGAGAGAGAGAGAGAAAGAGAGAGAGAAAGAGAGAGAGAAAGACAGAGAGAGAGAGAGAGAGAGACAGAGAGAGAGAGAGACAGAGAGAGAGAGAGAGAGAGAGAGAGAGAGAGAGAGAGAGAGAGAGAGAGAGAGAGAGAGAGAGAGAGAGAGAGAGAGAGAGAGAGAGAGAGAGAGAGAGAGACGGCTATGATTCTCTGATATCTAAAAAAATTAAATTAGTAAGTAAGGATGCACTTGAAGTGGAAAGGAAGAAGTAGGGTGAGGTAAATAATGTCACATAAAAGAGACACCAAAAAACTGTTACAGTAAGGGGGAAATGGGTGTGGCAGACAACCCTTGAATCTTATTCACATCACAGTTGGCTCAGAGAAGGGCTAACGTATATACTCAGCTCAATATTGTAATCTATCTTACCCTACCGAGAAGTCAGAGGATAAAAATATAAGGGAAAGGAGGGGGCTGATAGAATGGAGGTCGCATTAGGGGAGGTGGAGGTCAGAAGTAAAACATTTTTGAGGAGGGACAGGGTAAAAGGAGTAAGAGAGAAGGATAAACAGGAGGCAAATAGGATGGAGGAAAATATACGGTAATCATAGCTATGGAAAACTTTTACAGCAAGTTTCTCTGGTAAAGGACTCATTTCTCACAAAATATAGAGAAATGAGTGTGTGTGTCCACCCTTCATTGCCAAAGAAGACCATTCCATCAGAGAAATAATGACATGACTTACATTTGACTTTGTTTTGAGTGAGGATGGGCTGTGCAGGTCACCAGCCTCACTTCTCCTCCAGAGCCACGTGAATCCAGTGACCAGATATTCATCAGGATGACTGGAGATGATCCAGGATGACAAGCAAGTTGGGTTGAATGATTTGCCCAAAGTCAGGCAGCTAGTGAGTGTCAAGTGTCTGAGGTGAGATTTGAACTCAGGTCCTCCTGACTCCTGCACTGGTTCTCTATCCACTGCACCTCCTCAAATTTGTCAAAATGCAAGTGATTTTCCAATTGATAAATGGTCAAAGGATTTGAATAGGCAGTTTTCAGATGAAGAAATCAAAGTTATCTGTAATTATAAGAAAAGTACTCCAAATCACTTTAAATTAGAGAAATATAAATATGAAAAATAAAATCAAAACTACCACCTCACTCTTCTAAGATTGCTTAAAATGACAAAAAAGGAACATGTTGACATGTGGGAGGAGATGGAGGAAAATTGCAACACTAAAGTATTTTTGGTGGAGTTGTGAACTGATCCAACCACTGTAGAAAAAAATGTGCAAATATGCCCATAGGGCTATAAAACTATGCATAGTCTTTGACCCAGCAATTCCACCACTAGCTCTGTATTCCAAAATTTAAAAAAAATAAATAAGGGACGCATATAACTATGTCTACAAAAATATTTACAGCTGTTCTTTTTGTGATTATAAAGATTTGGAAATTTCTTTAGGGAATGGTTGAACAAGTTGTGACATAGTAAGGGAATACTGTTGTGCTATAAGAAATGATGAACAGGATGATGTCAGAAAAAAAAAAAGTTGGGAAGTCTTACATGAATTGACGTAAAGTGAAGTAACAATGACCAGTGGGAAATTGCACATAGTAACAACACAATGATAAGAATGGCTAATTAATTAATTAATTAATTAATAAGATGATCCAGGCAATTTCTAAAGAATTTATGATGAGAAAATGGTATACATTTCCAGAGGAAAAATTATGGAGTCTAAATGCAGATCGTAAATTTTGTTTTGTCTTTATTTTTCTTGAGGATTTTTTTTGGGGGGGAAGGCAGGTCTCATAACTTTACTAATATGGAAATATGCTTTGTATGACTGCACATGAATAACATATATCAAATTGCTTGCCTTCTCAATAAGTAAGAGGGAAAGGAAGGGTAGGGGACAATTTGGAACACAAAAATTAAAAAAGTTAAGATTTTCTTTATAAGTGATTAGAAAAACAAAATATTTTAAAGATCCAAAGTACAGAGAAGATTGGTAGCAAGACATTTACGAGAATATAAACTATCTAAATGAATACTTAAAGAGAAAGCAAAGTTAACCAAAAATGGATGAAACGCAAAGTCATGCACATTCTCAAAAGATCACAGAACTGAAGAAGGAACTTTCAAAATGGTAGAATTTATGGCTTGCACAGCAGAAACATTGAAGTAGAAAAACTTGAATGGATTGCTGTCACTGTCAAATGAAGTGAAAGACAATACAAAATATGGGTAATCCAGATTCATATTTAAATAAATAACCTAGAAGAAGAGACATGGAGAATAATATATAACACAATCCCTATGCAAACAAAATAAAATGATCTTCAAGATATATCGAGTAGTAAGACATAAAGAAAAATAGGTCTTCGGGAGAATATAGTAAGTTAAAAATATCTGAACTATATAACATAAGAAATAATACAAGAAAATTTCCAAAAATTCTATAATACAAAGAGAGACTAGCCAAGGGAATCCAGAAATCACCAAGAGGAAACAAAATCAAGTAAACTCAATTTTGGAGACAATTGATGTACTTTATAAACCTGAGCTTAATCATCGATAAAAAAAGACTCATTCAATAATAGGAGAAATCTGAAACACTCTTTAAAAAAGTGGACATGAACATAGTGTTTAATTTGTAGGCCACATAAATGCAAGAAAAGTAAACCAATAAAGACCATAAGGGAAAGAATACAGCAAACGGTACTCCATATCCAGAAGGTATTACACTAAAGTAGAATATTAGAAAAGCTAGCAAAGAAGTGATTGCAACAACACGAAGAGAAACAGCAATGAATGGAGAATTGGTTCTAAAAGTATAAAAGGGGATATTTTTGAAAATGGAATTTAAAGAACTAAAAAGACTTATAAAGGAGGGGCAAATCAGACACATCATGGAATAAATTGCTGTCTTTCTTTCAGGTGAATCAATAAAATAAGTGAGATTAAAATGAAGCAGAAGAGAATACATGACACAGGAGAGGTGTGGTCAAGATAGAAGATAATAGGTTATGTAGGTGTCTTCCCATGGGTAGAAAATAAAAGGAATTAACAATACTATAGTCTCTCAGCCAGAAGAAGAGCTCTAGGAAAATGACTGAATTAGGTGAGGAATTGAAAAAGGGGATTTCCCCCTTTATTTCAAAGGCCTACATCTCAATTCATTTGTAAAAGGGACTCCAATTAATGTATTACCATGAAGGAAGAGGTATAGTCTCCAATGGGAGATGGAAAGCTTACAACACGAAAAATGTAAAGTTTCTGTACAGGAAGACTGCTCCATCTGAAAGGATAGCTTCTATGAAAAACATCTTGTTGGTTGGGTTTTAATGGCACTGACTGGGATTGTATGGGTCTGGAAGCTTACTTGATGCTGAGATTTGGTTCTAGCTGTGATGTCTGAAAAGTGCTGAGGCCCAGTAGAGTTTTTCTGCATTACTCTAAGCTTACACTGAAGCACTTGGAGGCCTGACCTCTGCAACATCTGGAAGATGCCTGTTTTGTCCTGGGCTGTGCTGAAGCAGGCAGAGCTCTGGGTATATGAAAATGCCAGCCCACTCTAGGTTATGTTAAAGCATGTGTAGGTCTGGCTCCTGGAGGAATACTGCCTGCCCAGGGCTACACTGAAGTGCATGTTGGTTCTCAGAGCTGGAGTCTATCAGTTTCCCTGGCTATGCTAAGACCGGTGAACATCCTGGAGTTGGATTTGCCATCTCCAACCACATGAAGGCTCAGGATCTTCTGCTGATTTGCTGAGATGGGACTTGCCTCTAGATTACTAGGCTGCTTCCTTTCCTGTACCGTGCTTTCATTTTACTGAGTGAAATGGACCTTTCTTTCAGACCTACAAGTGTCCTGAGATGAAAGGTCACTCCACCCTGTCTTTCCACTGGCTCCACTGTTCCTGTCTTTGTTCTTAGGTACTATTTAATAGCTATTTGGGGGTGAATATGGGAGCACTATAGAGATCTACTGGTTATCTGACATCTTGGCTCTTGGAAATATAAAATTCTAATTTAGGGGAAAAGCACCCCAAAACGAAAATATTAGAGATACAGGTGAATACAATACAGGGAATGGAAGAAAGTGATGAGTCCAGGATGAATCTTAGTTTGAAAGTATGACGTACTGGAAGGATAATGTTACCTTCTACAGTAATAGGAAAGGTGAGGGCAGGAACTGTTTTTGGTCAATAATTTGTCAGTTATTTCTCACTGAATCCCAACTGAGATTTTCTAGGTAAAATACTGGAGTTTTTTTGCTATCTCTTTCTCCAGCTCATTTTACAGAAGAGGAAACTCAGTCACATGGGGTTGTGACATTATCAGGGTCACACAGCTAGTAACTTTCTGAGGGTAGATTTGAACTCGGGGAGATAATTCTTCCTGACTTCAGGTGCAGCACTCTATCTACTGAACCCTCTGGGGTGGTGTGGGGGAGGTGCACAGGAAAAATATTGAGTTCCATTTTGAACATATTAAGTTTAAGATGTGTACTGGACATCTAGTGTCAACTGCCGAAAAGTTAATTGAAGATGTGAGATTAGAAGCGAGCAGAGAAATTGCAGCAGGACAGGTAAGTTTGGGATTCATCACCATCAAAATGTTAACTTAATCTATGGGAGTTAATGAGATTATCAAGCGAAGTAGCATAGACAGAGAGGTGAAGATGGCCCAGGACATAATATAGAGAAAAAATTTTAAAGTCAAAGGCCATGGTCAGGAAGAAAATAATTAAGGTTAAAGGGCATCCAGGAAAGGAGACAGAGAAAAAGCAATCAGATAGGTAGGAGGAGAACCAGGAGAGAGTGGTGTCCCAAAAATAGAGAATGTATCGAGGAGGCAAAAATAATCAACAATGTCAAAAGTTACAGAGATTTCAAAGAGAATGAGCATTGATAAAAGAATGTTGTATCGTTAGTAAACTTGAAGAGACCAGGTTAAATGGAATAATGTTGGAACTTGGATTTTAAAAGGTAAAGAAAAGGGGAAGAAGAGAGAGAGAAATATAAAAGGTAGATGGGCTTTTTGAGGAGATTATTTACAAAGGTTTAACAGTAAGCACACCAACATAAACAGGGGGGCTGCTATCACAGATTCTTTGATCCGTCTTTTTGAAAGGAAAGGCAACTTTTTTGGGATTAACAATCACTTTTAATCAAGCACATATATTATGCACTTAGTTCAGGGGAAAATGTTAGTACTCTGAACTTCAGATAAAATACAGAAAAATCAAAAATTAACACACAGGATTCTAACTGTCTGACATACAGGACAGATTAACAGATAACTATCTAACCATACATACATAGTTACCAGAAAGAGAAGCACCAAGATCTGGGTTTTCAAAGCCAGGGGTCACCTTAGCAGCTTTTCAGAGTTTCATCTAACAAAAAAACACTTCCAGTCCAAAAGTTCCAAAGTAAAACTTCACCCTCAGAGTGTTTATACAGTTGTTTTTTTTTTTTTTTTTTTTTTTAGAGCAAGAGGGCTTCACAACCCTTGAGAACCAGTGCCTTATTAGAAACTTAATAAGAGGTAGGGGCCTTCATATACATCTTCTTAGGCCTGTTAATGGGTAGGGAATATGTTTTTTAATCACACTATTCAATCAGATGCACTTCATTATACTAAAACAAAAAATGCATTATCAATACAAAAGGGAAGAAGAAATATAGGAAGATCATTAAAGGTTACAGAAGGATCAAGTGACAGTTTTTTTTTTCAGGATGAGAGAGAGCTATGCATGTTTTTAGGCAGCAGGACATGAGTAAATAAACATGTAGATACTGAAATTAAAAGAAATTGGGGTTACAGAGGATCCTATGTGTTGCACATGGGATGGAATGGTATCATTTTAAAAAAGGAGATTAGTGAAGGAGGAGACATCTGATCAATAGATATAGAAAATGGGAGAAGGGTTCATTGTAACTGGTATCTTTTTTCCCCCCATGAAATATAAGACGAGGTTCTAAGATGAGAGTGGGAAAGTGATGCATGAGATGTTTGATGAGGGATGAAAAGATTTGAAATGGTAGTTGTAGAGAACAGGATAGTGAGTTGACAAGATAGGTATAGCAGGACTGCCTAGCAACAATGAGAGTTCAGTTGATGTATTACATGAATTTATAGTGCATAAATTCAGAGAGTTCTGCGATTTTCTCCTTCTTTCAACAGGATATGTCTAGAATGAAAGACAATGACTGGGAATGATCTACGGCTTGGCCGAGCATAAAGAGCAATATGAAAAAGAGGTTAGGGATTCAAGAAATTAATATAGAGTTAAATTGATTCTCAAGAGGTCAAGACGGGGAAAGGATGGTAAAAGCTTACTGCAGGAAAATAGAGATTAAAGGACTGGCAGTCATGGTGTAGATAAGTGTAGTTTTTTTTAAAGGATGGCAGAAAGATGAAAATCTCAGAGATTATAAGTCATATAAAGGGATGTCAGTATTCTTGACCAGGGAAGTGGAGAGTTTGTGGATCACCACAAGATCAACAGAGCAATCATCATTGTACATATCTGAGATGGGATGAAATCTTAACTCCTGAAAGGAGCATAGGTTGAGGAACTGATTAGGATTTTTGAAGGATAATCAATATTTATGTGGAAGTCCCCTAGTATGAGACCAGGAGCTGGGGAGGAAAGACGAATAATAAGACAGGTATCAAGTGCATTGAGGAATAAAGTGAAATGAACTGAGAGTCAGCAGACAATGGCTACTAGGATTTAGATTGGATGCAAGATATGAATGGCATACACCTCAAGGTAATAGAAGTTCCTGAGCAAAGGAGAATGAGTGAAGATTCAACCAACACTATAAAAAATACTTAGATTGTGGTTGCAATCTAGGAGAAACCAAGTTTAATTAAGAGCTAGTAGATGGAAGGGATGAGAGAAGAAATACTAATTTTTATTATTTTATTTGTTTTCAATGTTCTACAATTACTTCCACATAACTTAGCTATTCCCCCTCCATCCCCCTCCTTCCCCCTCCTTCCGTCTCCTTCCCTCCTCCCTCTCTGAGACAGTATACAATTTTATATAGGTTCAACACATACATTCTTATTAAATACACTTTCACCTTACTCATGGGGTATAGTAGAATTAAAATGAATCGGGGTAATCATAAAGCAAACCAAAACATAATACAAAAGAAAATTCTCTGCTACATTCTGTGATTAAATTCTTTAGTTCTGGGGGAGAGGAGCCAAGATGGTGGAGTAGAAAGAAGCACATACACTTAGCACTTACCCCACAGACTATAAAATACCTGTAAAGAAGAACTCTCAACAAATTCTAGAGCAGCAGGAAGCACAGAACAACAGAGTGGAGGAGATTTCTGTCCCAGAGAGACCTGAAAGACCAACGGCAAAGGTCTGTTGCTCACCAGTACTCAGAACAGAACCCAGCCCTGCCTTGGCCACTACGCACTGAAAGGAGCAGATCCGACCAGACTTCAGGGACAGAATCTCCAGTGGCAGGGAAGATCCCTCAACCCACAGGCACGACAGGTCAGTGAGAGAGTCTTTTTGGCTGGCTCAGAGGGAACCAGGGTATCCCCATAACTCAGGTCTCCTCAGGAGGCAGCAGTAGAGGCAGCAGCAGACGGGGCTCACAAAGCAGGCAGTAGAACTGCATCCATTGTTGAAGATCTCATCAGAAAGCTCCTGAAAGAACTGAACCCTGTGTGCCAGCCTTACTTCCATCTGAGCAGTTGAACTTAATCTCACACTGAATAGCAGCCCTGCCCCTACCAAAAGCCTCTGAGGCTTGGGAGCAACTCATTTGAATCTCAGTCCCCAAGTTCTGGCTTGGTGGAACTGGAAGTGAGGTGGTTGTGGAGAGGAAACTCAGAAGTCAAGTAAATGGCTGGGAAAATTCCCAAAAAAGGGAAATAAGTAAGACCACAGAAAGTTACTTTTTTGGGGAACAGGTGTCTCTCCCCATCCTTTCAGATGAGGAAGAACAAGGCATACTGTCAGGCAAAGTCAAGGCCCCTGCCTCCAAAGGGAACTAAAGCTTGGCTCAGGCAATAAAAGAACTTAAAAAACAAGCTAGCATCTTACTAAAGGAGAAACAAAAAATATTGAGGAAAATAACAGTTTTAAAAAGAGACTAATTCAATTGGAAAAAGAGGTACAAAAAACCAACAAGGAGAAGGAGGTTTTAAAAAGCAGAATTAACCAAATGAAGGAGAAGGTTCAAAATATCACTGAGCAAAATAATTCACTGAAAAAGAGAATTGAGTTCAGAGAAAGGAATGACTTCGAGTTAAACTAAGCAGTTAGTAAAAAAAAAAAAAAACAAAAAACAAAAAAAAAACCCAAAATTTGAAAAAAATAGAAGATAATGTGAAACCACTCATTGGAAAAAACAACTGACCTGAAAAAGAGTTCCAGGAGAAATAATTTAAAAATTATA
Source organism: Notamacropus eugenii (assembly GCF_028372415.1). Lineage (NCBI taxonomy): Eukaryota > Metazoa > Chordata > Mammalia > Diprotodontia > Macropodidae > Notamacropus > Notamacropus eugenii. The sequence goes on along the minus strand of NC_092874.1, from coordinate 358,142,067 downwards.
GGACTACCTGAAAGCCATGATCAAAGAAAGAGCCTAGACATTATCTTCCATGAAATTATCCAGGAAAACTGCCCTTATGTTCTAGAATCAGAGGGCAAAATAAATATTGAAAGAATTCGCTGATCACCTCCGGAAAAAGACCCGAACAGAGAAACTCCTAGAAATATTGTGGCCAAATTTCAGAGTTCCTAGATGAAGGAGCAAATACTGCAAGCAGCTAGAAAGAAGCAATTCACGTACTGTGGAAATACAATCAGGACAACACAGGATCTGGCAAATTCAACATTAAGGGATAGAAGGGCTTGGAATGAGATATTTCACAAGTCAAAGGAACTGAGATAGAAACCAAGAATCACCTACCCAGCATATCTGAGTATAATACTTCAAGGTAAAAAATGGTAATTCAACAATATATACGACTTTCAATCATTCTTGTTGATAAAAAGACCAGATCTGTATAGAAAAATTTAACTTCCCAAGACAAGATTCAAAAGAAACATGTAACAATAAACAGGAAAGAAAAATCATAAAAGACTTTCTAAAGCTGAACTGTTTGCATTACTATATGGAAAGAAAATATTTTTAACTCTTGAATCTTTTCTCAGTATTTGGGTAGATGGAGAGATTGTACATACACACAAACACTCACATACACATGGATAGATAGAGAGTAAAGAGTGTGTTATATCAAAAGAAATGATATCCACACAAAAAATAAGATAAAATAAAATGATAAAAATAAGGGGTGAAGGAGGAAAATTCCTGGAAGAGATAGGGAGAAATAGAACAGGGCAGGCTATAGCTCATAAAAGAGATAAGAAAAATCTTATTCAACTGAGGAGGTAAGGGAGAAGGGGAGAGGGGGGGAAACAAAGCTAATCTCTCCACGTGTGGCTGAAGGAGGGAATAACATGCTTACTAAATTTGATATGAAAATTTATATCACACCACAGAAAAGAAGGAGAAGAGGTGGCAAGTGGGGTGAGGGGACTGTTAGAAGGGAGGGTATATGGGAAAAGGGAGTCACTAGAAATAAACACTTTTGAGAAGGGACAAGGTCAATTTTAGTGAAAGAAAATAAAGGGGAATAGAGTAGAACAGAGGCCAACGTAATTAGTAGTGCACAGTGACATGATTATCATGGAAGTTTTTGCAAAAGAACACATATTTAGTAGGTATTGAATTGCTTCCCTTCTCAGTGAGGCTGGGGAGCGGGGGGGGAGAGAAGTTGGAAATCAAAGTATTAGAAATGAATACTGAGAATTTTTATTGCATATAATCGGGAAATAAGAACTACAGGGAATGGGATATAGAAATTTATCTTGCCCTACAAGAAAAGTGAAAAGATAGGGATAAGGAAAGGGTGGGATGTGATAGAAGGGAGGGTACATTGAGGCAAGGAGGAATCAGAATGCAAGGTATTAGGAAGCGGGGGGAAGAGAGTGATGGGGAGAAAAATTGGACATGTTACAAAGTGAGGTAAAAGCAATTAGTATCAAAACAATTGACTGAATTAATTACTGAGAATAAATCAATGACATCTTTAGTTTGGGGTAAGGAATTTCAGTCTAAATTTCCTAGAGGAAGGTAGCATCAGGTAAAATTGGGCATTGATGGAAAAGCTAAGGTTTTAGTGGTAAATTTGATTTTATGATTGCTATTTAATCAGGAACTAGAACATGTATAGAAAGGCATGTAAGCCACTTAAGACTTGCCTCAAAAGATGTTCCTTAGCCAAAGTGGAAATTATAATCATATTTGAAACCTGGTTATTGGGACTTGTCATTTTTTAGATGCTATGGGACAATTAAGTGACTGTTCTCCTGAATCTAACTCCAGGTATGGGTAGCAAGAAAGGCGATCTGAGCCTCCAACCCATGATGTCAGTAAGCTGGTGAGATGCTGGAATGAACTGCAAAAGGTGATCTTATGGGAAGGGTGGGAGAGCGACTGTTCAGCCTGGGCTGAGGTAGGATTCTCCTGACTCAATTTCCCCACTGACACCTGGCAGACCTCAAGCTTGACTGAATGCAAGTGGATAATCTAATCTTGCCTGGAACTGACACGAAGTCAGGGAGATATCGTATCCCTGAAATGTCCCTACTCTTGGTGGCAATTTCCTATAGTCAAAAATTTTGCAAGCTTAATACCAGATCTATTCAGTTACAGATTATTGGTAGGGGAACATCCAAGGTTAAGTTAAAACTAAGCTATTAGGCAACAACAATAAGTTAGCGTCCTTTAATTCTCAGCAATTCTGTGGAGACAATTAGGTCAAGAGCTTGTGACGTTAGCAACTTAAATATTATTTGTGTCTCAGTTGGTTAATGTTTAAAAAAAATATTTTATGGCTCATTTTGTAAATGCTTTAAAAAGAAGTATCACCTTATCAAAAATTTGAATTGTTTTCTCTATTATAAACTGTTAAGAAATGAAAAATTAAAAAAATTAAAAAAAAATTCTTTAGTTCTTTCAATAGATGTGGAAGGCATTTTGCCTTAAGAGACCTTTGGGAATTTTTTAAGTCCTTGTATTGTAATGAAGTTCTAAGTCTACCAGAAAAAAATCCTCACACTCTGTGATTGTTGTTGTGTACAAGGTTCTCCTGGGTCTTCTCCTTTCACTCAGCATCAGTTCATATGACTCTTTCCAGGCCTCTCTGAGGTCGTTCTGTTCATCATTTCTTGTAGCACAATAGTATTCCATTACATTCATAAATCACAATTCATTCAGCCGTTTCCCAATTGATGGACATTCCCTTGACTTCCAGTTTTTTGATACCACAAAGAGCACTGCTATAAATATTTTTGTACTAGTGGGACCCTTTCCCATTTTTATGATCCATTGGGAATACAGTCCTAGAAGCAGCATTGTTAGCCCTGCCTCTTGAAATTTTCACTCAACGTACTGCATCTGGCAGGACATAGACGTATTTATAATTATCCTTTTCTATCATCTTTTCCAACTACTTGGATACACACGTGAATTTCAGAAAACCATTAATTCAATGGCTCTTTTTCTTATAAATTTGAATCAATTCTTTACCAATCTTGGTAATGAGCCATTTAAAAAATACTGTAGATACGTTTTCCTCATTAATGGCTTAGCATTTAATTATAGCTACATTGATCATGTGTGATGAAAAAGATTTTGAAATTTTATATCATTAAACCTGTCAATTTTGTTTCCTGTATTCACTTCTGTCCCTTACTTGTTCACTTCTCTCTACATAAAATATTCTTGTTTATCGAATATGCTTCAGGTGTGACTTCTAATGTTTCCATTTGGAGCTAAGTTGAAGATATGGTGTGAGAGGTTGGCTTATGCATAATTTCTTCCAGACTTTAACAGGCTAATTTCCATGGAATTTGTGTTTAACTCATGAGGTCATATCACTGTAGTCTTTGCTTCTGCTGACGACTCTAATTTACTGCATGTTTAACCCATATCACACAGTTTTTTGTGCTTTCTTCTTTGTAGTCCTATATGTATTCTGATTCTCAGAGCGTCTACTTTAATAACTAATTTTAATTATTTCTTATTTTAAATAAATTCATTTGTTTTCAGTTTTCAAGATTCACTTCCACAAAATTTTGAATTTCAAATTTTCTCCCATCTCTCCCCACCACCACCTCAAGACAGTGTGTATTCTCATTGTTCTTTCCTCCACTTGTCCTTCCTTCTGTCTCCACACCCCTCTTATCCCCTTCTCTTCTATTTTCCTATAGGGTAAGAGAGAATTCTATACCCCAGTGCCTATATATCCTATTTCCTAGTTGCATGTAAAACAATCTCTGACATTCTTTTTTGTAGCTTTGAGTCCTACATTCTCTCTCTTCCCCCTGCACAGTCCATATTCACTGAGAAGGCAAGCAATTCAATGTAGGTTATATACGTGTGCTCATGCAAAAGACCTCCATATTAGGCATGTTGTGAAAGACTAACTATATTTCCCTCTATCCTGTCCTGACCTCCATTTATTCAAATCTTTCCTTTGATTTGTTCCTCTGCAAAAATGTTTACTTCAGGTTGTCCTTCCCCCAATCTTCCATCCCTTCTATTATCACCTCTCTTTTATCCCCTTTCTCCCTGCTTTCCTGTAAGGTAAGAAATATTTTCATACACAATTGAGTGTGCATGTTATTTCCTCTTGAAGTCAAAGCAAATGAAAGAAGGCTCAATTAATCCCGCTCACCTTCCCCTTCTTTGTTTCACATTATCTTCCATTTTCTCATTCTTTTGGTTTTGTTTTGTGATTTCTTGATTTCTCATAAAGTCATTAGCCTCCATCTGTTCCATTCTAATTTTTGAAGAACTATTTTCTTCAGTGAATTTTTGAACCTCCTTTTCCATTTGGCTATTTCTGCTTTTGAAAACATTCTTCTCCTCATTGGCTTTTTGAACCTCTTTTGTCAATTGAACTAGCCTATTTTAAAGGTGTTATTTTCTTCAGCATTTTTTTGGGGTCTCCCTTAGCAAGGTGTTGACCTACTTTTCATGATTTTCTTGCATCTCTCTCATTTCTCTTCCCAATTTTTCCTCCACTTCTCTTACTTGATTTTCAAAATCATTTTTGAGCTCTTCCATATCCTCAGACCATTGAATATTTATTTTGGATGTTTGGGATACAGAAGCTTTGACTTTTATGTCTTTCGCTGATAGTAAATATTGTTCTTCCTCATTAGAAAGGATGGGAGAAGATATCTGTTTACCAAGAAAATAACCTTCCATAGTCTTATTTTTTCCTTTTTTGGGCCATTTTCCCAACCAGTTACTTGACTTTTAAGTCCTTTGTCAAGAGTAGGGTATACTCTGGAAATCTGTAAGATCTCAGTTCCTCCAAGATGACAGAATCAAGAGTGTACACTGGTCTGGGAGCACAGAGAGAGATTTGTGCCCTGAATCTTAGTGGAGTTTCCTCTCCACAGCCACCTAGCTTCCAGTTCTGCCAGGCCAGCACTGGGGGCTGAGATTCAGATAAGCTGCATGGGTAGGGCAGCCATGTAGTGTGAGATAAAGATCAGCTCCCTCAGGACCTCTACAAAGGGTGGAGGTAAGAATGGGCTGCTCAGTGCCCCCTGGGTTTTTATGATCCAACAATGGATGTGAGCTACTGTAGGGGCTGTTGTGGGAAACTGCTGCCACCTGCCTGATGTGGTCTCTGCAGCTGCTGCCTAAGGCTAGAGCTATGGGAAGGCCCTTCTCCCTTTCTGGCCAGCTGAATAAACCCTGTCACTGCCCTTTAACGCCTGTGGGCTGAGGGATGTGTGAACCCGCTGCTACTGTGACTGGAGATTCTGCCCCTGATGGCTGTTATATATGTATATGTATATGTATATGTATATGTATATGTATATGTATATGTATATGTATATGTATGTATGTATACATATGTATATATGTATATATAGATATATCTATACGTAGATATCTATATCTATCTATTTATCTATCTATCATCTACCTATCTATCTGTCTGTCTGTCTCTCTATCTATCTATATGTGTGTATATATATATACATATATATGTATGTATATGTATACCTTCCAACAGTTTTTAATACAGAGAAAGTTCTCATGAGTTAGAAATATTATTCAAGGTTAAGAATGGATAACATAATTTCCGTTTCCTGTTTACCTTGTCATGCTTCTCTTGATTCTTGTATTTGAAAGTCAAATTTTCCATTTAGCTTTGGTTTTTTCAACAAGAATAGTTGGAAGTCCTCAATTTCATCATAAAAGTGCAATGCAAGCCCAGCCTACCAACAGCAACAACAACAACAAAAAAATCCGACATAGTTAACTTCATTCTCTTCCATTCAGTTCCAGTTTGACATTCATCTACATATTAATGCACCCATATGGAGGACATATTTTTCTTTGAAGCAACGATTTTTTGCTCATTTACTTCTTATATGAATAAGTGAGCCAAACACTTTTGAATGTTAGGCACTCATAAATGAATTGCAATATTCCAAATTTTCATGCAATTATGATAATGCCGTCTAGAAACAAGCATGTTTTAGCACCCATTGTGAGGCAACAACCTACAAAGATGAAAATAAATTAATAAAAATACTCCACTGTTAGAAAATTTTGGTTCAGATTTCACCTCTGTTATTTACTACACATATAAAGTTTGACTGAACACTAATCCTCCTGATTTTCAGTTTTATCACCTGTCAAATAGAGATGTTGCTCCATATGACTTTTGTGTGGTCTTTCAGCTCTGCACTTTTATAACATGAACTTCTACCTCATTGAAAATTAGTGTTCCTTTTTAAGAACTGATAATCTTAGTAGAAGTAGGGACCTGCCTGAACTCTCCCCCCAAGTTTCTCCAAATACCTGTAAAAAGAAGTCTAAACAAATTGTAGAGCAACAAAAGCCACAAAATGACAGAATGAAGCAGACTTACAGCCCAAGACAATCTACAAGGGTCCTATTGTACCAGGCTCAGAGCAGAGAGCAACCCAGAGTGGGCTGTGCACAGATGGGCTTCAAACAGGCCATAGGGTGCTGAATCAGTTTCCAGACTTTTCAATCCACAAACACCAAAGACACCTTGAAAGGTCAGTGGGGAAACTCTTGTGAGAGATGGCCATGGCGTGGCACCAACCGCAGGCATTATCAAGGAAAACTGCCAGATATTTAAGAACCAGAGGGTAAAACAGAAATGGAAAGAATCCATCAATCATATCATGAAAGGTAAGTCAAAAGGAAAACTCCTAAGAATATTTTAGGCAGATTTAAAAGTTCTCAGGTCAAAGAGAAAATATAAGTAGCCAAAAAAGAAACAATTCAAGTATTGTGGAAATTACAATAAGGATAACACAAAATTTAGCAACATCTACACTAAGGGATCTGAGCGTTTGGAATATGGCATTCTGGAGGTCAAAGTAGATACCAAGAATCACTTATGCAGCAAAACTGAGTATAATACTTCAGATAAAAAAAGGAATTTCAATGTAATAGAGGATTTCCAATCATTCTTGTTGAAAAGACCAGAGCCGAATAGAAAATTTGACTTTGAAGTACAAGAATCAAGAGAAACATGAAATTGTAAACAGGAAAGAGAAGCCATAAGGGGCCATCATTAAATTTTAACTATTTTCATTTCTACATGGAAGGAGTTTGTAACTCATGAGAACTTTCCCAATATTCAGTAGCTAGAGGGAATATGTGTGTGTTTATGTATGCAGGTGTATATGCATATATGCACATATGGATGTATGTCTATGTGTGTATATAGAGGGTACAGTGGGAATATGAAGAGAGGATACCTAAAGAGAAAGGGAGAGGTAAAATGTAGTAAATTATCTCACATAAAAGAGACAAGGAAGAGTTTTTACAATAGAGAGGAAGAGGTGGGAGGTAAGAGGAATTAAATGAGATTTACTGTCATGAGATTTGGCTTATGCAGGGAATAACTCACGTTCAATTGAGTATGGAAATCTATCTTTTTTAAAAAAAAAATATTTATTTGGAGTTTTCAGCATTCATTTCCACAAGGTTTTGAGTTCCAAATTTTCTCCCCACCTCTCCTCTCTGCACATCCCAAGACAGTGTGCATTCTGATGACCCTTTCCTCTAATCTACACTCCATTCTATCACATCCCTCCTTTGCCTTTCCCCCATCTGCTGTATTTTCTTGTAAGGCAAGATAGATTTCTCTACCTCATTACCCATATACCTCATTCTCAGTTTTATGTAAAAACAATTTTTAACATTTGTTTTTAAAACCTTAAGTTCCAAATTCTCTCCCTTCCTCCCTCTCCAACAAGAGAGCAAGCAATTCGATACATGTTATTCACGTGTAGTTATGCAAAGGTATGGAAATCTATCTTGCCCTGAAGGAAGGCAGGTGGGAAGAGGTTAGGAGAGGGAGGATAATAGAAGAGACAACAGATTGAGGGAACTGAAAATCAGAAGCAAACACTGTTGTGGGGAAACAGGTCAAGGGAAAGAATGGAATAAATGGAGTGTAGGACAGGATAGAGGGAAATGGGGGTAGTGTTTTGCACCATGACTGTTACAGAAGAGTTTTGCATGGCTACACATGTATGACCTATATCAAATTGCTTCCTTTCTCATTGAGGGTGGGTGGGGAGGGAGAAGGGGATCAAGTATGTAACTGAGAGCTTTAAAAACGAATGTTAAAAAATTGTTTTTGTGTGCAACTGTGGAAGAAGTTGTACAGGCAGTGGGTTACAGAAATTTATCTTGCCCAACAGGAAAATAGAGAAGAGGGAGAAATAGAGAAGGGGGGTGTTGGAAGGGAGGACAGATAGGGGAAAGGCATGTTTGGGGTGCATGCTGTCCAGGCTGGGGGAGGGAAAAGACAGGGAGATTATTTGGAATTCAAAATATTGGGGAAGTTAATGTTGAAAATAAAGAAGTTAAATTTTTCATAAAAATAACTAATGACCTTATGCAGAACTGATACGCATGCAAATCATAGCTACAAATGCTTGGAATACTATGAAGTCCAAAGAATTACATTTGCTTGTTACACAAATGTCAGAAAAATAAAACTACCGGCAGTCATAAGTACACATACCTGGTACCAACAATTACTTCACTGTTTTTTCTTTTCAATTAATTTTATTGATTTTGAGGGTTCGACAATCACTACCACAAAACTTTAGATTTATTCCCCTGCCTCCCCTGTCCATCCTCTCTCCCTCCCCAAGATGGCATACAATTGTATAAAGGTTCTACACATACTTTCCTATTAAATACATTTTCACTGTAGTCATGCTGTGTAGAAGACTTAAAAAGAATGAGAGAACTCATAAAACAAACCAAAATATAATACACACACACACACACACACACACACACACACACACACAAATGACTGAATACATTTTGCGATTGAATTGCATAGCCGTTTCACTGGATGTGGAAGACATTTTGCCTTAAAAGATTATTGGGAATTTTTTTAAGTCTTCGCATTGCAATGAAGTTCCAATTCTACTAGAAAAATGCTCTTGCATATTATGGTCATGGCTGTGCACAAAGTTCTCCTGGTTCTGCTCCTTTAACGCAGCATCAGATCATATAAGTCTTTCCAGGCCTCTCTGAAGTGTTCTTGTTCATCATTTCTTATAGTGCAATATTATTCGATTACATTCACATACCATAATTTATTCAGCTATTCCCCAATTGATGGACGTCCCATTAATTTCCAGTTTTTGGCCACCACAAAGAGGACTGCTATAAATATTTTTGTACATGGAGGACCCTTTTCCATCTTTATGATGTCTTGGGGATTCAGTCCTAGAAGGAGTATTGCTGGGTTAAAGGGTGTTCATATTTTTGTAGCCCTTTGGGCATAGTCCCAAATTGCTCTGCAGAATGGTTGGATCAGCTCACAGCTCCACCAACAATGAATTAATGTTTCAGCTCTCCCACACCGTCTCCAACATTTATCATATTACTGTTCTGTCATGCTTACCAATCTCATAGGTGCGATGTGGTACCTCTCAGTTGTTTTCATTTGCATCTCTCTAATCAATAGTGATTTGGAGCATTGTTTAATATAACTTTAGATATCTTTAATTTCTTCCTCTGAAAACTGCTTGTTCATATCCTTTGACCAATTATCAATTGGGAAATGACTTGTATTTTTGAATATTTGATTCAGTTCTCTATACATTCTAGAAATAAGATCTGTATCACAGACACTGGTTGCAAGAATTCTTTCTGCGTTTTCTCCATCCCTACGAATATTGGTTGCATTGGGTTTGGTTGGGGGAAAACTTTTCAGTGAAATATAATCAAAATTATCTATCTTGCACTTCATAATGTTCTCTGTCTCTTCTTTAGCCAAAAATTCTTCCCTTCTCAATAAATATGATAAATACACAATTCCTTGTTCAACTAATTTGCTTATAGTATAAATTTTTATACCTAGATCATGTACACATTTGAACTTTATTCTTGTGTACAGTGTCAGGTACTGGACTATGCCTAGTTTCAGTTTCCACCACACTGTTATTAAATTTTTCAAGCAATTTTTGTCGAACAGTGAGTTCTTATCCCAGAAGCTGGAGTCCTTGGGTTTATCAAACAGGAGATTGCTATATACATTGCCTACAGTATCTTGAGTACCTAGTATATTCCACTTGCCTACCCTTCTGTTTCTGAGCCAGTACCAAGTGGTTCTGCGAATTGCTGCTTTATAGTACAATTGGAGATCAAGTAGCACTAGGATACCTTTCCTAGCATTTCTTTTCATTAGTCCACTTGATATTCTGGACCTTTGATTCTTCCAGATGAATTTTGCTATTATTTTTTTCAACTCTAGAAAATAATTACCTGACAATTTAATTGGCATGACACTACATAAGTAAATTAATTTACCCACAAGCAACTGATGTTTTTCCACTTACTTAGGTCTGACTATATTTGGGCAAAAAGTGTCTTGTAAGTGTATTCATATAATCCCTGGGTTTGTTTTGGCAAGTAAATTTCCAAATATTTTATAATGTGTACCCTAGTTTTAAATGGGATTTCTTTTTCTATCTCTTGCTGTTGGGCTTTGTTACTAATATACACAAATGCAGAAGATTTGTGTGGGGTTTTTTTGAAACCTGCAACTTGGCCAAAGTTGTTTATTATTTCAAGTAGTTTTTTAATTGAATCTCTGGGATTCCCTAAGTATATCATCATACCCTCTGTAAAGAGTGATAATTTAGTTGCTTCTTTGCCTATTCTAATTCCTTCAATTACTTTATTTTATCTAATTGCTACAGCTAATATTTCTATTACCATATTGACTAATAGTGGCCATAATGGACAATCCTTGTTTCACCCCTGATCTTACTGGAAATGCATCTACCTTACCTCCCTTACATACAATGCTTGCTGAAGGGTTTACGCAGATACTGCTTATTATTTTACGGAAAGTTCCCTGTATTCATATTATCTCTAGTGTTTTTCGTAAGAAGAGGTCTTGTGTTTTGCGCAAAAAAAAATTTAGTAGCTTTTTTTAAATTTTTAATTAATTTATTTAACTTTTAACATTCATTTTCACAGAATTTTGGGTTCCAAATTTTCTACCCATTTGTCCCCTCCCCCCACCCCAAAACACCGAACATTCTGATTGCCCCTCATCAATCTGCCCTCTCTCCTGTCATTCCTCCCTTCCCTTGTCCCCACCTTCTCTTTTGTCCTGTAGGGCCAGATAACTTTCTATACCCCTTTACCTGTATTCCTCACTTCCTAGTAGGAAGAACAGTACTCGACAGTTGTTCCTATAACTTTGAGCTCCAACATCTTTTCATCCCTCCCTCCCCACCCATTCTCTTGGCGAAGGCAAGCAATTCAATATAGGCCATATCTGTGTAGTTTCGCAAATGACTTCCATAATTGTTGTGTTGTGTAAGACTAACTATATTTCCCTCCATTCTATCCTGCCCCCATTGCTTCTATTCTCTCTTTTGATCCTGTCCCTCCTCAAGAGTGTTGACTTCAGATTGCTCCCTCCTCCCATTGCCCTTTCTTCCATCATCCCCCCCACCCTGCTTATCCCCTTCTCCCTCACTTCCCCATACTGTAAGATACGTTTTCATACCAAAATGAGTGTGTATTTTATTCCTTCCTTGAGTCAAGTGTGATGAGAGTAAACTTCATGTTTTTCTCTCACATCCCCTCTTTTTCCCTCCACTAAAAAGTCTTTTGCCTGCCTCTTTTATGAGAGATAATTTGCCCCATTCCATTTCTCCCTTTCTCCTCCCAATATATTTCTCTCTCACCACTTAATTTCATTTTTTTAAAGATATGATCCCATCCTATTCCATTCACTCCGTGCTCTCTGTTTCTGTGTGAGAGAGAGTGCACATGCACACGAGCGAGCATGTGTGTGCACGTGCATGCGTGTATGTGTGTGTGTGTATGTAATCCCACCAACTACCCAGATACTGAAAAGTTTCAAGAGTTACAAATATTGTCTTTCCATGTAGGAATGTAAACAGTTCAACTTTAGTAAGTCCCTTATGACTTCTCTTTGCTGTTCACCTTTTCATACTTCTCTTCATTCTTGTGTTTGAAAGTCAAATTTTCTTTTCAGCTCTGGTCTTTTCATCAAGAATGCTTGAAAGTACCCAATTTCATTGAAAGACCATTTTTTCTCCTGAAGTATTATACTCTGTTTTGCTGGGTAGGTGATTCTTGGTTTTAGTCCTAGTTCCTTTGACTTCTGGAATATCCCAGTCCAAGCCTTTCGATCCCTTAATGTAGAAGCTGCTAGATCTTGTGTTATCCTGATTGTATTTCCACAATACTTGAATTGTTTCTTTCTAGCTGCTTGCAATACTTTCTCCTTGACCAGGGAACTCTGAAATTTGGCCAAAGTGTTCCTAGGAGTTTCTCTTTTTGGATGTCTTTCAGGCTGTGATTGGTGGATTCCTTGGATACTTATTTTGCCCTCTGGTTCTAGAATCTCAGGGCAGTTTTCCTTGATAATTTCATGAAAGATGATGTCTAGGCTCTTTTTTGGATCATGGCTTTCATGTAGTCCCATAATTTTAAATTGTCTCTCCTGGATCTGTTTTCCAGGTCAGTTTTTTTTTCCAACGAGATATTTCACATTGTCTTCCATTTCTTCATTCTTTTGGTTTTGTTTTGTGATTTCTTGGTTTCTCATAAAGTTATTAGTCTCCATGGGTTCCATTCTAATTTTGAAAGAACTGTTTTCTTCAGTGAGCTTTTGAACCTCCTTTTCCATTTGGCTAATTCTGCTTTTGAAAGCATTCTTCTCCTTATTGGCTTTTTGAACCTCTTTTGCCAACTGAGTTACCCTATTTTTCAAGGTGTTATTTTCTTCAGCATTATTTTGGGTCTCCTTTAGCCAGGTGTTGACCTGCTTTTTATGCTTTTCTTGCATTTCTCTCATTTCTCTTCCCAGTTTTTCCTCCACCTCTCTAACTTGATTTTCAAAACCCTTTTTGAGCTCTTCCATGGCCTGAGCCCATTTAATATTTATTCTGGATGTTTGGGATACAGAAGCCTTGACTTCTGTGTCTTTCCCTGAAGGTAAGCATTGTTCTTCCTCGTCAGAAAGGAAGGGAGGAGATACCCGTTCACCAGGAAAGTAGCCTTCTGTGGTCTTATTTTTTTCCCCTTTTCTGGGCATTTTCCCAGCCAGTGACTTGACTTCTGAGTATCCTCTTCACCCCCACCTTGCCTCCAGATCTGCCCAGCCAGCACTTGGGGTAGGAGATTCAAATGCTGCTTCCCAGCCTCAGGGCTTTGGGAAGAGGCAGGGCTGCTATTCAGTGTGAGATTAAGTTCAGATGCTGAGGGGGAGTGGGGCAGGGCTACCACACAGGGCTCATTTCCCTCAGGGGCTTTGTGCAGAGACCTTCAACAATGGATCTAAGCTCCTGTGTGCTTTGGGAGACCTGGTCTTCTGCTGCCTCCATGGCTGCCTCCACTGCTGCCTCCCAAGGGGGCCTGAGTTATGGGGACACCCCACTCCCCTCTCGACCAGTCAAAGTGACCCTCTCAGCAACCTTAGGCACCTGTGGGTGGAGGGACCTGCGCAGACTCTGGAGATTCCATCCCTGAATCCTGCTGGGATCAGCTCCTCTGAGTGCTGGGCAGCCAAGGCCAGGCTGGGCTCTGCTGTGGGTCTGGTGTGCGACTGACCTTTTGCATCAGTTTTTCACGGCTCTCTGGAATGGAAATCTCCTCCACTCTGTTGTTCTGTGGCTTTTGCTGCTCCCGAATTTTTTGGGAGTTCTTCTTTACAGGTGTTTTATGGGCTGTGGGTTTTGGAGCTAGCATATGTGTGTCTTTCTACTCCGCCATCTTAGCTCCTCCCCTTGTCAAAAGGTTTTTTTTTGTGTCTATTGAGATAATCCTATGGTTTCTATTAGTTTTGTTGTGGATATGATCAATAATGACAAGAGTTTTCCTAATATTGAAACAACCCTCCATTCCTGATATGAATCCTACCTGATCATAATGTATTATTCTGGTGATAAGTTGCTGTATTTTTTTGGTCAACATCTTATTTAAAATTTTTACATCTATATTCATTAGAGAAATTTCTCCATAATTTTCTTTCTCTGTTTTGTCACTTCCTGGGTTATATATCATAACCATATTTCTACCATAAAAAAGAATTTCGGACAACTACTTCTTTCCAAATTTTCCCAAGTAGTCAATATAGCATCGAAATTAACTGTTATTTAAAGGTTTGATAGAGATCATTGGGAAATCCATCTGGCACGGGAGATATTTTCCTAGTGATTTCATTGATGATTTTTTCAGTTTCTTTTTCTGAGATGTGGGTGTTTAAGTATTCAATTTCCTCTTCTGTTAATCTGGGTAATTTATATTTTTAAAAATATTCATTTATCTCATTTAGATTGTGGAATTTATGGGCATAAAGTTGGACAAAGTAATTTCTCATTATGATTTTAATTTCTCCCTCATTGGAGGTGAGTTCACCCCTTTCATTTTTGATATTGGTAATTTGGTTTTCTTTTTTCTTTTTTTTTTAATCAGATTGTCCAAAGGTTTATCACTTTTATTAGTTCTTTTCATAAAACCAACTATTACTTCTATTTATTAGTTCAATAGTTTTCTTAATTTCATTTTTCTAAAATTTCTCCTTTGGTTTTCAGTATTTCTAATTTGGTATTGAGGTGGCGATTTTCAATTTGTTCTTCTTCTAGTTTTTTTCAGCTGCAAGCCCAAGTCATTGATCTCCTCTTTCTTTATTTTATTCATGTGGGCATTCAAAGATATAAAATTTCCCCTAACAACTACCTTTGCAGTGTCCCATAAAATTTCCTAGGTTGTCTCATTATTGTCATTCTCTTGAATGAAGTTGTTGATTGTTTGTATGATTTGTTGATTAACCTACTACTTCTTTAGGATTAGATTATTTAGTTTCCAATTAATTTTGGCCTATCTTTCCATGACTTTTTATTATATATAATATTTATTGCATTATGATCTAAGAAGGATACATTGACTATCATTGCCTTTCTGCCCTGGATTGTGGGGTTCTTTTGCCCTAGACCATGGTCAATTTTTGTATATGTGCCATGTCTGACTGAGAAAAAGGTATATTCTTTTCTATCCCCATTCAATTTTCTCCAGAGATCTATCATACCTACTTTATCCAGAGTTTTATTTATCTCCTTAACTTCTTTCTTGTTTATTTTGAGGTTGGATTTATCAAGTTCTGAGAGGGGGATATTGAGGTCTAATATTGATATTGCTGTCTATTACTTCTTGCAACTCCCCCAACCTCTCCTTTAAGAATTTGCATGCTATACCCCTTGGAGCATACATGTTTAGTAATGATAATGCTTCATTGTCTATGGTGCCTTTTAACAGGATATATTTTCTTTCCTCATGTCTTTTGATCAGGTCTATTTCTGCTTTTGCTTTGTCTGAGATTAAGATTGCTATCTCTCCCTCTCTTATATCAGTAGAAGCACAATATTTTCTGCTCCAGCTTTTTACCATTACCTGGTGTGTTTTCCTCCAACCTTTTACGATTACCATGTGTGTATACCTCCGTTTCAAATGTGTTTCTTGTAAACAACATATTGTTGGATTATGGTTTTTAATCCATTCTGCTATCCTCCGTTTTATGGGAGAGTTCATTCCATTCACATTCACAGTTATGATTACAATCTGTGTCTTTCCATCCATCCTCTTTCCCACCTTTTGTCCTTTTAGTTCTCCTGTCTTTTTTCCTTGCCTCAATAGAGTTTTCACTTTTGACCACCACCTCCTGCAGTCTTCCCTTCCTTCTTTCAGACCCCATCTCTTTTACTCCCATTTACCCTTACTACTTCTTCCCTCCCTTTTTGCTTCCTTTCCCCTTTCTTCCCCCTTCCCCTCCTTCTGCCTATAGATTTAGTTAGGTTTATATACTTAGTTAAATTTATTGTTCCTCCTTGAACCAAATCAGATGAGAGTAACTTTCAAGCAATGCTCATCTCCCTACTCTCTTTCTCTCTACTATAATATAGTTTGTGCTTCTTCCTGTGATATAATTTGCCATTTTCTGCTTTTTCCTTTTTCACATCTCCTTTTACAATTTCTTTGCATGCTTAAATCACATTTTTATCATTACATCATGTACTTTATACCCGTTCCCTCTATCTATGTATATCCCTTTTATATTTCACAATGGATGTAAAATTCTCAAGATTAACAGGTATCATCTTCCCCCATAGGGAGGTAAACAGTTTGCCCAAAATGAGTAACGCATTTTTTCTTTTCCCCTGTTTTCTTTTTTATGTCCCTCTTGATACCTGCATCTTAAGATCAAATTTTCTATTGACTTCTGGCTTTTTTGTCAGGAAGAAATAGAAATCCCTTATTTCGTTGAATTTCCATCTCCTTACCTGAAATGTGATGCTGAACTTTGATGGATAATTGATCCTTGTTTGTAGTCCCAGCTCCCTTGCCTTACAGAATATCACATTCCAGTTCCTTTGATCTTTTAATGTAGAAGCTGCAAGTTCCTGTGTGATCTTGACTGTAGCTCCTCAATATTTGATCGCTTTCTTTGTTTGTGGCCTGTAGTTTTTCCTCCTTCAGTTGATAGTTCTGGAATTTAGCAACAATATTTCTTGCTGTTTTAGTTTGAGTTCCCTTTCTGGAGGTGAATGGTGGAATCTTTACATGACTCTTTTCCACCCTGGATCTAGCACTTCTGGGCAGCTTTCTTTGATGATTTCTTGGAATGTATTGTCCAGACTCTTTTTTCATCATGGCTTTCTGATAGGTCAATAATTCTTAAATTTTTCATCCTGGATGTATTTTCCTGGTCAGTTGTTTTTTCAATTATATATTTTACATTTTCTTCTATCTTTTCTTTCTTTAGACTTTGACTGATTCCTGGTGTCTCATAGAGTGATTAGTTTCTACTTGCTCAATTCCATTTTCATCAAATTGTTTTCTTCAGTTAACTTTTGCATCTCCTTTACTATCTGTTCAATTATTCCTCAATAATTCCAAAGGAATTATTTTCTCCAGTTAGTTTTTGTACTTCCTTTTTGAATTGTCCAATTTTCCTAGTTAAGTTTTGTGCTTTCTTTTCCATTTGTTCAATTTTCATTTTTAAAGAACTGTTCTTTTCTGTGAATTCTTATTTCATACTTTTAAAATCTTTGGCCAATTTTTCTTCTATTTCCTTCTTGGAATGTTCCAGGAGAGCAGTTTCTGCATATGAGTGGTTCATACTCCCTTCTAAAGTTTCAGATGGGAGCACAGTTTCAATACTGACTTTCCAGCATTCATGTTTTGGCTGTTGTCCCCATAGAAAGATTCTATGGTCTTTTCATGCTTGGTTTGCTTCTTTTTGCTCATGATAGTGAGGCTTTGTATGTTGTGGCTTCTGTTTCTTTCAGTTAGAAGCTGGGAAACCTATTGTTGAACTGACTACTGTGAAAAAGCTAAGGGCAGGTGCCTTTTTTCTTTTTTTGTGTTTACCCAGATCATTTCTCTGGCTAGCTTTTAAAGTGTGTGGGAGGGGTGATCTGGTCACAGGAGATCTCCTCAGCTGAGCTAGAGTCAAAGCAAGTTCAGTGTTTGGTGATCCTGGTTGCTCTATTTTCTTTACATTTCTCCTGGAATACTGAGGCAAGCCTGGGTCCTAGTGTGAGTTTTCACACACACACACACATACACACACACACACAAACACTCTCTGGTGCTCCTATCCTGGAGGCCTCCCCCACAGTAAGAAGAATCCTCCTTGGCTATTTTCCTAGCCTCAGGTGCTTCGAGAATGTTTGCCCCTTCTGCTGATCCCACTGATCCAGGATTTTTCTGAGGAAATATTTTATTGTTCCTTCCAGGTGAGTAAGTGGAGGAGGAGAGAGAATTACTGATCACTCCACGATTTTGGCTCCTGGAAGTTCAAGTAGGTGGCTTAATCTGCACCTACGCTTAATCTGTAGTCTGAAATCTCAGGAGAAGCTACAGCTGATACCTGAGGCTCAGCGTTTGTCACTAGCTCTGCTCAACTAGTCTCCTGCCCTGGGCTGCCACTCTTCCTTTCCAACGTGCTGTCGCTGTCTCAGGCCACCCTGAGGGTTTTCTGCTTGGGTGCACTGGACACGCTGTGCTGTGTGCTGTGGGCTCACCCCCACAGACCAGATCCTTCCCATTGACCTTCCAATCTGTCTTGGTCCGTGAATCTGCCACAGTCTGTCTCATATTGGGTTCTGAACCTCCAAAATTTGGTCAGACTCTCTTTTTAGAGGTATCTGAAGGAGTTTCTCTAAGAGCTTAGGTGAACAGTTGCTCTCACTCCATCATCGTGGCTCTGCCCCTCCCCCCAGACTTTACTTTTTAAAACCATATTATGCATGTTAAAAAAAAATGTCAAAAAGCATACTTCAGGGGGCGGAGCCAAGATGGCGAAGTAGAAAGACGCACATACACATAGCTCCGAACACACAAACCACAGAATGGCTAGAGGGGACCAAGCCAGGGCGAATTCTGCACCCAGAGACCACGGAGTATTGGAGCGAGGGAGATTCCTGCTCCGGAGAGACCTGCAGACCTCTCGCGGGGGGGTCCTTCGTGCCGCGGACTGGACGCCGGGACGGGGAGCGGAGTGCGGCCCTGCCTCGGCCTCGACACTGAGGGGAGGAGATCCGAGAGGGCTACGGGACGGGATCTCCAGCAGCCACGTGGGTCCCCCCACCCACAGAGGGACCTGCAAACCTCTCGCAAAAAGTCCGTCGCGCTGCAGAGGCGGAGCCCAGCCCGGACCTGCGGCGGCGGCAGTGGCGGCCACGGCTCCGAGTGGCACAGATCTGAGAGGGCTCCGGAGGCAGGATCTTCAGCGGCGGCATGGGCCCCCCCACCAACAGTATGGACTCCACTACTCACCACCTTGGGCAGTGAAGCCTACAGATGGGCCACATGCTGTGGCGCACACATCTCCCTTCTCTCCTGCTGCAATGACTCATCCTAACCTGCTTTCACACCAACAAGTCTTGGAGTTTTCCTAGAGTGATTTTATGTGAGAACTTATCATTATTATAGGACTATCACTAAAAGTCTCTCCCTTCTTTTCCTCTCTTCAAGGTACTCAATAGAAGTAAAAAATCAAATAATTATAACTTTAACTCAATAGAAGACCAGAGAAGAATTAATCACAGTATAATAAGGGTCAATCCATAATTCTGAGTCACACAGTCTCCCACCAAGATATGCAGGAACAATGATTTTAGGAATACAAGAAGCTCTCATTGAACAATTTCTTTTCCCCATAGAAATCAACACCTTCTTTGCAACTTAAGAGTATTAGGAAGTTTCCCAGTATGTGTCAGAAGTGGGACTTGAACCCAGAGTTTAATCATGCCTAGGTTGATTCTTATTAAATTTTGCAACACTGACACTCCTGGAAATTAGAATAAGAAAGTAGACACTGCTTTCCTCTTAACAAGTAAAGTTCTAATTTGTTGTTTTGTCCAGTTACTTCAGTCATATCCAGCTCTTCCTTACCCCATTTGGGGTTTTCTTGGCAAAAATACTGGAGTGGTTTGCCAATTCCTTCTCTAGCTCATTTTACATATGAGGAAGTAGGGTAAACAGGGTTAAGTGATTTGCCCAAGGTCACATGGCTAGTAAATGTCTGAAGATAGATTTGAACTCAAGAAGATGAGTCTTCCTGACTGCAGGCCCAGAACTCCATCCACTGAGTTACTTTGCTGCCCCAAAAGTTTTAATTATTTGTATATTTTCAAAAATATATCTCAATGAACCTTTAAGCTATTGCTGCACTTAGTTTTCTTCTTGACTGATGACGCCATAGCTATTTGCTCAGTTGAGTATTGACTTGAGCCTTTCCTGGAATCCGAGATATCCGTTTGGACTGCTGTGTATTTTTGTCTTGAATCCATTACCTGGGAAAGAAGATCAGATGTACTATCGTTATTCAATGTGTAAAATGAGCATGCCTTTCCCAATTCCCCAAACCCAGCTAGTGGCATGTTGCT
This sequence comes from Notamacropus eugenii, assembly GCF_028372415.1. Taxonomy (NCBI): domain Eukaryota; kingdom Metazoa; phylum Chordata; class Mammalia; order Diprotodontia; family Macropodidae; genus Notamacropus; species Notamacropus eugenii. The sequence continues at coordinate 358,122,073 of NC_092874.1, read as the reverse complement.
TGGTAATGTGTCATAGGAACTTCTGAGGCTAGCACTAGGTGGGGTGTTTGAGACTACCTACTTAACCCTTCATTTATAAACAAAGAACTGAGACCCAGAGAGATAAAGTATCTCAAATAGAACAGGGAGCTAAATTGGAGTGAAATCCACAGCTCCCACCACCCCATGCTTTACTGTAGTAGTTACTGACAGATGAATCTAATATCCAGAATTATCTTCATAGATCTAATGGGTGAAGAGCAGGATACTGAGAAAGAACTCTGGAAAAAGGACTCTGGACTTATTTCTGTAATTTGTCACTATCTGTGTGACCTTGTGCCATACACAATGAAACTTTATTTTTGGGGATCTCAGTTTGCATATCTATAAAATGATAGAGTTAAATGATCTCAAATAAGATAATCTTTGGGAAGCACTTAGCCCAGCACCTGACACAGTGGAGGTATATTTTAAAAGCTAGTAGTGATGATCATGATGATGATGATACATCATCATCATCATCATCATCATCATCATCATCATCATCATCATCATCATCTACCTGCAAGGATACTTTCAAATAAAATGCCTTTTGGTTCAGGGTCTGTCTTTTTTTCATCCTCAGTGCTAAATATAATGCCTTGTACAAAGTAGGTAGCTAATAATTATTGAAAAAAAAGCAATTTCCAAATCTTAAAGTTCTATGACTCAATGGACTCATTGATTTTATATATATATATATATATATATATATATGTATATATATACATATATATATACATATATATATGTGTATATATATATACATATATATGTATAGGATATGTATATATATATGTATATATATACATATATATATATATATAAGATATATATATATATATATATATATATATATATATATATATATATATATATATATATATATATATATATATATATATATATATATATATATAAGATAATGTTCCTTATCTTGGCAATTTATAAACTAGATGGAAAGAAAATGTTTGCATACAGGAAGCAATAGAACAGTACAACAATGCATAATATCATATATTTGATTGTGTAGTGAAGATTTGAAATCTTATAAGAATTTAGAGAAGGCGGTTATTGTAGGCTTCAGTAGACAATGAAGGAGGTGGGATTTTAAATGGTCTTTGACCTTGAATAAGCAGAAAAGAAGGAGAAGGGCATTAAAATATCCCTCTTTCCACATCACATGCATCAGATTGACTAACATGACAAAACAGAAAAATGATAAATGTTGGAGAAGATGTGAGAAAATTGTGACACTAATGCATTGATGGAGGAGTTGTGAACTGATCCAACCATTCTGGAGAACAATTTGGAACTATGCTCAAAGGGCTATAAAACTGTATATAACTTTTGATCCAGCAATACCATTACTAGGTCTGTATCCCAAAGAGATAATAAAAATGGGAAATCAAAAAAAAAAAAGCATACTTCATTCTGCATTGAGAACTCATCAGTTTCTTTTCTGAAGGTGTATGGCATTTTTTACTATGGGTCCTTCATATTATGTTGGATTCCTATTTGATGTGAGTAGCTGAGTCTTTTTTTACATTTGTTCGTCTTTACAATATTGTTCTTACTGTGTCCAGTAATATTCTTGTTGTATTCAGATATTTTACACCAGTTAATATGTCCTCCTAGATTTTCCTGAAACTATTTCCCTAGTCATTACTTATAACACCAAAGGATTTCATCATATTTATAAATCATAGCTTGTTCAGCCTTTCCCCAGTTTATCAGAATCTGTTCAGTCACTGTTTTAGCCATCACACAAAAAAAGTATACTATAACTATTTTTATAAGTATATAACCTTTTCTCTTTTCCTAAAATATCTTTGGTATATAGACACACAGTGTATCACTAGGTCAAATGGTGTGCAGAGTTGAACACTGTTCTGCAGAATGTTCAGATCAGTTCACAACTCTACCAGATGTACATTAGTGTCCGTATTTTTCTACATCCCATTCAGCATCTGTCACTTTCCTTTTCTGTCATAACAGCATATTTGATAGGTATAAAGTGACACTTCCTAGTTGTTTTAATTTGTATTTCTCTAATCAATGTGCTTTATAGGTTTTTTGTAATGTGACTGTTGATGTCATTTATTTCTTCTGAAAACTGTTCATGTCCTTTAGCTATTTATCAATTAGGGAATGACTTGTATTCTTATAAATTTGACTCATTTCTCTTTCTGTCGCTCTCTGTCTCTGTCTCTGTCTCTGTCTCTCTCTCTCTCTCTTTCTCTGTATACACACACATATGTGATGAGTCTTTTAGCAGAGAACTTATTGTAAAAATTGGTTTTGTAGTACATAAACTTTTTTAAAGTCATGTAATGAAAAGCATCCATTTTACTTCCTATGATTTTTCATGCAATTAATATGCAACTCATTTCCCTTAAGCAGGTAAAAATTTTCATTATCCCTAATTTTTTTTAGGTCACCCTTTATGTTTATATTATTTACCCATTTTGAGTTTTATAGCTATATGGTGTGTTATGTTGGGCTATGCCTAATTTCTCCCAAACTTATTTCCAGTTTTCATGCAGCTATGCTAACCTCCCTCTTCTTTTATTTTTGGATTTATCAAACACTAGATTATTGTGGTCATTTCTCTTAAGCCATTTCACTGATCCACCACTCCATTTCTTGGTAAGCACCAGAAAATTTTGATGATTACTTCCTTCTAATATAGTTTGAAATCAGGTGCCATGAGGAGAGGATTCTGGGAAGTTGACAGAGTAGGTCAGAAAATTACAAACTCTCCAGATTTCCCCCCAAAAACAATACAAAATAACACATAAGGGTCAATGCAGTGCAGCAAAAATTAACAATAGTTTTGGTCAAACAGTAATTCTCCTGGGACAATTAGAAGAAAAATTCCAGGACCAAGGTTCCCTCCCTGTGAGGAATAAACACCTCCAGGCCAGTTCAGTGAAACATCAAGAAGAAAGTTTTGGGGCTACTTGAGTTGGAAGCAAAACCTTTCCACCTACTCCCTCTCATATTGTGCACTTGAGACATGGTCCTGTGTGAGAAGGAACCATCACACATCCAATGAGAACAGAATCACTTAGTGTGGCCCCTTAACAGGGGGAAGAGTTCTTGATTTCTGTCCCAGGCCTTAGGAGAGAACAGAAGGAGGATCAGCAGGCAAAGTCACCATTCCCCAAACCCCAGGACTAGAAATGATTACAATAACAAATTCCTAAAGCTATATGTATATTTTTTTTAATGATCAGGCAAAGAAGAAAGAACCCAGCTATAGAAAGTTACAATTTGGAACTGAGGATACCAGAGTTCATCCTCAGAGGAGGATATTGAAGCAAAAATAACTTCTCCTACCCCAAGGAATAATGGCAAATGGTCATCTCCTCAGAAAGAGTTCATATAAGAGCTTTAAAAAGACATTAAAAATAAAATGAGAGAGATTGAGGAAAAAATAAAAAGAAAGATAAGAACAATACAAGGAAGACAAGATTATGAAAAGAAAGTCAACCAAGTAGAAAAGGAGATACATAATTGTAAGGAAGAAAACAGCTCCTTACAAACTAAAGTTGGTCAAGGGGAAACCAGGGTAGTTACGAGACCCAGAAACAACAAAATAAAATATAAAGAATGAAAAAACAGAAGAGAAAGTGAAACAACTTATAAGAAAAAGTCAACTGATATGGTGGAATCGCAATAAGAATCACACGAAACTGAGAAACAGCTACACCAAAATATCACAGATAGTGAAACTCTGTATATTAAAGAGCAAAAAAAATGGAGTTTCCAAAAATATACATACATACAAATACATATATATGCACACACACACAACTATACATAAATATATACATATATACATAGATGTGTATGTATATGTATGTATGTATGTATGTATGTATGTATGTATGTATCATACCCTGCAAAGTTAAGGTAAGTATAATTATGAATGAAAAAAGAGACATTCAATGAATTGCCAGTCTTTCAGGATTTTGCAAAAGGACCTGAAATCAATAGAAATTTCCATATACAAAATTTAAGATAAGTTCAAGATAAATATATTAGACCAACTGCAAGGAACACAGTAAGGAGAAACTGTTCAGTCTTTATATGAGGAAATGTAAATTGTATGTCTAAGATTGTTGCGAGTAATTGAATAGTTCAAAAGCAAGGTAGAGTTAAATGTGATGTGACACTTAAAAGCAAACCATCTAGGAAAAGGTAAAATGAGTAATCATCCTAGACAAATGAGATGTGAGAGGAAGAACTGACACAGGGGAATTAAAATGAAGAGGAGGACCAGTGTTTCTATAACCCTACCTTCTGTCATCAGGAATGAATTGAAGAGGAAACAATACATATATATTTAGAGGGGCATAAAAGTCTTGCAAATTCAGAAAGAAATAAAAATCTTAACAGATGGATAGGGACAGGGGAGAAGATAAGGGAGGGCTTTTAGGGTAGGAGGGAGAGGATAAAGCAGAGATCTTTACTGAGGGGTTAGATTAAGCAATAAGTGGGCAAGGTAGCATTTGGAAGCAAAATAGAGGAGTTAGGAGAGATAGGAGATAGGAGAGACACACACAAAAAAAATAAAGACCAGGAGTTGAAGTTATCAAAGGAAAAAAAAAACAGGGGTAGTAAGAATAATCTCACACAAACATAAGGCAAAAAGAAATATAATGATGGGAGAAAAATATTGAAGGACAATATATCAGCTATATTAATCAATATTGTTGCAGACTATTTAATATAACTAGACAGTATGGGATCAGAATATTTCTGTGGTATAGGAAATGATGACTTAGTGAACTTAAATAAGGAGGAAAATAGTTGGACAAATGAAGGAAGACATCACTCACCCTCAGGGAAATAAAAGAAAAACAAGTATAGTATAGCCCTACACAAGTGCATATGAATGTGTATAGCAAAGTGATTATAATTAAAGTATATGTGTGTATGTGTAAGTGTATGTGTGCATATGTTTATGTATGTAAATGTTTCTATATGCATGTATATACATATATGTATGTGTGCATGTAAATAGAGATATACACACAAAATAAATATATCTGTGCTTAATTGTAGCATTCTTGGAGGAGAGGGGAGGAAGAATAGGGGGAAGTAGAAACTAAAAAGTACACAGCAGAGAATAAAAAAATACGTACAAGTAAGGGGGAAAAAACGATTAACAGCCCAGAAAACAATGTGTGTTATTTATCATATAGACTTTCTTATAATGGAAATTTATTATTGTATAATTTGAATCCTCTCGTGTTCTGCCGTACATATGACAATGCCTTATTTTTCCTTTCTTTTTGAAAATTAAGAAATCGGTTTCTGTGATGTCACCTTTTTCATATTTCTTCTTGATTCTCCAAATATTCTTTTTTTAATGCTTATGTATTTATTTTTCGTTTTCAACGTTCATTTCCACAAAATTTTGAGTTCCAAATTTTCTCCCCATCTGTCCCCTACCACACCCCAAAAGGTCATGCAATCTGATTACCCCTTCCCCCAAGCTGCCCTCTGTTCTATATCAGCCCTCCCTTCCTTTATCCCCATCTTCTCTATTTCCTTGTAGGGCAAGATAGATTTCTATATCCCATTTCTTGTATTTCTTATTTCCCAGTTGCATGCAAAAGCAATTCTCAACATTCGTTCCTAAAACCCCAGAGTTCCAACTTCTCTCCCTTCCTCCCTCTCCACCCATCCTCACTGAGAAGACAATCAATTCAATATAGGATACACACAAACACACACATACACACGTATATGTGTGTGTGTAGTTTTGCAAAAGACATTCATAATAGTCATGTTGTGTAAGACTAACTATATTTCCCTCCATTTTATCCTGCCCCCCTTTTGACCTTGTTCATCCACAAAAGTGTTTACTTCTAATTACTTCTTTATCCCATTTGTCCTCCATTCTATCATCCCCCCACTAAACTTTTCCCTTTCTCCCTTACTTTCCTGTAGTGTAAAATAGATTTTCATACCCAATTGAGTGTGCATGTTACTCCCTCCTTAAAGCAAATGTGCTGAGAGAAAGCTTCACTTTTTGCTCTCATCATCCCCCTTTTCCCCTCCATTGAAAAACTTTTTCTTGCCTCTTTTATGAGAAATAATTTGCCTCATTACATTTCTCTGTTTCTGCTCCCAGTGTATCTCTCTTTCCCCTTAATTTGATTTTTTAGATATCATCTCTTCCTATTCAACTCACCACGTGCCCTGTGTGTGTGTCTGTATAATCCCTCCAACTACTCAAATACTGAGAAAAGTTTCAAGAGGTACACATACTATCTTTCTATGTAGGAATGTAAACAGTTCAACTTTAGTAAGTCCCTTATGATTTTTCTTTCCTATTTGACTTTTCCTATTTCTCTTGATTATTCTGTATGAAAGTCAAATTTTCTATTTAGCTCCAGTATTTTCATCAAATATGCTTGAAAATCTTCTATTTCGTTAAATGACCATTCCCCCCCCCCCCCGCCCTGTCTTTCTGGAGAGGGGATTCTTGGTTTTAATCCTAGTTCCTATGACTTCTGGAATATCTTATTACAAGCCCTTTGATCCCTTAATATGAAGGTGTGAGATTTTGTGTTACCCTGATTGTACTTCCATAATACTGAAATTGTTCCTTTCTAGCTGCTTGCAATATTTTCTCCTTGACCTCTGCAATTTCACCACAATATTCCTAGGAGTTTCTATTTTGGATCACTTTCAGGAGGTGATCAGTGGATTCTTTTAATATTTATTTTGCCCTCTGGTTCTAGAAAACAAGGGCAGTTTTTCTTTACGATTTAATGAAAGGTGATGTCTAGGCTCTTATTTTTTGAACATGACTTTCAGGTAATCCCATACTTTACAAATCGTCTCTCTTGGATCTATTTTCCAGTTCATTTGTTTTTTTAAATGAGATGTTTCACATTGTCTCCTATTTTTTTTATTCTTTTATTTTTATTATTTTTTTTTTTTGTAATTTCTTGGTTTCTCATAAAGTCTTTAGCTTCCATCTGCTCCATTCTAATTTTTAAAGAAATCTTTTCTTCAGTGAGCTTTCGAACTTCCTTTTCCATTTTCCTAATTCTGCCTTTTAAAGCATTCTTCACCTAATTGGCTTTTTGGACCACTTTTTCCAATTGAGATAGCTTATTTTTAAAGGTGTTATTTTCTTCAGCATTTTTTGGGTCTCCTTTAGCAAGCTGTGGACTTACTTTTCATGACTGTCTTGCATTGCTCTCATTTCTCTTCCCAATTTTTCCTCTACCTCTCTTACTTGATTTTCAAAATCCTTTTTGAGCTCCTTTATTGCCTGAGACCATTGCATATTTATTTCGCAGGTTTTGGATGCAGACACCTAGACTTTTATTTCTTCCTCTGATGGTATGACTTGTTCTTCCTCATCTGAAAGGACAGAAGAAAGTACTTCTTCAACAAAAAGTAACCTTCTATAGTATTACTTTTTCCTGTTTTGGGCATTTCCCCAGCCAGTTACTTGACTTTTGAGTCCTTTGTTGAGAGGAGGATATACTCTGTGGATCTGTAAGTTCTCAGTTCCTCCAAGGTGGCACAATGAAGGGAGAGGAGTTTGTTCCTCTCCTGGCCTGTGCTCTTGTCTGTGAGCAACCACAAGCTCTCTCTTCTTCCCAGGATCTGCCAGTAGGGTTCCTTCTCCAGAACCTCCACCAGCTCCACCACGTCAACCAGAACTCCTCCTCACCCAAGGGCTGCCACTCAGAGCTAAGGTTCAGGTCAGCTTCGCTATTCTTTTAGGTTGAGGGCTCCTGAAATTGACACTGTGCCACAGAAACTGCTGCTGCCCTGGGGCCACCGGGGCCAGACCATGTTCCTTTCTCACTGGTGAAAGCACTTTCTCACTGAGCTTTGAAGCTGTCTTTGCTATTTGTGGGTTGAGGGATCTGGGAACTGCAGCTGCTGCCCATTATTCCCCATACCGTGAGGCCTGCTCCAGTCCTGTTCCTGCCTTGGACAAGGCTGGGCTGTGCTCTACTCTGGGCCCAGTGCAATAGAGCGTTCCTGTGGACCTTCCAAGTTGCCTTGGGCTACAAATCTCTTTCACTGACTTTGTGGCTTCTGCTGCTCTAGAATTTCTTTAGAGTCATTTTTACAATTATTTTATGGGCTATGGCAGGGAACTTCTACAGGTCTGTCCTTCTACTCCACCATCTTGATTCCTACCACCAATTCTCCAAATGTTTTTATTCTTCTGCATTAATTGGGTTATTTTTTTTAGCTTTATTAAAAATATTTGAGATGTTTATTGGTGTGGCACCAAATAAGTGATTTAATTCAGATAGACTCCCTCCGTATTTTGTATTGTCTAAAGTCACTTAAATTGGAATTCCTGTCTGTATGTCTTCATGTTTAGTTTGATTAGAAATGCTGATAATTCATCAAGGTTCATAAAATAAACTTTGATACTTTGCTAAAATTTTAATTATTTCAGTTTGTTTTTTTTTCTTAATTGATTCTGTATGGTTCTTTAAATATACCATCATATTATCTGCAAAAGAGTGATAACATGGCTATCTGGTCGCCTATTTTTAATCCAATAATTATTTTTTTCTTCTCTTATTGCTATAGGAAGCATTTCTAATACCATATTGAGTGACAATGATTATATTGGACATTCTTTTAAAATTAGTATGAATGAGAATGTGCTTCAGCCATTGCCTCCCTCCTTCATTATTTTGCTTTCCAATATAAAAGTGTGCATCTCTTTTATGTAATATTTTTCACCATTTTCCTCTCCTTTACCTCTCCTCCTAGTGCATCCATCTTTCTCACCTATCCATTTTATGACCATTCCAAAATAATTCACACAGTCACATGTCCCCTCTCTATTTTGAATTCTTCTAACTCTCCTAATAATTTTAAAGTTTTTAGGAGTTATATGTGTCATCTTCCTATACTGGAATGTAAATACCTTATTGCATACCTTCTCTCTCCCTCTCCCTCTCTCTTTCTCTCATGTCTAATCCTTTAGGTTTCTCTTGAGTCTTGTGTTTAACAGGTAAATTTTCTTTTCAATACTGGTCTTATCATTAAGAGTGATTGGAAGTCCTCTGTTTCATGGAATATACATTTTATTCCCCTGAAGGACTATACTCAACATCACTGGCTAGGTTATTCTTGGTTGTATGCCAGGCCTAGAGGCCTGTGTGGGCTACCCGAGTCTTTCTTACCTCACCTCCGAGGTCTTTGGCTGGCCAAAACCGGATGCACATATGAGAGAAAGGACGTTCCAGAGTCGAACAAGGGTTGAGCTTTATTTCAGGGTCTAGTTACAAGTGCAGGGGGAGGTCTTCCTTAGGAGGAAGAGGGGGAGATTTCCTAAGGAGGCTAAGCTTAAGGGATTGGAAGTAGAAGTACAAGAGGGGAGAGAGGGGAAGGGGAGAGAGGAAAGAAGAGGAGCGGAGCCTACTGTCCTCTTGGCTCCTTACGTGCTAAGAGAAGCTTTCAGGCTTCCTCAATCCTACTTAACTCTCCAGCCGCACAGTTTGCATCTCAATACCGTGCTGTTAGGTAACTAGATGTGCTCCAATCCGGGACAATCTCGAGGGCAGGGAGACTCCACCCATCACGTATCTCCCGGGGAGAGGCGGAAATACCCGAGCTAGCCGAGCTAGCTCAGTCTGACCTTCTCGAATACCCGCTCTTCATGGAGGGCCTCGTAAGACTCTAAGATTTAGAAGTCCCACTTTTACCCGCCCGAGACCGTCCACACGGAATTGAGCTTCCAATCCCAACAGTTGTATTCCTAGTTTCTTTATCGTCTAAAATATAATGTTCTAAGTGCTCCAATCATTTAATGTAGAGACTGCTGAATTTAGATTTACCTTGCCTGTGCCTCCACAATGTTTGAATTTCTTTATTCTGGCTGCTTGTCCTGGGAGCTCCAGAATGTGGCTCTAATATTCTTGAGAATTTTCATTTTGGATTGTGTTTGAGGAGATGACTGATGGATTCTTTCAATTTCTATTTTATGTTCTATAGCTAATAAATTAGGGCAGTTTTAAAATATTTTGTTTTTATAAGTGAAATGTAAAAACAGTTTTAAATTTTTCTTTTAAATTTTGAGTTGCATATTTTCTCCCATATGGCCTCCTGGAGAAGTCAAGCAATTTGAAGTTATACATGTGCAGTCCTGCAAAACATAGTTTCATATTGGTCAGGTTGTGACGATACAAATTAAAAAAAAGAAAAACAGAAAGCATTCAAAAAGTATGCTTCAATCTTTATTTCTTATAACACAATGGTATTTCATCACAATCATATACCAAACTTGTTCAACTATTCCCCAGTTGATTTCCACTTCTTTACCTCCACTAATAAAATATGTGTTTGTTCATGTATATGTATGTATATATGTATACACATTTAAGTCCTTTACCATTTTTTAATTTTTTTGGAATACAGACCTTGCAGTGCAATTGCCATGTCAAAGCATATGCACAGTTTTATACCCCTTTGGGCTTCGTTCTAAATTGCTCTCCAGAATAATTTGCTCAGTTAACAACACCGCCAAGAATGCATTCAAGTCCCAAAGTTCCCATATCAACTCCAACATTTTTCATTTTCCTTTTCTGTCATATTAGCCAATCTGATAAGTGTAATGTGATAAATTAGAGGCATTTTAATTTACATTTTTCAATCAATAGTGATTTAGAACTTTTTTTCACATAACTATAGATGGCTTTGATTTCTTCATTTGAACACTACCTATTCATACCTTCTGAGCATTTGTCAATTAGGGAATTACTTGTAGTCTTATAAATTTGAGACAGTTCTCTCTATATTTGAGAAATAAGGCCTTTATTAAGGAAAACTGTTGTAATTTACCCCCATTTGCTACTTTCCTTCTAATTTTGGTTTCATTGGTTATATTTATGGAAAACCTTTCTAATTTATTGTGATGAAAATTATGCATTTTGCATCACATAGTGTTCACTGTATCTTTTTTTGTCAAAAATCAATCCTTTATCCATAGTTGTGACAGTTAAATCATTTCATGTTTTCCTAATTTGCTTATGGTATCACACTTCATGACTAAATCACATTACCCAGTATTGTATCTGCTCTTGTTTTATTGGTGAGTTCATTCCATTCACATTCTTATATGATTATTAAATGTATTTCCCCTCTATCCCTCCACTATCATAAACTTTTTCCTTCTCTTTTCACCATGTTACTTCTAAAAAGTTTTCCACTTCAGAGCAACACCTGTCTTAATCTATTTCCTACTGTGTTATCTTTTCTCTTTTCTTATCCTACTTCCTTTCTACTTCCAAGTAAGATAAATTTCTTCATGCAACATGATTTCTATGTTATTCCATCTCTGAGCCAGTTCAAATAAGAACAAATTTCAAATATTGCCTTTCAATGCCCATCATGATTTCCTTCACTGTAAAAGCTTTTTTGCACGTTCTATGTGAGATAATATGCTCCATTCCACCTCTCTCTGCCCTGTTCTTCCAGTGCATAGCTCTTTCTCACCCATTTTTTAATACCATTACATAAGAGTTGACTCAAATCCATCCCATCTATGTATACAGGTCTTCAATCTCCTTATGATCTCTCAGATGAAAGCTTCCAAAGCTTCTGTTGCCACTGCTATGGCAATCTCCAAGTTCATAGTTGATGCTGCTACTGCTGGCATTTTAGGCCTTCCCCTACCCTGTTGCACAGACCTTTTTTGCTGACCTCTTAAGCTGTCTTAGGATGAAAAACACCTGACTTTTTTTGATTCTTCTGGTCCAGAATTCAAGTGGAGACATTTTTAAGTTTTCTGGAGGGGAAATTTGGGGTAATTCAGCTGTTTCCTGTACTCTGCCATCTTGACTTTGTTCCTAGAGGTCAATCATCAATGACTTTTAAGAATTAAGGGGTATTAATTATGTCATCCAGTTAATATACCCTTAAAAAAGAAGTTATACAGTATTTCAATAACCAATTATTTAACATCTACTATGTTTTAGGTACTATGCAAGGCAGCATGACTAGAATCCAGGGAGGAATATCATAGTTTGAAAAGTTACAAAAATCATAAGTAGCAAGCTCTTCAGAAGGGAAGAAATAATCATAAAGTAAATAGAATTTTGTTAGCAAGTCATAATGCGTTTTTTGAAAGTGTTATAAGATTATTGGATCGTAGGGAAACATATCCTGCATCAACTTTAGCAATGTTTTTGACAAATCACTCCTGATTGAATTCATTATGGATGCATTACTTTAGAGAGAGATGCAATTATTTAATTAGGTGAAATCAGAAGTTATTAGACAATGAGAATTGATTTATAAATAGATCTCTGATTGGACAAAGGTTTACAGTGAAATGACATAGGACTCCGCCCATAAAATTTATGCAGTAAATGGGATGAATACCTATATTAGTTTATCAGCTTCTCATATGATGTAAAGTTGAAAACTGTAGGTGGTTTCTAGAATTGTGATCTATAAAAAAAAAGAAAAATAAAATCAAAAGATCTAGTTAAACTGAAACAATGAAGGAAAGCTAAGAAAGCGTAGAAGAAAATAACTACATAGGTGCAGGATGGAAGATAAATAGGTATATATCTTTTGAAGTGAGAAAAAAAGAGCTTAGATTTTTACTGCACTACAAGCTTTATATGGCAGCAAAAAAAGGTAAACATAGTAAATTATTGAAAGATCCTATCTAAGGTATAGGAAAAGATAATGTAGTAGTACCTAGGACATTTCTAAACTATTGTGCTTAGTTCTGAGTGCCATGTTTTAAGTGGGACATTGAAAATATAGGGAAGGTCCAGATAGGGTAGGGAAAGGAATTTAGATTAGGGCATGTGGCATCAATGCGATGTTCACAGTGCGTACAGTGGCAAGAATATCCCAGGGAAATTCTGAATTGCAAAATACTAGACTCTCCAAATGGAAGGCAGAACCAAAACATTTATTCAGGCCCAAATCCATCACAGCAACAAAAATTTATACACAGTAACGATGCCTTCCCCTTGTTAGGCTTCCTAGAAACAAGTTCCATTAAATGAATCACAAGCAGATTCTCTTAAATAAAATCACAAACAATCACAAAATCACTCATGGTAGCCAGCAGCCTGCATCCTTCCTAGCTCTGACTGCTCTCAAGACTAACTTCCTCTCAGCTCTGCTCCAGTTCTGTTTCTTCCTATTCTACCCATTCAGTACACTCCTCCCAACGCAGGTTCCATTTGACCCAAGCAGGTTCCATGAACCCATTAATGAATTGAAAGATTTTCCAATTTAAATTAGCATTACAGGGGACTATAGTGTAAAGAGAACTGAATTTGCCATCAGAGGCACCGGGTTTATTGCCTATTACTTGGGGCAAATGACATAACTTATTTTGACCTACACTGTTTTATTTATAAAACAAAAAGTTTGGAATAGATGGCTAAATCTTATGTGTAAATTTAAAAAAAACATAAAATCTAGATTTGTTGAAGATAATGGGAGTCTTAGCCTATGGAAGGTCAGATTTGGGGGAAAACTGAAAACTTCAAGTTATTTCAAACTTGCAAGTTTTTGAGGGTGGCATAATTTGAAAGGGTATTATACTTTTTCAAAATGACTCTTAAACCTGGGGCAATAAATGGAAGTTATAAGAAGATAGATTTTGGCTCAGTATCAGAAATACTTTTATAATAAGGTGAGCTTTCTCATAAAGGAATGTGCTGCTTCAGTAAATGAGTTTACCCTCACAAGAACACTTCAAAAAGTGGTTGGATGACCAGTTTTTGAATTCAGCTAGAAGACGTTTGAGGTTCTTTACAATATTATAACAAGATAATAATGCTATCTTTTATTACTGTTGCCATTTTAAATTACTGCTAACTCTTATCATTATTCTCTCTTTCAAATATTCAAGAAGTAACTTTAACATTCAGGTCAGTTGAGACGCATCCTATGCTAATTACTCACAGAAATAAATGAGTAAAATAAAAATCAAACTATCATTCGTAACAAGTGATTTTTCACCTAGTTAATAAAACTAAACTTCTGCCCTTTGGACAAGGATCAACCAGAGTGTCTTGACAAAAGACTAAAGGAGTATTAAAACAAAGGAAATGAGAAACGTGAAGAAGAAAAGATGCATGAGGGGACATATAAGTCCAATTCCAAATTAAAGGTGAAAACATCAAATAATGAATAATCCAGTACTTGTAATCAAGAGATAAGATCCATTAACTGAACACAAACAGAAATACTTCAATATCAGCATTTCCTTTTCAAAATGTAGAAGGATAATGCTAAGGATTTCTGTGCATTTGAACTTATATGTATAATATAACAATGTGCTTTATTACTTCCTGAATTCTTCTTATTTTAGGCTTGATAGAATTTTTAGAAATGCTGACAAGATATTTATTAAAACTAATCCATTTCATGAGAAAGCAATATGTGCAAATGCATGTGTTCATTTATAGCAAAATAATATGAATGTACCTTAGTATAAACATATACTTATTTGTTTATTCACCAGGCATTTACTGATTACCTACACATAAATAGTTGATTCTTCAACATGACATAATCCAAAATGTGAAACAAATGAAACATTTTTTAACGTCACAATTCTTTATAAACCAAAGATCCCATGAATAAAAATCTCATTATCTGAAAGCAATTTTCAGACCACATGACTCATGTATGATTTGCAACATTCACACAAAGCTTTTAAAGATGATAATGGTTTTTCATAACAAACGAAAAATTCATTTCCCAGAATTCTTGGAATTTTAGTATTAGGACTCAACAGAAAAAATAGAGATCATGGAAAATCAAATTGACTATTTTAATTATATAAAAGTTTAAAAAGTTTTTGCACCTACACTCACATAACAATGTAGTTAAAAGTAGAATGGAAACAATTAACTGAGAAAAATCTTGTTGCTGGGGGAAAAAAAAAGCTTTCACTTCCAAGAATATAATGAGTGAATATTTAAATCTAAGGGCTTTTCCCATCATAAAAATGGACAAATAATATGAATAAACAGATTTCAAGGGAGCAAATCAAAGCTATCAGTAGTCACACACACACACATATATGTGTATGTATGTATCATATACGTGTGAGTGTGTGTATGTGCACATTACCAGTAAAGAGAAATGCACCTTAAAATGGCTCTCAGGTTCCATTTCACATTCTTAAGATTTACAAAAGTAGAACATAAAAAGAAAATGTTGGAGAGCCTGAGGGGAAACAGGCACCTTAACACACTCATAGTAGAGCTATGAATTAAGTCATTCTCAAAAGCAATTTGGAATGAATCTCAAAAACTAAACTATCGATAAACTATAGATAGCTTATGACCCAGTAATACCATTCATAGGTAGGTCTGTACCTTTAAAAGTTTAAAAAAGAAAAAGACCTATTTTAACAAATATATGCAGAGATATCAGTTCTTTTTTTCTTTTGGAAAAAATGGAAACAGAGCACACCTATTAAATAGTGAATGACTGATAAAAATATGCATAGAAATATAATCAAATATTATTACACTATAAGGTATATTAAAGGGACTGTTTCAGAGAAATCTGTGGCAACTTGTATGAATTGAAATATAGTGAATTGAGCAAAAAAAGAACAATTTACAAAATAATACTACTTGAAAAAAAAATTTCAAAGACTTTGGAACACTAAGAAGTGCAATAACTAAGTATGTTTCCCATAGTCAGAGGATGAAACATGCTGTGCAGCTCCTAAGGCAGAGGTGAAGATGTAATATAAGACTTTTTTTGAGAATTCATTACTGAGAAAGTCTCATCACCTTGAAAGATTTCATCAACCTTTGTCCTCCATCTCATCACTATCTTCTTCCTCTCTTATGTGAAGGTGAGACCCATGAAATCAGAAACCCAAATTTAAGGAGAGAGCTCAGGTAAGACATCATTTTTTTTTTCCTTTTGCCTGACTGCTCTATTCAGAGACTTGTCTGACTTTACAATGCCTCACGAAGCTCATTTGCAGGATCTTACAAGATCTCTTCAACCTTGACATGTGACCTCATCATCACCTTTCAGTCCTCTGGATTCATGAATCAAGGGCTCAGACATCTCCTCGTATCTCACCTGACTGGATTACTTTGGGACTTCTCTGAATTCTCCACCACTCCCTCCGGTCTGGTTGCTTCCCTTCCTACTCCCTTGATTTTACGCAACTTTTTTATATATTTTCTTTCTCCATGAAATTGTAGAAACCTCGAGGTCAAAGATTATCTTTCTTTTTTATTTTTGTTTAGTGCTTAGCATGGTTCCTGGTACATAGTAAGCACTGAATAAATGTTTTTTGACTGACTTTTTTCTTTACTATGCATATTATTAGAGTTTTCATTTGTTCTCCGTGTCTCCTCTTCTCTCATCTACAATTGCTTGGATCAAAGTGGAATGTAGTGCTCATCGTATTTGCACACTACACAAACTAGGGAATAATAAATACGTCATATGAGATTCAGGATGACAAAAGGTCTTTGAAATTAAATAAGAATACAAAGATTTGCAGAAGCCTAAATCACTGAATTCCTGTGTAGAAAATGGGGGAGCTGGGTTAATAAGCACTGGCTGAAAAAGACCTGAGAGTTTAAGTGGACATTAAGTATATGTCAAAATTTTGACATGGCATCCAAAATTGGTGACAGCAATAGCACATAGATTCATAACTTCTAGATATAAGGAAGTGATAATTCCTTTGTTTTCTTCCTTTATTAGGTCTCTCCTAGAGTACTTTTTTTTTCGATTCTAGGAACCATACTTTAGAAAGAACATTGATGATTTGTAGATTGTCTAGAGCAAAGTTTCTTGAAATTTTTTCACTCAAGACCCTTTTTAACCTGTCAGCAGCATTCCTTGCTATTGGAAAGCATGGCACAGTGTAAAGTGTTCATGCTTTGTCATCATAACCAATGATGTAACATGAGCAAGTGATGGTAGAAACACCTCATATTCATTACATGTTTGATTTTGAATAGACTTTTGGTCATTGCACATTCAGGAAGCTTTTACTATCGCCAAATTTTCACGACACAATATGGAGTCTTAAAAAACACTGATCTAGATCTAGAGAATGACAAACAGAAAGGTAAAGAGTTTGAATTAATTATATATGAAGACCATTTGGAGTAATCAGAGGTGTTTATCTGGCGGGAGATGAAACCATGATAACTGTCAAGTATTCTAATTTCAGTCATGCTGAAGAAAGATTAGACTTATACTGCTTTAACACAAAGCCCTACCTAGAAGCAATGAATAGAATTTGCAAGGACTAACTTAGTCTTAATGTTAGGACAAAGGTCCAAACTATTAGAGTTGTTTAAATGTGAAGACTACGCAGAAAACAAGTTCTGCACGGGAAATATTTAAGGAAAGACTGCATAACTGTTTATAAAGTATATTGTAATAGCAATTTATTGTTTTCAGATATGATTTCTACCAGAGAATGCTTCTAAATTCTATCAATTTAGAGGCGGTAAAAACGAATGTGTGTTGGAAGCTTTGTTGTTGTGATGAAGCCACAACATCAGTGTGGATAGATTCTTTAAGCCTTCCTCCTTTTCTCCTTCAGTGTTTCTGTAAAAACAGTATACCTTGTGGACTGCCAAAGTGTTTTCTTTCTCCTTCTATGAAGCCTACATACATATATATGTGTGTGTACACATTCTATATTTATACATACATGCATATATATGTATTATTTCTATTAATACTATTTTGAGAAACCTGTCATTTTCAAATGACTTCTTCCCCCATAAATAGAACCTTTCCCTGTGATGAAGAAGCACTATTAAGTAAAACTGATCAATTGCATTGTATATATCTGGAAAAAATGTATGATTCCACATTTATAGTCTGCCACTTCTCTGCCAAGTTTTTGGAAGTCACAATTGGTTACTATCTTCACATTAATTTCAAATTATTTCAATTATTATTTTTTCAATATTTTCTTTTAAATTATTATGGTCATTGTGCAAATCAGTCTTTTCTTTTTGACATTTCATATGTCTTCCCAACTTTCTCAGGAATTTTTCATGCTCATAGTTTCTTGCAGAATAATAGTATTCTATAGGATTTATATAGTACAATATTTCCAACTGCTTCCAAATCATTAACACCTACTTTGCTTCTTATTATTTTTGTTAAATAAATAGTGGTATAAATATATTTGTACAAATAGGACTTTTGTATTTGAATCCCTTGGGATATGTGTGGAAATAATATTACCACATAAACAGATGTGTAAATTTCACTGGGTTTTCAAGGATTATTCCAAATAATTTTCCACAAAAAGAGTACTGGACTAGTCACGTTATTTGCCTACCAGGCATAGCATTTACTGAGCTGTGACTGACAGATCATTTGCTTTTGGGCTTAGCAGGAAAGAGATAGAAAGTTGACTTTGCCATTAGACTAATCAGGAGGTTTTTCATAGGGCAGATTTTCATTACCAGACTGGTCAATTTGCTATTATCCCTGAACATCTCAGAGTTTTACCTCAGCTGTGAGTTACAGTTATCTTTTCAACTACACTTTCACTGTAATTTTTCAGTAAGGGTAAATATATTTAGATTATAACTTCCAGAAGCTTTTCCTCTTTCACCCGCTTAGAGTATTATCCATGAGGTGAATAACTTTCAGGGAGGATGTGGAAGAGTTCTAGCCTGTTCTGTTAAATAATTTTTATTGTTTAAAATTACGAATTCTTATTAAAGGCTTCTTTCTTACCCCTAGATGACATAATTGGCTAAATTTCCTAGTTTCTTTTGGGGGGATTTAAGCAAATTATTAAAGGGGGAGCAATCTCTGCCCTGGATCAACTTCATTTTATTTACTGGACTTTTTATATTTACTTAAACCCAACCCATATTCTGGGATATAACGTATTTGGCTGCAAGTGCCTTTCCTTTACATTTCAATGTCTCTTTGGCATCTCCAACCTATAGCTCTTTTGAACTCTGAATGGGCTAAATATTTAAAAATATGCAGTCTGAACTCATAAATAAATATGACCTCAAGGGTAAATTTCCTGTAATAACAAGTGGCAATGGGCTGTTCCTGAATTAATCTTAGTTTAGACATAGAATCAAAAAGGATAGATAAAGAAACTGAAGTCCAGAGATGCTACATGATATGCCTATGATCTCAGAGCTAAAAAGTGACTAAGGAAAAATTCAAAGCCTGTCTCAAAATTTATCCACAACATACAAATATGTATTTATAAGTCATTCCCATGTTTTGGTCACATAATTAGAAGACAAGACTCATTGAAAAAGAATCGGGTGTTGGGACACACTGAGTACAAAATAGGAAGGGGGGAAGTAGAGAATGAGATGTATAGTGTCATAGAAGCAATGAATTTGAACAAATTTGAGAGACAGTGAACAGAGGATAGAAGTGACTAATATTCTGTGTTCCAGGGGTCATGCAGAGTAGGATGACACTGAACAAATTAAAACAACATTGTTTTATATCAGCAAATCTACATGACTCATTTACTTCGTCCCTACTTTTAAAAAAATTATATATTTTTAGTTTTAATCACTCATTTTCACAAGAAATTTTCCAAATTTTCTCCCCATCTCTCTCCTCCCCCCACCCCAAAACATGGTGCGTTCTGGTTACCTGTTCCCCAAATTTGCCCTCCCCTCTACCACACCCCTCCCTCCCCTTATTCCCATCTTTTTACTGCTCTTGTAGGGCAAGATACATTTATATACACACATATGTATTTCTTATTTCCCAGTTGCATGTAAAAACAATTCTCAGCATTCGTTTCTAAAACTTTGAGTTTCAACTTCTCTCCCGTCCTCCCTCCTCACACGTTGTCACTGAGAATGCAAGCAGTTCAGTATAGGATATACATGTGTTGTTTTGCAAAATACTTCCATAATAATCATGTTGTGAAGGAGTAATTATATTTCTCTCCATCCTATCTTGCCTCCTATTTATTCCATTCTCTCTTTTGACCTTGTCCCTCCTCTAAAGTGTTTACTTCTAATTACTCCCTTCTCCCATTTGCTCTCCCTTCCATCATCCCCCTACCCCACTTTTCCCCTTCTTCCCTACTTTACTATACTGTAAAATAGATTTTCATTACCAAATTGAGTGACTGTTTTTCCCTCCTTAAGCCAAATGTGATGAAAGAAAGATTCACTTTCACCTCCCCCTTTTCTCTTCCATTAAAAAAGCTTTTTCTTTCCTCTTTTGTAAGAGACAATTTGCCCCATTCCATTTCTCCATTTCTCCTCCAAATATATTTTTATCTTATCCTTTAATTTTATTATTATATTGAGAAAAATTTCAAGAGTTACAAATATTATCCATTCATGTAGGAATGTAAACAGTTCAGCTTTAGTAAGTCCCTTATGATTTGTCTTTCCTGTTTACCTTTTCATGCTTCTTCTGAATTTTGTATTTGAAAGTCAAATTTTCTATTTTGCTGGGATCTTGTCATCAAGAATGCTTTAATGTTCTCTTTATTTCATTGAATGACCATTTTCCCCCGAAGTATGATTGTCATTTTTCCTGGGTAGGTGATTCTTGGTTTTAATCCTAGTTCCTTTGACTTTCCACTGTACTCAAATTTTTTTCTTTCTGATTGTTTCCAATATTTTCTCCTTAAACTGAGAACTCTGGAATTTGGCTACAATATTCCTAGGAGTTTTTTTTTTTCTTTTGGGATGTCTTTGAGGAGGTGGTTGGTGTATTCTTTCAATATTTATTTTACACTCTGGTTCTAGAATGTCAGGACAGTTTTGCTTGATAATTTCATGAAAGATGTAGTCTAGGCTCTTTTTTGATCATGAATTTCAGGTAGTCCTATGATTTTTAAATTGTCTCTTCTGAATCTATTTTCCAGGTCAGTTTTTTTTTTTCACTGAGGTATTTCACATAGTCTTCTAATTTTTCATTCTTTTGGTTTTGTTTTGTAATTTCTTGGTTTCTCATAAAGTCATTAGCTTCCACTTATTCTATTCTAATTTTTAAAGAACCATGTTCTTCAGTGAGCTCTTCAACCTCCTTTTCCATTTGGCTAATTCTACTTTTTTAAAGTATTTTCCCCCACATTGGCTTTTTGAACCTTTTTTGCCATTTGAATTAGGCTATTTTAAAAGGTGTTATTTTCTTTAGTGTTTGTGGGGTCTCCTTTAGCAAACTGTTGACACACTTTTCTTGATTTTTCTTGCATCACTCTCATTTTCTTCCCAATTTTTCCTCCTCCTCTCTTACTTGATTTTCAAAATCCTTTTTGAGAACTTCCATGACTTGAGACCATTGCATATTTTACCTTGGAGGTTTTGGGTGCAGAAGTCTTGACGTTTAGGTCTTCCTCTGATGGTAAGCATTGTTCTTTCTCATCAAAATAATGCAAGAAAATGCTTGTTCACCAAGAAAGTAACCTTCTACAGTCTTATTTTTTTTCTCTTCTTTGGTCATTTTCATAGCCAGTTACTCATCTTTTGAGTCCTTTGTCAAGATGAGGGTATATTCTAGGGACCTGGAAGTTCTTAGTTCCTCCAGTGTCTCACAAACAGTGGAGAGGAGTTTACTGTGCTGTGGTCTAGGAGCAACCACAAGCTTTTCTGTCCAGAATCTGGGAGCAGTATTTCCTCTCCGGAACCTACACCAGTTTCACCACACCAGTGCTCCTCCTCATTCCACGGTTGCTACTTAGGACTGAGATCCAGATCAGTGACTCACTTACCCCAGGATCTTTAGGCTGCAGACTCCAAAGATGGGTACTGTGCAGCAGTGGCTACTGCTGCCCTGAAGCCAAACCAGACTACGTTCCCATCTCACCCAGGTGAAAGAGGTTTTTCACTGATCTTTGAAGCTGTGCAGTGTTTCTGGGGATCTGGAAACTGCAGTTGCTGCCCAAGATTCTGTGCTCCAGCCTGCTCCAGGCCTGTCCCTGCCACACAGCGTGGCCAGGGCTATACTGTTCTCCTCTCTGAGTCTGGTGTGATAGACCTTTCCTGTCAGCCTTCCACACTGTTTTGGGCTGGATATCTCTTTGGCTCTGTTGTTTTTTGGCTTCTGCTGCTCTAGAATTTCTTTAGAGTCATTTTTTACAGATATACTATGGACTGTGAGGAGAGAGCTTCTACAGATCTGTCCTTTTTCTACACCATCTTGGCTCTGCCTTAGTTCCTACTATTTTGTCAGCATATTTTTGATAGAATTCATGGAGATCCTAGGAGTCAGCCTGGACTCCTAACTATCTTTCTTCCCCCATATGCAATATGTTGCCAAGAACTTTCAATTTCAGCTTTTCCACATCTTTTGAATATGTATCCCTTCTCCCTTCTGATATTAGCATCAATCTAATGCAAACCCTCATCATTTCAATCCTGACATATTATAATAACCTGCTGGTGGGTCTGCCTAAATCAAGCATATCCCATTGCAATTCATGCTCCATTCAACTACTAAAATGATTTTCCTAAAGTCCAGATACAACCATGGAATTTTTTCATTCAATATATTTTTTCCAGATTTCTTATACCTTGCTCCCCACATGTACTCTTTTATTCAGTGTCACTGGCCTTCTGATTGTCTTATGAACCAGAAAACCATTTCTCAACTCTGGCGATTATTCCTTCATTCCAAGGATGCTCTCCCTCCTCCACCCTGACTACTGACTTCCATGGGTTCTTTAAATCCCAAATAGAATCCCATCTTTTACCACCAGTTTTCTCTAACCCCTCTTAATTCCTTCTGCGAATTTTCCTCACGAATGCTGTACATGAGTTATTTCGTATATATTTGTTTGAAAGTCATTTCCCTCATTTAACTGTAAGGCCCTTAATGACAGGTGACTGAATATTTTTGACCTCTTTCAGCTGTTAGCATGGTGTTGGCACATAGGAAGCACTGAATAAGTGTCAATTGACTGAATGACTGATTTATTGATTGATTTGTGATTGGAAAACCTTTGATTTCAAGTCATAGATCTAAACTGCTTTTAAAGTTCCATTTACAAAGAAACATTTTTAGCTAAATTCTACAAATGAAATGGTGTATAAATGCTGTCAGATTTTATTATTAACTTTGAGAAGTCTGGTTGTTCCAAAATTGCTTCTATAAATTTTTATCCTGTTTATGATATGGTCCAAGAAATATCTATCAATCTTTTTCCTGTTTACAGAAAAAAATATTAGTTTTTCTATAGATGCCCTGGGACCTTATATTTCATACATTACATAACATCTTCATTTGTATACCTATATCTATTGTCATTCAGTATGTTTTATATTAATGTTGCTTTTGTTATTATTCTAATCTCAGATTAAAGCATAAATTCTCACTACAGCATTCCAGAAAAGTGGACATAGATAATGTGAAATTCTTATGGGGAGAGGGAAGGACAAGATTTGATCAGGGAAATTGTTGTCTTGGAAGTGAGAGTCAAAAACAGAAAGAAAAATGCTAAAAATTAAAAGACAAAACATCGACAAAGACCCCAGGAGTTAGGGAAAAAGAATTAGAGATTGAGTTAACACCTGCATCAGTGACTTCCAGAGGCCCCAGTGAGCATGCCTGCCAGGATCCAAGTTCTTCAGAAGCTTCAGGTCTAACTTACTGACTTCATAAAAAGTGAGAATATTTATTTTTTCAAGTCTGGAATGCCAGGGGAACTTACCAACATGTCTCAAGCCACAGACAGACTCTTTTTACTGATTTCTGTGCTTATAAAAACATGCTACATGCTGAATTTTCCTTCTGAAATCAAATTTCAAAGTTGAGCTATTTGTGTTTCTAATTTAAAAGAATACTTCCGATAAAAATATCAGAACACACTTGAGAATATTATAGTAGAAAAAGTGATATGATAATTTTTATTTCTATGATTTAAAGGGACAGATTTTCTCATTGACCCCTTTAGATAGAACAAATACACAAAAGCAGTTAGACAGATTTCTGGTTTGGGGAACCAAGATGGCAGAGTGATCGGTAATTGCTATTGCCCCTCTCCCCGTTTACCTTAATGAGCCCAGAGAATATCTTCCCAAGAAAAACCCTGGAATAGTGGGAGCAGCAGAAGGAGTAAACAGACTCTCAGCCCATGAGATTAGAAAAATCACTAAGGACGGTTCCTCTTGTTGTGGCTGAAGGTGACCAGTGTAGAATCAGAGCTATCCCAGACAACTCCAGCTCACCCGGAGAAGTTCCTGAATTCTAGGGGGGCAAAGCCAGTAACAGCCAACACCAGGACCCCAGGCGTGCCTCAGCACGCCAGTGGAATCAGGAAGACACTAGCACAGACAGCAGAGCTTGCTTATGCTTTAGCTCAGCAGAAGACCCTCTGGCATCCAGAACATCCCTCCCCCACACTTAACAAGTTAGCCCCAGGGTAACTGCTGGGAAACTCCAAAAGACCTTAGCTGGCCTCTACTTTCAAACATCAACCAGCTCAGCACCAGGTAACCTGCAGCATTTTAGTTTCTGTCTGAAAGAACCAGAGGCCACAACACACAAAGCCTCAAGTTTTAGGCACAAGAACTATGGGATAGAACTGCCTGTGTCACAGATGCAGAGATCCACTTTAAAAGTCAGGGAAAGGGTTATTATCATGAGTAAGAAGCAAAGCAGAAAATAAAGGAACATAGAATCATTCTGTGGGGACAACGACCAAAGCACAAATATCAAAGAGGTCACCAGTGAGACTGTACTCCCATGTGAAATTTCAGAATGGAATATGAAGTGGTTTGAAGCAAAAAGAACCTTCTTGGAAGAGCTCAGGAAGGATTTTAAAACTGAAACAAGAGAAATAGAGGAAAAACTGGCGAACGATTTAAAAAAAATGTGAAAAAGAATTCAGTGAAGGGAATGGCATCTTAAAAAGGAAAACTGGACAAATGGAAAAGGAAATACAAAACCTGGTGAAATTAACTACTTAAAAGGAAAAATTGGGCAGATGGAAAAGGAGATGCAAAAGTTAACAGAAGAAAAGAATTTGATAAAATATAGAATTTGACAAGTAGAAGCTAATTAATCTATAAGACATCAAGAATCAGTCAAACAATCTAAAGAAAGAAAAGATAGAAGAAAATGTAAAATATCTAATTGGAAAAACAACTGACTTGGAAAATAGGCCCAGGAGAGAAAATCTAAGGATTATTGGGTTACCAGAAGGCCATGATGAAAAAAAGAGCCTGGACAATATCATCTACTAAATCATCTTGGAAAATTGCCCAGACGCCCTAGACCCAGATGAAAAAATTGTTATTGAAAGAATCCACCGTTCACCTCCTGAAAGGGACCCCAAAATAAAAACACCCAGGAATATAGTTGCCAAGTTCCAGAGCTATCAAGTGAAGGAGAAAATACTACGGCAGCCAGAAAGAAACAATTCAAATATCGAGGAGCTATAGTCAGCATTGCACAGGACCTTGAACCTTCTACATTAAAAGAGAAAGGGAATTGGAATATAATATTTTGTAAGGTAAAGGAGCTGGGACTAAAACCAAGGATTAATTACCCTGAAAAGTTGAGTATAATATTTCAGAGAAGGAAATGGACATTGAATGAAATAAGGGATTTCCAGAATTTCCTAATGAAAAAACCAGAACTCAAAAGAAAATTTGATCTTCAAACACAGGTCTCAAGAGAGGCATAAAAAGATAAATGGGGAAAACAAGAAACTTGTTACAAAGGATGGGCAAACTGTTTACATCCCTATAAGGGAAGATGATACTTGTTAATCCAGAGAATCGTATATTTATTATGAAATGGAAAAGGGATATGCACAGATAAAGGGAGTGGGTATAAATTAATGATGTGATAATAACAAATGTCATTTAAGCATGCAAGGAGATTGCACTGGGATATGTGAAAAGGAGGTGGCAGAAAAAAATAAACTCCATTACATAAAGAAGCACAAAAATACATTATAGTAGAGGTAAAGAGGGGAGGGAGAGGATTATTGTTTGACAGGTACTCTCATCTGATTGGATTCAACAAGATCATTTAAGTACAGAAATAAAACTAGCTTTATAGGCAGTAGGAGGTGAAAGGGGAAAGAAAAAGGAGGGGAGGCTAAAAGGGATGCAAGAAGTAGTAGTGGAAAAGGAGATTAAAAAGAAGGCAGGCTGAAAGAAGGGAGGGCAGACTGAGGGAGGCAATGGTCAAAAATGAAAACTCTATTGTGGAGGGGAAAGAAGAAGGGAGAAATAAAAGTATAAACAAGAGGAAAGGGGAAGGAGGGAAAAACACAGAGAGTAACTATAACGGGCTGTGAATGGGAAGAACTCTCTTATAAAATGGAGGCAGATAGCAGAATGGACTCAAAACCATAATCTAACAATGTTGTTTACAAGGAACAAATTTGAAATGGGAGCATACACACAGGGTAAAAGTAAAAGGTTTGAGCAGAATATTTTGTGCTTCGACTAATGTAAAACAAACAAACAAGGGTAGCAATCCTAATTTCAAACAAAGTAAAAGCAGATACACATCTAATCCAAAGAGACAGGGAAGGAAACTATATCCTGCTGAAAGGCACCATAGACAATGAAGCATTTTCATTACTAAACATATACGCTCTAAGTGTTATAAAATCCAAATTCTTGAAGAAGAAATTAAGGAAGTTACAGGAAGAAATAGAGAGTAAAACTATACTAGTGGGTGACCTCAGTCTCCCGCTCTCTGAACTTGATAAATCTAACCTGAAAATAAACAAGAAATAAGTTAAGAAGGTGAATAGAACTCTGGAAAATGTAGATGTGATAGATCTCTGTGGAAAATTGAATGTAGACAGACAGAAATATATTTTTTCTCAGTGGTACATGGCACATATACAAAAATTGACCGTGTACTAGGCCATAAAAACCTCACCAACTAGTGAGGAAAAGTGAATATATTCAATGCATCCTTATCACATCATAATGCAATAAAAGATATATGTAACCCAAAGTCACAGAAATATGAAGCAAAAACTAATTGGAAACTAAAGAATCTAATCTTAAAGAATGAATGGGTTAAACAACAAATTAGAGAAACAATCAACCACTTCATTCAAGAGAATAACAATAAGGGGTGAAGCCAAGATGGCAAAGTGACATCAACCACTCACCTAATCTCATAGACCAACTCCTTCAGAAACATCTAAAAACAGAATCTGACCAAATTTTGGAGGTGCAGAATCCAATAGGAGACAGACTGTGGCAGATTCACAGACCAGGACAGACTGGAAGATCGACAGGAAGGATCTGTTCCTGCTGGGGTGAGCCCACAGCACACAGCACAGTACATCTTGCAGCAAATCCCAGGCCCGTCTCAGCCAGCTGGAGCATGGTGGAAAGGCGGAGTGGCAGCCCAGGGTAGGAGACCAGCAGAGTCAGCGATGAGTGAGTGACAGCCACTGAGACCCATGTATCAACTGCAGCTGCTCCTGAGTTTTCAGACCGCTGATTAAATGTCTGTAAGTCATCTACTTTATCTTCCAATAGCCAAATTGGTGGAGTGATCAGTAAAGGGTCTCTCCTTCTCACCTTATTGATCTCAAAAGAATCATAAAGTATTTCAGCAGAAAAAAATCCAGAAACAGTGGGAACAGCTAAAGGGGCCTTGTAGCACCTGAGGCTAGGAAAATAGCTAAGGGGGATTGTTCTTACTGTGGAAGAGACTAACCAGGAGAGGAACCCCAGCGAGCATGTTAAATCCCACTAGGACCCAGGCATGCCTCAATGATAGTATCGGAGCCCTGGGGGAGAGGGTAGAAACTCCCATCAGGACCCCGGCATAAGCTGACTTTGCATTTGCTTTAGCTCAACTGAGGAGATCACCTTTGATCAGACCACCCCTCCCCTACACATAACAAGCAGGCCTCAAGGCTAAACTGGGAAATACAAAGAAAAAGGAAAAACAAAGGCACCTGACCTTAGCTTTCCTACACCAGCAGCTCAACAACAGGTTCTGCAGCTTCTAACTGAAAGAACCAGAAGCCACAGCACGCAAAGCTTCATCATCAAAGGAGGAGGGGGAAGATCATAGAATCTTTCTAGAGGGACAAGAACCAAAACACAATTACCAAAGAGATCAGTACTGAGACTATACTCCCATCTGAAACTTCAGAAGAGACTACAAACTGCTTTCATTCACAAAGAACTCTCCTGGAACAGCTGAAGAAGGAAAGAGAGGAAAAACTGGCAAATTATTTTAAAAGTATGCAAAAAGAATTCTCTGAAGAAAACACCTCTTTATAAAGGAAAATTGAATAGATGGAAAAGGAAGCACAAAACTTAACTGGGAAAACTGGACAAAGGGAAAAGGAAGTACAAAAGCTTACTGGAGAAAATAATTCCTTAAAAGGAATAATTGGACAAGTGGAAAAGGAGAAGGAAAAGTTATCTGAAGAAAACAATTTGATGAAAATTAGAATTGGACAAGTAGAAGCTAATTAATCTATAAGACGTCAAGAACCAGTCTAAGAAAATCTAAAGAATGAAAAGATAGAAAAAAATGTAAAATATCTAACTGGAAACACAAATGATCTGAAAAATAGATCCAGGAGAGAAAATTTAAGAATTATTGGCCTACCAGAAAACCATGATGAAAAAAGAGTCTGGACAATGTCTTCCGGGAAATCATCAAGCAAAACTGCTGAGAAGTGTTAGATCCAGAGGGCAAAATAGTCATCTAAAGAATCCACCCTTCACCTCCTGAAAGGGATCCCAAACTCAAAACCCCAAGAAATACTGTAGCCAAATTCGAGAACTATAAAGCGAAGGAGGAAATACTACAGGGAGCCAGAAAAAAACAATTCACGTATCAAGGAGCTACAGTCAGGATCACACAGGACCTTGCAGCTTCTACGTTAAAAGACTGAAGGAATTGGAATCTCATATTCCATAAGGCAAAGGAGCTGGGACTACAGCCAAGGATCAAGTACCCAGTCAAATTCAGCATGACATTTCAGACAAAGAGATGGACATTCAACAAAATAAGTGATTTCCAGACCTTCCTGAGAAAAAGGCCAAAACTCAAAAGAAAATTCGATCTTCAAACTCAGATCTTAAGAGAAGCATAAAAAGATAGACAGGTGAAAAGACACACTTGTTACTCAGTCTGGTCAAACTGTTTATATCCCTATAAGGGAAAATGATACTTGTTAACCTTGAGAACTGTATACGTATTATGAAGTACAAAAGGGATATACATAGAGGGAACAGGTATAAAGTAAATGATGTGATGATAAAAATGTGATTCAAGCATGCAAAGGGATTATAACAAGAGATATATAAAGGAGGAAGCAGAGAATGATAAATTACATCACAGGAAGTAGTGCAAAATTATATTATAGTAGAGGGAAAGAGGGGAGGGTGATGAATACTGTTTGAGAGATGCTCTCATCTGATTTGGTTCAAAGAGGGAAAATAAACTTAATTAAGGATATAAATCTGACTAGATCTATAGGCACTAGGAGGGGAAGGGGGAAGAAAGGGGAAGGGAAACTAAAAGGGAAGGAAGAAGTATCAAGGGTAAAGGGGAGTAAAAGGGAGGAGGTTTGAAAGGAGGAAAGGAAGGCTGCAGGAACTGGTGGTCAGAAGGGAAAACTCTTTTAAAGAGAGGAAGGGAGACGGGAGAACTAAAAGCACAAATGGTGGGAAGAGGATGGAGGGAAAGACACAGATTGTAATCATAACTGTGAATGAGAATGAAATGAACTCTCCCATCAAAAGTAGACAGAGAGCAGAATGAATGAAAAGCCATAATACAACAATATGTCGTTCACAAGAAATACATTTGAAAGGGGGGATAAACACAGGGAAAAGTAAAAGTTTGAAGCAGAATATATTGGGCCTCAGCTGATGTAGGAAAAGCAAGGTTAGCAATCCTAATCTCAGACAAAGGAAAAGCAGAAATAGATCTAATCAAAAAAGATAAGGAAGGAAACTATTTCCTGCTAAAAGGTTCCATAGATAATGAAGGAATATCATTACTAAACATGTATGCTCCAAGTGGTATAGCATCCAGATTCTTAGAGGAGAAGTTGGGAAAGTTGCAGGAAGAAATGGACAGCAAAACTATACTAGTGGGAAACCTTAACCACTCCACTCTGAACCTGATAAATCTAACCTTAAAATAAGCAAGAAAGAAGTTAAGGAGGTGAATAAAACTATAATGTTAGGTATAATAGATCTCAGGAGAAAACTGAATGGGGATAGAAAGTAATATACCTTTTTCTCAGGGGTCCATGGAACATGTACAAAAACAGACCATTTTCTTGGGCATAAGAACCTCATAATCCAGTGCAGAAAGGGAGTGAAAGTTAATA
Source organism: Notamacropus eugenii (assembly GCF_028372415.1). Classification (NCBI taxonomy): domain Eukaryota; kingdom Metazoa; phylum Chordata; class Mammalia; order Diprotodontia; family Macropodidae; genus Notamacropus; species Notamacropus eugenii. Next base: position 358,091,760 of record NC_092874.1, on the reverse strand, counting down.
CATTCTTCTCAGATCATAATGCAATAAAAATTATATGCAATTAAAGGCCATGCAAAGATAAAGGAGAAATGAATTGGAAAGTAAATAATCTAATCCTAACTAAGGAGTGGCTAAAACAACAAATCATAGAAACAATCAAGAACTTCATTCAAGAAAATGACAAAAATGAGACAAGCTACCAAATCTTATGGGATACTGCACAAGCAGTTCTTAAGCGATGTGTTATATCTTAGAATGCCTACATAAATAAAACAGAGAAAGACGAGACCAATGACTTGGGCATGCAGGTGAAAAAAATTGAAAAAGAACAAACTGAAATTCCGCAAGTAAATACCAAATTAAAAATACTGAAAACCAAAGGAGAGATGAATAAAACTGAAGAATACTATTGAACTAATAAATAAAACTAATAGTTGGTTTTATGAAAAATAAACTAATAAAATAGATAAACTTTGGTCAATAAGATTAAAAAAAGGATGAAGAAAACCAAGTTACAATATCAAATTTAAAAGGGGTAAACTCACCTCCAATGAGGAGGAAATTAAAACAATAATTAGAAATTACTTTGCCCAACTTTATGTCCATAAATTTGACAATCTAGATGAGATGGATGAATATTTAAAAAAAATAAAAATTGCCCCAATTAACAGAAGAAGTTGAATACTTAAACATCCCATCTCAGAAAAAGAAATTGAACAAGCCATCAATGAACTCCCTACGAAAAAATTCTCCAGGGCCAGATGCATTTACAAGTGAATTTTATCAAACATTTAAAGAACAGTTTATTCCAATATCATATAGACTATTTCATAAAATTGGAGAAGAAGAAATATTTCCAGATTCTTTGTATGATAAAAACATGGTTTTGACACCTAAACCAAGACGACACAAAACAGAGACAGAAAATTATAGACCAATTTCTCTAATGAATATCGATGCTAAAATTTTAAATAAGATTTTAGGAAAAAGAATACAGCAACTTACCACAAGAATAATATATTCTGATCAGGTTAGATTCATACCAGGAATGCAGTGCTAGTACAGTATTAGGAAAATAAGTAGTATTATCGGTCATATCAACAACAAATGTAACAGAAGCCACATGATTATCTCAATAAATGCAGAAAAAATCTTTTGACAAAATGCAACATCAATTCCTACTAAAAACATTAGAGAACATAGAAAGAAAGGGAACTTTACACAAAATAATAAGCAGTATCTACCTTAAATCTTCAGCAAGCTTTATATGCAATGGAGATAAGCTCAATGCATTTCCAATAATATCAAGGATGAATGTCTATTAGTACCACTGTTATTCCATATGGTACCAGAAATGTTAGCTATCGCAAGCAGACAAAATTAAGAAATGGAAGTAATTAGAATAGTCAAAGAAGGAACTAAGTTATCATTCTTTGCAGAAGATATGATGATATACTTAAAGAATCTCAGACATTCAGGTAAAAAACTACTTGAAATAATAAACAACTTTGGCAAAATTGCAGGGTACAAAATGAACCCACACAAATCTACATTTCTACATGTTAGCAGCAAAGCCCAGCAGCAAGAGATAGAAAGAGAAATTCCCTTTAAAGCTAGGATTGACACTATAAAATATTTGGGAGTCACCCTGCCAAAACCAACTAAGGGCCTATAAGAACAAAATTATAAAACACTTTTTGATCAAATAAAGACAGCTGTAAGTAAGCAGAAAAACATCAGTTGCTTGTAGGTAGGCCAGGGCAATTAAAAAACCACAATTTTACCTAAATAAATTTACTTATTCAGTGCCATACCAATCAAAGTATTAGATAACTATTTTCTAGAGCTAGAAAAAATAATATCAAAATTCATCTGGAAGAGCAAATGTCCAGAATATCAAGGAAACTAATTAAAAGGAATGCTATGGAAGGTGACCAAGCTCTACAACATTTCAAATTATATTATAAAGTGGAAATTATCAAAACCACTTGGTGCTGGTTAAGAAACAAAAGGGTAGACCAGAGGAATATGTTATGTACCCAAGACACAGTCATCAATACGTATAGTTATCTACTGTTTGATAAACCCAAGGACTCTGCTTCTGGAATAAGAACTCACTGCTCGACAAAAATTACTGGGGAAACTGGATAACAGTGTGGTGGAAACTAGGCACAGACCAATGCCTGATGCCATACACAAGAGTCCAAATGGGTACATCTAGGTATAAAGATTGATACCATAAACAAATTAGTGGAACACGGAATGGTGTATTTATGAGATTTATGGAGAAGGGAATAATTTTTGACAAAACAAGAGGTAGAATACTTTATGAAATTCAAAATTGATAATTTTGATTACATTACATTGAAAAGTTTTTGCATAAACAAACCCAATGCAATCAAAATTAGGAAGGAAGTAAAAAACGGAAAGAATTTTTGCAACTAATTCCTGAGATAAAAGCCTCATTTCTAATATATACAGAGAACTGAGTCAAATGTACAAGAATAGAAGTTATTCCCCAACTGATAAATTGTGAAAGAATAGGAACAGGTACTTTTCAGAGGAAGAAATTAAAACTATCTATAGTCATATGAAAAAATGATCTAAATCACTACTGATTAGAGTGAAGCAAATCAAAACAACTCTGAGATACCACATCACACCTATCAAATTGGTTAACATTAAAGAAGATGATGATGATAAAGGTTGGAGAAGATGTGGGAGAGTTGGAACAGCAATTCATTGTTGGTGGAGCTGTGACGTGATCCAACAACTCTGGAGAGCAATTTGGAACTATGTCCAAAGGGCTACAAAAATGTGCATGCCCTTTGACCCAGCAATACAGCTTTTTGCTTGTATCCCCAAAAGATCATAAATATGGGAAAGTCTCATATTTACAAAAATTTTTATAGCAGCACTCTTTATACTGGCTAAAAACTGGACATCAAGGGGATGCCCATCAATTGCGGAATGGTTGAATAAATTTAGGTACATGAATGTAATGGAATACTATTGTGCTATAAGAAAGAATGAGCAGGAAGACTTCAGAGACATCTGGAAATGCTTACATGAACTGATGCTGAGGGAAAGGAGCAGAACCAGGAGAACTTTGTACACAGAAACAACCGCAATTTGCTAGGATTTTTTCTTGTAAACTTAGAACTTCATTGCAATACAAGGATTTAAAAACTTCCAATGTCCTCTTTTTTTTTTTTAAATTTATATGAGATAATTTTTTTAATTTATTTATTTAACTTTAAAACTTTCATTTAAACAAAATTTTGGGTGCCAAATTTTCTCCCCCTTTGTCCCCTCCCCCCACCCCAAAACACCGAGCATTCTAATTACCCTTATCACCAATCTGCTCTCTCTTCTATCATCCCTCTCTGCCCTTGTCTCCATCTTCTCTTTTGTCCTATAAGGCCAAATAACTTTCTATACCCCTTTACCTGTATTTCTTATTTCCTAGTGGCAAGAGCAGTACTCCATAGTTGTTCCTAAAACTTTGTGTTCCAACATCTCTTCCTCCCTTCCTCCCCACCCCTTCCCTTTGGAAGGCAAGCAATTCAATATAGGCCAAATATGTGTAGTTTTGCAAATGACTTCCATAATAGTCGTGTTGTGTAAGACTAACTATATTTCCCTCCTCCTATAATGTCCCCCATTACTTCTATTCTCTCTTTTGATCCTGTCCCTCCCCATGAGTGTTGACCTCAAATGGCTCCCTCCTCCCAATGGCCTCCCTTCCATCATCCCCCCCACCCTGCTTATCCCCTTAACCCCCACTTTCCTGTACTGTAAAATAGGTTTTCGTACCAAAATGAGTGTGCATTTTATTCCTTCCTTTAGTGGAATGTGGTGAGAGTAAACTTCATGTTTTTCTCTCACCTCCCCTCTTTATCCCTCCTCTAGTAAGTCTTTTGCTTGCCTCTTTTATGAGAGTTAATTTGCCCCATTCCATTTCTCCCTTTCTCCTCCCAATATATTTGTCTCTCACCGCTTGATTTCATTTTTTTAAGATATGATCCCATCCTCTTCAATTCACTCTGTTCACTCTGTCTCTATGTGTGTGTGCGTGTGCGTGTCCATGTGTGTGTGTGTAATCCCACCCAGTACCCAGATACTGAATAGTTTCAAGAGTTACAAATATTGTCTTTCCATGTAGGAATGTAAACAGTTCCACTTCAGCAAGTACCTTAAGACTTCTCCTTGCTGTTTACCTTTCCATGCTTCTCTTCATTCCTGTGTTTGAAAGTCAAATTTTCTCTTCAGCTCTGGTCTTTTCATCAAGAATGTTTGAAATTCCTCTATTTCATTGAAAGATCATTTTTTCCCCTGAAGTATTATACTCAGTTTTGCTGGGTAGGTGATTCTTGGTTTTAGTCCTAGTTCCTTTGACTTCTGGAATATCCTATTCCATGTCCTTTGATCCCTTAATGTAGAAGCTGCTAGATCTTGTGTTATCCTGATTGTATTTCCACAATATTTGAATTGTTTCTTTCTAGCTGCTTGCAGTATTTTATCCTTGACCTGGGAACTCTGGAATTTGGCCACAACGTTCCTAGGAGTTTCTCTTTTTGGATGTCTTTCAGGCTGTGATTGGTGGATTCCTTGAATACTTATTTTGCCCTCTGGTTCTAGAATCTCAGGGCAGTTTTCCTTGATAATTTCATGAAAGATGATGTCTAGGTTCTTTTTTTGATCATGGCTTTCAGGTAGTCCCATAATTTTTAAATTGTCTCTCCTGGATCTATTTTCCAGGTCCGTTGTTTTTCCCAGGAGATATTTCGCATTATCTTACATTTTTTCATTCTTTTGATTTTGTTTTGTCATTTCTTGGTTTCTCATAAAGTCATTAGCCTCCATCTGTTCCATTCTAATTTTGAAAGAACTATTTTCTTCAGTGAGCTTTTGAATCTCTTTTTCCATTTGGCTAATTCTGCTTTTGAAAGCATTCTTCTCCTCATTGGCTTTTTGAACCTCCTTTGCCAATTGAGTTAGGCTATTTTTCAAGGTGTTATTTTCTTCAGCATTTTTTGGGGTCTCCTTTAGCAGGGTGCTGACCTGCTGTTCATGCTTTACCTGCATGTCTCTCATTTGTCTTTCCAGTTTTTCCTCCACCTCTCTAACTTGATTTTCAAAATCCTTTTTGAGCTCTTCCATGGCCTGAGCCCATTGAGTGGGCTGGGATACAGAAGTCTTAACTTCTGTGTCTTTCCCTGATGGTAAGCATTGTTCTTCCTCATCAGAAAGGAAGGGAGGAAATGCCTGTTCACCAAGAAAGTAACCTTCCATAATCTTATTTCTTTTCCCTTTTCTGGGCATTTTTCCAGCCAGTGACTTCACTTCTGAATATTCTCTCCACACCCACTTTGCCTCTGGATCCTCCCAGCCAGTGCTTGGGGTCTGAGACTCAAATGCTGCTTCCCAGCCTCAGGGCTTTATGCGGGGGCAGGGCTGCTATGCAGTGTGAGATTAAGTTCAGGTGCTCAGGTTGGGGCAGGGCCGCCTCACGGGCTCAGTTCCCTCAGGGGGTTTATGCAGAGACCTTCAACAATGGATCTGTGCTCCTGCCTGCTTGGGGAGGCATGGGGATACGCCACTCCCCTGTTGGCCCCCCAAAAAGACTCTCTCACCAACCCTTGTCACCTGTGGGTGGAGGGACCCACGTGGCTGCTGGAGATTCCTTCCCTGAAGCCTGCTTGGATCTGCCCCTCTTGGTGCCGTGGCCAAGGTAGGGCTGGGCAGGTCTCACGGTCCAGGGCACAATGGACCTTTCGGGTCAGGTCTGTCTGGAACAGAAATCTCTTACGCTCTGTTGTTCTGTGGCTTCTGCTGCTCCAGAATTTGTTGCTCCAGAATCTTTTTTCCAGATATATATGGGCAGTGGATTCGGAGGTAGCGTATCCTGCATCCTTCTATTCCACCATCTTGGCTCTGCCCCTCCAATGTTCTCTTAAGACAAAATGCCTTCCACATGCAGGGAAAGAACTGTGGACTTTGATCACAGAATGTAGCTGATCATTTTCTTCTGTACTATGTTTTGGTTTGTCTTATGATTTCTTCCATTCATGTTAATTCTTTTATGCAACATGAATAAAGTGAAAATATATTTAATAGGAATGTGTGCGTAGAACCTTTTTTAATTATTTGCCATCTCAGAGACGGATGGGTGAGGGAGGAGGGAAAAAGAAGGAGGGAGGGAAACATATCTAAGTTACATAGAAGTGACTGTGGAACCCTGAAAGGAAATAAAATAATAAAGAAAAAGGATAAAAAATAATTAGACATAAAGAAATACATTTATGGTGGCATACACGCAAACTCCACCAAAACTTCAACAAATATTTATTAAACATCTATGATGAGAGTAGCAGAAGAACAAAGTGAAAAGTTCACTGCATGTGAGGTCAGATGGCGTGGATTGAAGTTCTCCAAAATTTCCTAATTATGTGATCTTGGACTAGTTATTGCAAGTCTCTGGGATTCAGTTTTTTTCAGTTATTTAAAGGCAATGAATTGAATTAGGTGATCCTCTTCCATCTTCCCTTTTTTCTTTTTCTTCCTCCCCTTTTTCCTTTTTTTTCTTGTTTCCATGATTTTAAGATTTTATGTGCAATGCACAGTGCTAGGCTCTGTGATAGTAAGGATAATGAGATATTTACTAGCCTAAAGGACCTTTACACTCTATATAAAGACGTTATATACGCTAAACTATAACATTCATTGGTACCTAAAGCAATAACACATTTATAAAGACAGTAATATGTGTCCCTGTGATGGCAGAGTTTGACACTCACCATCAAATAAAGGTAGAAATGATAAGTTCAGAATCAGAGAGAGCTATGTTACTAAAGCAAAATTTACTGCAATAGAAATGTATCTGACAGAAACAAATACAGACTGAATAATCTGCTTATTATATATTTTCTCAAGAGTTTCTAAATATCTGGCATGTCACTTGTCATATAGAGAAATCTGACAGAGGATTCACTCCTGCCTAGGAATCAATTGAAGATCTTCTGGTGCTTCAAATCTTTCAGTCCCATCACTCAAGCTTTCTTTATCCACAAACCCTTTCTAATGTTTATGTTCCTTTTTCCTCCTTTTCCAACCCCACTCCTTTGCCTGCTCCTTTTTTTCACTAGTTCTTATTGCTTTTCACATTTCACACTTTAATAAATATGAATATTATGCTGCCAAAGAACCATTTCCCCCCTATTAAGTATTATGAGATGAGCAGTCCAGATAAAGGATAAGAGAAAGAGAATCAATGGTCTAAGAAACAGCAGAGGACAGTGAGCAACAAAAATCTAACTTCAGAAATCCCCAGAAATCCCAAGAACAAATAAGCTGAGAATAATCATGTCACTCACATTATCAAAAACTTTCAAAATTCTCTCAACCAGATAAGCTCTGTCTCTTGACGACTCTATGGATAAGATGGACAGAGGAGGCATTAATATATAAGTGTAAGTGAATTCATAAGATTTCAATTTTGCATCACAAAATTAATCATATTCTGGATAGAAGGTACTAGGAGAGAGTCACAGAGACCAGTCTTCGTATCTGTTTTGGTAAATAGAGCAAAATCTTTATTACTTTATTTCATTGAAATAATAAGTGGAAAGCTTTTTAAAATTTTATATTAGTACTAAGTGAGAGAGTGTTTGCTGACCTATTGTAGACATTCAGAATCAGGATTGAAAGAAAGATTTGAAAGTTTAGAAAACTATAGTAGATTTCTTTAGTCACAATTTAATAGCAATAATCATGATGTTTAAAGTATATGATTTCATAAGCTTCCCTATGACATTTACTCGCTATTTGACAGGGAATAAATCACCTAAATTCTCTGAGCCTAAGTGTCTTCATCTATACAATGGGGGTAATAACAGCAGTACCTGTCTCATAGACTCGCAAGACTCAAGTGAGATAATACCTATAAAGTATTTTGACAACTTTGAAATGCTAAATAAATTGCAGTTATTATCCTTATGTGTTAGAATACTAAGGTAAATGAATTGAATAAAATTTAATAAGCAGAAACATAAATATCATATTTAGATTCAAAAACATTTTATGAATAAAAGATGTGAAAGATCATAATGAGATAGCTGTTTTAATCTGAAGTATCAGGTTTAACACAGGTCGTCAAAGTGATATGGCAGCCAAGTTAAATAATATAACTTAGGTGGGAGAAAGGCCTAGTCATTCAACAAACACTTATTAGGTATCACTCTGATGTGCATCTACAAGAGATACAAAGACAAAAATGAAACCAATTTAGCCCTTGGGAAGCATATGTTCTACTTGGTAGTGGGAACTGGGGAAAGTGAGACAATGTGATTGAAAAGACTATACAAGATGATTTATCCTTGGGAGGGTCCTTGAAGCAAAGGAGATTAGAATAGACTTCCAGAAGAAATGATGTTGCATCAAAGGTTTGAAAGGCCTAGATGATTTAGTTGAGAAGGGTAGATACATGATCAGCATAACTTGAGGTTTTAAAAAAGAAAAAAAAGCGAGATGAGGTTCTTTATATAGGTTTGGTTTGGTTGGAGGCTAGAGTGAAAATAATATATAAGAAACTGGGAACGGGACTCATAAATTAGATTTTAATGAGATTTGAAAGCAAAATAGGCGTTTGCATTTTATTCTTGATGCAAGTGGGAGCCACTAGAACTGCTTTATCAGGGAAGGGACATGATGAAATCTATGATTTAAGAATGAACATGTGGCAGTTATAAAAAGAGGAAGAGAATCTGTGGGAGCAATTTGGAAGCTCTTATGATAATCTGTGTGACAGCTCATGAGAACTTGAACTAAGACTGTGGTTCTATTAGTTGTGTGTGACTGTGTTGTGGTTTGTTCTTCATTCCCTAAGAGGACCACGACATCAGGGAGATGATCAGACGACTTGCAATGGATTTTGATTTGAATGATGGAGGGTTGTGTAAAGTCACCAGCATCACTTTCTCCTCTAGAGTCATCTGGGTCCAGTGATGGATCAAGGTGACTAGAGATAGCCCAAGATACAATGGGAGGCCTTGGTCCTTTTAAGCTGAGATTTTTTCAAGTTCTCCCTTTGAGTGAAGTGATGCTCCATTCAGTGAATAGGCCACTTTAAGAAATGAGTCAAGGTATGGTTCATTTAATTAAAACAAATCAAACTGGAAGAGGAAGACCCTCAGAGTTGCTGACCGAAAGAGTTAACAGTTACTATTTATATTCACTCTGAGCCAGGATGGCCCCCAAATTAGTCATTAAATCGTGCTTGGGCAGGGTCCTATTATTGTCCAATCCATAAGATACAGAGTGAATTGGGTCTAAGACTTGGTCTTTGAGAAAAAAATATAGCCAGTAAACTAAGTTAACTTGGTAGCCTTTGGTTATCAAAATATACTTTTGTGCAGAACACCCTGAGAGGAGAGGAGAGGAGAGAAGGGGAGAGGGGAGAGAAGGGCAGGGGAGGAGAGGAGAAGAGAGGGGAGGGAAGGAGAGGGGAGGGGAGGAGAACTAAGGACCACAAAAAAAGATATTTTATTTTTTAATACTTTTGGAAAAAGAAGGATAAAAAATAAGACCTTTATATAGGGTCGAAGAGATAGTAATAAATGACAGGAAAGAGGACAGTACTGTTAAGTTTTCATTTCTTTTGTTTTTCTGCAAAGGAGAATATGGAAATGACAAAATTACTGCAAAAGGGCTAATACTGATGATATGTAAGAATATGGCAAAAAAATGCCCACCAGGGTCTGATGGAGTAAAATTCACCTGTTTCAGGTGAACTAAAACATCACATCATGGAAGAAATGGCAGATATGATTTTGAAGTCACTGTGTGACACTTGGAAAGATCATAGGAAATGGGAGAGATATACTGCAAGATTGGAAAAGTAAAAAAAAAAGTTTCAGTTTTCAAAAACTGGAAAGGACATATTATATAAATAAAATGACTAGTGAGATAGACCATAATTCCTGAGAAAATTCTAGAACGAGTCATGAAAGACATGGTCAGTGCACACCTAGGAAGGGAAGTGGTAACTTCAAAAATATTAATAGGGATTATCACGGTCACATCAAAGGAACCTCATTTTTTATTTTGACAAGATTATAAATTAGTAGATAAGAGGAATACTGTGTCCATAGCTCATGTATATTTTAACCAATATTCTAATAATTTCCTACTATTCTTGAGGAAAAGATAGACAGATTAGATGATAATATAATTATTTGGATTCAGAATGTATTGTAATGCTAGAATGATTTGTTGTCAATGGTTCAATGTTGACATAGTAAAAAGTCTTCAATGGAGTAACCCATTGATCTTGGACTGTTTGTCATTGTTGTCAATGACTTAGATAAAGCCAGAGACGGTATGTTAATCAATCCTTAGAGGACAGAGAGCTACAAAGAATAGCTTTAAGAAAGTGTATAACAGAATCAAGATCAAAAGGAACTTAAAAAACTAGAACATCTGGCTGGATTTAATAAGAACAAATAAGAAATCTTGTGCTTGGGCATAAAAATCAACTTTTGATATATAATGTGGTGTGAGGCATTATTAATATCAGTTGTTCTAAAAATAAGATCTAGAGTTTTTAGTGGACTATAATTCAGTAGGAGTGAAAATATCCATATTATTGGAGGAATCTAGGAATGTTTCAACTGGAGAAGATGAAGGAAAGAAACATAGGCTGAGGCAAGGACACTGGTAGGTTTAATAGCTCTGTGTCAGAGGAATATGTGGATTGATGGGAGGTTATGGTGAGATTAGTGAATTTCAGAGTTATATGTACTGGAGGTGAAACACACCCATTTTTGGTTGAGGCATAGGGGAGACAAAAACTAGAAAGGTTGATAACCTTGGAAATGGGCATTTGAAGAGGTGTTAGCATGCCAAAAATGTTCCCAAGGAAGAGGAGAGAGGATGACTAGAAGAATGTGAGTCACATACTAAATTATGATGAAGGACAGAGAATGAACTTGGGGTTGGCAGAGAACATCAGCCTGGATCTGGATAGGATGATAACTCTGGTTGGCTTGTTTGAGTATCACAGAATCATAGGACACAGCACTTCCTACCACAAAGTCTTTGACTCTTTGAAAAGGAAATCAGCTATTATTGATTACTTTTTAGTTTTAGTTGGATTATAGGATTAAACTCCACTCTTTTTTAAAATCAATCAATCAATCAATAACTATTTGACACTTACAATGTACCAAGTACTGTGCTAAGCCCTGGTATCATATACAGTTCACCTCTGGGAGTCTGTATACATATATGATCAAATCTTCCATTACTTCCATTCTTTTGACCACAACTCTAGTTCAAATTCTTCTCCACTCCCTCCTAGATAATTGTAATAATTTTTAAATATTTTTTAAAAAATGATCAATTAATTTTTAGTTTTCAACATTCAATCTTATCAGAGTTTTCAGTTCTACTTTTCCCCTTTCTTCCCTCCCCCCCCCAAGATGGTATACAATCTGATATAGACTATACATGAAAGATTCATATTAAGAATCTTTCTACATTAGAGAAGTTGTAAGACAAGAATCAGAACAAAAGGGAAAAACCACAAGAAACAAACAAAAAAAATACAATAGTGTGGGCTGATCTGCATTCAGACTATATAGTTCTTTCTCTGGATGTGGACAGCATTTTCCATCATGAGTCTTTTGGAATTATCTTAGGTCACTGTATTGCTGAGAAGAATAAAATTTATCAAAGTTGATTATTGTGCAATATTGCTGTTACAATGTACAGTATTCTCCTGGTTATCCTCACTTTATTCAACATCAATCCATTTAAATCTTTCCAGGATTTTTTTTTTTGAAATCTACAAGTTCATCATGTTTTATGGAACAATAGCATTCCATTCCATTCATATACCACAACTTATTAAGTCATTCCCCAATTGATGGGCATCCCTTCAATTTCTCATTCCTTCTCACTATAAAAAGAACGACTATAAATATTTTTATACATGTGAATCCTTTTTTTAATTTATTATGATTGCGTTGATACAGACCTAGTAGAGATATAGCTGAATCGAAGGGTGTGCACAGTTTGATTGTCCTTGGGGCATAGTTCTGAATTGCTCTGAATAATGATTATATCAGCCAACAACTTCACCAACAACACATTAGTGTTCCAATTTCCCAGTATTTCCAATATTTCAACATTTTCCTGTTTTGTCATAATGGTCAATGGGATGGATATGATGTGGTATTTCAAAGTTGTTTTGATTTCTATTTCCCTAATGAGTAGTGATTTAGAGCATTTTATATGACTTTAGAGAGTTTTAATTTCTTCATCTGAAAAATACATGTTCATGTTCTTTGACTATTTATCAATTGGAGAATTAATTGTATTCTTATAAATTTGACTCAATGTTCTATGTATTTTAGAAATGAAGTTTTTTTCAAACATGCTGGTTGTAAAAATTGTTTCCCAGGTTTCTGCTTCCCTTCTAATAATCGTTGCATTGATCTTGTTTCTTCCACAAAAATACCTTTTAAATTACATGCAATCAAAATGATCTATTTTGGATTTCATAATGTCCTCTACCTCTTGTTTGGTCATAAATTCTTCCATTTTTTCATAGATGTGACAGGTAATCTATTACTTGCTCTCCTAATTTGTTTATAATTCCACTCTTTCTATGTGAATCATGTACCCATTTTGACCCTATCATCATATAAGGTGTAAGAGGTTGGTCTATGCCTACTTTCTGTCATATTATTTTTCAATTTTCACAGCAGTTTTTGTCAAACTGTGAGCTCTTACCCCCGAGGCTGGAGTATTGAGTTTATCAAACCATAGATTACTATAGTCATTGACTACTGTGTCTAAAGTACCTAATCTATTCCCATAATCCATAACTTTATTTCAAAGCCAGTAACAAGTAATTTTGATGACTGCACTTCACAATATAGTTTTAGATCTGGTGTGGTTAGGCCCCTTTGCTTTGCATTTCTTTTCATTAATTCCTTTTTACTCTTTTACTCTTCCAGGTGAATTTTATTATTCTTTTTCTAGCTCTATACAATGTTTTTGGTAGTTTGATTGGCATGTCACTGAATAAGTAAATTACTGTAAATAGAATTGTCATTTTTATTATATTAGCTTGGCTTAACCATGAACAACTGGCATTTTTCCAATTATTTATATCTGACTTCATTGTGTAAAAAGTGTTTTGTAATTTTGTTCATATGGTTTGTAGCTTTGTCTTGGCAAGTAGACTCCCAAATGTTTTATATTTTCTATAGTTACTTTAAATGACATTTCTCTTTCTATCTGTTACTGTGGGTTTTATTAACAGTATCTTTAAATGGTGATGACTTGTTTGAGTTTATTTTATACCATGCAAATTTGCTACAGTTGTCTACTATTTCAAGTAGCTTTTTGTTGATTTTCTAGGATGCTCTAAGTATACCATCATATCATCTGCAAAGAGTGATTGTCTTTTCTAATTATTCAATTCCTTTTTCTTCTTTTATTGCTAAAGCTCACATTTCTAGTGCAAAATTGCACAGTAGTGGTGATAACAGATATATTTGTTTCACCCTTGATGTTAATAGGAGTGTTTCTAGCTTAAACCATTAAATACAATACTTTTATTTTTATAAATTTGACTAAATTATCTATTTATATAAAAAGTAAGACCTTTGTTGGAGAAACTGTCTGCAATTTTCCTAGGTTTCTGAATAAATTCTAATTTTTGTTGGATTGGTTTGTGTAAAAATTGTTTAGTTTTGTGTAATCAAAATTATCTATTTTACCTCCTGTGATCCTCTTTGTCTCTTGTTTGGTCATAAACTCTTCACTTATCTATAGATCGGACAGGTACATTTTTCTATGCTTTTCTAATTTGCTTATGATTCCATCTATTTTTGTTACAATCATTCACCCATTTTGATTATAACATGACATAATTGCGTGAGATGTTGACCTATGACTAGTTTCTCCCAAAATGCTTTCCAGTTTTCCTAACAGTTATTTTCAAATAGTGAGCTCTTGCTCTACAAACTTAGTTATTTCAGTTTATCAAACACTAGCTTACAAGAGTCAATTACTGCTCTATATTGTGTACTTTATCTATTCCACTGATTCACCACTCTATTTCTTAGCCCGTACCAGATTGTCTTAATAATAATCACTTTGTAATGTAGTTTGAAATCTGATAGAGCTAAGCCACCTACTTCACTTTTTTCATTAATTCCATTAATATCCCTAACCTTCCAGATGGATTTTGTCATTGCTTCTTCTGTCTATATAAATAATTCTTGATTAAAATAACTCTGAGGTACCACATAACACATTGACTACTATGACAGAAAAGGAAAATAATAAATGTTCGAGAATATGTGGGAAAATTGGAACACTAATGCGTTGTTGGTGGAGTTGTAGAACGGATTCCACCGCTCTGGACATCAATTTGGAACTATGCCCAAAGGGCCACCAAACTGTGTGGGCCCTTTAATCCAGCAATGCCACTACTGGGTCTGTATCCTAAAGAGATCACAAAAAGGGGGAAAGACTTACATAAACAAATATGCTTACAGTAGTTCTTTTTGGTGGTGTCACAGAAATTTAGAGGAGTCCTATCAATTGGGGAATGGCTGAACAAGTTGAGGTATTTGAATATAATGGAATACAGTAGTGCTATAAGAACTGATGAGCAGAATGCTCTCAGAAAAACCTGGAAACACGTGCATGAACTGATCCAAAGTGAAATGAACAAAACCAAGAGAACAGTATGCACAGTAACTTCAACATCGTGTGACAATCAACTATGAATGATTTAGCTCTTCTAAGCAATACAATTACCTAAAACAATTCCAAAGTCTCATAATGAAAAAATGCTATCCACTTCCAGAGAAAAGAAAGGTCATTTGTTTTTCAGTGAACTATTTCATTTCTTCTTTTTTCCCCCTCGTTGCTTTTTTTTTTATTTCTTCACTTTAGTTTTTCTTGTCTTTTTGATGAAAGTAACCCTTTTTAATAAAATAATGAATAATTTTTGTGATAATGCAAATCATTGATTCACCCCTATCTTTCTGGGAAAGCTTCTAGTTCATCCCCATTACCATACTGCTCTTAGTTTTAGGTAGATGCTACTTATAATTTTAAGAAAGGTACCATTTTTCTTATGCTTTTTCCTATTTCTAATAGGAATTGGTGTTGTTTTGTCAAATATATTTTTTTCTGCAGCTATTTCATATAATTGAATCACTTTTTATTAATATATTCAGTTATACTTATAGTTTTCTTCACATGGAAACAACCCTAGATTCCTAGTATAAAACAAATCTAGTCATAATGTGTGATGTTTTTGGATATATTGGTATTATCTCCTTGCTAGTATTTTATTTTCATTTTTTGCATCAATATTCATTAGTGACATTGTTCAATAGTTTTCTCTTTCTGTTTTTGCTCTCCCTAGTTAAGGCATAAAAACCATGTCTGTGTTTTAGAAATGATTTTGTAGGATTTTTAAAATTTCTTCAAGTAGCTTTGATGCAGTCAGGTTCTACTCACTGTGAGGACGACAGACATTTTTATGCTGTTGTTTTAACGGCTGGTTCTGGGGATTTGACAGTTCTTATTACTCCTGAGCATAGGTAGAATTACTACCTATTGGTCTTCAATCTGGTCCTTATTTAGGAAGGACTTCTACTCCACTGCAGCCATAAGAGTCCACCTTCCTTTCTACCCCAGACCTGTGAGCAGGTACTCTATTCCCTTGTGACTGAAAGTGCTTCTCTCTGCCCTTGAATTGTGTAACTGCTGAAGTGTTCAAAGTTAGTACAGGGATTTCTTGCAATATCTTTCTCACTAGATGTTCAATCGTCTTACCACTCTTTGAATTAGAGCTGTAGAAAGTGCTGCTGCTGTTGTCATAGTTGCCTCCAAGGCCCAAACCTAGAGTTGCTACTGCATTCAAGCTGAATTAGACCCCATTCCCGTGTCACATACCCCTCTTTCCCAATATCTTAAATTTCCTTGGGTTAGGAAGTTTTCTTACCCTGAATTTTTGTTGAATATGCCTCTCTAGAATTTGACTGGATGTACTCTTAAAAATTTTTGGAGAGAGTTTAGCTGGAATCCGCAGCCCCCCCCCCCCCATTTCCTACCATCTTGACTCCACTCAAACCATGAAAATTTTAATTTTAAAATTAAACAGGAGGAAGGGGGCCTGAATTGCTTTCGTGGAATTGCAAAACTAATTTAACTACCTCAACCTTTTATAGGAAATTTAACAAAAGAGTCTTTCCCATATATATAGATACATATATATATATATATATATATATATATATCTGTATCTCTCTCTATATATATATCTGTATCTCTCTCTCTCTCTCTTCTCTCTCTCTCTCTCTCTCTCTCTCTCTCTCTCTCTCTCTCTCTCTCTATATATATATATATATATATATATATATATATATGTAATACTCTCTGAGTGAAAGGCAGAACATTACAACCTTTGAAGATTTTTAAAAATGAATTATGGCACAGAGGAAAATATGGATATGTGAAAGGAGTTTGAGCAATTTCCAGTATAAAGTAGAACTTTACATAAAGTAGAACTTAAAAAGAGAGAAATAAACTATGACATTAGGCGAAAATATGATGGAAAATAAATTTGCTTAATCATGGGAAAAGGGGAATAGCCCAAGTGTTGCCTTATTATCTTTCTGAATTAAGGAGAAAGTAAAGATGTCTAATAGTTGGGTTGATCTCTTGTGGCAAATTTGTGGTATGGCATTACTAAGAATAAGACAGAATAGTCAGAAATGAATGAATTGCAATGTATACCCTTGGGAGAAACATCCAGAATCAAAGAGAAATAGAATCATTGACTGTTCAACCCTTATTCTGTGAGACTTTTCCTCCACCTATTTTTTTTCTCCTATGTTCTTGACATCCCCTATATCTTACACAGAACATATCATTAAGGGCATGTTGTAGCCTATTGTGAATCTTAACTGTGTTTTGCAACCTTTGCAATGTTGATACTTCTAAGATGGTATTGTTCTTTGTTTCACAACTATGCGAATCATTAGAATCACTATGTGCTACTTATTCTTAAGAAGGAATTTCTTTTCTGAGGGTTTTCATATTGGGGATCCTCATTCCAATATACCTAGATAGTAGATAGATAAGAATTCAGATCTTTTTTTTTTTTTAATTTTTGCCTATTAGAAATATTTGTCTAAATTTATACATATCTACATATTTTCTTTTTTCATAACTATATATGTGTGTTTGTGTTTACATGCATCTATGTATTTTCTTTATACTTATTTTCTTATTTCCTTGTGATAAAACACGGCACTAAAACCACAAGACATACACAAAAAGGATATATTTCTTAAGAATGTGCACTACTCTTTGAGGTAGGGAGAGGGAGTAGACAGGTTGGTTTTGTCTCTCTAGACATCTTCCATTTTGTGATTTGATATATTTATTATATATTAAACAGTGTATAGGTTACACATTTATCTTTCTTAACAAAAAGTAGTTTCAGAGTGGGTGTGAGCATGGGGATGGGAAAAGCAAAGCTTCATGCTTCACATTGAAAGTGTCATAACAAATCCAGTATTAGCCTCTTTTTATGGATGCAGAATCTTTCCTAACCAATAATCCATTTGTTAAATAATGCTACTTTTAATGAATTTCCTTTCTGTATTCATGCTCTAGAGATATCTCATGACAAATGCAACTGACCTATTTCATATCCAGCATATCCCTGAAGGGCTGAATAACTGGTCTGAACCTTCTGTTCAAATGATCTAGAAACAGATATTTGAATCTTGCCAGACAGTGTTTCATGTGGACACTTAGATTATCCTTCATGTTAGGGCTGAGCTAGAATCTTTCCTGGCTGTTAAAATTATCTGGTTTGCTTTGAATGGGCCAAGTTGATGCTATAGCTGCATTTAAGCAGCAAGGTAACTGAGCATAGCACAATGGAATCGTGCATCTCTAAGCTGTTTTTGTGCACAGTTGTCCAGCTTTTAAAGGGCATTTTTTTTCTAGTACTCAGTGTGCTTTAGTGTTATCATATTTGGGGGATTAGATCTTAAAACCCAGTGAACAGTCATGCAGAGAACGTCACACTTACTTTTTTCCAAGAATATTGGATTACCCAAATATTGTTATTGAAATTTGGCCATTTTTTTGCAATGAAGCTAATGTATAATAACGGTGGTGAAGAGCAATTTAGTTTGCCTCCTTGGTATTAGTCATTGCATCAGTAGTAAGGGATAAGAATGAGAATAATTACCAGCGTTCTTGTTTCTTTCAATGTTAGTTAGAGGTTAAGTTCCTTCTTTTTAAAACTATATTATGTAAGATTCTGTCAACAATTGATTCAATCATCACTGAACAAAAGGAGAAAATAAAAGAATCAAGGAAGACATATTTATTTGAATAGAAACTGGACCTTTTCTTTCTTTGGCATAATTCTTAAAGCGTCAGCTTCCTGTACCGATAATAAGTTGGCATCTTCTCTACAATTTATACTACGAGAGTTACCCAGAACTCTGAGAGTTTAACTTACTTGTCCAGGTTTCCTTGGCCTCAGAGGTCCAGCTATTTATTAACTACTCTACTGGCTATCTTTATGAGGGAGGAGGCAGAAAAGAAAAATCTGCTGAAAAGGGCAACCTGAAAGGAACATTTGAAAATCCATCAAAAGGCTGAATAACCCATGGAAAAATAAGGATGTTCAAAAGATCATAGGATTTGATGCTGGAAGCAACCTGAGAAAAATTTATTCCAAATCCTTAACTTTTACAGAGGGTGAAATGAGATAGCAATGTTAAATGGCTTGCCCAAGATCACACAAGTGATGGTACCATCATCTTCTCAACAACCATAAACTATATATTGATATGAGTACTGCAATAGCTGAAGTAGTGAGTAGAAGCATAAAGATAGCAGGAGGGCTCAAATGTGAAAACAAATCTTATAACTGCAAATACAGTAGCATCTATAGCACAATACTTTTGAATTTCTTTAAGCCTCTACAGGGTTCATACAAAAGTGACTGATATGGAATCATGAATTAGTCCTAAGTTCATTGATTGTGAGAGTGCTTGGAAACTTCGTTGAAGTATCATTTCATTTACATAATATTATTTTCCTCAAGAAGTCCATTGCATATTCAAAACTGAAGGATGTTCTCCAGGAACAATGAACAATGACACTAAAATAGTTGCATGTTGACAAAGTTATCAGATGTACTCAATAATTAAAGTAAACACATAATATTTAAATTATTTTTAAAGTAAACTGTTACAGGGTTTATTTTAAAATATATATTCTTTCCCTCAAAAAGTAAAATAATAATTATTCCATATGGCTTCTGGGAGAAGGGGAATAAATTAGCATCCCATCCTTATGTTACTTTTCAGAAATTCATAGACATATTCCTTTTATTGATTGATAACATTTTGATGACTATTTGAATTTGGTAGGGTGCTATTTTTGAATCTTGGGGACTGATATTCTAGTTTCACCAATGACTTCTCCATAGATGCTATGCAGTTAATTGTCATAAAAACTGTTTTAATTATGGAGCTATGTGATGGTTTCTTACAGTCTATACATGCATAGAAATTGGTTATCATTGTGTTAGACAGTTCAAGCCATATTTATTAATTTTTATTGCAATTATTTTTATTTCAATAGAAGAAAGTTAATATATTGTAATATTTGTTGCTACTGTAAACTTATAAATTGAATGAGCTTAGGTCTTTGATATCATATATGAAGAAAATTAAAGTTATTTCTAGTGTCTCAAGTTATTAAATACATATTGTTCTTAAAGGAAGTATTACTTTCTGTTGTCTGTCCTGTGAATATTATGGTATTGAGTCCAATGGTGACTTTATTAATATAAAATTAATTTAACATATACTATGATAGAATCATAGGATTAAAAGGCAAGACTATATCTCTTCACCTTCAGAGAGGGCCCTCTACCTCTTAAGAAAAGAAAAATAATTTTAATAGCAATACTAATAATTGTTATTATTATGCCATTACTATAACTCACTTTTCATTTTAAGATATACGTAACATAAACTAAAATGGCATGTTTGTGTTCTTGATAGGAATTTCTATTTTTTTAATAAGAATGCAGGGTCTTATCAAGAAATGGAGTTTTGCATGGTCAAGTCCTCTAGGAAAAATACCAGTGAAATTGAATCTTATTTAATTATATAGAATCAAGTAATAGTAATATTTCAAAGGGAAAAATAGCATCTGAAGTCAAAAATATAGGGAACAGTCCACATATTCATTTCAGGTTTTATTTATAGCTATATTATGAAGCACAATGTTTATCTGCTCAAAAGCAACTCAAGTCTGAGATTAGAAACAGTAATACATGAAAATATTAACTAAAATGAACTTTTGCTGTGAAATGCAAAACAAGTAACAGGCTTACTATTTCAAACACATTAAAATTTACTAACAAGCATAATGAGCAGGATAAAGGTAGGAGAGCTTAACTCAAACAAACAATTAGAAGTGATTAAGAAATAGAGACTTTTGTAATGGAAAATTACATATTTCTAGTTATGACTATCACTATCTCCTTGTGACTTCACTTGATCCAGTATTTCACTGACCTGTATACTCATTGAACAGGGGCAATTTCCCACTATTCCACAGCTTCTCATTCTAAGGAATAAATTCCTTTCCTGTTTTCACATGAAATTGTGTTTTTAAAACCAGACACTTAGGAAATATTTAATAAAGTATGTATTCCCTACCCTCTTACTTTCTATTCTATTTGCCTTAAATTCCCTCATGTGGACTCAACCAATGTACAAGAGATATTCATGCAATTCTTTGAATTTCTATGTTTTCAATGGTAGTCAATCAGCTTTGTTTTTCCTCAGCATATGATCACTCCACCTCCATTTTAGTTTCAAAATAATTTGATGTTTTTATGCTACTTCTTACCTATAATTATTTTCTGTAAAATGCTGCAGTGTAAATATATCAACTATACACATTTTCTATTTATTACTGATGAGCATATTTTTTAAAAAAATATGGCATAATTTTTTCATTTATATCTTTGAAGCCAATGCTCTACATAGTCTACAAAGAATGGACAAATCCTAGGGAAGCTAGTTAAGTCTTTCATTATTGTTCACTCAAATGGCTTCTCAGTTTGGAAGATGTGTCATGTCAAATTCTAACTCACTGTGATAAGATAGGACCTCAACTTCAGTTAAGTCCAATTTATCATATTTTAGTACCATAGTGATTCCTAGTTAGCTGTACAGTAAAGACAGTGGAAGGTAAAGATAGGGAAAGAATTTTGGAAATGTCTAATACATAAGTGACAAACTTAGAGAAAATGAAGTACATGGTTCTCTCTGGTTTCAGGAACTATAGTTCCCCAAATGTTCAAAAATAAAGGAAATAAATTCATTTATAGACTCATCTTTGCTCTGCTGATAATCTATTAGTTTGGGGTTTCTCAACTTTCACCACAGGCTTGGGGTAAGACTCAGTAACCATCACCTAAGACTACTACTCACTTACCATATAAAGAATTCTTTCAGGTAAAAAGGTGGGACTGCTAGACCCCCTTGATTCTTGAGGCAATGGGAACTGATGATTTCAGAATTTATCTCTGCTCTTTATTCCCATTTACTTGTAGCTTTCCATGACCTTCACTTTTATTTATTTCATTATGTTTTGTTACCCTGTCTTTGCTACCCTGACCTCCGTGTTCTTTCCTATTTCTTCGTTGAGATGAAGGTATTTCTATATGATGCTCTTTGTTTGTTTGGCTGTAAGTATGAGTTTACGTCTCTGTGTTTAAACAGGTTTTTATTTCCTCTGTCCAGTTTAGATAAACGTGAGATTCATGGGATGCCTATTCCTACTGTATCCTTTCCGCCATTTTTTGTAGAATTCACATCTTATTCACTCTATTATGTGAAGTAAATTCTTTCACTTCCCTTCTCTTTCTTCCTGATATGTTGTCCTATACAACCCATTTCCTTCTAAAACCATCAACATAGAATTGAAGCAGCGTTAAGCCTGCTGTATGACTTATATAAAATTTCTATGATTAACCAGCTCCACTGTTTCTGGATGATTTACCTTCTCCAGTTAGACTTCTTGCAGTATTTCTCATGGCTGTTGTACAATTTAAAAAAGATGGGCCAGATAGATTATACATATATTTTCATACCACACAAAATTCATATCTATATGTTTAGATAGCACATTAACATATATTTACTTATTTATTAACTATTACATAGATTTAATAAATGTTTCTTAAACTTTTTTTAATCTTCATGCAGAAAACTGAAGTAAATAGCATTTAAGAGGGCCATCATAGAGAGAATGGCACATATAAAGACCCTAATACTTGCCAGGCACTAGGTTAAGAGCTTTATCAGTACTATCTCATTTGATTTTCACAACCATCATATCATATTCTTGGCATTTTAGACGGAAAAAAACTGAGATATATGCTGAGGCCCTTGGAAAGAGTCACAAGAGAAATGAACTCAGATGTTTCTGACTTCAGACCCAGTAGTCTAGCCACACAACCACTCCTTTTGATGTAAATTTTTCAAATGTGTATTTCTTAATATTCACAAAATGCTCACCAAGAAATATGATTTTAATAAATTTTTGGCAGACAAAATATTTCTTGAGATTTCTTTCAATAATTTCATGAAATATCCCTCATTGAATAACAAATTTTGCAAACTTATAAGACTGCTGGTATCCTAATAATAGTCATTTCCCTGATTCAGGTTTGAAAATAGTTCTACCATAAAGAAGAGATCAATGAATTGGGCATGCAACTGAAAAAGCAAGAAAAAGAACAAACTGAAAATCCCCAAGTAACAACCAAGTTAAAAATACTGAAAACAAAAGGAGAGATTAATTAAACTGAAATTGAGAAAACTATTGAACTGATACATAAAACTAGGAGTTGGCTTTATGAAAAAAAATAAAATTGATAAACCTCTGGTCAATTTGATTTAAAAAATGAAAGAAGGAAACCAAAATACCAATATCAAAAATGAAAATGATGAAATCACTTCCAATGAGGAGGAAATTAAATCCGTAATTAGAATTGCTTTGCACAACTGTATGCCCATAAATTTGACAATCTGAATGAGAGGGATGATTATTTGAAAAAATATAAATTACTCACACTAAGAGAAGAGGAAGAAAGATGCACATACACATAGCTCCGAACCCACAACCCATAGAACGGCTACAGGGAAGTAACTCACGGAGAATTCTGCACCCAGAGGCCACGGAACATTGGAGCGAGGGAGATTTCTGTTCCACAGAGACATGCAAACCTCTCGCGGGGGGTCCTTCGCGCTGCGGACTGGGCACCGGGACTGGGAGCTGAGTGCAGCCCTGCCGCCGTCCCGGCACCAAGAGGAAAAGATCCGAGCGGGCTTCAGGGACGGGATCTCCAGTGGCCACACTGGTCCCTCCACAAAAAGGGACCTGCAAACCTCTCGCAAAAGGTCTGTCATGCTGCAGACAGGGAGCCCAGGCCAGACCTGCCTCGGCCGTGGCACCGAGAGGTACAGATCCTAGCAGGCTTCAGGGACAGGATCTCCAGTGGCTGCAGAAGTGCCTCCACCCACAGGTGATGGGGGTCGGTGAGAGACTCTCTTTGGCGGGTTGAGAGTGGAGTGGGGTGCCCCCATAACTCAGGCCCCCCGGGAGGTAGAAGCTGAGAGGCGGCTGCAGACCTGGGCTCCCCAAGGGGGCAGGAGCCTGGATCCATTGTGGAAGGTCTGTGCATAAACCCCCTGAGGGAACTGAGCCTGAGAGGTGGCCCTGCCCTGACCTGACCACCTGAACTTAATCTCACACTGAATAGGAGCCCTGACCCCGCCAAAAGTCCTAAGGTTGGAAGCAGCATTTAAATCTCAGACATCAAACGCTGGCTGGGAGGATCAGGAGGCGAAGTGGGTGTGAGGAGAATATTCAGAGGTCAAGTCACTGGCTGGGAAAATGCCCAGAAAAGGGAAAAGAAATAAGACTAGAGAAGGTTACTTTCTTGGTGAACAGGCATTTCCTCCCTTCCTTTCTGATGAAGAAGAACAATGCTTACCATCAGGCAAAGACACAGAAATCAAGGCTTCTGTGTCTCAGCCCACTCAATGGGCTCAGGCCATGGCAGAGCTCAAAAAGAATTTTGAAAATCAAGTTAGAGAGGTGGAGGAAAAGCTGGGAAGAGAAATGAGAGACATGAAGTCAAAGCATGAACAGCAGATCAGCTTCCTGCTAAAGGAGACCCAAAAAAATGTTGAAGAAAATAACACCTTGAAAACTACCCTAACTCATTTGGCAAAAGAGGTTCAAAAAGCCAATGAGGAGAAGAATGCTTTCAAAAGCAGAATTAGCCAAATGGAAAAGGAGATTCAAAAGCTCACTGAAGAAAATAGTTCTTTCAAAATTAGAATGGCACAGATGGAGGCTAAGGACTTTATGAGAAAGCAAGAAATCAAAGAACAAACCCAGAAGAATGGAAAAATGGGAGATAATGTGAAATATCTCATTGGAAAAACAACTGACCTGGAAAATAGAATCAGGAGAGACAATTTGAAAATTATGGGACTTCCTGAAAGCCATGATCAAAAGAAGAGCCTAGACATCATCTTTCATGAAATTATCAAGGAAAACTGCCCTGAGATTCTAGAACCAGAGGGCAAAATAAATATTCAGGGAATCCACAGAACACCGCCTGAAAGAGATCCAAAAAGAGAAACTCCTAGGAACATTGTGGCCAAATTCCAGAGTTCCCAGGTGAGGGAGAAAATATTGCAAGAAGATAGAAAGAAACAATTCAAGTATTGTGGAAATACATTCAGGATAACACAAGATTTAGCAGCCTCTACATTAAGGGACTGAAGGGCATGGAATAGGATATTCCAGAAGTCAAAGGAACTAGGACTAAAACCAAGAATCACCTACCCAGCAAAACTGAGTATAATACTTCAGGAGAAAAAATGGTCTTTCAATGAAATAGAAGATTTTCAAGCATTCTTGATGAAAAGACCAGAGCTGAAAAGAAAATTTGACTTTCAAACACAAGAATGAAGAGAAGCATGAAAAGGTGAACAGCAAAGAGAAGTCATAAGGGACTTAGTAAAATTGAACTGTTTACATTCCTACATGGAAAGACAATATTGTAATTCTTGAAACATTTCAGTATCTGGGTACTGGGTGGGATTACACACATACACATGCACATGCACACGCACACACACATAGAGACAGAGTGAACAGAGGGAATTGAAGAGGATGGGATCATATCTTCAAAAAAATGAAATCAAGCAGTGAGAGAAATATATTGGGAGGAGAAAGGGAGAAATTGCATGGGGCAAATTATCTCTCATAAAAGAGGCAAGCAAAAGACTGATTAGTGGAGGGATAAAGAGGGGAGGTGAGAGAAAAAAAATGAAGTCTACTCTCATCACATTCCACTAAAGGAAAGAATAAAATGCACACTCATTTTGGTAGGAAAACCTATCTCACAATACAGGAAAGTGGGGGATAAGGGGATAAGCAGGGTGGGGGGGATGATAGAAGGGAGGGCATGGGGAGGAGAGTGCAATTCGAGGTCGACACTCATGGGGAGGGATAGGATCAAAAGAGAATAGAAGTAATGGGGGACAGGATAGGATGGAAGGAAATATAGTTAGTCCTATACAACACGACTATTATGGAAGTCATTTGCAAAACTACACATATTTGGCCTATATTGAATTGCTTGCCTTCCAAAGGGAAGGGGTGGAGAGGGAGGGAGGTAAAGAAGTTGGAACTCAAAGTGTTAGGATCAGCTGTCTAGTAATGTTCTTGCCACTAGGAAATAAGAAATACAGGTAAAGGGGTATGGAAAGCTATGTGGCCCTACAGGAGAAAAGAGAAGACGGAGACAAGGGCAGAGAGGGATGATAGAAGACAGAGCAGATCTGTCATAGGGGCAATTAGAATGCTTAGTGTTTGGGGGGGGGAGGGGATAAAAGGGGAGAAAATTTGTAACCCAAAATTTTGTGAAAATGAATGTTAAAAGTTAAATAAATAAATTTAATTTCAAAAAAAAAAGAGAAGAGGAAGTTGAGTACTTAAATAACCCCATCTCAGAAGAAGAAATTGAAGAAACCATCAATGAACTCCATAGGAAAAAATCTCCAAGGTCAAAGGGAATTACAAGTGAATTCTATGAAACATTTGAAGAATAATTAATTCCAATACTATATAGAATACTTGGGAAGAAGGAGTCCTACCAAATTCTTTCGATGATGCAATTATAGTTCTGATACCTAAACAGTCAAAACAGAGAAAGTAATTTATACACCAATTTGTCAAATGAATATAGATGCAAAAATTTTAAATAAGATACCAAAAAGAATACAGCAAAATACAAGGATGATACTGTATGATCAGGGAGGATTTATAGCAGGAAAGGGAGGCTGCTCCCAAATTAGGAAAACTATCAGTATAGGGGCGGAGCCAAGAGGGCGGAGTGAAAGCAACGACTCACCTAAGCTCCTGGACAAACTCCTCTGGATATCTCTGAAAGGAGACTCTGACCAAACTTTGGAGGTTCGGAATCCAGTAGGTGACAGACTTTGACGGATTCAGAGCCCAGGTTAGACTGGAAGGTCCACGGGAAGGATCTGCTCCACTGGGGTGAGCCCCCAGCGCACAGCACAGCCCAGTCAGCGCAGCAGGGCAGAAGGGACCTGAGAAGCCTGAGAGTGGTGGACAAAACCAGCAGAGCTGGAGACAAGCCAAACTGAGCTGGTGAGAGCCACTAAGGGCCAGATATCAGCGCAGCAGCCTTTGAAACCTTCAGCCTGAAGACTAAAACTTCGGTAAGTCACCTACTTGAACTTTCTGGAGCCAGGATGGTGGAGTGATCAGTAAATGCTCTCTCCTCCCCCCCAATGACTGGGAAAGAACCATAAAATATTTCCCCAGAAAAATCCTGGATCAGCGGGAACAGCAGAAGGGGGAAAATAGTCTCATAACACCAGAGGCTAGAAAAATAGCAAAGGGGGATTCTTCCTACTGTGGCGGAGGTGATCTGGAAGGACAGACGACCCAGGGCAGAGAAAATTCGCACTGAGACCCAGGCAAGCCTCAGCGCTGGGAGAGGAGCCGCAGGAGGAGCGGGAACACGCATTAGCATCTAGGCGTGCCTCAGCCCTCCAGGGGAAAAGGGAAGACAATAGGGAAGCTGGGATCACCATCCCCTGACCTTGCCTTTGCCTCAGGTCAGCTGAGGAGATCTCCTGTGACCAGACCACCCCTCCCACACAACTAATAAGCTAAACCCAGGGTTGATCTGGGAAACAAAAAACAAAAACGTGCTTTTAGCTTCTTCACACATCAGCTCAACACAAAGTTCTGTACCTTCTGACTGAAAGAACCAGAAGCTACAACACTCAGCCAACATCATGAATTGGAAAAAGCAGACGAAAAGTGAAAAAACCATAGAATCTTTCTATGGGGATAAGAACCAAAACACAAACACCAAAGAGGTCAGAGCTGAGACTGTACTTCTATCTGAAACTTCAGAAGGGACTATGAATTTCCCACAAGCACAACTAGATTACCTGGATCAGCTAAAGAAGGAAATAGAAGAAAAACTGGCCAATGATGTTAAAATTATAAAAAAAAGAATTCACTGATGAGAACATCACTCTGAAAACGAAAATTGAACAAATGGAAAAGGAAGTTCAAAAATTAACTGGAGAAAATAATTCCCTAAAAGGAAGAGTTAATCAAACGGAAAAGGAAACCCAAAACCTAATTGGGAAAATTTATCACATGGAAAAGGAAACACAAAACCTTACTGGGAAAATTGGTCGAATGGAAAAAGAAGTGCAAAAATTAAATGGAGAAAATAGCTCCTTAAAGGGAAAAATTGGTCAGATGGAAAAGGAGATGCAAAAGTTAACTGCAGAAAACAATATGATGAAGATTAGAATTGGGCAAGTAGAAACTAATGACTCAATGAGGCAACAAGAATCAGTCAAACAAAATCTAAAGAATGAAAAGATAGAAGAAAATGTAATATATTTCATTGGAAAAACAACTGACATGGAAAACAGATCCAGGAGAGAAAATCTAAGAATTATTGGCCTGCCAGAAACCCATGATGAAGAAAAGAGTCTGGACAATATCTTCCAGGAAATCATCAAGGAAAACGCCCCAGAAGTACTAGACTCAGAGGGCAAAATAGTTATGGAAAGAATCCACCGTTCCCCTCCCGAAAGGGATCCCAAACTCAAAACCCCAAGAAATATAGTTACCAAATTCCAGAGCTATCAAGTGAAGGAGAAAAAATTACAAGCAGCCAGAAAGAAACAATTCAAATATCAAGGACACACAGTGAGGATCACACAGGACCTTGCAGCTTCTACATTAAAAGACTGAAAGAATTGAAACCCAATATTCCATAAGGCAAAGGAGTTGGGAGTTCAATCAAGGATCAACTACCCAGCAAAGTTCAGCATAACATTTCAGGCAAGGAGAAAGTCATTCAATGAAATAAGGGATTTCCAGAGTTTCCTGACCAAAACACCAGAACTCAATAGATAATTTGATCTTCAAATGCAGGTCTCCAGAGAATCATAAAAAGGTAAACAGAGGGGAAAAAACAAAAACAAAAACTTGCTACTCAGTTAGGGCAAACTGTTTACCTCCCTATAAGGGAAGATGGCACCTGTTCATCTTGAGAACTGTGCAGCTATTATGATAAAAGGGATATATGTAGAGGGAACCGGCATAAAGTAAATGATGTCATGTCAAAAATATGATTTAAGTATGAGAAGGGATTGTAATAGGAGGTGTGAAAAGGAGGAAGCAGAAAATGGCAAATTATATCACAGGAAGAAGTACAAAACTATAGTAGAGGGAAGGAGGGGAGGGAGATGAGCATTGTTTGAGAGGTACTCTCATCTGATTTGTTCAAAGGAGGGAACAATAATCTTAAGTAGATAATCCTGACTAGCTCTATAGGTAGTAGGAGGGGAAGGGGGAAGAAAGGGGAGGGTGGCTAAAAGGGAGGAAAGAAGCAATAAGAGTAAAGGGGACTAAAAGGGAGGGGGGTCAAAAGAAGGAGGGGAAGGCTGCAGGAGGAGGGGGAGAAAAGTGAATACTATTGAGGAGGGGAAGGGAGACGGGAGAGCTAAAAGCACAAATGGTGGGAAAGAGGTTGGAGGGAAATACACAGATTGTAATCATAACTGTGAATGTGAATGGAATGAACTCTCCCATAAAACGGAGACGGATAGCAGAATGGATTAAAAGCCATAATCCAACAATATGCTGCTTACAAGAAACACATTTGAAACGGGGGGATACACATAGGATAAAGGTCAAAGGATGGAGCAGAATATATTGTGCTTCAGCTCATGTAAGAAAGGCAGGAGTAGCAATCCTAATCTCAGACAAAGCCAAAGCAGAAATAGATCTAATCAAAAGGGATAAGGATGGAAACTATATCCTGCTAAAAGGCACCATAGACAATGAAGCAATATCATTACTAAACATGTATGCTCCAAGTGGTATAGCATCCAGATTCTTAGAGGAGAGGTTGGGGGAGTTGAAGGAAGAAATTGATAGCAAAACTTTACTAGTGGGGGACCTCAACCTCCCCCTCTCTGAACTCAATAAATCCAACCACAAAATAAACAAGAAAGAGGTTAAGGAGGTAAATAAAACTCTGGATGAGGTAGATATGATAGATCTTTGGAGAAAATTAAATGGGAATAGAAAGGAATATACCTTTTTCTCAGCGGTACATGGAACAGTTACAAAAATTGACCATGTACTAGGACATAAAAATCTCACAATCCAGTGCAGAAAGGTAGAGATAATCAATGCATCCTTTTCAGATCATAATGCATTAAAAATTACATGTAATAAAAGGCCATGGAAAGAGAAACCAAAAATCAATTGGAAACTAAATAATCTAATTCTAAAGAAGGGTTGGGTTAAAGAAGAAATCATAGAAACAATCAACAATTTCATTCAAGAGAATGACAATAGTGAGACAACATACCAAAACTTATGGGATACTGCAAAAGCAGTTATTAGGGGAAGTTTTATATCTCTGAATGCTTACATAAATAAAATAGAGAAAGAGGAGATCAATGACTTAGGCTTGCAGTTGAAAAAGCTAGAAAAAGAACAAATTGAAAATCCCCAAGTAAATACCAAATTAGAAATACTGAAAACGAAAGGAGAGATTAATAAAATTGAAATTAAGAAAACTATTGAAATAACAAATAAAACCAATAGTTGGTTTTATGGAAAAACTAATAAAATTGATAAACCTTTGGTCAATCTGATTAAAAAAAAGAAAGAAGAAAACCAAATTACTAATATTAAAAATGAAAGGGGTGAACTCACCTCCAATGAGGAGGAAATTAAAACAATAATTAGAAACTACTTTGCCCAACTTTATGCCCACAAATTCGATAATCTAAACTAGATAGATGAATATTTTTAAAAAATACAAATTGCCCAGATTAACAGAAGAGGAAGTTGAATACTTAAACAACCCCATCTCAGAAAAAGAAATTGGACAAGCCATCAATGAACTCCCTAGGAAAAAATCTCAAGGGCCAGATGGATTCACAAGTGAATTCTATCAAACATTTAAAGAACAGTTAATTCCAATACTACATACACTATTCTTGAAATTTGGGGAAGAAGGAGTCCTCCCAAATTCTTTCTATGATACAAATATGGTTTTGATACCCAAACCAGGAAGAGACAAAACAGAGAAAGAAAATTATAGACCAATTTCCCTAATGAATATAGATGCAACAATTTTAAATAAGATTTTAGCAAAACGAATACAGCATCTTACCACGAGATTAATACATTATGATCAGGTAGGATTCATACCAGGACTACAGGGCTGGTTCAATATTAGGAAAACTATTAGCATTATCGATCACATCAACAACAAAGCTAGCAAAAACCACATGATTATCTCAATAGATGCAGCAAAAGCTTTTGACAAAATACAACATCCATTCCTACTAAAAACATTGGAGAACGTAGGAATAAAGGGAACTTTCCATAAAATAATAAGCAGTATCTATCTAAAACCTTCAGCAAGCATTACATGCAATGGGGATAAGCTAGATGCATTCCCAATAAGATCAGGGGTGAAACAAGGTTGTCCATTATCACCACTATTATTCAATATGGTACTAGAAATGTTAGCTGTAGCAATTAGACAAGATAAAGATATTCAAGGAATAAGAATAGCCAAAGAAGAAACTAAGTTATCACTCTTTGCAGATGATATGATGATTTACCTAGAGAATCCCAGAGATTCAAGTAAAAAATTACTTGAATTAATAAACAACTTTGGCAAAGTTGCAGGGTACAAAATAAACCCACACAAATCTTCTGCATTCCTATATATTAGCAACAAAGTCCAACAGCAAGAGATAGAAAGAGAAATCCTATTCAAAGCTAGGGTAGACAGTATAAAATACTTAGGAGTCTACCTGCCAAAGTAAACCCAGGGATTATATGAACACAATTACAAGACACTTATTGCACAAATAAAGTCAGATTTAAGTAAGGGGAAAAACATTAGTTGCTCATGGGTAGGCCGTGCTAATATAATAAAAATGACAATTCTACCCAAATTAATACACTTATTTAGTGCCATACCAATTAAACTATCAGACAATTACTTTCTAGAGCTGGATAAAATAATATCAAAATTCATTTGGAAAAACAAAAGGTCCAGAATATCAAAGGGACTAATGAAAAGAAATGCTTGGGAAGGTGGCCTAGTGCTACCAGACCTCAAACTGTACTATAAAGCAGCAATTATCAAAACCACTTGGTATTGGCTAAGAAACAGAGAGGTAGACAAGTGGAATAGACTTGGCACTCAAGATGCAGTAGGCAAGGAATATAGCAACCTTCTGTTTGATAAACCCAAGGACCCCAGCTTCTGGGATAAGAACTCATTGTTTGACAAACATTGCTGGGAAAACTGGATAACAGTGTGGCGGAAATTAGGCATAGACAAATACCTGACACCATACACAAGAATAAAGTCCAAATGGGTACATGATTTAGGTATAAAGATTGATACCATGAATAAACTGGAGAAGCAAGGAATAGTGTATTTATCAGATCTATGGAGAAGGGAAGAATTCTTTACTAAAGGAGAGATAGAAAGCATTATGAAATGCAAAATGGATAACTTTGATTACATTAAACTGAGAAGGTTTTGCACAACCAAACCCAATACTACCAAATTCCGGAGGGATGTAGTAAATTGGGAAAGAATTTTTACAGCTAAGCTCGGGGATAAAGGCCTCATTTCTAGAATATATAGATAACTGACCCAAATGTATAATCATACAAGTCATTCCCCAATTGATAAATGGTCAAAGGATATGAACAGGCAATTTTCAGAGGAAGAAATTAAAGCTATCTATAATCATATGAAAAAATGCTCTAAATCACTGTTGGTTAGAGAGATGCAAATCAAAACAACTCTGAGGTACCACATCACACCTATTAGATTGGCAAACATGACAGAACAAGAAAATGATAAATGCTGGAGAGGATGTGGGAGAGTTGGAACACTAATTCATTGTTGGTGGAGCTGCGAGCGCATCCAATCATTCTGGAGAGCAATTTGGAACTATGCCCAAAGGGCTACAAAAATGTGCATACCCTTTGACCCAGCAATATTGCTACTAGGACTATATCCCCAAGAGATCATAAAAATGGGAAAGGGTCCCACATGTACAAAAATCTTTATAGCAGCACTCTATGCAGTTGCCAAAAACTGGAAGTCAAGGGGATGTCCATCAATTGGGGAATGGCTGAATAAATTATGGTATATGAATGTAATGGAGTACTATTGTGCCATAAGAAATGATGAACAAGAAGACTTCAGAGAGGCCTGGAAGGACTTATATGACCTGATGCTGAGTGAAAGGAGCAGAACCAGGAGAACTTTATGCACAGCAACTACCACAGTGTGTGAGAGTTTTTTCTGGTAGACTTAGATTTTTGTAATAACACAAGAACTTCTTACAAAAAAAAAAAAAATCCCAATGGTGGATCTCAAGGCAAAATGCCTTCCACACTCAGAGAGAGAAATATGGAAGTCACTCACATAATGTAGCAGATCATGTTTGTGTATGTGTATGTGTTTGTGTATCATGTTCTGATTTGTTATAAGATTTCTTTCATTTATCTTAGTCTGACTACATAGCATGACTATAGTGAAAATATACTCAATAGGAAAGTATATGTAGAATCTATACAGAATTGTATGCAGCCGTGGGGAGGGAGGGGGGTAGTGGGGGGTAGGTGGGGGGGATAAAATCGCAATTGTATGGCAGTGATTGTTAAACATTAATAAATAATAAAAAAATTAAAAAAAAACTATCAGCATAATTGATTGTGTCAACAATAAAATGAACATAAACCACGTGATTATCTCAACAGATGCAGATAGCGCTTTTGACAAAATACTATACCCATTCCTATTGAAAACACTGGAGAGCATAGGACTAAATGGAACTTTCCATAAAATAATAAGCAATATCTGCCTAAAACTATCAGCAAGCATTATATGCAATGGGGATAACTAACATGAATTTCCAAAAAGATCAGGTGTGAAACATGGATGTCCATTACCACCACAGTTATTCAATATGCTACTCGATATGTTAGCTTTAACAAATAGAGAAATAAAAGAAATTGAAGGAATTAGCATAGATAAAGAAGAAACTCAAGTCATCACTCTTTGCAGATATTATGATTACATACATAGTGTCCCAGAGAATCAAGTAAAAAAAAAAATACTACGTGAAGTAATAAACAATGCCTTTTATTAACAAAGTTAATAAAAGTTACAAAGTTACAGCTTACAAAATAAACTCACACAAATCATCTGCATTTCTATGTATTACCAACAAAGTGCAATAGCAAGAGATAGAAAAAGAAATCCCATTTAAAACTGCAGTAGATACTATAAAATACCTAGGAGTCTACCTGTCAAAAGAAACCCAGATTCTATATGAGCACAATTACAAAACACTTTTCACACAAATAAAGTCAAACTTAAGCAAGTGGGAAAATGTTAGTTGCTTATGGGGAGGCTGAGATAATATAAGAAAAATAACAATTCTACCTAAATTAATTTACTTATTCATTGCCATACCAATGAAAGTATCAGGTAAATATTTTCTGGAGCTAAAAAAAGTAATATCAAAATTCATCTGGAAGAACAAAAGATCCAAAATATCAAGGGAACGAATGAACATAAATGTAAGAGAAGGTGGCCCAGCCCTACCAGAACACAAACAGTATTATAAAGTAGAAATGATCAAAACCACTTCGTACTAGCTAAGAACTAGAAGAATAGACGAGTGGAAGATGTTGTCTACTGAAGTCACAGTAGTCAAGGAATATAGCAATCTACTCTTTGAAAAACCCAAGGTCCCCAGTTTCTGGGATAAGAACTCACTGTTCGACAAAAATTACTGGTAAAACTGCATAACAGTGTGGCAGAAACTGGGAGTAGACAAATTCCTGACCCATAAACAATAATAAAATCCAAATTTTGCTTACTTGAAATTGAAAAGTTTATTTTTTTTTCACAAACACATTAAGTGCAACCAAGATTAGAAGGGAAGCAGAAAAATGAGAAAGAATTTCTTCTCCTAGTGTCTGTGATAGAGGCCTCATTTCTAAAATACATAGAGAGCTGAGTCATATGTAGAAGAAAGAAGTCATTCCCCATTGATCAATAGTCGAAGTACATGAACAGGCAGCTTTTGGAGGAATAAATTAAAGCTACCTATAGTCATTTGCAAAAATGCTCTAAATCACTATTGATTAGAGAAACGCAAAACAAATCTGAAGTACCACATCACACCTATCAGATTGGCTAACCTGACGAAACAGGAAGATGTTAAATACTGGAAAAGATGAGGCAGAGTTGGAACACAAATTCATAGCTGATGGAGCTGTGAGCTGCTCCAACTATTTCTGAGAGCAATTTGGAATTATGCCCAAAGGGCTACAAAAATATACATACCCTTTTACCTAGCAATATCAGTTCGAGAACTGTATCCCAAAGAGATCATAAATATGGGGAAAGGGTCCCACATGCACAAACAAAGTTGTAGTAGCTCTCTCTGATGGCTAGAAACTGGAAATTAAAGGGATGCCCATCAATTGCTGAATGGCTGAACAATTGTGGCATATGGATGTAAGTGAATATTATTGGGCTATAAGAAATGATGAACGGGAAGACTTCAGCGAGTCCTGGAAGGACTTATATGAACTGATCATGAAAGGAGTAGAACCAGGAGAACTTTGTACACAACAACAACCACAGTGTGCAAGGAATTTTTATGGTAGACTTAGTCCTTCACAGCAATGCTAGGACCTAAAAAGTTCCCATTGGACTCTTGAGGCAAAAAGCCTTCCACATCCAGAGAAAACCGTATGGAATTGGATCACAGAATGAAGCAGTTCATTTTCTCTTGTGTTATGTTTTGTTTTGTCTTATGGTTTCTCCCATTCATTTAAATTCTTCTGTTCAATATAACTAAGGTGAAAAGATGTTTAATAAGAATGGATGTGCAGGACCTGTATAAGATTGCAAGCCATCTCGGGGAGCGAAGGGTAAAAATCTAAGATATATGGAAGTGATTTTAGAAAACTGAAAGCAATTAAAATAATTATTTTTAAAAATCAAAAAATAAAAATACCTCTATCTAAAATTCCTTTTAAGAAACGTGATGAGGCATTTTTTGAAAGTTAATTTTCTTTAGAAGATTTTCTTGAATTTACCTCCTAAATATTCATCAGCAGAACAATTCATTTAAATTTATTTCAACAATTATTTATTAAATACTTTATTTAAGGTATTGTGTACTCAAAGACACACACAGATACACACAAAGAGTTCATATCCTCAAGGAATTTACATTTTGATTAGGAAATTATATATATATATATATATATATATATATATATATATGTGCATGTTATATACGCTTGTGTGTATATGTATGTATGTGTGTGTGTATGTACATATACATTTATGTGTGTATGTGTGTATGGATATTGATCTGTGTATGTGCTTGTGTATACATATGCACACATATACGTGTGTTTATGCAATGTATATATGTATATATACGTACATATATATACACATATACATACATACATATATATGTGTATGTGTGTGGGTGTATATATATATATGTGTGTGTGTGTATATATATGCATATATATGAACAATAGGTAGCAAAATGAATTCTGTTGCCAATAACTTTTGACCAAGAGCCTGACACAAAAGACTGAATTTTACTATTAATTCATTTGCTCTTTTAAAGAGCTATTTATGTACAATAAGGACACACTATGATTTGAAATAAAACTTAATATAAATAGCTCAGAATTGGAGTTTATTATTAAATTGAATTTCAGTTGTCAGAGGATTTCTCAATAGGAAATTTAAAAAGATGGAAAATTATCTTTGTATTGTTTGACCGTTGTCTTCATCAGGAATTCCTCTTTGCCTAAAGAACTAGTTAAAGTGCCAATTAAAAAGAGCGGGTGTGTACAAATATATGTGTCATCTTTCTCAAATGAACACAGGCAGAACCAAATCCTGCTATCACTAATACTGAAAACATAAAGTCATTTGATATTTTTCAACGCCTTTCTAGCATCTAATTCAAGAGCTACAGCTGGGCCTTTCAGTTTTGTAGACTGAAATATTCAATTAAACTCTTATCTTGTATTGTGTGTTACCCTTTGAAAACAAAAGTGGTCTTTCTGAACATTTGGATCACCTATAAAACTATTTTTCTTCCTTTTTAAGTTACTATATTGCAGTCATTGCCAATCAAGTAGGGAAAGATATCTGTTCTTTGTGTTCTGCTTGAATTTAAGTCAATTCAACAAGCATTTAAGATGCATTACTCTGATAACATGTCATCGTCATCCCATCTAGTATCCCTTAAAACTAAAGGGTACAGTGAAATCATAGTCTGCTCTTTATAAAACAGGCTACTGCAATAAAGGGAATGTCTATGCACCACTCCTTTAAGGAGGACTCTATCCCATGAAAGAACCAATTTGAATGGTGAAGGAATTTTTTTTGTGCTGCCTGGGTCTACTATGTTTCATCTCTGGAACAGCATAAGGTAACCCTCAAAGGTATCCGTCCAGGTTACTTTTTGAAAGTATTATATTTATGTGTTTCTGTGTGTCTCTGTGTGTGTTTTACACTCAGGGAGTATATCATGTTTTTCTCAAAACTTTTGCATTGTCAATTATTTCTACAATAGTTCTTTTGAGTACATATAATTCATATGAGAAAAAGATTTTTTTCTCTAAAAGAAGCCAGTCAGTAACAGTATTTAATTTAGAAAAAAACCTTAAAAATTATCTCTTGGATATCAAAATATCTCATCTCAAATGTGAAGCTGGTTATACAAGACAGTCTATTGTATTTCTGGAGAGAATGACTTGTATCAGGAACAGTGTAGTCTGCAGGTAAGAATTATTATTTACTTGACATTTTGAAAGGTCAATATGTAAGTATTGATTTATAGTTCCCATAGGGGTAAATGATCTGTCTTTTTTCATTGTTATATTCAAATATAACTCAGTTGCATATTGAATTTGTGATTTAGATAAAGAAAAAAAAACATATGAAATGCAAATATAAAGACATTATTTAAAGACATAAAGAAAATGGAGTAGGCATTTTCCACAAAGCTCTGCATATCTCAAACCTGAGGAAATAAAATAATGTCCTTGACAGAAAGTAACTAAAGACAAGAAAGCAGAAACAACACACGAGGTAAACTCCTCATGAAATGACAACAAATGGCTTAAATAATTAGAGTTCTCCCTTCGAACCCATTTGCTTACATCTCCCTTCTCTGCAGCCCAGAATAAAGCACTTTACAGGTTAACGGCACAACAATTAATCTTACACATTTATGCTTACACATCATGCTGACACAGTCCCCTCTCACAGAACTGATTATCTGAATCACCCTTCATAATCTAGAAAGTAACAGAGAAGAAGGGGTGAGTGACTGTCTTGGGACAAAAACGACGCCTATATCACCGTACCTGCAAGTGTAGAAAGAATAACTAAAATGACAATCCTATCCACTAGGAGTTTAGTTTAGGCATGTACTCAAGCCTGAACCAGTATGCCTCCCGGTGTGAGGAAACTACAGGTGACAAACTTACAGGATTTGTGCATCAGGGGAAAGGAGAAATTGCAAACAGAGGGAAAAGATACAAATGTCTTGGAATTGAAGGAAAAAATGTTTTCAGACATGACTAGTGTTTTAATTCGTTTTGTCTGACTTCATATGTGATACAAAATAAAGTTTGTAATTAGACAGGAACAGGCTAGAAAGTAGTGGTAAGCACAATCCAAAAAAAAAATCACATAAACAATTTTTAAAGTGTAGAAAAACTATAGAAAAAATAGAGACATGTGAATAAACACATTCTCTTACCAACTTTTTGAATGATAGCTCTATATGAGTACTATATGTATATATATATGTAACCTATGTCTTCAAAACAGAACTTGAGATTTTATAAGGTTTTCTTCTTGACCTTCTTTGTATATTGAAATGTTTGTTGATGATTATCACAATAAAAAAAAAAGGAAAGAGTAAAGACCACAAGTTTAAGATAGAAAGCCTTGAGTGAGGAGGGAAGGGAGAGGATGTTGCCAACAAGCAAGTAAAACAGCATCGAGATGTAAAGATTGAAAGAAGGAGTGAGTAAAAATTCAAAGAAGAAAGAGCCCAATTACTAAGTATTATTCTGGCAAAGACGAACCCGATTTCCCTATATAGTAATGATTAAAAATGATGATAATAATGATATATACTCAATTAGAAAAATATCAAGATACCAAAATGGCTTAAAATAAAAAAAAAATTTTAGAATACAATAGTAGAAATCACAAAGCATATTTTTTAAAGATCTACATAGTTCAGAAATGAAAATACATGACTCTCACAATAGAAATTCTCAAGAAAAAAATGATAAAATTGAAAGGGAGACAAGTTGGAACTGAAAGTT
The DNA here is from genome assembly GCF_028372415.1 of Notamacropus eugenii. Classification (NCBI taxonomy): domain Eukaryota; kingdom Metazoa; phylum Chordata; class Mammalia; order Diprotodontia; family Macropodidae; genus Notamacropus; species Notamacropus eugenii. Next base: position 358,052,586 of record NC_092874.1, on the reverse strand, counting down.
TTAGGAATGAATGTTGAGAATTGTTTTTGCATACAACTGGAAAATAAGAAATATAGGTAATGGGGTAAAGAAATCTACCTTGCCCTACAAGAAAAGAGAGAAGATAGGAATAAGGGAAGTGTGATAGAAGGGAGGGCAAATTGGGGGAAGTGGTCATCAGAATGTACGGTGTTTGGGGATGGGGGGAGGGGAGATATAGGGAGAAAATTTGGAACTCAAAATTTTGTGGAAATGAATGTCGAAAACTAAAAATAAATTAATAAGCATAAAAAAGGATACATCTCTTCCCATAGATGTGAGAGTTACATAATATGTTTCTTTTCTTGCAGAATGTTGTATGTTGAATTAGGTTAAGCCAAATTCCTGCCAGTTTTTATATACATGTACTTATGGACATATATATATATATATATATATATATATACATACATACACACACATATACATATATATGCGCACGTTTGTGTGTGTGTATGTTCATGTTTATATTTGTATACATAATACAAATATACACACATACATATCTGTGTGTATATTTCGCTGTATCAAGCACTGAATTGCTTGTTTCTATTGTTTCTAAATTTACCTTGTCTTGCCAGTTAGATTAATCTGTCTTTCCACTGTCTAATCAATACTACATGGTTTGAATGACTGCTGCTGTATCATATAATGAGGTCTGAAAGTACTATTCCTCCTTCATATTTACTAATTTTCATGGTTTCACTTAATATTTTAAGTCTTTGTTTTTCCAAATGAATTTTGTTATTATTTTATCAAGCTATGTAGAATATATTCTTGGTAATTTGACTGGTATAAAAACAAAAATATATTTTTTTGTTGGTATGGCAATTTTACTGTATTGGCATGATTTAGCCAAAGAATATTCCTTCAGCTGTTTAGGTTGCTTGTTAATTTCTTAAGGTGTGTTTTATAATTGAATATTTAGAAGTTTTCCCTGTGGTTTTGCAAGTTGATCCTGACACATGTTATGTAATTTTAAAGTTGTTCTGAAAGGAATTTGCCTCTCTATTGTTGCTTCTTGTTTTATGTATTATATAGAAATGCTATTGAGTTTTGAATTTTGTAGCCTGAAACTTTACTGAAGCTATTAACTGGTTCCATTAATATTTTTGTTAACTCCCTTTGGTTTTCCTGATAAACCATTATATCATTAGCAAACAAAAATAGTGTTATCCCTACTTATCTATCTCTTTTTCCTTTATTTCTTTTTTCTCATCTTATTGCTAATGTTACCATTTCTAGAAAAATGCAAAATAAAAAACAGTTGGGGCAGTAAGCATTTTTCGTTATTCCTGTATTTACCGGAAATGATACTGGTATGTCCCCATTACATGTGATGCTTGCGTTTGGTTTCAGATAGGTGCTTTTATGACAGTAAAATCCTATTTTTGCCTTTTCTCTGTAGGGCTTTTAGCATTAAATAATACAGCACTTTATTGAAGTATTTTTCTGTGACTATTGCAGTAATCATCTGATTTTGGGGAGTTTTGATTTTTAATATCTTTGCTTACTTATTTTCCAGATCTTGAACAATCCTCCTATAAATCACATTTGATCAAAATGAAGGAATTCTTGTACAACTTCCTGTAGTTTGTTAATACCATTTTGTTTAAAAATTTTATGTCAGGTGAGATTAATATCATTAAGTGTAAAATCAATTAAATAAACAAAATGGGACTTGGTTTTATTAAAAAATAATAAAGTAGATAAACCATACATTAATTTCTTTTAAGAGAGTGAAAAACCAATTTATAACTTTACAGATGAATGGATTAAACAAGTCAATTACAAAGTAGGAAATTAGACAAAAAAAAATTCCATACAATGTGTTGTTCATAAGAAATACATTTAAAAAACACATACACAAAATGAAAGGAAGGAGATAGAGAAAAATTTACTATGTATCAAGTGAATCCAAAAAAGAGGGGTTGCCATCATACCATGACACAAACAAAAAGAAACATTCAAAACATATAAACAAAATCATCAAAACCACTTGCTACTGGCTAAGAAAGAAAGGGATAGACCAGTGCAATGGGTTAGGTACTCAAGACACAGGAGTTAATGAATAGAGCAAGTTACTGTTTGATAAAGCCAAGGACCCCACCTTCTGTGATAAGAACTTACTGTTCAACAAAAATTGCCGGGAAAACTGGATAACAGTGTGGCAGAAACTAGTCATAGACCAATGTTTGACACTGTGCACAAGAATATATTCCAAAGGGATACACAAACTAGGTATATAAAGATTGATATTGTAAACAAATTAGTGGAGAAAGGAATAGTATATTTGTCAGATATATGAAGTGGAGAAATTTGCAACCAAACAAGAAATAGAGAACACTATGAAGTGCAAAAGGGATACTTTTGATCACATTAAATTGGCAAGATTTTGTGGAAACAAACCCAATGCAACCAAGATTAGGAGGGAAGCAGAAATCTGGGAAAAAATATTTGCAACTGGTGTCTGTGATAAAGGTCTCATTTCTAAAATATATGGAGAACTGATTCAAATATGCAAGAGTGCAAGTCATTCCCCAGTTGATAAATTGTCAAAGGTTAAGAACAGGTAATTTTCAGAAGAAGAAATTAAAACTATTTATGATTGCATGAAGAAAATTCTCTAAATGAGTATTGACTAGAGATGCAAATCTAAAATTTCTGAGGTACCACATCACACCTATCAGATTGGCTAACATGAAAAAACGGAAGGATGATAAATGTTGGAGAAGATATGGGAGAGTTGAATCACGAATTCATTGTTGGTGGAGCTGTGGGCTGATCCAACCATTCTGGAGAGCAATTTGGAACTATGTCCAAAGGGCTACAAAAATGTGCATAGCCTTTGACTCAGCAATATCGATTCTGGGGCTCTATCCCAAAGAGATCACAGAAATGGAAAAGTGTTCCACAGGTACAAAAATATTTATAACTGCTCTTTTTTTGGTGGCCAAAAATCTGAAGTCAAGGGAAGGTCCAGTTGGGGAAGGGTTGAACAATTTGTGGTATATGAATGAAATGGAATACTATTTTGCTATGAAAAAACATGAACAGGAAAACTTCTGAGAAGACTGGAAAGACTTATATGAACTCATGCTAAGTGAGAGGAGCATAATCAGGAGAACTCTGAACACAGCAAGAACCACAGTGTGTGAGGAATTTTTCTGGTTGAACTAGAACTACATTGAAATTCTCGGTCTTAAAGATTTCCAATAGACTGTTGAGGCAAAATGCCTTCCTCATCCAGAGAAAGAAGTATGGAATTGGATCGCAGATGGAAACATACCATTTTCTTTTGTATTTTGTTTTGTTTTTTTATAGTTTCTTCCATTCATTTTGACTCTGCTTTGAAACATATTTAATAGGAAAGTGCGTATAGAACCTATATAAGATTGTGTGTCGTTTCAGGGAGGGAGTGGGGAGAGAAGGGATAAAAAATCTAAGATATATGAAAGTGATTGTCTAACAATGAAAAAGAATAAAATAATTTAATTAGAAAAAGAAATATTTGAGGAAAAAATTAATAAACACAAAAGGAGATTAATCCAAATGGCAAAAGAGGTTCCAAAAGTCAAGGAAGGAAATAACGCTTTAAAAAACAGAATTGGCCAAATGGAAAAGGAAGCTCAAAAGCTCACTGAAGAAAATATTTCTTTAAAAATTAGAATAGAGCAGATGGAAGCTAATGACTTTATGAGAAACCAAGAAATTACAAAATAAAGCCAAAGCAATAAAAAAATAGGAGATAATACTGAATAGTATAGGAGAGAAAAGATAACAGAAGGGACAGCAAATTGGGGAAAGGGATAATCAGAAGCAATCATCATTGTGGGCATACAGGATAAAGGAGAGAATGGAATAAATGGAAGGCAAGATAGGAGAGAGGAAAATGTGGTTAGCCTTTTGCAACATTACTATTATGGAAATGTTTTGCATGGCTACATATATATATGATCTACAGTGAATTGCTTGTTTTCTCAACTAGAGTGTGTAGGGAGGCATGAAGGGAGAGAATAGAGAATTCAGACTTTAAGAATGAATGTTAAAAATTGTTCTACCTTGCAACTGGAAAGTGGGATGTACAGTGAATGGGTTATAGAAATTTATTTTGCCCTTCATGAAAATAAAAGGAAGATGGATGAAAGAAGGGAGTTTATAGAATGGAAGACTGAATGAAGTAAGGGATGCATGGAGTATATGCTGTCCTAAGGTAGGGATGGGGAGAGAGGGGGAGAAAATTTTGAATTCAAATTCTTATAAAAGTGAATGTTGAGAAGTGAAAAATAAATATATTATATATTTAATAAAATAAATATGTGGAGAGAGAAACAGAGAGTGAGAGAGAGAGAGAGACAGACAGACAGACAGACAGAGACAGAGAGAGAGAGACAGAGACAGAGAGCAAGAGAGAGGTACAAGAAAAAAAACTTTGAAGGAAAAGGGGAAACAAAGAAAAAGGGAAAGAAGACAACCAGTAATATTAAGACCACCGTTAAAAAAGATTAAATTTAGAACCCAAAATTTTGTGAAAATGAGTGTTAAAAGTTAAACAAATTATCTAATTAATTAAAAAATAAAATAAAATAAAATTGTACTAATAAAAAAGATAATCATAAGGGAATATATGGAACTGAAAAAATTGCTGGAGAAATTCAGAGATTAAAAAGTTTTGACATCTTCTAAATGGTAATGTAAAAGAATATATACAATCCCTAGTATCACAAGAAGTTTGATCATATACAAGGGCACAGAAGTATTAAAAACCAATACAAAAAGGCAGAAAAAGCTAATCTATCCTTTATAGACTATAATATAATAAAAATAGTTGTTGGTTCAGGAGCCACAAACAAAAAATACAAACCAAAATAAGGACTTGAAAATGAGGTCCTAAATAATTAATGAATCAAAGAGCAAATCCTAAAAACATCATTAGAAACCTAACAAATAAATAAATATAAATAATCACAAAAGAAGAGATACTAAAATTTAGAGGTAAAATAGACAAATTAGAAATAAAAATTCCACAGAAATGATAACTAAATCTAAAAGCTAGGTTTTTGAAAATAATAATTAAATTAATAAAGCCTTACCTAATCTAAATTTTTAAAAAGAGATCAGAAAAATGATTCAATGAAATAGAAAATGAACAAGGAAAAACTACAGCAGTACCGGAAAAATAAAGAATAATAACCAAGACATTATATAGTTATATTCTGAAAAAACTAAAATCTCAAAAAAATGGAGGAATACCTTCAAAAATAAGTAATACCCAAACTATCAGAAGACCAATTGAAGATCTAAAGTAACCCCGTTACAAACTAGGAAATAAACTTTGTTGTGAAGCAACTACCAAAAAAAAAAGAACCACTGGTCTTGCTGGATTCACAGAACAATTCTATGAAACTTAAAAAAAAAAAAAGCAAAACACTGTATGCTCACAAATTATTTTCAAAATTTGAGAAAAGTCCAAAATGAATCCTTTCATGATATATATCCTTAGTCCTTTTCATGTTTCTCTTGATTCTTTTCTTGGAAAGTCAAATTTTCTATACAGATATTGTCTTTTCCTCAATATGAATGATTTAAAATCCTCTATATCATTGAATTACCACTTATTCCCTTGAAGTGTTATACTCAGTTTTGCTGGTAGGTGATTCTTGGTTTCAGTCTCAGTTTCTTTGACCTCTGGAATATCTCCTTCCAGGCCCTTTGATCACTTAAAGTTGAAGCTGCCAGATCCTGTATTGTCCTGATTATATTTACACAATGCTCAAATTGTTTCTTTCTAGCTGCTTGCAATATTTTCTCCTTAATCTAGGAACTGTGGAATTTGGCCACAATATTCCTAGAAGATTCTCTGTTCCGATCTCTTTCAGGAGGTGATCAGTGGATTCTTTCAGTATTTATTTTCCCCTCTGGTTCTAGAATATCAGAGCATCTTCTCTTGATAATTTCACGGAAAATAATGTCTAGGCTCTTTTTATGCTCATGGATTTCAGGTGGTCCCATAATTTTTAAATTGTTTCTCCTGGATCTATTTTCCAGATCAGTTGTCTTTTTTCCAATGAGATGTTTCACATTATCTTATATTTTTTCAAACTTTTGATTTTACTTTTTAACTGCTTGGTTTATCTCATCGTCATTCATTTTCCTGAACTGAATTCTCTCTTTCAATGAATTATTTTGTTATGTGAGCTTTTGAACCTTATCCTCCATTTGCCTAATTTTGCTTTTTAAAGCCTCCTTCTCCTCATTGGTTTTTTGGACCTCTTTTTCCAATTGAGTTAGGCTCTCTTTAAAACTGTTATTTTCCTCAGCATTTTTTTCGTTCCCCTTTAGCAAACTGCTAACTTGTTTTTCAAGTTGTTCTCTTGCCTGAGCTCAGTTTAAGTTCCCTTTGGAGGTCCTGGAGGCAGGGGTCTTGACTTCCCTTGACATTATGCATTGTTCTTCCTCATCTGAAAGGATGGGAGGAGATACCTGTTCATTAAGAGAGTAACCTTCTATGGTCTTATTTTTATCCTTTTTGGGGCATTTTTTGAGCCAGTTACTTGACTTCTGAGTTTCCTCTCCACAACCACCTGGCCTCCAGTTCCTCTAAGCCAACACTGCGTGGTGAGATTTAGATGAGCTGCTCCAAACCCTCAGGTGCTTTAGACAGGGGCAGGGCTGCTATTCAGTGCGAGATTAAGATCAGCTGCTCAGGTGGGGAAAGAGCTGTCACCAGAGCTCAGATCCTTGAAGGGCTTTACCATGAGATCTTCAAGAATGGATGCAGGCTGTTGACTGCCTTGGGAGCCCCCTTCTGCTGTTGCCTCCACTGCTGTCACCTGAGAAGGCCTGAGTTATAGGGACACCCTGCTCCCTTCTTAGCCAGCCGATATAATGTCAGTCTTTATACATAGATATTGTACCCATTTGGATTTTTTTCTTGTGTACAGTGTCAGGCATTGATCTACGCCTAGTTTCCCCTACACTGTTATGCAGGTTTCCCAGCAATTTCTGTCCAAGAATGAGTTCTTATCCCAAAACCTGGAGTGCTTGGGTTTATCAAAGAGTAGATTGCTATATTCATTGACTTTTGTGTCTTGGGTACTTAACCTATTCCACTGGTCTAGCCTTTCTGTTTCTTACTCAGTACCAAGTGGTTTGATAATTGCTGCTGTATAGTACAACTTTAGACGTAGTGGTAGAGCTAGGACACCTTCCCTAGCATTTCTTTCCATTAGTTCCCTTGATATTCTGGATATTTTCTACTTCCAGATGAATTTTGATATTATTTTTTCTAAATCTACAAAATAAATACTTTATATTTTGATTTTTGTGGCACTGAGTAAGTAAATTAATTTAGGTAGAATTACCATTTTTATTATATTGGCTCGGCCCACCCACGAGCAACTGATGTCTTCCATTAACTTAGATATGACTTTATTTGTGCGAAAAGTGTTTTGTAATTGTGTTCATCTACTCCCTGGGTGTGTTTTGGCAGCAAGTCTCATAAATATTTTATAGTGTCAACGATAACATTAAACGGGATTTCTCTTTCTATCTCTTGCTATTAGGCTTTGTTAGAAATATATAGAAATGCAGAATATTTTTGTGAGTTTATTTTGTAACCTGCAAATTTGCCAAAGTTGTTTATTATTTCAAGTAGTTTTTTTTTACTTGATTCTCTAGGATTCTCTAAGTATACCATCATATCTTCTGCAAAGAGTGACAACTTAGCTTATTCTTTGCCTTTTCTAATTCAATTTCATTTTCTTCTCTTACTGCTACAGCTAAAATTTCAAGTACCATATTGAATCATAGTGGTGATAATGGACATCCTTGTTTCACTCCGATCTTATTGGAAAAGTATGTAGCTTATCTCCATTGTACATAATGCTTGGTGAAGGTTTTAGCTACGCACTGCTTATAATTTTATGGAAAGTACCATTTATTCCTATGTTCTCCAGTGTTTCCAATATGAAAGTGTTGTATTTTCTCAAAAACTTTTTCTGCATCTGTTGATATAATCATTTGATGTTTTTACTTTTGTTCTTGATGTGTTCAGTAATGTTAAGGAAATGTTTCCCTGATATTGAAACAGTCCTACATTCTTGGTGTAAATCCTACGTGATGCTAATGTATTATTCTCATGCTAAGTTGCTGTATTCATATATATATATATATATATTTAACTTTTAACATTTATTTTAACAAAATTTTGGGTTACAAATTTTCTCCCCTTTTATTCCCTCCCCCCACCCCAAAACACCAAGCATTCTAACTGCCCCTATGAGCAATCTGCTCTCTCTTCTATCATCCCTCTCTGCCCTTGTCTCCATCTTCTCTTTTGTCCTGTAGGGCCAGATAGATTTCTATACCCCTTTACCTGTATTTCTTATTTCCTAGTGGCAAGAACATTACTCGACAGTTGATCCTAACACTTTGAGTTCCAACTTCTTTACCTCCCTCCCTCTCCACCCCTTCCCTTTGGAAGGCAAGCAATTCAATGTAGGCCAAATCTGTGTAGTTTTGCGAATGACTTCCGTAATAGTTGTGTTGTATAGGACTAACTATATTTCCCTCCATCCTCTCCTGTCCCCCATTACGTCTATTCTCTTTTGATCCTATCCCTGCCCATGAGTGTGGACCTCAAATTGCACTCTCCTCCCCATGCCCTCCCTTCTATCATCCCCCCCACCCTGCTTATCCCCTTATCCCCCACTTTCCTGTATTGTAAGATAGGTTTTCATACCAAAATGAGTGTGCATTTTATTCCTTCCTTTAGTGGAATGTGATGAGAGTAAACTTCATGTTTTTCTCTCACCTCCCCTCTTTTTCCCTCCACTAAAAAGTCTTTTGCTTGCCTCTTTTATGAGAGATAATTTGCCCCATTCCATTTCTCCCTCTCTCCTGCCAATATACCTCTCTCTCACTGCTTGATTTCATTTTTTAAAAGATATGATCTCATCCTCTTCAATTCATTCTGTGCACTCTGTCTCTGTGTATGTGTGCGTGTGTGCATGTGTGTCTGTGTAATCCCACCCACTTCCCAGATACTGAAAAGTTTCAAGAGCTACAAATGCTGTCACTCCATGCAGGAATGTAAACAGTTCAACCCTAGTAAGTCCTCCATGACCTCTCTTTTCTGTTCACATTTTCATGACTCTCCCCACTCCTGTGCTTGAAAGCCAAACCCCCGCCTCAGCTCTGGTCCCCTCATCAAGAATGCTTGAAAGTCCTCTATTTCATTGAAAGACCAATTTTTCCCCCAAAGTACCACCCTCAGCCTTGCTGGGCAGGTGACCCCTGGTTCCAGTCCCAGTTCCCCCCACCTCTGGAATATTCCACTCCATGCCCCTCGATCCCCCAACACAGAAGCTGCCAGATCCCACGCCATCCCGATTGCACCTCCACAACACCTGAACTGTTTCTCTCTAGCCACTTGAAACACTGTCTCCTTGACCTGGGAACTCCTGAATCCAGCCACAATGTTCCCAGGAGCTTCTCCTTCTGAATCTCCCCCAGGCGGTGCTCCCTGAACTCCCTGAATATCCACCTTGCCCTCTGCTTCTAGAATCTCAGGGCAGCTTTCCTTGACAATCCCATGAAAGATGATGTCCAGGCCCTCTTCTTGATCATGGCCCTCAGGCAGTTCCATAATTTTTAAATTTTCTCTCCTGGATCCATTCTCCAGGCCAGTTGCTCTTCCAATGAGATACCTCACATCATCTTCCACCTTTTCATTCTTTTGGTTTTGTTTTGTGATATCTTGATTTCTCATAAAGTCATTAGCCTCCATCTGCTCCATTCCAATTTTGAAAGAACTATTTTCTTCAGTGAGTTCCCGAACCCCCTCTCCATCTGGCCAGTTCTGCTCTTGAAAGCATTCTTCTCCTCATTGGCTTTTTGAACCTCTTTTGCCAGTTGAGTTAGCCTATTTTTCAAGGTGTTATTTTCTTCAGCATTTTTTTGGGTCTCCTTTAGCAGCGTGCTGACCTGCTGTTCATGCTTTACCTGCATGTCTCTCATTTGTCTTCCCAGTTTTTCCTCCACCTCTCTAACTTGATTTTCAAAAACCTTTTTCAGCTCTTCCATGGCCTGAGCCCATTGAGTGGGCTGGGATACAGAAGTCTTGACTTCTGTGTCTTTCCCTGGTGGTAAACATTTTTCTTCCTCATCAGAAAGGAAGGGAGGAAATGCCTCTTCCCCAAGAAAGTAACCTTCTATAGTCTTATTTCTTTTCCATTTTTCTGGGCATTTTCCCAGCCAGTGACTTGACTTCTGAGTGTCCTCTCCACACCCAGCACTCCTCCAGATACACCCAGCCAGTGCTTGGGGTCTGAGATTCAAATGCGGCTTCCCAGTCACAGGGCTTTATGCGGGGGCAGGGCTGCTATTCAGTGTGTGATTAAGTTCAGGTTGTCAGGTTGGGGCAGGGCCGCCTCTCAGGCTCAGTTCCCTCAGGGGGTTTATGCAGAGACATTCAACAATGGATCCCAGCTCCTGCCTGCTTGGGGAGCCAAGGTCTGCTCCCGCCTCCGCTGCTGCCTCCCAAGGGGGCCTGAGTTATGCGGGCACCCCACTCCCCTCTCGACCCACCAAAGAGACCCTCTCACCGACCCTTGTCACCTGTGGGTGGAGAGACCCGTGCAGCCGCTGGAGATTCTATCCCTGAAGCTTGCTCGTATTCTCTTCTCTTGGCGCCTGTGCCGCCATGGCAGGGCTGGGCTCGACTCTGGTCTGCAGTGCGACGGACCTTTTGTGAGAGGTTTTCAGGGCTCTCTGGAACAGAAATCTCATCTGCTCTGCTGTTCTGTGGCTTCTGCTGCTCCAGAATTTGCTGGGGGTTCTTTTTTACAGATATTCTATGGGTTGCGGGTTCGGAGCTAGTGTATGTGCGTCTTTCTACTCCGCCATCTTGGCTCTGTCCCCAAGTTGCTGTATTCTTTTTGCTAAAATCTTATTTAACATTTTTGCTTCTATAGATTCATTAGAGAAATTAGTCTATAATTTTCTTTCTCTGTTTTGACTCTTCCTTGTTTAGAAATCAAAACCATAACTGTATCATAAAAAAGAATTTGGAAGGACTACTTCTTCCCCACTTTCTCCAAGTAGTCTATATTATTGGAATTAACTGTTCTTTAAATGTTTGATAGCATTCATTGTCAATCCATCTGACTCTGAAGATTTCTTCTTAGGGAGTCCATATCTGGCTTGTTCAATTTCTTTTTCTGAGATGGAATTATTAAGTATTCAAGTTTCTCTTCTGTTAGTCTGGACAATTTATATCTTTTAAAATAATCATGAATTTCATTTGCAGTTTCGATGTTATGTGAATTGGGCAAAATAATTTCTTGTTATTGTTTAAATTTCCTCCTTATTGAAGGTCAGTTGACTCTTTCCAGTTTTTATAATGGTAATTTGGTTTTCTTCTTTCTTTCTTTTTTAATTAAATAGAACAAAGGTTCATCAATTTTATTGATTTTTTCATAAAATCAACTCCTACTTTTATTGATTAGTTCAATAGTTTTCTTAATTTCTATTTTATTATTCTTTCCTTTGGTTTTCAGTAATTCTAATTTAGTATTTAGTTGGGGATTTTCAATTTGCTCTTTTTCAAGCCTTTTTCAGCTGCATACTCAATTCATTGATATTCTCTTTCTCTATTTTATTCATGTAGACACTCATAGATGTAAAACTTCCCTTAAGAACTGCTTTTGCAGTATCCCATAAGATTTGGAAGGTTGTCTCATTATTTTCATTCTATTGAATGAAGTTGTTAATTTTTTCTATACTTTGTTGCTTAACCCAATCTATCTTCATGATTAGATTGTTCAGTTTTCAATTAGCTTTTGGTTTATGTTTCCGTCGCCTTTGATTAATATAAGTTTTATTGCATCATGATCTGAAAAGGATGCATATACCCTCTCTGCCTTTCTGCACTGGATTGTGAGGTTTTTATGCTCTAGTGCATGGTCTATTTTTGTATATGTGCCGTGTACCCCTGAGAAAAAGATATATTCCTTTAAATCTCCGTTCCATTTTCTCCAGAAATCTATCATGTCTACCTTATCCAGAGTTCTATTCATCTCCTTAACTTCTTCCTTGTATATTCTGAGGTTAGATTTATCAAGTTCAGAGATGGGAAGGTTGACGTCAACCAGTAGTAAAATTTTGCTCTCTATTTCTTCCTGTAACTCCCTTAAATTTTCTTCTAAGAATTTGGATGATATGGCCCTTGGAGCATATATGTTTATTAATTAAATTTCTTCATTGTCTATGCGGCCTTTTAGCAGAATATAGTTTCCTTCCTCATCTCATTTGATCAGATGTAATTCTACTTTTTCTTTCTCTTCAAGTAGACTTATTATCCCTGTTTTTTTTTTCACATCAGCTGAAACAAAAAATATTGTGCTCCAATCTTTTACTTTTATCCTGTGTATATGCCACTTTTCAAATGTATTTCTTGTAGACAAAACATTGTTGGATTATGTTTTTTAATCCAATCTGCTGTCCCTCTTCGTTTGGTGGGAAAGTTCATCACATTCATATTCACAGTTATCATTACTGTATGTGTGCTTCCCTCCATCCTCTCTCCCCATGTTTTTGCTTTTATTTCTCCTTTTTCTCTTTCCTTTCACAGTAGAGTTTTAACTTTTGACCACTGCCTCCTTGTGCCTTGCCTCCTTTCTTTCAGCCCTGCTACCTTTAAATCTCCTTTTCCCTTACTACTTCTTGCGTCCCTTTTAGCTTCCCCTCCCCTTTCGTTCTCCCTTCCTCTCCTACTGCAATCCCTTCACACCTTTAATTCACATTTGTTATCATCACACATTTTAATTTATTCCCACTTCCTCTATCTATGTATATTCCTATTACATTTCATATTAAATATATTATTTTCAATGTGAAGAAGTATTATCTTCCCTTATAGAGATGTAAACTGTTTGGTTATATTGTGTAACAATTTTTTCCCCCGTTTGTCTTTTTACACCTCTCTTGAGATCTGCATTTGAAGATCAAATTTCCTATTGAGTTCTGGTCTTTTCACCAGGAAGCTCTGGAAATCTCTTATTTTATTGAATGCACACCTCATTGCTTGAAATATTATGCTCAACTTTATTGGGCAATTAATCTGTGGTTATAGTCTCAGCTCATTTGCCTCAAAGAATACCGTATTCCAATTCCTTTGTTCCTTTAATGTAGAAGCTGCAAGGTCATGTGTGATCCTGATTGTAGCTCCTCGATATTTGAATTGTTTCTTTCTGGTTGCCTGCAGTATTTTCTCCTTCACTTGATACTTCTGGAATTATTCCTTGCTGTTTTTAGTTTGCTGTCCCTTTCTGGAGGTGAACAGTGGATTTTTTCGATGACTATTTTGTCCTCTGGTTCTAGGAATTCTGGGCAATTTTCTTTGTTGATTTCTTGCATGATATTGTCCAGGCTCTGTTTCTCGTCATGGCTTTGTTGGAGACCAATAATCCTTAGATTCTTTTCTCCTACATCTCTTCTCCAGGTCAGTTGTTTTTCCAATTTGATATTTTACATTTTCTTCTATCTTTTCATTCTTCGATTCTGTTTGACTGATTCTTGATGTCTCATAGATTCATTAGGTTCTACTTGTCCAACTTTATTTTTGATCAAATTGTTTTCTTCAGTTAACTTTTACATCTCCTTTTCCAGCTGTCCAATTGTTCCTTTTAAGGAGCTATTTTCACCAGTTAGGTTTTGTCCTTCTTTTCTCATTTTTCCAATTTTACTTTTAAGGGAGCTGTTCTGTTCAGTGAATTCTTTTTTCATATTTTTAAAATCATTTGTCAGTTTTTCTTCTATTTCTCTAATTCGGGTTTTAACAACCTTCCAGAGCTCTTCCAAGAAGGCTCCTCATGCTTCAGACCAGTTCATATTCCTTTCTGAAGTTTCATATGGGAGTACTCTCTCAATACTGACCTCTTTGGGGTTTGTGTTTTGGTCCTTCTCCCCATAGAAAGATTCTATGATTTTTTCTTTTCTGTTTGCTTCTTACTCACGATAGTAACCTTTTCCCTGGCTTTTAAAGTAGATCTCTGTGTCTGTCACACAGGGAGCTCTGTGCCATATTTGCTGTGCCTAAAACTTGAGTCTTTGTGTGTTGTGCCTCTGGTTCTTTCAGATAGAAGCTAAAATGTTGCAGCTTACCTGGTGCTCAGCTGGCTGGTGTTTGAAAGCAAAGGTCGGGTGAGGTCCCTTTGGGTTTTCCCAGTAGTTACTCTGGAACTATCTAGTTAAGTGTGGGGAAGGGGTGTTCAGGATGCGGGAACCTCCTCTGCTGAGCTAGAGCATAGCAAACTCAGGTTTGTGCACTAGTGTCTTCCCGATTCCACTGGGTTACTGAGGCACACCTGCAGTCCTGATGTTGGTAGTTGCTGACTCCACACCCCTGGGGTTCAGGATCTTTTCCCGGTTTGTTGAGGTGGGTCTCTCTAGGCCAGATATGATCCTCCATTGTTTGCCTTAGGCCACAGCAAGAAGAAACCTCCTTAACTATCTTTCTAGCCTCATAGGCTGAAAATCTGTTTAGCCCTTCTGTTGCTCCCACTGTTCCATGGATTTTCCCAGGAACCCTGTATTTGTATTTCAAAAGTGCTACTCAATTTTTACTTTTCATTAGGAATTCATAAAATTCCTTTTTTACAAATGAAGTTTTTTTAAAAAAATTCTGCTATGAAAATCATTTGTTTTGGAAACTTAAATTTGTAATTTGTTAGCCTTTATCTTTTGCTTTTTAAAATATATTTTGCTTTTCGGAACATTTAGAAGCATTATGTTCCTAAAAGCAAATGGCTAACAAGCCTCCAAATTTAAGCTGCTACAATCTTCTGTAACCTTAACTTGGTTTTAGAACTCTCTTTATAGCAGAGCTTCACTATTTTTTATTTGACCTCACTTTTCTGGATTTTTACTCTGTAGTTACTCTGAATTTTACTCTAGAGTTACTCTGAATTTATGTATACATATATGTATATGTATGTATGTATGTATGTATGTATGTATGTATGTATGTATGTATACCTTTCAAGACACTATTGGTAGATTCTCTCAATTTTCACCTTGGCCTCTGGTTCAATGTATATGTGTGTGTTCGTATGTGTATGTATATATGTGTACATACACACATGTGTGTGTGTTTATAATTTCTTTAAATATAGTGCCTGAAGTGGATATGCTCAATTTTTAGTTAGAATGAATTGTTAAATTTTTTATGAGCTTTTATACTGCAGAAATAGGGAATTACTCTAAATCAGGGCAAGCCTTGTTTGAGTATTTTATTGGTCATCTCTAGATGCTTAGAATATGCTGTTAGTTTGAATTTCCTCTCAGAGTCAGTTTTTAAATATTTATCAGCTCAGTCTTGTCATCCAAGATTTTAGCTGACAGTGGTTTTCCCATGATTCAATGATTCTTAGATTATTAATTATCAGCCTATTTGCTAGGTCAGGAAATTTTGTTGTTCTTTATGTGTTTGTATTGTATATATTTTATTTTCTATTTAAAATTGTTTTATTTCATTATAATATTTTTCCCCTCATCAAACCATTCCTTTCTATGACATCCATTATGATTTTCAGGTAGTCCATTTCCTGAGTATTATTTTCTATTCGTATTTTTAGGTTATTATTTCTATTTCTCATTCTTTCATTCATTATCATTGTCATCATAACTGCTAAATTTTTTACCTAAACTCAGTTCTGGTTTACCTTGACTAATACATATATATGTACATGTGTGTGTATGTATACACATATATACACATACACATATATACACACATGTGTGCATACAAATATGTGTGTATATGTCTGTATGTGTGTGTGTATATATATATGTGTGTGTGTGTATGTATTTGTGTATATGTGTGTGTGCATATGTCTTTCCTAAGACTAATGTCCTTCATGGTTTTTCCTGGCCCACCTCTTCTGGTTTTCCTCATATCTATGTAAAGATCTTTTCCACTGTTTTTTGTTGGTTTATTCTCATTGTTTTACTCCATTATTACATATGCCTCTTCTAAAGGATCTATATTAGTTCCATATCTGATCTTATTTTATACTTTCTCTCTAAGTGTTCTAATCAGGTACTATGAATTACAAACTTCGAATATTATTCCTAACTCTAGACTTTGTGAAGTTTTAGTTGTCCTTAACCCACTGTCTGACAGCCATTTAGCAGCTGTGTTTCATCATAGTACAAGCTGTAAGTATTTTAAAATCAACATGTTTAAAATGGTATACAGCATCTCTTACTACATCCTACACAAACTACCCCTCCAAAATTAATGTATTTCTTTTGATGGTGCCACCATTTTAATCAGTCCCTCAAGTTTGCAATTTCAGAACCATATTTGATTATGCTGTCCTATCATTAGTCATAACTTGTAATTTGTATGGTACTACCACTTTTACTTCTGTGCAATTTCTTACATCTTTCTCTGGACTATAAGATTGAAGTAATACATCCCTATAGGAGACAACCCTTTCCTCACAAATCTTAGCACTGTGGAGCAGAGTTAAAATCACCCACTCCATAGATTTAACCTTTAGTTGATAAGTAGTTAGCTGAGAGCCTTAGGTGATTATAAGAATCTTATCTAAATCCTGAGTACAAAATTGAAAATTTATGATTCCTCCAAGGATCTGTAATTAGGCCTCTGCTTTTTAACATTGTTTTTCAATGGCTTGATGCTACTGAAACGGTTTCCCAGAGTGTGGCCGCTGCACATGTTGCAGCTTCTTGGAGGCACAGGTGGGAGTTGAGTGGAACAGGTGAACACCAAAGGTGGAAAGAGCCTCAAAAAGGGCTTGGCAGCCATCACACCAATGTACTGGTCCTCCCTGATCACACCCTACGCCTTACCTTATTATTGATAACAGTTTTTAAAAAATATTGTTACTGATAATAATAACTAAAAAAAGATATTATTAATCTTAATAATATTTATCCAATATTTATCCAAGTTGACTTAAGAAGTCAACTTGATTGGAACCAAAAGAAATATCAATAAAAAGCTTTGTAACCTTTATAGTACTATATAAATAGTAGCTATTATTATAAGAATGTAGAGATATTTCCAACAAAGCAATTTGTTCATTTTCCCACCAAATAAAAGTAACAGGCTTTTAATAGGACTACTCCAAATTTCTCCACATATTTATATATGGTTACATTTTTAATGATATACCAAATTTTTATTGCTGTAACTACTACTATTGCAACTACTACCACTATTACTGCTACAGTTACTGCTTTTGCTGCTGCTGCAGCTACAACTGCTACTAGTACTAGTACTACTACTACAAGTATTACTACTATTAATACTGCTACTAATCTAAGAGATGGTTAAGGAGTGTTCAGAATTGATTATGCCAAGAAAAGAATCCTTGATATCTACATAAAGAAATTCTGCTTTACCAAGGAGGAAAAGTCTATACTATAAAAGTGACATTGAAAGAAAAAGAAAGTTCCAAGCAAATACAGTTTGCCTATTTCAGCGGCATATATGAATCAAGATAGACTTTCAAGAAAAAAAGGATGAAAATATTCATAAGAAAGTAAAGTACCATAAACAGAGAAAACTAGTCTGTATGGAAATTAAGGATAAGATTACTGGAAATTTCAGTATCTTATTTACTATCTTGGTGTTAACATATAGATTTGAAAATTATACACATATTAATATATCGTAATTATTAGTTGCCATAAAAAATCAAGGTAAATGAAAAAAATCTTAGATTTGATTTAATTAAATTGTCTTTATTAATTAAAGATTGTATGTGCAAATATATTATATATTTACATATTATATATATACATATGTATAAATATATATTCTTTCAAAATTTCCTATTTAATATTCTTTCTTGACTTTAAACACTCTCCTATCCAATTTGCCCATTTATATCACAACACTAAGCTTCCATCCTCCCTAAATTTCATTTTAATTATGATGAATTTGAGAAACATAAATAACATTTCCCTTTAAAAAATAATAAAAGAAAAAAGAAAGGACTGAATAGAAAGCCAGGAATCTCCATTACAAATGATGTTTTTGAATTATCACCTAATTAGGTGAATATAATAAGATAGAAACTCAGAGTTTTGAATATTTGCGTTTCTCTTTTTAATGATTTGGATTTTTGCCCTTATGCTTTCTAATATCTTGCCTTACTTCTTTTGAGAACTGCTCATTCTTTTTACCATTTATTTTGTTGAGCAATGACTTCTTCTTATTGATGTGTGAATTGTCTTTTTTTGGTTGTCAAATATTTGTGAGAGAATTTTTCTACCATTATATATTTTATCTTATTTCTCCTACCTTATAATATTAGCTTTTATATCCAAATTTGGTATATATTCATAAATTATTGTGGTTTGTCTTGTGAGATGTTGTTCTAAAGCTAATTTCTGACTGACTGTATTCCAGCTTTTCCAGCACGTTTTTTGTTTTTGTTTTTTTAAATTCTAGTACTAATTTGTCAAATTCTATAAAAATATTTTCAGAGCCTTTGGGAGTTTTGTGTGACTGATTTGAGTCACTGATCTAATTTCTTTGTAAAATAGTTTTGATGATTGTTGCTTTTCAGTATTCCTGGAGATTTGATAATAGTAGATCCCCTTCCTTACCCCACCTTTATTTCATTATTTTCTGTGAGATCCTTAACCTTTTGTTTCTCCATATGCATTTGTTTTACAATTTTACATAGCTTTGTGAAGTAACCTTTTAGAATTTTATTGGAATGGTACCAAATAAGCAAATTAATTATAAAATAATTATGTGTTTATCATAAGAGTATGGCCTAATCATGGGCAATTAATATCTCTTTAGTTATTCAAGGCTAAATTTAAAAAATAATGCCTAATATTTGACTTCATACGATTCTTCTTTATGTCATAGTGAATGTACTGTGAGACATTTGACACATTTGTAGTTATTTTGATGAAATTTATTATACTGTGTCTTAATGGATTTTGTTGGAAAAGCAAAAAAAATAAAACAGTTCTTTCTCTTGCATCAATCTCTACATTTTAATTTTGTAACTTGTATATATAGTTCTTAATTTTCATATTTGTGACAAAACATATCTTATTGATGTCTCATCCATATGATAGCCTTTCAAATATTTAAAGGAATCCAGCATTCCCACCATCCTCTCACATATGCTCTCTTCTAAACCGAACATTTCCAGTTCCTTCAACTAACCAAATATTACAATATTTTGAGGTTTTATATACACGAAAGCATACATATGTATATTTGTCTATTTTTGTGTATATACATATATGTGTACATTCATATTTGAGCCTTTTACTGATATTGAGCTTACATTCTACTAATATTTTGAAGAATTTAAAGATGAATTGCAGTCTTTCAAAGTTATCATCTTATGTTTGAGAACCTGATTTTCTGAATCCAAACATAAGAGTTTATATTTCTTCACCATTTTGAAGAATGCCATCTTACTGATGTGAATGAACGCTATGTACAGAGATTTAGATAGCACTCACTGTGTGTTTTTATCCTTTCCACATTCTTTTATAAATCTTCCACATTTAGATCTTGCATTCTCTGTTCTTTTCAGCTTATTGTAACTAAAGATGTTGGCTTCTATAAAATAGCATGCATGAAAGACTACTTGATTCGATCTCATCATGGATGGACTCAATATATGTTTAGATCATTCTTGAAAAATATTATGTAAAGACTGGGAAATAGTCTTATGGGTCAGTAGTCATTGATATCTTATTGCACGTTTTTTGGAAATAATGACTATGATTTTTCCAAGTACTTAGCATCCTATCCTCTTTCAAATAGCTTGAAAATTGATCAGTCATACCTTTTCTTGACTTCATATTTATTCCTTTTAAATGTCAATCTATTAGTTTCGGTTCAATAATCTCTAATCCTGGAATAGGCAACAAAATAGGGAAGGTATCAGAAGTTACTGTCCAAGATGCTACAACCAGTAAATCTTCTTGTGCGACATTACAGTCTAACTTTTTTTCATATCATTTGCCTCATATCACAACTAACTTTTCCCAGGAGCATCTACAATAAAAGAGAATAAAAGTAACAAAAAAGGAAAGACATCTATATGACCAGCCTCAACGGGGTTTTTCGTCTACAAAGAGGAATCATTTGCGTCTCTTGCCCTCCCCACTGTGAAGGCTCATCATCATAAAGGAACTTTAGAGATTATCCTCCCAAAGTTCAGAACGATTTTATTATTTTCCACAAGAAGATGAGAGCAAGTCTGACATGCTTGTTGGTGTTATTTGCTGCAGTTGTTTTCCTGTTTTCCTCACAGCTCAACTGCTCTGACTCAATAATTGCATTAGCACACGGTCTTAAGTAATTCTATCTTTCTCTCTCTCTCTCTCTCTCTCTCTCTCTCTCTCTCTCTCTCTCTCTCTCTCTCTCTCTCACATACACACACACACACACACGCAGACTTATATACCTTTATATAGTGCCTTCAGATTTCTACCACAATAAGTAGTATGTGGTAGAAATATTATTCACATATTAAAAATGATAATACATAGGCTCAAAAGATCAAATGACTAGCTCAAGGTAACACATCAAACACAGGCCAGAGGTAGGATCTCAACCCAAAGTTTTTGATTCCAAATATAGTTTTTATTATTTCATATTCTGGCTACCAAATTAAAGAAATAGGAAAATCAAGCAGTGTGTGTGTGTGTGCACATCTATTTATATATATGTGTATATATATATATATGTATATATATGCATGTGTATATATGTATATATAAGTTTATACTATATAATATTAATAGAAATCTTGAAGTAACTGCTTTATGATTTTTTTAATTCAATTTCAGATGAATTAGAAAAGTTAGATGTAATACATGCATTGTTGTAGAATCAGATAGAGATTGCTTTAAAGACAGGAGATAATAGTTTTGCCAAAGGTAGAATATACCAATGTAAATTTGATAAATCAAATATTTCCTAAAGCTAGCAATTCTTTGAAGCTAAATGTAAGACCCTGGAAAAAAGGTACAATGAAAGATAGCTTTTGATCATTCATGTATCACCTGTTTTACTTTATGTACTTTTAATAAATTCTCATTGTTTAAAATAACAGTGCCATCTTATGTTTAAATAAATACTTTGTGAATGATAAAAATATGTTGACTTGAGTGCTGTGAGCAAAGCTTCATTGTGATAAGATTTGAACTATAATAAAAAGCCTTTTTCTTGTTTCACAAAATATACTGAAAGCACAGGCAGTCAGTGAAAGCACAGCTTTGTTTTTTTCGCTTAGCTCTGTACTTACACTCAATCAGAGAGAAAAGTAACCTCATTTCGTGTTCTAAATAACACAATAGCACCCTAGTGATCAGTGAATCGAGCCAAAGGGAAAGAAAAAATATGAGTCTGTGCACTTTTAAAAGCTTTTTGAGATCCCCAAGCCATACTAAAGAATCTTCAGAACTAAGCATCAGTCTTATATTTTGAAGGATTTTCAGAGTTTATTTAATCTGACCCCTTAAGATATGTATGAATCCCATCTACAATATTTCTAACAAGTGGTCATCCAGCTTCTGTGTGAATAGAAACAGTGACTGAAAGGAACTGACTCAATTTTTAAAAAGTTCTAACTTATCTGATCCTCACCCCCCACAACCATATCAACATCCAAACTAAATCTAAAATGTATCTGTCATTGCTGGCAAAGGGTAACGAATAAATCAACATCTGCCCTCCATATTTCATGAAGGTAGAGGCACTACCCCTGTGTCCATCTGGCCCCCCAGATTGGCTCATCACCATCAGACTACCTAGACACCTAGATCAGCCCAGTATCAGAGATTTAAAATCCCGTTCACCCTGATAGGGTATATAATAAAATATAAGAGGGAAGTAACTTCTTTTTCCACTGTAAATAGTATGACATTTTTCTGCCTTATAGGAACTCTCCACTCCTACTCTTTAAAACCCTAGATAAAATCTCTCTTCTTTTAATACTACCCCCTTATTGCCTCAACCTCATCTATCTCAATATTCTTTGGTATCTTCATTTCCTTCTGCTTTCCTTCCCCACTATGTCCCCCACCCCTGGAATTGCTGTTCAATACTTAACAAATTGCCTTTTATATATAGGCATTTTTTTCTGTCTACTCTTTCAATCTTCTTATAACCATGGACACTTAGGTCCTCCCAGAAAATTATCCTTGAACACTATACCCACTACTTAGTACTTGTTAAATACCACTCCCCTTTTGTAACCTTTCTACATACTGGACTAAGAGGAGAAGGTTTATTCTTCAATGCTCACTGCCATTTCCAAGCTCTCCCTCTGTTAAATCATTGAGCAAACTGTACACTTTCAGTTCAACTCATCCAAGTATATATGACATTATAGAGGTCTTGGTGGTAGTTATCTAATGGTCCCCAGAATCACAGTGTTTAAAGTTGGGAGAGATCCGTGTGACTATCTCACCCAACTAGTACATGAAAAGGAAAAGGAAAAATCACAATAACGTAAACAGCAGTCAATGAAAGGGAACTTATTACTATATCCCTTTCACAGCCTTCACAACCTTTTGTATTTTAAATCTGTTTGATAGCAGCATTTTCCTGACATTGTTTCTAAAATAGTCATTTTTACAACTTCCATCAAATTTCTCTTAAATGTACTCTCTGGGTGTTACAGTATAAGTGGAATCTGTGCATATGAAAGCCCCTTAAGGACTTGAACATTTCTATCATGTATCATGTTTTCCTTTTATTTTTCTTCTTTCCAAACTAAAGTCCCTGTTGTTTTAAATAGTCTTCATATGTCATGGACCTTAAACCATTCAACATCCTGGATACCATCTTTTGAATGCTCTTCCACTTCTCAGGATCTTTATTAAAATGTGTTACCAAGCAATGAACTATTCCAAAAGTGGTGTAATCACAACACAGGCAAAACAGACCATCATCTCTTTATTACTGGAGGTGAAGCATCTCAATGCACTCCATATTTGCCCTTTTGTCTGCCATATCACAACATGGACTCATCCTCAGGTTATAGACCTTTAAAACCCAAAGCCAACACACTCTTATTAAAAGCCTCCTAGTTATCACACCTGGAGTCAGGAAAAATGATCTTCCTGAGTTCAAATCTAACCTCAGACACTTACTAGCTTTGTGATCCCAGTCAAGTCATTTATCCTTCTTTGCCTCAACTTCCTTATGTATAAAATGAGTCAGAGAAGAAAAAGACAAATCACTTCAGAATATGTGCCAAGAAAACTCCAAAAATTGTCACAAAAGGTCTGACACAACTTTAAACAACTAAAGAAACAGTTGTACCAAAAGCTATGCTTCAAAGTTGGGAATCAAAGACAAAACTGAAACAGTGCCTGCCCTTAAGAAGTTTAGATTTATAAGGGAAAATAATCCATACACATACATACACACATTATATATATGTATATGTATGTATATGTGTGTACATATACACACCTGTTTATTTAGTAAATGAGATGTTAGTAACCAGTGGCATCAGGAAAGACATGATGCTACTGTTATTGGTGATGACTTTTGCAGGCAGCTAAGAATTCCAGGAAGTAAGAGTAAGATGAAAGGGCATTTAATATTTAATATTAGTTAGATAAAGGAAATGATTTTCTGGGTAATCTTCAGGAGACAAGAAAGTATATAATCAAGAGGACAAATAGAAAGGATGGTCTTCTAGAAGGAAAAGGAAATATATACGTATAAAAATAAAGAAAGAAAATGAGATTTCAGATGAGTAGTAAGAGGAAGGACAAAGTCTGGCTCATTGGCTTCCATGTAGTAGAGATCTATGTCTCCTATTTCAGTGGTGCTAAACAAATACAAAGGGGACTACTAGGAGATTTTTAAGCCTTGTGAGTAATTATATGGTGAACTAGACTTGTTCTCTCACCTGCGTGCCTTTTCAAACCTCTTCAAAAGAGAAATTATACACCAACAAACTAAATAATTTTACTTGTTTACACAGTCTATGAAATCTGGAATCTGAAAGCAGATTTAAAAAAATATGAACTGATTCTCACTGACCCTGTGTTCACTCAGTATGTCTTCCACAAGTCCCACTGTACTTGTAGCCAAGGTTGACTAGTAAACTTGAGGACAAGTGCTTTTTTCAAAACCCATCTCTATAACCCAGCCCTGCCCATTTTCTTTCTAATGTCGTAGGAACCTGGGCCCCAACAACTAATCTGGCTACAGCTCTACCATCAGAAAGCATACTAGGGAATGAAATCTGGAAACAACATTGCTAACGTTAGGGAAAGCAAACTTTGCTTTTAAGCTTTTTTAAACCTTTGCTGGCACGAGGAAAGGCAGGTTCTAAATTAATGCAGCTTGCTCTGGGAACTAAGGAACAGAGGGAGTGAAACAGGTCACCAGGACATAAAACTGCATATCGGAAGCTGGGTAGCACTCCATGAAGGCTGAGGGAAGAGCAGAGCTTTCAGGTAGAAACAAATCTGACCCATCAAAAATCACTTTGAGCAGATACCAAGACTTGGAAATAATGAACTCTTCTGTATAGGAGAATACTGAGACTCTTTGAGATTTAACCATCAAGGAAACCCCAATCAGAGAAGAAGAAGTTAGAAACCAGCAGTAAGGAATCTTACAGGGAATAAAAAAGACTGAATATGTCAATTCCAGGAAGAAAAGTTCTCACAGGCACTGAATATAAATATAGAAGTCAGCTGCAAAAAACTTTAAAAACGAGAAAGATAGTATCTGAATCTAAAACACAAGTAGAGACATCTATGAAAAAATATCGCAAAGTAAAAGGGAATGATCAAAACTTGATGAAACAGAGGTCCCTGTGGAATTTGAGAAGAACATGGAACTATAACATAATGTCCTGAGTTTTTTTGTCTTTTTTAAAGATAAATGGGAACACTGGAGCAAAATTTATATCCTGCACAGTAAAAACAAAAACAAAATTTAAAAAAAGGTTAACAGAATAGAAAAACTTGAATCTGCAATGGCAAGCCCCAGAACAGAGTCAAAAAAGAGAACAATAGAATGAGAATGAAATATACAGAAGTTACAAACAGCCTAGAAGAAAAACAAAACAACAAAAAAAGAACTTTAAGTAAATGTATGCTCACAATGGAAACAAAACATTTGTATCTGAAAGACAGCATGTGTCAAACAGCAGTCATCGATCTCATAGAAGAACCTGACAGGACTAAAATCTTTAACAACATACCAAAGGGTAAAATAGAAGAAGAAAAAAAAAAACTTCTGGAAAAAACTGAACATAAAAAAATGTGTAATCCCAATTGAAAGAATTCACAAATTGCATCCCTAAGAGGAAAACACACACACACACACACACACACACACACCAAACTAACAAACAAAAGGGCTGTAAATTCCAACACACATAGTACTTAAATTTAAAAATTCAGTTTATAAGCAAGGAGTTATGCAAGATATTAGAAAAGACCTCCAATTATAAATAAATGGACATTTGAATGACACAAAGCAATTCTGCACCCACCAGAAAGAGAGGGAGTGAAACTATTTGTTCCAAAGTATACTGGAGCAAGAAATGTAGCCTAAGGTGACCTACTCTGCAAATCTGAGCTTAACAATAAAAAACCCCAAAAGTTTCAGAAGTAAATAATACTATTCAATAATACAGAAAAATTTGAAACATTTTTAAAAAGGTAATCAAAATTGAAGAAGCAGTTTGCTTCTAGGACACCACAAAGAGAAATTCAGAAGTGAATAAATCTAAGCAGCAACTGCAACAGAATACGTACTCACAAAGAGACAGGGATGAATATGGGAATGTGCCAAAGGTAACAGTGAAAGGAGAAGCATTAACCGTTACTGGTATTACCTGGTGACACCCTACCTACAAGTGAGTGCTTATTTTGTTGGTCTATATTACATCATCAGAAGGAACATGAAGAGGAGGAAGCAGAATAGGGGATTATAAAGGGATAAGAGGGAGGCTGTGGTCAAATCAAAAGTTCCCAAAAGGGGGGAGAGAAGGTAATGTCTATGGCCTAAGAAAGAAAAGATCCTACAAGGGAATAAGTAAAAAGAGAAAAGATGGAAAAGAAGGGAGGAGGACTTCCTATAGATATGGAATGAGTATAACTGATGAATGCTCTTACATATGAAAGGGAATGAGGACATTTTAAAGTATAAGGACTAGAAAATATGTTGCCTGAAAAATTTACATGTTCTTGAAAGGGGAAGTAGGACGTGGAGCAGGAAGCCCTGGGTCTAACTTGTGTCTGGTGGTATGGGCAAGCATGCACACAAGGAGGAGATTTCTAGGTAAGTGGAGAAAAATAAGGAGGATAAAGATTAGTGGAAGAGGAGAGAATGTTGACTTATCATTGGACAGTGCCTTCTTTGGAGTTAAAAATGAAGTGCATTTTTCTAGGAATGAGACACAATGGAAAAGCAGAATCCACAGCAAATGCCCTAAAAGGCAGTGGCAGAAAGTGCCTAGAGGAATGAGCACTGGAAATTTAATTGTATTAAGAAAATAGAGAAAAAAGAGAGACCAGGTGACCACAGTGGTCGTAAAAGCTAGAATGAAGGTTTACAAAAAATAGAAAGAGAAGATGAAAAATTAAGAATGAAAGAAGTATTTTTAGAAGGGAGGGCAAAAGGGAAAACAACTAATGCATAAGACTAACTGAAAGGAAAGAGAGAAAGGAGATATCTACTTGACTCAGAGAAAATTAAAGGGGCAAGATATATATGTGTAGGGGAACAGACCCAAGATGGCAGAGCAGAAGGAAGGACCTGCTCTAGCTCTCCCCCATAGCCCTTAAAATACCTGTAAAATTCATTGTAAACAAATTCTAGAGCAGCAGAAGTCACAGAATGACAGACTGAAATGCATTTTCAGCCCAAGACAACCTGGAAAGCCAACAAGAAAGTTCTGTCACACTGGGATCAGAGAAGAATGCAGCTCAGCATGGGCTGGAGCAGACTTCAGGCCTGGGAATCACAGGCAGCAGCCAAGATTTCCAAATTTATCAACTCACAAATGCCAAATATAAGTTCAAGGTCAGGAAGAAAGCAAGGTCAGGGCCAAGCCCTGGCCCCAGGGCAGCAGCAGCCACTGCAAGAGCAGCATCCAATTCTGGAGTCCTCTGCCTAAAGACCCTGAGGGAATGTAGTTGCTGATCTGGTTCTCTGTCCTGAGTGGTTCTCCTTGGGTGAGGAGGAGTGCTAGCATTACAGAGCTAGTCTCTGTGGAGAAGGAATCTGATTCAAAGTTCCAGGGAAGAAAAGAGTGTTTGTGGTTGCTCCCAAACCAGATTTGGCCAGGAGAGAAGTAAGTTCCTCTCCTTTGATTGTACCACCTTGTAAGAACTGAGAACTTACAGGTCCTTAGAGATACCTTGGAGAACAACTGCACAACACCCCTGAATCCTATGGTAGTATACCTTCCGTTTGAAAAAGAAGTCAAAAGTCAAGTAACTGGCTGGGGAGATGCCACAAAAGGAGAAAAATAAGACTATAGAAGATTACTTTCTTGGTGAAAAACATATTTTCTTTCATCCTTTCAGATAAGGAAGAACAAAACATACAATCACCAGAAGATGGAAAGGTCAAAGCTTCCAAAAAAATATACAATGGTCTCAAGCCGTGGAAGAGCTCAAAAAAGATTTTGCAAATCAAGTAAGAAAAGTGGAGGAAAAATTGTGAAGACAAAGGAGGGTGATGCAAGAAAATCATGAAAAGCGAGTGAACAGCTTAATAAAGGAGACCCAAAAAATGCTGAAGAAAATAACACCTTTAAAAATAGACTAAGAGCCAAGACGGTGGAGTGATTGTTAATTGCTATCTGCCTCACATTGTTGAACTTAAGAGCCTAGAGAATATCTCCCTGGGAAAATCCCTGGAAAAATGGGAGCAGCAGAAGGGGAAAACAGTCTCTTAGCATGTGAGGCTAGGAAAATCGTTAAGGAGGGTCCCTCTTGGTGTGGCTGAAGTGGACCAGTGCAAGAACACAGCTGTCCCAGACAGCCCCATCTCATAATCCGGGAGAAGATACTGAGCCCAAGAAGAGCAGGGTGAAGCCCACAACCACCAACACCAGGACCCCAGGCATACCTCAACACCCCAGAGCAATCAGAAAGCCACTAGAACAAATGGGATCACCAAGGGCTGAGCTTGTCTATGCTTTAGCTCAACAGAGGAGACCTCCAGTGGCCAGACCAAACCTCCCCCACACTTAATGCAACTAGCTCCAGGGTAACTTTGGAGAAATCCAGAAAAGACCTCACCTAGTCTTTGTTTTCCAACATCAACCAGTTCAGCACCAGGTAAGCTTCTGCATTTTAACTTCTAGATGAAATAATCAGAGACCATAGAGACAAAGTCTCAAGTTTTAGACACAGGAACTGTCATATGGAGGTCTTTGTGTCCCAGACACCGAGATCTACTTTAAAGGCCAAGGAAAGGGTGATTACCATGAGTAAGAAGCAAAGCAAAGAAGCAAAGACCATGGAATATTTCTAAAGGGAAAAGGGCCAAAACATAAATACCAAATGGAAAAGGAAATGCAAAAGCTAACTGAAGAAAACAATTTGATAAAAGTTAGACTTGGGCAAGTAGAAGCTAATGAATCTATGAGACATTAAGAATCAGTGAAACAGAATCTAAAGAATGAAAAGACGAAGAAAATGTAAAATGTCTAATTGGAAAAACAACTGACCAGGAAAATAGATTCAGGAGAAAAACATCTGAGGATTATTGGTCTACCAGAAAGCCAAGATGAAAAAAAGCCTAGACAATATCATTTAAGAAATCATCAAGGAAAATTATCCAGAAGTCCTAAATTCAATAGGCAAAACAGTCGTTCAAAAAATGTGAGGTTCGCTTCCTAAAGGTATCCCAAGCTAAAAACACCAAGAAATATCCTGTCTAATTCCAGAACTCTCAAGTGAAGGAGAAAATATTGCAGGTTGCCAGAAGGAAGCAATTCAAATATTGAGGAACTACAGGCAGGATCACACAGGACCGTGCAGTTTCTACATTAAAAGAGTGAAGGAATTGGAATGTGATATACCATAAGGCAAAGGAGTTGGGATTACAGCCAAGGATTAATTACCCAGCAAAGCTGACCATAATATTTCAGGAAAAGAATGGACATTTAATGAAATATGGAATTTCCAGACCTTCCTGATGAAAAGACCAGAACTCAATAAAAAAATGATCTTCAAAAGCAGGTCTCAAGAGATGCATTCAAAGGTAAGCAGGGGGGGGAAAGCAAAACAAAATCTTGTTACTCAATATGAACAAATTGTTTACATCCCCATGAGGGAAGATGACACTTCTTTATCTTGAGTATTGTATATTTATTATAATATATAAAAGGGACATACATAGATAGAGGAAGCAGTATAAAGTAAATGATGTCATGGTAAAAATGAGATTTAAGAGGGTGAAGGGATTGTAATGGGAGATGTGAAAAGGGGGAGTGAGAAAAAGGTACAATGCATCAGTGGAAGAGGCAAAAAATATATTACAGTAGTGGGAAAGAGAAGAGGGAGATGAGCATAGTTTGAGAGTTACTTTCCTCTGATTACATTCAAGAATGGAATAATAAGCTCAGTTAAGTACAAAAATACAACTAACTCTATAGGCAGTAGACAGAGAAGGAGGAAGGAAAATGGAGTGGAGCCTAAAAGGGAGGGAAGAAGTAGTTAGGGAAAAGGGGATTGAAAGGGAGGGGAGCTGAAGGAAGGGAGGGAAGGCAAAGGAAGGAAATGGTCAAAAATTAAAACTATGGTGGAGGGGAAGGGAGAACTAACAGCATAAACAAGGGGAAATGGGATCATAACTGTGAATGTGAAAGGGATGTGCTTTCCAATAAAATAGAGAGGGAAAGCAGAATTGATTGAAAACTGGAATCCAACAATATGCTGTTTATAAGAAACACATTCAAAAAGGGGACGTACACACAGGGTAAAGGTAAAAGGTTGGAACAGAATATATTGTGCTTCAGCGGATGCAAAAAATTCAGGGGTAGCAACCCTAATATCAGAGAAAGCAAAAGAAGAAATAGATCTAATCAAAAGAGATAAGGATAGATATGGTGCTGAGGTACCATATAAAACAAAGCAATTTTATTACTAAACATATATGCTTCACGTGGTATAACATCAAAACTTTTAGAGGAGAAGTTAATGGAGTTTCAGGAAGAAGCAGACAGCAAAACTATGCTAGTGGGGGACTTCAACCTCCTCCTCTCTGAACTTGCTTTATCTAATCTCAAAAAAGAAAGAAGTTGAGGAGGTGAATAAAACTCTGGAGAAGGTAGATGTGATTGATCTCTGAAGAAAACTGATTGGAGATTGAAAGGAATATACCTTTTTCTTAATGATATATGGCACATATAAAAAAGTTGACGATGTACTAGGCCAGAAAACCCTCACAATCCAGTGCAGAAAGGCAGATATACTCAAAGCATCCTTCTCAGATCATAATGCAATAAAACATATGCAATCAAAGACCATGGGAATATAAACCAAAAATTTATTGGAAACTAAACAAACTAATCCCAAAGAATGAGTGGGTTTAGCAACAAATTATAGAAACAATCAACAGCTTCATTCCCTGCTGTCAGGGGCGGAACCCTGATCACCGCATCAACTCACCCTGCCCAGGGGTCTTCAGACGTCTCTGGCTCCCCCCTTGGGGATCAGGGGGAGAAATTATCAGGCAGAACTCCGGAGGTGGATAAGAGCACCTTTATTACATGATAGTCAGCCAGAAGTCCCCCCGTCCCCTTCCGTGTTGTGCCTTATATCCCCCAGAACTCGCCCTCCTATTCCGGGTCAGCCCCTCCCCAGTTCCTCCCTGAGGGCGGAGCCCAGCCCAGCATAGAGCCGCCCCAGTGCTGAGGTGGCGATGCCGCGTCAGCAGTGCCACTGTGGCAAAGCCACGTCAGCAGGTCCAGACCCTTGGGCGTCTCCTATCCTCTCAGGGGTCCCAGGTCCAGAGCGCCCCTCACAATTGGAAATTAAACAAACTAATCCTAAAGAATGAGTGGGTTTAGCAACAAATTTTAGAAACAATCAACAGCTTCATTCAAGAGAAGGGCAATAATAAGACAACTTAGCAAATGTTATGGCATACTGAAAAGGCAGTTCATGGGTGAATTTTTGTATCTTTGAGTGGCTATATAAATAAAATAGAGAGAGAGAAGCTCAATGAATTGGGCATGCAGATGAAAAAGCTGGGGAAAAAATGAAAATCCCCAAGTAAATACAAATTGGAAATACTGAAAAGCAAAGGAAAAAACAAAAAAAAACAAATAAAATTGAAATTAACAAAATTCTTGAACAAACAAAACTAAGAGTTGGTTTTAGGAAAAAACTAATAAAATTGAGAAACCTCTGGTCAATTTGATAAAATAAAAACGAAAGAAGAAATCGAAATTACCAGTATCAAAAATGAAAATGATGAACTCACCTCCTAAGAAGAGGAAATTATAAGAATAATTAGAAATTATTTGCCCAACTATAGGCCCAAAAATATGATAATCTAAAGGAGATGGATGATAACTTTAAAAAATACAGATTGCCCAGATTTACAGAGGAACTTGAGTACCTAAATAATCCCGTTTCAGAAAAGAAAATTGAACAAGCCATAAGTGAACTCCCAAGGGAAAAATCTACAGGGCCATATGGATTTAGAAATGAATTCTATCAAACATTTAAAGAACAGTTTATTCCAATACTAAGTAGACGAATTGGGTAAAATGGTGTAAAATGAATCCTCCCAAATTCTTTTTATGATACAAATATTGTTTTCATACCTAAACCAGGAAGAGACAAAAGAGAGAAAGAAAATTATAGACCAATTTCTCTAATGAATATAGATGCAAAAATTTTAAATTGGATTTTAGCAAAATGATGCTGAGGGAAAGGAACAGAACCAGGAGAACTTTGCGCACAGCAACGACCACAGTGTATGCGAGTTTCTTTTGGTAGACTTGGAACTTCATTGCAATGAAAGGACTTAAAATAATTCCCAAAGGTCTTTTCTTTGCCTCCAAAAACAATTTATTTTTATTTTTCATTTTTAACACAAGTTCATATCACATAACACAATTCCAACTTTAAGTCTGGTGATATTTCTTTTAAAACACTTACAATATGGACCACAAACGGATTTTTTTTTTTTACCATTAACCAACTGAGACACAAATAATAACTACGTATTGCTAACTTCATAAGCCCTTGACCTAATTGTCTCCATACTATCACTAAGAATTAAAGGACTCTAACTTATTGATGTTGGTCTAAAGTCTTAAGCCTAATAGCTTAATTTTAAGCTTGACCTCAGATATTCCCCTACCAACAATCCATAATTTAATAGAACTTATATTAAGCCTCCAAACTTTTGACTATAGGAAATTGCCACTAAGAGTAGGGACATTGCAGGGAAACAATATCTCCCCAACTTCATGTCAGTTCCAGGCAGGAGGAGATTGTCAGCTTGCATTCAGTTAGGCTTAGATTCTGCCAGATTTCAGTGGAGAAATTTAGTCAGGAGAAACTTACCTCAGCCCAGGCCAAACACCCATTTCCCCACCCTTCCCAAGAGATCACCTTTTTCAGTTCATACCAGCATCTCACAAGTTTACTGGCATCATGGATTGGAGGCTCAGACTGCCTTTGTTACTATCCATCCCTGGAGTTAGACTCAGAAGAACAGGCAGTTAATAATCCCATAGAATCTTAAAACAGCGAGTTCCAATAACCAGGTTTCAGACATGACTATAATTTCACTTTAGCTAAGGAACATCTTTTGAGGCAAGTCTTAAGTGACTTACATGCCTTTCTATACCTGTTCTAGTCCCTGCTTAAATAACAATCATAAAATCAAATTTACAATTGAAACCTTAACTTTCCTATTAATGCAGTATTTTACACAAAGTTACTGGTCTCTAGGAGATTTAGACTGCAATTCTTTTCCCCAAACTAAACAGGTCTCTGATTTATTCTCAGTAATTAATTCAGTCAATTTTTTTTTAATGCTAATTGCTTTTACATCACCTTATAACATGTCCAATTTTTCTCCCCATCTTTCCCCTCCCCCCACCCTCTAATACCTTGCATTCTGATCACCCCTTCCCTCAATGAGCCCTCCCTTCTATCACACCCCACCCTTCCCTTATTCCCATCTTCACTCTTTTCTTGTAGGGCAACATAAATTTCTGTATTCTATTACCTCTGTTTCTTATTTCCCAGTTATATGCAATAATAATTCCCAGCGTTCATTTTTAATACTGTGAATTCTAACTTCTTTCTCTCCCTCCCTCCCTACCCATCCCCACTGAGAAGGCAAGAAATTGAATACAGGCTCTATATGTGTCGTTTTGCAAAAGACTTCCATAATAATCATGTTGTGTAATACTGACTATATGCCCTCTATTCTACTCGATCCCCCCCTTATTATTTCATTCCCTCATTTGTTCTTGTCCCTTCCCAAAAGTGTTTATTTCTACTTACTCCCTTCTCCCATTTGCCCTCCATCCTATCATTGCTGTCACCCCACTTGTCGACTCCTCCCTTACTTTCCTATAGTATAAGATAGATTTTCATACCAAATTTAGTGAGCATGTTCTTCCCTCCTTAAGCCATATGTGGACATGTTAGGTTCACTTTTCCCCTTTCCCCTTTTCCCTTTTCTCCTCCATTAAACAAAATTTTTCTTTATCTCTTTTATGAGTTATAGCCTGCCCCATTCCCTTTATCCCTTTCTCCTCTCAGTATTTTCTTCCTTCACCCCTTAATTTTTATTTTATATCTTTTTTTTTGTGGATATCATCTCTTCTGATTCAACACAGCCTTTACTCTGTGTATGTGTGTGTGTGTGTGTGTGTGTGTGTGTGTGTGTGTAGTTCAGCTTTAGAAAGTCTTTTATGATTTCTCTTTCTTTTTTACCTTTTCAATCTTCTCTTGATTCTTGTGTTTGAAAGTCAAATTTTCTATACAGTTCTGGTAATTTCAACATGAATGCTTGAAAGTCCTCTTTATTATTGAATGACCATTTATTGCCTTGAAGTACTATACTCAGTTTTGCTGGGTAGGTGATTCTTGGTTTTAATCCCAGTTCCTTTGACTTCTGGAATATACTTTTCCAAGCCCCTCGATCCCTTAATGTTGAAGCTGCCAAATATTGTGTTATCTTGATTGTATTTCCACAGTACTGGAATTGTTTCTTTCTAGCTGCTTGCAGGATTGTCTCTTTGACTTAGGAACTGTGAAATTTGGCCAAAATATTTCTAGAATTTCTCTTTTTAGGTCTCTTTAAGGAGGTGATTGGTGGATTCTTTCAATGTTTATTTTGCCCTCTGGTTCTAGAATATCAGGACAATTTTCCTTGATAATTTCGTGGAAGATGATGTCGAGGCTCTTTTTTTGATCATGGCTTTCAAGTAATCTCATAATTTTTAAATTTTCTCTGCTGAATCTATTTTCCAGGTTAGTTGTTTTTCCAATGAGATGTTTGACATTTTTTATTTTTTCAAAATTTTGTTCTTGCTTTCTAATTACTTGGTTTATCTCATAGTCATTCATTTCCCTGAACTCAATTCTCTCTTTCAGAAAACTATTTTCTTCAGTGAACTTTTGAACCTTTTCCTCCGTTTGGCTAATTCTGCTTTTTAATGCCTCCTTCTCATAATTGGCTTTTTGGAACTTTTTTTTTTTTCAATTGTGTTAGCCTCTTTTTAAAGGGTGTTATTTTCCTCAGCATTTTTTGGTTCTCCTTTAGCAAGCTACTAACTCTCTTTTCAAACTCTTCTACTGCCTAAACTCAGTTTAAGTTCACTTTGGAGGCCTGGGAGGCAGAGGTCTTAACTTCCTGTGACATTAAGACTTGTTCTTCCTCATCTGAAAAGATAGGATGAAGAACCAGTTCACCAAGAAAGTAACCTTCTATGGTCTTTCCCCCACCTCCCCCTTTTTGGGCATTTTTCCAGCCAGTTGCTTGACTTCTGAATCCTTTGTCAGGAGTTTAGACTCAGCTGCTTGGTTCCCCTGGGCTTTTGGTGGGGGCGGGGCTGTCACTTAGGGCTAGGATTTAGATCAGCTGCTCCCTACCACCAGAAGGTTTAAGTTGAGCTGCCTGAACAATGGATCCAGGTAGCTTCTTAACCTTTGTAGCTGCTTACACTCTGCTGCCCTGATCTCTGCCATCACTTGGGGCCATTGCTAGAGAAACCCTATTCCTTCTCTCCCAGCTGGGAAAGTCCTTCTGAACTGACCTTTGGGGCTTTCTTTGTAGCTTGTGGGTTGAAGTATCTGGGACCTTCCCTGCTAGGAACCATGCCCAGGAGGTCTGTTCAGGTCTTTTTCCTCTTAGTGCTGTGTGCGTCTGGTGAGATAGATCTTTCCTGTCGAACTTCTGAGTTACACTTGGCTGGAAACCTCTTTCATTCTGTTGTTCTGTGGCTTCTGCTGCTCTAGACTTTGTTGAGTCATATTTACAGGTATTTTGTGGGCTGTGGAGGAAGCGCTAGAGGATATCCCAATGGTCTTTTAAAGAAAAATGCATTCCACATCCAGAGAAAGAAATATGGAACTTAATCACAGAATGTAGCAGATCATTTGGTGTGGGTGTGTGTATTAAATTTTGGTTTGTTACATGATTTCTCACATTCATTTTAATTCTTCTACACAGCATGAATATAGTGAAAAAGTTTTTAATAGGAATGTATGTGGAGAACTCATACAAAATTGTATGTTGTTTAGGGGAGGGAGGGAGAAGTTAGGAGGGAGTTTGGGGGGAAAATCTAAGTTATATCATAGTGATTATAGAAGACTGAAAATAAATAAAATTAATAATTTAAAACAAGTACAGTTAATTCCAATACTGTGTGGACTATTTGGGAAAACTGCCAAAGAAGGAGTACTACCAAATTATTTTTATACAAATGGTTCTGATACCTAAACAAGAAAGAGCCAAAACAGAGAAAGAAAACCACAAATAAATTTCTTTAAAGAATATAAGTGCAAAAATTTTAAATAAGATATTAGCAAAATGAATACAACAACTCATCACAAGAATAATACATTATGATCAAGAGAATTTATACCAGAAATCCAGGGCTGATTGAATATTAGAAAAACTATTAACAGTATTGATTGTATCTACCACAAACCTAACAGTAACCACATGATTATGTCAATAGATGAATAAAAAGCTTTTGCCAAAATGCAACACCCATTCCTATTGAAAACTCCGAATGCATAATAATAAATTGAACTTTATGCAGATTAATAAGCAGTATCTACCTAAAATCATCAGGAAGCCTTATTTATAATTAGGATAAGCGAGATAAATTTTCAATAAGATCTGGGATGAAACAAGGAAGTCCATTATGACCACTGTTATTCAGTATGATATTAGAAATGCTAACTGTAGCAATAGGAAAAGAAAAAAAATGAAAGGATTTAGAATAGGCAAAAAAGAAACTAAGTTATCATTCTTTGTTGATGATGTCATGATATATTTAGAGAATCCCAGGGAATCAAGTAAAATACTACTTGAAATAATAAACAACTTTGACAAACTTGCAGGTTGCACAATAAACCCACATAAATCATCTGCATTTCTATATATTGCTAACAAAATCCCACAGGAAGAGATAGAAAGAGAAATTCCATTTAAAGCTATGGTTGCCACCCTAAAATATCTGGGAGTCTATCTTCCAAAACAAACCCAGGAACTATGTGAACACAAATACAAAACACTTTTCACACAAATAAAGTCAGAAAAACAGCAGTTGCTTGTGGGTAGTCCAGCTAATATAACAAAATGACAGTTCTACCTAAATTAATTTACTTCTTCAGCACCATATCAGTCAAACAACCAGATAATTACTTTCTAGAGATAAATAAAATAATACAAAATTCAATTGGAAGAATAAAAAGTTCAGAATATGAAGGAAACTAATGAAAAGTAAAGCTAGGGAAGGTGATCTGGCCCTACCTGATCTCAAATTGTATTATAAAGTAGCAATCATCAATTAGAATGCTTGGTGTTTGGGGGATCGAAGGGCGTGGAATAGGATATTCCAGAAGTCAAAGGAACTAGGACTAAAACCAAGAATCACCTACCCAGCAAAACTGAGTATAATACTTCAGGGGAAAAATTGGTCTTTCAATGAAATAGAGGACTTTCAAGCATTTTTGATGAAAGGACCAGATCTGGAAAGAAAATTTAACTTTCAAATACAAGAATCAAGACAATCATGAAAAGGTAAACAGCAAAGAGAAGTCATAAGGGACTTACTAAAGTTGAACTGTTTACATTCCTACATGGAAAGACAATATTTGTAACTCCTGAAACTTTTCAGTATCTGGGTACTAGGTGGGATTACACACACAGAGATGCACACGCACATGCACACGCACACACATGCACACATAGAGACAGACTGCACAGAGTGAATTGAAGAGGATGGGATCATATCTTAAAAAAATGAAATCAAGCAGTGAGAGAGAAATATATTGGGAGGAGAAAGGGAGAAATGGAATGGGGCAAATTATCTCTCAGAAAAGAGGCAAGCAAAAGACTTTTTAGTGGAGGGAAAAAGAGGGGAGGTGAGAGAAAAACATGAAATTTACTCTCATCACATTCCACTAAAGGAAAGAATAAAATGCACACTCATTTTGGTATAAAAACCTATCTTACAATACGGGAAAGTGGGGGATACGGGGATAAGCAAGGTGGTGGGGGATGGTGGAAGGGAGGGCATGGGGAGCAGGGAGCAATTTGAGGTCAACATTCACAGGGAGGGACAGGATCAAAAGAGAGAATAGAAGTAATGGGGGACAGGATAGGATGGTGGAAAATATGGTTAGTCTTATACAACACGACTATTATGGAATTCATTTGCAAAACTACACAGATATGGCCTATATTGAATTGCTTGCCTTCCAAAGGGAAGGGGTGGGGAGGGAGGGAGGAAGAGAAGTTGGAACTCAAAGTTTTAGGAACAACTGTTGAGTACTGTTCTTGCTACTAGGAAATAAGAAATACAGGTAAAGTGGTATAGAAAGTTATTTGGCCCTACAGGACAAAAGAGAAGATGGAGACAAGGGCAGAGAGGGATGATAGAGGAGAGAGCAGATTGGTGAACGGGGCAATTAGAATGCTCGGTGTTTTGGGGTGCTGGGAGGGGACAAAAGGGCTCAGTTCCTTCAGGGGATTTATGCGGAGACTTGCAACAAGGGATCTGAGCTCCTCCCTGTTCGGGGAGCCCAGGTCTGCTCATGCCTCCACTGCTGCCTCCCAAGGGGGCCTGAGTTATGGGGGGACCCCACTCTGCTCTAGGCAAGCTGAGAAGACCCTCTCACTAACCTTTGGGGCCTGTGAGTGGAGGGACCTGCGTGGGCTGGTGGAAATGCTGTCCCCGAAGCCTGCTCGAATCCTCTCCTCTTGGTGCTGCACGGCCAAGGCAGGGCTGGACTGGGCTCTGGTTTTGGGGCACGACGGACCTTTTGTTAGAGGTTTTCAAGGCTCTCTGGAACAGAAATCTCATCTGCTCCGTTGTTCTGTGGCTTCTGCTGCTCCAGAATTTGTTGGGAGTTCATTTTTACAGATATTTTATGGGCTGTGGGTTCGGAGATAGCATATGTGTGTCTTTCTACTCCGCCATCTTGGCTCTGCCCCTTATGATTATCTTTCTGTTAGACTTATCTAAAACTGATAGAGGGCTTCCATCACTGTTGTGTTACTATCTGTGTCTCCTTGGAACTTGGATTTCCTTTACAAATTTAGATGCTAAGTCATTTGGAGTGAATAAATATATTATTGAGAGTGAAAAAAGAAATGATGAACAGGAAAACTTCAGAGAGTCCTGGAAGGACTTACCTGAACTGATGCTGAGTGAAGTGAGCAAAACCAGGAGAATATTTTACACGTAAAATATCACGGTGTATGAGGACTGTTTCTGATAATCTTAGCCCTTCACAACAATGCAAGGACCTAAAATATTTCCAAAGGACTCTTGATGCAAAATGCCATCCACATCCAGAAAAAGAACTAAGAAATCAGAATGAAGAATGAAGCAGACAATTTTCTCTTGAAAAAAAAAAGAGAGATGTACACTATCAGCCAAAACCATTCTTTCAGCTAGTTCTTTTTAACTCTTTGGGAGGGGAAGACTTGATGTGTTTGTTCATTGGGATGTATCTGCTTTCTCAAAACAAATAAAATGTAAATATTTTAAAAATAAATTAAAAGAAATTCTGACATTATAAAAAATTTAGTGGATCAAAGTATAGTATATTTGTCAGATTTATGGAGAAGAGAAGAATTTTTGACTAAACAAGAGATAGAAAACTTATGAAGTGCAAAATGGATCATTTTAATTGTATTAAATTGAAAAGTTTTTGCACAAACAAACCCAGTATAACGAAAATTAGGAGGGAAGCAGAAAACTGGGAAAGAATTTTTGCAAATAGTGTCTGTAATAAAGGCCTCATTTATAAAAATAGGTAGAGAACTGATTCAACTGTACAAGAATACAAGTCATTCCTCAGTTGAGAAGTGGTCAAAGATGTGATCAGCCAGTTTTCAGAGGATGAAATCAAAACTATCTATAGTCATGTGAAAAACTGTTCTAACTCATTATTGATTAGAGAGATTGAAATCAAAACAACTCTGAGATACAACCTCACACTTGTTGGATTGGATAACATGACAGAACAGAAAGATGATGAATGTTGGTGAAGATGTGAGAGAGTTGGAACACTAAATTCATTGTTGTTGGGGCAGTGAGCTGATCCTACCACCCTGGAGAGCAATTAGGAACTTTACCTAAAATGCTAAAAAAAATGTCCATACCCTTTGACCCAGAAATAACTCTTTTAGAACTATATACCCAAGAGATCATAGAAAAGGAGAAGGGTCACACATGTACAAAAATATTTATAGCAGCACTCTTTGTGGTGGCAACAAACTGGAAATCAAAGGGATGGACATCAATTGGGGAATGGCTGAATAAATTGTGGTATATGAATGTAGTGGAATACTATTTTACT
Source organism: Notamacropus eugenii (assembly GCF_028372415.1). Classification (NCBI taxonomy): domain Eukaryota; kingdom Metazoa; phylum Chordata; class Mammalia; order Diprotodontia; family Macropodidae; genus Notamacropus; species Notamacropus eugenii. Next base: position 358,012,473 of record NC_092874.1, on the reverse strand, counting down.
ATAAGAAATGATGAACAGGAAGACTTCAAAGAGACCTGGAAAGACTTACATGAACTGATACTGAGTGAAAGGAGCAGAACCAGGAGAACTTTGTACACAGCAGGAACTACAGATTGTGACAATTTTTTCTGGTAGACTTATAACTTCATTGCAATGCAAGGACTTAAAAAATTCCCAATATTATCTTAAGGCAAACTGCCCTCCACATTCAGAGAAAGAGCTATGGAATTTGATCACAGGATGTAGCAGATCATTTTCTTTTGTATTACGTTTTGATTTCTTTTATGATTTCTACAATTCATTTTTATTCTTCTATGCAACATGACTAAGGTGAAAATGTATTTAATAGGACAGTATGTGTAGAACCTATATAAAATTGTATGCTGTCTCAGGGATGGAGGTGGGAGGGAGAGGGGAAAGATGAGGAGGGAGGGGAAAAATCTAAATTATATGAAAGTGATTGTAGAACACTGAAAACAAATAAGATAATAATAATAGTAATACACGAAATACAAATACAGGAATAAGAGAAAAGTAGAAAGACAAATACTTTAGAGTACTTGGAAATAGTTGGAAGAGAATTTACAATTGAATAATATTTACATTCTATGGGGGTTTGCAGATCTTCCAGACTTACAGATTGAGGTTATTTTTAATAGAAATTAAGAATAGCCAAGATAGCAGAGTAGAGGCAGCAACCCAGTCTATCTCTCCCAACATTTCCCTCTCAAAAACTTTAAATAATTGTTTAAATAGAATTTTGGAGTGGCATAGACAAGTAAAATTAAATGTGTGACATTTTTTTCTAATTAATGATAATTAATGAAGTTGGCAGTAGATGCCTGTGTCACTAGTTTCGTGGATGACCCCCATCATATATAATAGCAGCACTAGCAGAGAACTTTCTAGGTGGCTGTAATAGCTGCAGCAGCTGCAACAGCAGTTTCAAGAGTTATCAGCCCAGTCAGCACAGGCTGCCAGAAAAGACTCAGCCTTATCAAAACCAGGTCAGGTTTCAGGGCGACTAAATTGCCAGCAGCAGTGGCAGTGTCTAGACTTATTGGCCAAAACATACTAGGTAATGCTTAGAAGGTCAACACGAAGGATCACTCACACCAGGGTGGGAGTGTAGTGTAGGATAGTGCTGGCTGCAGAATCACAATTTTAGTAGGTCAGGAGCAAGCCGTGGGAGTAATTGAATCAACAGCAACAGTGTCAATAGCAATGGCTGCTTCTGAGGGTCTCAGGCCACAAATGGTAAGGGGGTTGAACAACTGGTCAGGAGATTATATGGGTCTACTACTAGCACTGAGGCACTACTGTGTTGTTTTCCTGCAATTGAATCTGGGTCCTAGTCTTGGTGGTAGTCCCAGGGTCAGAAGGAGCACTAATATAGCAAAGCTTGTGGCCACAGTGGAGGAGGGACCCTCCTCAAAGTTCCAGGACAGAGACAAGTGCTTGTGGTTGCTCTCAGAGCAAAGAATGGGCCAGCAGAGTAGAAAACACCATTCCTTAGATGATACAACTTTAGAAGAATTGAAAACTTGCAGGTCCCTAGAAATATCTCTGAAAATCAATTCACAAAGGCCCTGAAGCTTGGGACAGCATGCTCTCCACCCTGGAAATAGAGTCCTACATTAACAATCTATCATATCAGGCCATTTAGGAACTCAAAAAGAATTGAGAAAATCAATTAAGGGAGGTAAAGAAGTGATGGGAAGAGAAATAAGAATGATGCAAAAAAATCATGAGAAAAGCATCAAAATCTTGAGTGAAGGAGACACATGCAGACACACACGCACACACGCACACACACACACAGTGAAGACAAGAACAACTTAAAAAATAGACAAGGCCAGTTTAAAAATGGGGTCAAAAAACCAATGAGGACAAAAATGCCTTAAAAAACAGAATTTGCCAAATGAAAAAGGAGTTACAAGAGCTCCATGAGGAAAATAATTCCTTAAAAATTAGAAGGTAGCAAATGAAAGATCATGACTTTATGGGAAACAGAGAAACAATAAAACAAAGCCAAAAGAATGAAAACAAACTAGAACCCAGTGTGAAATATATTGATCAGAACACACCTGACCTAGAGAAAAGATTCAGGAGAAATAAATTTAAAATTTTTGGACTGCCTGAATTGATTGATAAAAAAAAAAAAGCTTAACTAACACCTTTAAAGAAATTATCAGGGAATGCCCTGATATTCTAGAAGCAGAGAGTAAATTAGAAATAGAAAGAAACCGTTGATTATCCCCTGAATGAGATACCAAAATGAAATATTGCAAGCGGACAGAAAGAAGGAACTCAAGCATCATGGAGCCACAGTCAGGATAACACAAGACTTATCATTGTCTACATTAAAGGACCAGAGTGACTGGAATGTGATATTCCAGAGTACAAAGAAGCCAGAATTACAACCAAGAATCACCCAGTAACACTGTGGATAATCCTTCAGGGGGGAAAATGGATATTCAATGAAATAAAGTCTTCATGAGTAGACTAGAGTTGAATAGAAAGTTGGACTTTCAAAAACAAAACTCAAAAGGAGTCTAAAAAGTTAAACAGAAAAGGGAAATCTTAAGGGATTTAATAAAGTTAAACTGTTTATATACCTTTATATATCTTCATGAGAAGATGATATTTTAACTAATGAGAACTTTCTCACTATTAGGGTAGTTAGAAGGAGTGTATATGTATATATATATATATATATATATGTAGACAGAGGGCACAAATAGGAGTTGAATAAGAATGGCTGATTTCTAAAAAATAACTTCAAGGTCCGAAAGAGGAATGTACTGGGAGAAAGAGGAAGGGAGTAGTTGAATGAGGGAAATTATGTCACAAGTAAAGGAAAGGAAAATGGAGGGTAAGAAGAAGAGAATGGGAAAGGGAGGGAGTGAACCTTTCTCTCATTAGAAGTGGCTCAAAGAATGAATAAATTACAAAAATAATGGGGTATAGAAATCTATTTTCCTCTAAAGAAAAGTAGAAATGGACAGGGATAAAAAATGGGAGAGGGTGATAGAAAAGAAGGCAAATTAGGGGAAGATGTAGTCAGGAGCGAAAGACTTTGAGGTGGGACAGGGTGAAAGGAGAGAGAATAGAATAAAAGGGAGTGGGGGCAATAGGACAGAGGAAAATACAGTTAGCAATAGCAAGTGAAATAAATGAAGCAAGTTTCTCTGATAAAGGCCTCATTTCTCTTACATATAGACAACTATGTCAAATATATAAAAACTGGACCCTAACCAACTGAAAAATGCTCAAAATAATCAGTTTTCAGATAATGTAATTGAAGCTACCTATGGCCAAATAGAAAAAAGATCTAACTCTCTATTGATTGAAGAAATGCTAAGTAAAACAATTCTGAGGTACCAACCTCATATCTATTAGAGTGGCTAATGGAATGGAAAAGGTAAATGATAAATGTTGGAGAGGATGTGGGAAAAATGAGACCTTATTTCATTGTGCATGGAATTGTGAACTGATTCATCCATTCCATAGAGTGATTTGGAACTATGTTTAAAGGACCATTATAAAACTATACATACCTTTGACCTAGCAATACCACTACTAGGTCTGTATCACAAAAGAGATAAAACACACAAAGGAAAACTCTATGTACAAAAATATTTATAGCAACCCTTTTCTGGGGGTAAAAAAATTTGAAATTGAGAAGATGCCTGTCATTTGAAGAATGACTAAAAAACTTCTATTATGTAATTATGATGTAATGCATTGAATTATAAAAATTATGAGCAGAATGTTTTCACAAATACCTAGAAACACTTGCATGGGATGATTCAAAGTGAAATGCACTGGGTACAAAATAAGAGCAGTATTGTAAGATGATCAGCTGTGAATGACTTAGTTATTTTTGTGATACTACTATGCAAGACAACTCTGAAGGACTTATGATGAAAAAATGCTATCCATTCCTAGAAAAAGAACTGATGGTGTCTGAATACAGACTGAAGCATACTTTTAAAAATTGTCTTGAGATTTGTTTGTTTATATTATCTTTCATAACATGACAATTATGAATATGTTTTGCATGACCACACTTGGATAACCTACAGCAAATTGCTTGCCTTCTTACTGAGGAAAGATGGAGAAGGAGGAGGGGAAATAATTTGGAACCCAAAGCTTTAAAAATAAATGTTGAAATTGTTTTTACATATAACTGGGGAAAAATTAAATACTTTATATATACAAAAAAAGAGCTATGAGCGCAAAGATGTCAGTGATGTCAAACAACTAATCAGAAAGAGACTACAAGGCAAGATTTGCTGATTTCAGATAGATCTGGTGCTAATAGGCATGTCTATTGCCCACATGCAGATCTGGATCAATGTTCCCGAACACAGAGGAATATTTGTGATTCAGAACCTATTCAAGTCACAGATGCAAGGCAAAGAAGAGTATTAGTTCTGTGATTACAGAGGAGTAAAAAGCCCTTCCTGGACGAAGACCAGAGTGCAGACCCAGAGAATGTGGCTATAACTCTCTGGATCATACCACCTTGCAAGTACCAAACACTTGCATACCCCAATTCCTAGCTCAGAAAAAAGCAACAAAAGAAGACTGAATCTTGGAACGGTGCTTTCCCATAACTAGGTGAACAGACCCCAAAATGAACATAAAATCCAAAGTCAAGAAATAGACTGAAAAATGAACAAACAAAAACAACAAAAGAACTTGACCACAAAAAGCTACCATAACGATAGGAAAACCACAACACAAACACAGAAGACAATGCAATGGTAAAATCTATAATCAAAGCCTCAAAAAAATGTAAATTTGACAAAACAAAAAGAGTTTAAAAAGAGATATGAGTGACAGAGGAAAAAATGAAAAAAATTACAGTAGTGCAAGAAAATTATGAAAAGAAAATTAGCTATTTGTTAAGAGGTACAAAAATGTACTGAATATAATACCTTACAAAAGAACTAGGCTATTGGTAAAAGAGGCACAAAAATTCAGTGAAGATAAGAATATATTGAAAAGCAGAATAGGAGAAATGGAAAAGCAGGTGTAAAAATTTATGGAAAAAAAAGAACTTCTTAAAAAATCAAAATTAGCCAAATGGAAAGAGATACAAAAGCTAACTGAAGAAAAAGAATTCTGTAAAAATTAACATTAAGCAAATGGAAACTAATGAGTTCATATGACATTGAACAACTATAAAACAATGTAAAAACCAATGAAACAGAAGAAAATGTGAAACATCTTGATGGAAAAGCAATTGATCTAGAATATATATCAGAGAGAGAATTTAAGAATGGTTACAGAACCTTAATGCCACAATCAAAATAAAAACTCTAGACATCATATTTTAAGAAACTTTAAAGGAAAATTAACCCAATATATTTAGATAAAGTGGGTAATATAAAAATAATAATAATAAAAAAATCTATTGCCTCCCAAAAGAGATGTTGAAAGAAAAATCGCAGGAAAATTAGACCCAAATTCCAGAGCCAACAGATCAAAGAGAAAATGCTTCATGCAGCTGAAAAGACACAATTAAGTATCATATAGCCAAAGTATATTTCCCACAAGATTCAACAGCTTCCACATAAAGGAAAAAAGGAATTGGAGTATGATATTCCAATAAGCAAAGATGCTAGGATTACAACCAAGAATAAGCAATTCAGCACAACTGGAGAAGGGGTATGAACTTTTAATTAGAGAGTTTTTACTTATTCTTGATGAAATAACCAGACATGAATAGAAAAGTTGACATTATGATGCAAGAGAAACATAAAAAGGTAAACATGAAAGAGAAGTAAGTGTATCTATAAAGGTAAATCATTTATATTCCTAAATAAGAAGTAAATATATGTAACTTTTAAAAAAATTGCAATTAGTATAGTTAGAAGGAATCTACATAAATGGTGTGGTTATGAAACAATTATGTTTGGATGTTCTTCAAAAGGAAGCAGTGAGGATTTGGGGTTTTTATTGCTAAGACTATGAGCATCGAAATTTCAACCTGGAAAATGATCTTTGGGAACCAATTATGTTTTTAAAAGAACTAATTTACACCTCAGGTATCTTGTAACATACAGAACTGATGAATTTGAAACAAGTTGGCTGTAAAGCAAAATTTTGTATATCAAACCTCACTTTCTTAGACACTTCCTTTGAAAGTGGGAAGTGAGGGGAGGAGCCAAGATGGTGGAGTAGAAAGATACACAGAAGTTTAGCTCTTACCCCACAGCCCATAAAATTCTTGTAAAGAAGAACTCTCAACACATTCTAGAGTAGCCGAAGCCACAGAACAATGGAATGGAGAATTTTGCTCCAGAGAGACCTGACAAACCGCCGGGAAAGTTCTGTCACACACTGGACGCAGAACAGAGCCTAGCCCTGCCTTGGTCAGGCGGCACTGAGGGGAGAAAATCCCAGCAGTCTTCAGAGAAAGAATCTCCAGCAGCAGCTCAGATCCCTCAACCCACAGACACCAAAGGTCAGTGAGAGGGTCTTTGTGGCTGACTGAGAGGGGAGCGGGGTGTCCTCATGAATCTGTCCCCCTCAGGAAGCAGCAGCAGAGGCAGCAGTGGACAAGGGCTCCCAAAGCAGGCAGTAGTCCACATCCATTGTTGAAAGTCACCTCGTAAAACCCCCTGAAGGAACTGAGCAGCCCTGTGTGGTGACCCTGCCCCCACCTGAGCAGCTGAACTTAATCTCACACTGAATAGCAGCCCTGCCCCGCCAAAAACCCCTAAGGCTTGGGAGCAGCATATTTGAATCTCAGCCCCCAAGAGCTGACTTGGTGGAACTGGAGGTGAGATGGTTGTGGAGAGGAAACTCAGAAGTCAAGTAAATGGCTGGGAAAATGCTTCAAAAAGAGAAAAAAATAAGGCCACAGAAGGTTACTTTCTTGGGGAACAGGTGTCTCCCCCCATCCTTTTGGATGAGGAAGAACAAGGCATACTGTCAGAGGAAGTCTCCTCCAAAGGGAACTTAAAATGGGCTCAGGCAATAAAAGACCTTAAAAAAAAAACAAAAACAAATTAGCAGCTTACTAAAGGAGAACCAAAAAAATTCTAAGTAAAATAACAGCTTTGAAAAGAGGCTAACTCAATTGTAAAAGGGGTCCAAAAAGCCAACAAGGAGAAGGAAGTTTTAAAAAGTAGAATTAGCCAAATGGAGGAGAAGGTTCAAAAGCTCACTGAACAAAATAATTCCTTGAAAGAGAGAATTGAGGTCAGGGAAATGAATGACTTTGAGTTAAACCAAGCAGTTAGTAAATAAAACCAAAATTTGAAAAAAAAATACAAGATAATGTGAAGCATGTCATTGGAAAAACAACTGGCCTCAAAAATAGATCCAGGAGAAATAATTTAAAAATTATTGGCCTGCCTGAAAGCCATGATCAAAAAAAGAGCCTAGACATTATCTTCCATGAAATTATCAAAGAAAACTGCCCTGATGTTATAGAATCAGAGGGCAAAATGGATATTGAAAGAATTCTTCAGTCATCTCCTGAAAGAAACCCGAACAGAGAAACTCTTAGGAATATTGTGGCGAAACTACAGAGTTCCCAGATCAAGGAGAAAATACTGCAAGCAGTTAGAAAGAAACAATTTGAGGGCTGTGGAAATATAATCAGGATAACAGAGGATCTGGCAGCTTCAATATTAAGGGATCAAAGGGCTTGGAGTGGGATATTTCACATAAATAGACAGAGAGTATAGGGTGTGTTATATCAGAAGAGATGTTACTTACACACATACACAGAATAAATAAAATAAAATAAAATAAAATAAAATAAAATAAAATAAAATAAAATAAAATAAAATGAAATAAAAAACTAATGGGTGAAGGAAGAAAATTCCGGGAAGAGTAATGGAATGGGGCAGGCTATAACTCATAAAAGATAAGAAAAATCTTATGCAATGGAAGTGATAAGGGAGAAGGGGAGAGGGGGAAAAATAAAACTACTCTCCTCACGTGTGGATGAAGGAGGGAATAACATGCTCACTAAATTTGATATGAAAATTTATATACACCACAGGAAAGTAGGAGAGAACAGAACAAGTGGAGCAAGGGGAATGTTAGAAAGGAGGGTAAATGGGAGAAGGGAGTCACTAGAAACAAACACTTTCGAGAAGGGAGAAGATCAATTGTAGGGTAGAAAATATGGAGATATAGGGTAGGTCAGAGGGCAATGTAATTAGTATTACACAACATGATTACTGTGGAAGTCTTTTGCAAAACAACACATATTTAGTCTGTATTGAGTTGCTTCTCTTCTCAGTAGGGCTGGGGAGGAAGTAGGGGAGGGAGAGAAGTTGGAATTCAAAGTATTAGAAAGGAATGTTGAGAGTTTTTATTGCATATAATCGGAAAATAAGAACTACAGGGATATGGGTATGGAAATTTATCTTGCCCTGAAAGAAAAGAGAGAAGATGGGGATAGGAGAGGGGTGGGGTGTAATGGAGGGGAGGGTACAATGAGGGAAGGAGTAATCAGAATGCAAGGTATTAGGAAACAGGGGCAGGGTAGTGATGGGGAGAAAAATTGGACATGTTGCAAAGTGAGGTAAAAGCAATTAGTATTAAAACAACAGACTCAGTTAATTACTGAGAATAAATCAATGACACCTTTAGTTTGGAGAAAAGAATTTCAGTCTAAATTTCCTAGAGGAAGGTAACCTTGGGTAAAATTTGGCATTGATGGAAAAATCAAGATTTTAATGGTAAATTTGATTTTATGGTTGTCATTTAATCAGAAACTAGAACATGTATAGAAAGGCATGTGAGCCTCTTAAGACTTGCCTCAAAAGATGTTCCTTAGTCAAAGTGAAACTATAATGATATTTGAAACCTGGTTATTGGAACTTGCCATTTTCAGATGCTATGGGACTATTAAGTGACTGTTCTTCTGAGTCTAACTCCAGGTATGGGTAGTAAGAAAGGCAATCTGAGCCTTCAATACATGATGCCAGTAAGCTGATGAGATGCTGGTATGAACGGCATAGGTGATCTCAGTGGTAGGATGGGAGAGAAGCTGTTCAGTATGGACTGAGGTGGGATTCTCCTGACTCAAAATTTCCCCACTGACACCCGGCAGACTTTAAACCTGACTGAATGCAAGTGGATAATCTAATCCTGCCTGGAATTGACATGAAGTTGGGGAGATATTGTATCCCTGCAATGTCCTTACTATTGTTGGAAATTTCCTATAGTCAAAAGGTTTGTAAGCTTAATACCAGATCTATTCCATTATAGATTACGGGTAAAGGAACATGCGAGGTTGTCTTAAATTAAGCTATCAGGCATAGGACTTTAGACCAACAACAATAAGCCAGGGTCCTTTAATTCTTAGTAATACTGTGGAGACAATTAGGTCAAGAGCTTGTGAAGTTAGCATCATAAATATTATTTGTGTCTCAGTTGGTTAATATTTTAAAAAAATTCTTTTGTGGTCCATACTGTAAATTCTTTAAAAAGAAGTATCACTTGACCAAAAGTTGGAATTGCTTTATCTGTTATAAACTGTGTTTAAAATAAATAATAATAAAAAATTGAAGCAGTGGGAAAGGGTGAAGGGAGAGATAGAATGGGGAAAATTATGTCACATAATACAGTCAAACAAAGAAGATATTTTACAATGAAGAAAGGAATGGAGAGAGACACTGACAATGGTTTGCTTCACTCTTATCAGAACTGGTTCAAAGAGGATGTGTGTGTGTGTTTGTGTGTGTGTATGTGTGTGTGTGTGTGTGTGTGTGTGTGTATAAAATACAAATCTATCTTACCCAACCAGGGTGCAGAAGGGAAAGAGGAAAAAGGGGGAGGGGATGCAGCACCAATGCAGTATTCATAACGCATATGGTGGCCAGGAATATCCCAGTGCCGTGCTGAATCGCAAAATACCACAGACTTTCCACATGAAAGATAGAACTAAAACATTTATTCAGATACCAGAAAGTCAAGTCCATCACAGTAACAAAAATCTATATACAATAACAATGCAGAGAACAACACCATCCCCAAGTCTTCCCCTTGCTAGTCTTCCCACAAACCAGGTCCCTTACACAAACCACAAGCAGCCTTCCCTTAAACAAAATGCCCTTCTCACACTCACAGCCAGCTGCAGGCTTGCCTATATCCTTCAGTTTTGATTCTTCTCATGAATAACTTCCTCTCAGCTCTGCTCTAGCTCTGCCTCTTCCAGTTCCACCCATTCAGCAAGCTCCTCCTACCAAAGGTTTCATGTGACTCAGAGTCATGTACTCAGGCTTACATGTGACAAGGTCAAGTTATATCATTCTATTAATAAATAGGAAAGATTTCTCCATTTAAATTACCATTACATGTAACCCCAAGATCTTTTGTATTCACTGCATAGGTAAGTTGTGCAGCTGGTATCAACAGAACTTTAACAGGGATAACAGAAAAATAACCATATAAAACAACACCTTAGGCAACAAGTGTCAATAGAACTTCATGAAATTTAATATGGATCACACAAAACGAGGACATAAGACAGTATCTTAGGGTGGGGAATGAGTATAAGCACTCCATCATTCCACCTTGAGTGAATGGGGACCAAAATCTTGGGGTAACGGGGAAGGTCTCTTCTTCCATAGCTGCTTCCTGCTGAAATTGGACATAAAGCTGTCCCTGACCCAAAAGATCCCATTCAAGGGGGCAGTTCTTTAGCTGGCATTCAAATTTGGTTGATGCCAGGTCCAGGGGTGACATATCACAGTCATGGACAGAGGGTGACATCTGGCTTAAGTGATCAGGCATCTGCAACTGTAGGGTACTAACCTTGCAGAAAACAAATCTGACAAACAAGGTGAACAGATAAAAAGCCAAAAAGAAACAAGGAGACAACTAGAAACAGGTTAGATATAGGGTCAACCATGCTTCTGCAGACCATGAACCCACTATCACAGCCTCATTCACTATTGTTTACTGTTTCCTAACTTGCAGATTTGGGGCCATCATTGTGGCTAGAAGTGTACTTTTTAAATCTGAGCTGGGGCCTGGCCAAGCTCCCATTCTCCCTTCAGGTGCGATGAACTTGGATACAATGTTTCTAGAGGATCTGCAAGGGCAGTTCTCATCTCCCTGCTCAATCTAAAATCAACCCTCTTTTCTGGATACATTTTTATAGTTCATTAATTGGAATGTAATTATTCTTCCAAAATCTACCCTTGCTCTCAATAGAGGGGTAAACAATTATTTTCTTGTCAATCTATTCTGACTTTAAATCTGCTGGCTATTAACTCTTGTCTCTTGAAGGAAATTTATCTTTTATAATGATTCTTATGATCCAAGGTAGCAATGATTCTCCCATACATTGGGTGAATCAACTCAAAATATCTGTGATCTCCTGCTGAGTAAAATATTTAATTACCTCCCAAAACACGGTGGTGGGCCCCTGATTTTCCTGCTTCCTTCTTAGTACTGGTTTAACCTCAGTCTCCTCATTTTGTTTCACTCTCCACCCATGAATCATCTGGCCAGGTTTGGGGCCCCAATCAAGCTGAGCCTCTGCAAGGGCTGCATTCACTTTCCTATTGTTAAGCTTTTGCCTCTTCCTCTTAGCCAAATCAACAACAGCTCTTTGTTCCACCGGATGAGACCCTCCAGCTTGCTTCTCCAAAGGAGATCCTGAATGCTGCAGCACAAAAAACCTCCTATGCAAACCAGCCAATTCCCTTTGCATCTGAACTTTCTCTTCCAGAAGCTTGTGTGTGGCATGGCTCAGGTCCCTACATAAATCAATTACTCAGAGGCCTCTCAAAGTGATGACAGAAAAGTGATTTATTCGATTCTTGAGAAGCGGGGCTTACCTGTAGGAGTCAGAAAGCCGAAGACAAAGAAAAGGGCAGTGATTTATATAGACCCTAACGCAAGTCCCTCCTCCCCCCACTGACCATTTTCCTCATTAGCTGAGAATATGGTCTTACATTCTAGACATGAAATCTAACCAATCCCTTTTGAAATGAAGACATCGAGGAATTATGTAAGTTTTGTCCAATCACTGAGACCCTAATACACTACACAGTTTTATATCCTTATATGGAACTATTCTATTCTAAAAATATTGTGACCTTGAGCCTTTAGGCCTTACCTCACTCCTGGGAGAAAAATTACAATCTGAGAAGTCTTCACTAAGTCTATCCCACTCACTTGTCTCTGCTTTAACACATAATTCAATAGCTTGTTAACAAGATCCATCCTCTCCTACACACCTTTGTTCTATAGGTATTCCTTGCAATCATCTTTCTAAGTCTCTGAATTCTCCCTTCTATAACCTTACTTCCTATTTTCACAGGGCCCTGTGCCTTTAGCCCATAATCTTGCTAGTGAGGAATAAAGTAAATCCTCCCACCCCTGGACATCTGTTTCTTCCTCTATCTTCTGTCTCTAAATAGAAGTCTGATATTTTGTGATCCCATCCCTGTCGCCAGTCGTAGCACAAGTGCTGTATTCACAGCACCTACACTGGCCGAGAATATCCCACTGTAATTCTGAATCGCGAAGTACCACAGACTCTCCACATGGAAGACTGAATCAAAATATTTATTCAGACACCAGAAAGTCAAATGCATCAAAGTAACAAAATTCTACACAATAGCAATGCAAAGAACAACTTCATATCCAAGCCTTTCCCTTGCTAGGCTTCCTACAAACCAGGTCCCTTAAACAAATCAGAAACAGGCTTCCCTTAAACAAAATGCCGTTCTCACACACACAGTTAGCTGTGACCTTGCCTGTGAGCAGTTCAAACTGCTCTCATGACTAACTTTCTCTCAGCTCTGCTCTAGCTCCTCCTCTCCCTGTTTCACTCTTCCTGTTCCACCCATTCTGCAAACTCCTCCCACCACAGGCTCCATGTGACAGACTCATGTGAATCAGGCTTCCTTGTGACTCAGACAGGTCACATTAGCCTATTAATGAATAAGAAAGATCTCTCCATTTAAATTACTATTGTAGGGAGATGGAAGGGCGATGGCAATGTGAAACAGAGAGGAAGGGCAGATTAAGGAAGGGAGTAGTCAGAAGTAAAAAGTCTTTTGAGGAGAGACAAGGGAGAGAGGAAGACATGGAAGAGACAGAAGAATAAACAAAAAAATTTGATGGAGGTAAATACATATTAATCTTAGAAATCAAAATTGTAATATGAATGGGAAGAACTCACCAATAAAAAAGAAGTGGATAGCAAAATGAATTAGAAACTGGAATCCAAAAATATGTTGTTTACAAGAGAAACTGGAGAATGGAACACAAACAGTCTTAAAATAAGGGGCTGGAGAAGAATCTATTATATTTCAGCTGAAGTAAAAACTGATGGGTAACAATCATTATCTCAGAAAACAGCAAAGCAAAAATATGATGAGATTAATTAATTAATTAACTTATTAACTTATTAACTAAATAACTTAATTAACTAATTAAGAGATAATCAGGGAAGCTATATTTTGCTAAAAGTTACCCTAGATGGTAATAAATATAGAAAGATCCTCTGACAGAGGTCTCATTTCTCAAAAATATCGGGAACTGATGTTAATTTATAAAAAATAATCGTGCCTCCCCAATGGATAAATGGTAACATTATATGAACAGGCAGTTTTCAGAAGAAATTATAATTATCTGTGGTAATTTGAATAAATGTTATAAATAACTATTGCTTTTAGATTAAATGAAAATTTGAAAAATATATATTACATCCCACTTCAACATACCCATCAGAAATGACAAGTTGTAGAGGGTATCAAGGAATATATGTATAGTAATGAATTTCTAGTGGAGTTATGAACTAGTCCAACCACTATAGAGAACAATTTGAAACTATGCCAAAAAGAATATAAAACTAATGCATATCTTTTTCTTTTTTTCTTTTTTTTTTATTTCACTTTTAACATTCATTTTCACAGAATTTTTGGGCTCCAAATTTTCTCCCCCCTTGTCCCCTCCCCCCACCCCAAAACACCGAGCATTCTAATTGCCCCCATCTCCACTCTGCTCTCTTCTCCATCATTCCTCTCTGCTCTTGTCTCCATCCTCTCCTCTGTCCTGTTGGGCCAAATAACTTTCTATACCCCTTTACCTGTATTTCTTATTTCCTAGCGGCAAGAACAGTACTTGACTGTTATTCCTAAAACTTTGAGTTGCAACTTCTTTTCCTCCCTCCCTCCCCTCCCCCTCCCTTTGTAAGGCAGGCAATTCAATATCGGCCAAATCTCTGTAGTTTTGCAAATGCCTTCCATAATGCATATCTTTTTCAACAGCAATACCATTGCTAGATCTGTATCCTAAAGAGATCAACACACAAGGAAAAGGACCAATATATATGTGCGAATACTTGTAGTATATCTTTTTTTTCACTGGCATAGAATTGGAAATGAAGGGCATGGACATTCGTTGGGTAACAGCAGGACAAATTTCGGCATATGATTATGATAAAGGATTAGTTTACTATATAAAATAAAGAGGTGTATAGATTGGTGGGTGAAAAACCTTACCAACAACAACATATGAAGACAAAGACAAAACTGATACTAAGTCAAGTGAATAGAACCTGGAGATTATCATGCACAGTGACAGTTGTATTGTAATGTTGATCAACTGGGAAAGACTTAGCTTCTCCAATCAATAGGATGATCCAATCCAAAATACTTCCAAAGGACTCATGATGAAAAATGTTATCAACCTGAAGAAAGAATTTATAAACTCTGAGTGAAAACTGAAGTATAATTTTCTCAATTTATTTTTCTAACTTTGTTGTGATATTCCTAATATGGAAATAGGTTTTGCATGATTTCACATACATAACTGATATCATATTATTTATCTTCTCAGTAGGTGGAGGTTGGGCCAACAGGAAGGAAATAATTTAGAATTCTTTTTTTCAGAAGAATGGTAAAAATATTCATTTGTTTTCCAGTGGAGATCTAGGTATGGTTTTGTGCTATTTTGATATTTTTTAGAGAAGAAAGGAAAGGCCATGAAAAGGAAATATATTAGGGAGGGAAGGGTATAAAGAAATTAATTTCTGTTTCATACAACCTGTGTGGTTGTAAGATGAAGAATAAGGAGAAGGGGTTGGAAAGAACTGGTATCACATTCACTATGCTGTCATTTAAACATGACAAATGAGTGTTAAACACACACGCACACACACACACAGAAAATTCAGTGGGACATGAGGGCAGGGACAGAGAAAAGAAAGAAAAATTTAGGAAAAACAATCAGTTTGATTCTTTATTAAGCAAAGCAAAAGATTTGAGGATATATTTTAAAGAGAGTTTAAAAGTAAAGAAAGAAAAAGTATCAGCAATCAAAATGTAAAGTAAAAGTAAAGTCAAATGAAGAAAAAAAGATAGATGTGGATAACCAATCACCTCGAATATAAATCAGTAATGTTAAGTGCACTCCCTCTCCCATGCCTTTTCACCCCAATTGGCAAAGGTGACAGTACGAACGGCAGGAAAAATATGAGTATAAGGGAGAATTAAATTCAAAATTAATAATCCATGAATGGGATGAAATGATATATAAACATGAAAAAGTTAGTAGAAAAAAATCACAAATGCTATCTAACAATAAGCTCTTTTGAGATAAATTAAATGGAAAATAAAGTAGATTGACACAGATAAATTAAGGGAATAAAGTACAACTTACTAAAATTTAGGAGCACTGAAAAAACAGAATGGTAGCATTCAAGAACTCAGACAAAACAATGGTAAAAAATAAACCTAATTAAAAGTAATAAACAGGCAACTGCATTATTTTTAAAGGCATCAAAGATAATGAAGTATTAGAGTATAAGCAACTCAAAGAAATTAAGAAAACCAAAAATTAAGAAATTAAGAAAAACAAAAATTAAGAAAAACAAATTTTAACACTTTACTGACTACAAATTAATTTAACAATATTTAATAACTTTGCAAAGGTATTGCAATTTAGTTGGAGACTAATTCAATGCTAAACAATCTATGGATAAAAGACAAAATCACAGAAACAATGAATGGCTTTATCAAAGAAAATTATGATGATTTGGCAACTGGCCAAAACTTTTGGAATTTAGCCAAAACAGGCAGTCCTTAAGTGGAGAATATATTTCCGTAAATACTTTTAACAACAAAAGAAAAAGAACAGATCAATGAATTGGGTATTTGAAACACACACACACACAACACATACACACAACAAAAACAGTAAATGAGAAAGCTCATCAATACACTGCATTATAAATTGTTATGTAGGTAACTTCTGAAGAAAGAATGAAGATTGCAGAGTATAAGAATCAGTCAAGCTCTCCAAAAATTCCCCTCCAGTTTTAAAATAATGTCTGAAATTGAGTACTGGACCAGCAGTCAATAAATAATTTGAGTGAGACTTTTTCATAGCTGAAGACAACTTAGGAAGTCTGAAGGAGAGGACTTTTACAAGTAGGTAGGGGCTTGCCAGGAAGCCACATGGCAACAATACCAGGAGTGGGTCTTAGTGGCAACAATAATTACAGCAACAGTTTTGAAAGCTCTCTAATAGATTGGACAACTGGTCAGAAAGACATTACAGGAGAACACTTCTTAGTATTGTGCATAGCCCAGGGCACTGTTAGATAGCTCCCTTGCCTATACCCACTCCTGAGTTCCAGGACAGAAAGGAGAGTTTGAAGTCACAAGCAAGCATTGCTTGTGAGAAGTAGTACTATCTGTAATCACAAAGGATGAGGGACGTCAAGGAACAGTATCACTTGTGAGTCCAAGGGGTCAGGGACCATTTCTGAAAAAAGACCAGAGTGCAAACCAGGAGGATAGTTACCACAATTCTCCCTGGATAACACCACATTGGAAGCACTTAAATCCCCAGAAATAGTTCTGGAAATTGCAGTACAAAACAAAAGAAAACAAAACAACAGGATTTAGTCAATGGAAAAAAGAGGTACCAAAACCCACTAACGAAAATAAATTCTTAAAATTCTTTATAATTGGACAAGTGAAAACTAGATACACCATAGAACATCAAGAAAAAATAAAGCAAAAAAGGAATAAAAATAGAATAAAATGTGAAATATTTCATTGGAAAAAACAGCTGACTTTGAAAATATCTACCAAATTTAATTTATGATTCATTAGAATACTTCAGACGCATAATGAAAGAAAGAACCTAGACAACATATTTCAAGAAATTATCAAGTTAAACTTCTTATTGTTCTAGAACGGGGGGATAAAGTAGAAATTTAAAGAATCCACTGGTCGTTGCTGAGAGAGATCCAAAAATGAAAACTGGAATGAATACTGTAATCAAATTCTAGAGTTCCCAAGTGAAAAAGAAAATACTGATCAGAACACATCTGATCAGAACAAAAAAAAAAAATACATTTAAGTATCATCGATACTTAGTCAGGTCACACAAGATTTCATAGCTCCCACTTTAAAGGAGGAGAAGTCTTGGAGTAGGATATTAAGGAAGACAAAAGAAAATTGGGATTAAAACCAAGAAGCAAAATTGAGGGTAATCCTGTATGAGAAAAATAGATATTTAATGAAACAGTGGAATTTCACAGATTTTTGATGAAAAGGCCAGAGTTGAATAGAAAATGATATCTTCAAATATAAGATTCAAGAGAAGCATAGAAAGGTAAACAGGACAGAGAAATGATAAGGGATTTCCTAAGGTTAGTATGTTCTTGCTGTTTATATTTCTACATGGGAAGATTATATATGTAACTTCTAAGAATTTTATTATTGTTAAGGCAGTTAGGAAAACATCTATGTAGAGAGCAGGGGTCTCAGTTGAATATGATTGGATGATATAAACAAAATGCATGGACAAGAAAGAGGGATGCCAGGGAAATAAGGGGAGGGGAGAGTAATAAAAAAGATTACCTCACATAAAAGAGACATAAAAGGAAGAGCTTTATAATGGAAGAGAAAATTGTGGGGGGAGGGTGGGAACTCTTGAACCTTATTCCTACCTAAATGGGTTCAAATATACACATAGAAAGAAACATATATATGTTTCACTGGGTGTGAGTGTGTGTGTACACTCTCACACAGTTGTGTGTGAATGTATGCTCAATCAATTATAGAAAGCTATCTTACTTTAAGTAGGAGAGAAATGGGATTAAAGAAAAAGAGAGGTGATAAAGGAGAGGGTGTATTGTGGAAGACAGCAATAAAACAGAATCTTAGAAAATTTAGATATGGTAGACCTCTGGAAAAAACTGAATGGGAATAAAGAGGATTATACTTTTTTTTTCCTCATCTACACATGTCACCTTAAAAAAAGTGACCATATATCAGGGAATACAAACCTAATATCCAAATGTAGAAAAGCAAAAGAGTGAATTAATCCTTGAGTATAATAAAAATTATACTCAATAAAAGCAGGTAATCCAGCACAGTTAAAGAAAGGAGATCCTGAGAAGTGCCAGGAAAGTTGAACCAATAGTAACACAGACTTTCCTGATTCATGCCCATTTTAGTTATCTCTTTCATAAACTTTACATAGGACTTTCCCAGAGGTTCTACTTTGTCCATGTTGCTTTATCCCATAAATATTTTCAGATGTTTTATTGTCTCCCTTATATGTTTGTGAGTTTCAAGAGAGCAAATTCGGTCTTTGTTACCAGCATCTTGGTCAGTGACTTACAGATAGCAACAGCGTAACCAATTTCTGTTGAATTTTATTTAATTTGATAAATGTGTATGTACATACAATGAGACACATAATTTATCTGTGTGACCTATTAAGAAATATTGATTCATTTTCACCTTTATTTGTGAGTATACAGTTTTCATTTAGAAAAGAAAAAAAATTATAATCAGTCTATTTTATCTTATAGAAATGAAAAATGATTTCTCCTAGCTGCAATATTATGTTCATTGTCAGTTTTTATTTAGATTTAGCCAAGTTCCACAATAATTTATTTACAGACAGATAATATAGGAATCCTGCCAAATAATTAATATGGAAGGGGTTATTATACTTGTAGGTGACTGTTAATTCCTCCTGCCATGTTGACTTTCACACTATAAATATTTCTTTTACAGAAATTAATGGAAATATGCTTAGTAAGTTTAACTTTCTGATGGTTATTAACATCTATATTGTTCTAGAACTCCTTGATAGTAATAGAATCATAAAAAAAGAGTTGGAAAGGGTCTTAGAGTCCATGTATTCCATACCTCTTATTTTGCAAGTGAGAAAACAGGGAGTTAGAGTGACTTGGCCAGGATCAAGAAGGTATTAAGTAACAAATACAAAATTTAAAACTAGTTTAAGTGACTCCAAGTTGAGCACAATATTCTCAAAAGCCATTCTGCCTCTCTAATAGAGGACAAGCCACAGCAAGCACAGCAATGGAAAATCTGGAGTAAAATGGAATATTCTTGGAAATCTCTTATCCTATAAAGAAACCAGAGAGTTAGAAAGAATTTTAAGCTTGAGCATCACAGAGGACAATCTAAAGAATCTAAATCATGAAGGGGTGCTTAAGAGGCCCAAAAGAAGAAATTCAATCTCAGCAGAAATCAGGGAGGTGGGATGGGAAATCTGGAAAATGTGATCCAGAGACATGGAAACTAGGAACCAAGTTGAAATGTCAATCATTGGAGAGTTGCATATACTGGAATTCAGAACAATAACTCTATTATTGAAAGCGATTGACAGTTTGCTTTCTTTTTTAAAATATCATTTCATTATTCCCACTTACATATCAAGTCGATTTTATCATTAATTTTTGCAAGATATTAAGTTCCATATTTTTAGCCCCCTCTCATTCACTCCTTTCTCCTCTTCTGAAAATGGTAGGCAATTTGACATAAATAATCCATGCATTATCATTTAAAACATATTTCCATGTAAGTCACAGTTGTGAAAGAAAAATATATCAAAAGAAAAAAACATAAAAGAACAAAATAAGTAAGATGAAAAAGCTTCAGTCTGCATTCAGAGTCCATCAGTTCTTTTCTTGATATGGATACCACTTTTCTTCATGAGTCCTTCGAACTTTTCTGAGATTATTTTGTTGCTGAGAAGATCTGAGTCATTCATGGTTGATTGTCACATAATATTTCTGATACCTTATACAATGTGTTTCTAGTTCTGTTCATTTAGCTTTGCATCAGTTTGCATAAGTCTTTCTCATTCTTTTACAGAATCTAGCTGTTTATCGTTTCTTATTGCACAAGAGCATTCCATTACATTAATACACCATAGCTTTTTCAGCCATTCTCCAATTGATGGGTATTCCCTTAATTTCCAATATTTTGCCATCACAAAGGGGCTTCTCTAAATGTTTCTGCATATCTAGGTCCTTCTTCCATTTCCATGACTTCTGGAGTACTCACAGATTCGTTGCCCTTTGACATAATTCCAAATTCCTATCCAGAATGATTGCATCATTTCACAACTCCAACCAACAGCACATTCTTGACCCAATTTTTCCACATCCTCTCCAACATTAACTACTTTCCCTTTTGGTCACATTAGTCAGTCTGATAGGTGGTACCTCAGGGTTATTTTAATTTGAATTTCTCTAATCACAAGTGATTTAAAGAACTTCTTCATGTCATTATCAATAGCTTTGGGTTCTCTGATAACTACGTGTTCATACCCTTTGATAATTTATCAATTGGTGAATGACTTGTGGTCTTTTAAATTTGATTCAATTCTTTATATGTTTGAAAGGTGAGGATGGCTGAGTAGAAACCCAGATCTGCTCAAGCTCTCCCCACAAAGTCCTTCAGATATCTATAGAAAATACTTGAAACCAATTCTAGAGCAGCAGAATCCACAAAATGTTAGATTGAAACAGATTTCCAACTCAAGACAGCATGGAAGGCCAACAGGAAGGGTCTGTCTAACAGGGACTGGAGCACAGCACAGCCCAGTTTGGTCCACACCAGCATAGACAGGGCTGAGTAGGCTTCAGGGTACTGAGTCATAGGTAGCTGCTGCGGTTTCCAGACGTCTCAACCCACAAACACCAAAGACAGCTTCAAAGATCAATGAGAAAACTATTTCACCTGGGTGAGATGAGAATGTGGTCCAGACCCAGCCCCAGCCCCTGGGTGACTGCAACCACTGGCCCAAGAGGCACTTCTGGAGCTCTCAGCCTAAAGACCCTTAGGGAATTGAGCTGCTGATCTGGGTCTCAGTCCTGAGTGGCAGTCCTGGGGTGAGGAGGAATCTGGGGGAAGGGGGGTGGAGCTAGTGTTGACTGTAGATAGGGAATCCTACTTTCAGTTCCAGGGCAGTAAAGAGTGCTAGTGATTGCTCAGGACCAGAACACAGGCCCAGGAGATGAGTAAACACCTCAAACTTGACTATGCCCCTTTGGAGGAACTGGAAACTTACAGGATATCTCCCTAGAGGTATCTTAGACAACAGCTGCACAAAACCTCCGAAGCCTGGGGTAGAGCATTCTCCACCTGACAAGGGACTCAAAAGTCAAGTAATTGGTTTAGAAAATACCCCTAAAGGGGAAAAAATAAGACTAATTGCAAGTTACTTTCCTGATGAGAAGGTATTTTCTTCCATCCATTAAGATGAGTCAGACCTGAAGGATGCAGGCATGCAGGTAGCTAGTTGTGAGTTACAGAAGGGCTTTTTGTGCAAGGGAGATGATTTTGGGGAAGCTTAACAAAGAGAAAGCTTGGGGTTGACCTTGCCCTCTGCATTGTTATTGCGCATAGATTCATCTGTTACTATGATGATTTTGGAGTCCTGGTGTTGGGATTTGGTATTCTGGTATCTGTGTAAGTGTTTTGGTTCTGTCAAAAAAAAAATGAGACCTTTATCAGAGACACTTGCTATAAAGATTGCTTCTCAGCTTTTTGCTTTCCTTCTAATCTTGGCTTCATTGGTTTTGTTTGTACAAATGCATTTAAACTTAAAACATGCGAATATATATATATATGTATACATATATACATATATATATATATGTATATGTCATATCATCTGCAAATGGTGATGGTTTTGTTTCCTCATTGCCTATTTTAATTCCTTCCTTTTCTTTTTCTTCTCTTATTGCTATAGCTAATACTTCTGGTACAATATTGAAAAATATTATTATATACATTACACAATTATGTGTATATGCATATAATTGTATACGTATATAATTATATACGTATACAATTACATATGCATATACTTATCTACTTTACATTTCATTATGCTCTCTATCTGTTGTTTGGTTATAAATTCTTTCTCCCCCATCACTCAGACAGATAGGCTTCCTTACTCTTTTAATATGCTTATGGTGCCATCTTTTATGTTTAAATCATGCAGCCATTTTGACTTTATCTTGGTACATGGTGTGAGACATTGGTTTATACCTAGTTTGTGTCTTTGTGTTTTCCAGTTTCCTTAGCAGTTTTTAATCAAATAGTGATGCCAAAAGCTGGAGTCTTTGGGTTTATCAAACACTAGTTACTATGTTCATTGACTAATATGTTTTGTGTAGCTAATCTCTTCTGCTGATTCAGTACTAATTTCTTAGCCAGTAACAGAAGATGATTACTTCTTTATAACATATTTTGAGATCTTGTATTGGTAGGCCACCTTGCTTCATATTTTTTTTTCATTAATTACGTTGATATTCTTGACTTTTTGTTTATTCAGATGAATTCTGTTGTTATTCTTTTTCTAGCTCTATCAAATAGTTTGTTGGTAGTTTGATTGTTATGGAACTAAATAAGTAATTAAGCTTAGGCAGATTGTCATTTTCATTATATTGGCTCAGTCTATCAATGAGCAATCGATATTTGTTTCCAATAGTTTAGTTTTACAAATAACAAAGTTATTTGTGTGAAATGTGTTTTGTAATCATGTTCATATAATTCCTGGGTTTGTCTAGGCATTTAGATTCCCAAGTATTTTATATTATTTACAATTGTTTTAAATAGAATCTCTTTCTATCTCTTGTTGCTGGGCTTTTTGCTAATATAATGAAATGCTGATGGTTTTTGCGAATTTATCTTGTAGCCTCCAAATTTGTTAAGTTGGTAATTATTTGAAGTAATTCAATTATTTTAAGTAATTCTCGAGGATACTTTAAGTCTATGGCCATATCATCTGCATAGGGTCATGATTTTGTTTTCTTATTGTCTATTCTAATTCCTTCCATTTCTTTTTATTCTCTTATTGGTATAGTTAACATTTCTTGTACAATACTGAAGAATATTATGATGTTTATGGGCACCCTTGTTTCACCCAGGATCTGACTGGGAAAACTTCTGATTTATTCCCATTATACTCAATACTTAATGGTGATTTTAGATAGATATTGCTTATCATTTTTAGGAATACTCCTCTTTTCCCCTGTGTTCTCTACTATTCTGTAATAATAATGGGCACTCCATTTTGTCAAAATCTTTTCCAGTATCTAATGAGATAAACATATGATGCCTGTTGGTTTCATTACTGATGTAGTTAATTATGTTGATAGTTCTCTTAATATTGAATCAGTCCTGCATTCCTGGTATTATGTGGTCGTGTTGTATAATCCTTGTGACATATTGCTGTAATCATCTTATTAATATTTTGTTCAGAATTTCTGCGTGGATTTTCATTAGAAAATTTGTTCTACAATTTAATTTCCATGTTTAGCTCTTCCTGATTCAGGCATCAGCACTATATATGCATCCTAAAATGAGTTTAGTAAGACTCCATCTACTTTTACAAATAGATTATATAGCATTAGAATTATGTTTTTTTCTGAATATTTTGTAGAATTCACTTGTGAACCAGTATGGCCCTGGGGAATTTTTTTTTTTTATTTAGGGAGTTCATGAATGGCTTTTTCATTTTCAGTTCCTATCATGGGGTTATTTAGGCATTCTATTTCATGACCTATTTCTTGAATCTGGGTAATTTATATTTCTGTTTATATTCAATGATTTCATTTAGATCATTAGATTTATTGGCATATAATTGGACAAAATATTCCCTAGTGATTGCTTTAATTTCTTCTTTATTGGTGGTGATTTCACTCTTTTCATTCTTGATACTAGATATTTGGTTTTTGGCTTTCTTTTTCTTTAAATCAAATTAGGGAATGACTTATCTATCTTATTTGTTTTTTTTTTTATAAAATCACCTTCTATATTAATTTAGCTCTATTTGTTTTTTATTATTATTTAAATCTGATTAATCACATCTTTGATTTTTAGGATTTCCAGATTGGTGTTCAATTGAAGATTTTTCATTTGTTCTTTTTTATAATATTTTATTCTCATGCCACATTCATTGATCTGTTCTTTTCCCATTTTGATGAAGTAGTAATTTAGGGATACATGGAGGCAGAGTCAAGATGACGCAGAATAAAAACAGGGACTGGCTTGAGTTCTCCTTCAAAACTCTCTAAATATATATTAAAAATAACTAAATAAATTCTAAAGCTACAGAATCCACAAAATGACAGAGTGAAATAAATCTCTAGTGCAAGACAACCAGGAAAGTTGACAGAAAGGGTCCATCACACCAGGTAGGAAGCAGAGCACAATTTGACATTGGCTGTGCCATCAAAGACAGGAGCAGGCCTTAGGGAACTGAATCATTGACAGCTGTGGCAATTTCCAGACTTTTCAATCCACAAATGCCAAAAAAGGTTAGTAGGAAAACTCTGTCAGACCACGGTGAAAGAGGAGTGTGAAGTCTGACCAGGGTCTGACCCCAGTCCTGGGTGGCAGGGATAGTGGGCTGGCAGCAGCAGCAGCAGCAGCAGAAGTTACTTCCAGAGCCCTGGGCTGATGGATTAAGACACTGATTGCAAAACCACTGAAGACTGGATCAGTACACCCCCACCCCCACTCCCAGTGGAAGCAGAGAACTACCTTGACCAAAAGTTAGAAAGTCAAATATTTGGTTGGAAAAGTGAGTAGACATCATAAAAAATAAAAGCCACTGTGTATGGAATCTTACTTTGGTGACAAAGATGATCAAAACACATAACCAAAAGAAGACAATAAAGGCAAAGTTCCCACATGAAAATCCCACAAGAAAATTTTTAATTGCTCCCAGGACATGGAAGAGTTCAGAAAGGATTTTGAAAATCAAGAAGAATGTTTTTTTTTTTTTTAATAACAAGCCAAATAAACATACCTTTATTATTAAGTGCCAGGAAAGAGATTGTGCTGTGACAATCATAGGAATGTCTCTCCTTTTGTCATTGCTGGCAAAATTCTTGCCAGAGTCCTTCTTAATAGACTGATCTTTCACCTGGAAGATGGTCATCTACCTGAGAGCCAGTGTGGTTTCAGAAAGGACTGAGGGGCAGTCTATATGGTGTTTGCTTCTTGACAACTTCAGGAGAAATTCCAGGAACAGAAGAGAGGTGTGCACACAACATGAGTAGATCTGACCAAGGCCTTTGACACTGTTAGCTATGAGGGCTTATGGAAAATTACGTCAGAATTTAGTTGCCCTGAGAAATTCATCACATTTTATATCAGTTTCAAAATTGCATTGTTGCCTGGGTTCTAGATAATGAATGATACTCTTGTGCCTTCCCAGTCACCAGTGAAGTGAAACAAGGCTGGGTGCTTAATCCCATGTTTTTTTAGCATGATGTTTTCAGCCATGTTGTCAAATGTCTTGAATGAGGCTGAACAAAGCATCAAGGTCAGCTACCTCATCAATGGTAAATTCTTCAACTTGAAAATGGTACAAGACAAAACCAAAGTGGAGGGAATGTTGGTGCATGATTTTCTATTTGCAGGTGATTGTGCACTCATTGCACTCTGAAGTTGAGATGCAACAAAGTATGCATCAGTTCTCTTCTGCTTGTGCTGATTTTGACCTAACAACATCAAGAAAACACAGGTGATCCACCAGTCACCACCACACCATCCATTCATGAAACCATCTGTCACAGCAAATGGAGAAGTTTTGAATGCTGTGAATAAATTCATTTGCCTTGGTAGTGCTCTGTGTGGGGATATACACATCAATAATGGAATTGACACACATTACCAGAGCTACCTCAATGTTTGGGAGTCTCTGACAGAAAGCATGATAGAGAATAGCTATTAGGCTGCCCACCAGACTGAAGGTCTAGAGAGCTATGGTGATGACCTCATTGTTGTATGCCTGTGAAACATGGAAAGTTTACCAACACCATGCCACAAAACTGAATCACTTCCATTGGAATTGTCTTACAAAGATTCTGAAGCTCACCTGACAGAACAAGGTATCAGACACTGAGGGCCTTACTTGAACTAAACTGCAAAACATTCAAATTCTGCTTCAGAGAGTGCAGCTCTGATGGGTTAGCCACGTTGTTCAAATGCAAAACATATATTTTCCAAAAAGATTATTTTATGTAAAACCTACACAGAGCAAGTGCTGACATGGTAGTTAGAAGGAGCTATAGAAAGACACTCTCAAGGTCACTCTTAAGAACTTTGGAATTGATTATGTGGCATGGGAGACACTGGCACAGGAGTGCTCAGTATGGTATGCCCACATCAGAGAAGGTGCTGTGCTCTATGAGCAAAGCAGAATTCAAACAGCTCAAAGGAAATGCAGGATGCTCATATTTAAAGAATCCACCTCAAATGTTCACACAAACTATTTGTGCCTGACTTATGGTAGAGCATTCTGACACCACATTGGTCTATGTGTGTAATCCCACCCAGTACCCAGACACTGAAAGCTTTCAAGAGTTACAAATATTGTCTTTCCATGTAGGAATGTAAACAATTCAACTTTAGTGAGTCCCTTATGATTTCTCTTTGCTGTTTACCTTTTCATGCTTCTTTTCATTCTTGTGTTTGAAAGTCAAATTTTCTTTTCAGCTCTGGTCTTTTCATCAAGAATGCTTGAAAGTCCTCTATTTCAGTGAAAGACCAATTTTTCCCCTGAAGTATTATACTCAGTTTTGCTGAGTAGGTGATTCGTGGTTTAGTCCTAGTTCCTTTGACTTCTGGAATATCCTATTCCATGCCCTTAGATCCCTTAATGTAGAAGCTGCTAGATCTTGTGTTATCCTGATTGTATTCCCACAATACTTGAATTGTTTCTTTCTAGTTGCTTGCAATATTTTCTCCTTCACCTGGGAACTCTGGAATTTGGCCACAATGTTCCTAGGAGTTTCTCTTTTTGCATCTCTTTCAGGTGGTGATCAGTGGATTCCTTGAATACTTATTTTGACCTCTGGTTCTAGAATCTCAGGGCAGTTTTCCTTGATAATTTCATGAAAGATCAATGTCTAGGCTCTTTTTTTGATCATGGGTTTCAGGTAGTCCCATAATTTTTAAATTGTCTCTCCTG
Source organism: Notamacropus eugenii (assembly GCF_028372415.1). Taxonomy (NCBI): domain Eukaryota; kingdom Metazoa; phylum Chordata; class Mammalia; order Diprotodontia; family Macropodidae; genus Notamacropus; species Notamacropus eugenii. Next base: position 357,985,203 of record NC_092874.1, on the reverse strand, counting down.
GATCAATTTTCCAGGTCAGTTGTTTTTCCAATGAGATATTTCACATTATCTTCCATTGTTTCATTCTTTTGGTTTTGTTTTGTGATTTCTTGGTTTCTCATAAAGTCACTGGCTTCCATCTGTTCCATTCTAATTTTGAAAGAACTATTTTCTTTAGTGAGCTTTTGAACCTCCTTTTCCATTTGGCTAATCCTGCTTTTGAAAGAATTCTTCTCCTCACTGGCTTTTTGAACCTCTTTTGCCAATTGAGTTAGCTTCTTTTTCAAGGTGTTATTTTCTTCAGCATTTTTTTGGGTCTCCTTTAGCAAAGTGTTAACCTGCTTTTCATGCTTTTCTTGCATCTCTTTCATTTCTTTTCCCAGTTTTTCCTCCACCTCTCTAACTTGATTTTCAAAATTCTTTTTGAGCTCTTCCATGGCCTGAGCCCACTGAAGATTTATTTTGTCTGTTTGGGGTACAGAAGCCTTGACGTTTATATCTTTCCCAGATGGTAAGCATTGTTGTTCCTCATCAGAGAGGAAGGGAGGACATATCTTTACACCAAGAAAGTAAGCTTCTATGGTCTTATTTTTTTCCCTTTTCTGGGCATTTTCTCAGCCAGTGACTTGACTTCTGAGCTTCCTCTTCACACCCACCTCGCCTCTGGATCCACCCAGGCTCCACCCAGCTAGCCCTTGGGGTCTGAGATTCAAATGCTGCTTCCCAGCCTTAGGGATTTGGTGGGATGGGGCTGCTATTCAGTGTGAGATTAAGTTCAGGTGCTCGGGTGGGGGCAGGGCCACCTCACAGGGCTCAGTTCCCTCAGGGGGTTTATGCAGAGATCTTCCACAATGGATCCTAGCTCCTGTCTGCTCTGGGAGCCCCTGTCCACTGCTACCTCCCCTGCTGCCTCCCAAGGGGGCCTGAGTTATGGGGGTACCCCACTCCTCTCTCCACAAACTAAAAAGCCCCTCTCACTGACCTTCAGTGTCTGTGGGTGGTGGTGTCTGTGGGGCCACTGGAGATTCCATCCCTGGAGCCTGCTCGAATCCTCTCCTCTCCATGCTGCGCGGCCAAGGCAGGGTTGGGCTCCAGGTCCAGTGCACGACGGACCTGTTGGGTCAGTTTTTCAGGTCTCTCTGGAACAGAAATCTCCTCTGCTGCCTTGTTTTGTGGCTTCTGCTGCTCCAGACTTTGTTGGGAGATCTTCTTTGCAGGTAATTTATGGGCTGTGGGTTTGGAGCTAGTGTATGTGTATTTTTCTACTCCTTCATCTTGGCTCCTCCCCCTTAAGTAAGAATTTTTGAGGGAAAAATGGGAAGAGAAATGAAAGTGATGCAATAAAATCATGAAAAAAGACTCAACAGCTTGCTAAAGGAGATCCAAAAATGCTGAAGAAAATAATACCTTTAAAAATAGACCAACACAAATGGCAAAAGAAGTCCAAAAAGTCAATGAGGAGAAGAATGCCTTAAAAGCAAAATTGGACAAATGGAAAAGGAGGTCCAAAAGTTCACTGAAGAAAATAATTACTTCAAAATTAGAATGGAGCAAATGGAAGCTAATGACTTTATAAGAAACCAAGGTAATATAAAGCAGAACCAAAAGAATTAAAAAAAGTAGAATACAATGTGAAATATCCCATTGGAGTAACCACTGACCTGCAAAATAGATCTGGAAGAGTTTATTTTTATATTATTGGACTACCTGAAAGCCAGGATCCAAAAAAGACCCTAGGTATTTTTAAAGAAATTACTATGGAGAAATGTCCTGATATTTTAGAACCATAGGGTAAAATACAAATTAAAATAACTCATGATTGCCTCTAGAAAGGAAAACTTCCACGCATATTGTAGCCAAATTGCAGATTCCCCAGATCAAGGGGGAAATATTGCAAACAGTCAGAAAGAAATATTTCCAATCTTGTAAAAATACAGTCAAGATATCACAGTATCTAGCACCTTCTATTTTAAGGGATGGAAAGGGTTGGAATATGTCATCCAAAAGTCAGAGGAGCTAGGATAAAAAGTAATACTTTGGGGGGAAATGGATATTCAATGAAATAGAGGAGTTTTAAGCATGCTTGCTGACTAGATAACAAAGAAAGGAAGTCACAGGAGAGTTATTAAAGTGAATTGTTTACATTCCTACATGAAAAGATGGAATTTGTAATTCATGAGACCTTTCTCAATGTTAAGGTATTTCAAGAAGATATATCTATATCTATATCTATCTATCTATCTATCTATCTATCTATCTATCTATCTATCTATCTATCTATCCATATCTATATATATAGATATGGATAGATAGATAGATAGATATAGATATATAGCTAAATATCTATATATAGCTGTATGTATAGATATATATGTAGATAGATAGAAAGATAGACAGACAGACAGACAGATAGATAGATAGATAGATAGATAGATAGATAGATAGATAGATAGATAGACAGATAGATAGATAGATGATAGATGGCAAAGGTGATTTGAATATGAATGAATGATATCTAAAAATAAAATTAAGGTGTGAGAGATAAATATATTGGGAGACGGAGAAAGGGAGAGATAGAATATTGTAATTTAACATAAAAGAGGCAAGAAAAAGGTTTCACAATGGAGGAGAAGAGGGAGAAGGAGAGGAGTGAGTAAACCTTATTCTTAGCAGATTTGAGAGTACACACTCTCAATGCACACACACACAATTAGGTAATCTTATCCTACTGACAAGTAGGGGAAAGGGCATAAGAGTGGGGATGATAAAAGGGATGGCAGGCTGGGTGAAGGGGTAATGAGGATGCATGCCATCTCTGCGGGGGAGGAAGGGGAAAGATGGGGAGAAAATTTAGAACACAAAATCTTGTATAAATGAATGCTGAAAATTAAAAGTAATTAAATTTATTAGTAAAAAAATACTAACTCAAATAAAAAAAATATTTAGAGATTTGAATTTCCCCCTGATTACCACTTTGGCTGCATCCCGTATAGTTTTGTATTTTGTCTCATTGTTGTCATTCTGCTTAATTGAAGTACTGATTGTTTCTATGGTTTGTTCCTTGATCCACTTATCTTTTGGGATTAGATTATTTAGCTTCTAATTAATTTTTAATCTTTCCATTGCCCTTTTTTGAATCTAATTTTCATTGCATTGTCTTCTGAAAAGAATACATTTAGTACTTCCCTATTCCAAACTTTGACTATTGAATCCCACTAGTTTTTTATTCACACAAGCAGTTATCTAAACAAGTCATTCACATTGGTAACATTAGCTCTTAAACATAAAATATTTACTTGATATGGATTGAGCACTGTTTCCTGAAAAGAATAAACGCTTATTGTTTCATCTATGTATGTAGGTATGTATCTATCAATCAATCAATCAATCTATCTATCTATCAGATAAGTTAAAACAATCATGCATCACTCTGCAGGAAAAAAATAAAAGCCTTATTTCAGTTATATCATAAACCTGACTCACTCACTTTCATAACACCTTTGCACATAATATACAAGGGATATAGTGACTACATCATTATAAAAAAGTAGCTGGGAGACACGTAAGTTAGGATCACCTATATTGTTATGGTGTAATAGGAGTTAAAAATCTTCCCAGCCCATTAATAGGCCTCACATGGGGCTCTTAAAGGGAAGCTTGATTGGGGAGACTTGTTTTGTATTAAGGTCTATGCCTTCTGCTAATTGCTAACCCTAAAATGCCCTCTGTCTCTGAAAAGTGTATATATGGACTGAGGTGAGGTTTTGCTTTGGGGTTCAAATCGTTGGAAGAGTGTTTGTGTGATTAGGCCAAAGGAGACTCTGGGTAGCAATTAAGGAGTCCCCAGCTTTGAAAACTCAGGTGTTGGTGCTTTTCTCTCTGGTAACAATGTATGTATTGTATATGGTCAGATAGTTGGAAGCCCTGTCTGTTGGCCTTTCTGTCTGTAATTTCTGCGTGTAATTTTGGTTTGTATTTTCTCTGAAGTTCAAGATGCTGACTTTTTCCCCTGAACTAAGTGAATGGTATATGTTTAAAGTAAGATTGTTTACCCATATTAAGCTTGCTATCTTTACAAAAGTAGATCTGAAAACCTGTGTAGCAGGCCTTCCAGTGGATGCCAGTGTGCTTGCTGTTACATATGGCAACTCATAATATTAGACACTGGGTTTTGATACTCTCAAAAACAACATTCACTTATTGTCTTCACTGTTTTCCTGTTAGGCAAAGCTGTTCCTTCATTACATTCAAGACGATAAAGCAGTGACTAGCTAGATTTGACAATTCAGTATCCTCATAGTTACTTTTTAATATTTGAATGAAATGAGATATTAATAGGCCATTCAAAATACTCAGTTTCATGATTTATAAACCTGCATACAAATTACTGTCTCCTGGGTCAAACTTGGCTTCTTTTTGCAAAGCAAATTATTAGTGGAGGAGTCTAAAAAGTAATCTTCTGGCTAATAAGATATTATATTTTCTTCATTTAACAAAAGGAGATTTACATACTCATTATAGGAAAAGTCTGTTCAACAAGGAAGAGGGAACTAGGTGGTATAGTGAACTGACTGCTGGGCTTGAAGTCAGGAAATTATTTTCCTGAGTTCAAATCTGGCTTCAGACATTACTAGCTGTGTAAACCTGGGCAAATCATTTAACCCCGTTTGGCCTCATTTCTCATCTGTAAAATGAGCTGGAGAAGGAAAAAGTAAATCACTCCAGTATCTTTGCCAAGAAAATCCCAAAGAGTAGACCTTGACTGACACAACTGAACATCAATCAACAATATTCATTGAATATGCCCATAGTTGATTCAATGATTGAAGCTCATTTTCCTCTATATTGTCCTCTGTAATCTGGCATCTAAACATCAAAAGAACCTAGACTTCCTTGAGGCTATTTTCTCCTTGGGCCAACATGAAGTGACAGACCCTTGAGTCCATTAACTATTAAGGACAGTTTCAGTATATTTTAATGAATTACTATCCTAACTCCCACAGCTCAGAAAGGGTTAGGGTAGTGTTCCAACTACAAGTGTTCTTTCTTTTTAATTTTTTTTTACATGCAACCACCATTTAAATAAAACACTAATATAATTTTTCACTCTTGTAATAAAATGTCTTCTTAAAGCTGAAATCTGACAAGCTTTTTATGTAAGCTCTCTGAGCAATACAAAAAAGCTCAACCAACTCCTGATTCAACTGAATTCTGCATAGCAAAATCAGCTCTCAGTATTGGATTATAGCAAAGCAATGCTCATACCCAAATTATTTACTCTGGCTTTCTGTATAATGTACATATAAGTCAAATCAGTTCTTCACTTAAAAAGATATTCTGTCATCTAATTAACTTAAACCCATCCTTACAGTAAAATACTGTCAAAATGAATTTTCCTTTCTACTTTTGCTTCTAAAATGAAATGGGCAGCAGATAGCAATAAGAGTCTTGTAAGAGCTTGTGTCTCTTTCACCATATAAGTAGAGTTAAAAGGAAATCACTGAAATTCAACTTTCTTCTAATGAACTTATGAACTTTTCACGCAAATTAATGATTATCCATCCAGGAAATGAAGCCTTCCTATCAACTCATTGTCATGCAGTATTTTGAATTAGTTCTTGCATTAGCGCCTTCTGAGATGGAAGTATCAATACTTTAGAAAAGTTTCCTAGGTATTAACAACTTTTATATAACTTTGTTCCATGATGACATCAAATAAGCTGAGGAAAGTGTGAAAAAAAAGTAAATTCCACCTACTCTTACATTATGATAATTGGAAAAGTGCAATAAAGAGAACTTTCAGTGGTTTAAAAAGATTAGGTCAAAAATTGTGTTCTTCCACTTAGAACTGTTGAGAGCCTGGGTGAGTCATGAACTTTAACCTCTGTACCTTTCTCTACAAAATCTTAAGTGTCTTCCTAGAAATGACTGTAACCACAAAGCAATAGAGGAATTGCAAGATTTTGCTAACCACAATTCCTTAAATTCAAAACTTTCTTACATATCAGGCACCTCTAATATGAGTTTAAGTCCTTCCTTAGAACTAAGGGAAAAGAGAGACCAGGAAGAAGGGAAGAGAAAGTATTTAATTCAAGAACTGAATCTAAAGGGAACAGAATAAGTTTTAGGAAAGAAAGGTGTTAAAAGGAAGTAGGAACACTGGGAAGTCAGTCACCAGGATGTTTCCCCTTGTGTTTGGTTTCTGGATGTATATGGCTATTAAATCTCATTCTCGGCTACTATAATCTCATCTGAATCCTACTCCATTTTTTCTACTCCTCAAGAAAAGAAAACTTGCAGTTTGTTTCTACACTAGACATTTGAAATTCTAGCCTAAAATATCTTGGCTAAGTATCTGGGCTTAATGCATTTAGTAGGATCTGGTTTCACAGTTTTGGAAAGTACACACAAATCATTGTCCTTGAGGTCAAATTTTGCTTCCTTTTGTTGTGCAGATTATAAACGGAGTGTGGAAAAGATAATATTTTGGCTAATGACAGAATATATTTTCTTCATAGAGACAATTTGTATCTTTTCATAGAGAGCTGGTGCAGAAGTATAGTTACATATAAATCTAGGTATTTTGAACTTTCTCAAGTTGTTTGCAGCTGGATATACTCTGGGGTTTTGTTGCTTGAAAATACACCTCCACCTCTTTTTTGATGTTATACCAAAATAGCTGGAAGGAAAAATTGTCATTTCATGAACATCAGTAGAAAGTGGTATTTCATAAAAAAAAAAAAAAAAAAAAAGGTGTTGCTTCATTATCATGAGTGATTCTTTTGTTTTTTTTAAAAAAAAAAACCCTAAGCTATCTATAGATAATATGAAATTTTTATATTTTCTTTGTATTACTTCTCTTCAATTTCCACCTTTAGTAATATGTTATATTAAATATTACTTATACTTCATTTTTTGTTTTCTTGCCAAGATTAAGTGATAGCGCCTTATAGGAAAAGTATTTACTCATGGATTACTAGTTGCATGCAATTTAAAATTACATCCAGCTATGTTTTAGATGGAAATGAAATCTGGAGTTATAGGATGCTAGAGTAAGGAAACTATATTAGATTTTCAATGTGGAAGGGAATGGGTATTAAGTGAATGTTCAAAATCACCAATCAGAAAAGTCAGGAATGGAATCCAGATCTTTTTATTCTTAGACCAACACCCTTCACATTCTACCATGTTTGATTCATAAACTTGCAATAGAACTCAGAAAAGTTTCTGTTGTTGTTACAAATCAAAACAAAACAAATAGGGTATAAATATGGCAAGGGGGAGCAGTATATAAATACTATATTTTCCACACATTTTATTGTTTACAAGATAGCTTCTTCCCAGTAACTTCCCCATTTTTCAGTTAACATGCAATTAGGTCTCAATAATTTCCCTATACTGCAATCTTTTATTTAAAAAGTTAGATAGATGGATATAGATGTGTCTATGTAGATAATTATCTATATACAGATGTAACTCTTTACATATACATATGTGCATATATACACTTATACAGTGTACGCAATTATTTTCTGATAACTCCTTCTTAGTACACTCTCTTATTTAAAACAAAACAAAACAAAACAAAACAAAGGTTGACTAGCTGCGCCTAGCATGTGATGCAACACCCTATATCCCCAGTTAACCACAAAGGAATGAATTGTTTTTCAACATGACATCCACTAGAAACAACAAACCTTTTTTCATTACTCTAATTTATGAAATCTCTATTTACATTTCTGTATTCATTGTGCATGTTATTCTTCTGACTCTGCTTTTTCAATTTGTTTCTAAATTTTTTCCTTGGATTTTCCAAAATACTAATATTCTTTTCTAAAAGGAGCAATACAGCGTTGTAATATATGGGAATCACAATTTGTTCAGCAATTCCCCAATTAATGGTCACGGATTTTGTTTCAAAGCATTATTTATTTGTTTTGTAACTTAAAGTATATTACTCTGAATACTTTTGTATGTTCTGAGCTTTTCCCTCTGTCTCTTAAGATGTACCTTATGATGTAACCTAGCAATCGTATCACAACTGGACTGAAGGATAGGAATAGTTTAGTCACTTTTCTTAAAAAATTCTATATTAATTTGCAAAATTGTTCCACCTATTTAAAACTCAACAATGTGTGAGTGCTTCTAACTTCTTAAAACTACTACAACACAGACTGATTTAAACTTTTATATTCTTTGCATCTCAGCTAATGTCTCTGAGTTGTGTTAATTTGCATTTCTCTTACCAGTAAGTATATGGAACAGTTTTTAATTTGGATAATTGCATTTCTTCTCTTGAATTTTGCTATCTATCCACATATCTTTGTCAACTCTGTACATATTTTTAACTTCAAACTGAGGACAAATCCTTACCCCATTAATTGATATAGTTCTCAAACGAATAGTCTTAAAATCCCACCTTGCTCAAGTAAGTGAAGCATCTCTCATATGCCTCCAGAATAAATATGGGGGAGGAGCCAAGGTGACGGAGTAGAAAGATACACAGACGCTTAGCTCTTACCCCACAGTGCATAAAATATCTGTAAAGAAGAACTCTCAACAAATTCTGGAGCAGCAGAAGCCACAGAACAATGGAGTGGAGGAGATTTCTATCCCAGAGAGACCTGAAAGACCGATGGGAAAGGTCTGTTGTGCACTGGACCAGGAGCAGAGCCCAGCCCTGCTTTGACCAGGCAGCACCAAGAGGAGCAGATCCGAGCAGGCTTCAGGGACAGAATGTCCAGTAGTAGAGCAGGTCCCTCAACCCACAGGTGTCAAAGGTCAGTGAGAGGGTCTTTTCGGCTGGCCAAGAGGGGAGTGGGGTGTCCCCATAACTCAGGCCCCCTCAGGAGACAGCAGTGGAGGCGGCTGCAGATAGGGGCTCCTAAAGCAGGCAGTGGCCCCCATCCATTCCTGAAGGTCTCCTTGTAAACCCCCTGAGGGAACTAAGCTCCGTGTGGTGGCGCTGCCCCTACCTGAACAGGTGAACTTAAACTCATACTGAATAGCAGCCCTGCCCCCACCGAAAGCCCCTAAGGCTTGGGAACAGCATTTGAATCTCAGACTCCAAAATCTGGCTTGGTGTAACTGGAGGCCAAGTGGTTGTGGAGAGGAAACTCAGAAGTCAAGTAACTGGCTGGGAAAATGCCGAAAAAAGGGGAAAAAATATAACCATACTTACCTTTTTGGGGGAACAGGTGTCTCCCTCCATCCTTTCAGATTAGGAAGAACAAGGCATACTGTCAGAGGAAGTCAAGGCCTCTGCCCCAAAGGGAACTTAAAATGGGCTCAGACAATAGAAGACCTCAACAAACAAGTTAGCAGCTTACTAAAGGAGAACTAAAAAAATGCTGAGGTAAATAACAGCTTTAAAAAGAGGCTAACTCAATTGGAAAAAGAGGTGCAGAAAGCCAACGAGGAGAAGGAGGTTTTAAAAAGCAGAATATGTATGAATATCTCTGAAATGTACTCATGTTATAGTAGTAATATATAATGCCCATTACATAATATATACTAAAAGATGAGACAAATAATGCAATGAAAACTATTTTAGGGGGTGGAGCCAAGATGGTGTAGTAGAAAGATGGACCTTGATGTATCTTTCCCACCATAGCTGATAAAATACCTGTAAAAAATGACTCTAAACAAATTCTAGAGCAGCAGAAGCCACAAAATGACAGAGCAAAAGAGACTTCCAGTCCAAGATAGCCTGGAAGGCTGACAGGAAAAGTGAATATTACTAGGCTCAGATCAGAGAGCAGCCTAAACTTGGCCATGAGGCCTGGAACAGACAGGACAGGAGCAGGCTTCAGGGCATAGAATTTGTGTCCCAACTGCAGTTCCCAGATTTCTCAACCCAAAAAAGCCAAAGATATCTTCAAAGATCAGTGAAAAAACTCTAACCTGGGTGAGAAGGAATCATTCTGTGACCCTAGCCCCAGCCGCAGGGTGACAAAAGCCACTGCAGTATCAGCATCCACTTTTGGAGCCCTCCACCTATTGACCTTGGGTAAGCTGAGTAGCTCGTCTAGGTCTCAGTCCTGAGTGGCAGTCCTGGGGTGAGGAGGAGCACTGGCATGGTAGAGTGGGTGATGACAGTGGAGAGGGAATCTTACTCACAGATCTTAGGCAGAAAAGCTTGTGGTTGCTCTCAGACAAGAGTACAATCCAGGAGAGGAGTGAACTCCTCTCCCTTTATTGTCACACCTTAGAGGAAGTGAGAAATTACAGGTCCCAAGTGTACACCCTCTGCTTGACAAAAGATTCAAAAATCAAGTAACTGGCTGGAAAAATGCCAAAAAAAAGGGAAAAATAAGACTATAGAAGGTCACTTTCTTGGTGAAAAAGTATTTTCTTCCATTCTTTAAGATGAGGAAGAACAAAGAATACCATCAGAGGAAGATATCAAAGTCAAGACTTTTACATCCAAGGCTTCCAAAAAAATATGCAGTGGTCTCAGGCCATGGAAGAGCTCAAAAATAATTTTAAAAATAAAAGAAGGGGGGCAGAGCCAAGATGGCGGAGTGAAAGCAACGACTCACCTAAGCTCCTGGAAAAACTCCTCTGGATATATCTTGGGGGAGAGTCTGACCAGACTTTGGAGGTGTAAAATCCAGTGGGTGACGGACTTTGATGGATTCGGAGTCCAGGCTGGACCGGAGAGTCCACGGGAGGGATCTGTTCCGCGGGGGTAAGACCCCGGCGCACAGCACAGCGCGGTCGGCGCGGCAGGGCGGAGGGGACCAGAGGAGCCCGAGAGTGGCAGGCGAGACCAGAGGAGCAGGAGATAAGCCAGGCCGAGCCGGTGAGAGCCGCTGAGTGCCAGACATCAGCGCAGCAGTCCTTGAAATATTCAGCCTGAAGACGGACTTCGGTGGGTCACTACTTGAACTTCCAGGAACTGGGATGGCAGAGTGATCAGTAAGTGCTCTCTCCTCCCCCCTGATGACCCTGAGGGAACCATAAAATTCTTCCCCAGATTAATCCTGGATCAGTGGGAACAGCAGAAGGGGGCGGGTGGTCTCATAACACCAGAGGCTGGAAAAGTGGCAAAGGGGGATTCTTCCTACTGTGGTGGAGGCGATCGGGAGGGACAGACGACCCAGGGCAGAGAAAATTCGCACTGAGACCCAGGCAAGCCTCAGAGCCGGGAGACGAGCCCAAGGAGGGGCGGGAACACGCGTTAGCTTCTAGGCGTGCCCCAGCCCTCCAGGGGAAAAGGGAAGACAATAGGGAAGCTGGGATTACCATCCCCTGACCTTGCCTTTGCCTCAAGTCAGCTGAGGAGATAGCCTGAGACCAGACCACACCTCCCACACACCTAACAAGCTAACGCCAGGGTTGATCGGGGAAACAAAAAACAAAAGCCTGCTTTTAGCCTAGACACACATCAGCTCAACTTAAAGATCTGTACCTTCTGACTGAAAGAACCAAAAGCTACAACACTCAGCCAACATCATGAATCGGAAAAAGCAGACGAAAAGTGAAAAAACCATAGAATCTTTCTATGGGGATAAGGACCAAAACACAAACACCAAAGAGGTTAGAGCTGAGACTGTACTTCCATCTGAAACCTCAGATGGGACTATGAATCTCTCGCAAGCACAACTAGATTACCTGGAACGTCTGAAGAAGGATATAAAAGAAAAACTGGCCAATGATTTTAAAACTATAAAAAAAGAATTCACTGATGAGAACATCACCCTGAAAAAGAAAATTGAAGAAATGGAAAAGGAAGTTCAAAAATTAACTGGAGAGAATAATTCCCTAAAAGGAAGAGCTAATCAAATGGAAAAGGAAACCCAAAACCTAATTGGGAAAATTGATCAGATGGAAAAGGAAAGCCAAAACCTAACTGGTAAAATTGGTCGAATGGAAAAAGAAGTACAAAAATTAAATGGAGAAAATAGCTCCTTAAAGGGAAAAATTGGTCAGATGGAAAAGGAGATGGAAAAGCTAACTGAAGAAAACACTACGATGAAGATTAGAATTGGGTAAGTAGAAACTAATGACTCAATGATTCAACAAGAATCAGTCAAACAAAATCTAAAGAATGAAAAGATAGAAGAAAATGTAAAATATTTATTTGGAAAAACAACTGACCTGGAAAACAGATCCAGGAGAGAAAATCTAAGAATTACTGGCCTGCCAGAAACCCATGATGAAGAAAAGAGTCTGGGCAATATCTTCCAGGAAATCATCAAGGAAAACTGTCCAGAAGTACTAGACTCAGAGGGCAAAATCGTCATCGAAAGAATCCACCGTTCCCCTCCCGAAAGGGATCCCAACCTCAAAACCCCTAGAAATATAGTTGCCAAATTCCAGAGCTATCAAGTGAAGGAGAAAATACTACAAGCAGCCAGAAAGAAACAACTCAAATATCAAGGACACACAGTCAGGATCACACAGGACCTTGCAGCTTCTGCATTAAAAGATCGAAAGAATTGGAACCCAATATTCCGTAAGGCAAAGGAGTTGGGACTTCAACCAAGGATCAACTACCCAGCAAAGTTCAGCATAACATTTCAGGCAAGGAGAAAGTCATTCAACGAAATAAGGGATTTCCAGAGCTTCCTGACCAAAACACCAGAACTCAATAGACAATTGGATCTTCAAATGCAGGTCTCCAGAGAATCATAAAAAGGTAAACAGAGGGGAAAAAACCAAAACAAAAACTTGCTACTCAATTAGGGCAAATTGTTTACCTCCCTATAAGGGAAGATGATACCTGTTAATCTTGAGAACTGTGCAGCTATTATGATAAAAGGGATATATGTAGAGGGAACGGGCATAAAGTAAATGATGTCATGTCAAAAATATGATTTAAGTTTGAGAAGGGAATGTAATAGGAGGTGTGGAAAGGGGGAAGCAGAAAATGGCAAATTATATCACAGGAAGAAGTACAAAACTATAGTAGAGGGAAGGAGGGGAGGGAGATGAGCATTGTTTGAGAGGTACTCTCATCTGATTTGTTCAAAGGAGGGAACAATAATCTTAAGTAGATAAGCCTAACTAGCTCTATAGGTAGTAGGAGAGGAAGGGGGAAGAAAGGGGAGGGTGGCTAAAAGGGAGGAAAGAAGCAATAAGAGTAAAGGGGAGTAAAAGGGAGGGGGGCTAAAAGAAGGAGGGGAAGGCTGCAGGAGGAGGGGGAGAAAAGTGAATACTATTGAGGAGGGGAAGGGAGACGGGAGAGCTAAAAGCACAAATGGTGGAAAAGAGGTTGGAGGGAAATACACAGATTGTAATCATAACTGTGAATGTGAATGGAATGAACTCTCCCATAAAACGAAGACGGATAGCAGAATGGATTAAAAGCCATAATCCAACAATATGCTGCTTACAAGAAACACATTTGAAACGGGGGGATACACATAGGATAAAGGTCAAAGGATGGAGCAGAATATATTGTGCTTCAGCTCATGTAAGAAAGGCAGGAGTAGCAATCCTAATCTCAGACAAAGCAAAAGCAGAAATAGATCTAATCAAAAGGGATAAGGATGGAAACTATATCCTGCTAAAAGGCACCATAGACAATGAAGCAATATCATTACTAAACATGTATGCTCCAAGTGGTATAGCATTCAGATTCTTAGAAGAGAGGTTGGGGGAGTTGAAGGAAGAAATTGATAGCAAAACTATACTAGTGGGGGACCTCAACCTCCCCTTCTCTGAACTCGATAAATCCAACCTCAAAAGAAACAAGAAAGAGGTTAAGGAGGTAAATAAAACTCTGGATAAGGTAGATATGATAGATCTTTGGAGAAAATTAAATGGGAATAGAAAGGAATATACTTTTTTCTCAGCGGTACATGGAACATTTACAAAAATTGACCATGTACTAGGACATAAAAATCTCACAATCCAGTGCAGAAAGGTAGAGATAATCAATGCATCCTTTTCAGATCATAATGCATTAAAAATTACATGTAATAAAAGGCCATGGAAAGAGAAATCAAAAATCAATTGGAAGCTAAATAATCTAATTCTAAAGAAGGGTTGGGTTAAAGAAGAAATCATAGAAACAATCAACAATTTCATTCGAGAGAATGACAATAGTGAGACAACATACCAAAACTTATGGGATACGGCAAAAGCAGTTATTAGGGGAAGTTTTATATCTCTGAATGCTTACATAAATAAAATAGAGAAAGAGGAGATCAATGACTTAGGCTTGCAGTTGAAAAAGCTAGAAAAAGAACAAATTGAAAATCCCAAAGTAAATACCAAATTAGAAATACTGAAAACCAAAGGAGAGATTAATAAAATTGAAATTAAGAAAACTATTGAATTAATAAATAAAACCAATAGTTGGTTTTATGAAAAAACTAATAAAATTGATAAACCTTTGGTCAATCTGATTAAAAAAAAGAAAGAAGAAAACCAAATTACTAATATTAAAAATGAAAGGGGTGAACTCACCTCCAATGAGGAGGAAATTAAAACAATAATTAGAAACTACTTTGCCCAACTTTATGCCCACAAATTCGATAATCTAAATGAGATGGATGAATATTTTAAAAAATACAAATTGCCCAGATTAACAGAAGAGGAAGTTGATTACTTAAACAACTCCATCTCAGAAAAAGAAATTGAACAAGCCATCAATGAACTCCCTAGGAAAAAATCTCCAGGGCCAGATGGATTCACAAGTGAATTCTATCAAACATTTAAAGAACAGTGAATTCCAATACTACATACACTATTCTTGAAAATTGGGGAAGAAGGAGTCCTCCCAAATTCTTTCTACGATACAAATATGGTTTTGATACCCAAACCAGGAAGAGACAAAACAGAGAAAGAAAATTATAGACCAATTTCCCTAATGAATATAGATGCAAAAATTTTAAATAAGATTCTAGCAAAACGAATACAGCATCTTATCACGAGATTAATACATTATGATCAGGTAGGATTCATACCAGGACTACAGGGCTGGTTCAATATTAGGAAAACTATTAGCATTATCGATCACATCAACAACAAAGCTAACAAAAACCACATGATTATCTCAATAGATGCAGCAAAAGCTTTTGACAAAATACAACATCCATTCCTGCTAAAAACATTGGAGAATGTAGGAATAAAGGGAACTTTCCATAAAATAATAAGCAGTATCTATCTAAAACCTTCAGCAAGCATTATATGCAATGGGGATAAGCTAGATGCATTCCCAATAAGATCAAGGGTGAAACAAGGTTGTCCATTATCACCACTATTATTTAATATGGTACTAGAAATGTTAGCTGTAGCAATTAGACAAGATAAACATATCCAAGGAATTAAAATAGCCAAAGAAGAAACTAAGTTATCACTCTTTGCAGATGATATGATGATTTACCTAGAGAATCCCAGAGATTCAAGTAAAAAATTACTAGAATTAATAAACAACTTTGGCAAAGTTGCAGGGTACAAAATAAACCCACACAAATCTTCTGCATTCCTATATATTAGCCACAAAGTCCAACAGCAAGAGATAGAAAGAGAAATCCCATTTAAAGTTAGGGTAGACAGTATAAAATACTTAGGAGTCTACCTGCCAAAACAAACCCAGGGATTATATGAACACAATTACAAGACACTTTTTGCACAAATAAAGTCAGATTTAAGTAAGTGGAAAAACATTAGTTGCTCATGGGTAGGCCGTGCTAATATAATAAAAATGACAATTCTACCCAAATTAATATACTTATTTAGTGCCATACCAATTAAACTATGAGACAATTACTTTCTAGAGCTGGACAAAATAATATCAAAATTCATTTGGAAAAACAAAAGGTCCAGAATATTAAAGGGACTAATGAAAAGAAATGCTTGGGAAGGTGGCCTAGCGCTACCAGACCTCAAACTGTACTATAAAGCAGCAATTATCAAAACCACTTGGTATTGGCTAAGAAACAGAGAGGTAGACAAGTGGAATAGACTTGGCACTCAAGATGCAGTAGGCAAGGAATATAGCAACCTTCTGTTTGATAAACCCAAGGACCCCAGCTTCTGGGATAAGAACTCATTGTTTGACAAACATTGCTGGGAAAACTGGATAACAGTGTGGCGGAAATTAGGCATAGACCCATACCTGACACCGTACACAAGAATAAAGTCCAAATGGGTGCATGATTTAGGTATAAAGATTGATACCATGAATAAACTGGAGAAGCAAGGAATAGTGTATTTATCAGATCTATGGAGATGGGAAGAATTCTTTACTAAAGGAGAGATAGAATGCATTATGAAATGCAAAATGGATAACTTTGATTACATTAAACTGAGAAGTTTTTGCACAACCAAACCCAATGCAACCAAAATCCGGAGGGATGTAGTAAATTGCGAAAGAATTTTTACAGCTAAGCTCGGGGATAAAGGCCTCATTTCTAGAAAATATAGAGAACTGATCCAAATGTACAATCATACAAGTCATTCCCCAATTGATAAATGGTCAAAGGATATGAACAGGCAATTTTCAGAGGAAGAAATTAAAGCTATCTATAATCATATGAAAAAATGCTCTAAATCACTATTGGTTAGAGAGATGCAAATCAAAACAACTCTGAGGTACCACATCACACCTATAAGATTGGCAAACATGACAGAACAAGAAAATGATAAATGCTGGAGAGGATGTGGGAAAGTTGGAACACTAATTCATTGTTGGTGGAGCTGCCAGCGCATCCAACCATTCTGGAGAGCAATTTGGAACTATGCCCAAAGGGCTACAAAAATGTGCATACCCTTTGACCCAGCAATATCGCTACTAGGACTATATCCCCAAGAGATCGTAAAAATGGGAAAGGGTCCCACATGTACAAAAATATTTATAGCAGCACTCTATGTAGTTGCCAAAAACTGGAAGTCAAGGGGATGTCCATCAATTGGGGAATGGCTGAATAAATTATGGTATATGAATGTAATGGAGTACTATTGTGCCATAAGAAATGATGAACAAGAAGACTTCAGAGAGGCCTGGAAGGACTTATATCACCTGATGCTGAGTGAAAGGAGCAGAACCAGGAGAACTTTATGCACAGCAACAACCACAGTGTGTGAGAGTTTTTTCTGGTAGACTTAGATTTTTGTAATAACACAAGAACTTCTTACCAAAAAAAAAAAAAAATCCCAATGGAGGATCTCAAGGCAAAATGCCTGCCACACTCAGAGAGAGAAATATGGAAGTCACTCACATATTGTAGCAGATCATGTTTGTGTATGTGTATGTGTTTGTGTATCATGTTCTGATTTGTTATACGATTTCTTTCATTTATCTTAGTCTGACTACATAGCATGACTATAGTGAAAATATACTCAATAGGAAAGTGTATGTAGAATCTATACAGAATTGTATGCAGTCGTGGGGAGGGAGGGGGGGAGTGGGGGGTAGGTAGGGGGGATAAAATCACAATTGTATGGCAGTGACTGTTAAACATTACAAAATAAAAAAAAAAGGAGAAAAAAAAATCAAAGAAGAGAGGTGAAGGAAAAATTGGGAAGGAACATAGGAGTGATGCAGGAAAATCATGAAAAACGAGTCAACAGCTTGCTAAAGGAGACTCAAAGAAATGCTGAAGAAAATAACACCTTTAAAAATAGACTAACCTAAATGGAAAAAGAGGCCCAAAAAGCCAATGAGGAGAAGAATGCTTTGAAAAGCAGAATTAGCCAAGTGGAAAAGGAGGCTCAAAAGCTCACTGAAGATAATAATTCTTAAAAATTTGAATGGAGCAGATGGGAGCTAATGACTTTTTGAGAAACCAAGAACTTATAAAACATCACCAAAAGAATAAAAAATAGAAGGCAATGTGAAATATCTCATTGGAAAAATAACTGATCTGGAAAATAGATCCAGGAGAGATAATTTAAAAACTATTGGTCTACCTGAAAGCAATGATCCAAAAAGAGCTTAGACATCATCTTCCAAGAAATTATCAAGGATCCTGCCACTTCCCTGATATTCTAGATCCAGAGCGTAAAATAGAAATCGAAAGAGTTCACTGATCAACTCCTGAAAAAGACCCCAAAAGGAAAATTCCTAGGACTATTGTAGTCAAATTCCAGAGTTCCCAGGTCAAGGAGAAAATACTACAAGCAACCAGAAATAAACAATTCAAATATTGTGGGCATACAATAAGGATAACACAGGATTTATTAACTTTTACACTAAGGGACTGAAATGTTTGGAATATGATATTTCAGAAGTGAAAAGAGATAGCCTTAAAACCAAGAATCACCGACCCAGCAAAAATGAGTATAATACTTCAGGGGATAAGTGGAATTTCAGTGAAGTAGAAGACTTCCAAGCATTTTAGTTGAAAAGACCAGAGCTCAGTATAAAAACTGACTTTCAAATAGAAGGATCAAGAGAAACATGAAAGAGTAAACAGGAAAGAGAAGCCTTAAGGAATTCATTAAAATTGAACTGTTTACATTACTACATGGAAAAATGTTATTTGTTACTCATGAGACAGTTTTCCGTATTAGGGCAGGGAACGTATATATTGTTCACCACACACACACACATATATACATATATGTATATATATAGACACATATACACACACATATATGTAGGTGTGTATGGATATGTATATACGTGTATATTATATTTCTGTAGGTATGTATATGTACATGTGTGTCTGTGTATGTGTAGTTGAATGTATATGTGTATACGTGTATGTATGTATATATGTATACATACATGCATACATAGAGACAGAGGGCACATGGTGACCTGAATATGAAGGAAGAATATCTAAAAAAATAAATAAAATTTACTGTTGACTGGAATTTACTAGGACCATGAGAAAGGGAGAGGTAGAATATAGCGAATCATCTCACTTACAAGAAGGAAGAAGGAGCTTCTATAATGGAGAGGAAGAGGGGGGAGATAAAAGGAAATAATTGAGCCTCACTCTCATGGACTTTGGCTTAAAGAGAGAATAACACACACTCAATTGGATATGGAAATCTATTTTGCCCTACAGGAAGAGAAGGCAGAAAGGTATAGAAGAGGGAAGATGATAGAAGGGATAGCAAATTGGCCAAAGTGATAATCAGAAGCCAACACTATTGTGCGAAGATGGGTCAAGGGAAAGAATGGAATAAATGAAGGGCCTGATAGGATAGAGGGAAATGTAATTAGTCTTTTACAATATAAATAGTATGGAAGTTCTTTGTGTTGTTAAACATGTATGACCCATATTGAATTGCCAGATTTCTCAATGAGGGTGGGTGGGGAGGGAGAGAATATGGGACTCAAAGGTTTAAGAATGAATGTTAAAATTATTTTGCATGTAATTGAAAATTAAACTATACAGGCAATGGAGTATACATATCTGATTTGCCCTAGAGGAAAATGCAGGGGAGGAGGGACGGAAGAAGTGTGGGTAATAGAAGGGAGTTTACACTGGAGGAAGGGGTGGATGGAGTGTATGCTCTCCCGGGGTCGGGGGTGGGGAGAAATGGTGTGAAAATTTTGAATTCAATTTCTGGTGGAAGTGAATGTTAAGAACTGAAATATAAATCAATTATATATTTAAAAAAGAAGAATCTTTTAAGTATTTTACTCTAGTAATGATATTAAAATACTTTTTGACCTTGAGATCAATATAATTTAATGTGTTCTGCTACTTTAGGTTCCTCAATACCCATATATGTCCATGAGAATTCCAGTGGAGATAGAATACTTTCAAATAATAACTTTAAAAATTATTTTGTTATTCTGATAAATATGACTAGGTAGATGGATGAATTTCTTCTGAAAATAATTTTAATTGAAGTTAAATGCAACAATTCATAGTAGAACATAACAGTCAATGAACTTGATGACTTTTCACGTGTCATGATTCTTTTTTTTTTTCAGATGCCATACAGGCAACGTGGGAAAAACTAAAACAAGCAAAAGTGAATTTTCACTGATTTCATCTCAACAGAATATCTTAAATAAAACCTATTCATATAATTATTTTTATACATGTCTGAATAATGGATGATGTCATCTTTCATGTTTTATTCATGCTTGTATATTTTGGCTTTCTTTTTTTTATATGAGCATGAGAAACAACAGGATGATCAAATTGACCAAGTCTGTTTGTACTTTAGAATGCATAGTTTAGAAGCACAATAAGGCTGGAAAGGTAGCTTGTTGCCAGGTTGCAAAGAGCTTTAAATGACAAGCAGAGTTCAGTCAAAAACTACTATAGTTTATTGATTGAGGTGTTGACAGAGTAACCTAGTTCCTTCTCCGCTTCTTCACTTTTCTTACACTTTAATATCCAGTGACACTAACTTTCATAAGGTCAGAAAGCAGATTAAGAGCCCATTGCAGTTGCCCATGTGAAAAAGAACTCATGAGGAATTGGACTAGGGTGGTTTCTGCGATAGAGAGAAGCAGATGGAGTGAGACTAAGTTTAAAGTAGATACAATAGTATTTGGTAACTGAGGGGATGGGGTTGTGATTGAGAATGAGGAGTTAGGTGTGAAACTGAGGTTTTGAAATTGAATTACTGGAGATTACCATATCTGGGCAACATAGCTGGGCCTGGTGTCCCTTATCAGCAGAAATTCCCTCGATCTTTCCTTGCTCTGAAGTTTGATTCCCCACACTAGTTGAGAGGTAAAGATTCCCACGGATGAGGCCACGGCTACCTCCCAACGCAGCTGGCCCCTAGGGCTTACCACTTCCTGTTTAAATGGGACTAGCCTGGAGCTGTGTACACTTGACAGGGACTAAACATCAGTCCTGGGATTTTTCTTCTATTCTTCTCTGATTGTCTCAGAAGGACCTCAGTTATGCCCCAATTCTTGCTTATTTTTACCACTTTATGTTCACCCTTAGGAACTATTTTGTCTTATTTGTGGGGGAAATCTGTAGAGCTTGGAATTTTCGGATCTATTCCTCCTTCTTCGCAGAATTCCCTCGCCCTGTTTCTTACTTTGGCATTTTTTTCACCCTCAGGAGCCATATTCTTAGAAAGAATAATTCAAGATGAAGCTCATTTTATGTGGCAGAGAATGAAAAGGCCTTATTTGAATCCAAAACCTTACACTCAGCACCTTCTTATGCATGGCTTTTGCTTTGAGCTAATAAGCCCTCCGGTTATCACAGTAAAAGAAAACGTATTATTAGGGACGATGATTTTGAATAGATAGTACTTCATACCTGAACTCCTTTCTGGGGGCCTATGGGAGATCCCATTTGTCATAATTAAAAATGGGATTTGATGTAATTTCTAAGGTTATTTTTGATTCCGAAGAGCTATAATTTGAATAAAGGAAGTGAGGTTATAAGTAAAATAGCTTCAGTTGCTCTCAGATTTATGAGAAAGGTATACACAACTTTTGACAACTTTCCTTGATGAGTAGTCATCACACTCTCTGTTCTTCTGAATTTTTTTTCTTTTATTACTGCACTGAAAGGCTAGCATTTTATTGTGAATTGCTCCATTCTCTTTCTGCACTGCAAAATCTAATCTAATATTATATTAGAAAAAAGACAACCATATACAGATAATTGTATTTGCATCTTGAATGTAGAGTGAATTAAGCATTGAAATAAAACAATGCCAGTGGCTGAGCCTTACCTTTTCAGGAAAAACAAAACAAAACAAAAAAAAGAAAAAACTTTTTGTTCTGTTTCCCTAAACTACTTCACTGAGAATCCTTATTATACCTCAATCTTGTTTTGGGCATTTTTTTTTTTCATCTAGTCAATTAAGATCCTTATGCATAGGGACAATGCTATATGTGTGTGTATATGTGTGTGTATACACACGTATATATATATATATATATATATATATATATATATATATATATATATATATATATATATATATATATATATGTGTGTGTATATATATATGTATATGTATATGTGTGTATACATGTATATATGTATATATGCACACATGTACTATATGTACACACATACAAACATATATATTGTCCAAAACACATAGAACCTAGCAAAATGTTAAATTCAAAATAGTTGTTCCATAAATAACTATAGATTGACTGCTCAATTTGATAAAGCCAAGGTTCTTACTACAATAAAGTTTCTGACTCACAACTACAAGCATCATACTAAATATTAAGCAGGTGATGGTACACTGAATAGATTGCTGGGATTGCATTCAGGAAGACCTAAGTTCAAATTTAACATGAGACATTTTCTAGCTGTGAGACTTTGGCCAAGTCACAAGACTGCTGTTTCCCTCTGTTTCCTCAAGTACAAAAATGCGATAATAACAAGACGACATCTTAGAACTGTTGTTACGATCAGAGAAGATAATATCTGTAAAGCACTTAAGACAATGCCTGACACATAATGAGCTAAATAAATGCTTATTCTTTTCTTTTTCCTCTGTCCACCCTGACTCTATAAATATATATTAGGTATTACTATGAGTCAGATACAATGTAAGGTATTGAGGATCCAAGTACAAAGAATGAAACAATATGTATTCTCTTTCATACAGTAAGACAAATAAGTGTAAGCAGAATACATATTATATGTACACATACATGTATATTAAATATTAATTAAAACAAGATACTAATGAGGGCATTAGCATGAGTAAAAAGGAGAAAAGGTGTTTGTGCTGTGTGCTTTAAAAGCAGATAAAAGTTATATGAAGCAGAGGTGAGGAGCTAGTGAATTCCTAACGTGGGAGGTGTTGGTGCAATGGTAGAACCATAATATATAGAATGACACATATGAGGAACAGAAATAAGTTTGCTGGGACCATGGAGTAAATAAAGAAAAATAATACAGAATGAAACTGGAAGTATAGGTAGGAACCAGGTTACAAAGGGCTTTAACATTCAGACAGAGAACTTTATATTTAATTCTACAGGTAATAAAGAGATGCTAGAGTGGAAGAAAAGGAATATGTAATGGAATAAAAAAGATACATTGAGGCCAGACTATGGAGAGCTTTAACAACTAAATGGAAAAGTTATTATTTTATCCTGGAGGCAATAAACACTAAACTTTATTGAGTAGGAGAATGACTCTGAAGAAAGAAAAAAAATAGCTCATTTGCCCTTTTAAATATACTTGCAACCTACAATGACAATGATGAATTGCAAGAATGTTAATAATGTCATAATTATAGGTACAAGACAAGAGAGAAAATGAACCTCTGCAACAACATCTGAAATGATTTCTAATGGTGAATTTTATTTGTTTTTATTATTCATTTGGTTTTCTAATAACATGAAATATCAAGAATGTTGAAATAAGGCTAATATAACCAACTTATATAATTAAATTTCTTTATTTTTATTTGTCCACATTCTGGATTTATTTTACATTAACATTTTAGGAAATACCTTTTTGCTGGAAAGCATCTAAATAAAAGATTCACTTACTGTCAATATATTGATCTTGGTGTGAAGCATCTTACTGATATTCTTAATTCATGCATCTGTAATGAAACACAAGATTTTTGGGGATGCTAGTAAACATTGATGAACTACTTATTTACTGCACCAGAATTTATTATTCAAAGAAGCACCGATTTATCCATCAGAAAGATATTACAAATTTCTTATTTTGTCAGGCAACATACATGTTGTGGGTTTTTATATGATTACAAATTTACCTCACCAAGTGATTCCATGTTTTAAATCATAAGTTTAATAATAAACCCTGTATAATCACTGTCTCTGGATTTGGAAGTCTAATATTTGGGAATATTAGTAATCAAAAGAAATTAATTCCCCTTAAAAATAATGAAATCATTAAAAACAGAAGTAAAAGGGGAAAAAATGACCAGTGTGGAAGTATAAAGCAACATCCCCAGGGCCATCTCCTTGTATTTCAAAGATATACAGTGTATATATATATATTTAGGGTATATGTTTGTGTATGTATAGGAAATCTATCTTCTGATTACATTATATATAGAAGTATATATATATGTGTGTATATATATATATATATATATATATATATATATATATATATATATATATATATATATATATATACGTGCCTATACATTTACTTGTAGAATGTATCCATCTTTTATTTACATCTGACATAAAAATGGAAACTTATCAATGTATATTATATAAATATGAATATATGGATACATCTGATAAAAACATTAATACATAACTAAATAGAAGATGGATCTATCTCTACATATATAATAAAATTTTCTGTAGATACACATCAAGAGATATATAGATATAAACATCTTTTACACATATAGACATATGCATGTATTTATTTGTATCCATAGATAAATTGATACATGCATATATATCATCTTCAATATGTGTGTTTATACATACATACACACATATGTACCACTTCTTGACAGAAGATGATTCTAGGGAGATGGAAGGCATAATAATTGTGTTTAAGTATTTGAATGCCTGTCATGTGAGAAAGAACTAAACTTGTTTTGTTTGGCCCCAAAACATAGTAGAAAGAGTATGTTTCGATGATAGTTGTAAATAAGTAAATTTAGGCTTGATGTGGAGAAAAACAAAATAAAAAAGTCTATTAACTGAAGTTTTCCTAAAGCTCTGGGGGCCTTGAGACCACATGTGGCCTTCTAGGTCCTCAGGTGTAGCCTTTTAACTGAGTCTGAGTTTAAGGGAACAAATCCTTTTATTAAGGGGGTTTGTTCTGTGAAGTTTGGATTCAATCAAAAGGTCGCAGTTGACCTAGAGGATCACATGTGGCCTTGAAGCCACAGGTTCACCACCTCTGAAGTGGTTGTTTACTTTGACGTTTTATCATTTACCAAAATCCAGATTCTTCTTCAGTTGCGTCATCTTCTGAGTTATAATATATCATTAATAGTTTCTCTGCAACTGTGTAGAGGTCTCTTTATCACAAAATCCCTGTTTATAACTTCTTTCTTCATGGTTATGAAATGTCTTTGCATGGCCCTTACATTTCTTTGGGGCTGTCTAATAAAGTGACGTGTTGCCCAATCTTTCAAAAAGTGTCTATAGGATGATTTTCTTTAGGTCTGCTGTCTTGTGTGTTCACTGGTCACGACAATATACTTGAGTATTATAATGCTACTTGTTTCAGTTAAGATTTTTCTGCAACAAAGGTCATGATATCCTTCAAATTATCTTTCTGCTGATAGTCCAGTTCTGAATCTCTTTGTGTTCTCTTTCTTCTGAGACTCCCAAGCACAAATTCATAGGCAAAAATAGTTATTATCCAAATATTGGCATTTATTATTTCAAATCTATGGTATTATTTCTGGTAGATTTGTATATAAGCACTGGAAATGCCACATGATGAGTTCACTGAACCTTCTGGTTCAGTGCCAAGATCCCCAATATGTTCAAAAGTGTGTTATTGAAATGTTCTTGTGCTTTCCCTGAGGGATAGAAGATTTGGTTCCTTTTTTTCCTTCTTGCCAAAGCAAAAATATCCTTAAGTAGTTTACACTCAAAATCTCTTCCTTGGTCAAAACCATATATATATATATATATATATATATATATATATATATATATATATATATATATATATATATATGTATGTATATGGAAAAAAATTCTTGAGTAATACTTTAGCAATTCTCGAAGTTTTCTGATTCCTATTAGGTAAGATCAAGGATACTTACAGTTATATATATATATATATATATATATATATATATATATATATATATATATATATATATATATATATATACACACACACATATATACACACATACATACATGTATATATACATACATGTATATAAATATACATGTATATATATATGTGGTTTTCTATCTCCCAACTTCTTTAGATTTCATGTTGTTTATACTCTCAATCATGTATCAATACATGTATCAATGTACCAATCATTATCTGACACTATTTTATTTAACATATTTGGCGCATCTCATGTTTTCTATCAACATATATTGACATATTGACCAGTAAATTTCTTATTAGCTCAAATGTCCTCTTTGAACCTAAGTCATTAAAATCACAATACAGTGATAACATGGCCATAGATTGAAATGCTTTAGGAAGCACCAACTGCCCCCATACTACATTTTGGATTAATAACAAACTGAAACAACGCTCCATTTCTTAGATGTAGCTTCTGCCATTGGTTATCTATTACTTATTAAGATGCTTTCTAAGGAATGAAGTTTGAGTCTCTAAGGATATTCCTTTGCTCCATGTCATATAATATTCCATAAAATTTTATAATGTAATTGTTGATACCATCACTCCTCAAAGGATGACTGATGCATATATAATTGGGATAACATAACAAAAGTTCCCTTCTGCTGATGAGTCCCACCCTGGGATGAGGCTTAAGTTCTCAGCTGTACTTCCATTAGACTGTAGTTCATTTCTCTAAGTATTACAAAGAGCTTTCAGCCCTTATAGCTTATACAGGTGTCACCAAAGCTTTGGATTCATGTGGGAAATAGGAAAGAACTTTTGAGACTATATTAATTTCCCCTAGCCAACAATATATATTAAACTCAAGTGGCAACTTCTCTGATACATAGATCTAACTTGACACTGGTTATAATATGTGGTAATGAATTATTGTTTTCCGTACTTTAAATATAGCCCTATATAATAGTCTTAATTTCTCAGTGTACTTCAAAACCAGTTACCCATATGGGATACCAGTTTTCCCTGTGATTTAAGCCTTCTACTACTAAATATAATAAGTTTCTAGTATACTGATAGCATACTGATCCATCTTATTTCTCTTGCTCTGTATCTGAGGGTTGCCAAACAATAGATCTTTCACGTTTTTTTTTCCTATTCTTCCACTATGAGAATATCAAAACAATACTGAACTCTGTGATGATGCCTTTAATTAACGGTTCATTCAAATAATTTTGAAAACATAAAGATATCTTTTTAAATCTCTTTATTTAAATATGAGAGTTGTTGAATTGTTTTTACACATATTCTACAGTCTTTTCAAACAATGAGAAGACACTGGTCCTTGAAATTCGTTTCCTGTTCAAAGGATCCCTTAAGTTCTTTGATACTGATCGGTCATTAAAATTCAAGTTTTGTGAATCCGCTCCCCTTTTATGTCACAATTAATCTCGCTTTTCCATGGATTTTTGAAGACAAGCTGTGAATGATTAGCTATCAAGTCCTATTTTGCTATCCAAATTAGAATTCTCATTTGTTTTTAACAGATTTAAATTGGTCTCAATCAATGCTAATAGATCAGAGATATTATTTGGATTGTCAAGAGTCATAAGGCCCATAATTCCCAGTTATATCCCAAAATTATTTAAGGAACACTCAGCTCATATAGATGAATGAGTATTATTACCTATCCCACAATTCCCTTTCCCTTGTTTAGGATGAAAAGGTAACTTTTGGAAACATCTTTGAAAGGAGATTTTCCTTAGGTCTGACTCAAATAGAATTGTCACTTATGACCTCCTATACAATGCAATAGAACATTATCTATTTTAAACCAGTCATATTAAATGGGGAACATTTTAAGTTTGTAAAGTTTTGCAGCCAACCACTCTCTAATCATATACATATTTCCTTTTGGCAATACATGGGAATTCATCCTTCGGTATTTTAACATCAGATTCTCAGATATAGTCCATGTTTATTAATGATGATAATTTCACCTTATATTGTATGCATTATGTATAAATTAGGTCAAATCAATGAGCATTTATTAGGCATCTACAATGTTCAAGGCAGTGTAATGAGTGCTGGGAACATAAAGAAAGGAAGAAAGAAAGAAAGAAAGAAAGAAAGAAAGAAAGAAAGAAAGAAAGAAAGAAAGAAAGAAGGAAAGAAAGAAAGAAAGAAAGAAGAAAGAAAGAAAGGAAGAAAAAAGAAAGAAAGGAAAAAAGAAGAGAAAGAAGAGGAAAGAAAGAAAGAAAGAAAAGGGGAAAGAAGAAAAGAGAAGAAGAAAAGAAAGGAAGAAAGAAAAAAGAAGAAAGAAGAAAAGAAAGGAAGAAGAAAGAAGGAAGGAAGGAAGAAAGAAAGAAAAGAAGGAAGAAAGAAAGAAAGAAAGAAAGAAAGAAAGAAAGAAAGAAAGAAAGAAAGAAAGAAAGAGAAAAGTCACTGTTCTCAAGGATCTCAATGTGAAGTGCATCACATAATATACTAACAACTATGCACAAGCAAAAGATACACAGAACAAATTGGGGATAATCTCACAGGAAAGGGATGAAAATTAAAGATGACACAGAAAGACTTTTTCAGGATGTGAGACTTTAGCTAATACTTGAAAGAAGTTGGGAGATAAAGATGAGGAGGAAAATAATTCTAGGCATAGGACAAAGTCAATAAAAGCACAAGAGATGGAATGTATTGTGAAAGGAAGTACAAGGAGGATGATGTCAAGTCCCTAGGTAGAGCACTTAGGAATTAGTAAAGTGTAAGAAAATTGGAATGATATAAGTGAGCCAGAACATGAAGGCTTTGAAAATTGAAACAGAACATTTAATATTTGATATTAGAGGCAGTGTAACTTATTGAGAAAGGGGAGTGACATGGCCAAACCTATACTTTAGGAAGATCATTTTGGTAGCTGAGTGAATGACAGTAATGAGTGGAGAGAAAGAAGGCAAGGATATCAAGTCAAAGAGTGAGGCAATTAG
The DNA here is from genome assembly GCF_028372415.1 of Notamacropus eugenii. NCBI lineage: Eukaryota > Metazoa > Chordata > Mammalia > Diprotodontia > Macropodidae > Notamacropus > Notamacropus eugenii. The sequence continues at coordinate 357,956,645 of NC_092874.1, read as the reverse complement.
GGCTGAGACCAGAGCAAGAGCAGGATCAGAAGAGAGAAGGGGGTGCATACCAGATATGTTGCAAAGGTAGAATCTGTAAGACTTGTCAACTTATGAAATTTAAATGTAACAAAGAGTCAGGAACTGAAGACGACTCCTAGATTTTGAAGCTGTGTGTCAGTGGATTTGGTAATATTCTAAGCAGTAATGTGGAAGGACTTTGGAAGAAAGTTAAAGAGATCAGTTTTGGACATTTTGACTTAAAGATATGTATAAGACATCCAATTCAAAATAACTACTGGGGGGGTGGGCAGAACGAAGATGGTGGAGTACAAGGACCTATCTGCCTTAACTCTACCCCCATAGTCCATAAAATACTAGTGAAATGATTCTAAACAAATTCTAGAGCAGCAGAAGCCACAAAATGACAGATTGAACCAGATTTAGAGCCTAAGACAATCTGAAAGGCTTACACCAGGCTCAGAGCAGAGCAGAGCCTGGCCAGGCCCTTCCAGCACTGCATGGACAGGACTGGAGCAGGCTTCAGGGAATGGCATCACAGTTAGCAGCTGCAGTTCCTTGATGTCTCAACCCACAAACACCAAAGACAGCTTCGAAGGTCAGTAAGAAAGCTCTTTCACCTGGGTTAAAAGAGAGCACAGTCTGGCCTCAGCCTGGGCCCCAGGAAGCAGCCACCAAGGCAGCAACTTCCACTTTTGGAGACCTCAGTCTAAAATCCCTGAAGGAATTGAGAAGCTGATCTGGGTCTCATTTCTGAGTGGCGGTCCTACCGTGAGGGGGAGCACTGGCATGGTGGAGTTGGTGGTGGCTGGGGAGAGGGATGCCTACTCCAGGTTCTGGGAAGAAAAGTTTGCTTGTGGTTACTCAGAGACCAGAGTGCAGAACAGGAGAGGAATAAACTCCTCTCTTTTGATTGTGCCAAGCTGGAGTAACTGAGAACTTACAGGTCCCTAGGGCTATCTCAGAGGACAATTGCACAAAACCTCGGAAGCCTAGAGTACCATACCCTCTACTTGTCAAAGGACTCACAAGTCAAGTAACTCTCTTGGAACATGTCCAAAAAAGGGGAAATATAAGGCTATCGAAGGTTACACTCCGGGTAAAAAGGTATTTTCTTCCATCCTTTTGGATGAGGAGAAGAAAAAAATTATCAGTTGAAGACATCGAAGTCAAGGCTTCTACATCAAAAGCCTCCAAAAAATATTCAGTGGTCTCAGGCCATGGAAGAGATCAAAAAGAATTTTGAAAATCAAGTAAGAGAGGTAGAGAAAAAATTGGGAAGAGAAATGAGAGTGATACAAGAAAAGCGAATCAACAGCTTGCTAGAGACTCAAAGCAACCTGAAAGAAAATAACACCTTTACAAAATAGAATAATCCAAATGACAAAAGAGGTCCAAAAAAACCAATGAGTAGAAGAATGCTTTTAAAAGCAGACTTGGCCAAATGGAAAAGGAGGTTTAAAAGCTCAGTGAAGAAAATAGTTCTTTAAAAATGAGAAGGAAGCAGACTGAAGCTTTATGAGAACTTTATGGGACACCAAGAAATTATAAAACAAAACCAAAGGAATAAAAAAAAAATAGAAGACAATGTGCAATATATCACTGGAAAAACAATTGACCTGGAGAACAGATCTAGGAGAGATAATTGTAAAATCTTTGGTTGACCTGTAAACCATGATAAAAAATGAGCCTAGACATTCTTTGAAGAAATTATTAAGGAAAACTGTCCTGATATTCTAGAACCAGAGGGTAGAATAGAAATGGAAAGAATACACCAATTACCTCCTGAAACAGATCCCAAAAGGAAAATTCCTAGTTATATTGAAGCCAAATTACAGAGTTTCCAGGTCAAGGAGAAAATGCTACAAGCAGCCAGAAAGAACCAATTCAATTACTGTGGAAATACAATCAGGATAACACAGGATTTATCAGCTTCTAGATTAAGGGATCGATGGGCTTGAATTATGACATTCCAGAGGTCAAAAGAGAAAGGATTAAAACCAAGAATCACCTACCCAGCAAAACTGAGTATAATACTTCAGGGGGAAAATGGAATTTCAATGAAATAGATGACTTACACTCATTCCTGTTGAAAATATCAGAACTGAATTTAAAATTTGACTTTCAAATATAAGAATCAAGAGAAACATGAAATGGTAAACAGGAAAGATAAGCTTTAAGGAACTCATTAGAGTTGAATTGTTTATATTGGTACATGGTAGGATGTTATTTTTAAGTTATGAGACATTTTACAGGATTAGGTATTAGAGGGAATAGATATATATGGGTGTGTACATACGTGCATACACATATATGTAGGTGTGTATGGTTATGAATGCATGTTTATATTATACATGTGTAGGTGTGCATATGTATATGGCTGTGTGTGTATATAAATATATACACATATTTATATATGTATATATACACATATACATGCATATATGTATGTATATATACGCATATACACACACATATATGTGTATATATATATATATATATATATATATATATATATATAGAGAGAGAGAGAGAGAGAGAGAGAGAGAGAGAGAGAGAGAGAGAGAGAGGGAGAGGGAGGGAGGGGGGAAGACAGAGGGCACAGGGTGAGCTAAATATGAAGGAGAATACCTAAAAACCTATTTTTAAGTGGAATGTATGAGGAATAAGAAAAAGGGAGAGGAGGAATGTAGCAAATCATCTCAAATAATAGAGGGAAGAAAGAGCTTTTACAATGGAGGGGAAGAGAGAGGTGATGAAAGGACATAATTGAGTCACAGTGTCATGGAATTTGGCTTAAAGAAGTATAACACACACTCAATTGGATACGGAAATCTATTTTATCCTGCAGGAAGGCAAGGGGGAAGTGGAGAGGATGGAATAAATTGAGGGCAGAATAGGACTGAGGAAAACATTTACAACTTAACTATTATGGAATTGCTTTGCATTGTTACACATGTATGACCTGTATTGAATTGTTTGTTTTCTCAATGACTCTGGTGGAGAGGGAAGGAGAGAATATGAATCTCAAAGCTTTAATAATGTTAAAAATTGTTTTAACATGCAATTAGAAATTAAGATATACAGATAATGAGGTATAGAAATCTAATTTGCCCAAAAGGAAAATCGAGAGGAAAGGGCATGGAGGAAGGATGGGTAGTAGAAGGGAAGACAGACTGTAGGATGGAGTTGATGGGGTACATGCTGTCGTGGGGTGGAGGGTGGGGAGAGATGGGTAGAAAATTTTGAATTAAAATTCTTGTGGAACTGAATGTGGAGAACTGAAAAATAAATAAATTATATATTTAAAAGAATAATTAGTTGACTGTTGGAAATAGAAAACTGGAGCTCTGGAAAGAGGTTATAATACAAGAAATATATTTTAGAATAATCTGTATGGAAGTGATGATATAATTGAGTAGATGATGGAATTTCTGTTGTTCAGTCATTTTTCTGTTGTGTACCAACTCTTTGTGACCCTATTTAAGGTTTTCTTGGCAAATATTCTAAAGTGGTTTGCCATTTCTTTCTCCAGCTCATTTTAAAGATGAGGAACTAAGGCAAGCAGGTTGAAGTGACGTACGCAGGGTCACATAGCTGATAAATGCATGAGACCAAATTTGAACACAGGATAAAATTTCCTGACTCTAGGCTTGGCATTCTATCCACTGTGACAACCAATGGAAACAATACGTGTGCATGATGTAGAAGAAGGTCGAGCAAAGGAGACTGAGGACTGATCAGGTCAGAGAATAAGGTCATAAAAGCTGGACAAAATACAATATCTGAAGGAAGAGAGTGATTAACAGTGACAAAGGCTACAGAGATGTGAAGAAGGATGAATATTAAGAACAGGTCATCACACATATACACACAGAAGTTTGTGAACATATATAAATATCAATGTCTACATGCATACACTCATGTGGATGGGTGTGTATATACATGTGTACATGTGTATGCATATATAAATACATGCATTTATACATGCATATCATATTGGCACAACACATACATGCACATGTGTTGTTGGAATGCATATAATTTAGGAAAATAATATTGATGATAACAGAGACTTCTAAATTGATTTTGGAATCAAGAAGACCTGAATCTCTTGCCATCAATCTCCAACACTTACTACTTGTGAAAACTTTGGTAACTGCTTATGGTCTTTCTACCTCAGTTTCCTCAAATATAAAATGGTAATAATAAAAACAGCTACCTTTCAAGCTTGTTGTGAAGATCAAATTAAATGAGATTTGCCTATGTGACTACTAGTACGAAGTGGGTTTTTAACAATGTCTATTTCCTTTCTTCTTAGTACAAATCAAGGCAATTTTCTTTTGAAAAATCAAATAGTAGTTGAAAGGTTTTTGAGATTAGTCTGTTTGTTTTTAGGGTTGTAGGGGAGGTTTCTTCAGGTCTAGGAATAAAATCTGGTCAGAAATGGCAGCAATATTAGCAGCAACAAAGCTAGGGCTTATTTGTCTACAGATAAATTCAGATCATTGAGTCAACCATTAATGAATGGTTATTAAACACCCTCCATGAACTAGGGACTGCAATTGCAACATTCCGAGCAGCAGCCAGCATGTACCAGTTTTCATGTGCCATTCTTAGAATGTATAATAATTCTTCCCTATTCCATTTATAAATTTTGCTCCATCATTTAGACAGATGTACAGTATGTTCACCTTAACAGTGCTACATGAGCATTAATTATGACAGATCTAAAATTTAGGAACAAGAGAATTAGTAACCTTCATCCATTTATAGGTTTTATCTTGAATTTCTCTAAGCATACCTTTTTTGTTGCAGCTATCATGGTTCTTGGGAACAGGTGGAAAGAAAAAAAGCCTTTATTACTTTCATTACCATCATAGTGAGCAAAATCTCTCATCCATGTCCAGGCAAACAATGTTTTGGCAAGATCTTCCTTGACTCCCAGAAACTGACTGCAATAAATCGGTTGTTTCAGTAAGTCTGAAAGAACATGATTTCCCAAAATTCAGGTTCCTAACTCCATTATGCATTCATATATATAAACATACAAATATAGATGTCTGTATGCATGTCTACACACAATACACATATTGTGCTTGCATATGTTATATATTTGTGCACATGTACATTAATACACCTGCAGTAATACAAAGGTGTTTCTATGTTAGTTCACTGTGCTCCCAGGATAAGAGTAGAAGGTTAATCTGGACCTGTGTTATGAAAACTGAAGGCATACCTTTCTTCCATGCAGTGCTGTGAGGTCATGAAATCCTATTTTTTTGCTTTGCTGACATATTATAATTTAGAAGGAACCTTGAGAAGTCATCAAGTTTATCATTCTAACTCTAAACAGACTACTTCTAAACAACTGATTGCTAATCATCTGCCCTTCCACCATCTAAATCAAGAGAAATAATGAGTTTGACCTCAATCTCCATGTATCACAAATTGGTTGACTGTGGGGCCATGGATTTTTGCCATGAATCCTCCCTATGGTTCTTAACCATTTTTCTTTTTTCACTAATTTTCTCCAAGCTTTATCAAATGTTTTGGCATAATCAAAACCAAACTAATTTTAACTCCTGACTTAGATAATGTTCCTCATATTGTGTCTCTAATGTAAGCTCTGGGTTTGCACTCCAAACCCCCTACTTTCACTTTCAGGTCTGATTCACAGAACAAGGAAACTATTTTTTTTTCCTCCGTGGCTCTAGAGTTAGCCTTCAGGGTCTAGCCTTTTTCTTTTCAAGTACTGTTACTCATGAGGACCATCCAATTCCCCTCCCCCACATTAATCTGCTAGATACACACCTCTAAAATCTATTAAGCAACTAACATCAATTCAGTTTTACAAAGAGATGCTTTCTAAGGTGTTATGACAAGGTGAAAATATAAAAACTTTACACAAACCAGGGCCATAGTCTCTGCAAAGTAAATTTACATTCTAAAGAAAGTGGTCATGCCTAGAGTGCATATGTGACAAAGGGGTAACTCCCAGCTCTTGGTTTCTGGAACTTGTTTTCTGAATCTTCAGAGTCCACATGACATTCATTTTCCTTATAATTTTCTTTGGTGTTCCTTGTACAGTTCTAAAGCTGCCTTTCCCTGCTGTATCTAGTTCATGCTTAGCTCTCAAGGCAGTGTTGCTTTCAGACATTGCTATAGCAAATATATAACTAAGAAGCTGATGGAAAAGCTAGATGGGAAGTCAATCTTCAGATGGTTTGAAGGTCACAATATCATCCTCTGGTAAAGGTAGGAGCAGGCAAATGAGAAGACACAGGCTTTCTCTCCCCATCCTTACCCTTACCCTCAAATAATTCCCTCTCAGAGGCTTTAATGGAATTGCTTGCACTACTATGTTAGCTTATTATTGGATTTGTTGAATTCCAAACTGGCTTGCTATTTTTTAATCTTATCTCCACTGAGCATGACTGATTCTTCTCAATAAATCAAAAAGCCCTGCCTAAATGGCAATTTTTTTCACCAGATGGTCCAGAAACATGCCATTCCTCCTTTGTTTTCACCTAAGTCATGCAGTGATTTTTGAATGATTCAACATAGATGTCTAGGTCTTATTAGTAACTGACTTGTAGCTCTGATTGGTTGAAATATTACATTGCAAAGTCAGACCTTCTGATTCATTACTATGGTTGTTGGGGTTTGTTGAGTGTTCAGGGAGGATTAGCACTTCTGGTATAAAGGCTTTCTGAGCTCTTTTCAGATCTTCTCATTCAGCTATTTATCTACCTGTCACCAAATACCACCTATGACTCCAAGAACATTTGACATGTGCACTGACCACACCCCAGTAAACTCATCTTGGTAGATGGGTTAAAGAAGGTTGAGGGTTACTGAAAGGTCTCAAACCTGTTGATGAGTTAGGGAGATGTCTTCCTCAAGCATGTGAAGACTTCCACTAGTGTAATGGACAGGTGAGAACAATTCGAACCAATAGCTAAGAAGGCATCTGAAGTAGGCACTGTAGAGTGCTTGAGGCACCCTGGAAAACTGTCAGTTATCCTGACTTTTGTATTGCCACTGGACTTCAATGACTGTGAAAAAAGAATAAGGCTGAGGACTTTGTGCAATTCTCATATGTGGAAATCACATGCAAGTGTGTAATATAAATGTCACTGATCCTCTTCAAAAATGAAGGATGAACTACAGAAATGTGGTCCTTACATTTCTATTAATGGCCCTATTTTTGACCCATTCAATCAGGATAGAAATCTCTGGGTCTTTGACTATTACTTCTCTTTCCTAGCATGCAAAAATGTTGCTAAGAGACTTTTCTTTTTCTATCTTGCCAACATATTTTATATATGTCTTCTTCAATGTTATTGCCCAAGGCCAGTCCCTCATTGCCTCTTATCTGGCAGAAAACTCCTATCTGAGCTCTTCCCCTTAAGCTGTTTGGTATTTTAGCTCATGTAACCAAATATTGCCAGATAGATCTTATAAAAAGAGAGATCCAACCACTTAGATCCCTTACGGAAAAGTTTTCAATGGCTCCTTAATGACTACTTAAGTTCAAAGTTTTAGCCTTATTTTGTACTGTGCTATAGACAAAAGGAACTATTCTTAGTTTCCCAGAGACATAGTCCATACCTTTGCAAATGCTAGTCATTTCTTTTGAAGTAGCCTTCCATAATTTTGCCTGTTGAAATGCCATGTCAAGTGCCACCTTTCTTGTTCTGTCTTCCTGGATTCCCACAAGCAGACGTGTGATATCCTTTCCTACAAAATCCAATAGCACTTTGTTCATAATTACAGCATCTATCACATTCTGCTGCACATTGCTACCCAACAGGAACGTCCTTTTATGTATACTGGAGTTGTTTCCTTTTAAGGAGGCAGGGTGGGAAGAGGAGGAATAGGAGAGAAGAATTCCTATTAAGCTGCCCCATCATGGCACTCAATCATGGTAGATCCCATCATGGTACCCATTATTGTAGATCTTATGATGTAAAAATAACACAGAGTGAATAATGATCAAGAATTTCAAATAAAAATGAAATTAAGTACCTTAATTCAATGCTAGACTGAACATTTTGTGCAAAATCAAAAGACCTGCAGGATCCCTTCATAAGGGAAGCCTGCCAGAACGTAGGTAAGCAAAGTGGAAGCCTGTCATTGTTCAGAAAATAGATGTTTTAAGGCCATTAACAATGAGTAATGCTCTGTAAGGGGTGAAGATATAAGGTGGGGTGGGATTCAGCACGAAAAAAGAAAGCTTGGGGTGCTTAAAGTGGAAAAGAGAGGAAGCATGGTACTTTCTGAGAGGGTTCAGAACTGGAAAAGCAATAGTCGATCATGCCTAGTGGGGAGGAAGGGGAGGGAGGGGAATACTCTGAATATATAAATTCAATACTCTGAAATATAAAACTTCCGAGCCACTTGGAATTTGAAATAATTTGTACCCTAAGGCAAAGAGTTTAGAGTTCTTGGACAAGGAATTTTAAGAGATTGAAGAAACAAGTATCACTCTGAAAACTCTGACAAGGAAATGAGTCAACAACCAGAAGCACTTTGCCAAAAATGCCCCAGTAAGGTAGGAAGTCTACAGAAATCTGACCTGATATCCCTCAGCAGATATGGTACAAAATGAGAACTGTAAGCTGCATGCAGTTCACAATATGTCCAAGCATGGCATGAACCAAATAAAAAATATAACTGTGAACAATTTAACAAAATAAATAAAAGTAGAATAAAATGTAGATAACATTAACATTTGGTTATATTTGTGTCAGCATGTGACACACAAGGATCTCATAGAGATTTGAAAACCATACCATTCTGAAGTGGAATGATATAAAAAAGGCTTGTTTGCCAATACAGAGTGAAAACGAGATATTAGAAAGGAATTCCTCACACTTCAGAAAAACCCAAAGTAGAGGTTGTAGTAATTTCACCTCAGAAAAATCTACAATAAAATAAGTAAGATTAAGGAGAAAAGCCACAAACTAAAAAGAACTCTAGGGAAAAGATTAATATAAATTCTCCTACAGTACACACACACACACACACACACACACACACACACACACATGCTTACACACACAAATATCTGTGTGTATATATAAATGCATATATATACACACATAGATATATACGTAATTACTTAGGGATAAGGTTAATTGAATTACAGGAAGAAATAACAACATTAAAATAGTTGAGGATCTTAATGTGCTCCTTTCAGACTTAGGCAAATTAACAAAAAGATAAACAAGAAATAATAATATTTTATCAATAGCCAGGTTTTTTGAAAACTATGGATATAGTCTCTGACAATGACTGACTATGAAACAAAAAGTATATTAAAATCTCTGACTTGTGTATGTCACCTTAACAAAAATTGATCATGAGTATATAAACTTCATAAATGAAAAACAAGTAAAATAAATTAGTATATTCTTTACTGACTGTAATGTAATTGCAGGTAATTATATTCAATAAGGTATTTTTTTAAAACAAAAATTGTTTCAAATTTATATGAAAATTTAATTATTCTTTTCTAATTAGTAAATAAAAGAATAAATCTTAGGGAAAAAGTAATCTTTTCAGCAAAGTAAATGACAATAAAAGAAAATATACTACAATTTTGGGAATGCAGTTAAAGCACTACTTAGGGCCAGACTATATACCCACACTCACACACCCACACACATGTACTCACATATGTATATGCATATACATATATGCACATATATACATATGAAATTTATTATGCATATAATATATAACATATATTATGTGATTATATATAAATACATACCTCGAAAATTCGTTAATCAAAGAAATAGTGAAAGAACCGATCAGATCAATGAATCAGATACATAGTTAAAGGAAAAGAATTAGGAAACCAACAAAATGAAAACGTCTAACTAAAGAGAAGAAGGATGGGGATTGTAATTGGAACACTGGGCTTAGAGTCAAGAAGACATGAACTCAAAACCTATCTTAAGCACTTCCTATGTGGTCCTAAGCAAGTTTTTCTAATTCAATTGACATGTCTAAAATGAGATTAGATTTTATTATGTTTGATATTCTTCCAAGTCTAAATCTCTTATTTCTCTGGTCTTATAATCTCATGATCCAAAATTGAAAGCAAAACAAAATTAGATTCATAAATAATGCTAGACCTTCGAAGGAGATGATAAAATGAGCAAAACTTTGACATCTGATTTTTTCTTTTTTTTTTTTAATTTAACATTTAACATTTATTTTCACAAAATTTTGGGTTACAAATTTTCTCCCCTTTTATCCCCTCCCCCCGCCAAACCCAAGCATTCTAGTTGCCCCTGTGACCAATCTGCTCTCTCCTCTATCCTCCCCCCCTGCCCTTGTCTCCGTCTTCTCTTTTGTCCTGTAGGGCCAGATAGCTTTCTTGACCCCTTAACCTGTATTTCTTGTTACCCAGTGGTAAGAACATTACATTTGATCCTAACACTTTGAGTTCCAACTTCTTTAACTCCCTCCCTCTCCACCCCTTCCCCTTGGAAGACAAGCAATTCAATATAGGCCAAATCTGTGTAGTTTTGCAAATGATTTCCATACTAGTTGTGTTGTATAGGACTAACTATATTTCCCTCCATCCTATCCTGTCCCCCATTACTTCTATTCTCTTATGATTCTTTCCCTCCCCATGAGTGTCGACCTCGGATTGCATTCTCCTCCCCATGCCCTCCTCTCCATCCTCCCCCCCACCCTGCTTGTGCCCCTGTCCCCCACTCTCCTGTATTATGAGATAGGTTTTCCTATCAAAATGAGTGTGCATTTTATTCTTTCCTTTCGTGGAATGTGATGAGAGTAGACCTCATGTTTTTCTCTTGCCTCCCCTCTTTATCCCTCCACTAATAAGTCTTTTGCTTGCCTCTTTTATGAGAGATAATTTGCCCCATTCAACTTCTCCCTTTCTCCTCCCAATATTTCTCTCTCACTGCTTGATTTCATTTTTTTTTAAGATATGATCCCATCCTCTTCAATTCACTCTGTGCACTCTGTCTCTATGTATGTGTGCGTGTGTGCATGTGTGTGTATGTATTCCCACCCAGTACCCAGATACTGAAATGTTTCAAGAGTTACAAATATTGTCTTTCCATGTAGAAATGTAAACAGTTCAACTTTTATAAGTCCCTTATGACTTCTCTTTGCTGTTCACCTTTTCATGGTTCTCTTCATTCTTCTGTTAGAAAGTCAAATTTTCTTTTCAGCTCTGGTCTTTTCATCAAGAAAATTTGAAAATCCTCTATTTCATTGAAAGACCATTTTTTCTCCTGAAGTATTATACTCAGTTTTGCTGGGTAGGTGATTCTTGGTTTTAGTCCTAGTTCCTTTGACTTCTGGAATATCCTATTCCATGCCCTTCGATCCCTTAATGTAGAAGCTGCTAGATCTTGTGTTATCCTGATTGTATTTCCACAATACTTGAATTGTTTCTTTCTAGCTGCTTGCAATATTTTCTCCTTGAGCTGGGAACTCTGGAGTTTGGCCACAATGTTCCTAGGAGTTTCTCTTTTTGGATCTCTTTCATGCGGTGTTCTGTGGATTCCTTGAATATTTATTTTGCCCTCTGGTTCTAGAATCTCAGGGCAGTTTTCCTTGATAATTTCATGGAAGATGATGCCTAGTCTCTTCTTTTGATCATGGTTTTCAGGTAGTCCCAGAATTTTTACATTGTCTCTCCTGATTCTATTTTCCAGGTCAGTTGTTTTTCCAATAAGATATTTCACATTATCTTCCATTTTTCGAATCTTCTCGCTGTGTTCTGTGATATCTGTCTTTCTCATAAAGTGCTTAGCGTCCATCTGTGCCATTCCAGTTTTGAAAGATCTATTTTCTTCAGTGAGCTTTTGAATCTCCTTTTCCATTTGGCTAATTCTGCTTTTGAAAGCATTCTTCTCCTCATTGGCCTTTTGAACCTCTTTTGCCAATTGAGTTAGGCTAGTTTTCAAGGTGTTAATTTCTTCAAGATTTTTTTGGTTCTCCTTTAGCAGGGAGCTGATCTGCTTTTAATGCTTCTCTTTCATCCCTCTCATTTCTCTTCCCAGTTTTTCCTCCACCTCTCTAACTTGATTTTCAAAATTCTTTTTGAGCTCTTCCATGGCCTGAGCCCATTGGGTGGGCTGGGGCACAGAATCCTTGATTTCTGTGTCTTTGCCTGATGGTAAGCATTGTTCTTCCTCATCAGGAAGGAAGGGAGAAACTGTCTTTTCTCCTAGAAAGTACCCTTCAATAGTTTTATTTCTTTTCCCTTTTCTGGGCATTCTCCCCAGCCAGTGGCTTGACCTCTGAATATTCTCCTCACACCTTCCTCACCTCCTGATCCTCCCAGCCAGCGTTTGGGGACTGAGATTCAAATGCTGCTTCCCGCCTTAGGGCTTTTGGCGGGGGCAGGGCTGCTATTCAGTGTGAGAATTAAGTTCAGATGGTCAGGTCGGGGCAGGGCTGCCTCTCAGGCACAGTTCCCTCGGGGGGTTTATGCACAGACCTTCCACAATTGATCCAGGCTCCCGCCCGCTTGGGGAGCCCCTGTCTGCAGCTGCCTCTCAGCTTCTATCTCCCACGGGGGCCCGAGCCATGGGGGCACCCCACTCTCCTCTCGACCCACCAAAGACACTCTCTCACCGACCCTCGTCACCTGTGGGTGGGGGGGCTTGTGCCGCTGCTGGAGATCCCGTCTCTGAAGCCTGCTCGGATCTGTACCTCTCGGAGCCACGGCCGCAGGTCTGGGCTGGGCTCCGCGTCTGCAGCACGACGGACCTTTTGCAAGAGGTTTGCAGGTCCCTCTGTGGGTGGAGGGACCCGCGTGGCCGCAGGATATCCCACCTCCATAGCCCGCTCGGTTCTTTTCCTCACGGTGTCGAGACTGCTGCAGGGCTGCACTCAGCTCCCAGTCCCGGCGCCCAGTCCACAGCACGAAGGACCCCCCGCAAGAGGTTTGCAGGTCTCTCCGGAACAGAAATCTCCTTCGCTCCAATATTCCGTGGCCTCTGGGTGCAGAATTCACCGTGAGTTGTTCCCCTCTAGCCGTTCTGTGGGTTGTGGGTTCGGAGCTATGTGTATGTGCGTCTTTCTACTCCGCCATCTTCTGATTTTTTCAATATAAAAAAAATCTAAGTGGGATACTAATACATATAAAAAATGAATAAGATTACTAAAAACGAGGTTGCCAAATTTTAGAGCAATAAAGCTCTGATATTAAATAAGAATGAATATTAAATATATAAAATACTCAGATGAATGGAATAAAAACCAAAAACTTTAATGTGAGAAAAATCAACTTCACAAGCTATAAATTAAGTTATAAAGGAAAAATAATCTAGATAAAGAGTAAGGCAATGATGTTCATTATGAAAACTATTATGTAATGTAATATTAGAAATTCTAACTACGGCATTAAGACAAGAAAAAAAGAAAATGAGGAAGAAAAGTTAAGCAATTACTAAAAATCAGTTGTTGAAGATGATGTACTGTTTTACTTAGTAAATTCTGTAGAGTTCATTAAGACTAATGGAAATAATAAATAACAAAATAATAGAATATAAAACAAATCTGCATATGTTCTTAGTTTGTTTATATATTACCAGTGAATACCAATAGAAATTCCATTTAAAATGACCAAAAAATGAATAAAATACTTAGGAATCTGCTTACCATTATATAACTGTTTTAAATAACTAGAAATATATTAATTTCATTAGGGTGGGTGGCAAGGTTTTTCATTTTTGGGCATTTAAAATGTTAATAAAATCTGTAAAAAAAAAAAAAAAAAGTAGAAATTGCTGACACCGTTGTCATAAGGGTATCTCTGACAGGGAAGGAAAGTTATGTGAAGTTACCAGAGTTGAAATTCCGGAAACTTTTGACTCATCTTCTTCCTCTAAACATAGGGGTTTCCTTGTTACCTCACCTTGTTCCCAACCCAAAATTATTTAATTTTTATTTAATGTTTCCTCCCTTTATTTATCTTAATATTTCCTGTTAAGAGCCAAGAATTCTCAAAACAAAATTGATCTTAATTTGTTTCTGTTTTTAAAATGTTTCCTCTTCTGCTCATTGGGAGAGTTAAGCAAGATGTTTTAAAATTAAGGAAAGCATGTTACTCATCTACGACTCTACAAATGCTTTAAATCATGGATCTCATCTTAAACCAAGGAATAATTTCAATCTCGAAGATTTCTCTCCAGGGAATGAGATCTAAAAACTTATCTATAATATTCATCAGCATTAATAAAACAAGGAAAGAGACAAAAACCTTCAGTTTATATTGAAGCAGAAAGCTTTTTCTGACATATTTTTGATTGATGGAGGAAAAAAGTTTGAGTCTTCTGTAAAGCCAGTATGGTAACCTGGCAAGTGGAATGAATTAGATATCATTATCACTATAGACAGAGATATCACTGTAGAATTTGCTACATGAAATTAAGTACAGTATTGAACCTGGGTTTAAAAAGGCTTGACTTTGAATTTTGCCCCCAGATATTTATCAGCTGTATAGAATTTGGACAGGTCATTTAACTTCTGTCATCTTTACTTTCTTCTTCTGTAAAATGGACATACTAATAGCACTTACATCACAGGATATTGATGAGGATCAAATGAATAACATATGTAAAGTGTTTTGAAAAGCATAAAGTACTATATAACTTTTATTTGTGATGAAAGTGCTGCTTTCAAGATTATTATAAAATATATTTTAAATCAGTAAGTATTAATGAATGTTTTATCCCAGGAATGATACTAGTCAGGGTACCTTGAATTAAATATACTCTAATTGCAAGGAGATTGTAGTGAGATAGGAAGAAATGTATACACAGGCACACACACGTTTGTATTCATATATGTATACAAAATCTGAAGAAAAATAAAAATATCCTATGTGTTCTTCAAAATTCAAATGAATAAATAAAGACATATGACAGAAATAATATAAATTTACTGAATTCTTAGTCATTCAGATAGTTTTCCAAGGGTAGTATATATAGAGTTAAAAACAAGGATAGTACATAGAGAATTATTTCAATAATCAATTTAATTCATTTGAAGTGTAGTTTCTCATTAAGACCTCTGCTCACATGAAGTAAAGGGGGAAAAGGGTGGGGCACTCTATGGGCATAGAATCTCCTTTCCCAAGTATTCACTAAAATCTGAGGTTATTTCAAACAACCTAGGATCCATAGAATCACAAACTTGTTGCAGGCTTGTAATAAAAGTGGAAATCAAGCCAAAGAAGGAAGATATGGAGCTTAAAGGTTTTGACTGGCAAAGATACACGAGAATCCCTCTCAGATTCTCTAATCTAAGACCATTATCAACTACTTCTGAGTGGCTGTTGACTGAATTCCACATCTAGCCAGAGACCTTTGAAGAGGTAGAAAATTAACAGTTGGCGTGGTCACTTTTTGATATTTCTCCCTTTGCCTTCATGGGGGACTTATCTACTCCCCTATTACCTGTTGTCAACCAGATTGGAATTGGGCTTTAACCTCTGGGCGGTCAGAGCCAAACAAAGCAGGCCAGAGACAAGAGGGTCAGAAATCAAACAGAAGTTTAATTTCAAAGTATGGAAAATGTTTGAAAGTGGAGGTCCTCCTGAGAAGGAGGGCTTATGGCTTATGGCAGAGGTAGGGTTTTAAAGCACAAAAACCACAAAAAAGATTGAATCCAAAACATTCTTAGTTCTTGAACAAGCAGTTCTCACACTTGGCATTTTGGAGGGACAATTTAATTATTGTGTCCTGTGGGAACAGACTGTAAGTCATTAGAATCATTAAGCCTTGTAATTGTCTCAAGTCTTAAGGGTCACTGCGCATTGTGATGGTTTGTTTGGCAGGGTACAGAACCGGTATTAGTGTGGAGGGAACAGGAGTGTAGAACCTGATTCAGTTCACTTGACAGTTACAGGCACAGGAATTGTTCATTATCAGGAGATGTGATTAATCACTTTCTGCTTCAGTATGTTGGCTGTAGCTCCAGCTCTAAGGACAAGATCTCCTGGGAAATAAGGAAATCATAGGTCCTTATTCTGGGGTTTTGCTGTGCTGAGATCATCCAGAGGGTGAAAGCAAAGGATTGTTGTTATGCCAAGTTCAGGGCATGGCTTGTTTGCTGGGTCTTAGCTCTGGAAAAGAGGATATCTCCTAATATCTTCACATTTCCCATTGTTATACATATTCCCCAATGGAGACTGAAATAAAAGGGAAGCTAGATATATGGCTGCTCCTGCTTCCCCTACCTCATACTTTGGTAACAGACTGTCAAATCTAAAAATTGCTATTTTTTAATGGCATTATTTTAGATGTTTCTTAATGTGTATTTGACAATGTAGTAAAATCTGGATGGCCAATTCAATCTGTGTCAAAGATTTTTACCAAATATTCACAATGAGATTGAGAATGAAGAGAGGACAAGATATAGAAAGCAAACAGATATAGAAGTTTTTTTTTAGTATTTGGATTTCTCAGTTTGAACTGGCTAGGGGTTTGAGTTTTCATTAAGGGGCCTTTACTTTAGATATATTCTTTTTGAAATATAAGCCAGTAAGAAAGCACTCCAGGCTGGAAATGGACAGACATTAGACAATTTTTAAAAGAATTCAGTTTGGTTTGCAAGCCCTTCAGCTGACTTTAACACAGCTAGCGATATGGTCTTGAGTCAGGGACACCTGACTTTAAATCCAGACTCAGATGCTTAGCCATGTAGCCCTGGGAAAGCCACTTAACCTCTGTCTTTCTCAATTTCTTCAATTGTAAAATAGGAATTATAATAGCACCTACATCTCAGGGCTAATGTGAGGATCAAATGAGATAACATCTGTAAAGTGTTTAGCAAATTTCCTAGCACATAGTAGGTGCTTTTATTCCTTTCTTCACAACATAAACTTTTTCCACTTTTCCAGTCATATACTTTACTCGTATTACCCAAGAATGCTCGCTTTCTTGATTTTAATTAAACAATATCTAAACAAATCTCTCATTGACATATCTTTTCAATGTCTGCTCCCATGCCTGGAACGCTATTCTTTCCTACCTCAGCCTCATGGGTTCCTTCAAATCTTGTCTCAAATTCTAGCTCTTCTGAGAGACTTTTCTCTTTCTTATACTTCTCCTCCAACATAAGTGCCCTTTTTCTGGGAAGTGTGGCTTTTTCTTTCTTTCCTTTTCTTTCTCTATCTCTCTTTTTCAGCTCTCTCCTCCCTTAGAATAATGATATTTGACTCATGCATTCACACAGTTCTCTTTCATTAGAAGAACAAGTTTTCTGTGAAATAAGGAACCATATTTTTTTAGCATCACTGCAATATTCACAGCACCTATGGCAGCTGTGGATATCATGGCATATTTCAAAATCACGAAATAGCACAGACCCTCCACATGGAAGGTAGAAACAAAACATTTATTCAGACCCAGATCCACGACAGCAACAAAAATCTATATGCAATAAAAATACAGAGAATAATACCATCCCCAAGTCTTCCCCCTGCTAGGCATCCCACAAGCCAGGTCCATTACACTCATTATAAGCAGGCTTTCTTAAACAAAATTACTAACATTCACAAAATCACTCACGTAACCCAGCTGTCTGCACCCTTCCCAGCTCTGATTGCTCTCAAGACTAACTTCCTCTCAGCTCTGCTCTCAATTCTGACTCTTCCTGCTCCACCCATTCAGCAAAATCCTCTCACCACAGGCTCCATGTGACATAATGGGCCTATTAATTCATAGGAAAGTTTTTCCAATTCAAATTACCATTACAATATCACTTTTTTTCTATCCCCAGTGTTAGCAATGGCAATTTACATATAGAAAGTGATAAATGTTCATTTTTGTGGATTGATTCATTAAATGATTTCTTCTACAGTATCAAACACCTTTTTTGGGCTAGGTTTATAAGAAAAACCATGACAATAGCATCCTGGAGCAAGCCTAAACCAGTTCCTGAGAGCCAATTATAAATTTTTACTGTGAACATTTATGCCTAATGAATTACACATTTACAAATGAGGGATTGATTTATTATCTTATCACTTCTTTAAATGTAAGATAGTGGAGAAAATAATAATTCAGAACAAACTCAAAAGTGTTCCATGAACATATTTTGGGGAGAGAGTTGGTTGTTAAATTTTTACCAGCCCATCTGTGATCACAGCCCTAAGGAAAGAGGAATCTGAGGAAAACAAAACAAAACATTTCCTCCAAAAAATGAAGCACAAGATGTTTGTATTTTACCTCCTCATCATGACAGTTAATTCATCTCTGAATTTATATTAACAACTATTTATACAAGAAATATTTATTTACTATTTATAATGTACAGAAGACTGCTTTAGTCTCTAAAGATATAAAATACTTGGAAGGCAAAGTTCTTGCCCTTAGGGAGCTTGCCATATTGCAGGAGGACACATATCAAATATTTTATTGGACCTAGAGTCATGAAGACTCGTGGACAGATCTTACCTCAATACCCACTAGTAATATGACTATGGGTAACTCACTTGACATATCTGAAAATCTATTACCACACATATGAAATAGAAATAATAACACCTATACTACCTACCTCACAGCATTCATTATAGTGGTCAGATGAGACGATATATGTGAAGTTCTGTGTAAACTTTAAAGTTCTAGATAACTATAAGTTGTTATTAATATACTGAAATTACTGCAAAAATCTCTGTCAAATGAATATGTTCATATCACATGGAATAAAGAATATTTGATGGAAAATGACTAATTAGCATGTTAGATGGCAATTTTGCAAGAGGGCTTTTTACTCAAGTTCACAAATCATCTCTGTGCTAAAATGAAGTCAATGAAAGCAAATAAAATGTTGAAAGCCTCTGGTGTTTCAGACAAAGATGTTTTTATTCCATGCTGCCTGACTCCTCACTTAACATTGACAGGTTCAGATTTTGGAGAAGGCAAAATTTAGCCTATATTTGTTCGTCTTTGATTTGTCGGTCTTTTGTTTTGTTGATTTTCACATATGCTGACAGAAAAGTTAATATATTAACCCATAATTATGAAAGGCTCTCCTATAAGGGATACAAAATCTATTACAGTTAGTGCAGTGAGGTTAATTGATCTATTCTGTGGAATATGTTATTATCAAACAGCTAAGTCATAACTCTGAGGTATAAGATACTGCATAAATGATGTTAAGGAAAAGATCATTAGAAAACACCCAACATAACAGTGAGGAAATTTTGTATATGACAATCCAAGATGCCCAGAAAGAGCCTATAGGAAAAAAATTGTTTTAATGACCTTAAGATGAAACTGAGTCATCATATGCGAAATTATAAGTAGGAGAAATTTAATAGGAATAAAAAGCTTAGAAAAAAAAGTATCTATATTCCTTTTAAATTAAAATCATATAGGGTGGCATACAAATCAATTCATGTATGGATTTACTTTTTGCTAAGAAGACTGATGAAAAAAATGTACTTGGGGAAAAAAAAAGGAAGAAAAGATACACGAATGGAGCACTCTGTGAAAGAATAGACAGTCCATCTTCAGCATCTAAACCATCTGATAGTCATGCAATATTCCTAGACTGCCAGTTTTCTCTGGGACTTGCCAAGGAATCAGATTATATCATAGTTTAATACAGTGCCCTAATTGTTCTCCAAAGGCAAGGCATGAGAAAAAAGATTTGAACTGTATTTTATTTGTTGTGCGTTTTAATGATTTTTACTTCTATTTCTTACTGTAATAGCTTAATATTGTAACTCCTCAGAGCTTAGATGAAATCTATATTTTAGTTTAGTGGCTTATATCTATATTCTATGACTTTAGAAACTCAGCATGTATTGTCTTTTTAACAGAGGAAGTATAGAAAGCGACTGTGGCAAAACAACACTGTGTGTTATAGAATCATTTAAGAATACTGAAAATGGAATGTAAGGTTATCAGAGAGAGGTTAAATATCATAAGTATGTGCCCATGAATAAATTAACAAATAAATGTTGCCTAGAGTAAATATTCCAGACTTAAAGTGTAAAAAACCCCCAGAGAAATAGAGAACCTCATTATAGTTGGAGGGTAGAAAAAAGTGCTTGTGGTTGCTCACAGACCAGAACACAGGCTAGGAGAATAGGAAGCATACTTCTCCTTAGGTCATCCCACCTTGGAAGAACTGAAAACTTACAGTACCTAGAAGTATCTCTGAAAACAACTGTGTGAAGCCCCTAAAGTTTGAGACAGTGAACCTTCCACCCTGAAATCTGATCCCCACTTTAGGAACGGGTCAAAAGTCAAGAAATAGGCTAGGAAAATGAGCAAACAGCAGAAAAATCTGACCACAGAAAGTTACTTTTGTGACAATGAAGATCAAAACCAATACTCAGAAGAAGACAGGAAAGAAAATATCCCTACCTCTAAAGCCTCCAAGAGAAATGTTAATGGGTTTTTTGCATACAAAAAAGAATTTTGGAAATCAAGTAAAAGATATAGAGGAAAACTAGGGAAGATAAATAAGAATGGTGCAAGAAAATCATGAAAAAAGACTAAAGAATAACGGAGGCACAAGGAAAATTCTGAAGACAATAGTTTAAAAAACAGAATAGAGAGCTTTTGGGGGCCAAGATGGTGGAGAAAGCAGTCAATCATTGCCACTTTTCCATACACACCTCCAAACAGCCATAAGATATCACTTCAGAACAATTTATGGAACAAAATAAATAGTGAAAAGATGAGATGGAGCAATCTTTTTGCCTGGAAAAATTGGAGGATCAACAAGAAAGATCCATTTCTCTTGGGTAAAAAGGGAGCACATTCCAAAACAGGAATCTTCCCAGGAAGCCAGAAGCAAGCTCCACCACAGCCAGAGAATCTGAGCCCCAGTATTATTGGGCAGATAAATGCAATCATTAGGATGCCCCTACATGTCTTATTATAGGCATGGGAACCAGGAGACGATAGCTTGGAGAACCACAAGGTGCTCTAATGCAACCCAGGGCTGATAGGTATCCTCCAGGAGCCAGACTTCCATGTACTGCAAGGTATCTCAGAGGAAGTGCAGAAAAATCCCACTTGGCCTCAACACCTGTCAGACATCACCACTAGGACCCGAGCTCAGCACAAGGTAAGCTGCCAGACACCTCCAGCTGCCCAGTGGCCCTCCCCTGAGGATCCTATATGCAAAGCCCATAATGAGGCCTCTGGTACACAGCAGAATCTTAGGACAGTGACCCCAGTGCTTCAGCAGAGGAGCTCAACTTTAAAGGCCAAAAAATAGAGAAAAAGTAATGAGCAAGAAGCAAGCAGGAATGTTGACCATAGAAAATTACCATGGTGATTGGAAATATGAAAATACAAGCTCAGAAGAGGACAACATTGTCAATATTCTTACATCTGTGGTTCAAAGCCAAAAAATTCTTCTTAGAGGAGCTCAAGAATAATGTTAAATGTCAAATGAGATTTCTTGAAGATGGTGGAGTGAGAGCAAGTATCAACCTAAGCTCTAGGACAAACTCCTTCTGATCCCTTTAAAAAGAATATCTGAACCAATTTTAGAGTGGCGGAGTACACTAGGAGATAGACTGAGGCAGATTTCCAGCCCAGGACAACCTGGAAGATTGAAAGGAAGGATATGTTGCTCAGGGTTGGAGGGATGCAGAGTGAACAGGTTGGACCAGGATGTACCTCAGCAAAGCAAAGCTGAGGAAGAAGGCTCAGGTTGTCTGAAGCAGCAGCAGCAGTGTGGATTCTCAAACACATAAGCCCAGTACAGGATTCCAGTGGAACTGAGTAAAAGAGAAGCATTGAACCTCAAGTAACAGCAGCAGCTGCTCCTGGGACTACCAGTCTACAAATTAAAAAGTCAACTACTTGAACATCTGGGAACCAAGAGGGTGGATTGATCAGTAAATGCTCTCTTGCTTCCCTTGCTAACCTTGAAAAACCTAGAGGATATTTCCCCAGAAAAAATCATGGAATAATGGGATTATCTTCAAGGGTAAACAGTCTCTTAGCCTGTGATCTAGAGAAATCATAAAGAGGGGTCCTGCTTGTTGTGGCTGAAGTGGACTAGTGTAGGATTAGAGCTATTCCAGATAGCCCCACCACAGTGAACTTGGAGGAGATCTTGAGCCCCCGGGAGAGTGGAGACCATAAGGACCAATACCAAGATTCCAAGCATGAGTTAGCACAGCTAGGGGAGTTGGGCAGACAGTAGTGCAGAAGGGACACACCAACTGATGACCTTGTCTATAGTCTAGTTCAGGAGAGGTGACATCCTGTGGCCAGACCATTCCTCCCCCACACTTCATGCAGGGTGCTAGGGAGTAATTCCAGGGAAACTCACAAAGATTTCACCTGACCTCTCTGCTCAGGCACACCAGCCAGCTCAGCACCAGCCAAGATGCAATATTCTAACTTCTAGCTGAAAGAATCAGAGGCCACAATATACAAAGCCTCAAGTTCCAAGCACAAGAACTGTAGGAAAGATTTCCCTGTAGCCCAGGAGCAGAGAAACACTTGAAAAGCCAAGAAAAAAGCAAACATCATGAGCAGGAAGCAAATGAGAAAATAAAGGACAAAGAAATTTTCTATGGGAATAAAGACCAAAACCCGAGTATTGAGACTATATTTCTCTCTGAAACTTCAGAAGAGAATATGAACTGGTCTCAAGCCCAAAGAGCATTCTCAGAAGACCTCAAGAAATATTATAAAGCCAAATAAGAGAAGTAGAAGAAAAATCAGCCAATGATTTTAAAATAAATCACGGAAGAACTTTTTAAAAAAATGGAAAAATGGAAAAGGAAGTACAAAATATAAATGGAGGGAAAAAACTCCCTAAATGGAAAAAAAAATGGGCAAATGGAAAAGAAGTTGCAAAAGTTAAATGAAGAAAACTATCCACTAAAAATTGGGATTGGGCAAGTAGAAGTTAATGACTCTACGAAACAACAAGAATCAGTCAAATAGAGTCTAAAAAATGAAAAAAAAAAGTAAAAGAAAATATAGAATATCTTATTAGAAAAACAACTGACCTGGAAGATAGATCCAGGAGATAAAGCCTAAGAATTAATGGTCTACCAGAAAGTCATAGTGACAAATAGAGGCTGGACAAAATCTTTCAAGAAATCATCAAAGAAAACTGCCCTGAGTTCTTCTATCCAGAGGACATAATAGTCATCAAAATAGTACACCATTCACCTCTGAAAACAGATCCCAAACTGAATGCACCAAGGAATATTGCTGCCAAATTCCAGACCTCTCTAGTTAAGGAGAAAATAGAGCAAGCAACCAGAAAGAAACAATTCAAATATCAGTGAACTTAAGTCAGCATCACACAGGACTTTGCAGCTTCTACATTAAAAAATCCGAGGGATTGGAGTATGATATTTCGTAAGGAAAAGGAGGTGTGACTACAACCAAGGATCAATTACCCAGCAAAATTGAGTATAATGCATCAGGCAAGGAGACGGACATTCAATGGAATAAGGGGTTTCCAGAGATTCCTGATGAAAAGTCCAGAGATCAACAGAATATTTGATTTTCAAATTCAAGACTCAAAAGAGGCATAAAAAGGTAAAGAGGGAAAACATTGTTATTTAATATGGGCGAATTGTTTACAATCCTATAATGGAAGATGATGTAGCTTATCTTGAGAACTGTGCATTTATTATGATATTTCTTAGGGATACACATGGATAGAGGGAGTCGGAATAAATTAAATGATGTGATGACAAAAATTGTGATTTTTAAGGGTGCAAAGGGGTTGATGAGAAAATGAGGACACAGATAAAAAGAAAATTACACGACAACAAGAGGCACAAAACACACTATAGTAAAGGGAAAGAGGGGATGGGGATGAATGCTGTTTGAGAATTACTCTTATCTGATTTGGGTCAAGGAGGGAACAACAAACTCAGTTAAATATAGAAATCTAACTAGCTCTATAGGCGGTGGGAGGGGAAAGGGGAAAGTAAAGGGAGAGGAGGCTAAAAGGCAAGGAAGAAGTAGGAAGGGTAAAGGGGAATAAAAGGTAGGGTGAGTGACAGAAGCGAAGGAAGAATGAGGGAGGCAGTGGTCAAAAATTTAAAATCTGTTGCGGAAGGGAAGAGAGAAGGGAGAATTAAAAGCATAAAGGGAGAGAAATAGGATGGATGGAAAGACAGAGATAGTAATCAGAACTGTGAATGCCAGAGGGATGAGCTCTCCTATAAAATGGAGGTATATAGCAGAATGAATTAAAAGTCATAATCCAACAATATTTTGTTTACAAGAAATACATTTGAACCCGAGAAATACATGGAGGGTAAAGGTAAAACGTTCGAGCAAAATGTATTATGCTTCAGCTGATGTAAAAAAAAAAAAAAGAGTAGGTTTAGCAAAGTCAGTCACAGACAAAGCAAAAGCAGAAATAGATCTAATCAAATGAAATAAAGAAGGAAAGTATATCCTGCCAAAAGACACCATAGAGAATCAACCCAAATCATTACTACAAATGTTCCAAGTGGTATAGGATCCAAATTCTTAGAGGATAACTTAAGGGAGTTACAGGAAGAAATAGACAGCAAAACTATAATAGTGGAAGACCTCAACCTCCCCTGTTTGAATTTGATAAATCTAACCTCAACATAAACAAGAAAGAAGTTAAGCAGGTGAATAGCACTGTGGATAAGGTGGATATCATAGATCTCTGGAGAAAACTGAATGGGAATAGCAAGAAATATACATTTTTCTCAGTGGGACATGGCATGTATACAAAAATTGACTATGTACTAAGGCAAAAAACTAACAACGTAGACCAGAAAGGCAGATTTAATCAATGCATACTTCTGAGTTCATAATGCAATAAATATATGTATAACAAAAGGCTATGGAAAGATCGACCAAAAATTAATAGGAAACTAAATAATCTAATGGTAAAAAAAATGAGTGAGTTAACCAACAAGTGTTACAAAACAACAATCAGCAACTTCATTCAAGAGAATGGCAATAATGAGACAATCTACCAAAACTTGTGGTATACTTCAAAGAAGTTCTTATGGCTAATATTATATCATTGAATGCCTATATGACTAAAATAGATTAAAAGGAGATCAATGAATTGGACATGCGGCTGAAAAGGCTACAAAAAGAACAAATTGAAAATCCCCAAGAAAATGCCTAATTAAAAATACTGAAAACCAACAGAAGGATTAATAAAATTGAAATTAAGAAAACTTTTGAGCCAACAAATAAAAGAAAGATCTGGTTTTATGAAAAATAAAAATAAAATTGATAAACCTTTGGTGAATTTGATTTAAAAAAGAAAGAATAAGACCAAATTACCCACATCGAAAACGAAATGGGTGAGCTCACCTCCAATGAGGAGAAAATTAAAACAATAATTAGAAATTACTTTCCCCAATGATACGCCCACAATTTGACAATCTAGGTGAGATGAATGAATGTGTAAAGAAGTATAAATTGCTTATATTAACAGAAAAGGAAGGTGAATACATTAAAAAAAACATCCTGGGAAAAGAAAAGGAAAAAGCCATCAATGAACTCCCTAGGAAAACAATCTCCAGGGCAAGATGAATTTACAAGTGAATTTTATCAAACATTTGAAGAACAGTTAATTCAAATACTATATAGTTATTTGGGAAAATGGGTAAAGAAGGAGTAATACCAAATTCATTTTATGATACATATATGGTTGTGATACCTAAATCTGGAACAGCCAAAACAAAGAAAGAAAATTATACATCCATTCCTCTAATGATGATTGATGGAAAAATCTTCCTGTTCTGTCATGTTTGTCAATCTGATAGATGTGAAGTGGTACATCAGAGTTGTTTAGATTTGCATCTCTCTAATCAAAAGTAATTTAGAGCATTTTTTTATATGACTATAGATATTTTTAATTTCTTCCTCTGAAAATCGCCTGTTCATATCCACTGACCATTTATAATTTGGTTAAGGACTTGCATTTTTGTACATTTGAATTAGTTCTCTATATATTGTAGAAATGAGGCCTTTATCACCGACATTAGCTGTAAAAATTCTATTCCAGTTTTGTGCATCCCTCCGAAATTTGGTTGCATTGGGTTTGCCTGTGCAAAACCTTTTTCAGTTTAATATAATCAAAATTATCCATCTTGCACTTCATAATGCTTTCTATCTCTTTTTCAGTCAAAAATTCTTGCCTTATCCATAAATCTGATGAATACACTATTTCTTGCTCCACCAATTGGTACATAGTATCAATCTTTATACATAGATCGTGTACCCATTTGGACTTTATTCTTGTGCATAGTGTCAGGCATTGGTCTATGCCTAGTTTCCACCACATTTTTATCCAGTTTTCCCAGCAATTTTTGTTGAACAGGGAGTTCTTATCCCAGAAGCTGGAGTCCTTGAGTTTATCAAACAGTAGATTGCTACACTCATTGTCTACTGTGTCTAGAGTACCTAGCATTTAGTTCCCTTTATTCCTTTGCCCTGGAATGTTTTTAATAAGAATGGGTGTAGTATTTTGTCAAAAGCTTTTTTTGCATCTATTGAGGTAATCATGTGGTTTCTGTTAGTGTTGTTGATATGATCAATAATGTTAATAGTTTCCTAATATGGAACCATGCCTGCATTCCTGTGATGAATCCTACCTGATCATAATGTATTGTTTTCGTGATTAGTTGCTGTATTCTTTTTTGCTAAAATTTTTGCATCTATGTTCACTAGAGAAATTGCTCTATAATTTTCTTTCTTTGTTTTGTCTCTTCCTTGTTTAGGGATCACAACCATATTTGTATCATCGAAAAAACTTGGAAGTACTCTTTCTTCTTCAAATTTCCCAAGTAGTATATGTAATATTGGAATTAACTGTTCTTTGAATGTTTGATAGAATTCATTTGTAGATCCATCTAGCTCTGGTGATATTTTCCTAGGGAGTTCATTGATGGCTTGTTCAATTTCTTTTTCTGAGATGGGGTTAAGTATTCACCTTCTTCTCTTGTTAATTTGAGCAATTTATATATTTTAAAATACCTGTCCATCTCACTTAGATTGTCAAATTTATGCGCATACTTTTGGGAAAAGTAATTTCTAATTATTGTTTAATTTCCTCCTCATTGGAGATGAGTTCACCTTTTTCATTTTTGATATTGGTAATTTGGTTTTCTTCTTTCTTTTAATTAAATTGACCAAATGTTTATAAATTTTATTAGTTTTGTCATAAAACCAACTGTTAGTTTAATTTATTGGTTCAATAGTTTTCTTAATTTCAGTTTCATTGGTCTCTCCTTTGATTTCATTCAATTTGTTTCTTTCTAGCATTTTCAGCTGAATGCCCAAGTCATTGATATTATCTTTCTCTTTTTTTTTCATGGAGGCATTCAAAGATATACAACTTCCCCTAAGAACTGCTTTTGCAGTATCTCATAAAATCTGGTAAGTTGTCTCTTAATCGAAGTTGTTGATTGTTTCTATGATTTGTTGTTTTACCCACTCCTTCTTTAGGATTAGATTATTTAGTTTTCAATTAATTTTTGGTTTATCTTTCCATATCCTTTTATTACACATACTTTTTATTCCATTATGATGGGAGAATGATGCATTGACTCTCTATGCCTTTGTGCACTGGATTGTGAGGTTTTTATGCCCTAGAACATGGCCAGTTTTTGTATATGCGCCATGTACCACTGACAAAAAAAATATATTCCTTTCTCTTCCCATTCAGTTTTCTCCAAAGACTTATCATACCTATCTTATTCAGAGTTTCATCACCTACTTAACTTCTTTCAGGTTTATCTTAAGGTTAGATTTATCAAGTTCAGAGAGGAGGAGTCTGAGGCCCCCCACCAATATAGTTATGCTGTGTATTTCTTCCTGCAACTCTCCCAACCTCTCCTCTACAAATTCCAATGCTATACCACTTGGAGCATACATTTTTTTAATGATATTGATTCATTGTTTATGGTGCCTTTTAGCAGGATATAGTTTCCTTCCTTACCTGTTTTGATTAGATCTATTTCTGCTTTTGCTTTGTCTGAGTTTGGGATAGGTACCCCTACTTTTCTTACATCAGCTGAAGCACAACACATTCTCCTCCTACCTTTTATCTTTACCCTGTGTGTTTATCCCCTCATTTCAAATGTGTTTCTTGTAAATGACATATTGCTGTATGATGGCTTTTAATCCATTCTGCTATCTGTCTTTGTTTTATAGAGCAGCAGAAGCTACAAAATAATATACTAAAGCAGGTTGTGAGCCCAAGCAGTTTGTAAGTTTGACTGGAAGGATCTATCACATTGGTCTGGGAGCAGAGCAGTCTGACATTGATCATGCCAGTGTGGACATAGCAGCAACAGGCCTTAGGGGACTGAATTGTAGGCTACTGTGGCAGATTCCAGACTTCTAAACCTACAAACACTAAAGACAGCTTCAAAGATCAGTGGGTAGTGTCTCTTACTGGCTTAGAGGGGAGCATGGTCCTGTCCCAATCCTAGCCCCAGCCACTGCTGAAGTGGAGGCAGCTTCTGGAGACCTCCACTTAACAAAGCTCAAAAATCAACTATTTTGCTAAGAAAATGAGCAAATAGGGGAGAAAGAAACAAACTATAGATTTTTGCTTTCTCAGTGAAGATGTATTTTCTTACATCATTGGTGAAAAGGAAGATCAAAACACAAAGCGAGAAGAAGACAACAAAGCCAAAACTCCTGCATCCAAAGCCTCCAAGAAAAATATGAATTGGTCTCAGGTCATGGAAGAGCTCAAAATGGATTCGGAAAATCTAGTAATGAAGTAAACAAAAATTGGGAAGAGAAATGAGAGTGATGCAAGAAAATCATAAAAATCTGAGTCTACAACTTGCTAAAAGAAACCCCCCAAAAGGCCAGGGTTGAAGCTAGAGTTCTATAACACCTGGACTATGATGTTTTGGAAGGCAAAGGAGTTTGGATTACAACCAAGAATCAACTCCCCAGCAAAATTGAACACTAACTCCCAGAGGGGGAAAAAAATGGACATCCAATGAAATAGGGTGCTTTCAATGGTTTCTGATTGAAAAAAAGTGAACAGAAAATTAAATCTTTAAGGAGAAGACTCAAGAGAAGCATCAAAATGTAAAGAGGAAAAAATATTATTCAATAATGTCAAACTGTTTACATCCCTACATGGGAAGATAATAGTTGCATTTCTTTAGAGTGTTATCTTTATTTTCTCATTTAGGACATGGACAGGAGGTGTAGGTATAAATAACTTTGATGTGATGAAAAAAATAACAAAGGGTTTGTACTGGTAGAAGAGGAAAGGAGAAGGCAGAAAAGAATAAATTGCATCACATGAAGATATTCAAATATTCGTTAGAGTAGAGGGAAAGACGGGAAGTAGATATTAATTGACCCTTGCTCTCATCAAATTTGGTTCAAAGAGGGAATAGCATACACTCTCAATTAGATATCAAAATCTATCTTATTCTATAGGAAGTCTAAGAGGGGAGAGGAAATGGGAAGGGTGTATAGAAAGGAGAGCAGAAGGCAGGGGAAAAGTACTAGGTGAAAAGAAAAAGAAAAGGGAGAGTGTCTGGTACAAGGATGGGCAGAATGAGGGACATGGTGGACAGAAGAAAAACTGATGAGGAGGAGAAGAGTGAAAGCAGAGAGAAAAATATAAACGGAGGTAGGGAGAATATGATGCAAAGAAAGACAGAGTAATAATAATTCTGAATGTGAATGGGATGAACTCTCCCATAAAATGGAAGTGCATAGCAGCGGGAATTAAAAAACATAACTCTACAGTATGTTATTTACGAGAAGCTTATTTGAAGCAGAGAGATACACACAGGTTAAAGGTAAAAGGCTGAAGCAGATTATATTATACTTCAGCTGGAAGTAAAAAAAAAAGGAGGGCTAGCAATTCTGATCCCCAACAAAGCAAAAGCAAAAGCTGATCTAATTAAAAGAAATAAGGAAGGAGACTAAATCTTCCTAAAAGTTACCATAGATAATGAAGTAATATCAATATTGAACATATATGCACCAAGTAGCATATAGCATCCAAAGTTTTAGAGAACAAGTTAAGTGGTTCTCAGGAAGAAATAGACAGCAAAACGATACCAATGGGGGACTTTAATCTCTCACTTTCAGAGCTAAATAAATGTAAACACAAAATAAGAAAGAAGTTGAAGAGGTGAATAGAATTTTAGAAAAGTTAGATGTGGTAGAATTCTGGAGAAAACTGAATGGGGATAGAAAAGAATATACCTTTCTTATCAGTGGTACATGACAGTTACACAAAAATTGTCCATGTCCTAGGGCATAAACAGCTGCAATGCAGAAAGATACCCTACTCCTAAAGAATGAGGGATTGCTGTGCCAATGAGAAATTCACAACACCTACCATGGCCATGAATATCCCAGATCAATTATGAATCGTAAAATACCACAAATTCTCCACATGGAAGTCAGAAGAAAAACATGTATTTAGAAACCATAAAACTCAGTACATCACAGTAACAAAAGTCTATACACAATAACAGTGCAGAGAACAAAACCATCACCAAGCCTTCCCTATGCCAGGTTTCCCCTAAATCAGGTCCATTTAACAAATCACAAGCATACTTTCCGTGGGAAAGAGGGAGTCTCCAGCGGCCACGCGGGTCCCCCCACCCACAGAGGGACCTGCAAACCTCTCGCAAAAGGTCCGTTGCGCTGCAGACACGGGGCCCAGCACGGACCTGCAGCGGCGACGGTGGCCGTGGCTCCGAGAGACAAAGTTCTGAGAGGGATCCGGAGGCGGGATTTTCAGCAGCTGCACGGGTCCCCCACCAACAGGGGACTGACGGGGGTAGGTGAGAGAGTCTCTTTGGCAGGTTGAGAGGGGAGTGAGGTGCCCCCATGGCTCGGGACCCCGGGAGGTGGGGGCTGAGAGGCGGCTGCGGTCGGGGCTCCCCAAACGGTCGGGAGCCTGGATCCATTGTGGAAGGTCTGTGCATAAACCCCCTGAGGGAATTGAGCCAGAGAGGCGGCCCTGCCCCTGACCTCAGCACCTGAGCCTAATTTAACATTGAATAACAGCCCTGACCCCGCCAAAAATCCTAAGGCGGGAAGCAGCATTTGAATCTGAGTCCCCAAACGCTGGCTGGGAGGACCAGGAGGCGAGGTAGGTGTGAGGAGAACATTGAGAGGTCAGGCCACTAGGTGGAGACAATGCCAAGAAAAGGGAAAAGAAATAAAACTATTGAAGGGTACTTTATCGGAGAAAAAAAACTTCCTCCCTTCCTTTCTGATGGGGAGAAACAATGCTTGCCATCAGGCAAAGACAGAAATCGAGGATTCTGTGTCCCAGCCCACCCAATGGGGTCGGGCCATGGAAGAGCTCAAGAGGAATTTTGAAAATCAAGTTAGAGAGATGGAGGAAAGACTGGGAAGGGAAATGAGAGGGATAAGGGAGAAGCATGAAAAACAGATCAGCTCCCTGCTAAAGGAGAACCAAAAAAATCTTGAAGAAATTGACACCTTGAGAACTAGCCTAACTCAGCTGGCAAGGGAGGTGCAAGGGGCCAATGAGGAGAAGAATGCTTTCAAAAGCAGAATTAACCAAATGGAAAAGGAGATTCAAAAGCTTACTGAAGAAAACAGATCTCTCAAATCTGGAATGGTACAGATGGAAACTTTGGACTTTTTGAGAAAGACAGATATCTCAGAACATACCGCGCAGATTCGAAATATGGAAGATAATGTGAAATATCTTATTGGAAAAACAACTGACCTGGAAAATAGATCCAGGAGAGACAATTTAAAAATTATGGGACTACCTGAAAACCATGATCAAAAGAAGAGCCTAGACATCATCCTCCATGAAATTATCAAGGAAAACTGCCCTGAGATCCTAGAACCAGAAGGCAAAATAAATATTCAAGGAATCCACAGAACACCGCATGAAAGAGATCCAAAAAGAGAAACCTCTAGGAGCACTGTGGCCAAATTCCAGAATTCCCAGGTGAAGGAGAAAATATTGCAAGCAGCTAGAAAGAAACAATTCAAGTATTGTGGAAATACAATCAGGATAACACAAGATCTAGCACCCTCTACATTAAGGGATCGAAGGTAATGGAATAGGATATTCCAGAAGTCAAAGGAACTAGGACTGAAGCCAAGAATTACCTACCCAGCAAAACTGAGTATAATACTTCAGGAGAAAAAATGGTCTTTCAATGAAATATAAGAATTTCAAATTTTCCTGATGAAAAGACCAGAGCTGGAAAGAAAATTTGACTTTCTAACACAAGAATGAAGAGAACCATAAAAAGGCGAACAGCAAAGAGAAATCATAAGGGACTTACTAAAGTTGAACTGTTTACATTCCTACATGGAAAGACAATATTTATAACTAATGAAACATTTCAGTATGTGAACACTGGGTGGGAGTACACACACACACACACACATGCACACACGCACACATACATAGAGACAGAGTGCACAGAGTGAATTGAAGAGGATGGGATCATATACTAAAAAAAAAAAAATGAAATCAAGCAGTGAGAGAGAAATATTGGGAGGAGAAAGGGAGAAGTTATATGGGGCAAATTATCTCTCATAAAAGAGGCAAGCAAAAGACTTATTAATGGTGGGATAAAGAGGGGAGGCAAGAGAAAAACATGAGATCTACTCTCATCACATTCCACTAAAGGAAAGAATATAATGCACACTCATTCTGATAGGAAAACCTATCTCATAATACAGGAGAGTGGGGGACAGGGGCACAAGCAGGAAGGGGGGGAGGATAGAGGGGAGGGCATGGGGAGGAGAATGCAATACGAGGTCGACACTCATGGGGAGGGAAAGGACCATAAGAAAATAGAAGTAATGGGGGACAGGACAGGATGGAGGGAAATATAGTTAGTCTTATACAACACAACTAGTATGGAAATCATTTGCAAAACTAAACAGATATGGCCTATATTGAACTGCCTGTCTTCCAAGGGGAAGGGGTAGAGAGGGAGGGAGCTAAAGAAGTTGGAACTCAAAGTGTTAGGACCTAATGTAATGTTCTTACCACTGGGTAACAAGAAACACAGGTTAAGGGGTCAAGAAAGCTATCTGGCCCTACAGGAGAAAAGAGAAGACGGAGACAAGGGAAGGGAGGGAGGATAGAGGAGAGAGCAGATAGGTCACAGGAGCAATTAGAAAACTTGGGTCGGGGGGGGAGGGGGGAAAAAGGGGAGAAAATTTGTAACCCAAAATTGTGTGAAAATAAATGTTAAAAGTTTAATAAAAAAAAAAAAAGTACAGCAGGAGAGGAGACTGTCAGGGACTATTGATTGGTAGAAGTGGAAGGAGCCCCAAGAGATCATCTGGTCTACCTTTTGCCTCCAAGCAGAGTTCTAGCTAAGCCAAGAAGAATGATGGTCAATTCAATTCATAAAAGATCTCCAAGAAAGACAATTTACTAATCCTTTCCCAAGCATTTCTGCTTAATATTTAAGTCCTTATCTTGAGAATGTCCTTCCTTTGAACAAATCTCAGTCCCACTGTAATTTGAGCTCTTATTTTTCTCCAAGTGAATACATGGTAAAAATGAAACAAAGCCCTTTAAATCTAAGTTTTTAAAACCTGTTTAGTTTTCTGCTGAAATGCCCATTTGTTTCTATAAGAGATTGTGGTCCTTATAGAAAAGTTTCTGCCATAAGCAAAGATTTTATAACATCAAGCTTAGGATCAGTAGCAAATTACTGATTGCCAAAAGAACTATATTATGCAAAGAAACCATTCCATAGACTATAGCTGACTGTCAAGTAGAAGCTTGATCAAGACTTTAGATTCAAGACTCAGTCTTTGAGATTTTAGGTCTTTAGATTTCAGGACTCAACTGGAATGCCACCTTATGTAAGAAACCTTCCCCCATCCTCCAAGCTATTGGAACCTTTCTCCTTAAAAGTTATCTTCTATTTTCTCTGTATCTATCTTATATATACTTATTTATATACATGCTTTGCTCCCCCCTTCCCCATTAGAATGTAACACCCTTAAGGTAGGTACTGTTTCACTTTTGTATTTGAAACCACCCCCCCACTCCTACTCCCACCCCGCCAGTCTCACCCCCACATCCCCCTACTGCCTTCACCCCCCACCCCCACCCCTACACAATTTCTGGCACACAATAAGCACTTTTAATAAATTCTTGTTGATTGTTTGATTAAAAAAAAATAATAGGACCCAAGGTTTTTTTCTCACTTTTGGTATTTTTATAGGTCTTTGGATTTTCTCATTCCTTAACTCTGAACCTTAATTTCTAAGGTATTTTTCATTCTCTTCACCTATACCCACTTTTGTTTTAAAGTCAAAGTATCAGACTCGTTTATATGTTGCTCATTTATAAAATTAATTTATAGAGTGTTTTATAGAAATTGTCTACTTTTTCTTCCTCTAAAACAGATGGTAAAGTTTTTTATGCTGCCTTTTGTGCAAATACTTATCATGAACATTTCAATATGAGATGATCAAATATTCCATGAGAGAACATTTCCATTTGTCCCTGAACCAGCTACAGCATACTGTTTATTCACTTTTGCAATAAGAACTTATGAAACATTCTTCCATTTAACTTAAACTTCTTTTTGTTTTCTGGTTTCTTTTATATCAACAATGATAATTGATTTTAATGCTACTGTTGAATGACAACTCACTGATCATAGCAAAATGATGTCACAGAGTAGCAAGGTATTGGTCAAATTGCATAGATAGTCTAAAATCAGAGTATTTCTTAACATTTCCTGCCTATCTTGCACTCCCACCCACCCCCTCCCCCCCCACACATGCACACACATGCTAGCACATGTGTGCCATTGTTTCTCTAGAAGCAAAGAAGGGGGTGTAGGACTTAGGGTATTTTTAGTATTCTTGGCTTCGTTAATTACCATAACCAAAAGATTCAACATGAAGGGAGCAGTGTACATGCTATGAATTTTTTTACTTAAATAATTATGTTGATTCATGGAATAGAGATGTATTCTGTTGCCAATTCTGTACCCTAAATCTTTCAACATGATGGAAATGGAAAGAACTTAAGCTTTGCTGGAAGTCATAAAGAGTGCAGAATTATCTTCAGAATTAATGCAACACCAGAGAAGAACTTTTTGCTGATACTTAGTCCAACTGTATCATTTTGAAGATGGAGAAACAAAGGTAAAATATAGGTAAAATAAAGTTACATGAATAATGTCATATGACTCAGTAGGATAGGCAGGACTAGAAAGCAGACTTTTTTTATTCTTTTCAATATTTTCGACACCGTAGAATGATTTTAATGACTTTGAAGAAGGTGCTCCTTCTGATTTATTGTAATCAAAAGTAAAGCAAGACTTATAAAGATAAGAACATTCTGAAGTTCATGATGGTGGAATGTCATATTTAAGAAAAATGTATATAATTAACTCCTATATTGTTTTTAAATTTGTTTTGTACTTTAGAATCCTTCATATTATTTAATGGTGAAGTACATAGTGCATATTTGAGTAAATATTATGTTTATGGATATTACTAGAAAATAGGCATTAGGTCCATGGTGATCAACAAAAACTTAGACTAACCTTGTTGCTATAGCACATTTTAATTTGTTTTCCTTTGTTTCATTTAATTTTCATCGTTTCAACTCAAAGTTATCTTTTCTAGGAATATAACCCGACTTAATTTGATGACTGCTGAAAGAACTCGAATGATTCAGTAAAGTTAAGGTTAAAATTGTCACTAACACAAGTTAATATTTACTTTTTAAAAAACATAAAATTTGTGGTATATATATGTATATATGAAAAGAAGCAGCGTGGTGAAGCAGATAGAAAGCTAGCTCTGAAACCAAGAAGATGTAGGTTCGATTCTGATCTCTCACACATCAAATCAGCAAAACTAATTTAGCTTTTGAGGGAGTATATACAAAAGGATGACATTGTGTTTGGGTGATACTATGGGAAAAAGTAACTCACTGAAATGAAAGATGTTTATTCCAGTATCATACTCAATTTCATTCCTTCAGGTGATGTTTATGGGTTATTTCAGTGCTCTATACTTCTACAATTGGTCGCTGACTCCCTGAGACTTTGATTATCTAATCAGTTTTCTGTTGGGTAAAATAAACACTATACCATATTCAATTACCAAATTGTATGCTGAGTATCTGGTATAGAACTTTTAGATCCTACCATCCACTTCCCAGTACACCCTTGCTGGAGTTATTCTTAAATTTTTTCATGGATTAGTTTATGTGTGAGCAATAAGCCAGAGGAATAGAGATTGACACTTTAGGGTGAAAATTCCAAGAATGGATTTGGTCATTGTGAGTGCAGAGCCCTAGGGGCACATAAAAAGCTTAGGTACTTATAAAAATGAAGGAAGTCATGGTCAAGTGGAAAAATATATTTAACATTTCTTGAATAAGGGCTTTGCATTCAAGATATACAGGTAATTAACGGATATTCACATACATACTTGCATACATACATATGTATATGTGTTTCTGTGTGTGTATATCAACATCAATTTTCTAATAGATAAATCACCAAATGATAGGGATGAATGGTTTTAAAAAAAAAGAACTGAAATTGACAATCACATAAAATGCTCCAAATCAGTGATAATAAGATGAATCCAAATCAAAACAGCAGTTTTCCTCTCACAAATGAAAAGAACACAAAGAATTTTACTATCAGTGGTGGTAAGGATAATGAAAGACAGGCATTCTAATATATTTGGGGGAAAAGTTGTGAATCAGTACAACCATTAGAAAAGCAATTTGGGATTATACAAATATAGTGGTTAAAATGTTAATACATTTTCTTGGATAAATTTTATTGTGTGTGATGGTCATTGAAAAAGATAAGAAAGGTGCCAATACATCAACATGTAATAATTTTTTTTGTTTTGTGGTAGGAAAGCATTGGAGAAAAAGTAAATGCCCTTCAGGTAGGGAATGGCTAAACACATTTGGTATATAAGTGAAGTGGAATTTTTTAGAGTGATGGATAATAGAACAGTAAATATAACGAAAAAGCATGTTTTATGATGGAAAGCAAGCAAAGTGGAGACCCATCCCTCCTCCCAAAAACAATATTCACTACAATAATAATAACGTAAGTGTAAAGAATACCAACCACAACATGATATTCACAACTAGATCTATAGTGTTCTTAATGGTAGTGACTGTTTTGTGAAATTTTGTATCCCAGGGGCCCATAGTATAAAATGCATACAATGTCCTTGATGAAGGTTGATTAACCTTAAGTGCAGAAAAAGGACTTATGATCTTGACCAGACCATTTGATATTCAAATTTTGGCATTGGTAGTCTTATTCTGGCAGTTATTTTTGCAAAGAAAAATCAAAACATTTTGGAACAGAGAGGTAATTTCACGATGATCCAAACCAAACTTCTCATTATGCAAATGAGGAAGGTGAGTCTCATAGAATCTATTCAGCATCACTAAAATATTTAGTGTCAGAGTCAAGCGCGGAAACTAAGTTGAATGATGTCTGTTTCAGTGCTCATTACACTGTATGAGCAAAATTTTCATTATTAATATCTCCTTACATTTATCTAATAAAAAGAGTGAACCTTCACTTTTAAAGAGTTTGGACGTGTCCCACTCCATCTATTTCCATACCTCTTTTACCTCTAACCTCCTCCCCTACATGCCTTTATTCACTTTTCAACCAATTGGCATTATCTTTCTTGCTTTTCCTACAAGATTCCTAGAAAATTACTGACGTTCGGTATTTTCAGTGGTTATTCCAGATGTCTGGAATGTTCTTCCACATCTTTGGTTCCTGTCATGATTCATGTCCAAGATACAGAATACCTTTCTTGAAAATTCTAGTCTCTTCCTTTTATTGATTATTTCCTATTTATCTTGTATATAGCTTGTTTATATGCAACTATTCACAATCCCCTCATTAGACTGTGTGCTCCTTGAAAACATGGACTGTCTTTTACTTTTCTTTTATCCCTAGTGCTTAGCACAATTCCTGGCATATAAAAAACACTTAATAGATGTTCACTGATTGACTGTCGGATAGTATATAGTCTTATATGATCCCCAGAACAAACCTTTGGTGTACATGATATGTTTTTTCCTGATTATAAAGATGAAAGAATTGAGGATCAAAGATGTTAAATGATTTGCTAACAATCATAAAGTTAGTGAGTTTCAGAGTTGGCATTGTGCTATGGATTCAATTTGGTAAAAGCCTCCTTACATTTCTGAATTCTTGAGTTTAAATTCTATCATTCTCTTTTTCCCTCAGATCTTTGACATATGGGGAAAATTCTCTTTCATTCCCCCAAATTGCTTTTTCTCTTGAGAGGCTCTTTGTTAGAGATCTTACATATTCTTGATTTCCACCCTAATTTCATATTTTTCTTTAATTTCTTTAAATTGTCATAAACAATTGTGTTGTTTTTAATTGTTAATTCATTATTTCAGGGAACCCATAGAGCTAGACCTTACTGCATTAATTTCATTTATTCAGAGAGGATTTGTAGTCATTTTCCTTTACTAAATGATGTTTATTCATTTTGTACTTGGTCTTGTTCCAAGTTGAATGCTCATTCTCCTTTCTTGAGGAGTCTCACTGGTAGTTTATCTAGTTGCAGAATATAATCCCACCCATTCTTTCTACCTTATTTTATTTAATTTTCATTTTTTTTATTTTCAAGTATCTTTGTAATGGTACCACTCCAGTATGTCACCTCGCCTACCCACTACAGTTTGTTTTCTACTTGACCTTGTTTAATTTCACTTTGAGGCAAAGAGAAAGGTCTGAATCATGATGAGAAAAAGAAAATTTAAAAGGGAGACATCTACAACTCAGTCACAGCTTTTTTTGGTGTTAAACCTAACAATGAAGTTGGGAGTACAATGAACCACCACTCCTCAGTTTTGTATACTCTTTGTTACAAGGCTGACAGAATTCAGCACTCTCCTCTTATGATAGTGGAGATGAGCAGGTCAATCAGGACAAAACCTGAGAGACACTTCAAGCTATATATCAGACAATGTTGGGCAAATTATCCAAAATTTGGAATTTAGGTTTGTCAGGTCAATTCAGACGTGGAAAGGTCAGATTGGATTCATAAAATAGGAAATGGTTCTATCCTTCAGTTATTTAGTATCAAAAAAAATAATAAATTGCGGGGAGATGATTCGTATCTTAATACAATATGATTGATTATACCTTTTGCATATTTCTTTCTTCTTTGTTTTCCTCCTTTACATTTTCTTGTTCTTCCTTCACTGGGGATTAGGTTGAAAACAAATGCTTTGTCATCTTGTGAAAGATATTATTTCTATTGCTTATATTCAATTTATCTCATATATAGCTTGTTTACACAAAGTTCATTACATGATATCCCTCCATTATACTGTAAGCTCCTCAAGGACACTGTCTTTTGCATTTCTTTGTATCCCTAATATTTAGCTTATTTCCTGGAACACAGTAGGTATTTAATTCAGAAGCAGGATTTGAAGATCAATGTTGACTCCAAGTCCAAAACTGTAACCACTACATCACTGTGCATCTAATGTAAAATTCAAATGATTATTGAACTTCATCTAGCTGCTGAGTTGATAATTTCCTTACTTCATATCAGTGAACCTGTAATTATTATCATTGTAAATTTCTAAACCTTGATTATGCAGGGTGTTGGTTTTGGCAGCATGCTTTGTGAGTACTGATGTTAGCATACCAAATATTTCAATGATTAGCACAGTGATAGCAACATGATGGCACATCACAAGTTGAACATTATATACTAAAACTAACCAGTATTATAGTAGTAAACATTGATGCTAAAATAGAAACAACATATGAATAATGATGGGCACAAATTTGTTGGAATAGAATTATTTTAAAATAATATTTATTTGTCCTCATCAGAAAATAAAGGTTTTGAACATCCAAAATATGGAGGCATGAGTTTCTTTGGATGGGGAGATAGGAACTTCTTTCATTCGTACCTTTCTGAATAAGGCTAACCTGTTTGGACTACAAAATATTGTTCCTTTTCACTTGTGGTCCTTCATGTTCTCTTTGCTTTAATAAATCAAAATATTCCTAAATGATGGTGGAGGGTACCAATGCAACCAATGTGAGAAGGGAAGCAGAAAGCAAGGAAATAATTTTTCAGCCAGTGTTTCTGATAAAGGCCTAATTTCTCAAAAATATAGAGAACTGAGTCAAATTTAAAGGAATATAGTCCATTCCTCAATTGATAAATGGTCAAAGGATATGAATAAGCAGTTTTCAGATAAAATAAAAATTATTTAGAGGCATATGAAAAATGCTCTAAATCACTATTAATTAGAGGAATGCAAATTAAAACAACTCTGATGTACCACATCTATCAAATTAGCTAATAAGACAGAAAAGGAAAATGATAAGTGTTGGAGAAGATGTGGGGAAAACTAGAACACTAATGCATTGTTGGTAGAATTGTGAGCATTCTGGAGAGCAATATGGAATTGTGCCCAAAGGACAATACAACTGTGCATAACATTCAATCTAGTATTGTCACTAATAGGTCTGTATACCAAAGAGATAATAAAAAAGGAAAAAGGACTAACATAAAAGGACTAAACATATATAATGATATTTACAGAAGCTCTTTTTGTGGTGGCAAAGAACTGGAAGTTGAGGGAATTCCTAATGATTGAGGGAAGGCTGAGCAAGTTCTGGTGTATTAATATAATGGAAGGTTATTGTGCTATAAGAAGTGATGAGCAGGGAGATTGCATAAAAAAAAAAAAGACCTGGAAACACTGACATGAACTGATTCTGAATGAAGTGAGCAGAACCAGGAGAAGATTACACACAGTAACAGTAAAACTGTGAAAAGATCAGGTATGAATTATTTAGTTCATATCAGCATTACAACGATTAAAGAAAATTTAAATAGACTCATTATGGGAAATCCTATCCATATCTAGAGATAGTACCATGGATTCTTTGAATGCAGAACATGACTAATTTGAAATATGTTTAGTGTAATAGCACATGAATATGCAATATATCTGATAACATGCCATCTTGAGGAGGGGCGAGAGAAGGGAGGGAAGGAAAAATTTTGCAATTCAAATTCTTATAAAAGTAAACGTTGAAAACTATTTTGTATGTTATTGGAAAAAATAAATTATTATTTCCAAGCATAATGGTGGAGAAGTTACTGTTTGCCTTATCACTGAAACAGGGATAATAAGAGTTTTATTTTTTATTAACCACAGCATCCCTGGTGTACGGCCACAGAATATCAGGTGATTCTGAGAATAACGAAGTAACAAAAGGTTAACTGAAGTGGAGGTGTGACATTCAGTGGACAGAACTGGAAACAAAACTTAGGAGGGACCAAGCTCAGTAGATAGACACTGATGATATTATAGGAAGACTTTGGTAGTTCTACAGCTTTATTGGTGTAAATTGTTCTTCCATGTATATGCTGTGGCCATAAGTGTACTCTTCCATATCTGTACCCCTTATGTGAGTCCCATCACATTCACTCTTCTCACTGTCATTGTGTGTATTTATGGGAGAACAAGTTCCAAGTTTAAGCAAGGGATATTATGTTACTATACTCTTTCATTTTTTGCCTTTTTGCTTTGAATTAAATGTATCCTCCACCCAAGAAAAGTAAACATATTAGTAGGGACTTGGAAGTATAGTTAAGAGAGGATTCTGACCCACAAACCATCTAGAACCTGAAGGTAGCTTTCTGAGAGTCTACAGGTGCTACTGTATGTAACATTTGTGCTGAACCATCTTTATAGATTAAGTGTATTGGGAAAGACAATAATAGTCACTTGTTATCACAGCCAGACAGAACATGCTTCCTTTGAGGAGTGCCTTTCTGTGCCCTACTAGGCGACTGTAGCTATACAGTGTGGTATACTGAGATCAAATTGCTTACATATTCACCAACCAGGCATAGATTATGAGACTAGAAACAGGAAACTGCTACAGTGGAAAAAGAAAGCATATGGAAAGAAGTTTACAGTCTTAAAGCTGTCAATTCATAAGAGGAACTATTCAGCTATCTCGGTTCATAGTATAATTAAAAGTAATGCCAGGTCCAACCCTCTCATCTCCTACTCAGTCCTTTGACCATCTGCATGCTTGTCCAGGATACTGAGAACCAGCTCTATAGGCTGTCTAGCCTATTGTATGTATATCATAGTCTGGATAATCTGCTTCCACTGGCTAGATGTGTGACCTTGGGGTTTCCTCCTTTGTAGAATGAGGGGGTTGGAAGAGGTGATCACTTAAGGTCCTTTCCAGCTCCAGACTCTGAATTTTGCTGTTCACAGACAAACTGTGATAGTTTTTAAGTGACTTCACTACAATTGCCTTTTCCTTCCCTTTTGCTTTTTCCTGTATGCATCCTTAGACCGAACTCTAGTGATCATGGAATTAATTTGAAAGGCTCTGCATTGTTCTAAGGCTTGGTAAATCAGCACAATGCCATCTGAAGCTGTAAATATCTGGAGTTATCTCACTATCCATAGAGAATCCCTTTTCCATTTGGACTTTGCACTGGACAGTGTCTATGACAGTGTGGCAAATACCTTTGGCTAGCACATAGCTCCCTGTTTTATGCCTCACTTGGTATCAGAAGGTTATTCAACAGTTGTCTCTACTGTTACATTTTTTCATGGAATCTTGTGTGATTTAATATATGCA
Organism: Notamacropus eugenii; assembly: GCF_028372415.1. Taxonomy (NCBI): domain Eukaryota; kingdom Metazoa; phylum Chordata; class Mammalia; order Diprotodontia; family Macropodidae; genus Notamacropus; species Notamacropus eugenii. The sequence continues at coordinate 357,913,975 of NC_092874.1, read as the reverse complement.
TGATAAGTGTTCTTTGTTGAATGAAAGACTTTAAAGCAGCACTTTGTTCTTCCCTATCAAATGGCTTTTAATAAAACCATTAAGCACAGTGGGATCTTAAAAAAAAAAAGAGTTTTATTTCTTGTTTCATGGAATTGTGATAGATTTTCTATGACATCATAAGACCATTGATTTAGATCTGCAAGGAACTTGAGAAGACATCTAATCCAATCATTTTAACACGTGAAATAGGACATTAAGGCCCAATGAGATTAGGTTATTTCCTCAAAATCATAGAGGTAGAAAGTCATTTGAATCAAGACTAAGTGCTCTGTACACTTTATATTTGCAAAGTCCGCAGCTCGCACTTGCTTGAACATCTGAACATTCTCCCCATTCTCCTTCCAGTCTCCCACCTCCCAGTGAGTTCTCTTAAATGGTACCACAGGGAGGGGGGAGGGATGAAACAGATTCCGTGATATTTCCCATTAGAAAAAAATAAGTGATGAATAATGATGATAAAGACTATGTTACAATATATACTAATGATACGTTACATTTTTACAGGGAGTATAATCAATTGTATAAGGTCTACAAGCCAATTTCACCTGAAAGTTTTATGAAATAGGGAGTGTACTGTATGTACTATATGTGCAATATATTTTATGCAAAGTTTTAGAAAGCAGAAGTTTGGAAGACGAAGATTGTGTTGTATGCCTGGTAAATTAGAAATAGCTAGGATTAAAACAAATACTGGTAATTTGTGTTGTCTATTAAAGAAGGAAAAATCTATCTATCTATCTATCTCTATCTATCTATCTATCTATCTATCTATCTATCTATCTATCTATCTTTCTATCTATCTCTTCCTCTCTCTCTTTCTCTGAGAGATAGGAAGAGAGAGAGGAAGAGAGGAAAAATTTTAAAAACTTCAAACTCAATGATTGTGAAAAAAACTTTTATTTCCTTCTTTACACTCAAGCTGCATTCTAATAGATTTTTCTCTGCTCTATATTGATACTACTATGTGCTAAATATAGTTTATTCCGTGAAAGTATCGCTTAAGAAATGTTTATTGAATGTGTGTGAAGAATTGCTTTCATATTCAAAAGGATTAGGCTATTTCCCTAATAATCCAGTGTTAACAGAAGATCAAATGCCAATTCAAAATATGAATTGAATGAGAGGAGAGTCAAGGTGGCAGAGTAAAAGCAGGGACTTGCTTGAGTACTCCCTGCAAAATCCTAAATACCTGTAAAAATGACTCTCAAGAAAGTCAGGATCTGTGGAAGCCAAAAAAATGATAGTGTGAAGTAAATCTCCAGCCCAAGACAATTTGGAAGGTCAATGGTAACAGCAGAGTCTCTTGTGCAAGTTCAAACAGATCACAGTGCATTGGGAGCCACACCTGCACAGACAGTGCCTGAGAGGGGAACTGAATCAGCTGTGGTGGTTTCCAAACTTCTCAACCCCCAAAACACCAAGGACAAATTGGAAAGGCAGTGGAAAAATCTTGTTGTATCTGTGTGAGGGAGTACTGTGTGGTCTCTCCCGAGCTCCAGGGTGGTAGAGGGAGTAGAGGAACCAGCAGCAATCATAACAGCAGTGGCATTTGCTACAACTATTTCTGGTGTTCTAGGTTCACTTATTGTGGGAGGAAGTTAAAGGTGACACTATGCTCCCCCTACCCCACTGGAAATAGAGAACTACCTTGAAAAAAAGTTCAAAAGTGAAGTAATTGGCTGGGAAATAAGCAAAAATTAACAAAACAAAGAAAAACAGCAGACTATAGAATCTTACTTTGGTGACAAGGAAGATCAAAACATACACCCAGAAGAAGACAACTAAATCAAAACTCCTGCATCCAAAGCCTCCAAAAAATATAAATTAGTCTAAGACATGAAAGAGATCAAAAAGGATTTTGAAAATCAAAGAAGCAGAGGAAAAATTTGGAAGAGAAATGAGAGTGTTGCAAGAAAATCATGAAAAAAACAGTCAACACTTTGCTTAAGGAGACTGAAAAAAATGCTGAAAGAAAGTGCCTTAAAAAGAGATTAAAAAAAGCCCATGGGGGAAAGAATATCTTAAAAAGGAGAACTGAACAAATGGCAAAGGAGATAAGAAGGTTCACTGAAGAAAATAAAGCCTTCAAAGTTAGAATGAATCAAATGTAAACTACTGACATTATTAAAAATCAAGAAATTATTTTCTTGATTATTTCTTCAACCAAAAGAATAAGAGAAAACAGAAGGCAGGGTGCAATACTCCATTTGAAAAACAACTGACCTGGGAAATAGATCCAGGAGAGTATTTCAAAATTATTGCACTAGTTGAAAGCCAGGATTAGAAAATAAGAACCTATACATCAACTTTCAAGAAATTATCAAGGAAAATTGCCCTGATATTTTACAACCAGAAGATAAAATGGATATTGAAAGAATCCACCAATCACTTCCTTAAAAAGATCTCTAAAAGAAAACTCGTAGTAATGTAAACTAAACCAAATTTAGTAAACTAAATACAAGAGCTCCCAGATCAAGGAAAACATTGTAATCACGAAGAAAATAACAACTTGACTGTTGTGGAAACACAGTCAGGATACAGAAGATCTAGCAGCATCAGGGCATCAGAGGACTTGGAATATATTGAAGTGTTCAAGGGAGCTAGGATTAAAACCAAGAATCACTTACCAGAAACACTGAGTATACTATTTCAGGGTGGAAATGGTTATTCAGGGAAATAGAGGACTTTCAAGCTGTCTTCAGAAAAAGACGAGAGCTGAATAGAAGATTTGACTTTCAAATACAAGAATCAAGAGAAGCATGAAATGGTAAACAAGAATGAGAAATCATTAGGTACTTACTAAAGTTGAACTGTTAGCATTCCTATATGGAAAGATAATTTTTGAGAGTTTTACACACATATGTAGAGAAAGGGCACGTCATGAATGAAATATAAAGAGATGATATCTAAAAAAATAAAATTAATAATTGAAAGAGGAATATATTGAGAGAAGAAAAAAAAGGGAAAAATAGAGTGGGGTAAATTATGTCTCACATAAAAGAGGCAAGAAAAAGCTTTTACAATGGATGGGAAGCGGAGGTCGGTGAGAGGAAAAGAGGGAATCTTGCTCTCATCGCCTTTTTGTTTAAGGAGGGAGTAACATGGACATTCAATTGAGTATTAAAATCTATCTTACCCTACAGGAAAGTAGGGGAAAGGGCTTAAGATTGTGGATGATAGAAGGGAGGGCAAATGGGAAGAGGGAGTAATTAGAAGTAAACACTTTTGAGGAGGGACAGAGCCAAAAGAGAGAACAGAATAATTGGGGGGAGGGGTATAATAGGAGGGAAGGGAATATATTCTTTCACAACATGACTGTTATCAAAGTGTTTTGCATGACTACAGATGTATAACCTATAGTGAATTGCTTGCCTACTCAGTGGGGATGGGTGGGGATGGAGAAAGAGAGAGTTTTAAAAATAAACGTTAAAAATTATTTTTACATGCAACTAGGAAATAAGACATATAGTCAAGAAAATATATAGAAATCTATCTTGCCCTATAAGAAAACAGAAGAGAAGAGGATAAGAGAAGGGGCTGTGTGTGATAGAAGGGAGAGCGAATTGTGGGAAGGGCTAATCAGAATCCATGCTGTCTTGGGGTGGAAGATGGATGGGAGAGAAGAGTAGAAAATTTGGAACTCAAAATCTAGTGGAAGTGAATGTTGGAAAAAAGTAATTAATCAGTTAAAGAAAACAAATGCAAAAATAGGAATTGTAATCTCTTCTTTGGCAAAATTTTAGTAGATATGGGAGCAAAGAAATCACTATTTAAACCAAAAGATGAGAAAATGTGTAACCAGATGGTATGCAGGTTTTCCACACTTCACTATTGTGATAACTAACCTCATTTACAACCCCACAAACTGACTACATTTCTTTCCTGGGTCGCATCCGAAAAGGGAAATACAAATTGCTCCAGACATGTGGTACTTCTCTCACTTAGATTCATGCCTTTGATGGTGTAAGCCATGACACTGATATAGGAAAATTCTAAATCTATACCTCATCCTCATGAAACACATAAATCAATGTGTCTAGTAACTACCTTAGGCATTGTAGACCTATAGTGAAAGGAAAATTGCCAAACACAAATATTTATGGTAGAATGCTGGAAATTAAAATTCTCTGTTAAATACTATTTATGGCTACAAGTGGAAGAGTATATTTCCTCAAAATAATAATACCAACAATAATAATTAGCATTTATATAGCACTTTAAGATTTTCAAAGTGCTTTAAATATATTTTCTCATGTATTAATTATAATACATTTATTTAGCACTTTAAGTGTTTTCCTCACAGGAACCATCAGATATCATTGATGCAAAAATTGTCGGCATTATTTGACAAATAAATAAATTGAGCCTCTGAGATACTTTAGTGACTTGCTCACAACTGCACAGATAGTAGTGCTTGAGGTCAACATTGCTTGATATCCAACATTCTGTCTTCTACACCAGTTCTCTCTCTCTCTCTCTCTCTCTCTCTCTCTCTCTCTCTCTCTCTCTCTCTCTCTCTCTCTCTCTGTGAGCCCATATCATTCATATTTGCTGTAGTAGGTATGGTAAGGAGATACTCCAGAAAAAAACAATAAGCAACACATCTGCCTTCATGAAAAAGAGTCTGAAAGGAGTCATAGTTTTTAATGTTGTTTCTAACTATCACCATAAAGATGGACTTTTTATTCATAGTAATAAAATTAAATGTCTTAAATAGTCATCTGAAAAAATCTTGAAAAAAAACATGCATCTGAAATATTAAGGTACATTGATCTTCAGGTGGTAACTATTTAAAAGATGCTTCTTGAATTGAACTGAATGGTTTTTAAGCGTGCTATTTTTTAAAGGGAAAATTGACATTGTGAGGGTACAGATTAACTTGTGATGAAAATTCTTAGCCTTTACCCACTGTATTTATCAAAAAAGTGTTGTTATGAGATAGTTTGTAAAGAATTTAAGAAGAATTATTATTTTTCTCATATTATTCTGGAACTAAAGCAAAGCACTGAAAACCTGAACTAGACAGGCCTCTGCAAAGGAAATCTTTATAAATACATGTATTTACTAAATACCTAAAGTTATTTATTCATTCTTCCTCTTATCTCACTCAGTTGAGAGTACTTCCAAAGATTTTAATCATTGAAGAATCTTCTTATAATATACTTAAAATTCTTTAGATTGCCATTTTTAAACATATCTTCATTATTTCAAAGTAGTTAAGGGTAGAAAAAAACACATCAAAAAACCCCCTGAAAATGAAAGTGAAGAATGGGAACAAATCAATTAATTACACTGAGCCTCAATTTCAACATAGGGAAATTAAAGGCTTGCATTAGATGATCACTAAGGAAACTTCCAACATTAACTTTCTATGATTCCAGCCTACCATAGCACAACAAACAGGATATTTGGGACCAGATGTCGTAAGTTTCAAGTCTTTATTTATTACTTTAAATGTGACCTCAAGCAAGGCACTAAACTAGCTATTCTCCTCAACCTCTTTGTTTTTGAATATATGAGCTGGATAAGGTGATCCCCAAGTCTTCTTCCAGTTCTTAAGTTTATTATCCAATTAAACTAAAGCCAAAATGCTCCTTGCATAAATAAAATTAGATTAGATTTTTCATATTGTCTAAATTTACAAAGCAATGTGCTCCTTAACCCAAGTAAGGGGTCTTATGTCCTAGATACATTCTGATTCCATAATGGTTTTTTTTTGCATATGTAAAGACACTGAAGTTTTAACTGTCTTAAGGCTTCTTGATGTCATGCCTTCAAATACGTAGTACCTCTGGATATTATTTAACAGTTATTTTTTTTTAATCAAGAAAGTATACATCTTAAAGTAGGTATAATTCCTGGACAAAAAGCAATTGTCAAACCAAATGTATGAATTCTTTAGTATAAGTTGTTTTCAGTCATATCGGACATTTTGTGACCCCATTTAGGATTTTCTTGGCAAAGATACTAAAGTGGTTTGTCATTTGCTTCATCAGCTCATTTTAGAGATGAGGAAACTGAGGCAAACAGAATTAAGTGACTTGCCTAGAGGCACACAGCTCTTAAGTGTTTTAAGCCAGATTTGAATTCAGGAAAATGAGTCCCCTGATTTCAGGGAAGCTGCTCAATTGAACAATCTAGCAGCCTTTGATGATAAAAGAATACTGTAGGGAGGAGCCAAGATGGTGGAGTAGAAAGACACACATATGCTAGCTCCCAAACCCACAGCCCATAAAATACCTGTAAAGAAGAACTCCCAAAGATTTTGGAGCAGCAGAAGCCACTGAACAACGGAGTGGAGGAGATTTCTGTTCCAGAGAGCACTGAAAACCTGACACTAAAGGTTGGTCACTCACTGGACATGCAGCAGAGCCTAGCCCTACCTCGGCCACGTGGCACTGAGAGGAGCAGATCCCAGCAGACTTAAGGGACAGAATCTCCAGTGGCCACGTAGGTCCCTCCACTCACAGGTGCCAAAGGTCAGTGAGAAGGTCTCTTTGGCTGGTCGAGAGCAGAGTGGGGTATCCCCATAACTCAGGCCCCCTCGGGAGGCAGCAGCAGAGGTGGCAGCACACTGGGGCTCCCAAAGCAGGCAGGAGCTCGGATCCATTGTTGAAGGTCTCCCCATAAACCCCTGAGGGAACTGAGCCCCGTGTGGCAGACCTGCCTCCACCTGAGCAAGTGCACTTTATCTCACACTGAATAGCAGCCCCATCCCCGCCAAAAGCCCTGAAGCTGGGAAGCAGCATTTGAATCTCAGACCCCAAGCGCTGGCTGGGCGGATCTGGAGACAAGGTGGGGTGGAGAGGACACTCAGAAGTCAAGTCACTGGCTGGGAAAATGCCCAGAAAAGGGGAAAAAAAATAAGACCATAGAAGATTACTTTTTTGGGGAACAGATATCTCCTCCCTTCCTTTCTGATGAGGAACAACAATGCTTACCATCAGGGAAAGACTTAGAAGTCAAGGCTTCTGTATCCCAAACACCCAAAATAAATATTCCATGGCCTCCTGCCATGGAAGAGCTCAAACAAGATTTTGAAAATGAAGTTAGAGAGGTGGAGGAAAAACTGGGAAGAGAAATGAGAAAGATGCAAGAAGAGCATAAAAAGCAGGTCAACAACTTGCTAAAGGAGATCCAAAAAATGCTCAAGAAAATAATACCTTGAAAAATAGGCTAACTCAATTAGCAAAAGAGGTTCAAAAAGCCAATGAGAAGAATGATTTCAAAAGCAGAATTAGTCAAATGGAAAAGGAGGTTCAAAACCTCACTGAAGAAAATAGTTCTTTGAAAATTAGAATGGAACAGATGGAGGCTAATGACTTTATGAGAAACCAAGAAATCACAAAACAAAACCAAAAGAATGAAACAATGGAAGAGAATGTGAAATATCTCATTGGAAAAACAACTGACCTGGAACATAGACCCAGGAGAGACAATTTAAAAATTACAGTACGACCTGAACGCCATGATCAAAAAAAAAGCCTAGACATCATCTTTCACAAAATTATCAAGGAAAACTGCCCTGATATTCTATAATCAGAGGGAAAAATAAGTATTCAAGGAATCCACAGATCACCACCTGAAAGAGATCCAAAAAGAGAAACTCCGAGGAACATTGTGGCCAAATACCAAAGTTCCCAGGTCAAGGGGAAAATATTGCAAGCAGCTAGAAAGAAACAATTGAAGCATTGTGGGAATACAATCAGGATAACACAAGAACTAGCAGCTTCTACATTAAGGGAGAGAAGGGCATGGAATATGATATTCCAGAAGTCAAAGGAACTAGGAGAAAACCAAGAATCACCTATCCAGCAAAACTGAGTATAATATTTCAGGGGAAATAATGGTCTTTCAATGAAATAGAGGACTTTCAAGCATTCTTGATGAAAAGAGCACAGCTGAAAAGAAAATTTGACTTTCAAACACAAGAATGAAGAGAAGCATGAAAAGGTAAACAGGAAAGAGAAGTCATAAGGGACTTTACTAAAGTTGAACTATTTACATTCCTACATGGAAAGACAATATTTGTAACTCCTGAAACTTTTCAGTATCTGGGTAGTTGGTGGGCTTACATACACACACACACACACACACACACACACACAGAGCACAGAGTAAATTGAATAGGATGGGGTCATATCTTTAAAAAAATGAAATTAAGCGGTGAGAGAGAAATATATTGGGAGGAGAAAGGGAGAAATGGAATGGGGCAAATTATCTCTCATAAAAGAGGCAGGCAAAAGACTTTTTAGTGGAGGGAAAAAGAGGGGAGGTGAGAGAAAAACATGAAGTTTACTCTCATCACACTTGACTCAAGGAAGGAATAAAATACATACTCATTTTGGTATGACAACCTATCTTACAATACAGGAAAGTGGGGGAGAAGGGGATAAACAGGGTGGGGGGGATGATGGAAGGGAGGGCAATGGGAAGAGGGAGCAATTTGAAGTCAACACTCTTGGGGAGGGACAGGATCAAAAAAGAGAATAGAAGCAATGTGGAGCAGGATAGGATGGAGGGAAATATAGTTAGTCTTACACAACACGACTACTATGGAAATCATTTGCAAAACTACACAGATATGGCCTATAATGAATTGCTTGCCTTCACAAAGAGAATGGGTGGGGAGGGAGGGATGAAGAGAGGTTGGAACTCATAGTTATAGGAACAACTGTCGAGTACTGTTCTTGCTACTGGGAAATAAGAAATACAGGTAATGGGGTACAGAAAGTTATCTGGCCCTACAGGACAAAAGAGAAGATGGGGAGAAGGGAAGGGAGGGATGATAGAAGAGAGGGCAGATTGGTGATAAGGGCAATCAGAATGCTCGGTGTTTTGGGGCGGGGGAGGGGAGAAATGGGTAGAAAATTTGGAACCCAAAATTTTGTGAAAATGAATGTTAAAAGTTAAATTAATTAATAAAAATTAAAAAAAGAATATTGTATAATTGTATTTTAAATAAATTTCATATAGCTGATAAATTAGTCATTTGAAAAAATATCAATAAGTTCTAAAGATATTTACATAAGTCACTAGATAAGCCTACTATATTTCACATTTTTATTACTGACACTAAGTTAATTATAAAATGATTTCATTAATTTATATTGTTAAAATAAAATAATGAATATTTAACTGAGCTTGTTTTTGTATTAATGTATTTTTCATATTTCAAAAACCTATTAATTTTGTGGGATTAGACTTTTTATGTACTCTGATCAACATTTAATTTCGAGGATATTATGAAAATTATTTATTTTTGTCTGAAAGCAAAAAACAACATAAATAATATTCATTATTTGGGATTATTTCAGGCTGGGATTCTAAAGTTTTGGTTGCATATAGTTCAAAACATCATACATGTAATCTTTTAAGTAATCTTGGAGTGCATCTTTTCCAAGTCTTTCATTTAATAAATGAAATAAGTGAAGGGAAAAAGTTAAATATTGTGCTGTAGTCACTTAGTTTGTCACACATATAACAAGGTTTAGATGCAGAATTCAAATAGGAGTGCTTCTTACCACATCAACTACATCCTTCTAAGGAATTATTTTCTCATTTGAATTATTCAACTTGACACAATAACCTTGATATAATTTATTATTTATGAAAAATATCCTCAAAAAATGCCCCAAACTATTACAAAAAGGAATAGTCACTAACTGAAAAAAAATAGCTATACATACCTGTTCTTGTTATATGTAATTGAGAACTAATGGTGATTCATCCCAACCTATAAAAATTAGCAATAGGTTATTTGATTAAATACCTTTTTTTTTCATTTTCATTAACAAATTGAGAGAATGTTTTACTATTTATCATTTCTTGGATATAATTTGTTGCTTAAAATTAAAATTGTTTTCAGTATTCTAAAATTACTTCCATAAATCTTAGATTTTTCTCCCCCTCTGACCCCTCAATTTCCCCCTTTCTTCCCTGAAACAGCATCCATTCTTAAATGACTTCTACACATCCATTCTTACTAAATACATTTTCACCTTAGTCATGTTGCATGAAGAATTAAAATGAATGCTTGAAACCATAAGAAAAACTAAACCAAGCCAAACGAAACACAAGAGAAAATGTCTCCATTCCCCATAAATCTGACAAATCCTGTAACTCCTTTAACTTCTCCTCTAATAATGTGAATGCTATAGCACTTGGAACATATATATTTAGTAATGATATTGCTTCTTGTCTATGGTGACTTTGAGCAGGATATAGTTTCCTTCCTTATCTCTTTTGATTAGATCTATTTCTACTTTTGCTTTATCCGAGATTAGGATTGCTACCCATGCTTTTTTTTTTTTTCATCAGCTGAAGCATAATATGTTTTGCTCCAATATTTTACCTTTACTCTGTTTCAAATGCATTTCTTGTGAACAATATACTGTTAGATTATAATTTTTAACCTATTCTGCTATCCACCTCAGTTTCATGGGGCAGTTTATCCTATTCGCATTTCCTGTTATGAGTACTATCTGTGTCTTCCTTCCATCCTATTGCCCCCAGTTATGCTTTGAGTTCTCCCTTCTCCCTTCCCCTCCACAAAAGAGTTTTGATTTTTGACCAATGCATCCGTCAGTCTTTCCTCCCGTCTATCAGTTCCCCTTCCTATTATTCCTATTTTCCTTTCTTACTTCTTCCCTCCCTTTTAGCCTCCTCTCCCTTTTCTTTCCCCTTTCCTCTCCTACTGACTATAGAGCTAGTTAGATTTCTGTACTTAATCGAATTTGTTGTTCCCTCCTTGAGCCAATCAGATAAGAGTAAATCTCAAACAATGGTCATTCCCCTCCTCTCTTTCCCTCTACTGTAATATGTTTTTGTATCTCTTCTTGTGCTGTAATTTATTTTTTCTGCTTCCTCTTTTTCAAATCCCCTGTTACAATCTCCTTTCACCGTTGAATCACTTTTTTTATAATCACACCATTTAATTTATACCCACTGCCTTTATCTATGTATAACCCTTTAAAATATCATAATAAATAAACAGTTTTTAATATTAACTTCTCTTATATGAATGCAAACAATTTGCCCATACTGAATAATAATTTTTCCCCTGTTTACATTTTTATGCCTTTCTTGACACTTGAATTTGAATATCAAATTTTCTATTGAACTCTTCCCTTTCATCAGAAATCTCTGGAAATGCCTTACCTCATTGAATGTCCATCTCCTTGCCTGAAATATTATGCTCAATTTTGCTGAGTAATTAATTCTTGTTTGTAGTCCCAGCTCCTTTGCCTTACAGTGTATCATATTTCAATCCCCCTGTTCATTTAATTCAAAAGCTGCAAGGTCCTGTATGATTCTGACCATAGTTCCACGATATCTCAATTGTTTCTTTCTGGCTGCTTGATGTATTTTCTCTTTCACTTGAAAGTTCTTGGATTTGATACGGCATTCCTTGATGTTTTCAGTTTGGGATCATTTTCAGGATGTAATCGTTGGATTTTTTTGATTATTTTGCCTTCTGGATCTAGGACTGCTGGGCAATTTTCCTTGATGATTTCTTGGAAGATATTGTCCAGTCCTTTTTGTCATCATGGCTTTCTGGCAGATATTAACTCTTAGATTTTCTCTCCTGGATGTATTTTGCAGGTCAGCAGTTTTTCCAATGAAATATTTTACATTTTCTTCTATCTTTTCATTCTTTAGATTTAGTTTGACTGACTGTCGATTTCTGATAGTCATTGGCTTCTGCTTGCACAATTCTAATTTTTAATAGATTGTTTTCTTCATTTAACTTTTGCATCTTCTTTTCTATCTGCCCAATTGTTCCTTTAACGGAGTTATTCTCTACAGTTAGTTTTTGTACTTCCGTTTCCATTTGTCCAATTTTCCTTTTAAATTCTTCAGTGATTTCTTTTTTCTTATTTTTAAAACCATTGGCCAATTTTCCTTCTATTGTAATTTGGCTTTTAAAACCTTTTTTCATGTATTCCAAGAATGCTCTTTGGCTTCAGACGAGTTCATATTCCCTTCCAAAGTTTCAGGTAGGAGTACAGTCTCAATCCTGACTTCTTTGGCATCTGTGTTTTGGTCCTTGTCCCCATAGAAAGATTTTCTTTTCTGCTCTTTTCTTTTCTGGTTTCCTTCTTGCTCATGATGATCATGCTTTTTTTTGGCTTTTAAAATGGATCTCTGCTTCAGGAGCACAGGGGGCTTTGTCCCATTGTTCTTGTGCTTAGAACTTGAGTTTTGTGTATTGTGGCCTCTGGTTCTTTCAGCTAGAAGCTAAAATGCTGCAGCTTACCCGGGTCTGAGCTGGCTGGTATGCCAGAGCAGAGGCCACGTGAAATCTTTCTGAGTTTCCCCAGTTATTCTGTAGTTTGCTTAAGTGTTGGGGAGAAGTAGTCTGGCCACAGAAGATCTCCTCTCCTGATCTAGAGCGTAGGCAAGCTCAGAAATCGGGGAACCTCTCTGTGCTAGTGTCTTCCCAATTCCACTGGCTATGCTGAGGCGTGCCTGGATCCTGGTGTCGGCAATTATGGACCCCACTCCCCAGGGCCTCAGGATCTCCTCCTGGTTTGCTGAGATGGGGTTGTCTAGGTGAGCTCTGGTCCTATATTTGTCCCCTTCAGTCACAGCAAGAGGAACCCCTTTGTAATTTTTCTAGCCTCACAGGCTGGGACTTTATCCCTTTAGCTGATCTCACTGTTCTAGCATTTTTCCTAGGGAAATATTCTCCGGGTTTTTCAATGTCAGCAATAGGAGGGGAATCTCATTTGCAGATCACTGTGCCATCTTACCTCCCAGAAGTTCAAGTAGTTGGTTTACACACATTTTATCTGTGGGCTGATAGTCTCAGGAGCAGCTGTTGCTGTTACCTGGGATTCTGTGCTTCCCTCTTGCTCACTTCCACTGGACTCCTGTCCTAGGCTGATATGTTTGAGAATCCACAGTGGTGCTGCTGCTTCTGACTGCCAGGGCTTCCTGCTTGGTTTTGCTATGGTGGTTTCTGTGCTGGGACAGCCAGTGCTCTGTGTACTCCTGCAGCCCTGTGCAACACATCCATCCCATAGACCTTCCAGGCTGTCCTGGGTTGGAAATTTGCCACACTCTGTCACCTACTGTATTCTGACTCTAAAATTTGTTCATATCCTCTTTTGAGAGGTATCTGAAGGAGATTTTCTTAGAGTTTCAGTGAGTACTTGCTCTTACTCTGCCATCTTGGCCCTGGGACATTTTTTTTTGGACTGGTAATTCTCTGTGTTCATAAAGCTGCAGTCCTAAAGGGAAACAAAGTCTACCTCTAATAAATGTTATTGGAATGTAGCTGCTTTGGGAGCTCAAGTACATGGAAGTATATCTGGCACCTGCTGAGTGGCAGACCTAATGTAGCTTTAAACAGGGCTGAGAAGTTGGTAGCAAGGTCCCCAGGGTTGCTGGGAGTGGAGAGTGCCAGGGAATCTCTCATTCGGGCCTTCCCTCTCTTCCAGGAATGGGCTTTTGGTCTCATGCTCCCAGGAGTTTCTGAGTGAGTAGAACATGAACAGGGAATGGGCAGAAAGGACAGGCAGACCTAAAGTGAGGCCAGCAGGCTGAGAGAATGAACATGGAGGCTGGGAATGGGAAACAAGGGGGAGGTGGCTTGTGGGCTGCCAGGCTACCTCAGAGCTTGTGGGAATTTACCCACTTTTAGGTGCACTCATACTGGAAGTTCACTCTCTTCATACATTCGTCCAATTTTGGAAGGCCTTGGCTGTCACAGACATAGGTAATGGGCTGGATCTTCTCCCTCTCAATGTGGTGCAGCAGGGGCACTAAGATCCTCCATTCTTTGGCAGCTCATCACTGTGCACAAAGTGCATATGGATCTCACAGAAGACATCCAGGATAAGGCACTTATAAGAATAAGACAGCTTCACAATTTTGTATCTGTTGCTGTAGGTCAGGTACAGCTCAGACTCTTGGGGTTGAAGAACATACCTGTCTTCTTGGTCATCATCTTGGTGTAGACAGCCTCATTGGGCTGCATACAGGTCACTAGCTCATTCCACTTGCACTGGCGCTGGAAGACATCACCAGCCATATCCTGGAACTGTAACCACACCTCTACGTTTTGTTTATTCAGGTCCTTTGCACAATGTAGGATAAAGCGTCTCTGTCCCATCTTTCATTTTCCACCTAGAGGACCAAAGCAGCAAAGGTGGCAGTGGTGGAGCTCTGGGTCACTGTGCAATCATCCAGATAGCCTTTGGTGTCTTCCCTTTCTCCATCTGCATTCCCTACATACTGGCCCAAGACCACATTAGTTGATCTCACCTCTGAGATACACTTCATGACCTTCGCCTTTTCACCCCAGACACCTGAGTCCAGCTCAGTGTCACTTGCTCTGTCATGCTGTTTTCAGGCTTCACCTCTGAATCCTGGGTGAGTTGCTGATGCAGCAAAGGTAGGGAGATGACTGGACTGGCTGCTGTACTCAGGTTAATACCTCATCTTTGGATATAATTTCTTTCTCAGTTGAATTTAGTTTACGAATAGTTTCTTACAAAATATTGAAAATATTGTGAACTTAATGTGATATAAAGAGAACTGAAATTTAGTTCCAGAAATACCTGAATCTGAATTCCTCTCTTGGCACTACCATCTATATGATTAAAATAACTTATCCACTGTAAATAAAGATAACATTTGTAGCATATCTCTAACAGGATTGCATGGAATATTTAATTTATGTTTTAGGAAATTTGATTTTCCCTTCAATTTAGTTGCAAATATTCCCTAAGACAAATTTTCATCACAAACTAGTAGCCACATCAATGAAACAAAATACATGCTATGCACATATACAAGGTTAGATAGGGAAATTGGCAGGTAGTTTTCTTTCTCACACTTTTCCCTCTCCCTGTTTAGGGAGTGAAAAACATATTTGTGTCATAGAAGAAATTTAGTACGACTCTTCTTTTTGCCTACTTTCTAAAAGAGTTTACATAATATTAGATTTAACTGTTGTTTCAATTTTTAGTAAAATCACTTGTAAATTCATCTGGTCTTGGGGATTTTTTTCTTCTTCATTTATGAGTACTTCAATTTCTTTGGTTAAGACAAACATTCTTTTTCATATTTTTCTAGCCTGGGTAATTTATGTTTTTCTAAATATTTATCCATTTCATTTAGTTTGTCAATTTTATTGATATGTGGTTGGGCAAGAAAACTCATATTTATTGCTTTAATTTCATCTTCATTGATTGTGCATTAACCCTTTTCATTTTTGAGTTGGGTATTTTTATTTTCTTCTTTTTTTTAATCAAGTGTGCTGATATCTTAATCAATCCCTCCACTTCCCCCCTACAAAACAAGCTGCTAATTTTATTTTTTGTTTCAATGTTTTTTTTTTTTACCTTCATTTACTTTAGTCATCAAGATTTCTAGTTTGCTTTTCATTGGAGGATTTTAAAAGTTATTTGCTAGGTTTTTTTAATATGCACACCTAATTCATTGACCTGATATAGTGAAGGACAATATCCTCACATATGAGAGCAACTCATAATTTCTTAGTATAGAAAATGAATTCCCAATTAAAATAATTCACAGATTATTTCTAAGGGGAAAAACACAAGGCTGAAAACTCCAAGAGATATGGGGATTATTTTGAACAATTCAGTTCTGAAACAAGAAATTCTCTAAATCATCAGGAGAAAGACCTTCAAATAAAAAAGAAAGGATTTTCTAATAATGCAAAACTATTGTGCAACAACTGGGAAGAGGGAGAAAGAAACTAATAATGTGTATCAAAGAATATTGAAGCTCAGGACGCAGTCTAGGGTGATAGATCTGAAAATCTCCACCTTACCTTATAGAATAAAAGATGGATGAACAATAATAAAGAATAATTTAAAACATTTTTTGGAAGGAAAACCAGAATTAAAGAGACTATTTGTATCCCAGATACTCCAAACAGCACAAATGGATGAGGTAGGAATAAATGCTGACAAGAATAACGTGATAACAGAAAGACCAATGAGAGATTTTTTTTATTAAATGTACTCAAGGAGACAGGGTTGAAGGCAAAAATCGAGGAAAAGTGTTAATGAAAAGGTGTACGGTGGCATCATGAACAGAATTTGGCAAGGCTTTTCCTACAGGTGAGTGCTTCTTTTTGGCGGAATGATATTAATATATGTGCTGATATGGAAAATAGGAGAAATAAGAGAGGATGATTAAGAGGAGTGAATGATAGGTCAGAGTCAAATTATGGGCTAGAAATGAAGTAAAAGCAACCTCAGAAAGATAAGAGGCTGCAGGGGAGTGGGTGAAGAGGAGGGGATAAAGATCCCAAAAGGGAGGAAAGGAAGAAAACCTTAATTTGCAGTTCGAAGGGGGGGTTAACTGATGAATAATTTTATGGGTTAAGGGAAATAAGTACTTTACCTCGGCTGAAGGCTGGGCTTGTAGGGTCTTGAAACGCCTCCTTCTTCTAGGACGTACCCAATTAATACCAAAGCAATGGGTCCAGGTAGGTGATTTTGAGGAAGATGTAGAAAAAAAAAAGAGGTCAACAAGAGAGAGAAAAGAGATATTTTTTTGAGGGGGGGATGACTTACTGGTAGCAATGTCCTTTCTGATGCCTACAATAATTGTCATTGTTTTGCAAGGCAAAATAGAAAAGGGGAATCTATAAGGTAAGCAGAAATAATAAAAACTTTCTTTATTGTCCATCATGTAATAAGAATAGGAAATAGTTCAGGATCACAAACCAAAGACACAGACCCAAAAGGAAACAATGACATATTTAATAATATGTAAGGCAAAGAACAAATCATGGGGAAAATTAATGACTATGTAAAAGAAAATCAAAATGAAGAAATAACATACCAAAATTTCTGGAATGCAGCTAAAGTAGGGCTTAAGGGGATAATCATGTTTTTACCTTCATAGAAAAACAAAATAGAAAAAAATGATTAATGAACTGAACATGCTTTTAGAAATACAGATTCAACAAGTAAAGAAAACTAAAATAAACACAAAAGAAGATAATGGAGGGGGAAACAATTTTTTTAAAAAAAGGCTTAATGATAAAATGAAATATTACACTGAAAAGATGAATATATAAAATTGATAAGCTCTCAGTTAAGCTGAAAAGAACAAAAATAAAATCAATAAAATAGCAATTCAGCAATGTAAAATCATAGCAAAACAGGAAGAAATTTAAAAAAGATTAATCAGGACTTATTACACGTAATTATACACTAAAAACTGAAAACACAAAAGAAATAGAGAAATACTAAAAATATAGCTATCTTAACTCTCAGAAGAACAGATATTGAATAACTGTCTAAGAAAGAAACAGATATAGCAATAAAGAAGTTACCCCAAAAAATTTACATCAGGAACAAAAGAATTATCAGGAGAATTCTATCAAATAATTCATGGAGTTTATAAGCATATTTCACAAATTATTCTCAAAAACTGTGTATCGCCAAGACAATTCATAGCACTGGTGGTGACTATGAATATGCCAGCATAATTCTCATTTGAAAGTGTAACAGACTCTCCATATAGAAGGCAGAAGAAAAACATTTATTCAGACACCAGAAAGTCAAATACCCAAACATGAAAGCCAAGTCGGTCATAGTACCCAAGAAGTCAATACACATTGTCACTGCAGGGGACAAAGGTATTTCCAAAGTTCCCTTCATCTCCACTGGTGTCTTCCCACAAACAAGCACTGAAGAGCCTAGCTGTCTGCTTGTCTGTGCCCTTCCCAGCTCTGACTAGCCTGATCAACTTTCTCCCAGCTCTGCTTCACCCTTCCTGTTCTACTCATTCAGCAAGTTCCTCCCAAGACATGTGACTTAAGCATCCATGTGATTTAAGCAGGTTACATGGGTCTATTCACGTTAGGGAAAGATTTTGCCAATTAAATTACTATTGAAAATTGAGAGAAAAAGAAACCTTCCAAAATCATTTTATCAGACAAATATTATTTTAATGCCAGAACCAGAGAAAGATACAACACTGGAAAAAAATATATATATAAGCTAGTTTCATCAAAAAACATTGACTAAATTTTTAAAATAAAACTCTATCAAATAGATTACAGTGATTTATCTAATAAATCATTCTTTATGTTCAATTGATATTCATACCAAGGATGAAAGAATGGTTTCATGTAAGGAAAACTATCAATATAATCAATCATATTATTATGCATAATATTAAAAAACCACAACAACCTTTCAATAGAGGCAGAAAATGTCTCAAAAACACAATACTGCTTTGTGTTAAAAAACTATGCATAATATAGTAATCAAATATAGTAATATAAATATAATATATAGTAGTGGAAGAATATATTAATGTCATAAAAAGCGTGCATCTAAAACCAAACATGTTTCATATGCAAAGAAGACACACTAAAACATTTTCCCCATAAATATTGAAGTGAAGCTAGGATAACCATTCTCCTCAAAATTATTTGATATAGTATTGACAATGTCAGCATTAGCAATAAGACAAAAGCACTAAACGATAAAAAGGATCAATAAAAAGAAAATGAACCTATCTCTGTTTGCTGATGATATGATAGTTTACTTGGAAAAACCCCAGGGAATCAGCAAAGAGATAAATTGAGAAAATTAAAGAACTCAGCAAAGTTGATAACTAAAATAAATTCACAAAAATCAACAACATTTATATATAATAGCAAAAGACATGAAACAATAATATAAAGAAAAAAGTCAATTTCCAATACCTAAAATTACATAAAAGTATAAGACATCAACCACGCCATGCCAAAAAAAAGGTATATATATCATCATCTCAAGGACATCCCACTATACATAGCTTCAGATTGATTAATTCATTCAGCACCCAATTAATAAATGATATCTTGTTTGAATGATTGCCTCAGTGTTTTACTTTTAAATCTCCCTTGTGAAACGTATCTTCTGGAAAGCTTGGAACAACTATCTGTTTCTGTTTGTGTGACAGGAAAGTTGACCCTTGGCCCTATCCCTCACAAGAAGCCCAGGCAGAACAACTTGGCATACATAAGAGTCAAAAGAAGTTGAACGGGCAGAGCCAAGATGGTGGAGTAGAAAGACAAGAAAATGAAGGCTGTCCCCACACAGCTACAGGTATTGTAGAGAGGGACTCAACAAATTCTGGAGCAGCAGAAGTGGAGAACAACAGAGTGGAGGAGATTTTCAGCCCAGGGTGACCTGAAAGGAACCCTGGAAAAGTCTGCTGCACCTGACTTGGAGCAGAGCCCAGCCCAGCCTTGTGGCTCCTGAACAGCCCTCAGTAGCAGAATCTCCAGTTACAGAATCCCCAGTCCCAGTAGCAGAGGGTTCTCAGATTGTTTAATCCACAGGCGTCAAATGCCAGTGATGGGGTTTTTTCAGCTGGCCAGGAAGGGAGAAGGGCCTTCCCATAGCTCCTCCTTAGGCAGTAGCCACAGAGGTCATATTGGTGACATGGAAGTTCCCATCTCAGCCCCTACAGCAGCCTGCTTCCATTGTTGGATCATAAAACCCCTGGGGGCACTGAGGAGCTGATTCCTGACTTGGTCTTGTGTAGAAGCCCTGAGGAAGTTGGTCTTTGTCTCACACTGAATGGTGGTCCTGCCCCCACAGTTTGACTGAATCCCACCCCTTCAGTGCTGGTTTGGCAGAACTGAAGGCGAGGTGACTGTGGAGAGGAAAGTCTGTTAAGATTCTGGGCAAAAAATCTTCTCCCAGATCAGTGTACACGCTTGATTGTGCCACCTTGGAATAAATGAGATTTTACAGATTCCCAGAGTATGCCCTACTCTTGACAAAGGAACTAAAAGTCAAGTAACTGCTTTGGAAATTGCCCAAAAAAGGGAAAAAAATAAGACCATAGAAGGTCACTTTCTTGGTGAACAGATATCTCCTCCCATCTTTCAGATGAGGAAGAACAATGCTTACCATCAGGGAAGGATAGAAAAGTTAAGGCTTCTGCATCTCAAACATCCAAAATAAATATTCAATGGTCTCAGACCATGGAAGAGCTAAAAAAGGATTTTGAAACTCAGGTAAGAGAGGTGGAGGAAAAACTGAGAATAGAAATGAGAAAGATGTAAGAAAAGCATTAAAAGCGGGTCAACACCTTGCTAAAGGAGACCCAAAGAAATGCTGAAGAAAATAACACCTTTAAAACTAGGCTAAATTAATTGGCAAAAGAGGTTCAAAAAGCCTATGAGGAAAAGAATGCTTTCAAAAGCAGAATTAGCCAAATGGAAAAGGAGGTTCAAAAGCTCACTGAAGAAAATAGTACTTTAAAAATTAGAATGGAACAGATGGAGGCTAAGGACTTTAAGAAAAACCAAGAAATCACAAAACAAAACCAAAAGAATGAAACAATGGAAGATAATTTGAAATATCTCATTGGAAAAGCAATTGACTTGAAAAATAGATCCAGGAGAGACAATTTAAAAATCATGGGACTACCTGAAAGCCATGATCAAATAAAGAGCCTAGACATTATCTTTCATGAAATTATCAAGGAAAACTGCCCAGAGATTCTAGAACCAGAGGGCAAAATAAGTATCCAAGGAATCCACTGATCACCACCTGATAGAGATCCAAAAAGAGAAACTCCTAGGTACATTGTGGCCAAATTCCAGAGTTTCCTGGTCAAGGAGAAAATATTGCAAGCAGCCAGAAAGAAACAATTCAAGTATTGTGGAAATACAATCAGGATAACACAAAATCTAGCAGCTTCTACATTAAGGGATCGAAAGGCTTGGACTGGGATATTCCAGAAGTCAAAGGAACTGGGACTAAAACCAAGAATCACCTACCCAGCAACACTGAGTATAATACTTCGGAATACTTCTTTCAATGAAATAGAGGACTTTCAAGTATTCTTGATGAAAAGACCAGAGCTGAAAAGAAAATTTGACCTTCAAACACAAGAATGAAGAGAAGCATGAAAGGGTAAACAGCAAGGAGAAATCATAAGGGACTTACTAAAGTTGAACTGTTTCATTCCTACATGGAAAGACAATATTTGTAACACTTGAAATTTTTCCCAGTGTCTGGGTAGTTGATGGGATTATACACACACACACACACACACACACACACACAGACACACAGAGACACACACACACACGCAGACAGAGAGACAAAGAGCACAGGGTGAATAGAATAGGATGGGATCATATCTTTAAAAAAATGAAATTTAGTGGTGAGAGAAAAATACATTGGGAAGAGAAAGGGAGAAATGGAATGGGGCCTGTTATCTCTCATAAAAGAGGCAAATAAAAGACTTCTCAGTGGAAGGAGAAAGAGGGGAGGTGAGAGAAAAAAACATGAAGCTTACTCTCATCACATTTGACAAACCTATCTTACAACACAGGATAGTGGGGGAGAAAGGGATAAGTAGGGTGGGGGGGATAATGGAAAGGAGGGCAGCGGGATGAGGGGGCACTCTTGGGGAAGGATAAGATCAAAAGAGAGAATAGAAGCAATGGGGGGCAGGATAGGATGGAGGGAAATATCGTTAGTCTTATACAACACGACTATTGTGGAAGTCATTTGCAAAACTACACAGATACAGGCTATATCGAATTGCTTGCCTTCCCAAAGGGAATGGGTTGGGAGGGAGGGATGAAGAGAAGTTGGAACTCAAAGTTTTAGGAACAACTGTTGATTATTGTTCTTGCAACTAGAAAAATAAGAAATACAGGTATTGGGTATAGAAAGTTATCTTGCCCTACAGGACAAAAGAGAAGGTGGGGATAAGGGAAGATAGGTATGTTAGAAGGGAAGGCAAATTGGTGATAGGGGCAATTAGAATGCTTGGCATTACAGGTTTGGGGGAGGGGAGAAATGGGGAGAAAATTTGGAACCCAAAATTTTGTGGAAATGTATGTAGAAAATTTAAATAAATTAATTTACAGAAAAAAAGTTAAAGACAGAAGGTGGAGTCACTTAAGTAGGCAATTTCTCCTGATTTAGTAACCAATCCTACCTTATGTGACTGTGATGCAGCCCCATCTTTCCAACTTCATGGAGGTAAGAGAACAACTAGGATTGTTTATTTTCTTCATCTTCCCAAAGAAGTAATTCCTTCAGAGGTGATCATGTTTCTCAAGAAGTGGTAAGGGCAATTCAGTAAATGCTATTTTGTGTGGACTCTATTATGTGTACTTAGCTAGCTAGACACAGAGTTAAATAGACAGACAAAAGAATATGCCAAGCAGTGTCCTAAGTTCCAGGTATTCAAATACAAGTAAATAGGATACTATTCAAGTGCAAGACTAATTGACCTCAACTATGATAGACTAAGCTATTCTCAGCAATACAATCATTCAAGACAATTCGGACAGACCTGTAAAGGAAAATGGTGGCCACAACTAGAGAAGGAACTATGTAGTCTGAATGGAGACCATTTAAACTTTTTTTCTTTCTTGTATTTATCCCATTTTTTTCTGATTCTTCTTTCGTAGAATAACTAATGTGGAAATAGGTTTGACATGTATATCTATATGGGGATGGATGTATATATACATATATACACATACATATATATATATATATATACACATATGTTTGTGTATATATATGTATATCAGATTGCTTGCTGTCATGGGGAGGGAAGAAAAGGAGGGAGAAAAATTTTGAAAGTAAATTTTGCAAAAATGAATTTTTAAAGCTTTTTCATGTATTTTGCGAAAAAAGAAATTCTATTGAGAAGAAATAAAGTCAGTAGGAATTCTAAAAAAAAAAAAAAAAAGGAAAGAAAATCCTCACTATAAATTATGCAGATCAGCATCCTTTCTGAAATTTGAATGAATAAATGAAAAGCAGTTATTACACACTATGTTCTAAGAGTCATAGTAAATACCAAGGATAAAATATCTATCATTATTTATTTATTTATTTATGTTAAGATTACAGCATTCATTTACACAAAATTTTGAGTTCCAATATTCTCCCCATCTCTCCCCTCCACCACCCCATAAAAAATGCATTCTGATTACCCCTTCCCTCAAATATGCTGTCCTTTGTATCACACCTCACACTTCCCTTATCCCCATCTTCTCTCTTTTGTTATAGGACAAGATAGATTTGTATACCTCATTATCTATATTTCTTATTTCCCAGTTATATGCAATAACAATTCTCAACATTCATTTCTAATACTTTGAATTCCAGCTTCTCTCCCTTTCTCCCTCCCTGTCCATCCCCACTGAGAAGGCAAGCAATTCAATACAGGCTATATACGTGTTGTTTTGCAAAAGACTTCCATAATAGCCATGTTATGTAAGACTAACTATATTTCTCTCCATCCAATCCTTCCCCACATCAATTCTATTCTCTGTGTAGACTTTATCCCTCCCCTAAAGTGTATACTTCTAGTTGCTCCCTTCTCCCATTTGCCCTCCCTTCTACTTTCCCCACATCCCACTTGTCCCCTTGTCCCCTACTTTCCTATGGTGTAATATAGATTTTCATACCGAATTTAGTGACTATGTTTTTCCCTCCTTAAGAAGTATGTGAAGAGTAAGCTTAACTTTTCCTTTCTCACCTCCTCCCTTTTCTTCTCCACTGAAAATAATTTTTCTTATCTCTTTCATGAATGGCAATTTGCTCCATTCCATTTTTTCTCCTCCCAATATATTTCTCGCTCATCCCTTAATTTTATTTTTTATAGATATCATCCGGTCTGATTCAAATCAGCATGTGCTCTCTGTCAATATATGTGTGCGCCTGTGTGTGTGTGTGTGTGTGTGTGTGTGTGTGTGTGTGTGTGTAATCCCTCCACTTATCCAAATACTGAGAAAAGTTTCAAGAGTTTTAAATGTTGTCTTTCCATATAGGAATGTAAACAGGTCAGCTTTAGAAAGTCCTTTATGATATCTCTTTCCTGTTTATCTTTTCATGATTCTCTTGATTCTTGTGTTTGAAAGTCAAAATTTCTCTTCAGTTCTGGTCTTTTCATCAAGAATGCTTGGAACGTCATTGAATGACCTTTTTTTTTTTCCCTTGAACTATTATACTCAATTTTTCTGGGTAGGTGAATCTTGGTTTTAATCCCAGTTCCTTTGACTTTTGGAATATTCTATTTCAAACCCTTCTATCCCTTAAAGAAGAAACTGCCAGATCTTGCGTTATCTTGATTGTATTTCCACAATACTGGAACTGTTTCTCTTTAATTACTTGCAATATTTTCTCCTTGACCTGGGAACTCTGAAATTTGACCACAATATTCCTAGAAGTTTCTCTTTTTGGGGGCTCTTTCAGGAATTGATTGATGAATTATTTCAATATTTATTTTTCCCTCTGGTTCTAGAATGTCAGGGCAGATTTCCTTGATAATTTCATGAAAGATGATGTCTGGGCTCTTTTTTTGATCATGGCTTTCAGATTGTCCCATAATTTTTAAATTGTCTCTCCTGGATCTATTTTCCACATCAGTTGTTTTTTCCAATGAAATATGTCACATTACCTTCTTTTTTTTTCATTCTTTTGGTGTTGTTTTGTACTTTCTTGACTTATCATATAGTCATTAGCTTCCCTTAGCTCCACCCTCATTTCTAAGGAACTATTTTTTTTTTTTTTAGTAAGCTTTTGAGCTTCCTTTTCCATTTGGCTGATTCTGCTTTTTAAAGCCTTCTTGTCTTCATTGGCTTTTTGGACCTCTTTTGCCAATTGAGTTAGCCTGTTTTTAAAGGAGTTATTTTCTTCAGCATCTTTTGTGGTCCGCTTTAGCAAGCTATTGACTCCATTTTCAAGCTCTTCCATGGCCTGAGTCTATTATATATTCATTTTGGAGGCACTGGATGCAGAAGCCTTGACTTCCTCTCACTGTATGCCTTGTTCTTCCTCATCAGAAATGATGGAAAGTTTTGGGCATTTTCCCAACCTGTCACTTGACTTCTGAATCCTTTGTCAAGAGGAGGGTCCTAGTGCTCCTCCTCACCCCAGGACTATGCTCAGGGCTGAGATTCAGATCAGCTGCTCGATTCTTCCAGGGGCTTTAAGCGGAACTGCTCCCAGGATGGATCTTGGGGTCCCACTGGCCACTGCCATGCAGTGCTGTCACCCTGCTGCTGATGCTCCTGCTACCTGGGGCCCATGCTGGGGAAGAACCTGCTCGCCTCTAGTCCAGCTGAAAAAAAGCCCTCTCTCTGACCTTTGCAGCTTTCTTCGGCACTTGTGGGTTGAGGGATCTGAGAGCCTCCCTGTTGGGAATTCTGCCCCTGAAGCCTGTTCTTGTCCTGTTCCTCCCAGTGCCATACATCCAGAGCTCGGCTCCACTCCACTTGGTGTCCCATGGGATAGACCTTTCCTATTGGCCTTCCAGGTTATATTTGGCTGGAAATCTCTTTTAGTCTGTCATTATGTAGCTTCTGCTTCTCTAGAATTTGTTATGAGTTATTTTTTTACAGGTATTTTATGGGCTGTGGAGGAAGAGCTGTAGTATGTGCACCTTTCTACTCCACCATCTTGCCTCTGCTCCCAAGGATGAAATATTTAAAAGACAAAGAGAGAATCTTGCAGTAAGGAAAGTTATTTTATAGTAGGAGAGGATTGCACATAAAGTGACGACAGGGAAAGATATTTTGATCTATGGTGGTAGGAAGGAGGTAAGTTGGCAGAAAGGAGATAAAGAAGCAAATGGTGAAATCATCTGAGTAAATAAATGGATGGAATGTGAAGTGGACACAAATCAATAGATAAAGTGGGTTTTCTTCCAGGTTAGCTGTTGGATTCTTCCTGTTTTTACTTTGTTCTCCATTTCTAAGAAAAACGAGCAACTTTGTTTTTTGTTATAAATTTTAGATAGTTCTGTGATTCTTTTGATTTTGATTTATTGATTTTTGGGGGGTCAATTATTTCTTTCATGTGAAACACCTTATATTTCCTTCTATTTTTTCTCCTTTTCCTTTGTCTTTGTTTCATAATTTCTTGTTTTCTCATAGAGTTGTTAACTCCTATTGGTCCATTCTAATTTTCTATGAAGATGTCAGTTTTTGTTAATTTCATACCTCTTGTGCTTCATTGTTAATTCTCATTTCAAGTGTTTCTTGCTGTTTTCATTCACTTTCAAATTCTTTCCTCTACACACTCATTTAATATATATACAATAATTTTAACTCCAAACTGACCCCCCCTCTTCATTCCTTTCTCTCTCTTTGTCTCTCTCTTTATCTCTCTCTCTCTCTCTCTCTCTCTCTCTCTCTCTCTCTCTCTCTCTCTCTCTCTCTCTTTCTCTCTCTCTCCCATTCTTCAAGAAATTCTATTTCACCTTATATCTAGTTTCTGCTTTTTTACAATAGTTTGTATGTGGATGATTTCCAGTTATTCTGTTCTTCTCAGCTTTTGTCTTGTGTATCTCTTCTCCCATAAAAGTCTTTTATGTTTGTATGCTTTTTTGGTTCACTTATCATTCCAGTCTTATTCCTGAAATTGATACTTTGTGGCAGGACTGGTGTTTAATTGTAAATGTAGTTTTGAATCATATAGCCTCAGCTGTCCAGGATGCATGTAAAACTGTGAAAAAGTCATTCAATGAAATAGAGAACTTTTAAGCATTCTTGATGAAAACAGCAAAGTTGAATAGAAAATTTGACTTACAAACATAAGAGTCAAGAGCATGAAAAGGTAAACAGGAATGAGAAATCCTAAGGGATTTACTAAAGCCGAACTGTTTACAATACTACATGGAAATATCATATTTGTAACACTTCAAACTTTTCTCAGTATTTGGGAAGTTGGAATAATTATACACACACACATATAGACAGAGGGCACAGGGTGAGTTGAATAGGAAGGGAATATATCTTAAAAATAGAATTAAGGGGTGAGAGAGGAATATTTTGGGAGGAGAAAGGGAGAAATGGAATAGGGCAAACTATCATAAAAGAGGAAAGAAAAAGCTTTTTCAATGGAAGAGAAAAGGAAGGAGGTGAGGGAAAAAGTAAACCTTACTCTCATCACATTTGGGTTAAGAAGGGACTAACGTGTACACTCAATTTGATATGAAAATCTATCTTACAGTGTAGGAACGTAGGGGAGAAGGGGATAAATGGGATCAGGGGTGAGAGAAGGCAGGACAAATGGGAAGAGGGAGTAATAAGGAGTAATCACTTTAGAGGAGGGACAAAGTCTACAGAGAGAATAGAATTGATGTGGGGAAGGACTGGATGGAGAGATATATAGTTAGTGTTACATAACATGGCTATTATGGAAGTCTTTGCATAGCTGCACATGTATAACCTAAATTGAATTGCTTGCCTTCTCAGCGGGGATGGGTGGAGAGGCAGTAAGGGAGAAAAGTTGGAATTCATAGTTTTATGAACGAATGTTGAGAATTGTTCTTCATGCAACTGGCAAATAAGAAATACAGGTAATGTGGTATATGCCTATCAGTTGGGGAATAGCTGAATAAATTGTGGTGTATGAATGTAATGGAATATTATTGTGCTTTAAGAAATGATGAACGGTAAGACTTCAGGGAGTCCTGGAAAGACTTACATGATCTGATGTTGAGTAAAAGGAGCAGAACCAGGAGAAATTTGTACACAGGAGCAACCACAGTGTGCAATAATTTTTTCTGGTAGACTTAGAACTTCATTGCTGTTCAAGGACTTAAAAAATTCCGAATGGTCTTTTAAGGCAAAATGCCTTCCTCGCCCAGAGAAAAAACTATAGAATTCAGTAGCGGAATGTAGCAGATCATTTTCTTTTGTATTACAGTTTAGTTTGTTATATGATTTCTCCCATTCATTTTAATTCTTCTATGCAACTTGACTATGGTGAAAACGTATTTAATAAGAATGTACCTATAGAACCTATATAAAATTGTATGCCATTTAGGTAGGGAGAGGGGTGTTATGGGCGAAAGAAGGGAAGGGAGGGAAAAAAATCTAAGTAATATGGTAGTGATTGTAGAACACTTAAAATAAATAAAATTTAAAAAAAGAAAGAAGAGAATTCAGTATATGTTAATAAAATATTTTAAATAACTACATTTTTATTTATATAACATTTACTATGTGCCAGGCTAAGTACTGTTCTAAGCACTTTACAATTACTTTTTTCACAATTATTTTATTTTTAATTTATGGAATAAAACAAGCATTTTCCTGACAATAGAATAAAAAGAGAATTGCATATGAAACTACAAATCTAGTATGTAAAACTAAGTATTCTTTTTAGGTATATAAAGTTTTCATGTAAATTTCCCCACTTTTTTTTAAGCTGTCATCAATGCTAGACTTATTTTTAGGTATGATATTCAGTAACTGTTTTTAAAAATCTATTTTTAAAATTTTTCATTCTACAACTCTTTTGTAACAAATGTAAATCACAAATATATTTTTTATGCTTTGTTGTTGCGTTATAATAATAAGCAAAAAATAGTTTAAAAAAAGAGATCTATCTTGCCCTACAAGAAGAGAGAAGACGGGGATAAGGGAAGGGAGGGGTGTGGTAGAAGGGTGAGCAAATTGGGGAAGGGGTAATCAGAATGCATGGTGTCCAGGGTGGAGGGAGGAGAGAGATTGGGAGAAAATTTGAAACTCAGAATTTTGTGAAAATGAATGTTGAAAACTAAAAATGAATAAATAAACATTTTTTTTAAAAATTGAGGAAATTTTCTCTGATAATCTTCTAATTTCTCAAACATATAGAGAACTGAATAAAATTTATAAGAATAAGAGCCATTCCCCACCTGATAAATGATCAAAGATATGAGCGGTTTCAGATGAATTAATGAGAACTATCAATAACCATATGAAGAAGTGTTCTAACTCACTATTGATTAGAAAAACATAAATTAAAGCAAACAGTTTTGATGTACTTCCTAATACTTACTATATGGAAAATGCTGGAAGGGATGAGGGAAAACTGGGGCAATAATGCCCTAATGGAGGAGTTGTGAACTGATTCAATCATTCTGTAAAACAATTCGGACTTATGCCCAAAGGGCTATAAAACCATGCATGTCCTTTGACCTAACAATCCCACTACCAGGTATTTATCCCAAAGGATATTTAAAAAGACCCCATATATACAAAAATATGTATGGCATCTCTTATCTAATGGCAAAGAATTGGAAATTGAAAGGAAGCCCAACAGCTGGAAAATGGCTGAACAAATTCAGATATGTGATTATGATGGAATACTATTGTGCTACAAGAAATGATAAGCAGGATGCTCTCAAGAAAACCTGGACTCATATGAGCTGTTACAAAGTGACATGTACCATGTACAGATGAGGAGAAATACCGTGAGATGATCAGCTGTGAACGACTTGACTACTCTCAGAAATGTAATGATCCAAGACAACTCTGAAGCACTTATGATGAAAAATGTTAACCATCTCCAGAGAAAGAACTCATGATGTCTGAACACAAATTCAAATACACTTTTTTTTTGCTTTCTTTATTTTTCTTGATGTCAATTTTTTGGTCTATATTTTATTTAACAACATGACTTATATGGAAATGTTTTGCTTGACTACACACACACACACAGGTATGTATATGTGTGCAAGTACATGTGTAGATATGTGTGTATACATATATGTATACATATGTGTATGTATGTGGGTATATACATATATGTGTGTGTACACATATGTGTGTGTGTGTATCTTAATAACTCCTTGCCTTCTCAGTGAGGGATAAGGGGAAAGAGGGATGAAGAAGAGAATGAAAAACTCCAAATGTTACTGGGGAAGATAAAATGCCAAATATTTTTAAAACAGTAAAAAATGGAAAAAAAAAACCCACAAATGTACATGAGCTCAAGGATGCAGGAAGGACAGAAGTGGCATAGTTAGAGGCAGGCAACATATCTATCCCTTCCGCAAAGGAAGAGAGGGACTAGATGCCTATGGAATTTTTCCTAGGTTCATTGATTGATCAGCTCTCTTCTGACTTCACTATCAATTTAGAGAACCCTCCATCATCTCACACTGAAAGGTAAAATCATACAGGACCAGATTCAGTCGTTCCGTTCTCCCTGCCCCCAAAGATCCCATATAGTGAATCAGAAATAGGTAGACAACAGCTCTCTAAGTTCTGTACAATTACTGTTCCAATATTTCCTATTTTGTTTCTATTGTAGCATTCTTTTTTATGGCAGCTATGTATACAGTAGATAAAGCACTGGACTTGAAGTCAGGAAGACCTGAGTTCAAATCTAGCCTCAGACATTAGTTGGGTGACCCTGGGAAATCACTAGACCCTGTTTGTTTCAGTTTCCTCATTGTAAAAAAAGGTGGAGAAAGAATTGGCAATCCATTCCTGTATCTCTGCCAAGAAAACCCCATGTGGGGACGCAAAAAGTTGAGCTTAACTGAAACAACTGAAAAATAAAAGTCTTATTTTATCTACTTTGATCTAATCTCTTTGAGGGTAAAAATCACTTCCTCTTTACCTTTATATTTCTTATCGATCTCAAAACAAAGAATGAAAAAGCCAGGCTAATTAGAGTGTTCCAGGTGAGGAAGAGGAATAAATAAAGATGGATTATTAGAATAGTACAGATAATGGAAACTCATGATTATCAGACAGAGAATTTTAGAAAAGTCAAATCAACTCAACATGTTTCACTGAGGCCTTACCATCTGGTAAAATAATTGTGAACTGCAGATTCTTAAACAGAAGAATGAAAAGAATAAAACAATATCTCAGGAAAATTAAGTTCCTCACCACAGGCAGGATGGCACAATGGATATAAAATTTGCTTTGTCCAGGTGTGTATATGGATAAAAGTATTGCCTCGATAAAATGCTAGTGGGTAAAACCATGGGTAAGTCATTTTATCTCTCAATCCACCAGAACCTAATATAAGATATAGAATAAGTGTTCACCTGTATTGATCAAAGAAATTTTTACATTGGAATTCCCATAAAGTGGCAGTTATAAATCCTGGCTCGTCTCTGCATCAAAAAAATAAAATAAAATTTTTTCGCAAGGGATCTGATGGTATTACATCTATATTAACATTCACCTTTCTTAGCAACAAGAAAAGATTTCAGTAGTGCTTCTGGATATAAATGTTTAGGGGAAAAAATAGTTTCTGATGATTGTTACATTTCTACTTTTTACAACGCAGACACAAAGAGAAACAAAGTTGTGGGCTAAGAGTAACATGCACCCACACACACAGACACACACAGACACACATGCACACACACATGTGTGGAAGGAGCTGGGGAGGGGAGAGTTGCATTAATAGGTTGAGTAACCAGAGCAAGGCAATTGCTTCTTACCAAATTCTAGGGATATTCCTGAAGCATAAGAGCTTGCTACTACTACTGCTACTACTATTACTACTACTACTACTACTACTACTACTACTACTACTACTACTACTACTACTACTACTACTGTCTACAAATGTGATCTCACTCCTAGGGTAGACTGCATTGTTCAAAGAATCATAATAAATTTATCTGGAACAAAAACATTAAGCAGTGCAGAGGATATATTTTGCCAATGAGTTCTATTAACAATATTCATTGAAAAGGAGAAGACAAAATCTGTTGGAGTTGGGTGTTTTTTTTTGTTGTTATTCAATTGTTTTAATATCCTGATTGTAATCCCATTTGGGATTTCCTTGGCAAAGATATTGAAATAATTTCCAATTTCCTTCTCCAGTTTATTTTACAGGTGAAGAACCTGAAACAAGCAAAATAAAGTGAACTGTCCAGGGTCACATAGCCAGTAAGTGCCTGAGGTCATATTTGAACTCAGGAAGATGAATCTTCCTAATTCTAAGCCTGGCATTGAACCTCCTAATGCCCAGTAAATAAATAATTGTTCAGAGATCATATAAAATGAGGCTAGATTTACAATTTTTTCCCCTTATTTGTTTGCTTGTCTTAAACACAACATGGTAAATTGCCTCAAATAAATGAAATATTTTGGGAAACTGACAAATGGAAAGGAGTATATTGTATTTCATCCAACATTTGTAGGTTTTAAAGTCCCAAACACCTTTCAGTAAGCAATTGTGTTTTGTATCTGATAATAACTTGTTCGAAGTTCAATCATTGCGGTTGGCTGCACCCTATCACACCTTTGGATTAGAAAAGTGGAGCTTAGAAGTTTTTGTGAAGCATTTTTTTACTTATTATTCACAAGTTATCTCTTGATTGAAAGAGGCTGCCACAAAACACCAAGCTCATCCAGGCATATAACAAAAGCACTGAACTGCAGTTTGGTAAATTGACCTTGAGAGATTATCATGACCTTCAGACTGTTACTACAATCAATGATGTATTTTTTTTTCTTTATGTTATCTGAAGGTAAATATGTGGATTACAATATGAAATCAGCCAATGTTTTTGATGTGCTTGGAGGGGTGGAGGTAAGGTAGTGGAGAAGACAACAGACAGCAAACAATTTGATGTCTGAAGGTATGCTTTCAAACATGACAAGAAATTACCAAAGAAAAAGCAGTTATCCCTTCCGTACATTCTTATTTAAATGTGTATATGTGTATGTATATTTTACATGCTTACACACACGTATACGTGTATCATGGGGAAAGGATTTTTGTAAGACAATTTTAGCATTAGCATATATCTCCTTTATAGGGATTTTTATAGAATAATAAAAAAAGAGAAATAACACTGCTATAAAAAACTCCTACTGCAAGTATGAGAGGCCCATTGAGAGCATTTTACAATAATCTTTCTGATTTAGCAACATTTGCTGATGAAGTACATTTACAATTCTTTATTGTATTAAGCAAACGTTAGAACCAATCTTTGTCAAAGTTTTCTCAAGACTTGTGCATTATAAAAAAAAAAATAGCTTTGCTGAAATGCTTAACCTGAGATTTCCATGACACATATCTTACAGGCAACTGAAACTGGCCAATTAAAGTCTAGTCCTTATGAGAATGCTTGCTATGGACATTAATCTGATAATGGTGCCTGTCTTGTTTGCATGGTTGGAATCATGAGAAGACAGACTTATGTTTTTTCAAATTATTTTTCCCGCTCATGAGTGAAGGACTATGTATTTGTTAGATTACCACTTTGTGACCACTGGGGTGAGGTGAGCAAGCCACTAGAAGTCCTGAGCTAGTCTCCATATCAGGTTTTTAGGATAGCCCTACCTGGTGAAGTGTGAAGATATGCGGCATCTGCTTGACCCAGAATAGAAGTTGATAAATGGCAAAAATTCATCCAAAGTCTATGCTGCATTCAGACATGAACTTTTAAAGAAAATGCTCTGTAGAAATTGCTTTAAGTGTGATCCCACTGTATCTAGGTTACATAATGGTATAAGGGAAAGTGTCTCAGATGTGGCAAAGAAATGTTTGTAACTTCTGTTCTTGTCATATCTAGTTAGTATTTGGGGGAGTTAAAAATCCATTGATATTACTTAAAAGAAACTGGGAATAGAGCTCCAACAGGCAATTGATATTGGGGGACATCTCACTAGAATGGAGGCTTTATCAAACAGCATTATAAAGAGTCCACCATTTTCTAAGGAGAATTATCCCTAGATCCTTGAAAGAGGTGCAATACTTAGGTTGTACCTTGGGGACTTAACAGTGTGAATGGTTTTAGGAATATGTAAACCTGATTTACATAAAGGTTAAGTATAAATTCTAAAGTTTTTTTCAAACTTATCTGTATATGTGTGTTCATGCCATATGTGCGTTATAGAGTCACTTTGGTAGGGTGGTAAGGCCTATTGACCATCTCTCAGAATTATGTGTAGTACCTACATTCGTTATTGAACAAATGCTACATTTCAGTACCAGATTAGAGAAAATAATGATGGAAAATTTTGGTTATCCAACTTCATAGATCCTTTAGAAATTCTCCAGTGACTTTAGATTAAGAGCTAATGATTCGAAGTGTCAGATGCTTAAAAAAAATAAATTCACCAAAAAAAAATCTGTTTGGAATAGCTTCTATACATGACAGAAGCAAAGAAAAATAAACAAACAAGAACCATCCCCAAAACAACAAAATCCCAAACTAGGTGGAAGATGCAAATTTTATTTTCAGTTTAGATGGGTTGTTGTTCTTCCTTGTTGAAGAGGACCAAAATGACATCATCATTACAAAGTGAAATTTCAGTGAGTCTGACTATAACTGATCAGACCAATATGAGCTCGGGATGCTCTACCACAGGTCGGGCACAGATAGTCCATGTGAATATTTGGGGTGGATGCTCCAAATGGGCTCATCCTAAGTTTACTTCATGCTGTCTCAATTCTTCTTTGCTCATACAGCACAGTACCCTTTTTTGATGTGGGCATGGCATGCTGAGCAGTCCTGTGCCAATGTCTCCCATGTTGCACAGTCAAATCCAAAGTTCTTGCAGTTTACATACAGGCAATGGCAAGGATGCTAGAACTCAATTAGTTAACAGTAGAAATCTGTGCTTTCAGTTGCATTAGAAAACATTACTGCCTGTTCTGTATAAATGCTGTTTTTGTATAGTGGGGTATATGACTTTGTTTTTAAATTATACTGCCTATCTTCAAGGAACTTAGAGTCTGCTAGATGGGAAACAACTTATACGCAGATCAACATCATAAAATATGTACTGTGATGGAGCAAAAGAGAAATCTTAAGTACTCCCAGATTTGAGGAGGAGGGTAATATTTTAAATATTAATATTAGATATATAGAGATCATACAAAATAATGGATGGAGTGCTGAACTAGGAAAAAGATGAAATTTCACCTTAGATATCCACTATATGTGGAATAAAAAGGAAGCCATTAATCCTCTCAGAGTTTCAGTTTCCTCATTTGTAAATAAAAACATGATATCCCAACTATTTTGTGTCATAGGATTGGAAACTGTGGTACATAAAAATGAGATATTATTATTAATTTCATATTTCAAGAGAGAACAAGAGAATGAACAAAATTAAGCTATGTTTCTTCTGACTGGAAAAGACTTCCAGCAATGCCCTTACCAAAAGGTCCACATCCATATACCCAAGTCACAAGTGATCCAATGAATCCTCACAGCACCTAATTCATATCTTATATATTTGCCATATTCTATGTTGCATCACAATTATTTGTGTATGTGCTTTATCTCCTGCAATAGACGTCAAATACCTTGTGGTGAAAAGTGCCTTCTTTTTCTTTGCATAAGCTCCACTCCCTCAGTCAATGGCTAGATGATAACACTATATAGCACATCACTTATTGCTTACTAATTGAATTAATGAATGATTCCTGGGTATGGTTTGCTTACATGGGTGAACGATAATACAGAGATTGATTGAAGGTAATGATTATCATTACTGATACTAATTCCTGACATTTTTGTAGCTCTTTATTAGGAATATTTTTCCAAGCTCTTTCATGTATAAATCTGTGAAATGGGAAAAGGGCTATTTTTATTTGTTTGTTTCACAAATGAAGAAACTGAGACTCAGAAAGTTTAAATGATCTCCTCCAGATCACTCATCCAGTCATTTCCTATTATCTACCCCCAAATTAACAGACACTCAAAATTATTGTGAGGATCATTATTGCTACATAAAATAGGCATTATTTATTACAAATGGGGGGTAGTTTTAGGTATTATCATTTGTTTCCATTATATATGGTATATGTTATGTGAAATATTAAAATAGAGAAGGCCAGAAACATTATGATTTAGGTATGTGGCAAGACTGAGTGGTCAAGGATATCTTCCAATACCAGTAACTAAAACCTCATCTTCTTTAGCAAGGACACAACTTGACTAAATGGAATATTACCATGTATTTGCAGGTGAATGTCCTTACATGGAACATTTCACCTACAATTCAAACAGCTGCAAAAAAAAAATTAAACTTTTTTTAAATGTCAACATTATAATTTGAAATCAAGTATTTCCCCCAAATAGCATACTCCTTCATGTTGTTCCTCTGGTGCAGGAATATAAATGAGATTGAAGCAATTATTAAAATGAATTCCCAAGGACTATCTTAATAACATTCAAGTAACATAATGATAGTAATTCAAAGTCATATAGTTCTTTGCTCTTTAAAAGAGAGCTTTCTCAAAGTGATTGAGTGAGAAATGTACTACACAAATCATTATGATTATTTCAGTAATTAGGAAACTGAAAGCTTGGAGAGTTAATTAAAGTTATGGAGCTACTGAATGGTGGAGACAAAATACAAACCTAGGTCATGTAACTTAATCTAGTACTTGATCACTTATTGAATGCTGTCTAGACAAAATAAAAGATTACATTTTAGCACATTTATGTTTAATAAAGACAACAAATGTTTAGATCCCTACAAAAGGAACCAATCTTTTAATGCCACTGTATATGTATAAAATATGTATGTCTTAGTTATCTATAATGTTATTTTTAAAGGGCCTGTTTTTGTTGTAAATCATGTCCACTTCTATGAGCATGGTCTCATAATCAATGTTTTGTAAAACCATTTTGTAGAAGCAATTTATATAGTATTTTAAAACTGTACAGGGTTTCTACATATCCAGGTCTTGCTAAACTCTTGAAACTTGAAATGATGTGTGAACTAAAACAAAACAACATTGGAAACAACAATAAAAAACAGAGTTGTCTTTATCACATTCAGAAAGGTAAGTGAATCTTATGGTGGTTTGTGGTGCTGATTTCATATATACCTTCATATTGCATCTATCACTCATCATTTAAAAAATAAATTTAGTTAAATATTAGATCAGTTTACTGTAGTATCATTTTCTCCTCCCTGGCCCAAAGAACCATTCCATACAGTAGATAAATTTTTAAAGAAAAGAAAAAGAGGAGGGGGCAGATCCAAAATGGCTGAGTAGAAAGATGCACATATGCTAGCTCTTCCCCCACAGCCCATAAAACACCTGTAAAAATGACTCTACAAATTCTATAGTAATAGAAGCCATAGAACAACAGAGTGAAAGAGATTTCCAGCTGAGTGTGGCCTGGAGGGCTAAAGGGAAAGTTCAGTGGCAGAGGACACAGGGCAGAGCCTTGACTGTGTAGCATCAGGAGCAGGCTTTGTGGGGCAGGATCCCCAACAGCAGCACAGTAGGATGCCAGGATGCCTCAACACACAGGAGTCAAATAGAACTCTGGAGGTCAGTGAGACAGCTTTTTCTAACCTGGGGAGCAGGGTCCCCACCCTTGATCCAGGCCGAGGTGGTGGCAGTGGTGGCCCAGATGCCATAGCAGCAGCTGCAGTGTCCCTTTGTGGAGGTCTCAGACTAAAGACCTTGGAGGAATTGAGCAGCTGATCTGAATCTCAGCCAGTAGCTGGCCAGGGAGTAAACTCCTCTCCCTTGATTGTGTCACCTTGGAGGAACTGAGAAATTACAGGTCCTCAGAGGATACCTTCCACTTGACAAAGGACTCAAAAATCAAGTAACTGTCTGGGAAAATGCCCAAAAAAGGGAAAAAATAAGACTATAGAACGTTACTTTCTTGGTGAACAGGTACTTCCTTGCAGATAAGAACAATGCTTAATATCAGAGGCCTCCAAAATAAATATGCAATGGTCTCAGGCCATGGAAGAGCTCCAAAAAGGTTTTGAAAATCAATAAGAGAGGTGGAGGAAAAATTGGGAAGAGAAATGAGAGCAATGTAAGAAAATTATGAAAAATGAGTCAGCAGCTTGCTAAAGGAGACCCAAAAAATGCTGAAGAAAACAACACCTTTAAAAATAGGCTAACTAAATTGGCAAAAGAGGTCCACAAAATCAATGAAGAGAAGAATTCTTTAAAAAGCAGAGATAGCCAAATGGAAAAGGAGGTTCAAAAGCTCTCTGAATAAAATAGTTTTTTTAAAGATGAGAATGGAGTAGATAGAAGTTAATGACTGTACAAGAAACTAAGAAATTACAAACAAAAACAAAACAATGGAAAAATAGAAAACAATGTGAAACATCTCATTGGAAAACCAACTAACCTGGAAAATAGATCCAGGAGAGACAATTTGAAAATTATGGGACTACCTGAAAGTCATAATAAAAATAAAAGAGGCTGACATCATCTTTCATGAAATTATCAAGGAAAACTGCCCTGATATTCTAGAACCAGAGGGCAAAATAAATATTGAAAGAATCCACCAATCACCTGCTGAAAGAGATCCAAGAAGAGGAACTGCAAGTAAAATTGAAGCCAAATTCCAGAGTTCTCAGGTCAAGGAGAAAATATTATAAGCAGGTAGAGAGAAATAATTCGAATATTGTCTAAATACAATCAGAATAACGCAGGATCTGGCAGCTTCTCCATTAAGGGATCGAAGGGTTTGAAATATGATATTCCAGAAGTCAAAGGAACTGGAATTAAAACGAAGAAAAACCTACCCAGCAAAACTGAGTTCAGGGGGAAAATGGTCATTCAATGATACAGAGGACTTTCAAGTATTCATGATGAAAAGACAAGAACTGTAGAGAAAATTTGACTTTCAGACACAAGAATCAAGGGAAGCATGAAAAGATAAACAGGAAAGAGAAATCATAAAGGATTTTCTAAAGTTGTACTATTTGCATTCCTATATGGAAAGATAATATTTGTTACCCTAGAGACTTTTCTCAGTATTTGGGTAGTTGGAAGAAATGCACACACACACACACACACACACACACACACACACACACACACAGCACAGGATGAATTGAATAGGAAGGTATCATATCTAAAATAACAAAATTAAAGGCTGAGAGGGGAATATATTGGAAGTAGAAAGGGAGAAATGGAATGGGCAAATTATCTCTCATAGAAGAGGCAAGAGAAAGCTTTTTCATTGCAGGGGGAAAGGGGTCAGGTTTGAGGGAAGCTTACTCTCATCACAGTTGGCTCAATGAAGGAATAAGACCCGCACTCAATTTGGTATGAAAACTTATTTTACAATACAGGAAAGTGAGGGAGAAGGGGATAAGCAGGATGGGGGGGGGGATGATGGAAGGGAGGACAATGGGAGTAGGGCGCAATTAGAAGTCAACACTCTTGGGGAGGGACGGGATTAAAAGAGAGAATAGAAGAAATGGGGGGCAGAATCAGATGAAGGGAAATATAGTTAATCTTACTCTACATGACTATTATGGAAGCAATTTGCAAAACTGCATATATATAGCCTATGTTGAATTGCTGCCCTTCTCATTGGAGGTCGGTGGGGAGGAAGGAAGGAAGAGAAGTTGGAACTCAAAGTTTTAGGAACAAATGTTGAGAATTTTGCTCACAATTGGTAAATAAGAAACACAGATAATGGAGTGTAGAAATTTATCTTGCCCTACAAGACAAGAGAGAAGATGGGGATAAGGGAAGGAATGGGGTGTTAGAAGGAAGGGTAGATTGGTGGAAGGGGTAATCAGAATGCTCCTCATTTTGGGGTGGGGAGAAAATTTGGAACTTAACATTTTTTTTTTTATTTTTTTTTATTTTATTAAATTTATTTATTTAACTTTTAACATTCATTTTCACAAAATTTTGGGTTACAAATTTTCTCCCCTTTTATCCCCTCCCCCCCCAAACACCAAGCATGCTAATTGCCCCTATGACCAATCTGCTCTCTCTTCTATCATCCCTCTCTGCCCTTGTCTCCATCTTCTCTTTTGTCCTGTAGGGGCAGATAGCTTTCTATACCCCTTTACCTGTTTTTCTTATTTCCTAGTGGCAAGAACATTACTCGACAGTTGATCCTAACACTTTGAGTTCCAACTTCTCTTCCTCCCTCCCTCCCCACCCCTTCCCTTTGGAAGGCAAGCAATTCAATATAGGCCATATCTGTGTAGTTTTGCAAATGACTTCCATAATAGTTGTGTTGTATAGGACTAATTATATTTCCCTCCATCCTATCCTGTCCCCCATTACTTCTATTCTCTTTTGATCCTATCCCTCCCCATGAGTGTCGACCTCGAATTGCACTCTCCTCCTCATGCCCTCCCTTCTATCATACCCCCCACGCTGCTTGTCCCCTTATCCCCCACTTTCCTGTATTGTGAGATAGGTTTTCCTACCAAAATGAGTGTGCACTTTATTCTTTTCTTTAGTGGAATGTGATGAGAGTAGACTTCATGTTTTTCTCTCACCTCCCCTCTTTATCCCTCCACTAATGAGTCTTTTGATTGCCTCTTTTATGAGAGATAATTTGCCCCATTCAATTTCTCCCTTTCTCTTCCCAATATATTTCTCTCTCACTGCTTGATTTCATTTTGTTTTAAAGATATGATCCCATCCTATTCAATTCACTCTGTGCACTCTGTCTCTATGTATGTGAGCGTGTGTGCATGTGTAATCCCACCCAGTACCCAGATACTGAAATGTTTCAAGAGTTACAAATATTGTCTTTCCATGTAGGAATGTAAACAGTTCAGCTTTAGTAAGTCCCTTATGACTTCACTTTGCTGTTCACCTTTTCATGGTTCTCTTCATTCTTGTGTTTGAAAGTCAAATTTTCTTTTCAGCTCTGGTCTTTTCATCAAGAATACTTGAAAATCCTCTATTTCATTGAAAGACCATTTTTTCCCCTGAAGTATTATAGTCAGTTTTGCTGGGTAGGTGATTCTTGGTTTTAGTCCTAGTTCCTTTGACTTCTGGAATATACTGTTCCATGCCCTTCGATCCCTTAATGTAGAGGCTGCTAGATCTTGTGTTATCCTGATTGTATTTCCACAATACTTGAATTGTTTCTTTCTAGCTGCCTGCAGTATTTTCTCCTTGACCTGGGAACTCTGGAATTTGGCCACAATGTTCCTAGGAGTTTCTCTTTTTGGATCTCTTTCAGGCGGTGTTCTGTGGATTCCTTGAATATTTATTTTGCCCTCTGGTTCTAGAATCTCAGGGCAGTTTTCTTTGATAATTTCATGAAAGATGATGTCTAGGCTCTTCTTTTGATCATGGCTTTCAGGTAGTCCCATAATTTTTAAATTGTCTCTCCTGGATCTATTTTCCAGGTCTGTTGTTTTTCCAATGAGATATTTCACATTATCTTCCATTTTTCCATTCTTCTCTCTTTGTTCTGTGATTTCTTGGTTTTGCATAAAGTCATTAGCCTCCATCTGTTCCATTCTAATTTTGAAAGAACTATTTTCTTCAGTGAGCTTTTGAATCTCCTTTTCCATTTGGCTAATTCTGCTTTTGAAAGCATTCTTCTCCTCATTGGCTTTTTGAACCTCTTTTGCCAATTGAGTTAGGCTAGTTTTCAAGGTGTTAATTTCTTCAACATTTTTTTGGGTCTCCCTTAGCAGGGAGCTGATCTGCTGTTCATGCTTTGACTTCATGTCTCTCATTTCTCTTCCCAGCTTTTCCTCCACCTCTCTAACTTGATTTTCAAAATTCTTTTTGAGCTCTTCCATGGCCTGAGCCCATTGGGTGGGCTGGGACACAGAAGCCTTGATTTCTGTGTCTTTGCCTGATGGTAAGCATTGTTCTTCCTCATCAGAAAGGAAGGGAGGAAATGCCTGTTCGCCAAGAAAGTAACCTTCTATAGTCTTATTTCTTTTCCCTTTTCTGGGCATTTTCCCAGCCAGTGACTTGACCTCTGAATATTTTCCTCACACCCACCACACCTCCTGATCCTCCCAGCCCGTGTTTGTGGTCTGAGATTCAAATGCTGCTTCCAGCCTCAGGGCTTTTGGCGGGGGCAGGGCTGCTATTCAGTATGAGATTATGTTCTGGTGCTGAGGTCGGGGCAGGGCCACCTCTCAGCCTCAGTTCCCTCAGGGGGTTTATGCACAGACCTTCCGCAATGGATTCAGGCTCCCACCCGCTTGGGGAGCCCCTGTCTGCAGCCGCCTCTCAGCTTCTACCTCCCGGGGGGGGGGGCCTGAATTATGGGGGCACCCCACTCCCCTCTCGACCCGCCAAAGAGACTCTCTCACCCACCCCTGTCACCTGTGGGTGGAGGGACTTGTGCGGCCCCTGGAGATCCCGTCCCTGAAGCCTGCTCGGATCTGTTTCTCTCGGTGCCGCAGCTGTGGCCGCAGCAGGTCTGGGCTGGGCTTTGTGTCTGCAGCGCGACGGACCTTTTGCGAGAGGTTTGCAGATCCCTCTGTGGGTGGAGGGACCCGCGTGGCCGCTGGAGATCCTGTCTGTGAAGCCTGCTCGGATCTTTTCCTCTCCGTGCCGCGGCCGCGGCAGGGCTGCACTCAGCTCCCAGTCCCGGTGCCCAGTCCGCAGCGCGAAGGACCCCCCCGCGAGAGGTTTGCAGGTGTCTCTGGAACAGAAATCTCCCTTGCTCCAATGTTCCGTGGCCTCTGGGTGGGGAATTCGCCGTGAGTTACTTCCCTGTAGCCATTCTTTGGGTTGTGGGTTCAGAGCTATGTGTATGTGCGTCTTTCTACTCCGCCATCTTGGCTCCGCCCCCTGGAACTTAACATTTTCTGGAAATGAATGTTGAAAACTAAAAAAGTAAATGAATAAACTCTATAAAAGTCATAGTAGGCAGACACATTTAATAGAACCTTTGCTTAGTTGTGTTAATAAAAAAAAAAGTCCAATCATATTAAGAGTTAAAAACAAAGAATTCCAAGTAAAGGAATACTTTCAAGAGATCCAGTCACATCTTGTACATGATTAAACATTTTGTTTTATTTTTTAAATAAAGTTTCTTTTGAAAACAAAGAAAAAATATAAGGAAAAAGAAATAAAAATGTAAGATAACTTTATTATTATGTTATAAAAGTTAAAAAATATACACATCGTTCCACATTGGTGGAGATCCAACCCTTCAAACGAATATCAACCAACTTTTTCTTCAGAGTTCCAAGTTTAAATGTATTTTTTCAAAATAAAACTGTCCTACTTGAACTCACAATGTATCTGTGGAAGAATTTAACTTTTTCTCCAATTGAAAATCCTTCCCAGGGACCAACAGTAATAACTAAAATGCTTAAAACTTTACTTGTCGTTGGATCACTTTTCCATTGAGGAGATTTCCAGATGAAGATATTCTTTATACACATGACTAAGAACACCTAGATTTTTCAGGAAAATGCCCAAATGTTAATCCAAGAAATAGATGCCAAGTGACATATGGCAGATATACCAAACTCTACCAATATTATTTGAGTATTTCAGTGATAATTTCTTTATAATTTTCTGCCTTTATGTTTCACCCTTAAAATGTTTTGTTTGTTTCTTTTTTCATTTTAATGAAGATATTTTTTGTTAAATTTTATTTTACGCTCAAATGCCAAAACACAAATACAGAACAGAGATAAGAAACAAAACATATCATAAGCTTAAGTATTGGAACTTAAATACAAAGTAAGTAAGAAAAAAAGCATGTCATGTACATAACAACATAAGGGAGGATGCAAAATATGTAGCAATAAATTTTCATTTCAAGAAAGCCTGTATGAT
Source organism: Notamacropus eugenii (assembly GCF_028372415.1). Classification (NCBI taxonomy): domain Eukaryota; kingdom Metazoa; phylum Chordata; class Mammalia; order Diprotodontia; family Macropodidae; genus Notamacropus; species Notamacropus eugenii. The sequence continues at coordinate 357,870,677 of NC_092874.1, read as the reverse complement.
AAATAATATACTTTGTGTGGAGAATTTACTGTCTTTTCTTTACTTCTTTGTAGGTTTTCTTTTTTCTCTGCTGCATAGTCTTTCCTTTGTTCTTTTCCCCCCTCTCCCATCCCCTATAAAGATACAATGAAGTTTCGATATGCTTCTCTACAGTTATAGATATATGTGTGTATATATGTATACACACATATACATATATACATACATATATAGACATATACTTTCCCAAACATATGCTACTCTTGATTTTCGATTTTATATTTGTGTGGCATTAGGTAAACTTTATTTAGTTGTTCTTCAAAATTATCATCTTTCACCCCTTTTTTTGAGAACCCAAAATCTCCCTTCTTTGATTTCATTTCACTATTTTGGGTGGAATTTACATTTTAGATAAAAACAAAACAAGCAGAAAGGAAAATATTGAACCATTTCAATCTATTGCCTTTATACAATTGTTCAGCACATGAACTGAGTGTAATGCTGGTAAGTTTTTTTTTTTCCTAGGATTAAAAAATGACAAAGTTAATATATTTTATTTCCCTTGAATTAATTCTTTCCTTTGAAATGGAAAGTATTTAATATACTTTATTTAAAAGAGTTTATGTTGTCTCATTGCTACATAAAGCACTAATATTTTAGTACTTTTTACTGTATTCTGATGAAATATTAATTGCTTTCAGATTTTCTCATATTTGCTAAAAATGCATATTTAATCCTTCTCAAAATAATCTTTATGTTTTGAAATTATTTCAGTGCTTCTTCTAGAAGATTCTGTATTTTTTAGACTGGAAGTAAAAATTCAGTCTGTTAACTTTTTTCAGTAAAGTAAGATTATAAATAAGATGACAGATATTAAAAGATGACAGTTATTAGAAAAGGATCAAAGTACTGAAAGGTTACTTTGTGACACAGGAGAAAGCATCATTATTTTGTGGTCAAGGGACTACGGTTCACATCTTATCACCTTAGATGACTGTTATTTTATGAACTTTGGTCAATTAATTAATTACCTTCTGTCTGAGTTACATCATAAATAAAATGAGAGTTTAGGACCCAATGAACTCTTTAAAACGTGTGATCTTTCTGACTCTTTATCTAAAAATCTTACTAGTCTTCTAGACCATCAAGTCATATATCAACAAAAACTCACTAATCTAAATCATTTTCATTCAAAGGTTCTAGCTATTTTGATGTTTAAAACAACTACTATGTTAGCACATTATTTAGCATAATTATATTAGAATAAAACGAAGACAATTTTGTTGTTTAACCAAAAAAAGAAATCTGTTGATTATTTATTTTTATTATTGTTGTTCTCTACAAACCAATAGAACCACAAAGAACATATAATGAAATTCATGAGTCCAGATATTCATCAGTCCAATAAAAGGGATGTGCTATAAGTGAAAGACTCAGGGTTTATTCCATTCAGCAGTTTTTCAACCAAAAGAGAAAGCCCATACTTTGTGATATTTGAAATATTATTTCCTTTGTATAATAAAACTATTTTGTTGAGCAACTTACTTATGAGGTATACTCGGAATTTGAGAAATAGTTTGAAGTCTGACACACTTGGGAAAACGAAACTTAAAATAATGCTTCTTACCAAATGACACCTGACAAAAAACTGGCAATAATCTGGGACCTACTGTAGCACCAATGTGTTATCCACAGCACCTATAGCAGCCATAAATATCTCAGAGCAATTATGAATCATGAAATACAACAGACTGTCCACATGAAAGACAAAACCAATACAATTATTCAGACACCAGAAAGTCAACCCCCAACACCAGAAAGCTAATCCACCAAAATAATAAAAATCTAAACATAATAACAATGCAGAGAACAATATCATTCCCAAGCCTTCCCCTTGCTAGGCTTCCCACAAACTAGCTCCCTTAAATAAATCACAAGCTGTCTCCATTAAACAAAAGCACAAACAAGCTTTCTCACTCATGCTAACCATCTGACAGCTTGCCTGAATCCTTCCTAGCTCTGAGTGATCTCATGACTATCTTTCCTCTCAGCTGTGCTCTATCTCTGCCTCTTCCTGTTCCATCCTTCCTGCTCCATATGACTTAAACTCATGTGATTCAGGCTTCCATATGACTTAAGCAGGTCACATGAGCTTATTAATGAATGGAACAAATGAATGAAAGATCTTCCCATTTAAATTACCATTATACCAATTAAAGGTTTTGCTGGATGATTGATCATTTTTTGCATAGGTTCTAAAGCTGCCCTGATATATAGTTGATAAACTGGACTTCACACATCATGCTAGAGTAAGTTGATTAGTAACTTCTATACCTATCACATCTCACCTTATTGATAAAACATGAATCTATGTCAATTGTAACTGATAGGGAAATCCTGTCACATTTCTAAAATATAACAAGAAAAACCTGATGCAGAACAAGGTATTTCTATGTGATAAAATAAGTATGTAAAGTGTTGAATGTAAAGTGTTCACTGAATATATATTCAATGGTCATAATTGCTATATGATTGAATGCTCATTTAAATTGTGGTTAAATTCACATCTTTATAGTTTTTTAATTGTGTGGGATGTTTCAGGCAGCTAGGTGGAACAGTATATGGAGTGCCATGCATGGAATGAGGAAGATTCACCTCCCTGAGCTCAAATCTGGCCTTGGATATATATTACCTGAGTGATCCAGGCCAAGTAATTTAGTCCTCTTTGCTTCAGTTCCTCATCTGCAAAAATGATCTGGAGAATCCAGTAAGATGCCGAGAAAACTTTAAATGGCATCACAATGAGTCAGGCACAACTGAGCAACAACAATAATGTAAGGTTTAAGTCACAAAGAATGACAGCTATAATTGCTGTTATAAATAAAGTAGCTCATTAAATTTTCATATTGATTTTAGGAGAATATATCTGGCTTCAATAAAACAGAAGAAAGTAGAAGGGTGGTAACCCTCACTGTAACACAGTGTTGACACATTCTGCTAAGGTTGGTGGTTAAAAGAAAAATCAAAAGTAGGAGTTACTGACGCATGTAACCCCAGACATTGATATCATCTTGTTGTTGCTTTTCACACTTTATTCCCATTCATATGCTCTAATTTTTTTAAACAGGCTTTCTGGAAGTTCCAAGGATACATGATCACTCTGACTACATCACTTTCTTGGACATTCTCTCTTTTATTGAATATGCATTGTATGCCTCTAAAAGATTGTGCTCAGTTTAGCTGGCTAGGTGATTCTCGGTTGTAATCTTAGCTCCTCTGCCTTCCACAATGTAATATTTCAAACAAACTGATAATTTAATATAGAAACTGCTAAAGTTTGGGGAATCTTGATGGCGAATTTGAGATACTTGAATTGTTTCTTTTTCTATTTTCCTGCTGTTTGTAGCATTTTCTCCTTGACCTAGGGGCTCTAAAATTTGGTTATAATATTTTAAAGAGTTTTCATTTTGTAATTTTTTTCAGGAGGTGATCTGTTTATTCTTTAAATTTTTATTTTACCTTCTGGTTCCAGAATATCAGGGCATTTTTTCTTGATAATATCTTGAAATACTATGTCCATGCTCTTTATTTGATCATGGCTCTCAGGTAGTCCAATACATCATTGTTAAATAATCAAACCTCCATCTACTTTTTTTTTTACTATTATTAACTTATTTAACTTTTAACATTCATTTTCACAAAATTTGGTGTTCCAAATTTTCTCCCCATTTGTCCCCTCCCTCCACCCCAAAACGCTGAGCATTCTAATTGCCCTTATCACCAATCTGCCCTCTCTTTTATCATCCCTCCCTTCCCTTGTCCCCATCTTCTCTTTTGTCCTGTAGGGACAGATAACTTTCTATAGCCCTTTACCTGTATTTCTTATTTCCTGGTAGCAAGAACAGTACTCAACAGTTATTCCTAAAACTTTGAGTTCCAACTTCTCTTCATCCCTCCCTCCCCACCCATTCCCTTTGCAAGGCAAGGAATTCAATATAGGCAATACCTGTGTAGTTTTGCAAATGACTTCCATAATACTCGTGTTGTGTAAGACTAACTATATTTCCCTTCATCCTATTCTGCCCCACATTGCTTCTGTTCTCTCTTTTCATCCTGTCCCTCCCCAAGAGTACTGACTTCAAATTGCTCCTTCCTCCCATTTCCCTCTCTTCCATCCTCTCCCCCACCCTGCTTATCCCCTTCTCCCCCACTTTCCTGTATTGTAAGATAGGTTTTCATACCAAAATGATTGTGCATTTTATTCCTTCCTTTAGTGGAATGTGATGAGAGTAAACTTCATGTTTTTCTCTCACCTCCCCTCTTTATCCCTCCACTAAAAAGTCTTTTGCTTGCCTCTTTTATGAGAGATAATTTGCCCCATTCCATTTCTCCCTTTCTCCTTCCAATATATTTCTCTCTCACCATTTAATTGAATTTTTTAAAGATATGATCCCATCCTATTCCATTCACTCTGTGCTCTCTGTCTCTGTGTATGTGTGTGAGTGCGTGTGTGTATGTGTGTGTGTGTGTAATCGCACCCACTACCCAGATACTGAAAAGTTTCAATAGTTACAAATATTGTCTTTCCATGTAGGAATGTAAACAGTTCAACTTTAGTAAGTCCCTTATGACTTCTCTTTTCTGTTCACCTTTTCATGCTTCTCTTCATTCTTGTGTTTGAAAGTCAAATTTTCTTTTCAGATCTGGTCTTTTCAGGAAGAATGCTTGAAAGTCCTCTATTTCATTGAGAAGCCATTTTTTCCCCTAGTATTATACTCAGTTTTGCTGGGTAGGTGATTCTTGGTTTTACTCCTAGTTCCTTTGACTTCTGGAATATCCTATTCCACGCCCTTCAATCCCTTAATGTAGAAGCTGGTAGATATTGTGTTATCCTGATTGTACTTCCACAATACTTGAATTGTTTCTTTCTAGCTGCTTGTAATATTTTCTCCTTGACCAGGGAACTCTGGAATTTGGCCACAATGTTCCTAGGAGTTTCTCTTTTTGGATCTCTTTCAGGTGGTGATCAATGGATTCCATGGATACTTATTTTGCCCTCTGGTTCTAGAATTTCAGGGCAGTTTTCCTTGATAATTTCATGAAAGATGATGTCTAGGCTCTTTTTTTGGTCATGGCTTTCAGGTAGGCCCATAATTTTTAAATTGTCTCTCCTGGCTCTATTTTCCAGGTCAGTTGTTTTTCCAATGAGATATTTCACATTATCTTCCTTTTTTTCATTTTTTTGGTTTTGTTTTGTGATTTCTTGGTTTCTCATAAAGTCATTAGCCTGCATCTGTTCCATTCTAATTTTGAAAGAACTATTTTCTTCAGTGAGGTTTTGAACCTACTTTTCCATTTGGCTCATTCTGCTTTTGAAAGCATTCTTCTCCTTATTGGCTTTTTTAACCTCTTTTGCCAATTGAGTTAGCCTATTTTTCAAGGTGTTATTATCTTCAGCATTTTTTTGGGTCTCCTTTAGCAAGGTGTTGACCTGCTTTTCATGCTTTTCTTTCATACCTCTCATTTGTCTTCCCAGTTTTTCCTCCACCTCTCTAACTTGATTTTCAAAATCCTTTTGAGCTCTTCCATGCCCTGAGCCCATTGAGTGGGCTGGGAAACAGAAGCCTTGACTTCTGTGTCTTTCCCTGATGGTAAGCATTGTTCTTCCTCCTCTGAAAGGTAGGGAGGAGATATCTGTTCACCAAGAAAGTAACCTTCTATATTCTTATTTTTTCCCCCATTTTCTGGGCATTTTCCCAGCCAGTGACTTGACTTGTGAGTTTTCTTTCCACTCCCACCTTGCCTCCAGATCCGCCCAGCCAGAGCTTGGGGTCTGAGATTCAAATGCTGCTTCCCAGACTCAGGGCTTTTGGTGGCGGCGGGGCTGTTATTCAGTGTGAGATTAAGTTCAAGTGCTCAGGTAGGAGCAGGGCCGGCTCACGGGGCTTGGTTCCCTCAGGGGGTTTATGCAGAGACCTTTAACAATGGATTCCAGCTCCTGCCTGCTTTGGGAGCCCTTGTCTGCTGCCACCTCTACTGCTGCCTCCCGAGGGGGCCTGAGCCACAGGGATACCCCACTCCCCTGTCGGCCACCCAAAAAGACTCTCTTACTGACCCTTGTCACCTGTGGGTGGAGGGACGTTCACGGCCGCTGGAGATTCTGTCCCTGACGCCTCCTGGGATCTACTCCTCTCAGTGCCAGGTGGCCAAGGCAGGGCTGGGCTCTGCTCAATCCGGTGCCCTACGGACCTTTCGCATCAGGTTTTCAGGTCTCTCTGGAACAGAAATCTCGTCCACTCCGTTGTTCTGTGGCTTCTGCTGCTCCAGAACTTGTTGAGAGTTCTTCTTCACAGATATTTTATGGGCTGTGGGTTCAGAGCTTGCATATGCGTGCTTTCTACTCCACCATCTTGGCTTCTCCCCCCGTCCATCTACTTTCTATGTCAGTTTGTTTTACCAATGCGGCATTTTACACTTTCTTCTATTTTCCATTCTTTTGATTTTTTGTTTGTCTCTTGATATCTCATGGAATCATTATATTCCAACTGACTAATTTTAATTTTTAAGGAACTACTTTAATTTGTTAGCTTTCCTATCTCCTTTACCTTTTTGATCAATTCTAATTTGTATGGATGTGCTTTCATCAGTGAAATTTTGTACATCCTTTTGCCTCATTTTCTTGTACTTCCTTTACTAACGTGTTTACTTCCTTTTTTATAATTTTCTTGTATCATTTTTATTTACTTTGCCAAATTTTATTCCACATCTCTTATTTTTTTAATGCTGTTTTTTCTCTTTTAGGAATTCTTCTTTGATTGGAGACCAATTTACAGTTATTGGTGACTTTGCCTGTAGACTCTATTGCCCTCTTCTGAGTCTATGTTTTGATCTTCAATAAGGTAAACCTGTTTACATCTATAATTAGTAAAAAAGGTATTTGTAACTCTTCAGAATTTTAAAAGTATTAGGGAGGATTGCTCTGGCTATTACTGATTATTCAATAATAGGTTCCAGCCTCACTTGTTCATTATTTGGGCTGTAATGACACAGAGTGAATGTAAATATTAGTTGTTTCTGTTCTGCCTACAAATTCACAGGGTCTCTCCCTCCCAGACAGAATCTTTATAAAAGCATGCTAAAGCATCTTTTGCTTGAATTCTTGCCTGGCTTTAATTCAGTGAGTAGATATTATATCAAACTGAGAAAATGGAAAAACCTTTACAATAAACACGTTTGAAATGGGGAAATACACACAGGGTAAATGTTAAAGGTTGGAACAGAATATATTGTGCTTCTGCTGACATAAGACAAGCAGGGATAGCAATCCTAATCTCCAACAAAGCAAAAGCAGAAATAAATCTAATCAAAAGAGAGAAGGAAGGAAACTATATCCTGCTAAAAGACACCATAGAAAATGAAACAATATCATTACCAAACATATATGCTCCAAGTGGTATACCATCGAAATTCTTAGAGGAGAAGTTAAGGGAGTTGCAGGAAGAAATAGACAGCAAAATTATACTGGTGGAGGACCTCAACCTCCCACTCTCTGAACTTCATAAATCTAACCTTAAAATAAACAGCAAAGGAGCTAAGGAAGTGAATAGAACACGGGGTATGGCAGATATGATAGATCTCTGGAGAAAACTGAATGAGGATAGAAAGGACTATACCTTTGCTCAGTGGCACATGTTATGTGTATAAAATTTGACCACGTACTAGGGCATAAAAACCTCACAATACAGTGAAGAAAGGCAGGGATAGTCAAGGCATCCTTCTCAGATCATAATACAATAGAAACTATATAAAATAAAAGGCGACAAAAAGATTGACGAAAAATTAATTGGAAACAAAATAATCTAATCCTAAAGAAGGAGTGGGTTAAACAACAAATCATAGAAACAATCAACAACTTCATTCAAGAGAATGACAATAATGAGATAACCTACCAAATCTTATGGGATACTACAAAAGTAATTCTTAGGGGAAGCTTTATGCCTTTAAATGCCTACATGAATAAAATAGAGAAAGAGGAGATGAATGAATTGGGCATGCAGCTGAAAAAGCTCGAAAAACAACAAATTGAAAATCCCCAAGTAAATACCAAATTAGAAAAACTGAAAACCAAAGTAGAGATTAATTAAATTGAAATTAAGAAAAGCATTGAAATTAATTAAAAGTAAGAGATCGCTTTGTGAAAAAAACAAAATTTATTAACCTTTCATCAATTTGATTAAAAGAAAGAAGAAAACCAAATTATCAATATAAAAACTGAAACTGGTGAGCTCACCTTGAATGAGAAGGAAATAAAAACAAAACTTAGAAATTACTTTGTCCAACTTTATGCCCATAAATTCGACAATCTAAGTGAGGTGGATGATTACTTTAAAAAATATAAATTGCCCAGAATAAGAGAAGAGGAAGTCGAATACTTAAACAATCCCATTTCAGAAAGAGGAATTGAACAAACCATCAATGAACTTCCTAGAAAAAAGCTGCAGTGCCAGATGGATTTAGAAGAGAATTCTATCAAACATTTAAAGAACAGTTAATTACAATATTATAAAGACTAATGGGGAAAATTGGGGAAGGAGTACTCCCAAATTCTTTTTATGATACAAATAAGATTTTGATACCTAAAACAGGGAGAGACAAAACAGAGAAAGAAAATTGTGGACCAATGTCTCTAATGAACATAGATGCTAAAATTTTAAATAGATTTTAGCAAAAAGAATGCAGCAACTTATCATGAGAATAATACATTATAACCAGGTAGAATTCATACCAGCAATGCATGGTTGGGTCAACATCAGGAAAAATATTAATATTATTGATCATATCAACATCAAACCTCATAGAAACCACATGATTGTCTCAATAGATGCAGAAAAAGCTTTCGACACAAAACAACACTAATTCCTATTAAAAACACTGGAGAGCATAGGAATAAAGGAAACTTTCCATAAAATAATATAAGCATTATCTATCTAAAACCCACAGGAAGCACTATATGAAATGGAGATAAGCTAGATGCATTTCCAAGAATATCAGGGGTGAAACAAGTATGTCCATTATCACCACTATTATTTGATATGGTATTAGAAATGTTAATTGTAGCAATTAGAGAAGAAAAAGCAATGGAAGGAATTAGATAGGCAAAGAAGAAATTAAGTTATCACTCCTTGCAGATGGTACATTTAGAGATTTCCCAAGATTCAAGTAAAAAACTATTTTAAATAATAGGCAACTTTGGGAAATTTGCAGGTTACAAAATAAGCCCACACAAATCTTCTGCCTTTCTTATATATTACTAACAAAGCCCAACAGCAAGAGATAGAAAGAGAAATCTCATTTAAAGCTAGGGTATTTGGGAGTCTACTCACTAAACAAATCCAGGGACTATATCAACACAATTACATGATACTTTTTGCACAAATAAAGTCATATCTAAGTAAGTGGAAAAACATCAGTTGCTTGCAGGTTGGCCAAGCCAATATAATAAAAATGAGAATTCTACCTAAAGTAGTTTACTTATTTAGTGCCATTACAATCAAACCATCTGAAAATTATATTCTAGAGCTGGAAAAAATAATATCAATATTCATCTGGAAGAACAAAAGTACAGAATAGCAAGATAACTAATGAAAAGAAATGCTATGGAAGGCAGCCTAGCACTACCAGATCTCAAATTGTATTACAAAGCAGCAATTATCACAACAACTTTGTACTGACTAAGAAACAGCAGGGTAAACAAGTGGAATATTATCGGTACTCAATACACTATGATCAATGAATAGAGCAATCCGTTGTTTGATAAACCCAAGGACCTCAGCTTCTGGGATAGGAACTCACTGTTTGACAAAAATTCTTGGGAAAACTGGGTAAAAGTGTGCCAGAAACTAGGCATAGACAAATGCCTGACACTGTACACAAGAATAAAGTCCAAATGGGTACATGATCTAGGTATAATGATTGATACTATAAACAAATTAGTGGAGCAGGGATTAGTGTATTTATTAGATTAATGGAGAAGGGAAGAATTTTTGATTAAAGAGGAGATAGAAAGCATTATGAAGTGAAAAATGGATAATTTTGATTACATTAAACTGAAAAGTTTTTGTACAACCAGATCTAATGCAGCCAAGGTTAGGAGGGAAACAGAAAAGTGGGAAAGAATTTTTGCAGCTAGTGTCTGTAATAAAGGACTAGTTTTTAAAACACATAGAGAACTGAGTCAAATGTACAAGAATACAAGTCATTCTCCAATTGATAAATGGTCAAAGGATACAAACAGGCAATTTTCAGAGGAAGATATTAAAGATACCGATAGTCACATAGAAAAAATGCTCTAAATCACTGTTGATTACAGAGATGCAAATCAAAACAACTCTGACATTCCACATCATGCCTATCAGATTGCCTGACATTACAGAGCAGGAAGATGAAAAGTGTTGGAGAAGATGTGGGAAAGGTGGAACACTAATTCATTGTTGGTGGAACTGTAAGCTGATCCAACTGGAGAGCAATTTAGAACTGTGTCCAAAGGACTACAAAAATGTGCATGCCCTTTGACCCAGCAATATAGCTTCTAGGACTGTATCCCCAAGTGTACATATAAATGAGAAAGAGTCCCACATGTAAAAAAATATTTATAGCAACACTCTTTATAGTGGCCAAAAACTGGAAATCAAGGGGATGCCCATCAACTGGGGAATGGCTGAATAAATTATGGTATATAATGGAATATTATTGTGGCATAAGAAATTATGAGCAAGAGGACTTCAGAGAGACCTGGAAAGATTTATATGATCTGATGCTGAGTGAAAGGAGCAGAACCAGTAGAACTTTTTGCACAGCAATGACCACAGTGTGTGAGAGATTTTTCTGACAGACTTGGATCTTCATAGCAATGCAAAGACATTAAAAATTAAAAACAAAATTCCCAATGGTTTTCTAAGGCTAAATGCCTTCCATATTCAGTGAAAGAACTATGGAATTCAATGGCAGAAAAAAAAGGAACTTAAAACAATTTTTTAAATAAGGTCTGGATTAAAATTAATTATGTTTCAGCTGATACCAAAAAAAGACAAGGCTAGCAATTATAATTGCAGAGAATGTTAAACCTAAAACAGATTTTATTATAGAGATAAACAAGAAGACCATAACATGATAAAGGATATCATAGATAGTGAAATAATTGCAATACATAAACTATATTTCAAAATGCTATGAAATCCTAGTTATGAAATGAAAAACTAAATGATTTTTAAACTGTAAATGGGTAGCAAAACCATAATAGTGGGAGAATTCAACATACTTCTCTCAGAAATAGATAAATCTAACAAAAGCAAAAAAGAAAGAAGTCAAGGAGATGAATGAAATTTTAGATAAACTAGATAGGATGGACATCTGGAAAGAAGAGAATGGGAATAAAAACGAATATACATTTTTTTCAGTGGCACATAGTACCTTTACAAAAATTAACCAACCATGAGAGCATAAAAACCTATCGACTTCTTTTTTACTCTTAATATTATTTTGTGTTTTTCCCCCAATTACATGTAAATATAGTTTTCAACATTTATTATTGCAAGATTTTGAGTTCCAAAGTTTTCTCCCATTCTTCCTTTTCTCCCCACCAAGAGAGCAAGCAATTAGATATAGATTATACACGTATAATCATGTTAAATATATTTACAGGGGGCGGAGCCAAGATGGCGTAGTAGAAAGACGCACATGCACATAGCTACGAACCCACAACCCATAGAACAACTACAAAGAAGTAACTCACGGCAAATTCTGCACCCAGAGGCCACAGAACATTGGAGCGAGGGAGATTTCTGTTCCGGAGAGACCTGCAAACCTCTCGTAAAAGGTCCTTCGTGCTGCGGACTGGGCGCCGGGACTGGGAGCTGAGTACAGCCCTGCCGTGGCTGCGGCACCGAGAGGAACAGATCCGAGCGGGCTTCAGGGACGGGATCTCCAGCGGCCGCACAAGTACCTCCACCCACAGGTGACGGGGGTCTGTGAGAGAGTCCCTTTGGCGGGTCGAGGGGGGAGTGGGGTGCCCCCATGGCTCGGGCCCCCTCGGGAGACAGAAGCTGAGGGGCAGCGGCAGACCAGGGCTCTCCAAGCAGGCAGGAGCCTGGATCCATTGTTGAAGGTCTGTGCATAAACTCCCTGAGGGAACTGAGCCTGAGAGGCAGCCCTGCCCTCACCTGAGCATCTGAATTTAATCTCATACTGAATAGCAGCCCTGCTCCCGCCCAAAGCCCTGAGGCTGGAAGCAGCATTTGAATCTCAGACCCCAAACACTGGCTGGGAGGATCAGGAGGTGAGGTGGGTGTGAGGAAAATATTCAGAGGTCAAGTCACTGGTTGGGAAAATGCCCAGAAAAGGGAAAAGAAATAAGACTATAGAAGGTTACTTTCTTGGTGAACAGACATTTCCTCCCTTCCTTTCTGATGAGGAAGAACAATGCTTACCATCAGGCAAAGACACAGAAATCAAGGCTTCTGTGTCCCAGCCCACTCAATGGGCACAGGCCATGGAAGAGCTCAAAAAGAATTTTGAAAATCAAGTTAGAGAGGTTGAGGAAAAGCTGGGAAGAGAAATGAGAGACATGAAGTCAAAGCATGAACAGCCAATCAGCTCCCTGCTAAAGGAGACCCAAAAAAATGTTGAAGAAAATAACACCTTGAAAACTAGCCTAACTCAATTGGCAAAAGAGGTTCAAAAAGCCAATGAGGAGAAGAATGCTTTCAAAAGCAGAATTAGCCAAATGGAAAAGGAGATTCAAAAGCTCACTGAAGAAAATAGTTCTTTCAAAATTAGAATGGAACAGATGGAGGCTAATGACTTTATGAGAAACCAAGAAATCACAAAACAAAACCAAAAGAATGAAAAAATGGAAGATAATGTGAAATATCTCATTGGAAAAACAACTGACCTGGAAAATAGAGCCAGGAGAGACAATTTAAAAATTATGGGCCTACCTGAAAGCCATGATCAGAAAAAGAGCCTAGACATCATCTTTCATGAAATTATCAAGGAAAACTGCCCCGAGATTCTAGAACCAGAGGGCAAAATAAATATTCAAGGAATCCACAGAACACCGCCTGAAAGAGATCCAAAAAGAGAAACTCCTAGGAACATTGTGGCCAAATTCCAGAACTCCCAGGTGAAAGAGAAAATATTGCAAGCAGCTAGAAAGAAACAATTCAAGTATTGTGGAAATACAATCAGGATAACACAAGATCTAGCAGCTTCCACATTAAGGGATCGAAGGGCATGGAATAGGATATTCCAGAAGTCAAAGGAACTAGGACTAAAACCAAGAATCACCTACCCAGCAAAACTGAGTATAATACTTCAGGGGAAAAATTGGTCTTTCAATGAAATAGAGGATTTTCAAGCATTCTTGATGAAAAGACCAGAGCTGAAAAGAAAATTTGACTTCCAAACACAAGAATGAAGAGAACCATGAAAAGGTGAACAGCAAAGAGAAGTCATAAGGGACTTACTAAAGTTGAACTGTTTACATTCCTACATGGAAAGACAATATTTGTAACTCTTGAAACATTTCAGTATCTGGGTACTGGGTGGGATTACACACACACACATGCACACACGCACACACACATAGAGACAGAGTGCACAGAGTGAATTGAATAGGATGGGATCATATCTTAAAAAAAAATGAAATCAAGCAGTGAGAGAGAAAGATACTGGGAGGAGAAAGGGAGAATTGAATGGGGCAAATTATCTCTCATAAAAGAGGCAAGCAAAAGACTCATTAGTGGAGGGATAAAGAGGGGAGGTGAGAGAAAAACATGAAGTCTACTCTCATCACATTCCACTAAAGGAAAGAATAAAATGCCTACTCATTTTGGTATGAAAACCTATCTTACAATACAGGAAAGTGGAGGATAAGGGGATAAGCAGAGTGGGGGGGGGATGATAGAAGGGAGGGCATGGGGAGGAGAGTGCAATTTGAGGTCAACACTCATGGGGAGGGATAGGATCAAAAGAGAATAGAAGTAATGGGGGACAGGATAGGATGGAGGGAAATATAGTTAGTCCTATACAACACAACTATTATGGAAGTCATTTGGAAAACTACACAGATTTGGCCTATATTGAATTGCTTGCCTTCCAAAGGGAAGGGGTGGAGAGGGAGGGAGCTAAAGAAGTTGGAACTCAAAGTGTTAGGATCAACTGTAATGTTCTTACCACTAGGAAATAAGAAATACAGGTAAAGGGGTATAGAAAGCTATCTGGCCCTACAGGACAAAAGAGAAGACAGAGACAAGGGCAGAGAGGGATGATAGAAGAGAGAGCAGATTGGTCATAGGGGCAATTAGAATGCTTGGCGTTTGGGGGGGGGGAGGGGAGAAAAGGGGAAAAATTTGTAACCCAAAATTTTGTGAAAATGAATGTTAAAAGCTAAATAAAAAAAAAATAAAAAAAATACTCAAACAAATATATATATATATTTACACATTAGTCATATTGTAAAAGAAGAATCAGAACAGAAATGAAAACAACAAGAAAGAAAACAGAAAAAAAGTTAAAAAGTGAAATAATACCTGCATTCAGACTCCATAGTTCTTTCTCTGCACTTAGACAGCATTTTCCATCATGAGTCTTTTGGAATTGTTTTGAATCATTGTCTCAATCAGAAAAGCTAGGTCTGTCATAGTTAATCATGGTACAATGTTGCTGTTACTGTGTAAAATGTTGTGCTTGTTCTGCTAACTTCACTCAGCATTATACCATGTAAATCTTGCAGGTTTTTCTGAATCTGAAAAGATTATGGAGTCATCAGAAAATAACAAGCACTCCAGATTTTCTCCACAAACAAGACAAAATAGCACCTCAAGGTTAATGCAGAGCAGCCAAAATAAACAAGAAATAGGCTAGAACAGTGGTCCTCCTAGGACTGGTGAGGGCTGGAAGGGGTGTGTGAGATACTCACAAAGACCAGAGTAGAAGGGGTAATTCATCTAGAGAAGAATTCACAGACTCAAGAATTGTTGAAGTCAAGGTAAAGATTTATTACACTTTTCAGCTGGCAAGAGTACTTAGGGAACCTGCAACCTTAAAGGAATACAGGAAAAGTTTATATAGGATATTCTACAGCATCACTAGTGCCAAATTTGCTAACTAGGTATTTTGGGGTGGGATTAGGGAATGGTTAAGGAGTGGTCAGTTCTTAAATGAACATGCACTTTTGGTATCTACTACACAGATATTTTACCTAGAATTCATCAGAAATAGTCCAAGGGGGAGCTACATGGAAGTGTGGTTTTACACCTGAAACTTCACTAAGTCAGCCAGTGGTCAGGGCTGGATCAGAAAAACCAGGTTGTTCTCATCCTTGTCTTCTTAGACAGGATAACTGTAAGGGAGTAAAGGTATGTCCAAGTCTAGGATACATATGATTGGTCAGCAAGTAGTAAACATCTTTATGACTCAGTATACAGCGTGTTCACTCAGGATGCTGCTGACTTTAAGTGTTAATCTCTATAGGTGCAGGTGGCTGCTATAGCAGGAAGGAATATAAAGGTTGTTGCTAGGGCAAGCTGTGTTCTTGGGCTGGGGAGAAACTGCCTGAGATAATATTTTGAGGCTAGGGAGAAATGTGATTTTTAAAGACAAATGTGATTTTAGAATTAGGGCCTAAGTACATGCAACCAAGCACCTCATCAGGACAACTGGAGAAGACACTAAGAAAAATCCCAGGATAGAAGTTCAGCTCCAGTGGATTGCAAAAGTCTCCAGAATCACAGCATGAAACAGCAAGAAGTGAAAAGATAGCCTAGACCTCAGCCACAGGAAGTTTTACCTCCTAGGTAGTGTGGGGAGTCAGATTCTGAGCAGAGGAAGATTTGGGAACCCTTGCTGAGAAGATATGCCAGGCCCAGCTATGCTCCTGAGAGGTGGTATTGGATGAGAGGGAATGAGGACATGTCCAGTGAGCAGTGAGTGCAGTAGTAAGGGATGGGGAAATTGTTGACTGTGGGCATTCACAGGAGAGCTAAGTTCTTAGTATTGACTCCAGACCAAAGCGAAAAACTGAAGATCATTCTCATTGAAGTGGTCTCTGGGAGTGAGAAAATGTCCAACATATTTAAAAATGTAGTCTTAGTTACTACCCAGAGTCTTGTCTGGCCAAAAAATAAAGACTTCCAAAGAGTTAACTCCAAATCAAAATTTCACTTCAGGGTATATATACACCTTTCAGAGTCAGAGGGTATCACAACTCTTGAGAACCAGTACCTCATTAGAAATTTAAAAAAGGTTGTGAGCCTTCCTACAAAACAAATTTCCCGTAATCAAGCTTCTCTTAATGGGCAGGCCCATTAATGGATGGGGAAGATATTTAACTCTCATTAACATAGTTAACATTACACTGGGCTCCAGGACCATTCACATTCATTACATGATCAAATTGTGTCTGAATAGGCATGAACATTTCTTAAGTAAATACAACAAGATTCTCACAAATAAACAGGTCATGAACTTTACATTTGCAGAATATGTAACTACATCATTCTTTGGAGGTCATTCTTTGGGGAGTGAGCCATCAGTTTCTCCTTCCTCAATGCAAAATAAAATGTGCAAATAAAGTCCTCTTCTTGCGTGTTTCCTCCCCACACTGAACTGCAGGCTCTGATGAGCCAATTTCCAGTCTTAACAATGCTCCAGGCCCTGCTTCCAAATACTGAAGGGTGACAGGGCAACAAAATCACCATGGTGAAATCCTTGGAGGTACATGGCACTTGCCCTCACCCACCATAGACAACTCCATCCCGTAGGTCCCAAACTGTCCCAGGAGAATGCTGCATAAAAACACATTCAATGTTTTGCTGCACGGTCCCCATCTTGCCCTGAGGCTGAACTCTGAGCTCCTGGTTCCTCCTCTTTCTGCAGGAGCCAGCTGCTCAAAACTCCTGCCTGGGTCTACACATAGGCAACTCTCTGCTCCAGTTCCACAGCTCACCTCTCCACTGGCAGTTTTCCACTGCTGCTCCAGGGCTCCATTCCAAGCTCTCTCTGCTCTGGTCTGGATTTTGAATACAGTACACTTTCATGGCCTTTACCCCTCTGACACAGTCAGGAGCTGGGCTAATTCACTGGAGTCCTGGCTCTGGCCATCCCCACGTTTGAGGGCTCTTCATACTATAGCCACCACAACTGGGAAACAAAAGACAATTATCCAAGTCCCACAAAAGCCTGTACTTTACTTTTAATTTATACAGATACTAACCAACTACACCAGAAATATAATAGCAAGGACCCCAACATACACAAGATGGCCTGCTGTACAGTTTCTTAGATCTGTTTTTCTAAAAGGAAAGCAACTTTTGAGGAGTCAGCAATCTAATCAAGCACATATATCATTTACTTATTTCACTGGAAAAGTCAGCACCCTGAACTTCCGAGAAATTACAGACAAATGAAGACCAACAGACATGGCTTCCAATTGTCTGACATGAGCAATATATGCATCATAGGTCAACAGACAGATCCAAATGTTTGATAATTACATATATACATAGTTAGCGGAGAGAAAAGGACCAACATCTGTGTTTTCACACCTGTGGGGCTTCTTAGTAGCTATGGAGAACCTCATCTTCTTCCAGTGAGTAAGCCCAAAGACAAAACTTCATGTCAGAGTAAACATACACTTTTCAGAGCCAGAGAGCATCACAGTACTTGAGAACCAGTGCCTCATTAGAAATCAACAAAAGGTATGGGACTTCCAACAAAACAAATCTCCCCTTATCAAACATCCCTTAATGTTCAGGCCCATTACTGTGTGGGGAATATCTTTAACTCATTAACATAATTAACATTACAGATGGTAAGCAATTTGATATAGGTTATATATGTGCAATCAGGTAAAACATATTTTAGAACTGGTTAGTTGGTGAAAGGAATGGATCAAAACTGGGGGGGGGGGGAACCATGAATAAAATAAAATGAAAATAGTAAGTTTCAATCTGCATTCAGACTTCATCAATTCTTTCTCTGGTTGTGGACAGCATTTTCATCATGACTCCTTTGGAATTGTCTTGATTCTGCTGAATTGACTGTTTCAGTTCACATAAGTCCAGGTTTTTCTTTGCCTCCTCATCATTTCATATGGCAAAATAGTGTTCCATAACCTGTGTTTACCACAATTTGCTTATCCATTTCCAATTGATGGGCATTCTTCAGTTTCCAATACTTTTGCCACCCAAAAAACATTCTTTGGGACATAGACCTAACAATGGTAATGCTGGATAAAAGGGTAGGCACAGTTTGAATGACCTTTGGGTATACTTCCAAAACACTCTCTAAAATCATTGAATCAGTTCATAGCTTCAACAACAATGCATCAGTGTTCCAATTTTTCTACATCTTCTCCAACATTTCTCATTTTCCTTTTCTGTCATATTAAGCAATCTGAAACATGTAAAGCATTACGTCAGAGTTGTTTAAATATGCATTTTTCTTATAAATAGTGGTTTTAGTGTATTTTTCATGTGATTTCTTTGATTTCTTCATCTGAAAAACTCCCAGCCCTGACCATTTATCATTTGGGGAATGAATAATCTCATAATTTGACTCAGTTCTCTATATATTTGAGAAATAGTGCGTTTATGAGAGACACTTGTAAAAAAGAAATCACAAATATTTGCTTTCCTTCTACTCTTTGTTGAATTAATTCTCTTTTGATAAAAAGTTTTTTTTTAATTTAATATAATCAAAATTATCCATTTTACATCTTCTGATGGTATCTATCTCTTGTTTGGTAATTATTTTTTTCCATTCTCCATAGACATGACAGATAAAGCATTTCTTGCATCTATTACTCTTTATATACAAATTTCTTGCATCTATTATTCTTTATGTCTACATTGTGAACCCATGTTGACCTTATCTTGAAATATGGTGTAAGATGCTGGTCTATGCCTAGTTTATTCAATACTGTTTTCTAGTTTTCCAAGCAATTTTGTATATAGTGATTTCCTCTTCCAAAAGCTTGGGTCTTTGGGTTTATGAAACATTAGATTAATTGGGTCATTTATTATTGTGACTTATGTACTTAAGGTCTACAATGTCACTCAGCTACTGTGCCAGAGTTAGGGACCCATAGTTATTGATATGTTCTGGGGTTAAAGAGCTGTTGACATTCCCAGGACACTGCCTACACTGGGTTGCACTTCCATTTTGTCCTAGTGATATGGACCTTTCCTACCATCTTTCTAAGCTCTCTTGGACTGGAAAATTGCTTCATCCCATACTTTTGTGGGTTCTGTCACTCAAAAATTCATTTTGAGGTATTGTTTTTTTTTTATTTTTTTTATTAATTTATTTAACTTTTAACATTCATTTTCACAAAATTTTGGGTTCCACATTTTCTCCCCTTTTGTCCCCTCCCCCCACCCCAAAACACCAAGCGTTCTACTTGCCCCTGTCTGCCAATCTGCCCTCACTCCCTCCCCACCCCTTCCCTTTGGAAGGCAAGCAATTCAATATAGTCCAGATCTGTGTAGTTTTGCAAATGACTTCCATAATAGTAGTGTTGTGTAAGAACTAATTATATTTCCCTCCATCCTATCCTGTCCCCCATTACTTCTGTTCTCTCTTTTGATCCTGTCCCTCCCCATGAGTGTTGACCTCAAATTGGTCCCTCCTCCCCGTGCCCTCCCTTCCATCATCCCCCCTGCCCTGCTTGTCCCCTTATCCCCCACTTTCCTGTATTGTAAGATAGGTTTTCATACCAAAATGACTGTGCATTTTATTCCTTCCTTTAGTGGAATGTGATGAGAGTAAACTTCATGTTTTTCTCTCACCTCCATTCTTTTTCCCTTCACTAAAAAGTCTTTTGCTTGCCTCTTTTATGAGAGATAATTTGCCCCATTCCATTTCTCCCTTTCTCCTCCCAATATATTTCTCTCTCACTGCTTGATTTCATTTTTTTTTAAGATATGATCCCCTCCTCTTCAATTCACTCTGTGCACTCTGTCTCTATGTGTGTGTGAGTGTGCGTGTGCATGTGTGTGTTTGTTATCCCACCCTGTACCCAGATACTGAATAGTTTCAAGAGTTACAAATATTGTCTTTCCATGTAGGAATGTAAACAGTTCAGCTTTTGTAAAGTCCCTTATGACTTCTCTTTGCTATTTACTTTTTCATGCTTCTCTTCATTCTTGTGTTTGAAAGTCAAATTTTCTTTTTATCTCTGGTCTTTTCATCAAGAATGCTTGAAAGTCCTCTATTTCATTAAAAGACCAATTTTTCCCCTGAAATATTATATTCAGTTTTGCTGGGTAGGTGATTCTCGGTTTTAGTCCTAGTTCCTTTGACTTCTGGAATATCCTATTCCATGCCCTTTGATCCCTTAATGTAGAAGCTGCTAAATCTTGTGTTCTCCTGATTTTACTTCCACAATACTTGAATTGTTTCTTTCTAGCTGCTCGCAATATTTTCTCCTTGATCTGGGGACTCTGGAATTTGGCTACAATGTTCCTAGGAGTTTCTCTTTTTGGATCTCTTTCAGGTGGTGATCTGTGGATTCCTTGAATAGTTATTTTGCCCTCTGGTTCTAGAATCTCAGGGCAGTTTTCCTTGATAATTTCATGAAAGATGATGTCTAGGCTCTCTTTTTGGTCATGGCTTTCAGGTAGTCCCATAATTTTTATATTGTCTCTCCTGGATTTATTATCCAGGTCAATTGTTTTTCCAATGAGATATTTCACATTATCTTCCATTTTTTCATTCTTTTGGTTTTGTTTTGTGATTTCTTGGTCATTAGCCTCCATCTGTTCCATTCTAATTTTGAAAGAATTATTTTCTTCAGTGAGCTTTTGAATCTCCTTTTCCATTTGGCTAATTCTGCTTTTGAAAACATTCTTCTCCTCCTTGGCTTTTTGAACCTCCTTTGCCAATTGAGTTAGCCTATTTTTCAGGGTGTTATTTTCTTCTGCATTACTTTGGGTCTCCTTCAGCAGGGATTTGTTGTTCATACTTTGCTTGCAAGTCTTTTATTACTCTTCCCAGTTTTTCCTCCACCTCTTTATTATGATTTTGAAAATTGTTTAGGCTCTTTAAGACCTTTTCCCAGAACTTATCCCATTGAGTGGGCTGGGATGTAGAAGCACTGACTTCCGTGTCTTCCCCTGATGGTGAACACCGCTCTTCCTCATCAGAAGGGAGGGGAGGAGAAACCTGCTCACCAAGAAAGTAACCCTCAATAGTCTTGTTTTTTTTCCCTTTTCTGGGCATTTTCCCAGCCAGTGACTTGAGCTCTGAATAATCTCCTCACACCCACCTCGCCTCCGGATCCTCCCAGCCCATGCTTGGGGTCTGAGAATCAAATGCTTCTTCCCAGCCTCAGTGCTTTGGGCGGGGGCAGGGCTGCTATTCAGTGTGAGATTAGGTTCAGGTGCTCAGGTGGGGGCAGGGACGCTTCTCAGGCTCAATTCCCTCAGGGGGTTTATGCAGAGACCTTCAACAATGGATCGGGGCTCCTGCCGGTCTGCTCCCACCTCAGCTGTTGCTTCCCGAGGGGGCCTGAGTTATGGGGGCACCCCACTCCCCTCTCGACCCACCAAAGAGACCCTCTCACCGACCCCTGTCACCTGTGGGTGGAGGGACCCACGTGGCCGCTGGAGATCCCGTCCCTGAAGCCCGCTTGGATCTTTTCCTCTCAGTGCCGTGGCCGCGGCAGGGCTGTACTCAGCTCCCAGTCCCAGCGCCCAGTCCATGGCGTGAAGGACCTTTTGTGAGAGGTTTGCAGGTCTCTCTGGAACAGAAATCTCCCTCGCTCCAATGTTCTGTGGCCTCTGGGTGCAGAATTCGCCGTGAGTTACTTCTTTGTAGATGTTCTATGGGTTGTGAGTTCGGAGCTATGTGTATGTGCGTTTTTCTACTCTGCCATCTTGGCTCTGCCCCCTGAGGTATTGTTTAAAGTTGTTTTCAGGGGATTTGGGAGAGTTTAGCAAATCCCTACCTTTTTTTCACCACTTTGTGACTCACCACCACCAGCAGCAGCAGCACATGTTGACTTTGTGTATACTCTTGAACCCAGCAACACCTCTTTCAGGTGTGCTTCCCAAGGTGAGCAGGGAAAATGGGTAAGAACCTATATGTTCTCAAATATATATAGCAGTTCTCTTTGAAGTTGCAAGAACTAAAAAGTGTGGAGATGCCTATCAACTGAGGAATGGTTAAACAAGTTGCATTATATGATTGTGATGGCATGCTACTATGCTGTAAGAAATGATGAGCAAGTTGATTTGAGAAAAAAATACCATGAAAAGACTTGCAGAAAATAGAGAAAGTGAAATGAACAAAACGAAAGGAACATTGCATATAGTAATAGCAATATTGCTAGAACAGTAACTAAACAATTCAATTATTCTGAGTATTATATCACTCGAATAGACTACAAAGGATTTATGAAGGAACAATGCTATTCATCTCTAAAAAAAAATCTAGTGAATATAAATATGCATATGCATAGTCTCTCTCTCTCTCTCTCTCTGTCTCTCTCTTTCTGTCTCTCTTTTCATATATATATTTTCAAAAGTACATTATACATATATACACATACAATATACAACCACAGATATGTACATATATGTGTGTGTACTTGTATATGTATATTTATGTATATGTATGTGTATACACACACAAACATATTTGTGTGCAATGGTGGTCTGCTGTAGTGCAGAGTGGGGAGGAATGGGTGGAGATCGTTCAAAACTTAAAATGCAATGAAAAATACATATAACTTTAAGAAAAATCTTGCAAAACAAATGCTATTATTATGTACATTTTACAAATGATCAAAGTGAGGCAAGACAGAGATTATGTGAATCACCCAGTGTGACCCACCTAGCAAATGTCTAAGGCCATATTTGAACTCGGGTCTTTTTAATTCCAGGACTGGTGCTTTATCTACTGGTGTTATAAATCATCCCTATAAGTAGAATTTATAAAGCATAGTTGTGAACTTAGTCCACTTAACCTTGCTCTACCTAATTCATTTCAATGTGTGTGCCTATGAGATAGACATGAAGAGAAAGAAAATAGATTATTTGTATTGGTACAAGTGTCAAAATAATTTTCAAGTCTCTTCATACTTATTGAAAGCCTGTAGATTTGTCTTTTATTTTTTTTTTTGGAGTCACTCAGTCAAGGGTTAAAATATCATGCTTTTTTTGGTTGGTATTTTAAAATTCATGGAAACACTAACACAGTTGATAGAATAAAATAAAAGTATTCCATATAAACAAAATACCCTAACCCTTCAAGAGTGCACTACCTTTTCAAAGTAAACTCAACAAATTCTAAGAATACCAAGGTATTAGAAACTGATTGTAAGCATTGTTTCTCACTGCTTTCTTTTGATAATGTTTCAAACATACAGGGTACCCAATAATCTCCATTCCTTTTCAAAGTAGTATAAATCCATTGTGGGTTCATCTTATTTTTTAGGTCTATAAAGTGAGTTCATATAACATCAGTTTGAAAGCTGTTATATCTAATACACCCCCTTCACGTTATAGATGAAAAAACATGGGGTTAAAAAGTGAAATTACAAGACTGAGATCACAAGGTGCAAGGGCATTACAATTACAAAGGTATAACAAGTAAGAGAAGCAAAATTCAAGTTCAACTTCTCTTTTTGCTAACTCAGTGTTGTTTCTACTATATCAGACTTCTAGTAACCATTAAATGTCTATTTATAAGGTCAATTTGAAATTAACTTATTATGATTGCAAGTGAAAAAAGGATGTCACTTTTACACCCTCATGAATCCTTGTAACTTCACGAAATGCAAAGGATCCCTTGACAAATTCTTTAATGACCGTTCGAATACATCATGGCACTTGGAAAAATTGTTATTGCTTACTTGAGATCAGAGCTCCCACAAAGTTCAATGGCACCTTCAGGAAAGAAGAGCACCTCTAGAGAACAAAGTCAAGGGTCTGATATTGCGATAATTGAGGACAATGAATTATTCTTCTTTTAGAAAGGCAAACCTGGGAATTTAAAATATCATATTTAAATGAATCCAATTCAGAATTATACTGCCTTTTCATGTATTTTATGTTGTAATCAAATTTAAATTTAAATTTTTATCTTGCAAATTAGTATTATGGGAAAACTATAAATTAACCTGATAAGAGTATCCCTTCATATGGTTAAATGAAACATTTCCTGATATTTATATTCTATTAAATTGCAATAAAGTAAAAAATAAAATACTTGATTTTGGATTCTAGATTTTAAAAGGCCCAAATATTTGAGTGACACACTATAGAAAAGTGGAAATTATTTTGGAATACTCTAATCAATATCTGATTAATCTCTGATTGTATCAAAGCTTATGTTATTTCCAAATGTTTCGACAGATATTTTAAACATACTCTGGAAAAAATGACGAGAAATATGCATATGTCCTAGCATTTTCATTCAATTAAATAATCATTGACAAGTGAATTTATTGGCCCACAACCACATGACCCAATTAACGTAGGTGAGAAAGGTTCATTTTTCAATGTATTGCTAAACCAACCCCTACATTGCATGGGGAGGGGGGTCATGAGGTTAAATGAAAAAAAAAAAAAAGCAACTATCTTTGGAAAATACAGATGGCAGTAAAACACTAGTCGAAAAGATAACATTTCAATCCAAGACTATTCAAAAACATATCATGCAATCCACAATGGAAACCTAGTCAAACTCATTGATCACAGAACAAGTACTTACAAATTTTATGTGAACAGTATTGTTTTAGTTAAATATTTTATACAAATTGAAAGGAGGTGGGTAACTCTACAGAACTATTCACCTTGGAAAAAATTAAGGATTTTCCCCCCTTCTCACTTTTATTCCAAATCAAAATGAAAATTCACCACTATCCACAATTCACTATCCAACACTACCAACAAGTTATGGTATCAGGGATTCCAAAAATTAAAAAAAAATGAAAAATAAAAGGAACTGAATATTCCATGAATTTTGTACACACACATAAAACATGTTTGATACTTTTTGGTTTTAGATCACAGTATTTATAAATATTCTCGGACACACAGAAACACAAGCAAGTAAGCCTACCCCTTTAACAAAGAAAACTATCCAATTAAAATCAATGGACACATTAACCACATAGAACAGTAACAATATTTCACACCTAGTACTTTCTCTTCTCAGCAACGATATAAGTGCAAACAAACAATAACTTAATTAACATTTAATAATCACTTTCCTCATCTCAGATACTGTTTATTAAAGAAAAAAAGACAAATCTCTAATGTTAGACTCCCATTCTACTGAGGAAGGCAGAATGAACATATACTACATCCACACAACTTATGTAAATGTATATATGTGTGTATAAATGAATATGTATGTATATATATGTGTGTTTATGTACATACATATATGTATACACACATACATTTATACATGCACATATGCATATGTATATATGCACATATCTTCGTATATGTAAATACATATAGACGTACAGGAAAAATACAAACTACTCTTATTTTAAAATGGGAATGCACAAGCAGCTAGGAAGACCAATAAACACCTGCTGCATAAAATGGGGCTTGAACCATCTTCTTGAAGGAAGTCAGGGATACTAAAAGGTAGAGGAGACCATTTTGGAAATGGGGGATAATCCGCTGAAAGATGCACAGATGAAAGACAGACCATAATGCTTAAAGAATAGTGGGAAGGAGAGTATGGCTGAATCATGGTGGAGTTGGGGTAAAGGGAACATGATCCTATTACAAACATTTCATTTAATCCTCAAAGCAGCTCTGAGAAGCATATGCTATTATGCTTCCCTTTTTACGATGAGGAAACTAAAGCAGAATACAAGACTTACTTAGAATCACACAGATAAGACATAGCAATGGTCTAAAGACAAATTCTATTCCAGTCTTCCTGACTCTAGGTTCAGTGCTCTATCTACTTTGCCTCCTAGTTGCTAGAGTGCATGCCAAGACATAAGAATATAAAAAATATAGGTCGCGTCTGAAATGTGAAGAGATTTAAATACCAAGAGAGTAGGTTACATTTAATTCAATAGTAGTGAAGAACAACTATTTATTGAATGAGTGTATCAGCAAGCACCCCAGCATACACGGGGGCACCTACTCTATAGGTTCTTAAATCTGCTTTTCTAAAAGGAAAGCAACTTTTAAGGGGGTCAACAATCTACTTCAATCAAGCACATATATAATTCCTTTAATTCAGGAGGAAAAGTCAGCACCTTGATCTTCAGGGTAAATACTAACAGAAATTACAAGCAGAAATTGCAAACAGAAAGTCCTAGAGACAGACCTTCTAATTATCTGTCCAAAGTAATACATATATCACAGATCAACAGACAGATCCAACTCTCTGACCATACACATATAGTTACCAGAGAGAGAAGCACCAACCTCTGAATTTTCAAGGCCAATGGTCTCCTTAGTGGCTGGCTACCCAGAGTCTCATCTGGCCAAACACTTCCAAGGTGCAAGCCCCCTTACTTATCCTGCTGTGCTTCTGCCTGAGATCCCTCCCACACATCTTTTATCTTTTTTTTTGGTTTTACTTCTTTTTGTACGTTAGATTAACAACAGGTTTTTCTTCTACCACCTGAAACCCTACAAAACAAGCCAAATCCCTTTCCATTTGAGCATTCTCTTCCAGCAGCTTGTCTCTGCTTCTGCACATAATTCAACATCTTGTTAGCAAGGTACGGCTTGTCCTACCCACCCCTGCCATTTCTTTCCCCCAGTTCTATTGGTATTCCATGCAAACATCTTTCTAAGTTTCTGAGTTCTCCCTCCTGTAGCTTTGGTTCCCAATTTTCACAAAACTCTGTGCCTTTAGCCCATTCTCTTGCTAGGGAGAAATAAGGCAAATCCTCCCACTGTGGGACATGCATGTCTTACTCTCTGTCTTCTGCTTTTCTGTCTTCAAATGGGGTATAACATTTCACGATCCCATCCTTGTTGTCATTTGTAGCACCAATGAGATACTTGCTGTGCCTATAGCAGCCATGAATATCCTCTTGCAATTCTGAATCTTTAAATACCACAGATGATCCACATGGAAGACAGAACCAAAAGATTTATTCAGACACCAGAAAGCCAAATCCATCATAGTAACAAAAATCTACACACAATAACAAAGCAGAGAACAACACCATCCCCAAGTCTTCCCCCTGCTGGACAATCTCAGGGGAATCTCTCTCTTAGTCATTGCTGGTAAAATTCTTGCAGGAGTCCTCCTTAATAGGTTGATTCTTCATCTGGAAGATGATCATTTACTTGAGAGCCAGTGTAGCTTCAGAAAGGTCTGAGGAACAGTCAATATGGTGTTGGCAGATGAATTCAAGGAGAATTGCCAGGAGCATAACAAAGGTCTGTACACAATATTTGTAGATCTGACCAAAGCCTTTGACACTGTTAGTCATGAAGGCTTACGGAAAATTATGTCAAAATTTCATTGCCCGGAAAAGATCATGAGTATTTTGCATAAATTTCAAGATGGTATGTTTGCCTGGGTTCTGGAGAGTGAACATTGTTCTCATGCTTTCCCAGTCACAAATAGAGTGAAACAGGGGTGTATCCTTGCTCCCATACTTTTCAGAATAATTTTTTCAGCCCTGTTGTCAAATGATTTCAATGAGGATGAACACAGCATCATCAACCACAATACTGATGATAAATTCTTCAGTTTGAAAAGGCTACAAGGCAAGACCAAAGTGGAGGGAATGTTGGTTCATAATTTTCTGTTTACAGATAATTGCGCATATAATGCAGCCTCTGAAATTTAGATGCAACAAACTATGAATCAGTTCTCTCCTACCTGTGCTAATTTTGGCCAAATAATTAATACCAAGAAAAGAGAGCTACTCCATTAGCCACCATCACACCATTCATATGTGCAACCACCAGTTACAACAAATGGAGAAATTTTGAGTGCTGTGGATAAGTTCACTTACCTAGGTACTGTACTTTCCATGGATGTACACATTGACAATGAGGTTAATGCATGCATTGCCAGAGTTAGTTCAGTGTTTGGGAAGAGAAGAGGTATTAGACTGACTACCAAACTGAAAGTCTACAGGGTCATGGTGCTGACCTCACTGTTGTATGCTTGTGAAACATGGACAGTCTGTCGGTGCCCTGCCAGGAAACTAATTTGCTTCTATTTGAACTAAGGAAGATCCTGAGGATCACCTGGCGGGATAAGGTACCAGACACTGAAATCCTTGCTTGAACTGAACTGCAAAATATTTAATCTATGCTTCCGAGAGTACAGTTCTGCTAGGCTGTCCATGTTATTCAAACGTAAAATGTACACTTGCCAAAAAGACTATTTTATGGAGAATTTGCCTTGGGCAGGCTATCACATGGTGGTAAGAAGAAGTAATACAAGGACACTCTCAAGGTCTCTCTCAAGAACTTTGGATTTGACTGTGCAGCATGGGAGACACCAGCACAGGACTGCTCAGCATGGCATGCCCACACCAGAAAGAGTACTGTGCTCTATGAGTAAGCAGATTTGATATAGTACAAAGTAAACATAGGATGCCCAAATCTAGAGTATCCACCTCAAATATTCACACAGACTATCTGTACCGAACCTGTGGTAGAGCATTCCAAGTTTGTTTTGGTCTGATCAGACACAGTGGGACACACTGAAGCTTCACTTTATCATGGTGTTGTCATTTCTGTCCTCTCTGAGTACAAGAGACAGCAACCAACCAACCAGTATGCACAAATAGGTGTAGATGTTTGTATGTATGTCTATATATGAAATTAGATAGGTCTTTGAATTAATATTCTAAGCTACTGGTGTAGTTGTTTTCAGTGTACTATAAACATTCTAATGCATTTTGAAAAAAGATAAGCCAAGTATATAGTAATTAAAGGTAGAAGTGACAACATGAGTCAAGAAAACAGGCAGTTATTTGTTGTTGTTCTTGTTCAATCATTTTTGCAGTCATGTCCAACACTTTCTCATCCCATTTGGCATTTTCTTGGCAGACACATTGGAATGGTTTGCCATTTCCTTCTTCAGCTCATTTAACAGATGAGAAAACTGAGGCAAAACAGCGTTAAGTGATTTGTCTAGGGTCACACATCTAGAAAGCCTGAAGTAAAATCTGAACTCAAGAAAATGGATCTTCCCAACTCCAGGCCCAGCATTCTATCCACTTTGCCACCTAGCTTCTTTATTTACTTAATACCTACCTACCTACACACACACACACAGCTACATATATAATATATATGTGTGTTTATACATATTATATATGTATGTATTATATTATTACTATAATAAATATATTATTTTTTCATATATCATATTCTTTCTAACATCAATTGCAAAGTTATATGATATCATTTTACATTATATCATTTCATATCAAGGTCTCTCATGACACCATTTGACATTTTCTTGGCAAAGATACCGGACTAACTTGCCATTTCCTTCTCCAGTTCATACTACAGATGAGAAAACAGACACAAACAAGGATACATGACTTGTCTAGGTTAACACAACTAGTAAGGGCCTAAAGTCAAATTTCAGTTCAGGTGCTCATGACTCTGGCACTCTTTCACTGTGCCATCTAGCTTCCCTGTCTGATACATAGTAGATGTTTAAATGATTACTACCTTGACATATTTATTTTGATTCAGTTTTAATTATTATGTATTTGCCTATTTGACTTATTCCCTATTTTTGAGGTTATTACATTGGTGAAATGATACTGAAAACATCTGCTCTTCCATCTCATTAATTACAAGTCCTGTCCACCTAATTTCTTTCCTGGGGAAGTTATGGTAATCATTGATTTATACACTTCTTCCAGAATGTTTATATACTCAGCTTATTGAAAGTATAGCTGTGTGAAAATTTGTGGGAGATAACAAAAGAGCAGGGAATAAAGCTGCATGTGTTAGGGAAGGTATACATTATGGGAAAGATAAGCAAGTAAATCAAATAGTAGAATGAGTTCTGTAGCAAAACATGATCAACATAGGAGAATGTATCTGTGTATTTAAATGAAGTGAAAGAATAATGCTTCAAAAGCTTAATCCCTCCTGACTTGGACTTAGCAGAACCATATATTATTTTGTTTTTCTTCATCTCCATATTGTGTCGTAACTTCAAAGGAAACAGCAAGTGCTTATTGTACCAGTGCTTCAGATCCTAGGGTGACAGTGTTCTGTAATCTGAGTACAATTTCAATGGTAGCTGTGGGATGCAGGAAAGAACCATGAGTTTTGGACTAAAATATTTGGATTTCAGTTCTGGTTTGAAATTGTGATTGTAGGTAAATGAATTTACTTCTTTAAGCTTCATTTTTGTAACTGAAAAAGAAAATAATTCTTCTAATAATTACCTCACATGATGTTGAGGAATTCACTTCAGAAAATTTGTACTATGGCTCTTATGTCTCCCGATGATCTCTCTGGAGAATTTTTGAGGGTGTGGAATTTTATGTATGTTAACTTCATTGTGTGTGTGTGTGTGTGTGTGTGTGTGTGTGTGTGTGTCCGTGCATGCATACGCACACACATGAGCATATCTGTATATTTTGATATCTGTATATTTGGTTTCATCTGAGGATGAATTCGTTTCACTTTCTGTCATTAGACATCATCTACTATAACTTGGCTATAATTCCACAATTGCAGCTATCACAGTGATAGATCCTGGACATAGCACATATCCCCTCCATAACGTGAAGAGTTGAGTAAATCTCTTTAAAATTATATTTTCAACTACCATTAGAGACCTTCATATACATGTTATATATGTACGTAAAAGATCTGAACATATCCTCATGAAAATAAAACCTCTCAAAGTCTGAAAACAACTTATCTGTCTCTTTTCTAATATTCTCAGTTTGATAAACTTTCTAATTTTCTCCCAAATTCCCTAACTAAATTTGCCTTTAGCCTCCTAAAGATGTCTCCTTTATCTGTAAATTTCTCCATTACTCAGTCATTACTTTTGCTCCCAAGGTTAGAAATTTTGAAATAATTCTTCATTCTGATCTTTTTTATTACCCCATCTCTTGCCCCTCCCATATACATTTATTTCCCTTATCTATTCATCGTTACCTTTGGAACATTGACCAGATTTGTCCTAGCTTCACCTTGCATCTTCTGAATCTTCATGCATTAATCACTTTATTCTCTGTTATTGTACTTCTCTTTTTTATGATCTTCCAAAATTCCAGTTCTCTATTCTTCAAAGATGCCACAGGGTCATGCATTTCCTTTTTCTGCTTTAATTTAAGAATAACTTCTTTCAGCATTTTTCAATGAACATAATAGTTACATAAAGCATCTATTTTTAATATATGGGAAAGTTTGTAAGATAGAAGAATTATAGCGAAAAAATGAGAAAGAAGAGGAAATGGAATAAGACAACTGAAAGTGAATAAAAAGAGACATAGGAAAGAAGACATTAAAATGATCAAAAGACAAAGCCAAGTATAATGGAAAAAATGTACAACATATTATACTCTATATGAGGGCAAAGCACATAACAGGGGAAAATGTAGGAAGATTATACAAAATGTCATTGAAATATAGGGTAAATATACCTCCCTGTGTAAGCTTTTGACTTCACTAGCCCTCTTTTTGAAACTTCCTCAACTGATAGAGATGAGCCACTCTTCTGTGCTGTATCTCCTAGCAAGGAGAATTGTAAGGATAAGTGGCTTGCCAAAAATCACATAGCTTGGTTAGTCAAAGGCATATATAATAATAAAATCATTAAAGAAACGTTAAGGTGAGAAAAAGATAAGTGGTAAGGGTTATAAAAGATCTGTTGTTTTTGGATTGCAAGAGTTACTTCAGTACTTAAGGTAGGTTACATAGAAATCTTATCTTGGCCAATATATCCAACTCTTCTAACAATTCTCAGAAATGGAAGAGGCTTTCTTATTTCTGAAGGCATCTATGCAATATATAGTCTTTAGTTAAGCATGACAAGCTATTACTACACATCTGTATATTCATATGGATAAGCTTTGATAATAAGGTGTGGTCCTAAAAAAGTATGTGTAAAGGAATTTAATAGAAACTTTCACATGGTGTTTCTGTCATGCATAATTCATGAAGAACTGAGAAAGAAGAATAAGAACATTGCTTTATATTTTCTTTTAAATTTTCTGGATTTTAATTTATTCTTTTTGAAAATTGCTTCCTTTATGCCATGTTGATATTGTTGTTGGAGTAAGTTTCAAGTGTTATCCAGGTTTCATTGTTCAATATGAAATTATGTTTTATATGTTAATTTTTCCTTTCATTGCTTTTTCCTGTGGTTTGTTTTTAATCATTATCTTTCAGAGAAACTGGTTCGGAACACAAGGAATCAGTACCCTTCTGTGATTCTATAAGATAATGAACTATATTTGCAATACAATATTTTTTCCTTAAATCCATGGATGTTATTATCATATGTAATTTCAAAGACTTTTAGAATGCCTTCGTGTAACTGAATTAAATATAGTTTAATTAAATTAAAGTAAATCAAATTACTCATTAGCAATAATAACTTTAAGCTTGAGATTGCATTTGAATTGGAAAAAGAATTTGAATACCTGGCTTAACAGCTCTAGTGTGGTACAAAATTAATTAGCATTATACATATTTTATTTCTTTTGAATACATGGAGAGATTGGATAACATAACTAAAATGATAAGGCTTATTAAAGAAAAACAAAAACCTTGCACATTTACTAATTAAAGAAGGCATTTGCTATTGTGAGCAATAGAACTGAAACAAAATTACTTCTAAAAATGTTTTATTTTCCTAGATGCAGTAAGGAAGAAATCATAAGCTATCTGACAATATTGTTTGATTGAAGGTCAAATAATTTCCTTTGTAATGAAAGTTGTACAATTGCAAGTGACATTAGTCCTAATCTGAGTAAAAAAAAAGAGTCAATATTTTCTGAAGGAATCAGTTCATATGATTTGAAAAATACATATATGTTATAGCTATATGTATTACTTCCTCATTTGACATGTAGCCAAGGTGAATAAGCCAATTCACTTAGGAATTTTATTTTTATATTATAACCATTTCTGGAAAATCCCTCCTTTTTCTCTTCAAAATGAATTTCCTATAACAAATAAAGAAAATAATTGAGCAACAGATACCCAAGAGGCAAACTGTATATCAATATATATATATATATATATTTTTTATTCTTATAACCTTCCAAGACTTTTCTGAGAGAGGGAGATGTGTTTTGTCAGTTTCTTCTGAACAAGTTTATATTTTGATGTGTACTCAGAATTTGTTTTCTTTCCAGTGAGGTTTACATTGCAAAAAAAATATATTACAGGGTTTAATTTTTCTTTTGTATTTTTCTTTTACAAATTTACCTCTGCATCAATTAATAAGAATTAACCATGTTTCTCTGAATAATCATTTTCATTCTCCATCAGTTCATAATAATCCTCCCATTTTCTCTGAATACCCAATATTTATCATTTCTTACTACTCGATAAAATTGCTTTACCTTCAAATCATTTTTTTAGTTTTCTTTCACCCCTACCCCCCAGAGATTTCCTAATTGGTGGGCAAACACTTTATTTTCAATTCTTTATTAACATCAAAATTGTTGCTGTGAATATTCTGGGAATATGTTTAACTTCCATTCCTACTTTTGACCTCTTTGGGCATATAAAATTTTTATCTTTTTTTTGGGGGGGAAGGAATTAGGGCTCAGTGACTTGCTCACAATTACACAGCTAGTAGGTGTCTGAGGTAAGATTTGAACTCAAATATTCCTGACTGAAGAGCTGGTACTCTATCCATTCTGCCATTTAGCTGCCACTTCCTAATATTAATTTCTTACTAGAATTATTGGACTAATTAACAGTTTCACTAATAGTATTTAATGGGATTCATTCCCCAGAACTACTTTTCCATTGAATTTATATTTTCCTCCAAATATACTGGGCATAAAACTAAATATTAGAGGGTTTTATTTTTGTTGTTGTTATTGAAATACTGCAGCCAAATTCCATAGTTGCCAGGTTAAGGAAAAATATTACAAGCAGCAAGAAAGAAACAATATAAGTATTGTAGAAACACAATCAGGACAACATAGGATTAAACAGCTTCTACTCGAATTGATTGGATGGCTTGGAATAAGATAACCTGGAGGTTAAAGGGGATAGGTTTAAAACCAAGAATCACCTACCCAACAAAACTGAGCATAATATTTCAGGGGGAAAAATGGAATTTAAATCAAATAAAGGACTTTCAAGCATTCCTATTGGAAAGACCAGAGCTGAATAGGAAATTTGACTTTCAAATATAAGAATCAAGAGAAACATGAAAAGGTAAATAGGAAAGAAAATTAAACTCAACAAAGTTTGGCTGTTTATATTTCTCCATGGAAAGATGATACTTGCAACTTACGAGAACTTTCATAACACACACACCCATACATACATACATACATACATACATACATACATACATACATACATATATATATACGCACACACACATATATATGTTTACCTATATATATGTAGGTATGCATACACCTATATATGTATATGCATATATGCATATATAGATATGTTTTTTTTATATTGTATACATATATTCATATATACATACATATACATAAACACAAGCACACATTCACACACATATGTGTATATACATGTATGTGTATGTATGGCAGTTACAGTGAATATATATGTATACACATGTGTATATGCATTTATGTATGCATGTATGTCTGTGTGTATGCATGTATACATAGACAGAAGGGCACAGAGTGAGCTGAATATGAAGGGAGGATACCTAATACATAAAATTAAGTGTTGAGAGGAATGTACTTGTAGAGAAAGAAATGGAGAGGTTAAATGGAGTAAAATATTTCACTTTAAAGAGGCAAGAAAGAGTTTTTACAATGGAGGTGAAGAGGAGAGTGGTAAGAGGGAGTAGGTGAGTCTTACTTTCATTGAATTTGGCTTAAGGAGGGAGTAGCACTCATTCAATTGGATAATGAAAGCTATCTTATCGTGTGAGTTAACACCCCAAAATAAAGAGAGGGAGGCTTCTATCACAGAATCTTAGATCTGCATTTGCAAAAGTAAAGACACATTGTGAAGGGTTAACAACCTCCTTTAATTTAGCACATATATCATTCACCTAGTACAGGGGAAACACTTAGTACCCTGAACTTCAGAGAAAAGGGAGAGAAATCCAGGGAGTGGAGCCAAGATGTTGGATTAAAAAGATGGAACTGCTCTAATTCTTCCCCACAATCCCTAAATCCCTGTAACAAATGACTATAAACAAATTCTAGAGCAGTAGAAGACACAAAACAACTCAGTGGAAAAGATTCCCAGAACTAGACATACTGAAAGGTCTACAGTAAATGTCTATCACACTGGGCTCAAAGAAGAGAGCATTCCAGTCTTGGCATACAGCATGGACAGGAATGGAGTAGGCTTCAAGGAAAGGAAGTATGAGCAGCAACTGCAGTTCCCAGATTTTTCAATCCACAAACACCAAAGACAGCTTGCAAGGTCACTGACAAAATGTTTTCACCTGGATGAGAAGGGAGCATAGTCTGTCCCTAGCCCTGCCCCCAGCCCCGGCCCCACAGTGGCAGCAGCCATTGCAGTAACGAGTCCACTTTTGCAGCCCTTTGCCTAAAGGTCCTGGGGTGAGGAGAAGTGCTGGTGTGGTGGAGCTGGTGGTGACAGTGAAGAGGGAATCTTACTTGCAGATCCTGGGTAGAAAAGAGTGACGGTGGTTTCTCACAGACCATAGCACAGGCCAGGAGAGCAGTAAATTCCTCTTCCTTGATTGTGCAACCTTGAAGGAACTGGGAACTTACAGGTCCCTAGAGTATATCCTTCACTTGACAAAGGACTCAAAAGTCAAGTAACTGGCTGGGACAATGCCCCCAAAAGGGGAAAAAATAAGACCGTAGAAGGTTACTTTCTTGGTGAAAAGTTATTTTTTTCATTCTTTCAGATCAGGAAGAACTAAGCATACCATCAGAGGAAGACATCAAAGTCAAGGCTTCCATATACAAAAGTACAAAAAGAAACGCAATGATATCAGGCCATGGAATAGCTCGAAAATGATTTTGAAAATCAAGTAAGAGAGGTGGAGTAAAATTGGGAGAAGAAATGAAAGTGATGCAAGAAAATCTAGAAAAGCAAGGCAACACCTTGCTAAAGGAGATCTAAAAAATGCTGAAGAAAATAACATCTTTTAAAAAATATATTAACTAAAACAGCTAAAGAGATGCAAAAAATCAATGAGAAGAGTAATGCAGAATTAGCCAAATGGAAAAGTATATTCAAAAGATCACTGAAGAAAATAGTTGTTTAAAAATTAGAATGGAGCAGATGGAAGATAATGGCTTTATGAGACACTGAAAAATTATAAAACAAAACAAAGCGAATGAAAAAAGTAGAAGACTGTGAAATATCTCATTGGAAAAACAAGTGACCTGGAAAATAGATGCAGGAAAGATAATTGAACAATTATTGGTGTACTTGAAAACCATGACCCAAAAAAGAGCCTGGACATCATCTTCCAAGAAATTATCAAGGAAAACTGCCTTGATACTCTAGAACCAGAGGGCAAAATAAAAATGGAAAGAATTCACCGAGCACCTCCTGCAAGAGATACCAAAAGGAAAACTCCTAGGTATACAGTAGCAAAATTCCTGAGATCCCAGGTCAAGGAGAAAATGTCACAAGCAGTCAGAAAGAAATATTTCAAGTATTGTGGAAATACAATCAGGATAACAGGATAACACAGGATTTAACAGCTTCTGCACTAAGGGATTAAAGGGCTTGGAATATAGTATTCCAGAAGTCAAAGGAGAAAGGATTAAAACCGAGAATTACCTATCCACCAAAACTGAATATAATACTTCAGGGAAAAAAATAGAATTTCAATTAAATAGAAGACTTCCAAACATTCTTTTTGTAAAGAGCAGAGCTCAATAAAAAATTTGACTTTCAAATGCAAGAATCAAGAGAAACCTGAAAAGATAAACAGGAAAGACAAACCTTAAGAACCCATTATAGTGGAACTGTTTACATTACTACATGGAAAAATGTCGTTTGTAACTCATAAGATTTTTTTCAGTATTAGAGTAGAGTAAATATATATTGGTAGGTGTGTATGAGAATGTATGAATGTATGTGTAAATTATATATGTATATATATATATATGTATGTAGGTATGTGTATGTATGTGTGTGTATATTCATATATACACATATGTATATAAGTGTATACACACACATAGACAAAGGGAACAGAGTGACCTGAATATGAAGGGAGAATACTTAAAAAATAAAATTTACTGCTTAATGGAATGTATTAGGAGTAAAAGAAAGGGACAAGTAGAATGTAGCAAATCATGTAACATATGAGAGAGAAGAAAGAGCTTCTAAAATGGAGGGGAAGAGGGGGGAGAAGAAAGGAAATTGAGCTTTACTCTCATGGAATTTGGCTTAAGGAGCAAATAACACACATTCAATTGGATATGGAAATCTATTTTACCTTGCAGGAAGGCAAGAGGGAAGGAGATAGGAGAGGGAAGACAATAGAAGGGACAGCAAATTGGGAAAAAGAGATAATCAAAGCAAACACTATTTTCAGAGGACAGGTTAAGGGAAAGAATGAAATAAATGAAGGGCAGGATAGGACAAAGTGAAATCTGGTTAGTCTTTAACAATATAAATATTATGGAAGTGCTTTGCATTGTTACACACGTATTGAATTGTTTGTTTTCCCAATGAGTGTGGGTGGGGAGGGAGATAGAGAATATGGAACTCAAAGCTTTAAGAATGAATTTTAAAAATTGCTTTAGCATGCTACTGGAAATAAAGCTATACAAGCAATGAAATACAGAAATATATTTTTCACTTATAGGAAAATACAGGGTAAGGGGAGTGGAAGAAGAGTGGGTAATAAAATGGAGGACAGACAGGAGGAAGAAGTGGAGAGG
This sequence comes from Notamacropus eugenii, assembly GCF_028372415.1. Lineage (NCBI taxonomy): Eukaryota > Metazoa > Chordata > Mammalia > Diprotodontia > Macropodidae > Notamacropus > Notamacropus eugenii. Next base: position 357,832,639 of record NC_092874.1, on the reverse strand, counting down.
TTGAATGCTGTCCTGGGGTGGGGGGTGGGGAGAGATGGGCAGCAAATTTTGAATTCAAATTCTTATGGAAGTGAATGTTGACAACTGAAAAATAGATTATACACACATATACACAAACAAACAAACAAAATAGAAATCAAAGGTCAGCAGACATGTTTCCAAATGTCTGACATAAGTAATACATACACCATGGATCAACTATCTATCTGACCATAGTGAGCAGAGAGGAAAGCACCAACATCTGGGTTTTCAAAGCTGTGGGTCTCCTTAGCAGGTTGCCAGAGTCTCATCTGAACAAACAACATGTCAAGGCTGTAAGCCGCAAAGTAAAATTTCAACTCAAAGTATTTTTGCCTTTTTCACAGCCATAAGGAGTGCCAACCCTTGAAAAGCAGTGATGCATAAATAAATTCCCCTTAATGATCACCCCCATTAAAAGGTGGGCAAGATCTTTAATCACAGTAAAATAATTCACAATGCAAATACATTGTTTCTCCTTGAAGATATTCTTACTTCTGTACTTTACTCCTAGTAAAGACCCTTGGTTGATAAAGGCAAGATTCAATCAGAGACACTTGATTTTACTAAAACACAAAAAGTAAAAGATCATGCTTTGCTTGCTATCACACCCTTGAGGAAGGCAGGGGGAAGGGGATAGGAGAAGTAAGGATAAGAGAAGGGACTGCAGATTGGAAGAAGAGTAATCAGAAACAAACACTATTGTGGGGGAAAGATAGGGGAGAGAATGAAGTAAACAGAGGACAGAACAGGATAAACAGTAACGTGGTTAGTCTTTCACAACATCATTGTTATGGAATTGTTTTGCTTGGCTACACAAGTATGACTCACATTTCATCACTTACTTTCTCAATCAAGGTGTGTGTGGATGGAGGAAGGAAGAGAATAGAAACTCAAAACTTTAAAAATTAATGTGAAAAATTGTTTTTGTATGCATCTGGGAAATAAGTTCTATTGGAAATGGGGCATAGGAATCTATCATGTCCCACAGCAAAATGGAGAGGAGAGTGAGGACAGAAGGGTATAATATAAGGGAAAGCATACTGAGGAAAAAGGTTGTTGGGGTGCATGCTGTTTTGTGATGGTGTGAGGGCAGAGATGGGGAGAAAATTGTGAATTCAAAATTTTGTGGAAATGAATGTTGAAACTGAAAATAAATAAGTTAACTTTTTTAAGGAGCTGAAAAGTCAAGTAACTGGCTGAGGTAGTGAGCTAATAAGGGGAAAATAAGACTATAGAATCTTGCTTTATTTGTGACAAGGAAGATCAAAACGTACAACCAGAAGCAGGCAAAAAGTCATAGATCCTGTCTCCAAAGTCTCCAAGAAAAATTTGAATTGATCTCAGGCCATAGAAGAACTCAAAAAAGTATTTTGAACATCAGAGAAGTAAAGGAATAATTGGAAAGAGAAATGAAAGTGATGCAAGAAAATCATGAAAAAGTCACCCCAAAATACTGAAGAAAACAACACCTTAAAAATATATTAACCCAAAGGGCAAAAGAGATCAAAAAGCCAATTAGGAGAAGAATGCTTTAAAAAAAAACAGATTGGGCTCAATAGAAAAAATATATCCAAAAATTCACCTAATAACATAATTCCTTAAGCCTTAGAATGGAGCAGATAGAAACTAATGACTTTATAGAAAATCAAGAAATCATAAAACAAAACCAAAAGAATGAAAAAAAAATGGCAGACAATTTGAAATATCTCATTGAGAAAAAGCAACTGAAATGGATAATATGCAGGAGATACAATTTAGAAATTATTGAACTACCTGAAAGCGATGATCAAAAATAGAGTTGAGATATCATCTTTCAACAACTTATCAAGGAAAACTGCCATGATATTCTAGAATGAAAATGTAAAATAGATATTGAAAGATTCCACTAATCACCTATGGAAAGAGATACTAAAAGGAAAACTCTTAGGAATATTGTAGCAACATTTCAGTGTTTGCAGTTCCAGGAGAAAATTACAAACAACCAAGAGGAAACAATTGGACTACTGTTCAAATGCAATAAGGATAACACAAGATTTAATACCTCTACATTAAGGGATAGAAGGGCTTGGAGTATGATATAACATCACATTCGAAGGTCAGTTAAGCTAGGATTGCAATCTAGAATTACCTACCCAACAAAACTGATAATAATTCTTTTTTTTTTTCCACTGATACAGCTTTCGTTTTTTTTTTATTTTGTAATGTATAACAATCACTGCCATACAATTGTGATTTTATCCCTCCCCACCTCATCCCCACTACCCCCCTCCCTTCCCAAGACTGCATACAATTCTGTATAGATTCTACATATACTTTCCTATTGAGTATATTTTCACTATAGTCATGCTATGTAGTCAGACTAAGATAAATGAAAGAAATCGTATAACAAATCGGAACATGATACACAAAGACATACACATACACAAACATGATCTGCTACACTATGTGAGTGACTTCCATATTTCTCTCTCTGAGTGTGGCAGGCATTTTGCCTTGAGATCCTCCATAGGGATTTTTTTTTTTTTTTTTTTGGTAAGAAGTTATTGTGTTATTACAAAAATCTAAGTCTACCAGAAAAAACTCTCACACACTGTGGTTGTTGCTGTGCATAAAGTTCTCCTGGTTCTGCTCCTTTCACTCAGCATCAGGTCATATAAGTCCTTCCAGGCCTCTCTGAAGTCTTCTTGTTCATCATTTCTTATGGCACAATAGTACTCCATTACATTCATATACCATAATTTATTCAGCCATTCCCCAATTGATGGAAATCCCCTTGACTTCCAGTTTTTGGCAACTACATAGAGTGCTGCTATAAAGATTTTTGTACACGTGGGACCCTTTCCCATTTTTATGATCTCTTGGGGATATAGTCCTAGTAGCGATATTGCTGGGTCAAAGGGTATGCACATTTTTGTAGCCCTTTGGGCATAGTTCCAAATTGCTCTCCAGAATGGTTGGATGCGCTGGCAGCTCCACCAACAATGAATTAGTGTTCCAACTTTCCCACATCCTCTCCAGCATTTATCATTTTCTTGTTCTGTCATGTTTGCCAATCTTATAGGTGTGATGTGGTAAATCAGAGTTGTTTTGATTTGCATCTCTCTAACCAATAGTGATTTAGAGCATTTTTTCATATGATTATAGATAGCTTTAATTTCTTCCTCTGAAAATTGCCTGTTCATATCCTTTGACCATTTATCAATTGGGGAATGACTTGGATGATTATACATTTGGATCAGTTCTCTATATATTCTAGAAATGAGGCCTTTATCCCCGAGCTTAGCTGTAAAAATTCTTTCCCAATTTACTACATCCCTCCGGATTTTGGTTGCATTGGGTTTGGTTGTGCAAAAACTTCTCAGTTTAATGTAATCAAAGTTATCCATTTTGCATTTCATAATGCATTCTATCTCTCCTTTAGTAAAGAATTCTTCCCTTCTCCATAGATCTGATAAATACGCTATTCCTTGCTTCTCCAGTTTATTCATGGTATCAATCTTTATACCTAAATCATGTACCCATTTGGACTTTATTCTTGTGTACGGTGTCAGGTATGGGTCTATGCCTAATTTCCGCCACACTGTTATCCAGTTTTCCCAGCAATTTTTGTCAAACAATGAGTTCTTATCCCAGAAGCTGGGGTCCTTGGGTTTATCAAACAGAAGGTTGCTATATTCCTTGCCTACTGCATCTTCAGTGCCAAGTCTATTCCACTTGTCTACCTCTCTGTTTCTTAGCCAATACCAAGTAGTTTTGATAATTGCTACTTTATAGTACAGTTTGAGGTCTGGTAGCGCTAGGCCACCTTCCCAAGCATTTCTTTTCATTAGTCCCTTTGATATTCTGGACCTTTTGTTTTTCCAAATGAATTTTGATATTATTTTGTCCAGCTCTAGAAAGTAATTGTCTGATAGTTTAATTGGTATGGCACTAAATAAGTATATTAATTTGGGTAGAATTGTCATTTTTATTATATTAGCACGGCCTACCCATGAGCAACTAATGTTTTTCCACTTACTTAAATCTGACTTTATTTGTGCAAAAAGTGTCTTGTAATTGTGTTCATATAATCCCTGGGTTTGTTTTGGCAGGTAGACTCCTAAGTATTTTATACTGTCTACCCTAGCTTTAAATAGGATTTCTCTTTCTATCTCTTGCTGTTGGACTTTGTTGCTAATATATAGGAATGCAGAAGATTTGTGTGGGTTTATTTTGTACCCTGCAACTTTGCCAAAGTTGTTTATTAATTCTAGTAATTTTTTACTTGAATTTCTGGGATTCTCTAGGTAAATCATCATATCATCTGCAAAGAGTGATAACTTAGTTTCTTCTTTGGCTATTTTAATTCCTTGGATATGTTTATCTTGTCTAATTGCTACAGCTAACATTTCTAGTACCATATTAAATAATAGTGGTGATAATGGACAACCTTGTTTCACCCCTGATCTTATTGGGAATGCATCTAGCTTATCCCCATTGCATATAATGCTTGCTGAAGGTTTTAGATAGATACTGCTTATTATTTTATGGAATGTTCCCTTTATTCCTACGTTCTCCAATGTTTTTAGTAGGAATGGATGTTGTATTTTGTCAAAAGCTTTTTCTGCATCTATTGAGATAATCATGTGGTTTTTGTTAGCTTTGTTGTTGATGTGATCGATAATGCTAATAGTTTTCCTAATATTGAACCAGCCCTGTAGTCCTGGTATGAATCCTACCTGATCATAATGTATTAGTCTCGTGATAAGATGCTGTATTCGTTTTGCTAGAATCTTATTTAAAATTTTTTCATCTATATTCATTAGGGAAATTGGTCTATAATTTTCTTTCTCTGTTTTGTCTCTTCCTGGTTTGGGTATCAAAACCATATTTGTATCATAGAAAGAATTTGGGAGGACTCCTTCCCCAATTTTCAAGAATAGTGTATGTAGTATTGGAATTCACTGTTCTTTAAATGTTTGATAGAATTCACTTGTGAATCCATCTGGCCCTGGAGATTTTTTCCTAGGGAGTTCATTGATGGCTTGTTCAATTTCTTTTTCTGAGATGGGGTTGTTTAAGTATTCAACTTCCTCTTCTGTTAATCTGGGCAATTTGTATTTTTTAAAATATTCATCCATCTCGTTTAGATTATCGAATTTGTGGGCATAAAGTTGGGAAAAGTAGTTTCTAATTATTGTTTTAATTTCCTCCTCATTGGAGGTGAGTTCACCCATTTCATTTTTAATATTAGTAATTTGGTTTTCTTCTTTCTTTTTTTAATCAGATTGACCAAAGGTTTACCAATTTTATTAGTTTTTTCATAAAACCAACTATTGGTTTTATTTATTAATTCAATAGTTTTCTTAATTTCAATTTTATTAATCTCTCCTTTGGTTTTCAGTATTTCTAATTTGGTATTTACTTGGGGATTTTCAATTTGTTCTTTTTCTAGCTTTTTCAACTGCAAGCCTAAGTCATTGATCTCCTCTTTCTCTATTTTATTTATGTAAGCATTCAGAGATATAAAACTTCCCCTAATAACTGCTTTTGCAGTATCCCATAAGTTTTGGTATGTTGTCTCACTATTGTCATTCTCTCGAATGAAATTGTTGATTGTTTCTATGATTTCTTCTTTAACCCAACCCTTCTTTAGAATTAGATTATTTAGTTTGCAATTAATTTTTGGTTTCTCTTTCCATGGCCTTTTATTACATGTAATTTTTAATGCATGATCTGAAAAGGATGCATTGATTATCTCTACCTTTTTGCACTGGATTGTGAGATTTTTATGTCCTAGTACATGGTCGATTTTTGTAAATGTTCCATGTACCGCTGAGAAAAAAGTATATTCCTTTCTATTCCCATTTAATTTTCTCCAAAGGTCTATCATATCTACCTTATCCAGAGTTTTATTTACCTCCTTAACCTCTTTCTTGTTTATTTTGAGGTTGGATTTATCGAGTTCAGAGAGGGGGAGGTTGAGGTCCCCCACTAGTAAAGTTTTGCTATCAATTTCTTCCTTCAACTCCCCCAACCTCTCCTCTAAGAATCTGTATGCTATACCACTTGGAGCATACATGTTTAGTAATGATATTGCTTCATTGTCTATGGTGCCTTTTAGCAGAATATAGTTTCCATCCTTATCCCTTTTGATTAGATCTATTTCTGCTTTTGCTTTGTCTGAGATTAAGATTGCTACTCCTGCCTTTCTTACCTGAGCTAAAGCACAATATATTCTGCTCCATCCTTTGACCTTTATCCTATGTGTATCCCCCCGTTTCAAATGTGTTTATTGTAAGCAGCATATTGTTGGATTATGGCTTTTAATCCATTCTGCTATCCGTCTCCGTTTTATGGGAGAGTTCATTCCATTCACATTCACAGTTATGATTACAATCTGTCTATTTCCCTCCAACCTCTTTTCCACCATTTGTGCTTTTAGCTCTCCCGTCTCCCTTCCCCTCCTCAATAGTATTCACTTTTCTCCCCCTCCTCCTGCAGCCTTCCCCTCCTTCTTTTGCCGTTCCTCCCTTTTAGTCCCCTTTACTCTTATTGCTTCTTTCCTCCCTTTTAGCCACCCTCCCCTTTCTTCCCCCTTCCCCTCCTACTACCTATAGAGCTAGTCAGGATTATCTACTTAAGATTATTGTTCCCTCCTTTGAACAAATCAGATGAGAGTACCTCTCAAACAATGCTCATCCCCCTTCCCTCCTTCCCTCTACTATAGTTTTGTACTACTTCCTGTGATATAATTTGCCATTTTCTGCTTCCCCCTTTCCACACCTCCTATTACATTCCCTTCTCATACTTAAATCATATTTTTGACATGACATCATTTACTTTATGCCCGTTCCCTCTACATATATCCCTTTTATCATAATAGCTGCACAGTTCTCAAGATTAACAGGTATCAACTTCCCTTATAGGAAGGTAAACAGTTTGCCCTAATTGAGTAGCAAGTTTTTGTTTTTGTTTTTTCCCCTCTGTTTACCTTTTTATGATTCTCTGGAGACCTGCATTTGAAGATCAAATTGTCTATTGAGTTCTGGTGTTTTGGTCAGGAAGCTCTGGAAATCCCTTATTTCGTTGAATGACTTTCTCCTTGCCTGAAATGTTATGCTGAACTTTGCTGGGTAGTTGATCCTTGGTTGAAGTCCCAACTCCTTTGCCTTACAGAATATTGGGTTCCAATTCTTTTGATCTTTTAATGTAGAAGCTGCAAGGTCCTGTGTGATCCTGACTGTGTGTCCTTGATATTTGAATTGTTTCTTTCTGCTGCTTGTAGTATTTTCTCCTTCACTTGATAGCTCTGGAATTTGGCAACTATATTTCTTGGGGTTTTGAGTTTGGGATCCCTTTTGGGAGGGGAACGGTGGATTCTTTCGATGACTATTTTGCCCTCTGAGTCTAGTACTTCTGGACAGTTTTCCTTGATGATTTCCTGGAAGATATTGTCCAGACTCTTTTCTTCATCATGGGTTTCTGGCAGGCCAATAATTCTTAGATTTTCTCTCCTGGATCTATTTTCCAGGTCAGTTGTTTTTCCAGTTAAATATTTTACATTTTCTTCTATCTTTTCATTCTTTAGATTTTGTTTGACTGATTCTTGTTGCCTCATTGAGTCATTAGTTTCTACTTGCCCAATTCTAATCTTCATCGTAGTGTTTTCTTCAGTTAGTTTTTCCATCTCCTTTTCCATCTGACCAATTTTTCCCTTTAAGAAGCTATTTTCTCCATTTAATTTTTGTACTTCTTTTTCCATTCGACCAATTTTCCGAGTTAGGTTTTGGGTTTCCTTTTCCATCTGATCAGTTTTCCCAATTAGGTTTTGGGTTTCCTTTTCCATTTGATTAGCTCTTCCTTTTAGGGAATTATTCTCTCCAGTTAATTTTTGAACTTCCTTTTCCATTTCTTCAATTTTCTTTTTCAGGGTGATGTTCTCATCAGTGAATTCTTTTTTTATAGTTTTAAAATCATTGGCAAGTTTTTCTTTTATATCCTTCTTCAGACGTTCCAGGTAATCTAGTTGTGCTTGCGAGAAATTCATAGTCCCATCTGAGGTTTCAGATGGAAGTACAGTCTCAGCCCTAACCTCTTTGGTATTTGTGTTTTGGTCCTTATCCCCATAGAAAGATTCTATGGTTTTCTCACTTTTCGTCTGCTTTTTCCGATTCATGATGTTGGCTGAGTGTTGTAGCTTTTGGTTCTTTCAGTCAGAAGGTACAGATCTTTAAGTTGAGCTGATGTGTGTCTAGGCTAAAAGCAGGCTTTTGTTTTTTGTTTCCCTGATCAACCCTGGGATTTGCATGTTAGGTGTGTGGGAGGGGTGGTCTGGTCTCAGGATATCTCCTCAGCTGACTTGAGGCAAAGGCAAGGTCAGGGGATGGTGATCCCAGCTTCCCTATTGTCTTCCCTTTTCCCCTGGAGGGCTGGGGCACGCCTAGAAGCTAACGCGCGTTCCCGCCCCTCCCATGGCTCGTCCCCCGGCTCCGAGGCCTGCCTGGGTCTCAATGCGAATTTTCTCTGCCCTGGGTCGTCTGTCCCTCCAGCCGTCTCCGCCACCGTAGGAAGAATCCCCCTTTGCCACTTTTCCAGCCTCTGGTGTAATGAGACCACCCGCCCCCTTCTGCTGTTCCCGCTCATCCAGTATTAATCTGTTTAAGAATTTTATGGTTCCCTCACGGTCATCAGGGGGGAGGAGAGAGCACTTACTGATCACTCTGCCATCCCAGTTCCTGGAAGTTCAAGTAGTGACCCACCAAAGTCCGTCTTCAGGCTGAAGATTTCAAGGGCTGCTGCGCTGATGTCTGGCACTCAGCGGCTCTCACCGGCTCGGCCTGGCTTATCTCCTGCTCCGCTGGTTTTGCCCGCCACTCTTGGGCTCCTCTGGTCCCCTCCGCCCTGCCGTGCTGCGCTGTGCGCCGGGGTCTTACCCCTGCAGAACAGATCCCTCCCGTGGACCCTCCGGTCCAGCCTGGGATTCCGAATCCGTCAAAGTCCGTCACCCACTGGATTCTACACCTCCAAAGTCTGGTCAGACTCTCCCCCCAGAGATATCCAGAGGAGTTTTTCCAGGAGCTTAGGTGAGTCATTGCTTTCACTCCGCCATCTTGGCTCCGCCTCGATAATAATTCTTAAAGAGGGAAAATGGGCATTCAATGCAGTATAAAACTTTCAGGCATTCGTGATGAAAACACCAGGGCTGAATAGAAAATTTGAGTTTAAAAACAAAAATCAAGAGAAGCATGAAAAGGTAAACAGGAAAGAGAAATAATAAGAGACATGTTAAAGTTGAACTGTTTACATTCCCACATGAAAATATGATTTTTGTAACTCATACGACCTTTCACAGTATTAGGGTAGTTGGAAGAAATAGATAAGTAGATACATGATAGATAAATAGATAGATCGATAGATAGATAGATAAATAGATAGATAGATAGATAGATAGATGGATGGATGGATGGATAGATGGATGGGTGGATGGATGGATGGATGGATGGATGGATAGATGGATAAATAGATAGATAGATAGATAGATAGATAGATAGATAGATAGATAGATAGATAGATAGATAGATAGATAGATAGATAGATAGATAGATAGATAGATAGGTAGGTAGGTAGGTAGGTAGATAGATAGATAGATAGATAGATAGATAGATAGATAGATAGATAGATAGATAGATAGATAGATAGATAGATAGATGGCACAGGATGAGTTTCATATGAAGGGACGATATCTGAAAAAGAAATTGATGGGTGTGAGAGGCATATATAGGAGAAGAAAGGAAGAGACATAATGGGGTAAAATTATCTCACACAAAGAGACAAGAACAAGGTTTCACAATGGATGGGGAGGGGAAAAGTGAGAAGCAATGAATGAACCTTACTCTAATTGTATTTGATTTAAGGATGAAATAATATACACACTCAATTTACATCTTACCCTACAGAAAAGAATGGGGAGGGGGAAAGAAAGGGGATGATAGAAGCGAGGACAGATTGGGAGAGTGGGTAACCAGAAGTAAAGACTTTTGACAGGGGGAAAGAAGAAAATAAAATAATTAGGGGATGGGATAGGATGGAGGAAAATATAGTTAGTCTTTCACAACATGATTATTATGGAAGTATTTTTGTATAATTGCACATGTATAGCCTATATTGAATTGCTTGACTTCTTAATAAGGGTGGGTGTGGAGGGGAAAGGGCAGAGAATTTAGAAACCAAAGTTTAAAAACAAATGTTAAAAATTGTTTTTAAATGCAACTGGGAAATAAAATCTACAGGAAATGGGTACACAAATATATCTTGCCCATGAAGAAAGTAAAAGGGAAGGAGATAAGAGAAGAGAAGGATGTGGTAGAAGGGAGGGTAGATTGGGGGAGGGATAATCAGAATACAGGCCATATTGAGATGGGAAGAGGGGAGAGATGGGGAAATGTTAGTAACTCCCAATCTTGTGGAAATGAATGTTGAAAATTAAAATAAATGAATACTTTTTTTTACAAAACTGAAAGAATTTCTTAAAAGAGTGGAAGCTAATGACTTTATTAGAAATCAAGAAATTACAAAATAAAACCAAAGGAATGAAAAAATAGAAGACAATGTGAAACAATTCATTAGAACAACAACTGACTTGGGAAATAGATAAAAGAGAGAGAATTTCAAAAGTATTGAACCATCTGAAAGCCATGATCCAAAAAAGAGCCCAGGTATCATCTTTCAAGTTATCATCAAGGAAAACTGTTCTGATATTCTGGAAGAAGTGGGTAAAATAGAAATGGAAAGAATCCACCAATCACCTCCTGAAAGAGATCCCAGTAAGAAAACTCCTAGGAATATTGTATACACACTCCAGAGTTCTAAATCAAGGAGAAAATATTGCAAGGAACCATAAAGAATTTTAAATTTAAGCATTATGGAAACTCAATCAGGAGAGCACAGGATTTAGCAGCTTCTATACTAAAGGATCTGAGGGCTTGTCATATGATATCCCTGAGAACAAAGGAGGTATAATAGAAATAGTCAGCTACCCAGCAAAACTAAGTATAATACTTCACAGAAAAAATTGTAATTTCAATGATATAGAGGACTTTCAAGCATTCTTTTTTTTTAACACAGATTATAACAGATAAAGCAATTCAAACTTTTGGTCAGGTGATACATCTTTTTAAAGCATTTACAATGTGGACCACAAAAGAATTTTTTTTTTAAATAAGCCAACTGAGACACAGATAATATTTATGTTGCTAACTTCACAATCTCCTGATCTAATTGTCTCCACAGTATTACTAAGAATAAAAAGACCCTAAATTAATCTTGTTGGTCTAAAGTCCTATGCCTAATAGCTTAATTTGAGAAAGCCTCAGATGTTCCTGTACCGCAAATCTATAATTGAATAGATCTAGTATTAAGCTTACAAACCTTTTGACTATAGGAAATTGCCATCAAGAGTGGGGACATTGCAGGGAAAAAATATCTCCCCAACTTCATCTCTATTCCAGGCAGGAGTAGATTGTCCACTTGCATTCAGTCAGGCTTAAAGACTTCCAAGTGTCAGTGGGGAAACTGAGTCAAGAGAATCCCACCTCAGCCAATACTGAAAAGCTGCTCTCCCACCCTACCACTGAGATCGCCTATGCCGTCCATACCAGCATCTCATCAGCTTACTGGCATCATGTATTGAAGGCTCAGATCGCCTTTCTTGCTTCCCATACCTGGAATTAGACTCAGAAGACCAGTCACTTAGTAGTCCCATAGCATCTAAAAATGGGAAGTTCCTATAACCAGGTTTAAAATATGATTAGAGTTTCACTTTGGCTAAGGAACATCTTTTAGGCAAGTCTTAAGTGGCTTACGTGTCTTTCTCTACATGTTCTATTTCCTGATTAAATAAAATCAAATTTACCATTAAAACCTTGACTTTTCCATCAATGCCAAATTTGATCAGAGGTTGCCTTCCTCTTGGAAAGTTAGACTGAAATTCTTTTCTCCAAACTAAAGATGTCACCGATTTATTCTCAGTAAAGAATTGAGTCTATTGCTTTAATACTAATTGCTTTTACCTCACTCTGTAACATGACCAATTTTTCTCCCCACCACCCTCCTACCCCCACTTCCTAATAACTTGCATTCTGGTTGCTCCTTCCCTCAATGCACCCTCCCCTCGATCACACCCCACCCCTGTTCTATCCCTGTCTTCTCTCTTTTCTTGTAGGGCAAGAAAAATTTCCATACCCCTATCCCTGTAATTCTTATTTCCCTATTATATGCAGTAAAAACTCTCAACATTCTTTTCTACTACTTTGAAGTCCAACTTAGCTCCTCCCCCCCAAGACCCACTAAGAAGGGAAGCAATTCAATAGAGATTGAATGCATGTTTTTTTTTTTTAATTTAACTTTTAACATTCATTTTCACAAAATTTTGGGTTACAAATTTTCTCCCCTTTTATCCCCTCCCCCCCCAAACACCAAGCACTCTAACTGCCCCTATCACCAATCTGCTCTCTCTTCTATCATCCCTCTCTGCCCTTGTCTCCATCTTCTCTTTTGTCCTGTAGGGCCAAATAACTTTCTATACCCCTTTACCTGTATTTCTTTTTTCCTAGTGGCAAGAACTGTACTCGATAGTTGTTCCTAAAACTTTGAGTTCCAACTTCTCTTCCTCCCTCCCTCCCCACTCCTTCCCTTTCGAAGGCAAGCAATTCAATATAGGCCAAATCTCTGTAGTTTTGCAAATGACTTCCATAATAGTCGTGTTGTATAAGACTAACTATATTTCCCTCCATTCTATCCTGTCCCCCATTACTTCTATTCTATCTTTTGATCCTGTCCCTCCCCTGAGTGTCGACCTCAAATTGCTCCCTCCTCCCCATGCCCTCCCTTCCATCATCCCCGCCACCCTGCTTATCCCCCTATCCCCCACTTTCCTGTATTGTGAGGTAGGTTTTCATACCAAAATGAGTGTGCATTTTATTCCTTCCTTCAGTGGAATGTGATGAGAGTAAACTTCATGTTTTTCTCTCTCCTCCCCTCTTTATCCCTACACTAATAAGTCTTTTGCTTGCCTCTTTTATGAGAGATAATTTGCCCCATTCCATTTCTCCCTTTTTCCTCCCAATATATTTCTCTCTCACTGCTTGATTTCATGAGATATGATCCCATCCTCTTCAATTCACTCTGTGCACTGTCTCTATGTGTGTGTGCGTGTGTGTGTGCATATGTGTGTGTGTAATCCCACCCAGTACCCAGATACTGAAAAGTTTCAAGAGTTACAATTATTGTCTTTCCATGTAGGAATGTAAACAGTTCAACTTTAGTAAGTCCCTTATGACTTCTCTTTACTGTTTACCGTTTCATGTTTCTCTTGATTCTTGTCTTGGGAAGTCACATTTTTAAATGCAGATCTGGTCTTTTCCTCAACATGAAATCTTCAAATTTGTCTCTATCACTGAATGTCCATTTTTTTCCCTTGAAGTATTATATTCAGATATGCTGGGTAGGTGATTCTTGGCTTCAATTCCAGTTCCTTTGATTTCTGAAATATCTTACTCCAAGCCCTTCATTCATTTAATGTTGAAGCTGCCAGATCCTGTGTTATACTGACTGTATTTCCACTGTACTCAAATTGTTTCTTTCTAGCTCCTTGCAGTATTTTCTCTTTGATCTGGGAACTCTGAAATTTGGCCACAATATTCCTAGGAGTTTCTCTGTTCTGGTTTCTTTCAGGGGATGATCAATGAATTTTTTCAATATCCAGTCTGCCTTCTGATTCTATAACATCAGGACAGTTTTCCTCGATTATTTCATGGAAGACGTTGTCTAGGCTCTTTTTTCGGTCATGGCTTTCAGGTAGCCCAATAATTTTTAAATTATTTCTCCTGGATCTATTTTCCAGGTCAGCTGTTTTTCCAATGAGTTCTTTCACATTATCTTTTATTGTTTTTAAATTTTTCGTTTTGTTTACTAACTTCTTGGTTTAACTCATAGTCATTCTTTTCCCTGGACTCAATTCTCTCTTTCAATGAATTATTTTGTTCAGTGAGCTTTTGAAACTTCTCCTACACTTCGCTAATTCTGCTTTTTAAAACCTCCCTCTCCTTGTTGGCTTTTTGGACCTCTTTCTTCCAAGTGAGTTAGCCTCTTTTTAAAACTGCTATTTTCCTTAGCGTTTTTTTGGTTCTCCTTTAGTAAGCTGCTAACTTGTTTTTAAGGTCTTCTATTTCCTGAGCCAAGTTTAAGTTCTCTTTGGAGAAAGAGCCCTTGACTTCCTCTGACAGTATGCCTTGTTCTTCCTCATTCGAAGGGATGGGGGGAGACACCTGTTTCTCAGGAAAGTAACCTTCTATGGTCTCATTTTCCCCCCTTTTCTGGGCGTTTTCCGAGCCAGTTACTTGACTTCTGAGTTTGCTCTCCACACCCACCTCGCCTCCAGTTGTGCCCAGCTAGTGCTTGGGGGCTGAGATTCAATTGCTGCTTCCCAGCCTCGGGGCTTTTGGGTGGGGCAGGGCTGCTATTCAGTGTGAGATTAAGTTGAGGTGCTCAGGTGGGGGCAGAGCCGCCACACAGGGCTCAGCTCCCTCCAGGGGTTTATGAGGAGACCTTCAACAACGGGTCAGAGCTCTTGCCTGCTTTGGGAGCCTCTGTCTGCTACTGCTTCCGTTGCTTCCTCCAGAGGGGGTGGGAGTTTGGGGGACACCCTGCTCCCCTCTCGGCTGCCTGAAAAGACCCTCTTACTTACCTTTGGCTCCTGTAGGTGGAGGGACCTGCTTGGCCTCTGGAGATTCTGCCCCTGAAGCCTGCTAGGACCTGCTCCTCTCGGTGCCACATGGCCAAGGCAGGGCTGAGCTCTGCTCAGGGTCCGGTGCTTGACAGACCTTTGGTGTCAGTTTTTCAGGTCTCTCTGGAACAGAAATCTCCTCCACTCCATTGTTCTGTGGCTTCTGCTGCTCCAGAATTTGTTGGGAGTTCTTCTTTACAGGTATTTTATGGGCTCTGGCTTAGGAACTAGCATATGTGTGTCTTTCTATTCTGCCATCTTGGCTCCTCCCCCCACTTCCAAGCATTCTTGATGAAAAGAACAGAGCTGAAAAGCAAATTTGAGTTTCAAATACAAGTATCAAGTGAAGCAGGAAAATGTAAACCCTCTATTTATTCTCACTCTCCTTTTACCCTATCCCTCTTCTGAAGTGTTTGGCTTCTTAACATAGCCTTTTCCAATCTACCCTCCCTTCTTTCAGCTTGCCTTTCTCTTAGCTTCTTCTTGTTCTTCTTTGTCGTCTTGTTCTTGTTCTTTTTCATCTTGTTCTTCTTGTTCTTGTTCTTCTCGTTCTCATTCTCCTCCTTCTCTTTCTCCTCCTCCTCCTTCTTCTCCTTCTTCTTTAATCATTACCATAGCAATGAAATAACTAGAAAATTATTTTATAGAACCAAAAAAGATAATAGCCAAATTCTTCTGGAAGAAAAAAATAGTCTGGAATATATCAATGCAGTAAAAGGGCAAGGAGGAGGGCCTGTATTTATATTTATTGAAATACATATGCACACAAACTCACCATCATTTTTTTATGAATACTAATTATGTATTTCCCTCAATCCTCTTTCTTCTGTTTATTCGTCTCTCTTTCAGTCCTGTCCCTCTTCAAAGGACTAATCGGCTTCGAAAACAGAATACTTACATAAACCCATTTTAGAAAATGAAATTGAACAACCTTCAGTGAATTCCTTAAGGGAAAAAAATAACAGGGTCACCCTGTCATCCCTTTTATGAAGCTCCCCCCACATTCTTTTATCGCCTCTCCTACCTGTGTATTTATTGGGTAAGTTACATTTTTATACATTACTGATAGATGGTGGTGATGATGTTGATGATGATGATGATGATGATGATGATGATGATGATGATAGATAGATAGATACATAGATAGATAGATAGATAAATAGATAGATGATAGATAATTTACCTGCTTTGAATCAATTCTAATAAGCTGGCTTCCAACACTGTCTACCACCTCCTACATTTCCACCTTTATTTCAAAAGCTCCTCCCTGTGTGCCTCTTTAATGTGAAAACAAAATTCCCATTCTACCTTTCCCACTTTCCTTTTCTCAGTGCATTCCTCTTTCATATTGTTTCATTTTTTGGGGGTCATTCCAACATAACTGACTCAATCTCAGGTAATGTACACTCCTTAATTGCCCCAATGATTATAAAGTACTTAGAAATTACAAGTATAATCTTTCCATGTAAGAAGGCAAGCAGCTAAATCTTATTTTATTCCTCATGATTACTTACTGAAATTTAACTTTTTGTGCTTTTCTTGAGTCTTGTTTGAATGTTTAATTTTCTATTCCTTTCTGGCTTTTTCTCATCAGCAATGCTTGAAAGGAGGAATAGAAATCCTAATCTAAGACAAAGCAAAAGCAGAGATACATGTAATCAAAAGAGATAAGGAAGGAAACTATATCCTGCTGAAAGGTACCATGGAAAATCAATTAATGTCACTACTAAATATATATGCAACACATAGCATAGTAACCAAATTCTTGGAGGAGAAGTTAAGGGAGTTATAGCAAGAAATAGACAATAAAACTATACTAGTTGGTGATCTCAACCTCCAGTTCTCAGAACTAGATAAATCTGACCAAAAATAAACAAGAAAGAATTTAAGAAGGTGAATAGAGTTTAAGAACAGTTAGATGTTATAGACCTCTGGAGAAGCAAGGAAGAGGACAGAAAAGAATGTACCTTTCTCTCCGCAGGATTTGGCATGGAGAACAAAATATTGACTATGTATTAGGCCAAAAGCCTCACAGTATGATACAGAAAGGCAGAAATATTAAAGGCATGGTTTCAGATCATGATGCCGTAAAAATTATGTATAATAAAGGTCCATGGAAATATAGGCCTAATATTAATGTGAAGCAAAATAATCTAATTCTAAAGAATGAGTGGATAAAACAAACCATAGAAACAATAAATAATTTCATTTCTAATTTTTAAAGAATGCTTTTATTCAGTGAGCTTTTGGCCCTCCTTTTCCATTTGGCTAATTCTGTTTTTTAAAGCATTCTTCTCGTCATTGGCTTATGTTGTTATTTTGTTCAGCATTTGTTTATGTCTCCTTCAGCATGCTGTTGAATTTCTTTTCATGATTTTATTGCATCTCTTTCATTTCTCTTCCCAATTTTTACTACACCTCTCTTAGTTGATTTTCAAAAACCTTTTTGAGCTCTTCCATGGCCTGAGACCATTGCATATTCATTCTGGAGGTTTTGGATGCTGAAACGTTGACTTTTAGGTATTCCTCTGATGATATTCTTTGTTCTTCCTCATCCAAAAGGAGGGAAGGAAATACCTGTTCATCAAGAAAGTAAACTTCTATAGTCTTATTTTTCCACTTTTTTGGGCATTTTCCTAGCCTGTTATTTGACTTTTGAGTCCTTTTGAGTCAAGAGGACAGTATCCTCTAGGGACCTGTATGTTCTCAGTTCCTCCAAGGTGGCACAATCAAGGGAGAGGAGTTTACTCCTGTCCTGGCTTGCACTGTGTTCTGGGAACTACAGTAATATTTTCTGCCCAGAATCTGCTAGTAGGATTCCCTCTGCAAAGCCTCCACCAGCTCCACCATGCCAGCCAGCACTCTTAGCCCCAGGACTCCCATTCCATGCTGGGATCCAGATCAGTGGCTCAATTCCCCCTGGGTCTTTAAGCTTATGGCTCCAAGAATAGACTCTGTTACTGCAGTTGTCACTGCTGGTGGGGCTACACTGCATTCCCTTCTCCCCCAGGTGAAAGAGCTTTCTTAATGACCTTTGAAGCTTTTTTTGGCATTTGTGGGTTGAGCAATCTGGAAACCACAGTTGCTATCTGGGATTCTACGGCCCAGTCTACTATGGTCCTGTCTGTACCTAGCCATGCGTCGAAGCCAAGACTGGGCTGCACTCTGCTGGAAGCCTGGTGTGATAGACCTTTACTGTAGGCCTTCCAGGCTGCCTTGGCCTGGAAATCCCTTTCAGTCTGTGGTTTTGTGGTTTTTACCGCTCTAGAATTTGTTTAGAGTCATTTTACAGGTATTTTATGGGCTATGGGAGAAGCTTCTACAGGAACTTCCTTTTACTCTGCCCCCCATGCTGTTATTTTCAGAGCTAATTTGGGATGTATATAAGCTTGCAGTTCTTCCAGGGAGATATGATCTAAGGAGAGATGGGTCTACTGACCCATGCTCTGCATACACGCATTATTTTCTACCCTGTACCTGTGAACATGCTCCCTGCTCCTTTGCAGCTACACACTCTGGTATGCTCATTCTCCTCCTCATCTTGGCACTGGAACTGGGAACTGCATATGTGGACAGAGTCCTGCCTTCAATGTCACCAGAGGGTCCCCTGTAATCTCCTTACCAATTGCCCAATCCCTTTATTGTTAGCGGGCTGAAGGCTCCTAAAACTGCAAGTATGACTGACGGACACATGCATACACACACACACGCATGCACACACATACCAAGGCCTACTGCTAGCTTTCTGGGCTTTGTTTGCATTGGACTACACTACACAGTTATCCCAGTGAGATAGACCTTTCTTGCTGATCTAAGTGGTCTTAAGCAGGAAAATAATTTCACCCCAGTCTTCTTTTTGTTCTGCTAAGATAGAAGTCATTTAGAGGAGTTACTTTAATTTTTTGTAGGGAAACTTGACAGACCTTAGCCAATCCCACACCTCTACTCTGCCACCTTAACTCTACTTCTGACTAACCTACATCTGAATCATACATAGTTCTATAGAAATAAAAAAAGCTTTCATTTAGTCAAAAAAGATGGAATATTCAAATGGTTTTCTACAGGATTTCACCTGATGGAAGAATACTCTGAATGAGTATGTCATGTTGTGATACTTAAGTGATCCATAAAGAAGTCCTTGGAGTAGCATGAAAATAAATGGCCAAAAAGTATATGAATTGGGAAAAGGTTCAAATAGATGGTTGAAAGAAATATTTGGAGGGTATAGGTAGCTGATTTATTGTTTTAGTAATACTTGAGGAGTTACCAAATGTTTTTAAAGGTCAGCAGATGGACATCATGAAATTTTTTTCCAATATGCTTAGACCTCCCATTAACATCAATGATGTCTTGGCAGCTTCTCAAGGAGTCACCATGTCAGTTCTAGTGTGTTGAATTTATGTCAGTTTCTGTATTAGCACCAACTAAATCTTTTATAATGTTAATGACAGGTATATTAGTCCTCTTCCCCATCTTCATTTGTGCAAAGTCAGATCTTTTCTCTGTATGATTGTTGTGTTAGGTGGAATATAATGAATTGATTCTATGTTAATCTTTGCACTAGACAGCAAAGTTAGAGTAGAGTTCTATACTTTTCATTTTCATTTTATTTTCAAAATAATTTTAGGGAAATTATTTTCTATAACCTTTAACATAACAATGTATAGGTAGGTGGGGGAACCTGGGTTCCAGCCATGTCTCTGATGACTATATGACTCTTCTGCATTACTTTTTTCTTGACAGTGCTCTAGGAAGATTTCTAAGACTCTAAGTTCAAGAGAAGATTAGACCTATAATGATAGAATAAGTTTCATCTAAGAGTGCTTTATACTAATGAAAGCACAGATCCAGTCCCTACTGATATCATTTTCATTTTTTTTAAATAAGTTTTTGTTCATACTTTTGATTTCTTATATATCCCTCCCCGTTGTCATACCCAAGAACTATCCCATAGGACAAAGAGAATTTTTAGAGAAGGGAAAAGAAGCACAATTGATTAACACATTGGGAAAATCCAAAATCATGTGTAATGTTTTGAACCTGTGGATCACCCACCTCCCTGAAAGTATAGGATAGGAGTGTATTCTCAAAATCTTTAAGTCCTGCTTTATCTTAATAATGCTATTACATTTTTTAAATTTTGGGTTGTAGTTATTCATATATACATTTTCTGTAATTAATCTAGATATTGTTTTCTTGGTCCTGCTTAATTCATTTTTCATCAGTTCATATGCATGTCATTCATGCTTCTCTGTATTCATCATACATATCATTTCTTATTGCACAGCAATATTCCATTACATTCATTTTCCACAATTTGTTTACCCATTATGAAATTCATGGGTTTTCACTTTGTTTCCACTTCTTTGCTACCACAAATTGCTACGATAAATATTTTGGAGTACAGTAGACTTTTTTTTACAGTAGACTGCAGTTTGACGGGAAGATTCATTTTATAATGTTCAAGAATGAGTGACACCTTTATTATTTTCTTAAAAGTTGAGTTTTCTTTAACCTCAATCCATTAATGAAGGAGTAAGACATAATCAATGGCATATTTTCCATCATATAATTACCCAAAAAGGATAATATTTTTTCTCTCTAATTAAATCTTCAGGGGAAATTCTCATTTTCCATTTTTATGGAAACTCCATTTACACTAAATGATCCTGACTCATACAAAATATTTTAAATGTTTTTTTATTAGAAAAATCACAATTGATATAATATGTTGGATCTTGCTAATTTTCAATCTGTAGAATATCTTCCAGTTATTCATAATGCAAATTAAAAAGTTTAAAAGCCAATGTCATGCTTTTTGATACTGTTCCAGTCATGTAATTTTACCAGAGACAAAAAGAAATAGCATCTTAAATATTAAGGTTCCTAAATGATGTACTATTATGTCTAGCATTTTAGTTTTATGGAGAAAAATAAAAATTATCTTTCATATTTACTGTACAAATCTTAGCATAGAGATATGTTTCATGGAAGAAGAAGAAAACATGAATGACTGCAATCTGCATATCTGAAAAGAATGTCATTTTTAATGATATCATCGATCCATTGATGTGTTAAAATAGTTGGCCAACAAACATAGAAACATGGGATTTTCAAACAATTAGCAATCATCTTCATCTCTAAATTTTAAAAATTAATAATAATGATAATAGCTAAAATTTACATTGCTTACTCTGTGTCAGGCACCGTGTTAAGTGCCTTACAATTATCTCATTTAATCCTCAGAACAACCCTTGGAAGTATGTACTATTTTTACCCTCATTTTCCAGAGGGTAAACTGAAGCAAATGTGGGGTTATTTAATCACCTGCTCAAAGCTACACAGCTAGTAAGTATGAGAGGCTGGATATGAACTTAGGTTTTCCTGACTATAGTCCCATTGCTCTATCTACTGAATCATCCATGTTATTTTCCTACTTCAGGGTCATTTGCTTCACTACCAAAATTGTCCTTTTAAAAAATATTTAGTTGTATTTTAATTTTTTATGTTATTATTCAAATATTAATCTCAAACAAGCTTATCTCAGATATAATGGTCAATGAGAACATTTGAGGACCAAATGAACAGTTTCTCTGAAAGTTCCCACAATCATTTATAGTTTTTTCCTCCAATTTTATCACAAAACCATATCTCTTACTTCCTCAAACTGCAGTTTATAACTCACTTCCCATAGGAGATGCTTTATACTTCCCTGTTTCTTCTGCAAACAAAGATTTGCATTGTTCTGCTCATTTTCACCTATAGTAATTGAACTTATGGAATTACTGCTTTAAAGAATGTTTAGAAATTCCTTGTTACACTCATCACTTCCTGAATCTAGATTGAACCTTCTACCCCTAAATGAAAATTACAGGTTAGAAAGATTAAAAGTACAGAGCCAGGAAGCTCAAATTATAAAACTTCCTGGGACAATGACCTGTAAATAGATTAAATATAAGTCCTAGTCAACTTACTTTATAATTAGAGATAATGATTTTACTATACTTATGTTGGTCCTGTCTTATGCATAATTATAAATTTACTACCACTATTGAGAAATTGAGAAGTTTTAAAACATATGCACATGTATGTAAATGCATATATATTTGAACATGTATATATTCGTATGTATACTTGCATGCTCACATGCAGAGGAGAAAAAAGGGATAGTGAATAATACCATGTGGAATTAGAAGTTTTAGAGTTTTAGTCCTGGTTCTACCACTTTCTAATTCTCTATGACCTTGGTCATATCATTGAACCTCTCTGATTCTGAGGTTAATAATTACTATATAATCCCCTTCACAGAATCTGTGAGGTAAATCCTTTGTAAAATAAATTTACATGCAAGAATGAAAGCTATTGTTGTTTCAATTCCTTTTCCTCCCATAATGCAGTCTCTGAGAAACCAACTGACTTGCCACATGTTTAAATTGGATTGGTCTGATTATTTTGACTGTTTAATTAGCTGATTTGTATCATCCATGTGGTGCTCCAATCTGTTACTCAGCAACTGACCTAAAACCAAGCAGCCAGGTCAATATATAGAATTGGCTGAAACTCATGGAAGCTCTGCTCTCTTTATAGTAACAACAGCTACAATTTATAGTGGATCTCAATATTCTTGAAAATCATAGAAGTAGAAGGCCTCTCAAAGGATACTTAACTGAGCAGGAATCACTTCTATATCATTCTCACAAAGAGAGCTCAACCCAGTACTTGTTAAGGATTTCTCCCTAAATATTTCATATTAGATTTGTCTCTATGGACTTTGTGTATTGTCCACGAAATTTCCCCTATATAGAACCTGTCTACATCTGCCTGTCTAGAGCTGCCATTTATTACTTCTAGTTCTGTTTTTTCAGGAATGACTTGAACTCATGTCATCATCCTCTTCATCTACTCTCAATGCTCAATTTATTGATATCCTTTCTAAAATATGGTTCCCAGATTACAACTACTTCTCTGATAGCAAACATCAGGTTTGCTTCCATGTAATTTGTATTGTCAAGAAGTCTATGACTCCACGGAACTGAAGATGTGATTTTATTTGTCACTGGACATTGGGAGTCTGGGAGACAAGAGTACACAGGTTTTGCAACTTATTTTTGTGTGAATATGTACAGATATTCCCTTGGAGCCTCTATGGCAGCTATCAGGAGCACTATTCTCAGAGGTCTAAGACCTTAATAAGTGTCAGCAGTAGTTGAAATACCACCCACTCCTTGTTACTAAAGACGTTCCCTAGGAGGTACTGTCCTATCAATAAAAATATGGTGCCATCTCAGCCAAGCTCATTAGTATTTGTAGCCTAGGTTTCAGCCAATATGTTCCCTGAAAATTTCCTAGATAAATGTTCTTCCCCAAAGAACATAGACATGCCTCATTACAAGGGGAGATCTAACCCTTGGGTAAGATTCATTCCAGGCTCACGGGTAATTTGCACCTTTTGCTGTGACCTCTAGGAAACTTTTTTTTTTTAAATTTAGAAGCAGCTGTTTGTCTTTAGTGGCATGCGCAGATGTCCCAAGAATTGTAAATGCTTACATAGAGGTGCTTTATTGCTGTAGTTCATCCACTCCATGGTATTTTCTTCTGTGAAGAAGAGAAAGGAGTTTTTAGTATCTATCCACTTCATTTGATTCAGCATTATTCAATAATTAGCTCCAAGTGTATAAATTACATAGCAATGTTCTATACTAGAATGAGTGATATCACATTCATCGTAAGATTTTGCTAATCATATATCTATAATATGAGTTCTTTCAAATAATACTGCCCTTCCCTGAACCACCAGAATAATTTTACTTTTCCCAACATATTATATATGGAGATAATTATTCTAGTATATTTTTAAAAAAATATATTGTGCTCCAAAGATGATTTAGCCACAATGACTAACATCGTTTTCTGATGAACTCAGATATGTTCACATCTCTTTCTAAAGCAAGTTGCCACTGCTAAAATCCTTTCTCTTCAGTCCTAATATCAATTTACTAACTGAAAAATGAACTTGGCACAACTGTTTCAAAGTGAACTTTACTTGTGCCTCTCCCATAGTCACTAGGCCCACAAGATTATTGATTACTAATGACTCTGCTTCTCTTCTCCATATGTTAACTACTCTTTTACATAATGCTTTATCTTTGGTCATCTAGCTTTTTCCTAGCACAGAAGACACTAACCAACTGTTTGGCTGTTTCTTAGTCAGTGATCATTTGAATGTCCACTAGGCGCCAGACACTACTAAGCACTGGGGACATAAAGAAAGAGAAAAGACTGACTTTACCTTTGAAAAGCTCATAATCTAATAGGGGATCTAACATAAAAGCAACTATGTGAGAGAATGAGAAAAGCTTCTTGTAAGTGATGATTTTCACTAAAACTTCAAGGAAGACAAGGAGGCCAAAAGGTTGATATAAGGATGTTGAGCATTCCAGGCATGAAGTCAGCCAATGAAAAGTCCTAGAAGGACGATATGGAGAGTTTAGTTCTAGAAAAACAAAAGGAGAACCATGTCAGTGAATCAAAGAGCGTATTGTTGGTAGGAGTGGTTTGAGGTGTAAGAACATATGAAGGTGGGGTTGAGGCTGTTGTAAAAGGCTTTGAACAAAAAACTGAATGTTATATTTGTTAAGGGGGATGGCAGTGAGCTTTTAGAGTTCAGAGGGGCTGAGATTGAGAGATATAGTGAGATCTGCACTTTAGGAAATTCACTTGGAGATTTTTGTAGTAGGCAGACCAATCAGCAGACAATTTTAGTAGTTCAAGAATGAGGAAATAAAAGCCTCTACCAGGGTGGTGATATTTTCAGAGGAGAAATGGGAGCATATTCAGGAGATGTCATAGAGGTGAAATCAACAGGGGTAAAAAATTGGATATGAGCAGTGAGTGATAGAGATGAATTGAGGATAACACAGAGACTATAAGCCTGGGAAACTGAGAGGATGATGTTATCCTCAACAGAAATAAACGTCTTTTAAAGGAAGCAGAGTTTGGAGAAAAAAGATAATGAATTCAGTTTCAGATATGTAGAGTTGAAGACATTTAGTTCAAGCTATCTATTTATCTATCTATTTGGATATGTGAGACTGGAAGTCAGCACAGAGGCTTGTATTGAATAGGAAGGTTTGTGATTCACCAACATACAGATGATAATTTAATTCATGGGTAGTAATGACATCATAGAGTGAGGTAGATATAGAAAGAAGGGGGTCCAGGACAGAAACCTATGGAAAACCCATCATTTGCAGGATTGATCTGAATGAAGATTCATCAAAGCAGCCTGAGAAGGAGCCATTAGTTAGATGAGAGCAGGACCAGGGGACAGTGTGCTAAAATACAGAAAACAGATATTTAATGGAAAGGAGTGATCAAAATTGCCAAAGACTACAGAGAGATCAAGAAGGATGAAAACTGAGAAAAGATCTTTAGACCCATACTGACAACTTAAAAGACAGGCAGGAGAGGAGTGTGCACCAAGATTGGGCCTGGGCTAGAGCAGTAACATGAGTGGTGGATCTAAGAGAAGACTTCAGCAAGGGCAGCCCCAGAGCTCTCAGAAAAGAGATGGTAAGAATATCAGACAACTGTTCTGAAATAGATTATAGGGAACCCTGTCCTGGCACAGAGCACAGGGCCTAGTGCTACTTGGCAATTCTATTTCACGTATGTAGTTCTAGGTCACTATTTCAGGGTCAAAAGGGATATAGAGGCTCTGGATGCTGTTCCAAAGGAAAGAAGAACATTAGAGCTTGCAGCTACAGGAGAGCAGGAGTCCTTGCAAACCTCAAGAATTACCTCATAAAAACTTTGAATCTTGGTAGAGTGTCTTCCTCTTCCCAGGTGAACAGGCTGCAACATTAACACAACTTTCAAAGTCAAGAACTAGACTTCAAAAAAAATGAGCAAATGACAAAAATGGAAGTTGACATAAAATTATCATTGTTGCAGGGAAGATCGAGACACAAACACAGGAAGCCAGAACAATCAAAGCCCCAAAGAAAAATGCTGATTGGATCTAAAACCAACAAAAATTCTTAGAAGAGTTAAATAAAGTAATAAACGTGGTAGAGGAAAACCTGGAAAATGAAATTAGATTGATGAAAAAACACTATGGAGAGATGTTAAATAGCTTGGCAAAAGTGATACCAAAAAATAGTGAAGAAAATAACACTTTAAATAGAGAAATGACCAAATAGTAAATAAGGAACAAAGAACACTTCAAAAAGAAGTCCTTAAAAAGGAGAATTAGTCAAATGTAAAAAGAGGAACAAAAAGTGAAAGAAAATACTTCTTTGATACTTAGAATAGGATCCAACCATTCTGGGAAGCAATTTGGAACTATACCCAAAGGGCTATAAAGATATGCCTTCCCTTTCATGCAGAAATACCACTTCTAGGGCTGTATCCCCAAAGGATCAGAAAAATGGGGAAAGGAGCAAGATGTTTAAAATATTCATAGCAAATCTTTCTGTGGGGACTAAGAACTGGAAATTGAGGGGATGCCTATTAATTGGGGAATGGATAAACAAGCTATGATGAATGTAATGGAATACTATTACACTATAAGAAATTATGGAGAGGAGGACTTCAGAAAAAAACTGGAAAGACTTAGATGAACTGAAGCTGAGTGAAATGAGCAGAACCAGGAGAACACTGTACACAGAAACAGCCACAGTGCTCAATGAATGACTTTGATAGACTTAGCCCTTTTCAGCAATGCAAGATTCTAAAGCAATTGCAAAGGATTCATAATGGATAATGTCATTTACCTCGAGAGAAAGTATTATGGAATATGAATGAAGAATGAAGCAGACTATTTCCTTTTTTATTGATTTGGTTTGCTTTTTTTTCTTTATCATTGTTTCTCCCATTCATTCTAATTCTTTCATACAGCAGGACTAATGTGAAAATTTGATTAATAGGAATGTATATGTGCAGCCTATATCAGATTGCTTGCCATTGTGGAGAGGAGGAAGGGGAGTAAGGGGGAGAAAATTTAAAACATATGCAAGTGAATGTTGAAAATTAAAAATAAGGAAGTTACTTATAACTTAGAATCAGGCAATTGGAAGCTAATGATTCTATGAGACATTCAGAAACAACCAAAAAATAAAATGGAAAGAATGAAAAAATGGAAGAAAATATGAAATATCTAATAAAAATTGACTTAGAAAATGCATCAAAGGGAGTAATTTAATAATTATTGGATTTCCTGTAAAGCCATGGTCAAAGAAAGAGCCTAGACTTTCAATTTAAAGAAATTATCAAAGAAAACTGCCATACCATGGAATCAAAAGGCAAAATAAAATAATACACCAATCCTCTCTTGAAAGTAACTCCTACTTTAAAAAAAAAAAACTAAATTATTTTATTTGCTTTCAGTGTACAAAAATCACTTCCATACATCCCAGATGGCTTCCACTCCATCCCCCTCATTCCCCTGTCCCTCCCAACTCCCTCCCTGAGACAGTTTACAATCTTATATGGGTTCTACAGGTACTTTCCTATTAAATACATTCAGCATAGAAGAAGCAAAATGAATGGGAGAAACCATAAAATAAAGCAAAACAAAACATAATACAAAAGAAAATGATCTCTTTCTGTCTGCAATCCAATTTCGTAGTTCTTTCTCTGGGTGTGGAAGGCATTTTGCCTCAAGAGTCCATTGGGAATTTTTTAAGTCCATGCATTTCAATGAAGTACTAAGTCTACCAGAAAAATTCCTCGCACACCACGATCGTTGCTGTGTACAAAATTCTCCTGGTTCTGATCCTTTCACTCAGAATCAGTTCATATAAGTTTTTCCAGGCTTCCCTGAAGTCTTGCTGTTCATCGTTTCTCATAGCACGATAGTATTCCATTACATTCACATACTAAAACTTGTTCAGCCATTCCCCAATTGATGAGTGTCCCCTTGATTTCCAGTTTTTGACCACCAAAAGAGAGCTGCTATATATATATATATATATATATATATATATATATATATATATATATATATATATATATATATATATATATATATATATATATATATATATATACATAGGATCCTGTCTTATTTCTGTGATCTCTTTGGAATACAGTGACAGAAGCCATATTGCTGGGTCAAAGGGTATGCATATTTTTGTAGCCCTTTGGTCATAGTTCCACATTGCTCTCTAGAATCTTTGAATCAGTTCACAGCTCCATCAACAAAGAATTAGTGTTTCAACTCTCCCACATCATCTCCAACATTTATCATCTTCCTGTTTTGTCAGGTTAGTCAATCTGATGGGTGCAATATGCTGCCTCAAAGTTGTTCTGATATGCATCTCTCTGATCAATAGTAGTTTAGGACATTTTCCCATATGATTATACATAGCTTTAATTTCTTCCTCTGAAAATTCTCTGTTCGTATCTTTGACCATTTATCAATTGCAGAATGACTTGTATTCTTGTATATTTGACTCAGTTCTCTACATATTTTACAAACGAGGCCTTTATCACAGACACTAGTTTTAAAATTCTCAACAATTTTTCTGCTTCCTTCCAAATCTTAGTTGCATTGGTTTGGTGTGTGTGTGTGTGTGTGTGTGTGTGTGTGTGTGTGTGTGTGCAAAATCTTTTCAGTTTAATGTAATCAAACCATAGATTTTGTGCTTCATAATGCTGTCTCTTGCTTGGTCATATATTTCTCCATTCTCCACAAATATGACAAATACGCTATTCCTTTCTCCCCTAATTTGTTTACAGTATCAATCCTTATACCTAGATCTGTACCCACTTGGAATTTATTCTTGTGCACTGTGTCAGGCTTTAGTCTATGCCCAGTTTCTGCCACACTGTTATCCAGTTTTCCAAGGAGGTTTTGTCAAACAGTGAGTTCTTATCCTGGAAACTGGGGTCCTTGGGTTCATCAAACAGTAGATTGTTTATTCATTGACTACTGTGTCTTGAGTACCTAACCTGTTCCACAGTTCTACCCTCTGTTTCTTAGCCATTACCAAATGGTTTTCATGATTGCTACTTTAAAATAAAATTTAGTATGTGGTAGGGCTAGGCCATCTTCCTTAGCATTCCTTTTTAGTAGTTCCCTTGATATTCTGGACCTTTTTTTTTCCTCCAGATGAATTTTGACATAATTTTTTCTAGCTCTAGAAAATAATTATCTGGTAGTTTGGTTTGTATGGCACTGAATAAGTACATTAATTTCGGTAGAATTATGTTTTTTATTGTATTAGCTCGGCCTATCCACAAGCAAATGAAGTTTTTCCACTTACATAGATCTGACTTGATTTGTGGGGAAAGTGTTTTGTAGTTCTGTTCATATAGTCCCTGGGTTTGTTTTGGCAGGTAGACTCCCAGATATTATATTGTGTCTACCACAGCTTTAAAGGGAATTTCTATCTCTTGGTGTTGGCGTTTGTTAGTAATGTGTGTGTGTGTGTGTGTGTGTGTGTGTAGATGCAGATGATTTATTTTATTATTTATCTTATTATTATAAGTAATTTTTACTTGACTCTCTCTACTTCTCTAAGTATATCATCACATCATCTGCAAACAGTGATAACTTAGTTTCTTCTTTGCTTATTCTAATTCCATCAATTTCTTTTTCTTCTCTCATTGCTATAGGTAGCATTTCTCATACCATATTGAATAAGAGTGATGATAAGCGACATCACTGTTTCACCCCTGATCTTATTGGAAATGCAACTACCTTGTCCCCATTTTATATAATGCTTGCTGATGGCTTTAGGTAGATACTGCTTGTTATGTTATGGAAAGTTCCATTTCTTCCTATTCTTTACAGTGTTTTCATTAGGAATGGGTGTTGTATTTTGTCAAAGACTTTTCCTGCATCTATTGAAATAATCATGGGGTTTCTGTTTGTTTTGTTCTGGATATGATCAATGATGCTAATAGTTTTTCTACTTTTGAACCAGATTTGCATTCCTGGCATAAATTCTACCTGGTCATAATATATTATTCTTGTGGTAGTTGCTGTATTCTTTTTGCTAATATCTTATTTAAAACGTTTGCATCTATAATCATTAGAGAAAATGGTCTATAAATTTCTTTTCTTGTTTTGGATCTTTCTGGTTTAGGAATCAGAACCATATTTGTATCATAAAAAGGTAGGACTCCTTCTTCGGCAATTTCCCCAAAAAGTCTATATAGTATTGGAATTAACTGTTCTTTAAATGTTTGATAGAATTCACTTGTAAATCCGTCTGGTGGGGGAGATTTGTTCCTAGGAAGTTCTTTGAAGGCTTGTCCAATTTCTTTTTCTGAGTTGGGGTTATTTAAGTCCTCAAGTTCCTCTTTTTTCTAATCTGGGCAATTTTTATTTTTTAAAATAATCATCCATCACATTTACATTGTCCAGTTTATGGGCATGAAGTTGGGCAAAATAATTTGCAATGGTTTTAATTTCCTCTTCATTGGAGTTTAGTTCACCCTTTTTCATTTTCGATATGGGTAATTTGGTTATCTTCTCTCTTTTTCTTTAATAAAATTGACCAAAGGTTTATCAATTTTATTGTTTTTTTTTCACAAAACTAACATAATATTATTTACTAGTTTAACAGTTTCCTTAATTTCGCTTTTGTTAATCTCTCCTTTGGTATTCAGCATTTCTTTCTTTTTTTTTTTTTTTTGCATTTTTAGTTTAGTTTTAAATTTAATTATTTTTGTCCTGAAATCAATATGCATCATAAATTAACACATCTATATACGTGGTATAGAATTACATATGAAAAGGAATCTCTATTCCATAGCTCTTGCTTTAAAGAAAAAAAAAAACTACTAAATTCAACATATTAGTTTAAAAACTTGTTTGTGCTTCCTTCCAAACTTCCTTCAGTTCCTCATTAACTTTTGAAACTATGACAATGACTGTTTATGTTTCTTTTTTTTTATTTTGTAATGTTTAACAATCACTGCCATACAATTGCGATTTTATCCCTCCCCACCTACTCCCCACTACCCCGCTCCCTCCCCACGACTGCATACAATTCTGTATAGATTCTACATATACTTTCCTATTGAGTATATTTTCACTATAGTCATGCTATGTAGTCAGACTAAGATAAATGAAAGAAATCGTATAACAAATCAGAACATGATACACAAACATATACACATACACAAACATGATCTGTTACATTATGTGAGTGACTTCCATATTTCTCTCTCTGAGTGTGGCAAGCATTTTTCCTTGAGATCCTCCATTGGGATTTTTTTTTTTTGGTAAGAAGTTCTTGTGTTATTACAAAAATCTAAGTCTACCAGAAAAAACTCTCACACACTGTGGTTGTTGCTGTGCATAAAGTTCTCCTGGTTCTGCTCCTTTCACTCAGCATCAGGTCATATAAGTCCTTCCAGGCCTCTCTGAAGTCTTCTTGTTCATGATTTCTTATGGCACAATAGTACTCCATTACATTCATATACCATAATTTATTCAGCCATTCCACAATTGATGGACATCCCCTTGACTTCCAGTTTTTGGCAACTACATAGAGTGCTGCTATAAATATTTTTGTACATGTGGGACCCTTTCCCATTTTTATGATCTCTTGGGGATATAGTCCTAGTAGCGATATTGCTGGGTCAAAGGGTATGCACATTTTTGTAGCCCTTTGGGCATAGTTCCAAATTTCTCTCCAGAATGGTTGGATGCGCTGGCAGCTCCACCAACAATGAATTAGTGTTCCAACTTTCCCACATCCTCTCCAGCATTTATCATTTTCTTGTTCTGTCATGCTTCCAATCTTATAGGTGTGATGTGGTAAATCAGAGTTGTTTTGATTTGCATCTCTCTAACCAATAGTGATTTAGAGCATTTTTTCATATGATTATAGATAGCTTTAATTTCTTCCTCTGAAAATTGCCTGTTCATATCCTTTGACCATTTATCAATTGGGGAATGACTTGTATGATTATACATTTGGATCAGTTCTCTATATATTCTAGAAATGAGGATTTATCACCGAGCTTAGCTGTAAAAATTCTTTCCCAATTTACTACATCCCTCCGGATTTTGGTTGCATTGGGTTTGGTTGTGCAAAAACTTCTCAGTTTAATGTAATCAAAGTTATCCATTTTGCATTTCATAATGCATTCTATCTCTCCTTTAGTAAAGAATTCTTCCCTTCTCCATAGATCTGATAAATACACTATTCCTTGCTTCTCCAGTTTATTCATAGTATCAATCTTTATACCTAAATCATGTACCCATTTGGACTTTATTCTTGTGTACGGTGTCAGGTATGGGTCTATGCCTAATTTCCGCCACACTGTTATCCAGTTTTCCCAGCAATGTTTGTCAAACAATGAGTTCTTATCCCAGAAGCTGGGGTCCTTGGGTTTATCAAACAGAAGGTTGCTATATTCCTTGCCTACTGCATCTTCAGTGCCAAGTCTATTCCACTTGTCTACCTCTCTGTTTCTTAGCCAATACCACGTGGTTTTGATAATTGCTGCTTTATAGTACAGTTTGAGGTCTGGTAGCGCTAGGCCACCTTCCCAAGCATTTCTTTTCATTAGTCCCTTTGATATTCTGGACCTTTTGTATTTCCAAATAAATTTTGATATTATTTTGTCCAGCTCTAGAAAGTAATTGTCTGATAGTTTAATTGGTATGGCACTAAATAAGTATATTAATTTGGGTAGAACTGTCATTTTTATTATATTAGCACGGCCTACCCATGAGCAACAAATGTTTTTCCACATACTTAAATCTGACTTTATTTGTGCAAAAAGTGTCTTGTAATTGTGTTCATATAATCCCTGGGTTTGTTTTGGCAGGTAGACTCCTAAGTATTTTATACTGTCTACCCTAACTTTAAATGGGATTTCTCTTTCTATCTCTTGCTGTTGGACTTTGTTGCTAATATATAGGAATGCAGAAGATTTGTGTGGGTTTATTTTGTACCCTGCAACTTTGCCAAAGTTGTTTATTAATTCTAGTAGTTTTTTACTTGAATCTCTGGGATTCTCTAGGTAAATCATCATATCATCTGCAAAGAGTGATAACTTAGTTTCTTCTTTGGCTATTTTAATTCCTTGGATATGTTTATCTTGTCTAATTGCTACAGCTAACATTTCTAGTACCATATTAAATAATAGTGGTGATAATGGACAACCTTGTTTCACCCCTGATCTTATTGGGAATGCATCTAGCTTATCCCCATTGCATATAATGCTTGCTGAAGGTTTTAGATAGATACTGCTTATTATTTTATGAAAAGTTCCCTTTATTCCTACGTTCTCCAATGTTTTTAGTAGGAATGGATATTGTATTTTGTCAAAAGCTTTTTCTGCATCTATTGAGATAATCATGTGTTTTTTGTTAGCTTTGTTGTTGATGTGATCGATAATGCTAATAGTTTTCCTAATATTGAACCAGCCCTGTAGTCCTGGTATGAATCCTCCCTGATCATAATGTATTAATCTCGTGATAAGATGCTGTATTCGTTTTGCTAGAATCTTATTTAAAATTTTTTCATCTATATTCATTAGGGAAATTGGTCTATAATTTTCTTTCTCTGTTTTGTCTCCTCCTGGTTTGGGTATCAAAATCATATTTGTATCATAGAAAGAATTTGGGAGGACTCCTTCTTCCCCAATTTTCAAGAATAGTGTATGTAGTATTGGAATTCACTGTTCTTTAAATGTTTGATAGAATTCACTTGTGAATCCATCTGGCCCTGGAGATTTTTTCCTAGGGAGTTCATTGATGGCTTGTTCAATTTCTTTTTCTGAGATGGGGTTGTTTAAGTATTCAACTTCCTCTTCTGTTAATCTGGGCAATTTGTATTTTTTAAAATATTCATCCATCTCGTTTAGATTATCGAATTTGTGGGCATAAAGTTGGGAAAAGTAGTTTCTAATTATTGTTTTAATTTCCTCCTCATTGGAGGTGAGTTCACCCATTTCATTTTTAATATTAGTAATTTGGTTTTCTTCTTTCTTTTTTTAATCAGATTGACCAAAGGTTTATCAATTTTATTAGTTTTTTCATAAAACCAACTATTGGTTTTATTTATTAATTCAATAGTTTTCTTAATTTCAATTTTATTAATCTCTCCTTTGGTTTTCAGTATTTCTAATTTGGTATTTACTTGGGGATTTTCGATTTGTTCTTTTTCTAGCTTTTTCAACTGCAAGCCTAAGTCATTGATCTCCTCTTTCTCTATTTTATTTATGTAAGCATTCAGAGATATAAAACTTCCCCTAATAACTGCTTTTGCAGTGTCCCATAAGTTTTGGTATGTTGTCTCACTATTGTCATTCTCTCGAATGAAATTGTTGATTGTTTCTATGATTTCTTCTTTAACCCAACCCTTCTTTAGAATTAGATTATTTAGTTTCCAATTGATTTTTGGTTTCTCTTTCCATGGCCTTTTATTACATGTAATTTTTAATGCATTATGATCTGAAAAGGATGCAATGATTATCTCTACCTTTCTGCACTGGATTGTGAGATTTTTATGTCCTAGTACATGGTCGATTTTTGTAAATGTTCCATGTACCGCTGAGAAAAAAGTATATTCCTTTCTATTCCCATTTAATTTTCTCCAAAGATCTACCATATCTACCGTATCCAGAGTTTTATTTACCTCCTTAACCTCTTTCTTGTTTCTTTTGAGTTTGGATTTATTGAGTTCAGAGAGGGGGAGGTTGAGGTCCCCCACTAGTATAGTTTTGCTATCAATTTCTTCCTTCAACTCCCCCAACCTCTCCTCTAAGAATCTGAATGCTATACCACTTGGAGCATACATGTTTAGTAATGATATTGCTTCATTGTCTATGGTGCCTTTTAGCAGGATATAGTTTCCATCCTTATCCCTTTTGATTAGATCTATTTCTGCTTTCGCTTTGTCTGAGATTAGGATTGCTACTCCTGCCTTTCTTACATGAGCTGAAGCACAATATATTCTGCTCCATCCTTTGACCTTTATCCTATGTGTATCCCCCCGTTTCAAATGTGTTTCTTGTAAGCAGCATATTGTTGGATTATGGCTTTTAATCCATTCTGCTATCCGTCTCCGTTTTATGGGAGAGTTCATTCCATTCACATTCACAGTTATGATTACAATCTGTGTATTTCCCTCCAACCTCTTTCCCACCATTTGTGCTTTTAGCTCTCCCGTCTCCCTTCCCCTCCTCAATAGTATTCACTTTTCTCCCCCTCCTCCTGCAGCCTTCCCCTCCTTCTTTTGACCCCCCTCCCTTTTAGTCCCCTTTACTCTTATTGCTTCTTTCCTCCCTTTTAGCCACCCTCCCCTTTCTTCCCCCTTCCCCTCCTACTACCTATAGAGCTAGTTAGGCTTATCTACTTAAGATTATTGTTCCCTCCTTTGAATAAATCAGATGAGAGTACCTCTCAAACAATGCTCATCCCCCTCCCCTCCTTCCCTCTACTATAGTTTTGTACTTCTTCCTGTGATACAATTTGCCATTTTCTGCTTCCCCCTTTCCACACCTCCTATTACATTCCCTTCTCATACTTAAATCATATTTTTGACATGACATCATTTACTTTATGCCCGTTCCCTCTACATATATCCCTTTTATCATAATGGCTGCACAGTTCTCAAGATTAACAGGTATCATCTTCCCTTATAGGGAGGTAAACAGTTTGCCCTAATTGAGTAGCAAGTTTTTGTTTTTGTTTTTTCCCCTCTGTTTACCTTTTTATGATTCTCTCGAGACCTGCATTTGAAGATCAAATTGTCTTTTGAGTTCTGGTGTTTTGGTCAGGAAGCTCTGGAAATCCCTTATTTCGTTGAATGACTTTCTCCTTGCCTGAAATGTTATGCTGAACTTTGCTGGGTAGTTGATCCTTGGTTGAAGTCCCAACTCCTTTGCCTTACAGAATATTGGGTTCCAATTCTTTCGATCTTTTAATGTAGAAGCTGCAAGGTCCTGTGTGATCCTGGCTGTGTGTCCTTGATATTTGAATTCTTTCTTTCTGGCTGTTTGTAGTATTTTCTCCTTCACGTGATAGCTCTGGAATTTGGCAACTATATTTCTTGGGGTTTTGAGTTTGGGATCCCTTTCGGGAGGGGAACGGTGGATTCTTTCGATGACTATTTTGCCCTCTGAGTCTAGTACTTCTGGGCAGTTTTCCTTGATGATTTCCTGGAAGATATTGTCCAGACTCTTTTCTTCATCATGGGTTTCTGGCAGGCCAATAATTCTTAGATTTTCTCTCCTGGATCTATTTTCCAGGTTAGTTGTTTTTCCAATTAAATATTTTACATTTTCTTCTATCTTTTCATTCTTTAGATTTTGTTTGTCTGATTCTTGTTGCCTCATTGAGTCATTAGTTTCTACTTGCCCAATTCTAATCTTCATCATAGTGTTTTCTTCAGTTAGCTTTTCCATCTCCTTTTCCATCTGACCAATTTTTCCCTTTAAGGAGCTATTTTCTCCATTTAATTTTTGTACTTCTTTTTCCATTCGACCAATTTTCCGAGTTAGGTTTTGGGTTTCCTTTTCCATCTGATCAATTTTCCCAATTAGGTTTTGGGTTTCCTTTTCCATTTGATTAGCTCTTCCTTTTAGGGAATTATTCTCTCCAGTTAATTTTTGAACTTCCTTTTCCATTTCTTCAATTTTCTTTTTCAGGGTGATGTTCTCATCAGTGAATTCTTTTTTTATAGTTTTAAAATCATTGGCAAGTTTTTCTTTTATATCCTTCTTCAGACGTTCCAGGTAATCTAGTTGTGCTTGCGAGAAATTCATAGTCCCATCTGAGGTTTCAGATGGAAGTACAGTCTCAGCTCTAACCTCTTTGGTGTTTGTGTTTTGGTCCTTATCCCCATAGAAAGATTCTATGGTTTTTTCACTTTTCGTCTGCTTTTTCCGATTCATGATGTTGGCTGAGTGTTGTAGCTTTTGGTTCTTTCAGTCAGAAGGTACAGATCTTTAAGTTGAGCTGATGTGTGTCTAGGCTAAAAGCAGGCTTTTGTTTTTTGTTTCCCCGATCAACCCTGGGATTAGCATGTTAGGTGTGTGGGAGGTGTGGTCTGGTCTCAGGATATCTCCTCAGCTGACTTGAGGCAAAGGCAAGGTCAGGGGATGGTGATCCCAGCTTCCCTATTGTCTTCCCTTTTCCCCTGGAGGGCTGGGGCAAGCCTAGAAGCTAAAGCGTGTTCCCGCCCCTCCCATGGCTCGTTCCCCGGCTCCAAGGCCTGCCTGGGTCTCAGTGCGAATTTTCTCAGCCCTCTGTCGTCTGTCCCTCCAGCCGTCTCTGCCACCGTAGGAAGAATCCCCCTTTGCCACTTTTCCAGCCTCTGGTGTAATGAGACCACCCGCCCCCTTCTGCTGTTCCCGCTGATCCAGTATTAATCTGGGGAAGAATTTTATGGTTCCCTCACGGTCATCAGGGGTGAGGAGAGAGCACTTACTGATCATTCTGCCATCCCAGTTCCTGGAAGTTCAAGTAGTGACCCACCAAAGTCCGTCTTCAGGCTGAAGATTTCAAGGGCTGCTGCGCTGATGTCTGGCACTCAGCGGCTCTCACCGGCTCAGCCTGGCTTATCTCCTGCTCCGCTGGTTTTGCCCGCCACTCTCGGGCTCCTCTGGTCCCCTCTGCCCTGCCGTGCTGCGCTGTGCTCCGGAGTCTTACCCCCGCGGAACAGATCCCTCCCGTGGACCCTCCGGTCCAGCCTGGGATTCCGAATCCGTCAAAGTCCGTCACCCACTGGATTCTACACCTCCAAAGTCTGGTCAGACTCTCCCTCCAGAGATATCCAGAGGAGTTTTTCCAGGAGCTTAGTTGAGTCGTTGCTTTCACTCCGCCATCTTGGCTCCCGACTTGATTTTCAGCGTTTCTAACATGGTATTTACTTGGGGATTTTCAATTTGTTCTTTTTCTAGATTTTTTAGTTGCATACTCAATTCATCAATCTCCTCTTTCTCTATTTTATTAATGTAGTTCATTCACAGATATAAATCTTCCCCTAAGAACTACTTTGGTAGTGTCCCATAAGATTTGGCAGGTTATCTCATTGTCATTCTCTTGAATGAAGTTGTTGCTTGTTTCTATGATTTGTTGTTTACCCCACTCATTCTTCATGATTACAATGTTTAGTTTCCAATTAGTTTTGGGTTTATATTTCCATGACCTTTGATTACATGCAAGTTTTGTTGCATTATGATTTGAGAAGGATGCATTGATTATCTCTGTCTTTCTGCACGGGAGGGTGCGGTTTTTATGGCTTAGTACATGGTCCATGTTTTTTACGTGTCATGTACAACTCAGAAAAAAAAGTTATATTCTTTTCTATACCCATTCAGTTTTCTCCAGAGATTTCTCATATCCAATTTCTCCAGATTTTTATTCACCACCTTAATTTCTATTTTGTTTATTTTGTGGTTAGATGTATCAAGTTCAGGGAGGGGGATAGGGAGGTACCCCGCTAATATAATTTTACTATCTATTTCTTCCTGTAACCCCCTTAACGTCTCCTCTAAGAATCTAGTTGCTATTAAAATTGGAACATATATTTTTAGTAATGAAATTGTGTCGTTGTCAATCATGCCTTTTATCAGGGTATAGTTTCCTTCCTTATCCCTTTTTATTAGATCTATTTCTGCTTCTTCTTTGTCTGAGATTAAGATTGCACCACTTGAATTTTTTTACTTCAGCTATAGCACAAAATATTCTGCTCCAACAATTACCTTCATCCTGTGTCTATGCCCCCTTTTCAAATGAGTTTCTTGTGAACAACATCTTGTTGGATGATGGTTTTTAATCCATTCTGCTATCCGTCTCCCTTTATAGAAGAGTTCATTCCATTCCCAGTTGTGATTACTATCTATGTCTTTCTGTCCCTCCCCTTTGCTTTGTTTATGCTTTTAGTTCTCCCTTCTCCTTTCCCCTCCACAATAGAGTTTTAATTTTTGACCACTACTTCTCTCAGTTTTTCCTCCCTTCTTTCAGCCCCCCTCCCTTTTAACCCCCTTTTCCCTTATTACTTCTTCCCTCCCTTTTAGCCTCCCCTTCATTTTCTTTTCCCCTTTCCCTCCTACTCCCTACCGAAATTTTTGTATTTCCCTACTGAACTGAGTTTGTTGCTCCTTCCTTGAATCCAGTCAGATGAGAGTATCTTCCAAACAATGCTCAGCTCCTTCCCCTCTTTCCCTCTACTGTAATAAATTTTTGTGCCTTTTCCTGTGATGTAACTTATTTTTTTTACTCTTCCTTTTCACATCTCCCATTACAATCTCTTCATGCCCTTCATTCACATTTGTTATCATCACATCATTTAATTTATAACCACTCCCACTATCTATGCCAATCCCTTTTATATATCATAATAAATATACGCTTCTCAATATTAACAACTATCATCTTCCTTTATGAGGATGTATACAGTTTGCCCTTATTCAGTAACAAGTTTTTTTCTTCCCCTGTTTACCTTTTTATGCCTGTCTTGAGACTTGAATTTGAAGTTTGACTTTTCTATTGAATTCTGGCCTTTTCATCAGGAAGGTCTGGAAATCCCTTATTTCGATGAATGTCCATCTGCTTGTCCGAAATTTTATGCTTAACTTTTCTAGGTACGCAATCCTTGATTGTAGTTTCAGCTCCTTTACCTTATGGAATATTGTATTCCAATGCCTTCCATCTTTTAATGCAGAAGTTGCAAGGTCCTGTGTGATTCTGCCTGTTGCTCCTCTGTATTTGAATTATTTCTTTCTGGCTGCCTGCAGTATTTTCTTCTTCACTTGATAGTTCCGGAATTTGGCAACAATATTCCTTGGTGTTTTTAGTTTGGGGTTCCTTTCATGAGGTGAATGGTGGATTCTTTTGATGACTATTTTACCCTCTGTGTCTAGGACTTCTGGGAAGTTTTCCTTGATGATTTCTTGGAAGATATTGTCCAGGCTCTTTTTTCCATTATGACTTTCTTGTTGATTTTCTCTCCTGAATGTATTTTTCACTTTAGTTGTTTTTCCACTCAGATGTTTTGCATTTTCTTCTATCTTTTCATTCTTTAGATTCTGTTTGACTGATTCTTGATATCTCTTACATTCATTAGCTTCTACTTGCCTGATTGCTTTTATTTTTGTCAAATTGTTTTCTTCAGTTAACTTTTGTGTCGTCTTTTCTCTTTGTCCAATTGTTCCTTTTAAGGAAATATTTTCTCCGGTTAGTTTTGTACTTCCTTTTTCTTTTGTCCAATTGTCCGTTTAAATTCTTCTGTGATTTTTTTCATATTTTAAAAGTCATTCATCAGTTTTTTCTTCTATTTCTCTAATTTGGCTTTTGAAATACTTCCTGAGCTCTTCCAAGTTGGATCTCTGTACTTCAGACAAGTTCATCTTCCCTTCTGAAGTTTCAGATGGAAGTACAATCTCAATGCTGACCTCTTTGTTATTTGTGTTTTGATCCTTGTCTTCCTAGAAAGATTCTATGCTCTTTTCTATTCTGCTTTGCTTCTTATTCATGATATTCAACCCTTTCCTGCCTTTTAAAGTTGATCTCTGCA
This sequence comes from Notamacropus eugenii, assembly GCF_028372415.1. Lineage (NCBI taxonomy): Eukaryota > Metazoa > Chordata > Mammalia > Diprotodontia > Macropodidae > Notamacropus > Notamacropus eugenii. The sequence continues at coordinate 357,792,361 of NC_092874.1, read as the reverse complement.
TCTGGCACAAATGGGACTCTGTCCCACAGTTCTTGTGCCTAAAACTTGAGGCTTTGTGTGCTGTGACCTCTGGTTCTTTCAATTGGGTCCTAAAATGCTGAAGCTTGCCTGGTGCTGAGCTGGCTGGTGTTGGTATGCAGAGGCCAGGTGAGGTCTTTTTGGGTCTACCCATAGTTACCCTGGAGCTACCTGGTTAAGGGTGGTTGAGGGGCAGTCTCCTCAGGAGGAGCAGGAAGAGTCTCCTCAGGAGGAGACCACACGAGGTCTCCCTGGGGTTTCCCTGGGGTGCTTAGGATGCCTGGGGTCCTGATTTTGGCAGTTGCTGAATTCTCCCCCTTAGGCCTCAGGATCCTCTCCTGGTTTCCTAAGGTGGGGCTGTCTGGGAGAGCTCTGGTCCTGCACTGGTCCCATTCAGCCACAGCAAGAGTAACCCTCCTTAGAGATCTTCCTAGTTTCATAGGCTAAGAGAATTTTTACCCCTTCTACTGCTCCCACTCTTCCAGTGTTTTCCCAGGGAGATATCGTCCGGGCTTGTCAAGGTAAACAAGGGAAAGAGGATAGCAATTACCTATCACTCGGCCATCTTTGCTCCCAGAACAAAAAAATCATTCTTAATGAAAAATGTTACTAATGTAATAGTCAAATTCCAGAGCTTCCAGCTTAAGGGTTGAAAAAGAATTGCAAGGAGGGAGAAAAAAAATTCTAATATCATGGAGTCCCAGTTAGAATTACATAAGATCTAGCCACTTTATATGAATGAAGCTCTGGAAATATGATAATTTAGAAGTCAAAGCCTCTAGGATTATACTCAAAAGTAACTTAGCAAAACTGAGTTTAGCTCTTTAGGAGAAAAAGCAGATATTTAATGAAATAAGAGTACTTTTAATCACTGCTGATGGAAAGAATAAAGATGAATAGAAATTTGGCAATCACACAGAAGATTTACTAAAAGAATAAAAACATAAGCATGAAAGAGAAATTATAAGAGAGTTAATAAAGGAAAATTGTTTGTATTCATATATGGGAAGATGATGCATGTAAATCCTAAGAACTTAATCAGTATTATGGCAACTAAAAGAAATCTCCATGGGTATGATTCAACTTTGCTGAGATGATCTGCCAAAAAAAAAAAAAACGAGAGAAAGAAAGAAAGAAAGAAAATGAAGAATCGAGAAAAAAAGATCCACTGAAAGAGGAAGAATGAGGAAACTTGCTGCATACAAAAGAGACATTCAAGGAAGAATTTTCAATGGAAAGGGAAAAGAAAGAGGTGGCAGACAGTGCTTGAACCTCACTCTTATTCAAATTCATACAAGGAGGGAAATATGTAAACAAATTCAATTGCTTATAGAAATCTATGTGGCTGAACAGAGAAATAGGAGGTAAAAGAGATAAGAAGAAAAGAAGGGTGATAAATGGGAGGGCAGATTAAGGAAAACAGGGGTGACTAGGGAAGCATAATTCTGAGGAGGAGCAGGATAAAAAGATGAAGGGGGTAAAACACAGAATAAAAGAGGATGGAGGGAAATAAACTGTTAGTAATCATAACTGTGAATTGAATAGGATGAACTCAACCATAAAACAGAGTAGAAACCAATATCCAATAATATTCTGTTTACAAGAGACACTCTATAAGCTGAGAGAGAGAGAGAGAGAGAGAGAGAGAGAGAGAGAGAGAGAGAGAGAGAGAGAGAGAGAGAGAGAGAGAGAGAGAATTGAAGTAAGGGGCTAGAGCAAAAACTGATATGCTTTAGCTGAAGTTGAAAACAGGCAAGGGTTGCAATCATGATCTCAGAGAAAGGAAAAGTAATAAAAATAATTCTATTTAAAAGATAATCAGGGACTGCATTTTGCTATAAAATGTACCTTTGACAATGAAGTAATATTATTTTTGAGAAAATTTCTATTACAAAAATTTCATTAATGAAATATATAGGTAACTGATTCAAATGATCAAAAAGAAAGTCATTCTCCAATTGATAAATGGTCAGTATGTGAATTAGAAGTTTTCAGAAAAGAAATCAAATGTATCTATACTCATTTGAAAAATGTTCTAAATTACTATTGAATAGAGAAATGTAATTTAAAGCAATTCTGAGGTACCAACTCAAAAGTATCAGAAATCATATGCTGTGGAGGTTGTGGGAAAATAGGAGTACTAGTAAACTGTTGGTGGAGTTGTGAACTGGTATAACTACCCTAGAGAACAATTAGGAATTTTGGTCAAAGACATATATAACTGTGAGTACATGTTGACTCAATAATATCACTACTTAGTCTGTATCCCAAGGAAATCAAAGAAATAGGAAAGAAGACTTATAGTTACAACATTTTTATGAGCTTTCTCTGTCATGGCAAAAAATGGAATTTCTCCTTCCTGCCCTAAAACTTGAACATGCTACAACTCTGAACATTATGGTGTTTTAGTCTTTCTTCTTCCCTCATTTCTCAACTTTTTTTTTTCAAATATTTGCTCTACTTTTCCCAAGTGGTGCAAATAATAAGTTAATTTAACAAACTAAATCCTATTGTTTTGCTAGTAACAAAAAGTTAAGGCAGCAAATACTAAGACATCACTCTTCCCTCTGTCTCCCTAGTATTGGTAGGGCAAATATACTTTACACGTAATCTTCTGGAAATTATTGGATGTGTCTACTTTCAAAAAAAAATGGACTCAAATGATGGTCCTAATAATGGGAACTCAAGACTAGATTAAAAGAAAATGACATCTCATATAAGACTAGTGGGGATTTAAAACACCCTTATTTTTTGCATTTTCTTATGGCTAAATCATTTTTTAAATAGCTCAACCAGAATTTCAGAAACATCGTATAAAACATGGGTAAGCAATTCTGTAATTGAAGTGATGCTTCAGTAATAGTATTTGATGATTAAAAGAATATTATTTAAACTAACAAAGCTTGGGAAACTATTTTCAAAGGAATTTTTTTTTTAAAAAGAAAGCTTTCAACCAAAATACTTTTATTTTAAAATAACAAAATGTCACAGGTTCAAGAAGGATTGATCATGGGATTTCCCAGATCAATATGATGTACGTGCAGGTCAGTGAACCGTTATTTGAAATCTTTGATATACATGACACTTCCTGCAGGGTATGAACATGTCTAATCTCATCTTTTTAAGAGGAATAAAAACAATTCCCAAGTAAGTCTAAACTCCTGGTGCATACCCCCAAGTTGGTTGGCTTATGCTCTTAGAATGCTAGACTCTTAGAAGAGAAAATAGACATTAGCGATAGCCCATAAATGTGAAATGATAGATCTACTCAGTTCTTTTTATCTTCTTTCCTTGTATAAGTGTGGGGTAGAACAGTTCTCTCAACCAGCTTAACCCACCTCATGTAAGCTAAGTAAAAAGATGACTCCTTACACTCAATTATAGACCTTGCAGCAAGTACTCAAAGAAACTTAGAAATAGAATGGTATTATATAGGAAGAAGGATTTAGATAAGCCAAGGAAACTTGACCATGCCCCTGGGGTCATCTAAAAACCATCCAGATTTGATGTAAATATAGTTTTCTAATAAAACTTAGAGCAGGAATTGTTTATTAGCAAGCAGTAAAGAAAAAAAATCTTGGCCTTCTTATGCAGAGAGAATTCAATTTTTTTTTAACAGTGTGAAAACCTAAAACAAATTGAAAGTATTCAGAGATAGTCGTGATTTAAAAATTTTAGGGATATATGAATTTAAAAGAATTGATTTGGATTGGATATTTCATTAGGAAAATTAAACCAAGAGGACGATCTCATGGGAAAATTAAAAATCATCATCTCCCCATCCTCTGAATCACTTACCTTCTCCTGCTTTTGCTTTTCATTCTCCTCCTTTTTCTTTAAATAAAATAACATACATAAATATACACACATATATCTAATATCCATAAATATCCATATATATGTATGCATATGTGTACTTTTGACTGAACTAATTTTACAATGATCTCTGCTTACCTGGGGAAAGAAATCTTACGAATAAATTATGAAAGATAATTCTTTTTCGTGATAGTTTCAATTCCTGTACACAGGGAGAAATTTTGCATCCTGATAATCTTAAAGAGATTACTAACAATGTTCTCGCAGTATCTTTTAAAAAGGAATCCTTGAAATGGATGCAAAATATTTGTTACTATTCTTTTATTATCCCTAATAACTTCCTGATTAATGTCTTTATCAGTGCATCAAAGGATTAACTTTTCTGTAGAATAGAATTGATATTGTTTTAATAGACTGAAACATGCTACTTTCATTGTCTTTCTTTCATTCTTTATCTTTTACTCAAGTCTTCTTGTGCAAAATAACAAATAGGGAAATGTTTTATGTTATTGAACATGGATAGCCTATATCTGATAGCTAACTGTCTTTATCTATGCCTAGTTTCTGCCATACTATTTTTCAATTTTACCAGCAGTTTTTGTCAAGTAGTGATTTTTTATACCAGTACATGGAGTCTTTGAGTTTCCCAAATGATAGATTACTATAGTCATTGAACATTGTCTTCTGTACCTAACCTATTCCACTGATTCTTCACTATTTCTTAGTCAGTACCAAGTAGCTTTGGTAATTGCTGCTTTATAATACAATTAAGGGTCTAGTATGGCTAGACCACCTTTCTAGCATTTCTTTTCATTAATTTCCTTGATATAATGGACTTTTTATTCTTCCAGATGAATCTCATTTTTTTTGTAGATCTACAAAATAATTTTCGTAGTTTGACTGGTGTAGGATTGAATAAGCAAATTAGTTCAGGAAGAATGTTCATTTTTATTATATCAGCTCAGCCCACCCATTAGTAGCTGATTTTTTCCAATTATACAGGTCTGACTTCATTTGAGTGAAAAGCATTTTGTAGTGTTATTAGTATAGGCCGTTGATTTGTTTTGGCAGGTAGATTCTCAAATATTTTATGATGTCTACCACAATTTCGAACAGAATTTCTCTTTCTGTCTCTTGTTACTGGGTTTTGTTAGTAATGCAGAGAAGTGCTGATGACATGTGTTTATTTCATATTTTTATACATATGTATAACTCATACATTTACATTTGAGTTGTATATAATTAAATTATATAATCAATATAATATATTATAATAATTATTATTTCTATGTATTTATATAGTTTATATTTCACTAAAGTTATTATTTTGAATAGTTTTTACTTGATTCTCTAGGAATCTCAAAGTATATCATCATATTATTTGCAAAGAGTGACAGCTTGCTTGTTCTTTACCTGTTTTAACTCCTTCAATTTCTTTTTTTCCTTCTCTTATTGCTAAAGCTAACATTTCTAGTATTATATTGGATAATAGTAGTGATAACGGATATCCTTATTTCACCCTTGATTTTTTGCAAATGTTTCTAATTTATCCCTTTTGCATATAATTCTTGCTGATGGTATTAAGTAGATGCTAATTATCCTTTTAAGGAAGGCTCTTTTTACTCCTATGTGACCTAGTGTTTTTTAATAGGAATGGGTGTTATATTTTCTCAAAAGCGTTTTCTGCAACTATTGAGATAATCAAAAGCTTCTGTTAGTTTGTTTTTGAAATGATCAATTAGGCTGATGGTTTTCCTAATATTGAACCAGCCCTACCTTATTAGTATAAATCTTACCTGGTCATAATATATTCTTCTTGTGACAAGTTGCTGTAATCTTTTTGCTAGTATCATTTTTTTATTACAATTTTTGCTTCTATATTCCTTATGGAAATTGGCCAATAATTTCCTATCTCTGTTTTGGCTCTTCCCAGTGTAAGTATCAGAACCATATTTGCATCATAAAAAGAATTTGGTATTACTCCATCTTCTCCATTTTTGTAAATTAGTCTACATAGTATTGAAGTGAACTCTTTTTTAAATGTTTGACAGAATTCAATTTTAAATACATTTGATGCTGGAGCCTTTTTTTTTGCTAAGGAGTTGATTGATGCCTTCTTCAATTTCATTTCCTGAAATAGGGTTATTTAAATATTTTATTTCCTCTTCTCTTATCCTGGGCAATTTATATTTTGTAAATATTCATCTATTTTGCTAAGGTTATCAAATCTATTAGCATAAAGCTGGGCAAAATAGCTCCTAAATCCTGTTTTAATTTCCTCTTCACTGGTGTCAAATTCACACTTTTCACTTTTGGTGCCGGTAATTTGTTTTTCTTCTCTAAAAAAAATAAGCCAAAGGTTTACCTATTTTTTTCCCCATAAAACCAGCTCTTAATTTTATTTATTAGTTCTATAGTTTTCTTCATTTTAATTTTAGTATGCTCTTTTTTGTTATTCAGAATTTCTAATTTGGTATTTAATTGGAATTTTTAAATTTGTTCTTTTCTTGCTTTTTTTTAGTTGTGCTCCCAATTCATTGATCTCCCTTTTTTTAATTTTATTTATGTAAGCATTTAGAGGTATAAAACTTTCCCTAAAAACTGGTTTTCCTGCATCTCATAAGTTTCAGTATATTATCTCATTACTGTCATTCTCTTAGATGAAGTTTTTGATGGTTTCTATTATTTGTTATTTGACCCTCCCATTCTGTAGGATTAGATTATTTAGTTTCCAATTAACTTTTGGTTTATCATTTCATTGCCCTTTCTTGCATGTAATTTTATTGCATCATGATCTGAAAAAGAATGTATTTAACATTTCTACCTTTCTTCATTGGGTTGTTAGCTTTTTATGCCCTAGTACATGACCAATATTTAGGTAGGTGTCATGTACTGTTGCCCCTGCTGCTGATTCAATCACCCCAACTCCTGTTCCTGGTTCATTGGGATTGAAGGTGAACTGGTATAACCTACATTGAACTGTGCTTCTCTCTTGTCCAGCTCCAACAGATCCCTCTCACTAACTTTTTAAGTTGTCTCTGGCATCTCTGGACTGAAAAGTCAGGAAACCATCAATACTGCCAGTGATTAATTTCCTAGAGTGCTCCTCTAGCTTGGTTGGGTATGGTTCTGCTCTGCTGGGGCCCAATCTAGATGGCCTTCCTCTCTTAGCTTGGTGCAATACATCCTGTCAACTTTCCAGATTGTCTTGGCCTGGAAATCTGGTAAACTCTGAATCTTTGTAAGTTCTGCCCCTCCAAAACTCATTCAGAGTCACTTTTTAATGGTATTTGAAGAGGTTTAGAGGAGAGCTCATGCAAGTCCCTTCTTTCACTTTGCCATATTCGATCTGCCCCCAAGAGTCCATTTTTTTAATGATGAACATATGGTGCTGATACCTTTACTGGGAAGAGTCAAGACAGAGAAAGAAAGTTGTAGGACAAGTTTCATGATGCATATAGATACAAAAGTTTTAAATAAAATATTAGCAAATACCAAACTGTTATGGTTTAAACTCTAGGACACCAAAACCTGTTGGAGTTTCATGATATCTTGTGGTAGAACAATTTCAAACAATTCAAAGTCCGATCCCCTCTAATCCAAGTGTAGGCATTTATTGAGACTGACATCTCTCATGAAGGGAGCTAAGTTCCAAGAGGAACCAGCAACTTCAGCACGAGAAAGGTAGATTTTTATAGGCTAAACATGCAATTACATAACAGAAACTATGAATATTGAAAAGGCAGGAGGAGGTTGTAAAAGAATTAGGTAATAGGGAAAGAGTCCTTGCCTTAGTGAAATTGTGCATGTGATTACCCACAATGCGTACAGAAAAAAAAATTGAGGGGGAACATGTATATGATAATGAAATTATTAAAAGCATCCCTATGTCATAAGTTCAGTCTCAGTCAGTTTTTTACTATCTCTGTGCATGTGCCTACTTAGGAAAAGTTCCATCTATTGCTTTGTGGTCCCCATCCTGCTTGGGCATCCTGGTGGTGATGCTCTCTGAGTGACTGACTATTGTGGTCCTGCCTGGGACTAGATGGGTGTGGTTGTGGTTGAATGCATGAACAAAGCTGATGTTTCTGTGGGAAATATGAGGAATGGGTCAGTGCTTAGGTAGAGGCAATGACAAGAATCCTATCACATGGACACACCCACTGCTCAGAGACAAATATGAGTTCATGGAAACACCTATTTTTCTACTGAACAGTGAAGCATATATTAAGAAGTTAGGATAGTGAGGATGTGGGTATGGGGGGATGTGCCTAGACAGGTGTGGTTAGCCTGATGTTCAGTAGGGCATATAAAGAAGTTAGAATACTGGGGTTGGGGGTAGCTTTATCAGAATTCCATCAATACCAATGCTATCCTAATAAAACTGCCAAAACTTATTTTATAGAGCTACAAAATATAGTGACAAAATTCATCTGGAAAAACAGAAGGTCCAGAATATCAATGAAATTAATGAAAAGAAATGCTAGGGAAGGTGGCTTAGCCATATCAGATCTTTAATTGTATTATAAAGCAGCAATTATCAAAACTACTTGGTATTGGCTAAGAAATAGAGTGGTGGATCAGTGGATTATGTTAGTTACAGAGGAAAAAAATAGTCAATTACTGTAGTAATCTAATGTTAGATAAATCCAAAGACTTGTGCTTCTGGGATAAGAACTCACCATTTAACAAAAACTACTGGGAAAACTGAAAAATACTATGCAGAATCTAGGCATAGAACAACATCTTACATTCTACACCGAGAGAAATTCAAAATGGGTGGATGATTTAGATATGAAAGCTGATAGTATATACAAAGTCGGAAAGCATGGAAGAGGTTACTGTTAGATTTAAGGAGAAGGGAAGAATTTCTGACCAAGCAAGAGATAGAGAACAATATGACACACAAAATTAATTATTTTGATTCAATTAAATTGAAAAGTTTTTGCACAAACAAAGCTAATGCAACCAAGATTAGAAGGGAAGCAGAAAGGCAGGAAAATTTTTACAGCCAGTATTTCTGATAAAGAACTCATTTCTAAAATGCGTAGAGAACTGAGTGAAATTTATAAGAATAAGTGGTATTCCCCAGTTGATAAATGGTCCTAGAATATGAACAGGCAGTTTAGGAAAGAAGAAATTAAAACCATCTATAGTTATATGACAAATGCTCTAAATCACTATTGATTAGAGAGATGCAAATCAAAACAACTCTGAGGTATCACATCACACCTATCAAATTGACTAATATGAAAAAACAGGAAGATGATAAATGTTGGAGAGATATGGGAAAATTTTGCACACCCACATTCTCACTTAACGAATCAAATGCGTTTGGGTAACCCAGGGAATTGTTTAAAATCAGTAAAGCTTTAAATATATTGTTGTCATTGCAATAATTTATTTTAATTTTCACATTTAATTTCATTTTATTTTTCTCACTTACATGTCAAGTTGTTTTTTTTATTTGAGCTTTGTTTTCTTTTCCCTCCCTTTCTTTGAAATAAAATTATTTTTAGTATGGCTATTTTCTGACAATGATGTGTCTTATACTTTTTTAATTTTTCTTTTGTATTTTATTTTCCTCTAACTAAATGTTAATTTTTAACATATAGGTTTTTTTTAAGTTGAATTTCAAATTCTATTCCTATTTTCCCCCTCCCTGAGACAGAAAGCAATCAGACATAAGTTATACACGAGTAAAAAATTTGACACAGATTTTATAGGTGCAGTGAGGTAAAACATTTCCATATTAGCCATGTTGTAAAAGAGAATGCTGAACTCTCAATCAAGAATTATAAAGGGAAAAACGTATGCTTCAATCTTCATTCAGACTCCATCAATTATTTCTGTGAAAAAAAATAGCCTTTTTTATCATAAGTTCTAGAGAATTGTCTTAAATTATTGAGTTGCTCAATATAACTTAGTCATTTATATTTGACGAACATACAGTATCCTATTGTTGTTTATTCAGTCGACCACATGCAGCTCTTCATTGCTCCTTTTGGTTTTTTATTTAACAAAGGTTCTAAAATGTTTTGCCATTTTCTTCTCCAGCTCATTTTACATAAATGAAAATTAAAGCAAACAGGGCTAAGTGTCTTACCAAGTGTCACACTGCTAGTAATGTCTGAGAACAGATTTGAACTCAGGTGCTCCCAGTTCAGGATAGGTACTCTATCCACTGCACCACCTAGCTATCCCCTAACACAGTATTTCTGTAGCTGTTTACAGTATTTTCCTGGTTCAGGTCACTATACTTCCCATCAGTTCATCTAAGTCTCTGCAGTGTTTTCTGAAACCATCTTATTAGTCATTTCATACATCAAAACAGTATTCAATCTTTCACCACAGTTTGTGCAACCATTTTCCAATTGGTGAATGTCTCCTTAATTTCCAGTTACTTATTGCCACAGAAAAAAGCAGCTATAAATATTTTTGTGTATATAGGTCTTTTCCTTTTGTCTCTTTAAAGTACAGATCTAGTAGTGGTGTTGTTCAGTCAAAGGGCATTCTAAGTTTATAATCTTTTGGAAATAGTTTTGAATTGTTCTCTACAATTTTTGGATCAGATCACAACAGTGCATTAAGGTCGCTATTTTTCCACATCCTCTCCAATATTGGTCATTTTTTTCTTTTCATTCATATTAACCAATTTGATAGGTGTGTTGTGGTGTCTCAGAGTTGTTGCTTATGATTTCTCTTTCCTGTTTACCTTTTTTATACTTCTCTTTTGTCTTGTATTAGAATGTCAAATTTTCTATTCAACGCTGGATTTTTCATCAAGAATGCTTTAAGGTGGTTGGAGTCAAGATGGTGGAGCAATAGTAAGTACTTCCTAGAGACTGCCCCCAAGCCCAGAGAAATATCTGTAAAAATGGCTCTAAACAAATTCTCGATCTGCAGAACTCACAGAATCATGGAGTGAAGCAAATCTCCAGCCTAAGATACTCCAGAAGGTCACCAGGAAGTGTCTATCATGCCACACTGGGGACAGGGCACAGTCCCGCCTGCACCAGGCCAGCACAGACAGGACATGAGTAGGCCTTCAGGGGACTGAATCCCTCACACCTGTAGTGGTTCCCAGAATTTATTGCCCCAAAACGCTAAGGATAAATTGGAAGGTCAGTGGAAAATGTCTGTGGAACCAGTGTGGAAGAGTGTAGTGGTCCAGCCACAGACCCAGGGCTGCAGAGGGGAGAGGGGGTGCAGGAACACGCAGAAGCCACAGGAGCAGCAGGGGCAGAGACAACGACTGTTTCTGGAGCTCTAGGCCCACAGATTGTGGGGAGTCCAGCAGTGGACAGTACACCCCCTGGCTCCATGGGAAGCAGAAATCTACATCGACAAAGGGCTCATAAGTAGAGTAAATGCCTGGGTAAATGAGCAAAAAACAGAAAAAACGAGTCAGACTATAGAATTTTATTTTGGTCACAAGGAAGATCAAAGGACGCAAACAGAAGAAAACAAAATCAAAGCTCCTCCATGAAAAGCCTGCAAGAAAAAATACGAATTGGTGTGAGGCCAAGGAAGAGATCCAAAAGGATTTTGAAAATTAAGTAAGAGAAGCAGAGCAAAAACTGGGAAGAGAAATGAGAGTGGTGCAAGAAAATTATGAAAAACGTGTCAATTACTTGCCAAAGAAGACTCAAAAACACGCTGAAGAAAATAACACTGTAAAAAATAGACTAACCCAAACAACAAAAGAGATCCAAAATGTCAAAGAGGATAAAAATCCCCTAAAAAGTAGAATTGGCCAGATGGGAAAGGAGGTCCAAATACTCACTGAAGAAAATAATTCCTTAATGATTAGAATGGATCAGATGTAAGTTGCTGTATGAAAAATCAAGAAATTCTAAAACTAAACCAAAGGACTGAAAAAATTGCAGACAATGTGAAATATCTCATTCAAAAAACAACCTACATGGAAAATAAATTGAGGAGAAATAGTTTAAAAATTATGGGGCTCACTGAAAGTCACGATCAAATAAAGAGCCTGCACATCATCTTTCAAGAAATTATCACGGGGGGAGGAGCCAAGATGGGAGAGTAGAAACACACATATGCTAGCTCCAAACCCACAGCCCATAAATTACCTGTAAAGAAGAACTCCCAACAAATTCTGGAGCAGCAGAAGCCACAGAACAATGGAGTGGAGGAGATTACTGTTCCAGAGAGACCTGAAAAACTGACCTGAAAGGTTCGTCGCACACCGGACCCAGAGCAGAGCCCAGCCCTGCCTTGGCAGCACAGCACCAAGGCAAGCAGATTTGAGCAGGTTTCAGGGACAGAATCTCCAGTGGCTGCGCAGGTCCCTCCACCCACAGGTGACAAAGGTCAGTGACACAGTCTTTTTGGGTGGCCAACAGGGGAGTGGGGTGTCCCCACAATTCAGGCCTTCTCGGGAGGCAGCAGTGGAGGCGGCAGCAGACAGGGGCTCCCAAAGCAGGCAGGAGCTGGGATCCATTGTTGAAGGTCCCTGCATAAACCCCCTGAGGGAACTGAGCCCTGAGGGGCAGCCCGGCCCCCACCCAAGCACCTGAACTTAATCTGATACTGAATAGCAGCCCCTCCCCCGCTGAAAGCCCTGAGGCTGGGAAGCAGCATTTGAATCTCAGACCCCAAGTGATGGCTGGGTGGATCTGGAGGCAAGGTGGTTGTGAAGAGGATGCTCACAAGTGAAGTCATTGGCTGGGAAAATGCCCAGAAAAGGGAAAAAAAAAATAAGACCATAGAAGGTTACTTTCTTGGTGAACAGATATCTCCTTCCTTCCTTTTTGATGAGGAGGAACAATGCTTACCATTAGGGAAAGACATATAAATCAAGGTTTCTGTATCCCAAACAGGGAAAATTAATATTCAGTGGGCTCAGGCCATGGAAGACCTCAAAAAGAATTTTGAAAATCAAGTTAGAGAGGTGGAGGAAAATCTGGGAAGAGAAATGAGAGAGATGAAAGAAAAGCATGAAAAGCAGGTCAACAGCTTGCTAAAGAAGACCCACCAAAATGCTGAAGATAATAACACCTTGAAAAATAGGCTAACTCAATTCGCAAAAGAGGTTCAAAAAGCCAAGGAGGAGAAGAATGTTTTCAAAAGCAGAATTAGCCAAATGAAAAAGCAGGTTCAAAAGCTCACTGAAGAAAATAGTTCTTTCAAAATTAGAATGGAGCAGATGGAGGCTCATGACTTTATGAGAAACCAAGAAATCACAAAACAAAACCAAAAGAATGAAACAATGAAAGATAATGTGAAATATCTCATTGGAAAAACAACTGACCTGGAAAATAGATCCAGGAGAGACAATTTAAAAATTACGGGACTACCTGAAAGCCATGATCAAAAAAAAGAGCTTATACATCATCTTTCATGAAATTATCAAGGAAAACTGCCCTGATATTCTAGAACCAGATGGCAAAATAAATATCCAAAGAATCCACTGATCACCACCTGAAAAAGATCCAAAAAGAGAAACTCCTAGGAACATTGTGGCCAAGTTTGAGAGTTCCCTGGTCAAGGAGAAAACATTGCAAGCAGGTAGAAAGAAACAATTCAAGTATTGTGGAAGTACAATCAGGATAACACAAAATCTAGCAGCTTCTACATTAAGGGATCGAAGGGCATAGAATAGGATATTCCAGAAGTCAAAGGAACTAGGACTAAAACCAAGAATCACCTACCAAGCAAAACTGAGTATAATACTTCAGGGGAAAAAATGGGCTTTCAATGACATTGGGGACTTTCAAGCATTCTTGATGAAAAGAACAGAGCTGAAAAGAAAATTTGACTTTCAAACACAAGAATGAAGAGAAGCATGAAAAGGTAAACAGCAAAGAGAAGTCATAAAGGACTTACTAAAGTTGAATTGTTTACATTCCTACATGGAAAGACAATATTTGTCACTCTTGAAACTTTTCAGTATCTCAGTAATGGGTGGGATTACACACACACACAGACACACACACAGAGCACAGAGTGAATGAAATAGGATGGGATCATATCTTTAAAAAAATGAAATTAAGCAGTGAGAGAGAAATATATTGGGAGGAGAAAGGGAGAAATCGAATGGGGCAAATTATCTCTCATAAAAGGGACAAGCAAAACACTTTTTAGTGAAGGGAAAAAGAGGGGAGGTGAGAGAAAAACATGAAGTTTACTCTCATCACATTCCACTAAAGGAAGTAATAAAATGCACAGTCATTTTGGTATGAAAACCTATCTTACAATACAGGAAAGTGGGGGAGAAGGGGATAAGCAGGGTGGGGGGGAATCAGGGAAGGGAGGGCAACGGGAGCAGGGAGCAATTCGAAGTCAACACTCTTGAGGAGGGACAGGATCAAAAGAGAGAATAGAAGCAATGGGGGGGCAGGATAGGATGGAGGGAAATGTCTTACACAACACAAGTATTATGGAAGTCATTTGCAAAACTACACAGATTTAGCCTATATTGAATTGCCTGCCTTCCAAAGGGAATGGATGGGGAGGGAGGGATGAAGAGAAGTTGGAAATCAAAGTTTAAGAACAGCTGTTGAGTATTGTTCTTGCATACAACTAGGAAAAAAGAAATAAAAGTAATGGGGTATAGAAAGTTATCTCGCCCTACCAGACAACAGAGAAGATGGGGACAAGGGAAGGGAGGGATGAAAGAAGAGAGGGAAGGTTGGTGATAGGGACAATTAGAATGCTTGGCGTTTGGGGGTGGGGGGAGGGGACAAATGGGGAGAAAATTCGGAACCCAAAATTTTGTGAAAATGAATGTTAAAAGTTAAATTAATTAATTACAAAAGAAAAAAAAAGACATTATCAAGGAAATCTGCCCTTATTTTCTAGAACCAGATGGTAAAAGCAATTTTGAAAGACCCCACCTACGGCTTCCTGAAAGAAATCCCAAAAGGAAAACTCCTAGGAATATTGTAGCAAAATTCCAGAGTTCCTAGGTGAAGGAGAAAATATTGCAAGAAGCCAGAACAAAGTATTCAAGTGTTGTGGAAGTACAATCAAGGTAACACAAGTTCTAGCAGCTTCTACATTAAGGGATCAAAAGGCTTCCAATAGGATATTCCAGAAGTCAAACAAACTAGGATTAAAACCAAGAATCACCTACCCAGAAAAGCTCAGTATAATACTGCAGGAGAAAGATGATCATTCAGTGAAATAGAGGACTGTCAAGCTCTGTTGATGAGAAGACCAGAGATGATCAGAAAATTTGATTTTAAAACACAAGAATCAAGAGAACCACGAAAAGGAAAACAGAAAAGAGAAATCATAGGGGACTTACTGAAGTTGAACTGTTTACATTCCTACAAGAAAAGATAAGATTTGTAACTCTTGAGACTTTTCTCATTACTAAGGTCGCTGGATGAATTAGAGAGAGAGAGAGAGAGAGAGAGAGAGAGAGAGAGAGAGAGAGAGAGAGACAGAGAGAGAGAGAGAGAGAGAGAGAGAGAGAGAGAGAGAGAGAGAGAGAGAGAGAGAGAGAGAGAGATACATAGATAGATGGCAGAGGGTAAGCTGAATAGGAATGGATAATATCTAAAAAATAAAAATAATTGCCGAGAGAGTGTTATATCTAGAGGAGAAAAGGAAAAATAGAAAGGGGGAATTTATCTCTCACATAAAATAAGCAAGAAAAAGCTTTTTCAAAGGAGGGGAAAAATTTGGAGGTGAGAGAAAAAGTGAAGCTTACTCTCATCACATTTGGCTTAAAGAAGGAATAAAGTTACACAATCAATTTGGTATGAAAATCTATCTTATGTTACAAGAAAGTAGGGGAGAAGTGGAAAAGTGAGGTGTGGGGGATGATGATAGAAGGAAGGGCAAATGGGAGGAGGGGGTAATTCGAAGTAAACACTTTTAGGGAGGTACCAGGTCAATAGTGAGAATAGATTAAATGGGGAGCAGGATGGAATGGAGGGAAATATCATTACTCTTTCACAACATGACTTTTATGGAAGTCTTTTAAATAAGTACACATGTATGACATATATAGAATTACTTGCCTTCTCACTGGAGATAACTGGGGAAGGAGGAAGGAAGCAAAATAGGAAATCAAAGTTTTTTGTTTTTGTTTGTTTGTTTTTGTTTTTTTTTTTTGTATGTCATTTTACTTTTTTAATATTTTATTTATTTATTTTTTTAATGTTCTACAATCACTATCATAAAACTTAGATTTTTTCCCCCACACACACCTACCCTCCACAACCCCCCTCCCTCCCCAAGATGGCATGCAATTCTGTATAGGATCTACATATACTTTCCTACTGAATACGTTTTCACTATACTCATGCTATATAGATGAACAAAAATAAATGGAAGAAATATAATAAATCATATAAAATCATATAAAACATAAAATATAAAGATTTTTGTACAGGTGGAACCCTTTCCCATTTTTATGATCTCTTGCAGATACAGTCCTAGTAGTGCTATTACTGGGTCAAAGGGTATGCACATTTTTGTAGCCCTTTGGGCATAGTTCCAAACCACTCTCCAGAATGGTTGGATAAGCTCACAGCTCCACCAACAATGAAGTAGTGTGCCAACTCTCCCACATCCTCTCCAACATTTATCATTTTCCTGTTCTGTCATGTTTGCCAGTCTTATAGGTGTGATGTGGTACCTCAGAGTTGTTTTTATTAGCATCTATATAATCAAAAGTGATTTAGAGCATTTTTCATATAATTAGAGATATCTTTAATTTCTTCCTCTGAAAATTGCCTGTTTGTATTCTTTGACCATTTATGAATTGGGGAATGACTTGCATAGTTGTATATTTGAGTCAGTTCTCTATATATTCTAGAAATGAGGCCTTTATAATCGACATTAGCTATAAAAGTTCTTTCCTAATTTACTACATCCCTCTGAATTTTGGTTGCATTGGGTTTTGTTGTGCAAAAACTTTTCAGTTTAATGAAATCAAAATAATCCCTCTTGCATTTCATAATGCCTTCTATCTCTTCTTTAGTAAAAAATTCTTCCTTTCTCCATAAATCTGATAAATACACTATTCCTTGCTCCTCCAGTTTGTCCATGGTATCAATCTTTATACCTAGATCGTGTACCTATTTGGACTTTATTCCTGTGTATGGTGTCAGGCATGGGTCTATGTCTAGTTTCTGCCACACTGTTATCCAATTTTTCCAGCAATTCTTGTGGAACAGTGAGTTCTTATCTCAGAAGCTGGGGTCCTTGGGTTTATCAAACAGGAGGTTGCTATATTCCTTGCCTACTGTGTCTTGAATGCCAAGTCTATTCACTTGTCTACCCATTTATTTCTTAGCCAGTACCAATTGGTTTGGATAATTGCTGCTTTATAGTACAATTTGAGATCTGGTAACGCTAGGCCACCTTCCCTAGCATTTGTTTTCATTAGTCCCTTTGATATTATGGACCTTTTGTTCTTCTAGATGAATTTTGGTAGTATTTTATCCAGCTCTAGAAAATAATTTTCTGACAGTTTGATTGGTATAGCACTAAATAAGTAAATTAATTCAGGTAGAATTCTCATTTTTATTATATTAGCTTGGTCTACACATGAGCAACTGATGTTTTTCCACGTACTTAAATCTGACTTTATTTGTGCAAAAAGTGTCTTGTAATTTTGTTCATATAGTCCCTGGATTTGTTTTGGCAGGTAAACTCCCAAGTATTTTATAGTGTCTACCCTAGCTTTAAATGGTATTTTTCTTTCTGTCTCTTGCTGTTGGACTTTTTTGCTAATATATAGGAATGCAGAAGATTTGTGCGGGTTTATTCTGTAACCTTCAACTTTGCCAGAGTTATTTATTATTTCAGGTAGTTTTTTACTTGAGTCTCTGGGATTCTCTAAGTATATCCTCATATAATTTCCAAAGAGTGATAACTTAGTTTCTTCTTTGTCTGTTCTTATTACTTCAATTTCTTTATCTTGTCTAACTGCTACAGCTAACATTTCTAGTACCATAATGAATAATAGTGGTGATAATGGACATCCTTGTGTCACCCCTGATCTTATTGGAAATGCGTCTAGCTTATCCCCATTGCATATAATTAAAAGTTTTAAAATCAAATATTAATAATTGTTTTTACATGCATCTGGGAAATAAGATACATGGGCAATCAGATATAGAAATCTATCTTACCCTCCAAGAAAATAGAGGGGATGGTTATAAGAGAAGGGAGGGGAGTGCTAGAAGGGAGGGCAGATTGGGATAAGGGGTAATCATAATGCATTCTGTTTTGGGGTGGGCAGAGGGCAGAAATGGAGAGAAAATTTGCAACTCAAAATCTTGAGGAAATGAATGTTGAAAAGTAAAAATAAATAAATTTGAAATAAAAAAATAGAATGTTTTACAATCCGCTTTCTCACTGAATATCCATTCTTTCCCTGATGTACTAAGGTTTGCTGGGTAGGTAATTCCTGGTTGTAACTATACTTGTATTACTCTCTGAAATATCCTACTCCAAGCCTGCCAGTCCTTCAATGGAAAAGCTGCTAAATCTTGTGTTATCCTGACTGTGGTTCCATGGCGAATTAAATGTTTCCTTCTGGCTACTTGCAATATTTTCTCCTTGAACTGGGAACTCTGAAACTCAGCTACAATATTCCCAGCAGTGGTAATTTTGGTATCTCTTTTTGGAGGTGATCAGTGGATTCTTTAGATTTCTATTTTATCCTCTGATTCTAGAATATTAGGGCAGTTTTTCTTGAAAATTTCTTGAAATATTATGCTTAGGATAATTTTTTTTATCACATCTTTCAGGAAATCCAGTACTCTTTTTCAATTATCACTCCTGGATCAGTTACTGAGGTTGTTTGCTTTTTTCCAATTACTTGTTTCACATTTTATTGTATTTTTTCGTTCTTTGGTTTTATTTTATTATATCTTGATTTCTCATGAAGCCAGTTTCCATTTGTTCAATCTCAATTTTTTTTAAGGAATCATTTACTTTAGCGATTTTTTAGATCTTCTTTTCCATTTGACCAATTCTGCTTTTAAGTCATTCTTCTCCTCATAGATTTTTTCGACCTTTTTTTACATTTGGCCTAGTCTGTTTTTTAAGGTATTATTTTCTCCATAATTGTTTTGTCTCCTTTACCAAGCTATTGAATATATTATTATTATTTTCTTCTGTCATTCTCATTTCCGTTTGCAATTTTTCCTCTACCTCTCTTACTTGATTTTCAAAATCCTTTTTAATTTCTTCCATGGCCTGAGACACATTCATATTTTTCTTAGAGGCTTTTTGTATAGAAGCTTCTACTTTGTGATTTTCTTCTGAGTGTGTGTTTTGATATTGCCTGTCACCATGATAATTTTTAATACTTTGAGTTATTTTTTTTGTTTGTTTGCTACTTTTTGGAGCCTATTAATTGAATTGTAGCTCTTTGTTATAGTAGGGCTGGGCTTCCAGTATGGAGGGCACATTGTCCCAAGCTTCAGGGGTTTTGTGCAGCTGCTTTCAGAGATACTTTTAGATGATTTATAAGTTTTCTGTTCTTCTAAGGTGCTATGACCTAAAGAGAGGTGTGTACTACTCTCCTGTCGTGTACTCTGGTCTGTGAGTGACCACAAGCATTATTTTTACCCTGAAACTGTTAGGAGGGTCCCCCCTCCACTACTGCTACATAGATATGCTACGCAAGTGTTCCTCCTCATACTGGGACTACTACCCAGGAGTGCAATAGGGATTAGAGTATGGATAAAGCAACAAAGTTTTGCCACAGTACTAAAAAGAAGACCATTTTAATTTCCTTTTGACTAATTATTCAACCACCTTAGTGTCTACGGACAGAGAATTCTGGAAGCAACCACTATCACGACTGATTCTTTCACTCTCAAGGACTGCGACTGGTTAACTGGAACCAGGGCTATGTTGTTGTGGTCTGTGGTGAACTACACTACTCCACTCTCACCCTAGTGCAACAGGCATTTCCTTCTGATGGTCAGAAGAGTAGTGCACATCTCTCTTTAGGTCATAGCACCTTAGAAGAACAGAAAACTGACTGGGAATTTGCTTTTATCTTTTTGTAGGTTCTGCTGTCCTATAATTTGTTTAGAATCACTTTTTAAGTATTTGAAGGATTTTGGGAGACAGCTCAGTCGATTCCCTCCCTTTATAATCCCATCTTGTCTCTGGCATCTCTAGAGCTTTTTAAGAAATGTGTTATATTTTGTTCAAAGCTTTTTCTGCATTTATTGAGATGATTATATGATTTTTATTCCTTTTTATGGATATGATCAAATTCCTGTTAGTTTTCCTAATATTGAATGAACCTTATATTCCTACCTGCCCATAGTGTATGATTCTTATGATAATAGTGCTGTAATGTTCCTGCAAGTATTTAAAAGTTTTGCATTAAAATTCATTAAGGAAATTACCGTATAATTTTCTCTCTCTGATTTGGCAATCATCGTTTATGTCACAGCACCTATTTGTGTTAAAAAAAAAAAAAAGGAATTGGTATTACTCTTTCTCTGACTATTTTTCCAAATAGTTCATATAGTATTCTCATTAATTTTTTCTTTAAATATTTGGTAGAATTAACATGTGAATCCATACGGTACAGGCAATTTTTCTTAGGGAACTCTTTGATGACTTGGTTTTTTTTGTTTTTTTTTTTTGTAAGATAGAATTATTTAGATATTCTATTTCTTCTTTTGTCAATCTAAACAATTTATATATACATATATGTATATATAGGCAAATATTTATCTATTTCACTTAAATAATCAGATTTATGGGCATATAATTGGTCAAAGTAGCTCATAATGATTGTTTTAATTTCACATTCATTGATAGTCCATGCACCCAATTTATTGATCTATTTTATTGAGTGAAATTATTTGTTGTTTCTGTACTTTGTTCTTTGATTACCATGTAATATTTGTAACTGTTTGGCTAAAATTTGAAAATTGAAATCCATACCTTGAAAATACTTTAGTCATCTATGCTTTCTCATTTGGCTTTCAAAGAACTGTAAATGATTAATCATTGCAACTTCTCAGAGTACTAAAGATTTAGAAGCCAATAAACAAACATTTCTTTTTATTAAAATAAGCTTCTGTATTATTTTCCATTCAAAGTGTTAGATTTAAACATTTTAAATGGAGGTGAAGGTTTTTTTTTTTCTTTTATAGAAGCTTTGAAATAAAGTATCTGGAAATCATCTTCTAGTATAAGTGTATTTCACCCATCCTTAAAATGTCACTAACAAGTGTATCTATTTTCTTTGATTATTTTCTTCAAAATAACCAGAAAGCTAGCTGTTTTATCTTAGTCTGAACTGTTCACCTCATCAGGATTTCTTATATTGTGCAAATGGAGCCAATTTTAAAGTAGTCAAACCAGCCAATAATTTCAATAATTATCCATTTCATCTCCATTTTCTTTGACCACCATAAATAAACTTCACACTTTTGTCAGCATGGTTGCTCTGTTAATAGAATGAAATTTTTTATCAATCTTCAATCCCTGACAACAAATGATGAACAGTTCAATCACTGCCATGCTTCTATTCCTTTTAATATTGTTAAATGATGCACACACACACACACACACACACACACACACACACACAAAACCGATGCAACTCATTTCTTTTACCTACCTGTTTTTATATGTATTCTCCACTATAGTTTCAGGTATTCCTATATATTATCTGTTTTCAGAAATTACTATAACCATGTTCATTTATATAATTTTTATTCTTCTCTAATAATAAGCATTTTTTGTAATACTGACAATGTTTCCATTTAAAGTATTCTTTATTTTGCCCATTTTGTTAAAGGTTCATTTAAAAAATAAAAGAACTACTCATAATATGATATATGGCAGCATATTACATCTACACACAAAGATAGACAAGTATTAACTGCCAATATAGAAGCATGTTAAAAACCTTGACTAGCTCTAATATGTCCCATTATTTGAATGTTGTCTCCCATTACATGTGACGTGGTATCATTAATAATTTACACAAAGTTGGAATGATAGCCTGAACCTGGAACAATCTATCCTATTCCACAGTTGCTACCCAGTATTTACCAGTAGGTCAAATTTGCGATCTGGGGCTACAGCAATGAACTATTATAGTTTTTCCTTCAATTTCTTAATTACTGTTAAGTCCTGTCATCTTTTTAGCTCACTACTGAAAGAATTGTGGGGAAAGCTGGACTTTCACCTACTCTATCATCTCTATTTGATCTTGTGACTTTCATTTAAATTTTAGTTAAATTTCTTTGGAAAGTTTTTTGTGGCCTCTCCAGTCTTTATAGATTACTTCCTTTTCTAACTAGTCTTTCGGTGCATTTTTCCATTTAACTTTATATTTCCTTCCCATTTTACTCATATACTTATTACTGATTTGTCTCTTCAATTCTTTGACAAACTTTCTTGCTTCTTTCTTTTTTAACATTTCCTGTACTACGTTAAAGTATGCTAAAGACAGATTAGGTGCTCAGTAATAAGATAGATAGATAGATAGATAGATAGATAGATAGATAGATAGATAGATAGATAGATAGATAGATAGATGGTAGATAGATAGATGATACACAAATAAGTAGTTGAGCGCATAAATCAATCAGTGAAATGAAATAAATAAATAAATAAATAAATAAATGTGTACACCTATGTATACATCTAAAAGGTAAAAAGTAATCATGTCATATTTTTATTTTAAATATCTGTCAAATTTGAAAATTAAAATGAATTAATAACTAATTTATTTATCAAAACCTGTTTATTTGAATATAGCACACTTATTTTAAAAATGCTAGAAAGTATAGGAGTAAATGACATTCTTTGAGGTTGGAAACAGTATCTTCCAAAAATCAAGAGATAGAAATATCTGTGATGGAAGCATACCATCTTTATTTCATATAACAACAAGACAAGAAAATACTTTGAGGTAATAAATATTGACAAAGGAAAATAATGTGTTTTTTTTTTTTGGTGATATCATGATTTACTTAGAGAACCATAGAAATTAAATAATAATTAATACTATAACTTGGCAGCTAGATAGTGGAATGGAAGGATTGCAAGGCCTGAAGTTAGGAAGACTCATCTTCCTGAGTTCAAAACTAGCCTCATATATTTGCTAGCTGTATGATCCTTGGAGAGTCACTTAACCCTTTTTGCCTTACTTTCTTGAGTGACAGAAGGAAATTATAAATCATTTCAGAATCCTTGCAAGAATACCCCAGATGGTGACAAAAATAATTGACCATGACTGAAATGACTGAATAACCTCACAACAGTTATAGATAGGTAGACAGACAGACAGAGAGACAGACACACAGACAGAGACAGATAGATGATAGATAGATAGATAGATAGATAGATAGATAGATAGATAGATAGATAGATAGATAGATAGACATATACATATATAATGTTTACTAAAGTAGATGGACATAACATAACCACAAGAAATCATCACCTTTTGTATATATTACCAAAAAGTGACATACCTTGACTCTTACCAACTTCTCAGGGTCAGGCCTATTTAGTCATCCCCTGAGAGTTGTCTGGTACCCTGAAGGGTTTCTGTGAGTTTATTTGTCTATTGCTATAGCCTTAATTTCCAGCTTGTCATTTGTAACACTTCCATTTAAATTTAAGCACTTAACATTGAATTGGCTTTTACACAGACATGTTTACTTTTAAAAAAACGTAGGAGGAACAAGCATATAGACATTCCTCACACCACCTTAGAAATATATTTTCTCCAGTATAAACGAGGGCTTTTTAAAAATGTTATTTCGATGGCAAGATTGAAACTTATCTTGAAACTTAAGTTAGTTCCCACATAGGATTTGGTGTCTCAAGTTCACTTCAAGATTCAGCATGTCATTATGTGGACCAGCATCTCAGCTACTGCTGTGGTGGGGTTTTGAAAGCCACTCTCAAAGGTTATTCCTCATCCTCTGAGGCATTCATGCTGTTCTGAGTGCAAAACTCAAACGTTGGAACAATGGGATGCCAAAAGAGGCTCTTCTTTCTTAAATTCTTAGAACAAAGATGCTACATTACCTACAAACAACAGTGCTAGAATGTCAAAGAGTCTTATGGACCTTTTGAATCGATATGACTATAGACTGAAATCCTTTCACTAGGTAAGGAGATTCCCCAAGAGCAATAAAAAAAGAATGTTACTGAAATTTAACTGATTGGGCTTTTTGACTGCTTCTCAACCATATCAATGGGACTCTTTAACACATGGCTATCTTACTGGGACCTGTTGCAGAATATCTATACTTCCCCCCAAAACATGTATCTTTAAGGCACTTTCCTTATGTGTCATCCTGATCCTCCTAACAGCAGTTCCCAAGAATCCTAAATGAGAAAGATAGCATTTCAATGGCATGTAGATATGCTATGCAACCTCATTACATATTAGATATGGAAATGCTCATTTTTGTGGAAGATTCCGTAGTAAATCATGAAAAAAAGTATTACTTCCTCAAATCCTAGATATATTTTGAGCAAAAACTTACCTGAACTTTACCTTTAATGAAAAGAGATATCAAAGATAATCTTTCAGTTTGGCTGAGATTTTCACAGAATTACTTCTAAATACATGAAGTTAAAATATTTTTATTCTATGAACATATTGTATTTTATATGGAGGGACAAAATTTTGATATGTTTACCATTTCTTTTGCAAGTGGGAGAAGCTAAAGTTTGATTCTATTAAGAAGGGGAAAAATCCTAATCATGCTACAAGGAGCCTTTAAAAAGTAGAGGAGGATTGAATTACAAAAAAAAAAAAAAAACCTTACATAATGAGAATGATATTCATGTCCATTAATTAGGAGAAATTGTTTTCTCAAGGCAAATACTGTGATTGTTATTAAAAATTGAGTATTTTCTCAGAAGGGAAAAATGTAGAGAAGCTCCAATATTTGAGAAATGTCTTAGGGTAAGTGACCCTGAAAGCATTAGGTCAAATCATAAGAGGGAAAAAATAATTTTCCATAAAGTATTCATCGTTCCTTGACTGATTTATGCTTATGCCCTAGTTTAATGCAGGGGAAAAGTAACTCGCTTTTACCCCTGTTAGGTATCCAGTTGCATGGAGTTACTAAGAAAAGATTTAAGGGAAGACATTTGATACTTGGTTTAATGCAAAAGCAGGATCGATATTTTCAGCTCAGCATCAATTTTATATGCAACTCACTGAGTACTCAAGAGGCAGGACAAAAGGATTTCCACAGACAATTTTAAAGGTCTAATCATCAGATACCATTTATGACAAAATTATAAGTCTGTAATATATCTTTCTTTCTTTCTCGCTAATGCCAGATAAGATTCATTCTGCCTTGCCTGATGATATCCTTAAGGTATTTATAAATATCCCTGTTTTATGGTATCATTTGTTGAAGATTTTTAGTTATATTTATAGCACAAAGCTTTAAAATATTTTTTTTCTCTCCACTACCTTCTAAGAGTGTTAGTAGTTAAAAGTTTTGCTACTAAATAGCTAAAATATTAAAAGTATCTTATGCATTCTTGATAGCATAAAGAATGCCTTAGTTTTAATATACACTCAATTAATGTCTATTTTTTTCTTTTCTTTTGATATGAAAAACCCTTAATTTTGGAAGCATTTCTCTTATGTACAAAAGTATGTCCTATTGATTTCTGGGTTTACCAGAGTATTGAAGGGATAATGACATTTTTCCAAAAAAAAATGAATGAAAAATGTAGTGTTTTAACCTCTCACTATCTATTTTGGATGAATTTATAATCTAAATGGTAATTTTTAATGATAATGCATAGCATCACCTTTATTCTATAAAAGAGAGATATAGCTATCCATCTTGCAAGTGTTATATCAATTATATCTTTCAAGAAAGCCAGGTTGATGTGAGCTTAGTTTTATAAAACAACCGTAAGTCCTTGCTGATCTAAGTAGAATTTGATCCTATATTTTGGAAATATGATTTTACATCTTGAGAATTGCTGGATTATCCTATCTCATAACAAGTTTTCACACAAGACATTTTTTGAAATACTCATTTGTTTTTTAGAGCGTTAAGAAGGAGGCCAAAATGTTTAATCCTCTTCTTGTTTCTTTTTTAGGTAACAATCTGTACTTATTTCAAGACAAATTTTCAATTCTTACAGAAAAAAATACACTCCCCAAAACTGATGCCCCAAAATAGGTTTCTTTCTGCAGGTACTCAATGGTAATTTATGGCATGTTTCAATAGTGCATGATTTTTCACAAATTTCATTAATACACCATTGATTGCTCGTTTTTCAGTTCTCAAAACAATTTAACATAGTCTTTTTCATGCCGAGGATAACATATTCATATTATTTGATTTTTGATGAAACCAAATGACCCTTTAAATTTGCAATAGGGTTCTTTAAATTTGTATGAGTTTCTTTACTGCTGTTCATTTAATTTTCTGTTTCCATTAACCATCTGCAAGCATTTGACTCTATGACAATTATTCAGCTGTGCTACATCAAGACTGACATATTTTATAAACTGAAAAAAAAGAGAGAGAGAGAAATAATGAAGGGGTGGGGGTGTGAAATCAGCTGAACAAGAAGTCACGGTTTAAAATAGTATATTTCCATACAGCTGAAACATCTGAGTGATAATTATTGGCCCAACTGTAAATTTAGTCTAATTGCATTTTGTCTTTCGTTCTGATAAGCACTTCATGATGAGGATGATTACTCCGTTAAACACATTCATTCCATGTCTTCTTTTTTTTTTTTTTTCCCACACTGATGGCCAAGGGGCCCTGCAGATAAAGAGTATGCAGAGAAAATGACTCAATTCTATCTCTACTAAATCAATCATGATTTTTTTTTCAAGGGAGAAAGCATCCCATTCTCTGTGCTTTTCATTTTTCAGCTTTCTCTCTTCATAGGGGGATTTGGTTAGTATTTATTAGAAAGTGTTTTAATTAACCAACATGACTGAGAGGCCAAGCCAGGGCAATTAGTGCTGATTAACTGTGTCGCCTGTTAGACAAATAAAGAAAATTGCTTCTTGCCCATTTTCTTTAAAGGCCTAAATTTAAAAGACCCCTACTGATTGATTTGATTTTTCTTTGTGCCACAAAACCTTTTCCCACATCGATTTAAACATAATTTTTGCCTCTTCATGCTTAGTTTATTATTATTATATTTGAATATCCAGAGAACCTTTTAAATGACAGCAATAGGGCAGGCAGTTAATACCTTCTCATAAATATCTGCATTTCCTAGTCAGGCAATTAAGCTGAGCCTTTAGATTACAGTTGCAAACTCAAATGTCTAAGTGGAACCAAATGGCTATAGAATTGAAGGCCATCAGTACATTTCATACTTGAAGCATAGTGGAGACTTGACAAGAAAATCCTAGAAAAGTAGTAATTTTATAGGAGAAATATTTTGTTAAAATTTTAAGACAGTCACACTAATGTCACTTCAAAATATAGGCCAATGTAATTATTAAGAGTTAAGGATATCTAACTTTCTATATGGATACCACAGATGCTAAGTGTAACGTCTACCTTATTTTCATACTCAAAGCCCTACTTACACTGTGACAAGGAAGTAACCTTGCCAATAAATTATTGTTAGTGTTCAAAGCTACTCTGAGCTGACACACAGTTCTGCTAGGCTAAACATCTGCAAAGCATAAATAGCAATAGCACAGCAAAGTAAATCATCTGGTGAAAAATGAGAGAATTATAAGTTTAGACAGGCAGAAGAAAGTTATAGACCCCAAAATGCAACTTTCAACAGTATACTGTAAAAATTTTCAGTATTTAGAATCAAATCCTTTAGACAAAACTGTTCTATAATAATGAGAAACCCAAATGACTCCATTTCAACAAAATTTGGGGTCAGTTTAAAAATGAAATTCTGTAGACAGAGTTAAATGTAGCTCCACCTATCATTTAAGACAGTTCCAATCCAATGGATTCATTATGTGTGTGCACTGTAGCAAAGCCTTGTAGGCACACATCTATATTTTCAATTGCATCAAAATACACATCTAGCATCATCTCCAGACACCAAAGACAAAATGGAAAATTGTAATTGGGCATTTAAAATCTTGATCCTTTAAAGTTAAAGTGTATTCTTTATCATACATATATTTTTGCAATCATTCATTTGTGACTTGCTTTCATTTCCCTCAAACAACTTTGATTGAAGCCTTTGTTTCATTCATGCCACTAAACTTTTCCAGGCCCCAAGCCTCAAAAATGGAGTTCTATGTCTGTTCTCCCTCTACTTTATTATGACTTGCATACTAGCCCTAAACCAATGGCCCCCTGCCCCTATGCAACCCTGAGGTCATTTAAAAATAATTTTAATATCTTTTGGATTATTTTACAATAACTACATATCCCAACGTATCCCTTATACATTTTCACCTTGAAAATTTATTCCAAATAAGAAAACATTTTTTTGAAAAAAGGAAAGGATAAAGTTCAGGGGAACTAAAAAAATACAGAAAATATTCACCATTATGTGCAGTATTCTACAACTGGAATGTCGGATCCTAGCAAATAACGGTGGGGAAATGTCTTCTATTGTCAATTCTTTAGAGCCAAGCTAGATCATTTTAATTCCATAGCATTCACGTTATATTTTGGGGTGGGGTAATGTGGGGGAATATTGTTGTAATTTCCATTTACATTGTTGTAGTCATTATGTTTTCTTGGTTCATCTTACTTTAATGGGCTATCTGTTATTTTTCACATACTTCTCTGTATTCATCATAATATTAATTACATAGCATAGTAATATATTTCATTGCATTCATGTACCATAATTTCCTTATATCTTTTACAATTTATATATATCTACTTTCTTTCCAATTCCATTCTTTCCTAATAAGATCTAACATAAATTATTTTGTTATACATGGGCTCTATGCTGTTTGCCATCATTGACAATCTTTACACACCTTAGATCTTATAATTTCTCTGTTCCTTCAATTTTTCAGTTACCCAGTACATCATCCCCAAACTCCTTAGCTTTTGCTTTCAAGACCTCGTAACCCAACTTACAATTAGTGTCTTCTATGTGACTTTTTTATTTTTGTAGGATCCAAAGTTCTTGCCATACCATTAGACCTACTTTCAATCCAGCCCTCACAGTCATTCCTAGGATTCCAGAAATACCTTTAGGGAAAGAGCCCATCATCAATAGCCACAGCAAGAAACAAATGCTGATTAATAGGCACAAACAAGTAGATAAGCACAAGACTCTTCAAAGTAGCAGCACTCCTCAGAACCATTCTGATTCGAATCAAGCCTTCCCAGTCATCAATTCTGGGGGAAAAAAAGCTCCTGTGAAGATATATTCAATTATCCACACTTCATAAACAACTGTTATCGCTCAGGAAAGTAAGTCAGTACAAGTGAGGCAGAAAGATATCCTGAAGGAGAGGCAGGAGTCAGCATTTGTCAAGTAAATTAAACCACCACCACCTCACTTTGAGCATGACATTCCTTCAAATCCTGAGACTCCATGATCCCAAACTAAAGACCCTTGGGAATAAGTGTTTTCAGTCTACCTCCCATAACTATTATCCTAATAATTATCCCTATAATTGCTATAGCCATACCCACTGAAAACCCAGAAAAGAAAGCTCTTGCCATCAAAATCTTTGGCATTGTCAAATGTTTCAGCATCAGCAACTGATATGACTTTTGTCAACCAAAAATTACGATGAAAAAGAACTACTTGCATTTTCTTTGCCTCTAAGGATTAAGGAACCTTTGCTATCCAACTTGAAGCCAAAACCTTCCATATGTATTATCTCCCCCATTAGAATGTCAACTTGAGGGCAGGGACGTTCTTACTTTTCTGTTTATATATTTACAACATCTACTACCTTAGTAAGTGCTTAAAAAATGCATTTTAATTTATTCATTTGTTTCCCACTTCCTCACCTTTGTTTGCACTGCTCACTATGACCTAATCTCCTATCCTACCTGATTAAATCATTCTCCTTCTCTAGGACAATCTCAAAAGATGCATATTATGCAAAGTCTTTCTTGTATAACCTTAGTATGATATGATCCTTTGAATTCTTTAATAGTACTCTTCTTCAATTTTAATTATGTATTTAATCCTGCAAAGTTTTGTATAACATTTCTTTTTTTCTTTAAGATTGGAATGGGGGGAGGGGTCAGCCCAGAGTATTATCCAACCTTTCTTTAAGAAAAGTACTGACAAGATGCTAATCCTGTCAGATAAGACTATATCTTTTTAGTTTACTAGGTGCAAACACTTTATTAGTATTAGACCTGGACACCTTGTTGGTAATAGCCACTGGAGTCTGTATAAAAATACCAGGAAAGTTCAATAGTATAGAACTTGAATTTATTAGGTACCTGGAATGCTCCATGCATTGTGTTAAGCATCTTACAAATGATACCCTTCTTTGACTCTCACAGAAATCCTAGAAATTACTGGAAAATTCTGGCATTGTGAAAATTGAGAGAACTGAGTGAACCAAACTGACTCCATCTGGGTTTCCTTTTCTGTTTGATTAACTCTTCCTTTTAGGGAATTATTTTCTCCAGTTAATTTTTGAACTTCCTTTTCCATTTGTTCAATTTTCCTTTTCAAAGTGATGTTCTCATCAGTGAATTCTTTTTTTATAATTTTAAAATCATTGGCCAGTTTTTCTTCTGTTTCCTTCTTCAGCTGTTCCTGGAAAGCTAGTTGTGCTTGCAAGAGGTTCATAGTCCCTTCTGAAGTTTCAGATGGAAGTACAGTCTCAGCTCTGACCTCTTTGGTGTTTGTGTTTTGGTCCTTATCCCCATAGAAAGATTCTATGGTTTTTTCACTTTTCGTCTGCTTTTTCTTATTCATGATGTTGGCTAAGTGTTGTAGCTTCTGGTTCTTTCAGTCAGAAGGTACAGAACTTTGTGTTGAGCTGATGTGTGAAAAAGCTAAAAGCAGGTTTTTGTTTATTGTTTCCCAGATCAACCCTGGGGTTAGCATGTTAAGTGTGTGGGAGGAGTGGTCTGGTCACAGGAGATCTCCTCAGCTGAACTGAGGCAAAGGCAAGCTCAGGGGATGATAATCCCAGCTTCTCTATTGTCTTCCCTTTTCCCCTGGAGCGCTGAGGCACGCCTAGATGCTAATGCGTGTTCCCACCCCTCCTGGGGCTCATCTCCTGGCGCTGAGGCTTGCCTGGGTCTCAGTGCGAATTTTCTCTGCCCTGGGTCGTCTGCCCTTCCAGATCGCCTCCGCCACAGTAGGAAGAATTCCCCTTTGCTATTTTCCTAGTCTCTGGTGTTATGAGACTATTTGCCCCCTTCTGCCATTCCCGCTGATTCAGGATTTTTCTGGGGAAATATTTTATGGTTCTTTCACGGACATCAGGGGGAAGGAGAGAGCATTTACTGATCACTCCACCATCCTGGCTCCCGGAAGTTCAAGTAGGTGATTTACCGAAGTTTAGTCTTCAGGCTGAAGGTTTCAAGGGCTGCTGCGCTGATATCTGGTGCTCAGAGGCTCTCACCGGCTCGGTTTGGCTTGTCTCCTGCTTCACTGGTTCTGCCCGCTGCTCTCAGGGTTCTCAGGTCCCTTCCACTCTGCTGCGCTGTGCGCTGGGGGCTCACCCCCACGGAACAGATCCTTCCCGTGCACCTTCCAGTCTAACCTGGGCTCCAAATCCGTCAAAGTCTGTCACCCACTGGATTCCACACCTCAAAAGTTTGGTCAGATTCTCCTTTCAGAGATATCCAGAGGAGTTTGTCCAGGAGCTTAGGTGAGTTGTTGCTTTCACTCCGCCATCTTGGCTCCGCCCCTCCAAACTGACTCCATCTGGAAAACTGACTTCATTTTGACACCTAAGTTTCATTTTTGTATTCTCATTTTCCTTTTCCTTTTGGATCCTATTAGATCTCCCTGCTCCCAACTTTTGGGACTCATTCATCTCCTCCCCAACTCAGAAAGATACTAATCTTTCCTCCAATTAAAAGTCAAATTACTTAATCTTAAATTGTGGTTTATATAATGTTAATTGATTTTTTTTAAATGCATAAAAAAATCTGCCTCCCTTTCTATGTGGGATACAATGGCAAGCTGAGGGGGCCTGGATCAGATTTGTTATGCAGTTAGCACTCATGGTTTAACAAATCAAATATGCTTGGAAGCTCAAAACTTTGCTTCCTGAGTTATTTGAAATTTCATCCATCACAATATATCTCAAAGTGACATCTCAAAAGTTTTATTTAAAACACATTCAGATGCCTTAGAAACTGAAGAAATTGTGGAAGAATTTTAAACCTGAACAGTATGTTGTTTTTTTTTTTTTTTTACCTGAAGAGCAAAATGGTGACATTAACTTAACCTAAAGAATCTCATTCCTGTGGGAACAGTCCAATATGCAATGGGAACATTAATGACTATTTTTTTCCTAAATTGGGAAGCTTGATTTTCTTTTCCATTTTTAAGTCAGTAAATTATTAAACCCAGAGAGTGTAACACTGAACACCTAAATGATCCTAGAAGTTGAAGAGTCTGTCAATGGTAGAGGGACAGAGGTAGGATCTTGTTGGCCCACTACAGTTAGTAGATATGAGCTCCTTTTTAAACACTAAGACAATTCAGTTTTGGTTCTACTCAGAAGAGTGAAATGGTAACTTCCAATCAAGCCCAGGATCCTAATCCCTGTTTCAGGGATACATCATGTGCTCAGGGAATCTTGTGCAGCTAAGAATTTGTCTTTTAGTAAGAATAGTTGATTTTTTTCATGCTTTTTTTCTCTTTTCTTTGTAATTTATGAGTTGGTTAAGGCTCTTTTGCACAAATTAAGATAAGTAGTAATCTATTAGGACATTACAAAATTATGTTTGCTTGTTAAATTGCATTACCATGCACTTGGAGGCATTGTATACTACTTTATTTGTTTTTTATCAAATTTGATTAAAAATTGTGCCATGTAGAATTTACAAAAGAGTATTTAGTACAAGACACTGAGGGAGTCATCAGAGATATCAAAGTCCTCCATTGAATCTTGAGTCATCATTGGTCATCTTAGTTTTGTCACTGGACTCCAATGACTATGAAAGAGAGAGTGAGCCAGATAATTTTGTATAACTCTTCCACATTTAAGTTCAGTTAGTACACAAGTTATAAGACATCGCCCATACTATTTCACCATTTTTGCCAATCACAAAGTCCTGTAGTGATGCACAAATAACAAAGTAACATGTATAGATACATTGAAATCTGTAGTAATAACCCTCTACACAGATGGCCCAGGATTGTTTCTCACTGAACTAAAGCATGGATGGGATTTGGTAGTGCACTCAGTGTCTGAGAAGCCTTTTTAAGGACCATCTTTCTTTCGTCCTGGCATGAGGAAGGTGTTAGAAAAGGTACCCTAAAAATCATCTCCTTCACCTAACTCTGGTGTGTTTAACATGGCCAGTTGGCATTCTACCTTGTGGTCAAAACACACAAACCTACAAAAACTTTTGTGACAATGATTCCACTCACCATTGGTACATGAAATACTGTCTGTGTTTATGGACAAAAAGAAATACAGTATATCTGAAGGACAA
This sequence comes from Notamacropus eugenii, assembly GCF_028372415.1. Classification (NCBI taxonomy): domain Eukaryota; kingdom Metazoa; phylum Chordata; class Mammalia; order Diprotodontia; family Macropodidae; genus Notamacropus; species Notamacropus eugenii. Next base: position 357,758,996 of record NC_092874.1, on the reverse strand, counting down.
ACTGGTCTTGTTGAGAGAAAACTCAGCAGGTATTCAATCCAAATAGCAGCCCCAAGTGAAAGAAAGACTAGCAAATGAAGGTAAATTTACTGAAATCAAAGATGGATACGTTTTTTTCTGGAGGCACCACTACCATGGGGAGCTCCATGGAGCTAATGTAAGTTTCAGAATCAAAAGAAGTGAACAATAGGCTCATGACAAGGTGGTTGCAGTGTTTCTGAAAGTGCCACGCTACCATCATCAGTACATGTGATCCCAAAATGATGAACCCTAATGAGGCTGAAGAATATTTTATGAAGATCTTGAGACCCTAATCATCAAAGTGCTGAAAGTGAACAAATTTGTGATTCTGGGTAAATTTAATGTCAGAGAAGGCACAGAAAATTATCAGACATGATGAGTCCTTGGGAAGAACAGAGTCAGAAACAGCAACAGAAACACTCACTACTGAAGACTTGTGCATTTCATGACTTTTTCATCACAAATGTTATTTACTCGCAACAAACAGTGGCATGTGAAATACTAACTTCCTGTAAGGAGAAGAGAAGAGAGGATGTGACAGAAAGGAAGGCTATGTGTAATGGAGAGTGCTACACTGATTATGGGCTTATCCTCTCCAAAGCATACATTTACTTTCAACAAAAGCAAGATGACTACCATAAGACTTAATGTCAATACACTACAGTGTTTCTCCAAGCATTTGTTATTAACTTGGAGGGAATGCTGAGCCAATGGATGTTTGGCAACAAATGAACAGAAAATAATTGGGAGGCTTTTGGATTTGGTGTGCAGCATTTACTCTTTTGGGACAGAACATTTGAAAACATCAAGGTTGTTTTGATGAAAATGATGGAGAAATCAGAAGCTACTAAATGAAAAGTAGGACTCTACAAGCTCTAGCAGCAGTATCCTTTGTCTCTAAGAAGGCACCGTTTTACTAAGTCAAAGTATCAAGCAAAGCTTAGAGAGATGGAGGACTTTTGGTTCAGGGAGAAGCAGATGGAAAAAAAGTTTTACACTAATGGTAACACTCTAAAGAGCTTTTATGATTGCCTGAAGACTACCTATGGGCCAAAGACCTATGGTGCACCTCAGTTACTCATCATCAACTACACATTGATTAGTGACAAAGAACTGATTCTGGAGAAATCGGCTGAAAGGTTCCATACTATTTCTAACAGATCATCATCAATCAGTGTTGAAAACATTAACCATATACCTCGAGTTGAAATGAATCTCTTTCTAATTGAACTTCCAACTGAAGAAAAGTTTTGAATGTCATTAGGATGCAGTCATATGCAAGACATCTGGAGCTAATTATACTCCAACCAAGATTTACAAAGCAAGGGATCCATTGTTCATACAAAAGTTGACTGAAATCTTCTGGGTTATGTGGCAAGAGGGGATTATACCATAGGAATGCAAGTGCCTCAATTGTCCATTTCTATAAAGGAAAAAGTTGTACTGTGACAATCATTGTGTGTGAGTGTGTGGGGTGAGGTGTTTGTCTTAATCATTGCTGACAAGATTCTTGCCAAAGCCTTCCTTAATAGACTGATCCTTCACCTGTAAAATGGCCATCTATTTGAGAGCAAGTGTGGCTTCAGAAAGAGGCCAAGGAACAGGCAATACGGTGTTTGCTACCTGACAGCTCCAGGCAAAATACCAGGAACAGAACAGAAGTCCATACACAACATTTATTGATCTGACTAAGGCCCATGATACTGTACATCATGAGGACTTGAGAAAAATCACGGAAAAATATAGGTATCTGGAAAAATTCATCAGTACTGTGCCAGTTTCATGATAGAATGCTTTCAAAGGTTCTATATAATGAACAATTCTCTCTGCCTTGCCATCACAAATGCAGTGAAGTAGACTGTAGGTTTGCTTCCATGCTTTTTAACATAATGTTTTCTGCAGTATTGTCAGATAGCTTCAACTGCGATGAAAATTGCATCACAATTAACTAACACTGATGGTAAATCATTCAACTTGAAAAGGCTACAAGCCAAACCTTAAGGGAAGGGAGTACTGGTGTTCACAAATGATTGTGCAATCAATGTAGCTTCTCAGACTGAGATGCAGCACAGTATGGATCAATTCTGCTAATTGTGCAAATTTTGGCCTGACAATCAACATCAAGAAAAGAGAGTTTCTCCACCAGTCACTACCACAGTATCCATATGTGAAATTCTCGATTACAGCAAATGGAGAAATTTTGAATATTCTGGATGAGTTTACTTACCTTGGCAGTATACTTTCCAGGAATATATACATAGATGATGAGGTTGACTTACACATTACCTAGCTCAGTGTTTATGAGGCTCTGAAGGAAAGTGTGGTGGAGAAGAGGTATTAGACTGTCTACAGTATTAAAGGTCTACAGAGACATTGTGCTGACCTCATTGTTACATGCCTGTGAAACCTGAACAATGTACCAGTGACACACCAGGAAACTAAATCATTTCCAATTGAATTGTCTAAGAAAATTTTTAAAGATAACCTAATGAGACAAGGTACATAACACTGAGGTAATTTCTCTAGCTGAACAGTCATGCATTCAATCCCTATTGAAGAAGGTACAACTCCAGTATACTCTGAAAGGCTAAGCACATTATTCAAATGGTAAGCATACATTTGCCTAAAAGACTATTTTGTGAAGAACTCACACAAGGTAAGCACTCATGTGGATGTCAGGAGAAGCAACAGAAGGACACTCTCAAGATCTCTCCAGAGAACTTTAGAATCAATTATGAGACATGGGAGACATTGGTATAAAACCACCCAACATGGTGTGCTTGCATCAAAAGAGTTGCTATGCTCTATGAGCAAAGTAGAATTGCAGTAACTCAAAGAAATATGAGACACATGAATTTAGAGACATTTCCACTCCAAATATTCATCTGAATTACTTGTGCCCTAGCCTTCAAAGCTTGTATTAGTCTAATCAGCCACAGTTAGACACACTATACCTTGAATCCAATGCAAGTGATGTCATTTTGATCTTCTTTGAGCATGAAAGTAGCAATCAACCAACCATATTGAAAAGCTTCCTGAGGGTAAGATCCTCTTTGTATCACCCTAAGCCCCTAATGGAGTGTCTTACACATGTTCACAATCAGCAAATATTTGTTGAATAAATCTACAATGGATTTGAATTTGAGCTTAATTTTAAACTTACTTTCAAATTTTTATTGACGTAATTAAGACCTGTTAAAGCAAATCCAATAGTATCTCTGTATATTTTCTACTCCACTGTGTAAGGTAATAGCCCAGAACAAAGTAAATTTTAAATAAACATAATCAATCTGTTCCAGTTGTGGTAAAGTTTAAATTCTCTCTCTCTCGATATGTTTGTGTATATGTATACATACTCACCCATATACATATATTATATATACACATACACACATATGTATATATGTATATGTATGCATGTGCCTGCATGTGTATGTATACATGTGTATATATACACAAACGTGTACTTATACATATATGCATGTGTGTATAAAATGATATTGGTGAAATATCAATTCAGTTTAAAATCACTAATTTAAGGTCAAAAGGTAACAAGTTTTCTAAATTCATACTAAGTGACAGAAAACCCAAATCACACCGAATTTGAGACTTGTCAGTCAGCTCAGCGGGATCAGGGACATTCATTGGGAATGCCCAAATAGAAGCTAGCAAGTTAATTTGTAACCATTTCCAGTGTGATGCAGTAGCATGTGATATTTGAGATTGTTAGTTTCACAGGAAAGTTAATTGTTCCTTCTTACCTTTCCTCACTTCCATCTTCCCGAAGGTGGAGAGAAAAATTTCCCCTCTTCTCCTTTCAGCAAACCAACTTACAGGCAAGGAGTATGACTTTTCCTTTTCTAAAGTCTTCACTCTATCACTTAACTAAGTGTCAGATGGTGCTGATCACTTGCTGGAGCAAAATAGCCCAAGAATCAAACTTGCCTCAGGAGCTTGCCTCTGAGGGAAGTGCCTGTTATCCTTTATTCACCAATGTTCCCTACTCCCCTTACATCTACTACTTATGATTCAGACTTCTGTCAACAGAAAATTCAGCATTCAATTATATTTTTTGTTTGGGGAATTTATAAAATATAATTATCCGAAAATATTCTCTCTTTAGTTTCATGAGCCCTCAGTCAGTACAATATGAAGAGGATGAGATATTGGAGAGGGAAAAACAACTACAACAATATCTTTTCACCTCAATAATCAAACAGAAGATAAATCATTTATTTCTCTCTTATGCTCCTCCAGTTACTGTCCACTTCTTTCTGCTTACCTCTTTCTCAAACCTAACATTTATTTATTAATCCAACCCAATAAACATTTATTAAGTGTTTATATGCCAGACATTATGTTAAGCACTGAGAATACAAATAATAAAAAGGAATATAGTCCCTGCCCTCAAAAAAACCTACATTCTTAAAGGGGAAACAACACATGAAAGGATGCAGAAAAGAGAGGAATAAAAGGAGGAATACGTTGTGTGGGGACATCTTGTTCCATGAGGTTGAAACCAGGCAGGGAAGCATAAACAAAATGGTGTGAAATAATGAAAGTCCACAACCAGTAATACTCAGAAGTGATCCTTTCTACCCATCATTGGTACTAATATTAGATCTCAAGGTTTAAATGCAATATTAAAGAACAGGAAAACTTTGAATGAAATATTTACCCTTTGGGACAGTGAGAGTGGTGAAGGAAAGAGAGACTACTTCTTCATCATCTGGTATCTGTTATCCTAGTCATAAAGTCAATAACCACTCCTGCCTGTTACACCTTTTTCTCAATACCTTAGACAGGTGCAGGAACTCTGGCAGTTACCCCCATACCAACCCTACTGCCATCCAGTTTCCCTTTTTAAAATTTTTTAATTTTTATTCATAAAATTAAACAAGTATGGCCATAAAAGTTTGATAAAAAAAAAGATTGCCCATGAAAATGCAAATCTACTACGCACAACTTTCTTTTCAAATGTAAATGAAAATTATATATTTTTTCTTCTTTTCATCCTTCCCTTCCCACCGTGGAGACAGCTACCATTAAACGCAAATGCATATACGTATATACATGAATATATTCAATTACAGAAAAATAAAGAATATAAAATTATTCTCCACATATATTTATCAGGTCTTTCTCCGAATACAGATAACATCTTTCCTCATATGCTCCTTATAGTTAATTTAGGTATTTCTAATAGATAAAATAACTTATTCACTCAGTCATTTTTAAAATAATATTGCTCTTACAGTATACAATGCTCTCTTGGGTCTGCTCATTTAACTTTTCATTGTTTTGTGCAATTCTTTCCATTTTTAAAAATCCTTCAGCTCATCATTTCTCATAGCACAGTATTGTTCCATCACAATAATATACCACAACTTACTCAGTCATTCTCCTATTGATGGTCATTCCTGTTATTTCTACTTCTTTGACACCACAAAGGGAGCTCCTACAAACATTTTAGAACACATAGGTTCTTTGCCTTTTTATAAACATCTTCGGAAATAGACTAAATTGTGGTATTTCTGGGTCAAATGGTATAAGCAGTGTAATAAGTCTTTTGCATCATTCCAGATTGTTCTCCAAACATTTTAAAATTCCACCAATAATGAATGGGTGTCCCAATTTTTCCACATCTTGTCCAACATTTGTCATTTTCCCCTTCGATTACTTTAGCTGATCTGATAAGTAAAAAATAATATCTCAAGCTTGTTTCAGCCTGCATTTCTCCAATCAATAATGATTTAGAGCATATATGTGTGTGTTCATACACTTATACGTACCCATATATACGTGTGTGCAAGTATGTGTGCTGTTTATTGTCATTCATTCTTAAAGAGGACCAAAACGATATCACTACACTAGAGTGAAGTTACAGTGTGTCTGACTGCAGCTGATCAGACTAATACATGCTCAGAATATTCTACCACAGCTCTGGCCTAAATAGCCCACGTGAACATTTTAGATTCTCTAAATTAAAACATCTCGTGCTTCTTTTGAGCAATTTCAATTCTTCTTTGCTGACAGAGCACAGTACAGCACCTTCTCTGATGTGGTCACTCTGTGCTGAGCAGTCCTAGTGTCTTCCATGTCATATAATCAATTCCAAAGTTCTTAAGAGAGACCTTGAGAGTGGTCTTGTATCAATTCTTCTGGCCACCATGTGAATAACAAAAACAAAAATGACTGTGTGTGTGTGTGTGTGTGTGTGTGTGTATGTATATTTGTTTTGATTTCTTCATTGGAAAACTGCCTGTTCATACCCTTTAAACATTTATCAACTGGGGAGTGACTCGTATTCTTATGGATTTGACAAAGTTCTAATTACTGCTTGCAAATTTCCCTCCATCTTATTTTCACTCATTATTTGCTTCCTCAGCCTCTCTGTTTACCTTATTCCAGGTTACCTTATCTTTTACCTTCCCCTCTTATTCCTCTTTTTACCCACACCACTAAAACTCTCTCCCCCGTATCTTCTCCCCCTACTTTCCTAATCTACTCTATACATTATTTTAAAAGTCTATTCCAGCTCCTCTCCCCCAGTTTTTTTTTCACTTTTGTAGAAGTTGAGGACACATTTAAACTTCTTCAGATGTACACTTTATTTCCTTTTCAACTCATATGAGATTAATGTTCCAACATTATCAACGCTACTCTCTCACCTGTTTCCTCTGTATCAATTCTTCTTGTCATGTTCCATTTTTATGAGACAATTGCTCCTTTTTACCTTTGTCTAACCAATTTTGGGTTTTTTTTTTTTTTTTTTTTGGAATCATCTCATCATGCAACTCAGTCACAATCTTTCTTTAAAACTACCTTAGTAATGATAACAGTTTTTACACATCATAAGTAAACAGTTTAACCTTTTTCAGTGCCTTATAATTACTCTTTAATGGTTTCCTTATATTTCTTCTGGATCTTTTATATCAAGTTTTCCACTGAGTTCTGATTTTCTCAGCTTTTTAAAATAATTTCTGAATAAAAGACAGGCAAGTCGGTCCATTTTTAAAATTATTTATTTAAGTTTTCAGCATTCATTTTCACAACATTTTGAGTTCCAAATTTTCTCCCCGTCTCTCCCCTCCCCCCACTCCAAAATAGTGAGCATTCTAATTACCTCTATCACAAATCTGCCCTCCCTACTAACATTCCTCCCTTCCCTTATCCCCATTTCTCTTTTGTCCTGTAGGGAAAGACAAATTTCTATACCCCATTACCTGTATTTGTTATTTCCCAGCTGTATGCAAGAAAACACTCAACAGTTGTTCCTAAAACTTTGAGTTCCAATTTCTCTTCCTTCTTCCCTCCTCAACCATCCTCATTGGGAAGGTAAGTAATTCAATATAGGTCATATATGTGTAGTGTTGCAAAAAACTTCCATAATCGTCATGTTGTGTAAGACTAACTATATTTCCCTCCATCCTATCCTGCCCCTCCCATTTCTTCTATTCTCTCTTTTGACCTAGTCCCTCCCCAATAGTGTGGACTTCTAATTGCTCCCTCCTCCCATTGCCCTCCCTTCCATCATACCCTCCATCCTGCTTATCCCCTTCTTCCCCACTTTCCTGTATTGCAAGGCAGGTTTTCATACCAAAATGAATGTGCTCTTTATTCCTTCCTTCAGTCAAATGTGACAAGAGTAAGCTTCACGTTTTCTATCTCACCTCCCCCCTTTTTCACTCCATTGAAACGTCTTTTTCTTGACTCCTTTATGAGAGATACTTTGCCCCATTTCATTTCTCCTTTTCTTCTCCCAATATAATCCTCTCTCACCCTTTAATTTCATTTTTTAGATATAATTCCATTCTATTCGAGTCCCTCTGTGCTCTCTGTCTCCCTCCCTCCCTGCCTCTCCCTCTCCCTCCCTCCCTCTCCCTCTCCCTCTCCCTCTCCCTCTCCCTCTCCCTCCCTCCCTCTCCCTCTCCCTCTCCCTCCCTCCCTCCCTCCCTCCCTCCCTCCCTCCCTCTCTCTCTCTCTCTCTCTCTCTCTCTCTCTCTCTCTCTCTCTCTCTCTCTCTCTCTCTCTTTCTCTCTCTCTCTGTCTCTCTCTCTGTCTCTGTCTCTGTCTCTCTCCTCTCTCTCTCTCTCTCTCTCTCTCTCTCTCTCTCTCTCTCTCTCTCTCTCTCTCTGTAATAGCACCAACAACACAGGTACTGAAGAATGTTTCAAGAGTTAGAAATATTGTCTTTCCATGTAGGAATGTAAGCAGTTCAACTTTAGTGAGTCCCTTATTATTTCTCTTTCCTGGTTACCTTTTCCATGTTTCTTTTGATTCTTGTGTTTGAAAATCAGATTTTCTTACAGCTTTTTTCTTTTCATCCAGAATGCTTGAAAATCTTCTATTTCATTGAAAGACCATTTTTTTTTCCCCTGAAGTATTATACTCAGTTTTGCTGGGTAGGTGATTCTTGATTTTAATCCTAATTCCTTTGACTTCTGGAATATCATATTCCATGACCTTTGATCCTTTAATGTAGAAACTGCTAGATCTTGCATTATCCTGATTGTATTTCCACAATATTCAAATTGTTTCTTTCTAGCTGCTTGCAATATTTTCTCTTTGACCTGATAACTCTAGAATTTGGCTACAATGTTCCTGGGAGTTTCTCTTTTTGGATCTCTTTCAGGAGGTGATTGGTGGATTCTTTGAATACTTATTTTGCCCCCTGGTTCTAGAATATCAGGCAGTATTTCTTGATAATTTCATGAAAGATGATGTCTAGGCTCTGTTTTTTGTCATGGCTTTCAGGTAGTCTCCTGTATCTATTTTCCAGGTCAGTTGTTTTTCCAGTGAGATATTTAACATTATCTTCTATTTTTTCATTCTTTTGGTTTTGTTTTGTGATTTCTTGGTTTCTCATAAAGTCATTAGTCTCCATCTGTTACATTCTGATTTTTAAATAACAATTTTCTTCAGTGAGCTTTTGAACCTCTTTTTCCATTTGGCTAATTCTGCTTGCTAAAACATTCTTCTTCTCATTGGCTTTTCGAACCACTTTTGCCAATTGAGTTAGCCTATTTTTAAATGTGTTATTTTCTTCAGCATTTTTTGGGGTCTCTTTCAGCAAGTTGTTGACTTGCTTTTCATGATTTTCTTGCGTCTCTCTCATTTCTCTTCCCAATTTTTCCTCCACCTCTCTTATTTGATTTTCAAAATCTTTTTTGAGCTCTTCCATGGTATGAGACCATTGAATATTTATTTTAGATGTTTGGAATACAGAAGCCTTGATTTTCTTGTGTCTTTCCCCGATGGTATGCATTGTTCTTCTTCATCCAAAAGGATGGGAGAAGATGTCTGTTTACCAAGAAAGTAACCTTCCATAGTCTTATTTTTTCCCTTTTTTTTGGGCATTTCCCAACCAGTTACTTGACTTTTTTGTCCTTTGTGAAGAGTAGGGTTTACTCTGGGGATCTGTAAGATTTCAGTTCCTCCAAAAGCAACCAGAAACTTTTGTGCCCAGAATCTGTGGGTAATAGAGTTTCCTCTCCACAGCCACCTGGCTTCCAGTTCTACCAGGCCAGCACTGGTGGCTGAGATTGAGCTAAACCGATCAGATCCTCCAGGGGCTTTTGCTGGGGCAGGGGCTCCATTCAGTGTGAGATAAAGATCAGGTGCTCAAATCCCCCAGAAACATTGGGTGGGGGCAGGGCTGCTACACAGGACTGAGGTAAGGATCAATTATTCATTTCCCCCAGGGGTTTTATGATCCAATAATGGATAAGAACCACTGTGGGAGCTCCTGCTGCCCGATTTGGCCTCTACCATGGCCACCTGATTGAGGAGCTATGAGAAAACCCTGCTACCTTCTTGGCTAGATGAAAAAATCCTCTCACTCACCTATGGGTTGAGGCATCTGCAAACCGCCCCTACTGCTGCTGGGGAATCCACCTCTGAAGCCTACTTGGGTCCTCCTCCTGGTGCCTGCAGCTGCCAAAGCTGGGCTGGACTTTGTTCCATGTCCCATGCAATAGACCTTTCCCATCTGCCTTTCATGACGTTGTGGGCTGGAAATCTCCACTGTATTGTTTTATGCTTTCTGATGCTCTAGAATTTGTTGAGAGTCTTTCTTCAGTTATTTTATGGGCTGTGGGGGAAGGGCTAATGTATGTGCATCTTTCTACTCCGCCATCTTGTCTTGCCCCTACCTCCCATTTTTAATGTTAATAACTTTGAGACATTGCTTACACACACACACACACACACACACACACACACACACACACAAAGTGCTTCTTCAATGACTACATATATACCCATGTCTCTTTTATCCTCAAAAATCCATTTAGCAATACTGCTAGCTATTCTCCCATATTTTCCTCCACTTTTTGGGTTAAATTCTCTGAAAAAGCTCTTGAAAATAAGTAGCCCCTCTTCTTTTTCTCTCACTCTTAATTCTCTACAGTTTGGCTGCTGACATCTTCATTCAACTAAAACTGCTCTCTCCAAATTTACTAATGATTTCTTAAATGCCAGATCTAATAACCATTTTTTAATCCTCATCTTTGAACTTTCTATGGGTTTTGACACTTTAAATTACCTTTTTCTCCTCAATATTCTTTTCTCTCTAGGTTGTATGGAAACTGCTCTCTTGTGATTCTCCTCCTACCTATCTGATCTCTCTTTCTCAGTCTCTTAACTTATTCTTCATCCACATCACACTAAGTGTGAATTCCTCACAGGATTCTGTCCTGTGTCCTTATTTCCCTCTATATTATTCCATATAGTGATATTATCAGCACCTATAGATTAATAATCATCTCTATGCAGACGATTCTCAAATCTCTTCATTGATTTCTAACCTCTTTCCTGAACCTCCAGTTTGCTGTAACCAAATGCTTATTGGAAAACTGGAATTAAATATCTTCCAGACATCTTAAATGAAACATGTCTAAAACAGAACTTAAAAACCCTCCCCAATAACTTCACTATCACTATTAAAGGCACCAACATCGCCTTAATCATCCAAAGCTGCAATGTGTATGTCATCTTCAGCTCTTCACTCTCTCTCCACTCCACCTTGGCCTATATTCAAATTGTGTTGAAGGTCTACTCATTCTGCCTTTGTAAAATCTCTTGAATATACCCTGTTCCGTCCTCTTATACTATTACCAAAATTAGAGTGGCCCTCATCCTCTCACGCCTGAATTATTGCATTAAACAGTTTTCTGTTTGGTCTTCCTGTTACAAGTTTCTCCCGACTCCATTTTGTTTTCACCTGAGCTTTAAAAGTGATTTTCCAAAAAGGCAACTCTGTTAATGCCATTTTCTTACTCTGTCAATTTTAGTGGCTTCCTCTCACCGCCAGGACCAAATGTAATATGTTCTCTCTAATGGCAAACATAGAAATAAGTTTTACATAGCATCACATGTATAATTAATATCAAATTGCTTGCTGTATTTGGGGGGGGGAGGTTTAGAAAGAATTTACACTTAACATTTAAAAAAATGATGATTAAATTTGTTGCATGTAATTAGGGAACATCTAACAAAATAAAACTCTATATTAAAAAATTAAAAAAATAAAGATAAGGATGGAATAATGAAAGATTATAATCTGAAAAACATCCTCTGCTTAATGTTCAAAATCCTTCATAAACTATCCCCTCCTCCCTGCCTCACATAACCTTTCTGTTGTTCTTATACCTTGTGACTTTCCCCATATATTATGACATTAAGTGATGCTGCCCTTCTTGCTTTTCTTTCTGCTTCGATGCTTCATCTCCTAACTAGCAATTTTCATGCCATGCCTGCTCTTCTTCATCCTCATGGGTACCTCTTCGTTACCCTGATTTCCTTTAAGTCCCGGATAAAAATGTTATGTTTTACAAGAAGTCTTTTGTGATCTCCCTTAATTCTAGTACTTTTAATCAGTTGATTATTTTTTTTAATTTACACACACACACACACAAATCCACACACACACACACACACACGCATATGCTGTTTGTAAATAGTTTTTTTGTGTGTTGTCTCCCCAATTTGACTATGACCTTCTTGAAAAAAGAAATTGTTTTTTGCCTTCCTTTGTATCCAGAACACTTTATATAGTTCCTGGCACATCAAAAGTAGTTAATAAATGCCTGTTGAATGACTGCCTGCCACCACACCTCTATTCCAAGTTCCTAAGTAAGTTGCTTATTAATCATAATCCACTGTTTTAGATTCCATGTTGCATAAAATCATAAATGTTTCCATTTTTAGATAATTTTGAGGGAGAACATACTAAGTTCACTAGAAATATCACATATCAGCTAACAATTATAATATATAACTAAGTCACAGTTAAAATTTTAGCATTACAGTATAATAGACATAAATAAGTAAAACATCAGAAATACTGGGCAAGTATGGCAATGTATCATATACATGTGGGAGGGTGTTATGTTTTCTTACAAACTTCATTGTCATGAATTGGAATTTTTCTGCTGGGTTCTGTAAACTAGGCATTATATTAACACCAATTTTGATAGCAATTTACTGGTAGTTTTTCTTGGAAATTATTTTCCTCTTCTCCTAGGAATAGTACTACAAGCATGAATGTTTATTTGAAAATAGTAAGATTGGCCAAGATGGCAGAGTAGAAAGATACACATATGCTAGCTCCGAACCCACACCCCATAAAATATCTGTAAAGAAGACCTCCCAACAAATTCTGGAGCAGCAGAAGCCACAGAATAATGGAGCAGACGAGATTTCTGTTCCAGAGAGCCCTGAAAACAGACACCAAAGGTCCATTGTGCACCAGACCATGAGCAGAGCCCAGCCCTGAGTTGGCTGCCCATTGCCGAGAGGAGCATATCCCAGCAGGCTTCAGGGACAGAATCTCCAGTGACTGCACAGGTGCCTCCACACACAGGTGACAAGGGTCAGTGAGAGAGTCCTTTTCAGTGTCTGACAGGGGAGTGGGGTGTCCCTGTGGCTCGGGCCCCCTCTGGAGGCAGCAGTGGGGGTAGCGGGGGACAGGGGCTCCCAAAGCAGGCAGGAGCTCGGATCCATTGTTGAAGGTCTCTGCATAAACCCCCTGAGGGAACTGAGTCCTGTGTGGCAGCCCTGCCCCAACCTGAGCACCTGAACGTGATCTCACACTGAACAGCAGCCCCGCCCCTGCCCAAAGCCTTGAGGCTGGGAAGCAGCATTTGAATCTCTGACCTCAAGTGCTGGCTGGGCTGATCTGGAGGCGAGGTGGGGGTGGAAAGAAAACTGAAAATAGTAAGATTATTCTTAGTGTCTTGAGTGATTTCTTGACCTTGACACTTTTCTAAGTCTAATCCAGACCTTGCTGTTCATAATAAAGTACTGCATCCTTTCCTGAATCATAAAAGCAGAAAATAACTTGCCAGTTTGATGATCCATACCTAGAATATGCTATTTGAACAGTAATAATTCTTTTCATCCTCCATGGAACCTCATTTTGCTTTAAGAGAATGAATTTTTCTGTGTAAAATCACAGATAAATACTTTTATTCAAAATCTACCAATCCAAGAGTTTGTTTAAACAGTGGATGACTGCTTCTTAGAATTACTGAAATCCATGTAATTTTCTAATGCAATTTTATAAACAAAGCAGATTGACTGAAACATTTTTTGTTTTGCAAGGGCCATATAGTTTACTTAATTTTTATAATAATATTACTAGGATTGATAAGATTTTTAGTATACATTTGTTTTTACTCATAAATCAAATAACTAAAAATATGTATTGCTGTGTGTATGTGTGTTCTAACCAGTCAGGCTTCTTAAGTGTTGATGACTTAAAATATGCTACTTGCATTATATGTGCTTTTCAGTACAAAAAATGAAAACATTTTGTAAATCTTTATTCTTTATTAAATTAACCTTCATATCTGTATTCACATTCCTTTTATTTACTCCTAGATGGAAAACACAATACAAGTTATCTTCTTGCAGAATAAAAATAAAAGTCACCATATTTTCAAACCACCTTATGACTTTCAAAGTTGAGAGAAGAAGGTTCAAAGAAGTCTGACTCTGGCAGCCATTACTCTAGTTGTGAATTTTCCTGTCATGATTATGCATTGTGATTATCAATAGCATGGTTCATCTTTCAGACAACAGAAAGGAAATAAAGTTAGAAGGAATCAATTACAACTTGATTTGTACTTGTTTCCTTCTCTAAAATATTTTCATTATTATTAGTAAGCATCAAAGATAAAAGACAATTTTTAAAATATTAACAAAAGGGGGCAAGAAATATTCATGCCAAAGTCAATAAATTCTTTTCTTCTCACTTCTGAGAATGAGTTTTTTTTAATACGAGAAAAGATGTAGATTCATGTAGTGATAACTGGTATTACTGTTGAAACCTAGTAAAATTATGCAGTTGACATATTATGTTTGGTTTGGATGCAGCATATAAAATGGATGAAAGACAATGTATTCATGCTGTAATTAATTTATGTAGATGTAATCATATGTACACGTACACACACACACACATATAATTTATATAACAAAGTTGTAGGACATAAATCCACATAAATCATTATTTTGACATTTTTACCAACAAAGCCCAACAGAAAGATATAGAAAGATAAATTTGATTCAAAGTAACTGTAGACAGTACAAAATATTTGGCTATCTACCTGCCAAGACAAATGCAGGAACTATTTGAACACATTACAAAACACTATTCACACAAATAAAGCTAGATCTAAGCAAATGGAAAAAAATATTAATTGATGATGGGTAGACAGAATCAATATAATAAACATGTCTTTCTACTTAAATCAATTTACTTATTCAGAGCCATAACAATTAAAAATCCAAAAGTTATTTTATTGAGCTAGAAAAAAAAGAAAATCATTTGAAAGATGAAAGGTCAAGAATATCACGGGAATTAACAAAAAAAAATGCAAAGCTATAGTGCCAATGCAATATTCACAGCTGCTACACAGGCCATGAATATCCTGGTACAATTCTGAATCTCAAAATGCAGTAGACTTTCCACATGGAAGACAGAAACAAAACATTTATTCAGGCACCAGAAAGCAAAATTCAATACAGTAACAAAAATCTATACATTATAACAATACAGAAAACAATTTCAACCCCTAGCCTTCCCAGGGCTAAGCTTCCCACAAACCAGCTTCATTAAACAAATCACAGGCAGACTCCCTTAAACAAAATCGCAAACAAGCTCTTTCACTCATGTTAGCCAGCTGCCTGCTTGCCTGCCTGCATCCATTTTATCTTTGACTAGACTGACGAATTTCCTTTCAGCTGTTCTCTAGCTCCTCCTCTTTCCATTCTATCTCCCCTGTTCCGGCCCTTCAACAAACTCCTCCCACCACAGACTTCATGTGACTCGGACTTACATGTGACCCAGGTACATCTCCCCATTGAAATTACCATTACAAAAAGAAGGTGACCTCAGTGCACCAGATCTAAAACTATATTATAAAGAGACAATCATCAAAACTATTTGATACTCACTAAGAAAAAGAATGATGAATCAATGGAATAGGTTGGGTACACAAGACACGTGGTATTCAATGACTATAATAATCTATTCTTTGATAAACCCACAGACTCGAGTCTGTGGTATAAGAACTCACAGTTCGACAAAAACTGCTGAGGAAACTGGAAAATATTATGACAGAAACTGGGCAGATAACAACATTTCATTCAGTAAGTCAAATTAAGGTTGAAATTGATACATGATTAGACAGAAAGGGTCATACTATATGCAAAATTAATAAGGCAAATAAATTTGCCTGTCAGATCTATGGAGAAGAGCAGAATTTATGACCAAGCAAGAGATTGAGAACATTATGAAATACAAAATGCATAATTATGATAGCATTAATTTGAAAGGGTTTTGCACAAATAAAAGCAATGTAACCAGGATATGAAAGAAAGCTGGGAAACAATTTTTGACAGCCAGTGTTTTGGATAAAGGCCTCTTTTGTCAAACATATATAAAACTGAGTCAAATTTATAAAAATAGAAGTCATTCTCCAATTGATCAATGGTCAAATGGTATGAAGAAGCAGTTCTTAGATGAAGACATCAAAGCTACATCTAGTCATATGAAAATGCTTTAAATCATTATTAATTACAGGAATGCATATTAAAACAAATCTGAGATATCACCTCACGATTATCAGATTGTCTAACATGACAAAATAGAAAAATGGGAAATGTTGGAGAAGATGTGGAGAAATTGGAACACTAATGCAGTTATAGGAGTTGGGAACTGATCCAACCATTCTGGAGATCAATTTGAAACTATCAGGGCTACAAAGGTGTACATACCCCTTAACCCAGCAAGACCACTTCTAGGTCTGTATCCCAAAGAGATCATGCAATTAGGCAAAGGAGCTACTTGTACAAAAATATTTATAGCAACTCTTTATTTGTGGTAGCAAAGAATTGGAAATTGAGGGGATATGCATCAATTTGAGAATGGGTGAACCAGTTGTGGTATATAAATATAATGGAGTGTTATCATGTAATAAGAAATGATGAGCAGGCAGATTTCAGGTAAAACTAGAAAGACTTGCATGAACTGATGCTGAGTGATGTGAGCAGAACCAGGAGAACATTGTACACAGTAACAGCAACATTGTGTAATGATTAACTGTGATATACTTAGCTCTTCTCAGAAGTACCAAGATCCAAGATAGTTCCAAAAGACTCCTGATGAAAATGCTAACTATGTCCAGAGGGAAAAAAAAGATAAACAAACAAAAACACACACTATGGAGTCTGAATGCAGAGTGAAGCATATTACTTCCACTTTTTTATTATTTTTTTCTTTCCGTTTTTTTTGTTCTTATTCGTTTTTTCACTACACAATTTATGTTTAACAAGAAAGTGCATGTATAATCTATTTCAGATTGCTTACTCTCTTAGGGAAGGGGAAGGCAAGGAAGAAAGAGAGAAAAATTTCAACATCAAACTCTTAAAAATCTTACAAAAATGAATATTTACATGTAGTTGAATAAATACTATTAAGAAAAAAGTAGAATCATTCGTGAAGTATTTCTTATATGCCAAGCAGTGTGGATATCTTGACAAAGGTGAAAATAGCCCCTAGCCCCCAAATGCTCGCAGTTTCCTTCAATGTTGATTCCCGTTGTTTTCCAGAACAGAAATTCATGTGAACATGTAATCTCTTTCAATCATTTATTTGAGTGTAATAACATTCCCTCATATTTAAATACCACAATCTAGTCAGTTATTCATCAATTTGATGGGCACCTTCTTATATCTTAGTTTTGATTTGCCTCATCTCACCTCACCTTGCCTCACCTCATCTTGCCTTTCCTTCTTTTCTTTTCTTCTGTTCTTATCCCCGCATTCAAGATTAAAAAATCTATTTTGACTGTTCTCTCTGTAGTGTTAATTCTTCCTTTTAACTCTCTCCCCAAAATTCTTCCTCTATGTATGTACTTTTTCAATCTTGTGGTTGTCCTTTCCTGCCCAGCTACTTTGCTTCCTCTCCCCCCCACTTCTCCTATTTCCTAAGGGTCACTGGCTAATGTGTGTGTGTGTGTGTGTGTGTGTGTGTGTGTGTGTGTGTGTGTGTGATTTTATGGTGGAAGGAGTCACTATAACTTATCTTTGAATTTCTTGATTATTATTTGGTCTGATGCAAAGTCATAATTGTATTGACTAGGTGTTAGGGAGCAAGCCAGTTTTCCTCTCTTCAAGTAGGCATCTTGGTAGGAAGCCCTTTTTTTCTATCTTGAGAGCAGGGCTCAAATTAAATTTGTATACAGAATCCTTTGGTCAAAGCTTTGCATATGGTAAGCACTTTAGAATATTTCTTGAGCATCCAAGAAAAAAAAAAAGCATATGAAGATATAAAGAGACTTTTTCTTGTTTTTGTGACTACACAGAGAAAAAAACTCAGAATTCTGTCACTTTTTGCTAAAATTCCAAATTTGTACACTACTTGTATGCTTGGAATCCCAGAAGTTCCAAACAATCAATCAGTATGTACTTGATGTCCCTGCAAGTTCCCAAGAGAGTTTGGATTCATATACTCTGTATTGGTCCCACTATAGACCACATGCCCTCATGACAAAAATAAAATAAATCAGCATATTTGCCAAGTGTGAAAATATATGTTTCTTTCTCCATTTAGTCTTCATCATCTCTCCATGGAGAAGTGAAGGATATGCTTCAGCTTTATTCTTTGTAAATTATAATTGGTCACAAATTTCATCAGAGTTCCAGAGGTCTGCAGAGTTCTTTTCCTTCATATTATTATGATCATTGTGTAAAGCCTTATTCTAGTTCTATTTATTTCACTCAGCACTAGTTCGTAGAAATTTCATGTTTCTTTTAATCAGTTATATTTGTTATTTGAATGGATGCACATATGAATGAAAAATCATTCTATACATTTCTTCAACTAAGCACTGTACTTTGGCACATAGTAAATGCTTCACATGAGAATAACTGAAATTTAAAAAGACCAAGTGAGCCAATTTGATGTAGAGTAGTTTATATAGAGAAAGTCATGAGAAATATGAAGTAGAAATATCTACTTTTTGAATTTTGAGTACGTAATTTTTTATTTGTTATCTAATGCTTCCTATGTGCCAACTACTGCTTCATTGTAAAGATAGATAAAATAAGAGTAGCCTGATCTCAAAAAAATTCACAGTCTAGTGGTGGAAATAGAGAACTTCATATTAGCACATGAGAGCTTCAGGACACATCAAACTAGTTATTCTTAGGACCTCAGTAATAAAGCAGATTGTCATTTTTTATTGACAAAACTGTCAATTTTTTAAAAATAATAATAGTATCACTTATTTAAAATAATATCAAATAATGTTATGTTTAAAATATTTTTGTAAATGGTATCATTTTAATTTCATATAAAAACAGTGTTCAAAGTTCATTTTTTAAAATGAGATTTTGACTTCCACATTTTTCTCTCCCCCAAGATGGCAAGCAATCTGATATAGGTTATACATGTCCAATCATGTTAATCATGTTAATGTTAATCATGTTGATCACACATTAGTCATATTGTGAAAGAAAAAAAAATAGAAAAGGAAAAGGGAGAAATCACTTCAAATACCCAAACAACAAAAACGTGAAAATACTATGCTGCTATCTGCATTTAGTCCATAGTTCTTTCTCTCAATATGAATATCATTTTCCATCATGAATCGTTAGGCATTGTCTTGGATCATGGCATTACTGAGAAGAGTTAAGTTTATCATAGTAGATCATCACACAATGTTGCTATTACTGTGTACGATGTTTTGGTTCTGACTTCATTCGACATCAGTCCCTTGCGTCATTCCTTATATCACAAGAGTAGTCCATTACATCACATATCGCAACTTGTTCAGCCATTCCCCAACTGATGGGCATCCTCTCAATGTCTAATTCTTGACCAACAAAAAGAGGTGATATAAATATTTTTGACCGTAAGGAAAGACATTTTCCCTTTTTTGAGATCTCTTTAGGACACAACCCTAGTAGTGGTATTGCTTGACCAAAGGTTCCACACAGTTTGGTTGCCTTTGGACATAGTTCTAAATTGCTCTCCAGAATGGTTGGGTCAGTTCACAACTCCACCAACAATGTATTAGGGTTCTAATTTTCCCACATCTCCAACATTTATCATTTTCCTGTTTAATCATGTTAGTTGATCTTATAGGTCTGATGTGGTACCTCAGAGTAGTTTTAATTTGCCTTTCTCTAATCATTAGTGATTTAGAGCATTTTTTCATATGACTATAGATAGGTTTGATTTCTTTACCTGAAAACTGCCTGTTCATGTCCTTTGACCATTTATCAATTGGAAAAATGACTTGTCTTCTTGCAAATTTGACTCAGCTCCCTATATATTTGAAAAAAAGAGACCTTTATCATTAACACATTATTAAAACTGCTTCCAAACTTATTTCTTTCCTTCTAATCTTGATTATAACGATTCTGTTGGTGCAACAACTTTTTTTAAAATTTAATATAATCAAAACTATTTTGCATTTCATAACTTCCCTGTATTATTTGGTCATAAATTCTTTCTTTTTCCACAAATCTGACAAGTAAACTATGCCTTATTCCTTTAATTTGCTTATGGTATCATGCTTTATGACTGAATCATGTACCCATTATGACCATAATTAGGTATATGCTATAAAAAAACTAGCCTATGTTTACTTTCTGGCATGCTATTTTCCAGTTTTCCTTGCAGTAAAACTTTACCAGTTCCGGATGTTGAGAAATGGGACACTGTCAAAGATTTTTGTAATGAGAATTTTCTATCTCCAATAATAATGAATAGTAAAGAGGCAGGGACTTTATCTCCTGCAAAATCAGTAAAATACGGTTTCTAGAGGTTACTACATCAGATAATGGCAATAAGGCCACACTGAAAGCAAGACTAGTGGCCTATGGGCCAAGACTCTTGAGTAGCCCACCAGGGTATGAGGAATGGTAGGGATCAAGTAGTTAGTGATGATTTGTTCTGCCTGGTACATACTGACTCCTATCTTTACTTCAGGGTATATTATTCCCTTGCCTATGCTTATTTGCCTGTCCATTGGTGAATATTAATCAGTCAATACTATTGGTGGTAACTGAGATGACTCTTCATCTCCAAGGGCATTGTTCTTTGGGGAAAAAAATCTAAGTTGAGGACTAGATGCAGAGCCCCAAAAGCAATATTATTCCTATTTCTTATGGATATATTGTATTACAACATTTATTAAAATGAAAAACATCTCTTTTGATTGATATCCCTTTTGTTTTTCTAACAATTTTTCTTTTAATATTTCTCAGTCTTTTTCCTTTGTAATTTCCTGGAGCATCTAACAATGCTGATCATCTCCTCCTACTGGACTGTCTATTCTCCTTAGGTTTTTTATGACACTGATCTCTCTCTTTTCTCCTCCTGTCTTCCTGGTTGCTCAAAATTGGCCTACTAGGGTACGGTCACTGAGCATACTACAACTTCTTAGAGTCCCAGATGAGATTTGAGTGGAACAAGTGGACACCAAAGATGAAAAACAGCTCTAAAAAGGGCTAGGCAGTCATCACACCAGAGATACTAGTCTTCCCTGAATACATCCTAAAGTCTACATTTATCATGGTAGCGTATTTTCCAGGGATGTATACACTGATAATGAGGTTGACACATATATTGCCAGAGCTAGCTCAGTGTTTGGGAAACTCTGAAGGAAAGTGCAGGAGAGAAGAGATACTAGACTGACTACCAGAGCCATTGTACTGACCTCATTGTTTTATACCTGCGAAACCTGGAAAGTGTATCAGTGCCATGGCAAGAAACTGAATTGCTTCCATTTGAATTGTCTTTGGAAGATTATGAAGATCACCAGGCAACATAAGGTAGCCGACACTAAAGTCCTTCATCGAACTAAACTGCCAAGCATACAAACTCTGCTTCAATCAGCACAATTTCAATGGGCTGGCCATATTGTTCAAGTGCAAAATGTACACTTGCCAAAAAAGATTATCTTATGGAGAATTCACACAGGGCAATTGTTCACACGGTGGTCAGAAGAAATTCTCAAGTTCTCTCTTAAGAACTTTGGAATTGATTTGCATTAGGGGAGACATTGGCACAGGATTGCTCAGCATGGTTTGCCCACATCAG
The DNA here is from genome assembly GCF_028372415.1 of Notamacropus eugenii. Taxonomy (NCBI): domain Eukaryota; kingdom Metazoa; phylum Chordata; class Mammalia; order Diprotodontia; family Macropodidae; genus Notamacropus; species Notamacropus eugenii. The sequence goes on along the minus strand of NC_092874.1, from coordinate 357,737,356 downwards.
AGAAGGTTCTGTGCTCTATGAGCAAAGCAATTGAAACCACTCAAAGGAAATGCAATATGCACAAAATTGGAGTATCCACCCCAAATATTCACAGGGAGTATTTTTGCCTGACCTGTGTAGAGCATTCTGAGCTGGTATTGGTCTGATCAGCCACAGTTGGACACGTAGAAACTTGACTCTAGCATAGTGATGTCATTTTGGTCCTCTTCATCAACTAAGGACAACCAAAAAATCATTTCTTTTGATGTTTCATTATCCCCATCCCATTCTTCAAATGTTTTATCTCCCAAAAATGTGTCCCACATTCTTTCTGTCTTATTGATGTCAAAGAAAGTGGAACAATAAAATAAAGAGAGGAAAAAAGCATGCTAAAATTTGCATTCTGAATTCATAAGTTCTCTCTGGAGGTGGGTAAAATTTTTCATCACAGGAAATGTGGAATTGTCTTAGGCCATTCTCTTAATCAGAGTACCTAAACTTTTCACAGATTTACAATATTGCTATTATGTGCAAAGTTCTCTTGGCTCTGCTGGTTTCATTTTGAATAAGTTTATAAGTCTTCTCAGGTTTGTTCAGAGACTATCCAGTTCCTGCTTTCTTATAGCATAGTAGTATTCCATCAAAATTATATATCACAACTTATTCAGTCATTCCTCAATTGATGGGCGTCCTCTGGATTTCCAATTCTTTGCCACCACTAAAGGAACTGCTATAAATGATTTTAAACAAATAGGCTGTTTTTCCTTTTGTTAGATCTCTTTGCGATACAGATCTAATAGTATGATTGCTGGGCCTAAGGGTATGCACACTTTTATAGCCCTTCGACATAGTTCTAAATTGTTCTCCAAAATGTTTGGATCAGTTAACAACTTTATTAATAGTGCATCAATGTCCCATTTTTCCACCCTCCAACATTTGTCATTTTCATTTTCTGTCATATAAAGCAGTTTGATAGCTTTGAATTGGTATCTCAGGTTATTTTAATTTTCATTTCTCTAATCAGTAAGTTTTTAATGCATTTTTGTGTGGCTATTGATAGTTATGATTACTTCTGAAAACTGCTTGTTCATATCCTTTGACCATTTATCAACAGGTTAAATGCCCTTATTCTTTTTTTTTATACATTTGACTCAGTTGCCAGTACATTTAAGAAATGAAACTATCCTCAAAATATTTGCTATAAATCCCTCCCTCCAGTTTTCTATAACTCTTACAATTTTGATTGCAATAGTTTTATTTAAGTGAAAGCTATTCCATATCAGGTGATGAAAATTATCCATTTACATCCTGTGATGCTCTCTGTTTCTGACAGAATATTTTTCCACGCTTTCCTAATTTACTTATATAATCCTTTATGTACAACACATTTATGTATTTTTAATTTATCTTGCAAAAAAGCGTAATATGTTGGCCTATGCTTAGTTTCTGCCAAACAACTTTCCAATTTTTCCAACAACTTTTATGATATGGTGAGTTCTTGCTCCACAAACTTGGATCTTTAGGTTTATCAACTACTAGGTTACTGTGATAATTTACTATGATCTATTGTGTACCTCATCTATTCCATTAATCCATACTCTATTTCTTATCCAGTACCAGCTTGTTTTGGTGATTACTGCTTTGTAAGATAGTTTGAAACCTGGTACTGGTTAGTTGCATTCCTTCATTTTCTTATTGATTCTCTTGATTTTTTTTTCTGTTCTTGCAGATGAATTTTGTTATTATTTTTCTAAATCTATAAAACAATTGTTTGGTAATTTCATTGGTATGGCACTGAATAAGTAAATTAACTTAGAAGAATTGTAATACATATTATATTAGTTTGGCCTTCCCATAAGCAATGAATATTTCTCTAATTGTTTAGATCTGACTTTATTTGTGTGAAATGTATTATATAATCACTGGGTTTGTTTTAGCAGGTATATTTCCAGGTACTTCCTATTGTGTGCAATTATTTTAAATGGAATTTATCTTCCTATGTCTTGCTTCTAAACTTTGTTGGTAATTTATGGAAGAAATACTGATGATTTATGTGGGTATATTTTATATCCTAAATCTTTTTTATTTTTTGACTACTTTTTTTGGTTACTTCTCAATTTTTGTGAAGGTGCCATGTATAACTGAGGCAAAGGCATACTGCTTTCTATTCCCATTCAGTTTTCTCCTGTGATATGTCATATATAACATGACTAAGATATTATTCATCCCGTTGACTTCTTTATTATTTATTTTGTGGTTAGATTTATCCAGCTCTGATAAGGAAATGTTGAAGTCTACTACTAGTATAGTTCTATGTCTGCTTCCTCATTTAACTATTCCTTTACGAATATGAATGCTATGCTATTTGATGCATATATGTTTAATATTGACATTACTTCACTATCTATGGTACCTTTTTACAAGATGTAAGTTCCCTGTTTATACCTTTTAGTTAGGTCTGTTTTTGGTTATGCTTTGCCTGAGAATATAATTGTTACCCCTGCCTTTTTTTTTTTACTTCAGCTCATGCATAATAGATTCTGCTCCACCCCCTTATTTCAAAACTGGATGTGTTTATCTGTTTCAGGTACGTTTCTTGTAAACAATACTGTTGGCTGCTGATTTTTAATCCGTTCTGCTCTCTGCTTCCATTTTATGGGTAAGTTCATCTCATTCACATTAATGATTATGGTTATTAAGTGTGCACTTTCCCCCATTCTGTTTTCTTCTGCTTACTCTGTCTCTCTCTCTGTCTCTGTCTCTGCTTGTCTCTGTCTCTGTCTGTCTCTCTGTCTCTCTGCCTCTCTGTCTCTCTCTGTCTCTCTGTCTCTGTCTCTGTCTCTGTCTCTGTCTCTGTCTCTCTCTCTCTCTGTCTCTCTCTCTCTCTCTCTCTCTCTCTCTCTCTCTCTCTCTCTCTCTCTCTCTCTCTCTCTCTCTCTCTGTCTCTCTCCTCTTCTTTCTTTCTCTCTCATCCCTCCCTCTTCTCAGGTACCTTCACCAATGTCTTTTTCTTTTTTGTCCTCTTTTTTTAAAAAAAAGACCTTTCTTTTATCCCTCTTCTTTTCTTAATTTCCTGCTGGGTAATACATATATATGTGTATATATATACATATATATGTATGTATATACATCTATATTATAATTGAGTCTAAATACATACATATACACATACATACATACATATAAAAATCCATGTGTATATGCCCCCTTTGAATCCATTTAGGTATAATTGAGGTTCAACTGTTATGCACACATCCCCAAATTTTCTCCCCTATAATCTTTATTAAAACCTCTTATATGAAAGATATTTTCCCATTTTTCTTCTTCCTTTCTCATTCTCCCAGAACATCCCTCTTTCTTACCTAATTTTTTCTATATTTCGTTCCAACATAATTCATTTCTTCCCATACAGTTTTTCTATGTAAAATCCTTCCAGCTATGCTGATAATGTTCTTATGAATCATAATTATCATCTTTCCCATTAAGAAAGATAAACAATTCAACTATATTGAGTACCTTATGAATTCCCTTTACTTTTTATGATTCTCTTGAATCTTGTATTTCAGTCAAATTTTCTGATCGCCTTTTGTCTTTCCAGCAGGAATAGTTGAAAATCCTCTAGTTCATTAAATGTTCATTTTTCCTTTCAAAGATTAAAATCAATTTTTCTGGGTAGTTTGTTCTAGGTCCTCATCCTATCATTGGTAGTTCATCCCCAGGGACTCTGCGTCAGCCTTCTCCTCTATGCCAAATATTTTTCTTTCCAAAATGCTACATTGTCTTCAGGTGAAACAGTGTCTCACTCTGACATTTTGTTGGTTCTGTCACTACAGAATTCGATTAGTGGCATTATTTTAAAGTTGCTTGAAGGCAAACATTGGGAGAGCTCAGCTGAGTGCTTTGTCTATTCCAGATTTTGTTTAACTTCTGGAAGTACCTAGAGAATCTTTAAATTGTGAAAAGCAATTAAAAAATACTTTCTGGTCCAGGCAATGAAAAAAAAGTGAAACCTGCAGTACAAGAGACTATGTAGAAATGCACTTTATGAGTTTTGTGCATCTACATAGATGAATATCTATGCATCTACATATATTTATATGAAGCCAATTTGCGTTTTTTTAAGGATCTATACCAATAACTGACAACCTATATGACTATCTTCTCAATTCTATACAATCTTTATGAAGGTGATCTTGATACATATTAAAGGTATCCTTGTTGAAAATATGTGCATGGAGTAGATAGACACTCATAAACACTGATTTATAGCAGAACACATTTTCAGTCACAACTTTTTTGAAAGGCATAGATCATACAAAATTTTATTATGTTTGGTGTATGTTGAATATTTTCAAAAAGCATTTGACTGGCTACAAGAAAAATCGGCCCTACTATTTTTCCTCCCATAACAGCTTCCATGAGCATTAGTTAAGATGATAAAATATGCCTTAATAAATGAAAACAGAAAAATGAATTTGTTCAGTGAATATCATCGACCTTCAAGGAGATTGTTTCATGGAGAGTCCAAATTAGAGGAGGATAGTTAGGTCTTTAAGATGTCGCTGTCTAGGGATGACATTGTACTTATTTCTGGAAGACATAGGATACTTATGAACCTCTTTAAACAGATCCACATTCACTCAAAAGGCATCGGATTAAATGTCTACATAGGCATAAACAAATAAATAAAGTATGTTCTTTGTTTATGCTACAATACATAATGTGGTGAACAATTCATTGAGTTAGTGTCTATATGTACACACATACATATCCATATGTATATGTGTGTGTATATAGATATAGATATAGATGTGTGTGTTTGTGTGTAATCCTGGATACATTGCAGATGGACACTGAATCGCATTCAGAATTGAATAAGAGGAAAGTATAGTATGAACTACACAGGGATGGTAATTATTCTGATAAATTCACTCTTCTACTTGCCATAAAAATCTATGCTTTAACAAAAATCTTATCATAATTACATTACATATCTGTATTTCATAGAACACCGTAAACACTGAAGAATCAAAATTATAAGTTGATCCAAAGGGTGGTGGTGAGTATAAATAGCCTGCAAGCAATAATGGCTTTCATGAAAAGAATGGCATAAAATATATCATCCAGGAAGTGTGTGATCCTATTTGGGAATCAGGCGATAATGTAGTGAGGAGATGACACATGGATATCTTATACATTCCAATGGTATCTATCAGATTTTTAAAAACCTAGAAGGAGGTATCCTATATTTTGAATAGATTCTTTATGGAGGATTTTTGGAAAGACATGGACAGAAACTGTGTGGGATAAGAATTGACAAATGGGTCATGAGCTGTCTCATTTAACAAAGAATTCCCATTACTAAGAGCACTAATCATTTGGCTTATTTTAAGTAATGAAAAGAAAGAAAACCAGTTGAGGGTAACATCAAGGGGATAATACACCAATAACAAAACAGCCTTGGAAAATCGCAGCATGTCACTTACTAAGTTTTTATGCAAATGAGTATTTAGCAAGATTCTCACAAAACACAATTTGATAGATAGTATATTATTTTAATCAAAACTACAAGGCATCAGCAATTATTATATTTTATTTATACGGTTTCTTCATTCATCTGAAGCACAGAAAACATTGTCCAGTTGATTTTCAGCTATGGATCAGAGAGCATGTATAAGATTTATAATCGATGAAAGATATTTATTAATGGGGAGTGAAACTATCATGCATCTCCCATAAGGGAGGATACAACTGGTTACATTTTTCTAAATAGACTGAAAATGGAATGTTGAAACCTATTTCTTCTTATACCCATGGCTGACTTCAAAGACAATTGTGATTTTAAACATTACAGAGAAAATCAAACTGAGACTAACTTTATCATAGTTTGAAAATAAATTGTGAGAAATAAAATTATTTCAAATATTTCTTTAAAGATTGGTTACTCAAAATAACCTATTTAATATAAATGAGTATGTTCTTTATTAAAAAGAAATCCTTCCTCTCTTCCCCCACCACAGAATAATTGGTACACCTAGCACACCACTTCTTAAATTTAATTTTCATTTAAATTAAATTTCATTTATATTTAACTTTATGCATATTTAAAAAATCAAAAATGGTGTTTTCCTAACCCAGTTTCCCCTACACTCACACATACTATTAGTGATCAAAAAGATTAGTTCTGCCAGAACATACATTTCCAATTGGCATGCTAAAACCAGTAGGACTTGGAGAGAGAAGTCTTTGTCAATCTCCCATTCTTTCCCCTTCTTGTATCATTTCTTTCCTGTCCTCTGTGAATTAGAGATAAATGGTTGCCCTTTCTCAAAGCACCTCTAACTCTATAAGGAGTTAGCAGCAGAAGCCTGGAAATTTTATTTCTTTGGAAAGGGTATGTCTGTCCTCCAAAGTATAGCCTTCTGAGACTCTGCAAATTGTGTTGCAAAGACAGCCAGCCTATACCATACATTTCTTAGAGCCAGACTTGAGCCATCAACATGATTTATCATAACAAAAGAATTCTCCTTTGACTTTCTCTCTCACAGTAAACATCTTTTGATAAAAAAGGACAGGTATTGAAAATAAAATAAAATAAAAAAGAGCAAAAACAACAAAAAAATCCAATATCATGTAGAAAAAAAAAATCACACTTTAATTCATTCAAAGACCAAATTGGGGTATATGTGAAAGGAATGTTCTCTTCCCAAAGATCCAGGGACTGAAAAAAATGATTCAGATTTTATTTGATGTTACCTTCTTATTTCAGTAATAACAAAGTTTTACATGAAACAGGTCCTTTTGTTACATTTTATTTTCCAGAGTGTATTGAATTTTGGAACAATAAATTAGGTCTAAAAAAGTAAAACCTTTGTAGTTAGTAAGGTAGGCCGATTTTCAAGGAAAGATATTGAATGAAAAGTCTGAAAAATATTTCACCATATGAATTTTTTCATTATCAAGTACAGGGACTTACCTAGTTTGAAAAATGGAAAAATAATGTTTAAAAGGACATTCAATTTACAGTGTTTTGTAAAAAATGTAGTCACTCAATACATCAGTGAATATCCATTTATTAAAAACTTACCATGTACCAAAAACTGATTTTAGTGATGGAAATTAAAAAAAAAATGAAACAGTTCCTGTCCTTGAGAAGCTTATGTTCTATAGTGCCAGACAAGTATCTGAGAAGATATATATGTTTAAAGACATTCTCAAGTTACAAGGAAAGCTATTTTTCACCTTCCATGTTAAACACACTGAATTTTACAGATTTTCTTTAGAAATAGATAGCTGGAGAATAACTACTTCAATTTCTGGGCAGGATAAAACAAAACAAAATCTATTCATTCTTCATATAGTAACACAAGCAGATAATCCAAAAAAATATTGATTTTTTTCCTTTGAAAAGCATTTTTTCTATTTCTGATGGGAATATCTAGTATTATGGAAACTTATATTTCACCTGATAAAATAAGCAGTTCTACTCAGCACTACACGGGCCGCCAAAGTAGTCTCTTTTCTTAATCTTTCCTGCCTTTTCGTAAATCATAGATAGTTAATTCAGTATCTTGGATCTTTGAATAAATATTTCTGTGGACAGAGAAAAGTCATCCATGGCTACCTACATGAGATTCTGGGAGAGGTACTCTGTAAGGAAATGTGGTTTCCTCTCTTTAGAGAGAAGAATTCAGGAAAGAAATACTGTCAGTGGGATATGTGTTTGTGAGAAGATGTTGAACTGAGGAATTAATGACCTAGATGTTGGATAAGTAAGAGTAAGAAAACAAAGTAGTGGCTGAGATAGAGAAAAGATGTGGGGTCAGGCTAGTATTATTGTTCTTTTCCTTGATGGTGGCTTTTTTGTTGTTGGTTTATTTAGTATTTTAATTTCCCCCACCTAAGAGAAAAAACAATTCAAACATTTATTTTGAAACTTTGTTTCAAATTCTCTCCTTTTCCCCTATCCCACTGAGAAAGCAATATGTTATACATATGTAGTCATACAAAACATTTGCAGAATAGTCATGTTGTAAAAGAAAACAGAGAAAAATAAAATCTTAAGAAAAATAAACTAAAAAAAAACCAAAACAGTAGGCTTCAATCTGTATTCAAATATCATCAGTTCATTCTCTCTGAATAGACAGCATTTTTCATCATAAATACTTCAGAGTTGTTTTGGAACTTTATATTGCTGAGAGTACCTATGTCATTTATAACTGATCTTACTACAATGTTGCTGTTATGTGTACACAGTACATTTTGCTTTGCATCAGACCACGGAAATTTTTCCAGGTTTTTCTGAGAGCATCCTGCTCATCATTTCTTATAGTACAATAGTATTCCATTGTAATTGCATACCACAACTTGTTCAACCACTTCCCAAGTTATGGACATCCCCTCAATTTATAAGTCTTCACCACCAGAAAAGAACTGCAAGAAATATTTTTGTACATAGAAGTCCTTTTCCTTCTTTTTGTTTATTAATTAATATATTTATTTTTAGTTTTCAACATTCGTTTCCACAACATTTTGAGTTGCAAATTTTCTCCCATCTCTCCCCTCATCACACCCTGAGGTGTCACACATACTGATTACTCCTTCTCCCAGTCTAATGTCCCTTCTATCCCCCCTTTTACCCTCTTCCCCTTTATTATCTTACAGGGCAAGATACATTTCTACATCTATATCCCATTGCCTGTACATCTTATTTCACAGTTGCTTGTAAAAACAATTTGTGACATTTGCTTTTAAACTTTGAGTTCCAAATGATCACTCTTTTTCTCTTCCCACCCACCACTATTGAGAAGACAAGCAATTCAAAATAGGTTATACATGTGTGTTTATGCAAAATACTCCCATAATGGTCATGTTGCAAAAGACTATTTCCCTCATCTTTTCCACCCCGCACTTACTCTAGTCTCTCCTTTGACCTGTCTCTCTACCAAAGTGATTGCTTCTGATTACACTGTTCCCCAATCTGATATCCCTTTTACTATTCCCCCCTCCCTTTCTTATTCCCTTCCCCCTGTCTTCCTGTAGGGTAATATAAATTTCCATACCCAATTAACTCTGTATTTTGCTCTCTCCTGAAGCCAAATCTGATGAAAGGAAGGCTCGCTTATTCCCTCTCTTCTTCCTCTCTACTGTAAAAACTCTTTCTCACCTCTTCTATGTGAGATGATTTACTACATTCTACATCTCCCTTTCTCTTGCTCCTAGTATTTTCCTTTCAACACTTAATTTCCTTTTATAGATATCACCCCTTCATAATCTGCTCACCCTGTGCCCTTTCTCCCTCGCTGTATGCATGTGTATGTATATGTGTTTGTGTATATGTGTATGCATGAATATATATATGCATATATGTATATGTGTGGATAAATATGCTTTTGTGTATAAATATATATGAGTGCCTGACTGTATACATATGTGTGTTTATATACATATGCATATATACACATATGTGCATATGTACACATATGCATATACACATACAAAACACACATAGATATATAGATACTCATACACACATATATTATACATATATATACTTGAACACACACATATATATCTGTGTGTATATATATGTGTATATATACATGTGTGTGTGTATACACACACACACATATACATGTGCATACATACATCTATCAGGTCCATGCTTCTGCTCTGCCATCTTGGCCACCCTCCAACCTTTTCATGTAGAAGTTGCAATGTCCTGTGTTTCCGTGATATTAAAATTGTTTGTTTCTGGCTGTTTGCAGTATTTTCTATTTGATCCAATAATTTTTAAATTTGGCTATAATATTCCTAGGTGTTTTCAATCTGGGATCTCTTTCAGGAGGTGGTCAGAGGATTTCTTCAATGACTATTTTACCTTCTGGTGCTTGAGCCTTTTCTTTGATGATTTCCTGAAAGATACTGTCCAAGGTATCATAGGTGCAGGGTGTCTTGGATGGCTGACGGGAAAGGTCTGTCACACTGGACATGAAGTGGAGTCCTGCTCAGCCTTGGCTGCACGGGGCTAGGAGGAGAAAGATAAAAGCAGGCTTCAGGGATGGAATCCCTGGCAGCTGCAGGGGTTCACAGATTCCTTAACACATAGCTGCAAAAGGTCAGTGAGACGACTTTTTCAACCAGAGAAAGAAGGGAACAGGGTCTTCCCTAGCAGCAGCCCCAAGCAGCAGTGGCAGCAGCAACAGCAGTGGGCTGGGGTGGGAGGTGACTGCGGTGGCCACTGCAGCAGCCAGGGTCCATTGTTGGAGTAGCTCAGCTGAAAGCCCCCGGGGAATCTGAGCTGAGCCCCGAACATGGTCCTGGGGTGTGGAGGAGCTGGAGGTCCTTGAGGAGTAAACTCCTCTTCCTTGATTTTACCACCTTGAAGGAACTGAGAACTGACAGATATCAAGAGTATATTCTACTCTTAACAAAGGACACAAAAGTCAAGTAACTGGTTGGGAAAACACCCAAGAAAGGGAAAAACAATAAGACAATAAAAAGTTAATTTTTTAGCGAACAGGTATTCTTTCCCATTCTTTTGAATGAGGAAGAACAATGTTAACCATTAGAGAAAGACAGAAAGGTAAAGGCTTCTGCGTCCCAAACCTCCAAAATAAATATGCAATGGTCTCAGGATATGGAAGATATTTTGGATATTTTGAAAATCAAGTAAGAGAGGTGGAAGAAAAATAAGAGCAATCCAAGAAAATCTTGAAAAGTAAGCAGCTTGATAACGAGACCCCAAAAAATCCTGAAGAAAATAACACTTTTAAAAATAGGCTAACTCAATTGGCAAAAGAGGTCCTAAAAACAAATAAGGAGAAGAATGCTTTAAAAAGCAGAATTAGACAAATGGAAAACAAGATTCAAAAGTTCACTGAAGAAAATAGCTCTTTAAAAATTTTAATGTAACAGATAGGTGCTAATGACTTTATGAGAAATCAAAAAATTACACGACAAAACCAAAAGAATGAAAAAGTGGAAGATAATGGAAAAACAACTGACCTGGAAAACAGACCCAGGAAAGACAATTTAAAAATTATGGGACAACCTCAAAACCATGATAAAAAAAAGAACTCAGACATCTCTTTCATGAAATTATCAAGGAAAACTGCCCTGATATTCTAGAACCAGAGGTCAAAATAATATTGAAAGAGCCCAGTGATCACCTCCTGACAAAGATTCAAGAAGAGAAACTCCTAATAGTATTGTAGCCACGTTCCAGAGTTCCCAGGTCAAGGAGAAACTATTGAAAGCAGCTAGAAAGAAACAATTCGAGCATTGTGGAAATATAATCAGGATAACACAAGATGTAGCACCCTCTACATTAAGGGACTGAAGAGCTTGGAATATGATATTCTACAAGTCAAAGGAATTGGGATTAAAACCAAGAATCACCTACTCAGCAAAACTGAATGTAATACTTCAGGGGGAAAAATGGCCATTCACTGAAATAAAGGACTTTCAAGCATTCTTCATGAAAACAACAGAGCTGAAAATATAATTTGACTTTCAGTCACAAGAATCAAGAGAAGTATGAAAAGGTAAAGAGGAAAGAGAAATCACAAAGAGCTTACTAAAATTGAACTGTTTATATTCCCACATGGAATGATAATATTTGTAACTCTTGAAATTTTTCTCAGTATCTGGGTAGTTGGAGGGATTATACACACACACACACACACACACACAGACACACACACACACACACGAGCATAAGGTGAGTTGAATAGGAAGGGATCATATCTAAAAAGACAAAATTAACGGGTGAGAGAGGAATATATTGGGAAGTGAAAGGGAGAAATGGAATCGGGCAAATTATCTCTCATAGAAGAGGCAAGAAAAAGCTGGTCCAATGGAGGCGGAAAGGGAGGAGATCAGAGGGAAAAAGTGAAGCTTACTCCCACCACATTTGACTCAGGGAAGGAATAACATGCACATTCAGACTGGTATGAATATCTATCTTATTCTACAGGAAAGTAGGGGAGAAGAGGATAAGCAGGGTGGTGGAGATGATGGAAGGGAGGACAAATGTGAAAAGGGAGCAATTAGAAGCAAACACTTTTGGGGAGGGAAACGGTCAAAAGAGAGAACAGAAGAAATGGGGGCAGGATAGGAGGGAAGGAAATATAGTTGCTCTAACACAACGTGACTATTATGGAAGTCATTTGCAAAAATACACATATATAGCCTATATTGAATTGCTTGCCTTAGTGGGAATGGGTTGGGAGGAAGGGAGGACCAGAAGTTGGACCTCAAAATTTTAGGAACAAATGTTGAGAATTGTTTTTGTATACAACTGGGAAATAAGAAATACAGGTAATGGGGTATAGAAATTTATCTTGCCCTACAAGATAAGAGAGAAGATGGGGATAAGGGAAGGGAGGGGTGTTAGAAGGGAGGTCACATTGATGGAAGGGGAAATCAGAATGCAAGACGTTTTGGGATGAGGGGAGGGGAGAGAAAGGGAGAAAATTTGTAACTCAAAATATTGTGGAAATAATGAATGTTGAAAAGTTAAAATAAATAAATATAAATAAATAATTGAATTGACTATTTCTCCTGGCTCGGTTTTCCAGATAAGTTGTTTTCTCAATGAATTATTTTATGTCATCTTTTTTTTTTTTACATTCTTTCATTTATGTTTATCTCATTCTTGATATTTCCTAAAGTCATTAGCTTCCAATTGCCCAATTCTAAATTTTAATGAATTGTTTTCTTCTATTAGATTTTGTATCCCTTTTTTCTATTTGACTAATTCTACTTTTTATGGACTTGTTTTCCTCAATGTAATATTTTTTTTTCTTTCCATTTGGCCAATTGTATTTTTTAAGGTCTTGTTTCCTACCATCAATATTTGTCCTTTTTCCAAGTTATTGATTCTCTCATACCTCTTATTCGTTTTCCCAATTTTTCTTCTACCTCTCTTATTTGACTTTGAAAAGCCTTCTTGAATTATTCTAAGTGGTTTCAGGTGTGGGTATATTGAAAGTGTTGTCCTCTTCTGAGTTTGTGTCTTCACCTTTCTTGTCTCTAAAATAAGAATCTATGGTCTTTTTTTTTTCACTTTTTCCTCGTGGTGTTTGCCCATTTCTTGGCTTTTAAAGTTGAGCTCTCCTGTTGGAGCACAGGGGCATAGATAAAAACTTTTCATGCTTGGAGTCCAGGACCTGACTTTGTGTGCTGAGGCCTCCAGTGCTGGCAACTGGGGGCCGTAGGGTTCTGGCAGTTTACCTGGTGCTGAGCTGAGGTCAGCAATACTGGAGCTCTTGGCGTGGGGGTGGGGAATCTGGCCCTGGTTGATACTTGCTCACTCAAACTTTTCACTTGAAGGTTCAGCTGCTGAAATATATCTGTCAGCCTGCAACTGTGCCTCCTGGAGTTGTGTTTCCTGGAGTTGTGCTGAAGAAGCAGGAGATTTGACTGCTAGAGAATGCCAGAATGCAAGATGGTTTCCAAGATGGTGTCTACAAGTTCCTCTTATCATATTGAGATGGTTGGTGGTCCTGATGTTGGCGTTTGCCTGTTTCACCATTCTGGGAGATCAGGATCTTCCCCTGATTGCTGAGGTGGGATTTGCTACTGGCTTGCTGGGACACCTTCTGTCCTGTTCCACTCCCCTTCCTCTATAGTGAGAAGGGCCTTTCCTGTTAGTCCCTCCCTTCCTGGGCTACAAGATTGCTCTACCTCATCTTTTTTTCTACCTCAGCTATTTCAGGGTTATTCCTGGGGCTATATATTCTGGGCTTTCAAAGGCCAGTAAGGTAGGGTGAGAGCAACTTACTTCTTACTCCACTAACTTCTGTTTTATTGTTTCTTGACTTCTCATAAAGTCATTTATTTTCATTTGCTTCACTCTAGTTTTTAAGGAATTATTTTCTTCAGTGTACTTTTGGACTTCCTTTTCCATTTGGTCAGTTCTGCTATTGTAAGGCATTTTTCTCCTCATTGACTTTTTGGACTTCTTTTCCCATTTGGCCTAGTCTGTTTTTTAAGTTGTTATTTTCTATAGCATTGTGTGTGTGTGTGTGTGTGTGTGTGTGTGTGTGTGTGCCCTTTACCAAACTATTGGTTCTTTTCTCATGATTTTTTTGCATCACTCTCATTCCTCTTCCCAATTTTGCCTCTGCCTCTCTGACTTGATTTTCAAAATCCTTTTTTAAGCTCTTCCATGGTCTGAAACCAATACATATAATTTCTTGGAGGCTTAGTGTATAGAAGTTTTGACTTTGTTGACTTCTTCTGAGTGTGTTTTCATCTTTCTTGTCACCATAATAATTTTCAAGGGTCAAAATTTTTTTATCATTTGCTCATTTTCCTAGCATGTTAGTTGACTTTTAACTCTTTGCAAAAGTAGGGCTCTGTTTCCAGGGTGGAGGTCACACTGTACCAAACTTCAGTGGGTTTATGCAGCTGCTTTCAGGGACACTTCTAGAGATCTGTAAGTTTTCTGTTGTTCTAAGTTGAGGTGTTTGCTATTTTCCTGGCCTGTGCTCTGGTTTGCAAGTGACCACAAGTAATCTTTTCTTCCCTGTAGCTGTGAAGAGGGTCCCCTCTCCAGTGTGACCACAATATCTGTTATGTCTGTTCTGCTTCTTGCCATGGGACTGTCACTCAAGACTAAGACCCAGATCCAAGTGTGAGCAGAGAAACAGAATCCTGCCTCAGTGCTAGTGAACAAACAAAGGAAACAAACAGCAACAAAAAATCCTAAAATCTTTTCCTGACCCCCTTAAAGTCTCAGAACTAATAACATTGGAAGCTGCCACTACTGCTACTGCTGCTGATTCAGTCTTTCCAAAGGCCTGCTCCTGGTTTGCTGGGGCCAGAGTTTTGCTCTGCATCCAGACTGGACTGAGCTCCACTCTCACACAGATTCCACAAATCTTCGCTACTTACCTTCTAAGCTGTCTTGGGCTCAACATTTGTTTCACTCTGTCTTTTTTGTGGGTTCAGCTTCTCAAGAATTTTTAGAGACATTTTAAAGGTATCTGGAAGGATTTGGGGAGAGCTCTGGTGAGTCACTGACTTTACTCTTCCATCCTGGCTCCACCGAGCTTTACTGGTTTTTGAGACTACTTGTCTATTACCTTTCTCATAGTTTTCACTCACTCACTGGATTAAAGAGTGGGGACTAGAAAATGGGAATTCACCTAAAAACTTTTACCTCATGAACTTCAACTCAGAAACATTCACCTAAAGAGTAATAGACAACTGAGTGGGGGAATGCTGAAAGACACCCTGCTGTTTCCAGAAGTCAAACCTAACAGTTGACTGGCCATTATCCTGGCTGAGGCTACGACCAAGTTGGAGAAAACACAATTCTGCTGAGTAGATTACAGTAGGGATCAAGAATATTATTTCAAATGTCATGACTGGGGCTTAGGGGAAAAACAAATTAGAATGACCTGAGGTCTAAGACAGCCACAGCTCAGGATTAAAACTCAATAATTATAATATTAAGCAGCTAAAAAATAAAAAAAAATGCAAATTAAAAATAAAAATCAATAAGCAAAGGAAAAAGAACCCAACCACTCATAGTTGCTTTGATGTAAAAGAAGATCTGGGTTCATCTTCAGGATGAAAATGATTTTTTAAAAAGCCATTCAAAATATATTTAACATGACTACACAAACTTAAACTATATCAGATTGCTTGCTATCTTGGGGAGTGAGGAAGAAAGGGAGGGAGGGAGAAAAATTTGGAAGCCAAAATCTTACAGAAATGAATGTTCAAAAGTATCTTTACCTATAATTAGAAAAAATAGTATTAAATAGGAAGAACTTAAAAAAGGAAATCCTACCCTAAAGAGCAACATCACCCTGTCAAAACTCCTAAATAAATCTAGGAAGAATTTAAAAAGGAATTCAAAATCAAATGAGAGAAAAAGTAGAAAAATTAGAAAATTAATAAAAACAATTCAATCAAATTATGAAAAGAAAGGTAACTAATTAGAAAAAGACACAAAATTATGAGGAAGAAAATAAAAATGAATTAAAAATCAAATTAGAGAGAATGAGGAAAAATAGAAAAAAATAATCCATAAAAATTATGAAAAGAAAGGCAATGAAATAGAAAAGGATGTAAAAATTTTAAAGAATAGCTCCTTAAAAATTGAATTGGGGAAGCGGAATTGAATGATGTTATGAGACACCAAAATATAATAAAAGAAGAAAAATAGAAGAAAATATGAACTGATCTAAAGAACAGATTGAGGAGAGACAATATAATAATTTGTGACTACCTGAAAAGTTTTATCAAGCAAAGAATCTGGATAAAGTATTTGAAGAAATTATTTAGAAAATTGCCCTGAAGTTTCAGAACAAGAAGGTAAAGTAAAAATAAAAAGAATTCACTGATTACCACCTAAAAGTGATCCAAGAAAGAAAATTTACAGGATTGTCACAGCCAAATTTCAAAATTCCAAGGTTAAAGCAAAAATATTGTAAGCAACAACAACAAAAAAAGACAAATTTATTTACTAAGGAAATTCAATCAGTATTTCATGAGACCAAGCAGTTTCTACACTAAAAGACCACAGTTATTGAAATATATATTATATTTTGAAGATCAGCTAGAGCAAGGACTTCAGTGTCTTGTACCTTATCCTGCCAGGTGATCCTCAGAATCTTCCTAAGACAGTTCAAATGGAAGTGATTCAGTTTCCTGGCATGGCACTGATAGACTGTCCATGTTTCACAAGCACATAACAATGAGGTCAGCACAATGGCTCTATAGATCTCCCAAATCTTTCCTCAGAGACTCCCAAACACTGAGCTAGTTCTGGCAATGCGTGCATCAACCTCATTGTCAATGTGTCTGTCCCTGAAAAGTACACTATAAAGGTAGGTGAATGTATCCATAGCATTCTAAATTTCTCCATTTTTTTGTAACCAAGTTCTATATATGAATGTTGTGGTGGTGGCTGATGTAGCACCTATGTTGTTTTTGGTTCTAATTATTAAGCCAAAATTAGCACAGGCAGCAGAGAATTGATACATATTTTGTTGCATCTCAGCTTCAGAGGCTGCATTGAGTGCACAATCATCTGCAAACAGAAAATCATGCACCAACACTCCCTCCACTTCGGTCTTGACTTGTAACCTCTTCAAATTGAAGAACTTACCATCAGTGTGGTGGTTGAACTTGATGCCGTGTTCATCCTCATTGAAAGTATTTGTCAACATGGCTGAAAATACCATGCTAAAAAGCATGGGAGCAAGCATACAGCCCTGTTTCATTCCATTGGTGACTGAGAAGGCCTGAGAGCTTTGTCCATTATTCAGAACCCAGGCAAACGTGTCATCATGAAATTGACGTACAATACCAATGAATTTCTCCAAGCAACCAAATTTTGACATAATTTTTCCAAAAGCCCTCACTATAAACAGTTTCAATGGCCTTGGTCAGATCTGCAGATGTGATGTACAAACCTTTGTTCTGCTCTTGGCATTTCTCTTCAGAGAGTGCAACTCTAACGGACTGGTCACGTTGTGTGAATGCCAAATGTACGCTTGCCAAAAAGATTATTTTGTGGAGAATTTGGATTGGACAGACGATCACATGGTGGCCAGAAGAAACAATCAAAGGACACTGTCAAGGTCTTTCTCAAAAACTTTGGATTTGATTGTGAAACACGGGAGACACTGACCCAGGACCACTCAAGATGACGTGCCCACATAAGAAAAGGTGCTGTCCTTTTTGAGCAAAGCAGAATTGAGACAGCGCAAATTAAAAGCAGGATGCTCAAATTTGGGATATCCACCCCAAATATTAACACGGACTATCTGTGCCCAACGTGTGGTAGAGCATTCTGAGCTTATATTCGTCTAATCAGCCACAGCTGGATACACTGAAATTTCACTTTACAATGGTGATGTCATCTTGATCCTCTTTGAAGTCTAAGGACAACAACCAACCGTATTTTGAAAAGCAGAGGAGCTGGGATTAAATCCAAGAATAACTTATGAAGCAAAGGTAAGTATAGCTCTGAATGAGAAAAAAACTGGACATTTGTTGAAAATGAAAACCTTTCAGATATTTGTAAAAATATGACCAGAACTCAAAAGAAATTTTGATATGAAAGATCCTGAAGAAATCTAAAGAAATTATTAAAGACTAATTATAAGGCCCTGATAAATGTTAAGCTGTTTAATCGTGACATATGAAAATGTTATTGTATTCTTAAAACTGTTATCATTACTAAGGTGTTGAAAGTAAGGTTGCAACTGAGTTGTGTGATGCAGTAATTCTAAAAAAAAAAAATTGCGTAAGAAAATTATTTTCTCCTGAAAATTATATGTGAAAGGAAGAATTTATAGAGAAGAAATAGAGATTATGTGTGGAGGGCTGGTAATGGAGACTTACTCTCATCTGACTTGAGGAAACAATGTGTACACCTAAAAAGTTCTGGAAGTGTTCTGAAATTCTAGAGGTGAAAAAACTGAGAAGTAGTGTTGGGGAGGAATTTTAAAAGGGTGTATAGAGTAAAATGAGGAAGATATGGGGAGAAAATAAAAGATGGAATTTTAGGGGGGTGAAAAAAATAAGTTAATAGAAACAAGGTAAAAAGAAAATGAGGAAGAAAATAGTGAGTAAAAATAAGATAGAGGGAAATTTACAAATAATAATTAGAACTTTGTCAAATACATAAGAATACAGATCATTCATTCTCCAACTGATAAATGATCAAAGGATATGAACAGGCAGTTTTCCAATGAAGAAATAAAAACAATTTTTAGTCATATGAATGCTCCAAATCATTATTGATTAGAGAAATTCAGATTCAAACAACCTTGAGATATCACTTTACACCTGCCAGATTGGCTAAAATGATAGAAAGTGACAAATGTTGGAGAGGAAGTGGAAAAATTGAGACACTAATGTATTGTTTGTAGAAATGTAAAATGATCCAACGATTTTGGAAAGCAATCTGCAATTATGCCCAAAGAGTAACTCTTTGAACCAGGAATACCACTACTCATTCCATACCTGATAACAAAGGAAAAAAGAAAAGAACCTATATGTTCTGAAATGTTTAAAGCAACTCTCTTTGCGTGACAAAGAATTGTAAATTGCATGTCATGGAAACATGGAAAGACTTGGACAAAATACAGAAGAGTAAAATGAGAGGACCCAAGAGAATACTGAAATATATATATATATATATATGTATGTATATGTATATATGTATGTATGCATGTATATACACACTATAATAATTTTTATTATTGCACAAATTTTTTAAAAACTCTGTTGCAATTTTAGTACCTGAATATGATTGATAGAAAAGATTTAAAAGTCTGACAGAATACATCATATCCTTGGATGAAATTTTACGATATGACTTCTTTCAAAAAGTGTAAACTATAAGAAGAAGCAAGGAAATGGGAAAAAAAAATCTGTTTACCAGTCATTCAACAAAACATTTCTTAAGCATCTACTATGTACAGGCACTGTGCTAAATTGTGGGAATAGAAAGAAAAAAAACCAGTCACTGCTCAGGAACATCTAATGTATTGATTAAGAAATGAGTTTATTAAAAGCAAATTTAGCCAGGGATAGAAAGGAAGATGCTCTGATGAGATGCAGAGACAGGAAGAAGTTATAAGAACAAGGTGGCCACATTCCTATACCTGCCAAAAACTCAACAGTTTGTCATCACTTCATGTCCTTGATTTTGAAGTTTCATTCTTCTCACAGTTTATCTGTCTACACAATTTCATGTTGCAATTTAAGTATGTGGTCAGCCATCGCTTTCCAGAATTTTTAATGTGCATACAATTTATAAATCACTTCCCTACGTACTGGTGAAACTTAGTCACATCAAAATAAAACAGAACAGTCCCTGCCCTGAAAAATTTTATAGAGTGGGTGACGCATATAATTAGCTAACAAAGTAAAAAAAAAGATTAATAATATTTTGATCAATTGGGGTGATTAGAAAGGGCTTTATAAGTAATATATATGTATCTTAATACATATTATGATGATATAATTATCAAACATTTAATATTTATACAATAAATTCATCTAGCTTTTTATATTATAGTGTCTAGGAGGAAAGCTAGATAAAAACTGCGTGGAAACAAGGGGATTCTCTGAAGTCAACCTTATTGTGAAGTGCATTCCAGATGTGTAGTATCACAAAGGTTTGGAGGCAGAAGATACAATGTCATGTGCAATGAGTAAAAGCTTGTAAATCTACTCCATTGAAACAGAAATGAAAGAATGCATTTTAGTTCATAATATAAAATATAACTATAGAAATTCCCATAGTATGAAATGCTTTAAAAGTCAAACTGAGAATTCTGTATTTTATACTATAGACAGCAAAGGATGGCCTAAAGTTTTATTAAGGAAATATTTTATCAGATCCGTGTACTGGAAATATTGATTTGGCTGCTCTGAGAAAGGGGCAGCTAAAACCACAGGAATGAATGTGCAGATATTGTAAAAGTCCTGATGAAAGGTGAAGAAGGCCTGCACTATAGGAGTGGTTAAGTGCAGAGAACTGGATGAATTGGAAAATGTTGTGTGCATATATTAACAATTGTAGAATAGAAAACAACAAATTTATTGAAAAAAAGAACTGAAAGTCTAGTCAGGACATCTGAGTTCAAACCTTTTTTCTTACTCTTCAGATGTGTGGCTTCTGTCAAAACATTTATCCTCTTTAAAGATTGAACTCCCTACCTCTCAGGGCCCTTATGAGGGCAATCTCAATTATTCTTATCAGCTACTTAGGTTCTTTAGTTAGTGTTATTTTCAATTTGATCTGCATAAAGATTTCGTTTGTTTTTCTATTAGCCCAGGGTAACTTATATTAGTTGCCAGTAACATTATTAAAACTATTTTCAAGGATCTCTGTTCTTTATGAAGAAGAAAAAGTATATATGTATTGAACAAAGTACTATTTTTGACTGTTATTTAAGCTGGTTACATTACAAAATCAATAAATATACTGGGCAACTTATCTAACTTTTTTTCTGCCTCTATCCATACATGGCAGGTGAAACAGACCATAGCTAGGCCAATTAAATTATTTGACCAAATTCATAATTAAAGCTGACAGCCACAGTCAAATAGATTGTTCAATGGTCTGCACCAGTTGAGAAGATGACAAAATGTACCTGTGGATTCTTCCCTGGTTCATTCATTTTGTGCAAATTGAGGAGACCTATCATTGTGGTTCATTTACATGATAAAAGTAAAAATGAGATTAGAAACTCAGGGTGCACAATGAATCTGATCAACGAAGACAGTAAGTCTGCATTAAAAAAAAAAAAAAAACGTAAAAAAAGGAAGGGAGAAAATCATCCGTATTTTACTAACTAGAAGACTCTTCCTGATAGCATATTTACAGTTCCTTTTACTTACTGAATTTTAAATACATGAAACCTGACATTACACGGAGGCTAAGGAGGAGAATTTAACCTAAGTTAACTTTCCCTTTGCTTTCTGAATTGGCCCATAGCAGTTAAGGGCACACAGAAAGGCTGACACTAAAGATTCTGAAAGGAAAGACAAACCATTGATCCAAAGATTCTAATATTTGTCTTAAACATCTCAAGAGGAACTTTTATTTCTACAGATGCAGAAAAACGTTGGCAGAGATCACTAAGAAGGGAGGTGAATGAGGATGGGGGATGTAGTTGGTTTGCTCCCGAGACTGTGCCCTATTGGAACCCTAAGATGGACTTAATTACACAATAAAAAAAAGACAGAAACTTATGCAGAAGCTGTATGTATATAATATGCACACACACATATATATATCCAAACATATACATACAAAACACACACATATGCATCATATATATATATATATATTATATGTATTTGTATACATTTCTACAAGTATTTATATAGTATAGAATTTATACTGAAGGAAATGTTCAACAGGAACAGGAAGAAAAGTAACATGTATTTATTCAGTGCCAACTTTGTTTCCTTAACTGTGCGTGTGAATATAAAGATATATACATACATACATATATGCATATATATACATACATATATATATACATATATATATGTATATATATATACATATATATATATATATATACACATGCCTACATATATACAAAAGCTCCCTTTATAGAGGTATGCTTCTAATAAGGGAGTCATGCAGTAAATATTTAGGAAAAGCTCCAGACTGATTGATTTACTTAATCAAGCCAGCCCATGTCACTTAAAGAAATAAAATGTTCAGTTAACGAATCCCAAGAAGAGGCTATAAATACTTGAATATGGAATGATATTACATAGGAAGAAGAGTTGGATTAGGCAAGAAAATATTATCACATGCCAGCAGTTATCTACAAATAATTAAAATAATTTAAAACCAGGATTGTTAAAAGGGTAAAGCAAACCTGGCTTTACTAGAGGAGAAATAACATGAAATGGGAAGAAGAGAAGGAAACCTCAGGTTTGGACATGGTCAGATGTCTATCAATATTACTACTTCTTTGGCCAGAGAAAGATTATGAGAAAGGCAGTAATCTACTATTGCCACCACCCCATGCAAGTTACGATATTTTTTCCTTGAAAGGGATTGAAGCTATGCTTGACATAAGACTTGCTAGAAGGACTCAAACCTTAATCTGTGGACATCAGTTCCTGGTGACATGAGTACACAACAATCACAAGGAGTTCCAGGTGGGTCCTGATTCTTAGCTGGTAAAAAATGATGGGCAACCCAAGACAAAGAATCTTCACTCAGATTACCTCTATATCTCCTCAATGTATATGCTTATTGAATATCCTTGTTATACCTAAACAAATCTCGTGGAGAAGAGTTTATCATAAATTTTAGAAAGTTTTTTTTGTAACCACTATTCTTAGAGGGTATCTGAGTAAATATCCATTTCTAAATGCTAATTAAAGTATTCTGACTAAAATGATTCCTGGCCCATAAGCCTAGTGTTTGCTATTATGCAATGCTATTGCATTGGAAAAATAATCTTCAACTCCTCAGGGAATATATCTAGTGCTCTTATGACAAAAGTATGGCCTTAACCTGGGAACCAATATTTTTCCTACACAGTGCCAATTTAGATATTTGACTTCAAAGTTTACAAGGACTATGTAAGTATATATGTATATGTAAAGTAGGTACATAGATATAAGATAATTTTGTGGGGTATGCTAACATATAAGATAGCAAATCACAAAGGCACTCATGTAAGAGGTGATGCTTGAACTGAGTCTTGGAAGATATTAAGAATTCTAAGAGTTGTGCATGAGGAAAGAGTGTATGAAGGGAAAGTTAGAACAAAGGCATAGAGAAGAAAAATGGATTACCACATATGAGAAACATTAAGATCAGTTTGAATGGACTATAAAAAGAAGGAAGCAAATAGGCATTTATTAAACACCTTTTATGGGCCAGGCTCTGTGTTGTGCTTTAGAAATGCCATCTCATTTGATCCTCACAACAATTCTGAGAGATAAATATTTCATTCTCCCCATTTTATAATTAAAAAGTAAGACAAATAGAAGTTAAAGGATTTGCACAGTGCTTCACAAGTATTAAGTGTCTAACACCATATTTGCCTTAAGGTTTTCCTGACTCTGTTGAGTGACAAATACATTTGCCCATCTAACTGTCCTAGAGTGCATAAAAGGGATTAGGATACAACAAGTTTTAAAATCAAATTTGAGTAAAACTTCTTAAAAACTTTAGATGCCAGAGAGAAGAGTTTGTATTTGATCAGATATAGAGTATAGGTTGTGTAGCTGGAAAGAAGGGGATGTATGCAAATACAAGGAGTGGTATAGAAGTAGAATTGTGGAAATTTGGCAAGAGATTATGTAATGAAGTGGAAGAGAATAAGGAGTCAAAAAGGTCAACTAAACATTCCATTTTATGTATACTGGATTCATCAGCAAGTTGGAACTTGTTTATTCTTCCACTTATAAAAGATGATAAATCTCACCATTTTCCTATGCTCTTTCTATGCTTTGTAACTCATGTTTAGGAAAGAATTGCTTTTCCATCATTGTTCACCTCTATAAGCAGGGCCCACTGAAATTTGTCTGTACCAACTTTGATAATAGTCTGAGGAAGCACAGTATCAATTTGTAACTACTACACTTTCTAGAGAATGCGTCAGTCATGTGAATCGTTATTAAACCATAAGAAGGAAAAATTCCAACCGTGGTCTAGTCTATACATGTGCAAGAAAGCAAAAAAATTACTGAAGGAATAGTGAAAATGGATATTTAAAATAAATTCAGAACTAATCTTTGAAAGAAGAATTTCTGAAAATTTCCCTAAGTTGTGGCATTTATATGGAACTGTATGAGTAACAATACATTTAAAATCAAAGGAAGAATAAAAGCAATGAGAGAAAACTAAATGTGGATGAGAATATATCTACATTCTTTATCTACAGAGCTGCAGATACGGAGGGAATGTCCAATTAGCGAATTGTTTGCCTCTAAAATCTCTGATTAGAAACGAAATCCCATTTAGCTTAAATGTGAATTCTGAGTAGCAATTCTGTGACTGGAAATTTTTGAGTCCTGGGAAAATGGAAACAGGGTAAATTCACCTGGCATGTGACTTTGAGGAGAAACAAGCATGCTCTTGAATGCCATGAGGTTTCTAAACTGTTTAAGGGGGAATGTGTGTGCCCTGAAATGAGATTGGGAGGAAAAGGGCAACAGGAGAGAAACCTTGTCTTGTAACAGCACTCTCAGTATCCTTTAAACAACTTACCCGGGGAAAAGTTTCAGTAATTTTGCCCTATTTATCACAACTGAGAAAAACCTAGAAGAAGGGAGCATGACTTTTTTAATATTTTTGTTGGGAATGTCTGCACAGTGATAGGTGATTGGAATGGGAGCATTGTCACACTTGGCATAGATGGCTGTTCATCTCAAGTAATTTGCCCATGTCCTCCTAGTCCTGAATGAGCATAAAGTCAAAGATTAATTGTGCATAAGCTGCTATCCTCTGATCAAAAAAAGAGTTCAGTTGCTTAGAGAGAAATTATCATTTCTTATGTTCTTCTGAAGGTAACTGAAGAATATCTGTAGCAAAACAAAATATAACAACCTCTCCCCTTCCTCCACCACACACACACACACACACACACACACACACACACACACACACAACATATGCAGTTGGAGAAGTTTTTCTATTCATTCAGGGTTGGAAAAATCAGACTGGAATTGAGTTTATATGTATTGAGGTCTCCTATAATTTTTGTTTAAGAATGTGAAAAGCAGAATATGGTTATGGTTATGATTTCCATTCCACTTGGGGGGATTTGAGGTGCTGAAAGAGATGAAATTTGGAACATTTAGAGTAAGTACTAAGAAGAACAAAAAAGTAGCACTTTTCCATAGGAAAAAACTGGAATTAGAGTCAGAGGATGCAGTCTGAATCCAAAATTTTGTAGGTCATTGTGATCCTGGGCATATCATTTCAACCCTTTGGATGTCATCTTCTTTATCTCTGAAATGTGGAAGTTGGGTTAGACTTCATAGGTCCTTTACAGTTCTAAAATGAATATTCTAAACTATAGAGCAGGGAAAGACAAGCAAAATTATAAACAGATTGTGGAAGTCAGAAAGATGAAATACTTTGCTTAGATATTGCCCTGGATTGTGTTTGATTGTCTTTCATAATACCTTACCCAAATTATTCTTAATAAATAGTGAACCAAGGAGGGGAGAATGTAGATGAAGGAAAATTCTGTACTAGCAGAATATTTAAGTCAAAATGTGTCTAGGCAAACATAAAAACAGGCCTTGAGCAGCTTTGAGGAGAGTACCTTAGACCTGTATATAAGAAGACTAGGGGGAGAGGAGCCAAGATAGCAGAGCAGAAAGACACACATATGCTAGCTCCAAACCCACAGCCCATAAAATATCAGTAAAGAAGAACTCCTAACAAATTCTGAAGCAGGAGAAGCCACAGAACAAAAGAGTGGACAAGATTTCTGTTCCAGAGAGCCCTGAAAAAAGACACCAAAGGTCCATCGTGCGCCAGACCATGAGCAGAGCCCAGCCCTGCCTTGGCCACGCAGCACCAAGAGGAGCAGATCCCAGCAGGCATCAGGGACAGAATCTCCAGTGGCCGCACAAGTCCTTCCACTCACAGGTGAAAAGGGTCAGTGAGAGGATCTGTTAGGCGGGTCGAGAGGGGAGTGGGGTTTCCCATAACTCAGGCCCCCTCGGGAGGCAGCAGCAGGGGCGGCGGGTGACAGGGGCTCCCCAAGCAGGCAGGAGCTGGGATCCATTGTAAAAGGTCTCTGAATAAAACCCCTGAGGGAAGTGAGCCCCGTGTGGCGGCCCTGCCCCCACCTGAGGACCTGAACTTAATCTCACACTGAATAGCAGCCCCACCCCTGCCCAAAGCCCTGAGGATGGGAAGCAGCATTTGAATCTCAAACCCCAAGCAGTGGCTGAGCAGATCTGTAGGCGTGATGGGTGTGGAAACAAAACTCAGAAGTCAAGTCACTGGCTGGGAAAATGCCCAGGAAAGGGGAAAAAAAATAAGACTATAGAAGGTTACTTTCTTGGTGAACAGATAATTCCTCCCTTCCTTTATGATGAGGAAGAACAATGCTTACCATCAGGGAAAGACACAGAATTCAAGGCTTCTGTATCCCACACATCCAAAATAAATATACCATGGGCTCAGGCCATGGAAGAGCTCAAAAAGGATTTTGAAAATCAAGTTAGAGATGTGGAGGAAAAACTGGGAAGAGAAATGAGAGGCATGAAAGAAAAGCATGAAAAGCAGGTCAACACCTTGCTAAAGGAGACCCCAAAAAATGCTGAAGATAATAACACCTTGAAAAATAGGCTAACTCAATTGGCAAAAGAGGTTAAAAAAGCCAATAAGGAGAAGAATGCTTTCAAAAGCAGAATGAGCCAAATGGAAAAGTAGGTTCAAAACCTCACTGAAGAAAATAGTTCTTTCAAAATTAGAATGGAACAGATGCAGGCTAATGACTTTATGAGAAACCAAGAAATCACAAAACAAAACCAAAAGAATGAAAAAATGGAAGATAATGTGAAATATCTCATTGGAAAAACAACTGACCTGGAAAATAGATCCAGGAGAGACAATTTAAAAATTATGGGACTACCTGAAAGCCATGATCCAAAAAAGAGCCTAGACATCATCTTTCATGAAATTATCAAGCAAAACTGCCCTGAGATTCTAGAACCAGAGGGCAAAATAAGTATTCAAGGAATCCACAGATCACCACCTGAAAGAGATCCAAAAAGAGAAACTCCTAGGAACATTGTGGACAAATTCCAGAGTTTCCTGGTCAAAGAGAAAATATTGCAAGGAGCTAGAAAAAAACAATTCAAGTATTGTGGAAATACAATCAGGATAACACAATATCTACCAGCTTCTATATTAAGGGACTGAAGGGAGTGGAATATGATATTCCAGAAGTCAAAGGAACTATGGCCAAAACCAAGAATCACCTACCCAGCAAAACTGAGTATAATACTTCAGGGGAAAAAATGGTCTTTCAGTGAAATTGGGGACTTTCAAGCATTCTTGTTGAAAAGCCCAGAGCTGAAAAGAAAATTTGACTTTCAAACACAAGAATGAAGAGAAGCATGAAAAGGTAAACAGCAAAGAGAAGTCGTAAGGGACTTACTAAAGTTGAACTGTTTACATTCCTACATGGAAAGACAATATTTGTAACTCTTGAAACTTTTCAATATCTGGATAGTGGGTGGGATTACACACACACACACACACACACACACACACACGCACACACACACACGCACACACACAGAGACAGAGAGCACAGAGTGAATTGAATAGCATGGGATCATATCATAAAAAAATGAAATTAAGCGGTGAGAGAGAAATACATTGGGAGGAGAAAGGGAGAAATGGAACGGGGCAGATTATCTCTCATAAAAGAGGCAAGCAAAAGACTTTTTAGTGGAGGGAAAAAGAAGCGAGGTGAGAGAAAAACATGAAGTTTACTCTCATCACATTCCACTAAAGGAAGGAATAAAATGCACACTCATTTTGTCATGAAAACCTATCGTACCACACAGGAAAGTGGGGGAGAAGGGGATAAGCAGGGTAGGGGGGAGAATGGAAGGGAGGGCAATGGGAGGAGGGAGAAATTTGAAGTCAACACTCTTGGGGAGATTCAGGATCAAAAGAGAGAATAGAAGCAATGGGGGGCAGGATAGGATGGAGGGAAATATAGTTAGTCTTACAAAACACGACTATTATGGAAGTCATTTGCAAAACTACACAGATATGGCCTATATTGAATTCCTTGCCTTCCAAAGGGAAGGGGTGGGGAGGGAGGGATGAAGAGAAGTTGGAACTCAGAGTTTTAGGAACAACTGTTGAGTACTGTTCTTGCTACTAGGAAATAAGAAATACAGGTAAAGTGGTATAGAAAGTTATTTGGCCCTACAGGACAAAACAGAAGTTGGGACAAGGGAAAGGAGGGATGATAGAAGAGAGGGCAGATTAGTGTTAGGGGCAATTAGAAGGCTCGGTGTTTTGGGGGTGGAGGAGGAGACAAATGGGGAGAAAATTTGGAACCCAAAATTTTGTGAAAATGTATGTTACAAGTAGAATAAATTAATTTTAATAAAAGGAGAAGAAGAAGACTAGGGTCCCAGAGTACAAGGCATGAACTTTGTTTATCATCAGGAAAAGTATGAGATAAAGCTTTGCCAAAAGAAATGAAAGAGAAAATAAGAATATACTAGAAAATGAAGTTTCAGAGACAATGTCTTGAGCATAATAGATCAAATCATTTGAAGTGTTAACACACTGATCCACAGGTTTTAGTTGAAAAAAGAAGCCTTTAAATGATTTGCTATTTGCCCTCCCTTCTATCAAATAGGAGGAGGGGGTAATTAGAAGTAAACACTTTTGGGCAGGGACAAGATCAAAACAGACAATAGAATAGAATAAATGGGGGACAGGATAGGATGGAGGGAAAAACAATTAGTATTTCACAATATGACTGCTATGGAAGTCTTTTGCAAATTACACATGTATAGACTATAGTGAATTTCTTGTCTTCTCAGCGGGGATAGGTGGAGAGGAAAAAAGGGACAAAAATTGGAACTCAAAATTTTAAAAACAAATGTTAAAAAATGTTTTTTGCAAGGGAATGACAAATAAGAAATGCAGGAAATGGGGCATAGAAATCTATCTTGCCCTACAATACAATAGAGGAGATGGGGATAAGGGAAGTGACAGGTGTGATAGAAGGGAGGGCAGATTGGGGGACGGGGTAATCAGAAATAACAGTGTCTTGGGGCGGGGAAAAGGGAGAGATGGCAAGACAATCTGGAACTCTAAATCTTGTGGAAATGAAGGTTGAAAAGTAAAAATAAATTAATTAATTAAAAATAAATAAATATTTTAAAAAGAAATTTATCCACAAAAAGGGAAGAGGCATATGAAACAACATGTAGCAAGGATGGATAGATGACTTAAGGGTCTTTTTGAAAGTGCAGTCGCTAGATATAGATTGAAGATAAATGTGAGAGTATGGATGATATCAGGGACTATCTGCTGTAGGATTAAGATCATTTTTCAGTCAGTCATTAAAATAACATTTATTAAATAACTACTATAGGCTAAACAATAGGCTGAGCAGTTGAGATACAGTTAAGGGGGAAATGCCTGACAGATAACAGGAGAAGAAAATTAGAATATCAATCTGTACAAGGAAGTTATAAACAATTTAATTATGAAATAGTTAAAAGAGTGAAGACACTAGAATTAAGAGAATTGTGAAAGAATTCCAGAAGAAGGTGGGATTTCCTCTGAGAATTAATGGAAGTTAAGGAAAGCTGTGCTTATGCATGTGGAGGGATTTCCTTTGGCAAAGAAATGAAATAATTTTGTAGGAGGATAACATGACTGAAGGCATTTGAGCAAAAAGATGGTAAGAGTGACTTCTCAGAGAATGGGTTTTTTCAGTGAAATATGTAAATTTTTTGAACAAGCAAAGTTCAGTTGTTAAGCCCTCTCTAGGATCTTTCCTCATTGTGTTACCCACAGTGAGTTGAGGGAACTTAGGCAATAAAACACAATGCCCAAATTCTAATCAACTTTCAAGGAAGGACATTGTAAGTTGTTGGGGAAGGGGGACAATCTATTTATGCCACTGCTTTTCTATTCACAGTTTTCTGCAGAAAACCTCTTACCCTTTCTCTGCTACATACATACATACATACATACATACATACATACATACATACATATATATATATATATATATATATATATGTATATATATATATCTGAGGTTGCTTGCATTCTTGGCTTGTTAATCACTAGTAAAATTCATGGAAATATAGACAAGGGCAAGATATGATCAATGTAAGGCAAGGTACAGCCATTGTAGACTTAGAACTTATACTTTTCTTTTTTATAACAATTTTCCAAAATTAGATTTTATGGGCAGAGTTAATGTTAGATATATATATAGAAGTAATCACATGAGCTAAGAAAGTTAACCCATACATGAAAACCTCCTAAGACCTATAAAGTAACTGTAGGGCATTTGGGATATTGAGACTAATTTACTTAATCTATTACTTTGGTCTATTTGCTCTTAAGAGGTCCTCTTCCTAGAATATATTTCCCCCACATACTTGTAATAGAGAAGGTATCAATATTCCCATTGAGGAATATAGATATCAGTGCTGAAATCTGACTGGAGAACAGCAATAAAGTACGACACTGAGGAAAACTATTACCAGATTACGGAAGACTGAGAACAGAAGCAGCATGTTTGGATATTTTTCCCAAAATGTATATGTCTAATAATTGACAAATAGTTGCATACCATTTGGAAAATCATAGCATAGAAGTCCTCCCAGTTATCACTATGTAAGAAAGTTATGAGATAGAGTAAAAAAAAAAAAGTGAAATAAGAAGAAAAAGGAGAACAATAAGGAGAAAGGGGAGGAAGTAGGTGTGGATGAGAAAGACAGAAAATAATAGCAAAGAAAAGAACATGCTATAGCTCATTTGTTAAAAAATTGATATGAGTTCTACTCCATCTAAATATATCATTAAGAGAAAAAATATTATTTCAAAGTATCCTAAGAAGCGCTTGGAAGTCAAAGAGTGAAATTGATCCAAGGTAAAATTGTCAAGTAAAACACTGAGATTTATTAGACCATGGAGTAACCTCTTTAGGGAAATAGCAGGAATCTTATTACTTTGAGTAATTTCAAACTCTACTAGACAAAGAAGAGGAAAATAGACTATACAGAATGATTCTGTAGTGAAAGAATTGAGTAGATAACCTAACAGCCCTTTTATAAAAGCTTCTCCAATTTTGGTGATTCTTTATCCTACATATTATCGTATGCTCTGTTGCAGTCTGTGCCATTACAACTCTGGTATCAAAACAGAATACTTGGATCAAGGAACATGTTGATGAACATTACTAAGATGAGAGGAGGATTCCTGACAATTCCATAAATTGTGACAGTATATAAATATATATATATATATAATATATATATATATAAATATATAATAGTTATAATACATATATATATATATACTAACTTTCTTTTCAAACTAGATCATAGGTGGTTTATTCACTAGCAATTTCCTTATTCGCATGATTTTTCTGATAAAAAATTAATCTATTTATTTATAGTTACTTCAAATTCTCATATTTTTCCAAACAAAACAAATAAATTAATCAAATACTGTGATGGTAAATGCTCCTTTGCAAATTAAAGATTAATAAGCAAGGGTCATTTATTAGCATAAAAGTTATCCTGTATGAGTCATGAAGGTCATTTGTGTAGGGTAACTTTTAACCTTATTTTATTAAATGCCCTAAACTCTCTTTTTTGATCCCTTCCAAATGTTTAATAACATGTCCACACAAAACCATATCCATACATCATTTTCCACGTGATTACTCTTTTGGACTTCATTGTTGTCTCTAGAAACTCATCTTTCTACAATACCACATCAACTCTGAAACTCACACATTCTCATCAATCCTTGGCCTTTGGGGTTCTCCTTTCTTCTGATTGGAGGGGGTGGGGGATGGACATTGGAGAGGTCTTTCCAAATCATTCACTTACTACAGTGGGCCTAGGGAAACTATCTCATCATTTCCCAAAAAGCTGCTGGATTGAATCATACCCTTGCACCAGATATCCACTTCCTTAATCTGAGTTTTTCAGATTCGTTTTATATGTTGTCCTCCTCTATTAGATTGTGAGTTTCTTGAGGTAGGGACTATTTTTCTTTTGTCTTTATATTCCCAAGTACTTTAGTCTGGTACCTTGTGGGTACTTAATAAACATTTATTAAATAACTGACAATAACCAGAAAAACACAGTTGTTAGTGACATTTTTACTTTCTTGAAGTATGTTGATAATTGCAATCATTTTTAAAAAAATGTTTAGAAATCTGGAGATAAGATTTCAACAATGCTGTGCTCCTGGAGCAAATGTTCCTGTCCCTGAAAAAGATTTCAAATCAGGACTTAAATTCTATGAGAGTTGCCTAGGAAAATGAAGAGTTAAGAAACTTAATCCAGGTAATATATGTCTGAGGTAAGATCCATGTGCTCCTAACTGCAAGGCTACTTTGCTACCTATTACACTGGGCAGCCTTTGTCATACTAGCATGGTTCATGCTTATATAAAAAATACCTTTGTGCATGAAGTATATGTTTTTACCCTATCAGTCTCTTCCTGGGAATGTTTAACACAGAGAAGATGAAATAGTATAGAGGATGTGATAGTTAATTTCAAGTAATTGGAAGAACTGTCATATGGGATTAGGCTTGCTCTATTTGTCCCCAGCAGACAGTGGAAAGACAAACGGGAAGAAATTTTAGAGGCAAATTAAGGCTTGATGCCCAGGCATTGTTCCTAATCATTATAGATATTCCATGGTGGGTTAGGCTACTGCAGAAGGTGGTAGTAGACTTCATGTTCTATCTGATTAGATCCTCATAACAAAACTAGGAGACAGATGCTATTATTATTCCCTTCTTACAGTTGAGGAAATTGATTTCTCTGTATGTTCTCTGAAATTCAGTGTACTGAAATTCACCCTGAACTTGGTGAATGATATATGTGATTAATTAAAGGAGATTGTTAATCTCTCAAAAGTTGCCTTTCCTTTTATAAATTTGCACCTAAGAATGTGATAGTAGATCCCCCCTGTGTATATCAAGGTGTTTAGGTATACAGGTGGCAAAAAGGAGGAAGATGAAAAGAAAAGAAAGGCAAGGAAAGGAGAGGAAGGAAATGAAGAGAAGGGAAGGGAAGGGAAGGGACGAAGATAAAGAAAGAGGAGAAAGAAAAGAAAGAAGAAAAAAAGATTGCATATTCCAAGAAAACCATCTACAATCATGATAAGTGTAGTTTCAGAGGTCATTCAGAGGTATTCAGCTAGTCCATTTGAATTTACCTGCTAGTGAAGATGGTTGCCCTCAGCTGGTTGAATGGGTACTACTTTAAATAAAGGTTCACCACAAATCTATGACCACTACCCACAAGAACAAAAAATATCCACAAAAAGAGCAAATTACTAATCCTAAAACAGTTGTTCTTAAAGGGAAATTCTTACACTAAAAGGAGTAATTTTATAAGGAGAAAATCCTGTCATTGTTAAGGTAAGATACTACAAAAATTGAAAAAGTAATGTCCTTGCTCTTTTGCCAATACAATCCATCTTTTTCTCCTGCTTTCTAATGCTGAGATGACATCTGTGTTACTATATCTGGTCTGGAAATTAGCTGTGTAGCTAATCTACACTAATGCTACAGGAAATAGAAAGTTTTATACATTGTTACACCACATATTGATGAAGATGATGCTGATGATACTGATACTGGTGATGATGATTGTGTGTGTGTGAATTCATTTCCAGGTTTCCCTCATTCTTTGTTCCATAGTAAAGCAAAATAAAGAGCAATTTTTTTTCAAATTATAATTGGGGTGCATTTTCAAGCACATTTTTATGGGTTTGGTTCATCATGAGGTGCATGAAAAAGTTCTAGCTTAACAGTTATGATAAGATACCAGAAAGTTAAGCTCATCATTTTGAATGGCTCTAATTGCTCACCAGGACTTCATTTTCTCTGAGAAGTTCTTTATTTTAGACTTATGTAATAATTCAGGCTCATAAATGACAAAGTATTGGCCAAGAATCATCAGTTCTATAAGAATCTTGCCATGCAAGTCTGATTTAGTTTATCTGCTAATTGTTAACAAAATATATGTATATTTACATATATATGTGTAGATTGACTAAAAAAGTTGCTGATATCCTACTGTCCTGTATGAATGCTGGTTTTTTACCAAATTTATAGAGTCTGATTGTTCCCTCTAAAATTTTAGAGTTCCCACTCTGATAGATCAGAATTTATTGTGTTTAATAAAAAAAATTGCCAGATACCAACTGCCAGTTAGGAAAGTAGATTTAATTTCCCTTTGTGACTAATTAGCTGTTAGCATCTCAACTCTTCTTATGCATGTAATTAACTTTTGTGATCAAATATTTCTTCTGTGGAGCTGCAGATCATACTATAAGCTTTGTCATCAAATATTTTTTTTATTCTCAAGATAAACCTAAGTGAAATAAATTGTTTGCTTCATTTGTCTTGTAGGATTTTTCATATGCAAATGCAAACAAAGGGTCAGGGAAAGGATCACTAGTTGAAAAAAATCTTTCAAATGGGAAGGTTTCTCTTTGGAAAGAATTTCTATTAAATTTCTCTTTCAAAGATGTTACTGGGACCAAGAAGTTGCCTCATAGAAACAAAAACAACAGCAACAATAATGACAAAAAGAGAGTAAGAAAAATTTTAAGTTTCTCAATACTGTAAAAATAGGGTATCATTACTCTAAACATAGTTTACAGAGAGATTTACATGACTGACTGTTTAACCTGAACCTGCAGCAATGCCAATTTCAGAATTACTCTCCCTGTTTTGTCACCTCTTTCTCTTCAATATCACTAGCATTCTGTTCTGCTGTCCATTTTCGTGTCTATTACTTGAACTAGCACAATAGTTGCACAATAAATCTCCTTTCTCTTTTCTTCCTCCTTCCAGTCTATCTGTCCACTGCCAGATTAATAATCCTAAAGATTAATTGTCATTATATCACTAGTTTGCTCAAAAATACCTGTTGTGATTCTCTAAAGGCTAGTGTTAAGTCTGGGAATGTGGAGAGAAAACAAATATCTGGGGAACTGTAGGGTAGCTGATTAGTTATCAGATGGTCAATGAACCAGCAGAGGTAGTAGTGGAGTAGTTCAGAGATACTGGTGCATGATTTTCAAAGCCAAAGGTTGAGCTTTAGAGTTGGGATGTGAACAGAAGGAACTGCAATGTGGCAGATCAACAAATGAGAACTATGTGGATCATTGGTTTTGTGTCTCTAGAACAGATGGGTATGTAGAAAGGAAAACCTTGTTGGTGATAACCTGTAGCATAACTGTATCTCTGGTTATACCCAGTAGAGTCAAAGTGTAGAGTATTAGGGTATCTTCTATGTGTATGTTGGCTAGTATATTTTAGATCAGAATCTTACTATTTTTGAAGAAGATAAATTTCAGGAATTTCAAGTTTGTGAAAACAATAAGACTTAGACTGGTTTCATATCTGAATTTGTGTATTTAGGGCATGTGGCAATCCAAGGGATCCAAAGCAATGGAACGTGTTTGTGACCTGATGGCACTATTTGCATCTATATAAAATTAATGAATACAATTTAAGCTTTATAGACTGTTATTGAAGGCTTCCTCAGTCTGATTGAACCCAAGACTTTTAAACTCTGCTTATATTACTTTTCTTCATGTACCTTATGATCCAGATAGACTATTCACTCCCATCCCCAAAATATCTTGCAGAAGGAAAGGTCACATGATACAGTGGATAGAAAACTGGCCTTAAGATAAGGAAGCCTGAATTCAAATCTTAACCCTGATGTATACTGTCCATGTCACCCTAGGTGGGTAACTATTTCTCAGTGACCCAACCAGCTCTGTTAATTCTACAAATTGCAGAACAGATGTCAATCTGCTTTGGTAGGTAACCTTATTCTGTGGTTTCTTTCCCCACAGAGGCTTCACTAATCTTTGTATCTACCCCCAATCCCACCCCAAAAAGAAAACTGTCCTTTTCTAACTTCTAATATTTTTACCTCTTTTGTATATTTATCAGGGTTTGATCAATTTTATTTTTATTTATAAGCATATTAGCTCCCCAAGTAAATTATAAAGTTGCAACTTCATCTTATTTTAAATATTTTAACAAACTCTACAGGGTTCCACAATATATCATATTAATGTAAGTTAATTTTGTAGCATTCTCAGAGCATCAACGTCAGAAGCACTAATGTACAGTGTACCTCCTTTTGATGGAAGGCATCTTGTTTCTACCACATGGAAGAGGGCAGTCTCTTTCCCAAAGGCTAGAGAGCCAAACTGGAACAGTCTCTCTGTCTCTGTCTGACTCTCTGTCTCTTTTCTGTCTCTGTCTCTGTCTGTGTCTGTTTCTGTGTCTTGTCTGTCTCTCTAGTTTGGGATTTTCTTCTGTTTAACTTGTCCTTTCCTAGGTGGAAGAGGTGGATACTCTAGACAGTAGTGCTTGAGCCTCTGAAACACCCAAGACAGTGTTCCAGGCTAGATGTTGCTGCCTGCCCAGCAGGAAAGCCCTGAGAAACCAGATGAGCTTTGGACTTGGAACCTGATTATCGCTTCAAGTGATTAAAGAGGGTGTGAAGAACCATGCTCTATATAGAAACTAGAAAATAGTTCTAAACTATGAACTTAATATCCACTTCTTCTCCACCCTACACCACCACTACGCTGCTAAAAGGTTATGCCCACCACATACAGAAGAGAGAGGCTGTTGATATATTTTTCTTTCTGTACATGTGAAGTAAATTGTTTAAAAAAAACTAAGCTGACTTGTCAAGTTTTAGAACTGGGGAGCAGGGATCTCCTAATATTGAGGAAACACAATCAGTGGAGACTAGAAATAGGGACAAACATTAGACACATCTAAACTCTTTTAAAGATACTAGAGAATGGGGGGGGGGGAAGGCAATGAAATGTAACAAACCTGACGTTAAGGCACTGGGGGCTAAGGAAGTCATTATACACGTTGCATATGCATATCTATATCTATATCTACATATATATATACATACACATACTTATAGTATGTACTTATAATCATATACATACACACACACATATATATATGTGTATATATATATATATATATATATATATATATATATATATATAACATAGTACACCTCATATATGTAGCCATTGGTATATATGTATGTACATGTCTATATAGAAATATATATGTTTATAAGTGTGCATATATGTGTATACATATGCATTTTTCTGTATGTATTTGCATATACGTGTATGTTTATGTGTATATATTTATGTATATGTATGTACACACATATATAAAGATATTTGACTCTATATAGATACATTTATCTATCTGTCCATAAAACTCCAGTAATAATGTCTTACCAATGAGTGTTATTATTCATAGTATATCTACATTTTATAGACTATTTTCCTTTGAAAGTAAGAGAAAATATTAAAATATTTGTATTAAAGAGTGTCATTCTTTAGCTGTCTAGGGAGTGTAGGAATCTTCAGATTGTATTTACATGATGTCAAAATGTCGTGGTGAAAGTGAAAAGGTTGTTGAATGTGGCTCAAGTATTTTTGAAATTATATTTACCCTATGTCTGCTTTATGATTATAGATAAAACTCTTAGTTGGTTTGTGTTTCAAAAGAAATTCTTACTTTCACAAAAGCAACTGGGGAACTTTTGCAAATATCATGACATCTTTAAATTTATAATCCTTGGATTGGGCCAAATTATCTGTAAATGCTTTTCCATCTCTAACAATATACTCAGTTTAATATTAAAATTAACATTAACCATCCAATCTTGGTCACAAATAAGGCTTCACATAGGTAGACATATGTCACATGTTAGTTTGGTGTTAAGTACTAACTATAATGTGTGCAGGGGAAAAAATCTGAAAACAACTTGTTTTAGAAAATGTCAGAAAAATATTATATATATATAATTATATTTTATATATGAGTGTATATTATATTCAATATATATTATAGATATATAAATATGTCCATTTAAAATGTATGTGTGTATATATACATATATGATATTTTATCTTCTAATCTTTTTTTTGGTTTGTTTTTAAGAAGGAAATTAAAAAGATTGGGAATTGGTTATAGCAAATGTTTAAGATGCGTAATAGTGAAGATGTACTCTGTTTGGAAGGGGTTGAAAGAATAGCGGTACCATTCAGTTCTCTAGCAAATACATTACTTCAAATTTTAGAGTATGAATTAAAGGATACATTAAGTTGTCAACTGTTCTGATAGTTCTCAATTGTTATTGAGTATGTTGTTGATGAGGTGAGGGTCTTTTATATTGTGCAAAATGTAGGCTTTTAACATTAGCTCAAGAAAACGTAAAAATTAAAGGTTCACAAAAAGAAAAACAAAGCTTCATTTCAATGATGTCTACCAGAGTTCCAGCCTTTTAAAAAATAGTTCTCAGAATGCAATATAGTCATCTATATTATATAACCATGTTAATCTAGTTTTCTCAGAGTCATTTACTGACAGTGTTCATATTCTTCTGAATCCAGTTCCAGGAATGAACCATTGCTTAGCTGTAAATTGTGATCTGCTATTATAAATCTTGTCATGATGTATTCTTACATCCATTTTAAACTGCCTGAAGATTCAGGGGAAAGAATTGAATAAATAGTCCATTTTTAGTCATCTCTTCACCATGAAACTTAATCAAGTCTGTTACTATCTGAGCATGTGCCCTCCTTTA
Source organism: Notamacropus eugenii (assembly GCF_028372415.1). Classification (NCBI taxonomy): domain Eukaryota; kingdom Metazoa; phylum Chordata; class Mammalia; order Diprotodontia; family Macropodidae; genus Notamacropus; species Notamacropus eugenii. The sequence goes on along the minus strand of NC_092874.1, from coordinate 357,698,481 downwards.
ATTCTGATAGAAAACTGAACTTTTGATTCAGTGTATTAAAAACTTACTGAGTACTCCCTAACAGAAGAGCTATGTGGGATGCAAGGAATGGTAAGTCATGTTCTTTGCCTCTGAGGAGTTGCAGACTTGATGGAGGAATAAGAATTTTACATGTGGAGGTTTAAATAATAACACAATGCAATTGATAAAGAAATAGGAAGTGGAGGGATTGGAATGGTAAGGAAGATATAGGACTTTAGCTGGCTCCTGAAGAATGAGTAAAATTTGTATAAGGAGGGAGGAAATGGGTAATCATACCAAGAGGCAGCATGAGTAATGGAGTGTAAATGAAGTTGTGTGTAGAGGAGAGAATAAATATAGTAGAATAAATGAATAAAGGTCCATGTTGACAAGTAAACAAGATTAAATTTTCTGAAATGTGGATGAAAGACTAAAAACGTTGGGATTTTTTGTATAAATAATGCCAATTTGTTACACGACAACGTAAGTATTTAAAGTGAATATAAGTGACACTATTTGCAATTATTAAGGTGCAAGGATCTGAGATAGCACATTGACAGTGGGAGGGGAAAGAAGAGAAGAGAGTCCGAAAGATTGTAAGCAAAGAATCTAGTACCTTGTGTATAAGTGGATATAGGACACAAGAAAGACAGAAAACTTAAAGATGACTCACTGGTTTGATTTTAGATTATAGGAAAAATGATGGCAACACACTGGTGAAACTGATGGCAGTATAAACACAAATAGCAAATTTGAAGAGGATGCAAGCTTGGAAAGAAATATTAATTCATATTAAGACACACAAAGTTTATACAAATAATAGGGCATTTTCAAATGGAAATAAAAAGCAGTCAAATGTTGATGGAAGACTGGAGCTTAATAGAATCATCAAAAGCTTTATTGGCTGAAGGGACAAGTTAGACTATACAAATATGTAAAACTTGAGGGTACCTCCCCTACTTACATGTATGGCTCTCAATCAATGTTGTCTCTGATATAAGACATTCTGTGGGTCTACGGTCAAAGAGAAAGAAATGAATTAAGAGAAAGAAAAAGAAAGAAAGAAAGAAAGAGAGAGAGACAAAGGAAGAAAGAGAGAGAAAGAAAGATAGAAAGAAATAAACAAACAAAGAAGGAAAGAAGAAAGGAAGGAAGGAAGGAAGGAAGGAAAGAAGGAAAGAAAGAAAAAAGAAGGAAGGAAATAAAAAGAGAAAGAAATATTTTTTTTGTCTTTTAAGTATCAAAATATCTCTCTGAGGCAAGTCTTTGCTTAGGGGAAGTCATTCTTGGGGCAAGGAGTGAGACAAAAATTGCCGTCATATCAGCTACATGCAGATTCTAAGAATCTCATAAACTTAGAATCTTTTGACTTGTGTGATAGAGCATCTTGATAAATTAAACCCAATTAGATGTCACACATAAATCTAGAAAGGAACAAGATAAATCTATTAACTATACAAAATTAAAATACACATTGCTTACTTCAAAAGATTATAGCTAAACACAAGTTTGCAATTCTTCAATCATCAAAATAGGAAAAGTTAACCAAATAACTACTAATTATAAGTCTGAAAATCATAAAGGGAAATCACAGAACATTCACAGCTAACAGAAAAATATGATAATGTTAGGGAAAAGTATATAAAGATGACATTTCAAAGGCCTACCGATATGCAAAGACATAGAGACAAAAAATGTTAGTGATAGTGACAGATAGACAGATAAAGAGAGATACGGATGGAGAAAAAAGAATATTATTTTAATTTTTTTTCAGTTTGCAAAAATCTCCTTTGTCTCCTTCCCATCTTCCTCACATAGACACTCCTTCACATTGAAAATTAAAAAAAAACCATTCATTAAGCACCTACAATGTGCCAGTTACTGTGCTAAGTACTGAGGATATAAATAGTGTCAAAAGACAGTCCTTGGTCTCAAGGAAATTGCAAGCTAACAGGGAAGGCAACATGAGAACAAATAAATACAAAGTAAGTTATATGCAGGATACATAGGAAAGAATAAACATAGAGAAGGCACTGGAATTGAGAGGGGTTTGGGAAATCTACCAGTAGAAGGTGGGATTTTAGTTGGCATTCAATGGTAGATGAGCCAATAGTCAGAAAAGAGAAGGGAGAACATTCAAGACATGGGAGACAGTGTAAGGTTAACGGTGGGTGGGGGGAAGAGTTAAAGATCTTCCCTGTCCGTTAATAGGCCTCAGATACCTTTTGTTAATTTCTAATGAAGCACTGGGTCATGAGGGTCTTGTCCTCCAGCCCTGAAAAGTGTATGTATACTCTGAGGTGAGATTTTACTTTGGGTCTTATTTTTTTGGAAGAAGGTTCATGTGCCACATGAGACTCTGGGTAGGTGCTAAGGAACCCCCTGGCTTTGAAAATCCTGATCTTGGTGCTTCCCTCTCTGGTAATGATTTCTGTATTGTCTATGGTCAGGCAGTTGGAAGCCCTGTCTGCTGCTCTTTCTGTTTTTAATTTCTGCTTATAATTTCTGTTTGTATTTTCTCTGAAGTTCAGGGTACTGACTTTTCCCTTTGAATGAAGTGAATGATATATGTGCTTGGTTAAAGTAGATTGCTGACCCCTCAAAAGTTGCTTTTCTTTTAGAAAAGCAGATCTAAGAACCTGTACAGCAGGATCTCCTGTGTCTTCTGGGGTCCTTGCTGTTGTAGATAAGGAAAACACCTGAAGCTGAGAAACAAATTGTCTTGTCTGCAGAAAGACCAGGGGATTAATGGACTGAAGAGTATGTGTAAAAGATTAATCTATATACAAGAAGAATTAATCCTTGTTACAAATATGTAGTCATATAAAAACTTACTATACGTGTCTCATTTTTCACTCTGAGTCTTTCATCTCTTTTCAAGAGGGGGATTGTATGTTTCATAATTAGTCGTTTGGAGTTATGATTGGCAATTAAGCTAATTGGAGTTTCACCGTCTTCTGGTTCTTTTTTATTACACTTCTCATCAATTCATACATGTCTTCTTAGGTTTCTCTGAAACCATCCTTCTTTTTCTTATAGCACAATACTAGTTTTCCTTATTTTTATACTATAAACTCTTCAGTATTTCTGAAAGGACAAGTATGTCTTTGATTTTAATTCTTTGCCACTGCAAATATGTGTGTGTGTATTTACAGTATGTACTTAGTTTGAGAGGTTTTTTACTTCTTCATAGAACTAATCCTTGCCTTAACCTATCTTTTTAAGGAAATATATTTTTATAGCCCATTATGTATGTATATGTTCTCTGCTTTAACCATTTCTGATGAAAACAAAATTCAAATGTCAGCTGATCCTCCTCACCTCTTCATTTTTTGTATGTATTTCTACTTGCCCATACAGACTATGCAAAATAATTTCCACTGAACTTGCTTTCTCCTCCACCCAGAGTATTCCTCTTCTCATCCTTTTCAATTGTTTTAAGATCATAAAGACATAACAGAAATAGTACCAGGACTTCTATCTAATCAAATAATGAATGAGTTCACAGGGGACATGTGTACAGTCTCTCTATATAAGAATTAAGCAGTTTCTCTATTTTTACTCCTCAATGGTCATTATCTTTTTTTTTTAATGTTTATCCTGATTGTCCTATATTTGAACTTTAGATTTCTTTGAAGGTTTGGTGTTTTGAACAGGGATGTTTGGAATGTCTCTATTTTGTTAAAGATCTGTTTTCCCCTCCTAACATTATACTCAGATTTGCCTTATGGAATATCGTATTCAAAGCATAACTTTCAGAGTAATGGCTACTAGGTCAGGTATGACCCTGACCATGACTCCTCAGTCCTCAAATTCTTTCTCTATGGATGCTACCAATTTCTTTTTCTTTGACCCAGAAGCTCTTTATTTTGGCTATAATACAGAGAATTTTAATTTGGGAGTATCATTCAGGATGTTACCAGTAAATTCTTTCTTTTTTCACTATTTTTCCTTATTCTTAAGAAGTTTGGGTTATTTTTTTTTTTATTTGCTGATATATTTTGTCTAAGTTTCCTTTTTTTCCTAATCGTTTCTCCTATGTTCTCCGACGATTTTTTTTTATTCCTGAACTATTTTCCAGGTAAGTTGTTTTTGCAAAGAGAAAATTTATATTTCGTTTTATTCAGGCTTTTGACTTTATTTCAATATCTCTTATTGTCTCTCATTCATTTCTAGAAAATTCATGCCATTTTTTAGAAAATTTCTTGCTTGAGCAAGGTTTCCTACTCCTTGTGAAAAGATGCTAATTACTTTTCTATTTGTTTTTTTTAACGACTCATTTTTTAAAATTGTAACTTAAAAAACAACAACAAATAAAAATAAAACACCTCTTGCTTCAGGTCTTCCAAGAATTGTAAATGAATGTGTACTAACACTTTTTTTTTAGGCTTTGCATATATATACTTTGCTTATATGTATGTGTGTGTGTATATATATATGTGTATATATATATATATATATATATACATATATATATATATAATCATTCTTTTCTAGTTTATGTCTTGAGCATAATAGTTTTTTGTCATGATTCTCTTTTTCTCCTATTCTTCAAACCTACTTTATGACTTCAGTCTTTATTTTGAATTCAAACTCTGTTCACTTCTGAAGGGAAGATCCGGGATTGTGTTGTTGTTGCATTTTGCAGGAACTGAATGTTAGGCTATTCAAAGACCTCGGAAACAGCTCATGCTGTAGATTTGCCAGCTTTCAGTATTTTCAAACTGTTCTGACCCAAAGAAAAGTCTGATTGTCTTCCCCTCACTCTTTACAAGTTCCTGAGCTGAATTAAAGTCAGAGCAACCATAGACTGATATGGATTCCATTACTAGTACCAAGCTGAGTAACTATGTTGGTTCAAAGCAATTGTAGTGTAAATTCAGATATGGTCTGATATTATTGTTCTAGTTATGTCTGTATAATTTTAAGAATGAACTAGATTAGAAGCTGGTATTGAAATCTTACTGTGCCCCTGGGGATCTAAACCATACTTTTACTGCTTGCTTCTGAACTAGCTTCTCTCAATACACAACCCTGAACACATGGTAGCTCCTTACTCAGGAACATAATATGGCATGCTAGTCTCATCCTCAGTTCACACTGCATCTGAGACCTGGAAATGGAGAGTGAGTGACAATGCTACCAACCAACACCACAAGGAGCATGCCACATGTTTAGTCCCCTCTGTGCTGGATGCTAGTTCCCTTTTTGCCTGTGTGCACTACCTCTTCTATAATAGAGTGTTCAATGTGGAAACATTTCTCCTTATCTCAAGTATCTGCAGACCTCCTTGTCATGATCCTGATGTTTACCATGGGTGAAAAAAATCATGAAGAAGTTTTCTTGAATTTCTCCATCAGTATTCAGTCAAGTGCAAGTTTTATATTTGTTGGGAGAAATACTTGGGGGAGAGGAAAACTCCCTGTTACTCTGCTATATTTGGGAATATCACACACATTCATTCTCAAGGTCCAAATTTTAAGATATGTTGGCTTTTTACCTTCAATTTCTGATTACATCCAATAGGTTTATTATAAAAGGACTTTGAACTCAGGCAAAGGGTTATAATCCCTTTCCCTTCCCTTCATACACACATGTATGAATGTATGTATGCATGTATATGTGTGTGTTCATATATATGGTCAAATGCATGATCATATGTATATATACATATACAGGATCATATACACATAAGTGTATATATACATATTTATGGATATGGTTACCTGTGCATATGTGTATATGTGTGTATATGAATATTTGCATACATATACATATGTACACCTATACACGAACACAAAGACATATACCTGTGTACACACACATAAAGACTATAATTCGCATCCAGTTATAATTCTCAGACTGCAATCCTCGGTGTTATTGACTAAGCAAAATTCAAAACAAAGAATAATAGTAAACTGAACTCAAAACTCTTACAGTCCTGGCAACTAGGTGTCACAGTACATAGAAAATTGCACCTGGATATGGGATATAGGATACAGATATGAACGTAGGAAAAATTATGTATGTAATGAAGTACCACTGTGATTTTAAAAATTAGGAAATAGATGATTTCAAAGAGACATGAAAAGACTTATATGAACCAATGCAGAGTGAAGTAAGTAGAGCCTGAAGAACAATTTCTAATATAAAATCAATGTTGTAATGTTGTAAAAATGAACAATTTTATAAACCAATGAAGAATGGTAGAACCAGTAGAACAATTTATATAATTGTAACACTTTACAAACAAAGAACTTTGGTAGCTGGAAGAAATACGATCAATAAAATGATCATCCACAATTCCAAAAGATCAGTGATGAAACACACAATCCACCTCCTCTCAGTTAGGTGACAGATTTAAAGGACAAAATGAGAAATGCATACATGCACACATACATATGTACACACATATGTGTATATATACACACATATATGTATGTATATATACATATGTGTGTATCCATATATGTGTGTATACATACATACATACATACATAGATACATATATTTGCATTCCAAAAATGAGAGACCTCATTTTGCTTGATAATGCATATTTTTACAAATAATTGATATTTTTATTAGTTACAAATTACAAATTTAAAAGTAATTAATATTTTTACAAATAATTAATTTTTATTTTCTTTTTTAATGATATTTGGAGGGATAGAATTTTTTTTTTGTTAATTAAAGTAGCACCTAAAATAGAAGTGCAGAGTAAGTGATAAGATTTGGGAAAATTGCATGCATTTTCAAATGATGTCATAGTGCTTATAGAATTTGATTAATCATTTTATTTTATTGTTGGAAACCTTTCACCAATTTGTAAAAGTTTGCATTGTATTAACAAAATATGTTAATAAAATTTGTAAATGGATAAAAAAGGAGAAAGGAAGAAAGAGAGGGAGGGAAGGAGGAAGGAAGGAAGGAAGGAAGGAAGGAAGGAAGGAAGGAAGGAAGGAAGGAAGGAAGGAAGGAAGGAAGGAAGGAAGGAAGGAAGGGAGGGAGTGAGGGAGGAAGGGAGGGAGGGAGGAAGGGAGGGAGGGAGGGAAAAAGGAACAAAAGTAAGAAAATAAAGAAAGCTCTGTGGCTCTGTGTGAGCAATTTCTTTCAAAAGTTGATTGGGTGCTTTTTCTCCGCACTTTAATGCTGAATAACCCAGTTCTACACTGTATTGTCTAGACTAACTTCTCCCTAACCCTAAACGTGCTTAAAAGGTTTTTGCATGTATTTGATCTGAGGCATTTATTACCTGCCTCAGATTGAAAAGGGCTACACACTTGGGGCAGATTATTTTCAAGGGGTTCTAGGATAATGAAATGTCTACTAGGCTTGTATGTCCTAAACAGAATTTATCTTCATCACCTTCACAATTTTGTTATTTGTGTTAAAGGAAAGACTTTGCTTCTTTTCATGCAAGTTTGTGAACTCACAGTCATCCTTGACTACTTTTTCTCCCTCACCAATGATCTATCAAGTCTTGTTAATTCTACCTCAACATCTCCCTCCTCTCCGTTCTCTCCTCTTACATCATTTATCCTGATGCTTCCAAACTTTTCCCACCTCTCACCTAGACTATTACAATAGCTTTCCAATTGGTCCCCCTGCCTCAAGGCTTTCCCCTCCACAATCAATCATCCATAAAGCTTCCAAAAAATATTCCTAAAGCAGACATCTGATGACATCATTCATGTGCTTAATCAAGTCCACTGCCTCCCTATAACTTTTGTAATCAAATATCAATTTCTCTTATTAAAGTCATAGATTTAAAAGGGAACATAATTTAGAGGCCACTGAATCCTTCACAATCTGGCTCCAACATTTTTTTCACCTTGAGTATACATTTCTTGGTTTTCATGTACTCTGACATGATGAAACTTACCTCCTTGATATTCTTCACACATCACATAACATCTTTCATCCCTTTGTCTCCCACTCTCTGCATATTGATTGATAGAAGCTTCTAGATGCTTGTACAGTTTAAAAAAGACCTCTACTTCCTCCCATGTCATAAGAGAGAGGGATACAGAGTGGATGTAGAAATACATCAAGAAAGAAAATAAAGAAAATCCCAAAGAAAGACAGTGTCAGAGTGAATGAGATAAAGTGATACAGAGCTGATGGGAGAAAGAGGGAGGTATGCCTATGGGTCAGAGTAGGATTGAGTACAGCATGAATAGAGGTACAGTAGACTGATAAGATCATGTTAGGTTGAAAAACAAGGGGATTTCCCAATTGATAAATGGTCAAGGATATGAACAGGCAATTTTCAGAGGAAGAAATTAAAGCTATGAATAATCATATGAAAAAATGCTCTAAATCACTATTGATTAGAGAGATGCAAATCAAAACAAGTCTGAGATACCACATCACACCTATAAGATTGGCAAACATGACAGAACAAGAAAATGATAAATGCTGGAGAGGATGTGGGAGAGTTGGAACACTAATTCATTGTTGGTGGAGCTGTGAGCTCATCTGACCATTCTAGAGAGCAGTTTGGAACCATGCCCAAAGGGTTACAAAAATGTGCATACCCTTTGACCCAGCAATATCACTACTAGGACTGTATCCCCAAGAGATCATAAAAATGGGAAAGGGTCCCACAAGTACAAAAATATTTATAGCAGCACTCTTTGTAGTTGCCAAAAACTGGAAGTAAAGGGGATGCCCATCAATTGGGGAGTGGCTGAATAAATTATGGTATATAAATGTAATGGAGTACTATTGTGCTGTAAGAAATGATGAACAAGAAGACTTCAGGGAGGCCTGGAAGGACTTATATGATCTGATGCTGAGTGAAAGGAGCAGAACCAGGAGAACTTTGTGCACAGCAATGACCACAGTGTGCGAGAGTTTTTTCTGGTAGACTTGAAGCTTCGTAATAATGCAAGAACTTATAAAAAAAATCTCAATGGTTTTCTTAGGCAAAATACCTTCCACACTCAGAGAAACAACTATGGAATACATTCACAGAATGTAGCAGATCATGTTTGTGTGTATGTGTGTGTTTGTGTATTATGTTTTGATTTGTTATATGATTTCTTCCATTTATTTTAGTTTGTCTACATAGCATGAGTATAGTGAAAATATATTCAATAGGAAAGTATATGTAGAACCTATACAGAACTGTATGCCATCTTGGGGAGGGAGGAGGAAAGTGAGGGGTAGGTGTAGGGGGTTAAAATCTTAATTTTATGGTAGTGATTGTAGAACATTAAAACAAATAAAGAAAAACAAGGGGAATTACAGCAATTTGGACTGAGATTCACAGCACTAGTGGTGACTATGAATATTCCAGCTTAATTCTCAGTCGCAAAATATAAAAGACTCTCTATATAGAAGGCAGAAGAAAAACCCTTAAGTTAGACACCAGAAGGCCAAATTCCAGAATCAGAAAGCAAAATCTGTCATGGTGACCAAGAAATTAATAAACATGATCACTGCAGGGAGTAAAGCCATTCCCAAGCCTGCCCCCTTCAGTCAGGGCCTTTTCACAAGCAAACACTGACAAGCCTGAGTCTTGCCACACCTGCCTGTATTCTCTCTCCTTTGACTGGACCATGCTCACTCACTTCTCCTAGTTCTACACCACCCTTCCTGTTCCACCTGCTCAGTAAGCTCCTCCCACCACATGTGACTTAGGCTTCCAGGTGATTTAAGCAGATCATATGGGCCTATTAATGAATGAGAAAAAATCTTTCCATTTAAATTACTATTACAGCCTGACTGAAGCTGGAATAAGGAAAGTAGTGAGTCTGAAACTCCCTTTTGCCAGGGTTCTGGCATAGAGTCAATATTTCAAGCCCTCACAAAAGATGAATCTCTTTGGGGGAAATTACAAAGAAAAATATCGCAATATTTCCTATTTTTCTCCCACAGTGACAATCTTTAGATTTTCATATAATGAAAATCATAACAATGAATAATTCTGCTCAATTAATATTTCCTTTCTTATCCCCCACATAGTTTATCCTTATTAAAATTACTTTCTATAACAAAAACAATGAACAACAAACACTTGATTATATGACACAATACAGATATAAAGAGGAAAATAAGAGACACTGATTTTGTTGTAATTGATTTGAGACCTTTCACCATCCTTCTGTACTTCCAACGTACCTTCTTCAGCTTATCAGTGTCTTTAAACCACGTCACTCTGAACTAAATACAATATGTCAGAAGAAGTCTTAGCATGGCAGAATACAATTACTGGAAACTATTGTCTTCTTAATGCAGCTGATGGTAGCATCAACTTTTTTGTCTGTTCCATAAAAGTACTGATTTCTATTGAATTTTTTTGCTGTTCAGTCATTTTCCAGTCGTGTCCAACTCTTCATGACTACATTCAGGGTTTTCTTGGCAGAGATACTGGAACCATTTGCCATTTTCTTTCCCTGCTCATTTTTGCTGATGACTAAATATAGACAGAGTTAAATCACTTGCCTAGGGTCGTACATTTAGTAACTGCTTGAGGCCAGATTTGAAGTCAGAAAGGTGGGTCTTCCTGATTCCAGGCACAATACTATACCTACTCTGCCATCTAGCTTCCTTTTCTGTTGAGATAGCAGTCCACCAAATCCTCAGAATGCTTTCAACATGACTGCTGTCTTCCCTTTCCTCACCTCTTTCATGAATGAGATTTAATTTTGCTGCCCAAGTATAACACTTGGAAAAAAATTTGAATAATCTTGCATGTCTCCAAATTCCTCCATCCTAAAGAAGGAATAAATCCCTATTTGAAAACAGTCTAATTTAATGGATGGTTTTTGATTCACTGAGGTACTCATTTTCAAGTCATCCATATGAGAAAAATCAATGCTTTACTTAGCATGAGGCACTCCACATATTTTATTCTTATTTCCAAGGATTAAGTTAGTAAATGCTGACATAAATAACCCTGTTTATTCCGGGCTTGAAAAGTAGCAGACACAGAGAAAGAAATAGAAAAGGCTCTTCAGGACTGCAGCTATTTTATTCTCACACAAAAGTGACAATACCCACAGTCATGGTTGCCTGATTTCTCAAGTGCATTTACTAGCTCTCAAACAAATGTAGAAGAGCCCAAAGGCCATTCTTACCTCCCTTTTTTTTCCAAATATGCACTATCACGTTCTTGAGGGGAACATCACATGTTTGCTACAATACCAAACTCTATGTGTAAGAGTATGGCTGCAACCTTGGACTATTCTCAGGGACCTGACCACCTACACTGAGCAATAAGGGGACAAAATTGAAGAAGCCTTTTAGCTTTTATAGCTTATTGATTTTTATATTTTCTGATGTATTAGAGCAATTTCTCAAACGTATCTTCCTTACTTTGATATCTTGAGTGTGGAGAGAGGATTTCACATTTATTAGCTTTGCTTTGGTGGGAAAAATATAGCACTAGCAGTACTTGAGTGTTATCTCAGGGATATAAATGGTTTTGGTATTAAAAAAAATCAATTCTCAGAGTAAAATTCAAAGCTTGTGTGCAAGTGTTACATAAAAAGCAGACAACAAGGGATGCACTTTCCAACTAGGGAACAAAGATGATTTTCAAAAGTACAGTTCTGGAATGCAGTTGAACTCACTGATGCTCAATACTTTTAAAATAGAAAAGTTCTATCTTAATGGAGAGCATATAATGTGGTAAATACTTTTTTTATTATCTCTGATCATCCGTGACAGAAAGAAAGAAAGCAGTGCAGTAGAATCATCTTATCCAGTGGCAGTACTTTTCCCCTGTTCAGTATGCAGGCAATGAGACAAGGTAGGAAATATGTCATACTAAAGATGCTTTGAAGTTTTGAATTTCTAAATAACAGAGACAGAAAGCATATTTTGAAATGATACATCACTAACTTTTCTGTATAAAGAAGTCTTAAATGCTCTTTGCCATTTCATAGACATAGTGGATATACTATTGAATTTGAAGTGAGGAAAACCAAGATTAAAGTCCTTCCTTGTAGCAGAGTCTGGGATGATGGTTAAATTAGTTAGACAATTTTAGCCCCAGACAACTTTTTTTAAGACTATATAGTATAAAAAGATTTCAACCTCTATATGCAAAGGAATATTCCAAACTGGCAATACACAAACTACTGCAATCACTCTTCCTTGACATATTTTCAGGTAAAATTAATAATGAGCACATTGGAACTTTTAAAACTCCCTTTTTCAAACAAATGAGTTCACCAGTGTCCCTCTAAATAACCTTTAGTAGACTGACCTTGTCATAATGCCAGACTTGTCTTATAATTTTCTTCATTGTCTCTATAGAGTGATTTTAAGTACTCAGGTAAAAAGTTTCTGGCCCCCAAATCACTCTTGAGTAGTACATTATAGAATTTATTATACTACCAATTAGAGGACAGGTTCAACACTTTTTACATAGATAGGTCATGGGTGCATTTGGCAGGCTGATGAAGGCTATACATCCCCTCCAGAATAGTGTTTTGTGTACAAAACAAAATATGTATGTTTACAAAAAAGCAATTATATTAAAATAGTTATAAAAAAAAGGATTACTATACCCCAGGTTAAGAACCCCTGATTTACAAATTAGTTCTCCTTTTTGTTTATTTGTTAAGAAGCACTTTTCAGAATCCACTATTAATTTGAACATGGATTAGTTAAAATGTACACTGTCATTAGTATCCATAAAAATTTTGAAATATATTAATGAATCAACTTGGCTAATGCCATTTAGCAATGTTTTAATAAAACAAAGTTAGGATCTTAATGGTAGGGCTGAGGAGAGGACATAGGACAAAAATCTCTTTAATTGAATAATGGATAGGGAGAACAGTTTCCATTGTGACATGAGAGGAGGAGATGTTCAGAACCCAGAAGATATTGTGGGAGCACTAGAAGTCTTCCAGAAGATAAGACTAAGTGAGTAAGGAAAGGATTCACCGAGTAAAGGTGGTTGAGATTTTGGAAGTCACACTTTGCCATTTTTGCATTTTTTGTCCTAGAGTTTGACCTGAACTGTAATTTTAGCAAAGAAGAAATTATAATTAAAGTTGTCAGGCCTGAGGGGAGCGACTAGAGCATCGGATTATTTTCATTACTTTTGATCTCAAGGTTTCTCATGCCATCTTCTTACTCAGATAATCTTCTTGGCTTTGGAAGATATTGATTGTTGCCAATTTTGATTTACTGATGCATATTTTCTGACAGAATGATTTGCACTTGAGAAACATACTCTTTTTGGTCCATTTCAATGAGCCACGGTAGTAGTTAGGAATAATCGGTTAATTTCTACCAGTACAGTTCTTCACAACTGTGTAGATAGTCTGAATAAAGAGCAGGCACCCGTAGGCACCTGTTACAGAGGGAAAATATATCAGGTGGCCTTCACCCCTCTAGTTTTCCCATTTCCACTTGGAAATATGAATGTGAAGAAATGCAATCAATATTGAGGAATTAGGAAACAAAGATTATCTTACAGTATCTTATACCTAAGACTTAGTACAGTACTTTTGATATACTATATACTTAAATATATGTTGAATTGGAATGAATTTACTACATTATCTTCAATTGCATATTAAAAATTATTAAACCAGTGCTTCATACATTTCAGTTATTCTGGGAATCTGTAGAATAAACTTAATTAAAAGGTTTCCATAAAATTAATCTTAAATTTATTTTTATCTTAGAAATTAATGTTTCCAATTCTTTCATGAATAATTTTAGTTATGTTTCCTACACCATTCCAAAGTATAACAGATTCAAGTATGTGTTTTGTTTGTTTGTTATCTTTTAAGGATATTTTAGTTGTTTGTAAAACAAATACTTATCACTTTTCAGCATACATGAATAGCAATATGTTGTTGCATAATTGCACCTCTCAACTTTATTATATTTTGGTTGTTGTTTTCTCCCAAACTATAGTATTGTCTACTATGTCACTGAAAAAGAACGAGTTTTAAGGCTGTGTTTTCTTTTGGTAATTACTGTTGGAATGATGTGATTCAGAGTCTATCATAAACGTCCTGTATTTCTATATATCTAAATGACTCAGTCCTTTCTTGCTTCTGTGTTGGCCTGTTGTTAGTTGAGTTAATGTGAATGTTATTCACAGAGTGTCTTTTGATTTTCCTTGTTTATCTTAGGAATTTCTTAGGTTCTTTCTCAAGATGATCCTCTTTTGGTTACATTTGTGAAGTCCACTGGCATATACCACTAGTTAGCCAGTAACACTGTTTTGTAAAGTGAGATTTGTTTTTGTTCTTGAAGTATTTCTTTGAATTTTCATGCTCTTTAGTACATGCTCTGAGTTTTTAGTAATTATGTTTCTTCTTTTTGGCAAGGAATTATAGATTGTTCTTAATGTGCCAGAAGTTTATGAGTCTTACATTTCATTAACATTGTTGGTGTGATTTTTAAAAAATAAATGTTCATTACTGATTCCAAAAAAAATAAAAAGATAATTTTGGCTATATGAAACTTTAAAAAAAATATGTAAAAATCTAACTTAAGGGAAGAAGTAGACTGGGGAAAAGTCTTTGTGTTAAGAATATTTGATAAGGGTTTGTAACACAAACACACAAAAGCACTCACACACACACTTACAGTGCATGCCACCTAACAAAAAAAAATATAGTACCATAACTCATTTCCCTGTAGATAAGTGGTCCAAAGATATGAATAAATAGCTTTCAAAAAAAAATTCAAACTACTGACAATCATATGGCAGAATGTTTCAAATTACTACTTATAGTGCAAATGAAAATCAAAACAAACTTGAAGTTTCACCTATAAATTAATCAATTGTCAAAGGTTTTTTTTGTTTGTTTGTTTGTTTTGTTTTTAAAGGAACAGCCATTGCTGCAGAGGTTATGGAAAGGTAGGCAAATTAATGGATTCTCTGTAAACTAATGCAACAGTTCTGGAAAATAATTTGTAATTAAGGAAATGAAGTAGCTAAAATATTTATAGCAGCATATTTTATGGTAATGTAATGCCAATCCAATATTCACAGTGCCCACAATAGCCATGAATATCATGGCACAAGTCAGAACCGCGAAGTACCACAGACTCTCCACATAGAAGACAAAACCAAAACATTTATTCAGACCCAAATCCAATGCAGCAACAAGCATCTATACACAATAACAGTGCAGAGGAAAACCACCTTCGTCCTGCTAGGCTTCCCACAAACGAGGTCCATTATCCTTATCACGAGCAGGCTCTCTTAAACAAAATCACAATCACAAAATCACTTACACTACCCAGCAGCCTGCATCTTTCCTATCTCTGACTGCTCTCAAGACTAACTTCCTCTCAGCTCTGCTCTAGCTTTGAGTCTTCCTGCTCCACCCATTCAGCAAAATCCTCCCACCACAGGCTCCATGTGATTTAATGGGTCTATTAATGAATAGGAAAAATTTCCCAATTCTAATTACCATAACAGGTAACAAAGAATTTAATACAAATTCGATACATGGTAACTGGAGAATGTTTAAACAAATTATAAAATAAGAATGTCATAGAATATACAAATAAAATAAAAAGAAGGAAAGATAGACTTACATGAACTGATATAAAGTGAAATAAGCAAACCCAGTAATATAATATGCACAATAACTATAATAATGAAAATGGAAAGAACAAAATAAATAAAAACTGATTTTGTGAAATTAAAGAGAAGAAGCTTGTTTCCAAAGAACAGTTCAGAGAAGATACATAGGCATTTCTGTGTTGCAGAAGAAGGGTTTGTGGGTATAGAAATTGCATAATATCAGGTTTTTTGATGCATTCATTGTTCTAATTATTCTTTTCCTCCTCTTTTTTTGTTTAGAAAATTTGTATGTTATAGGGAATAACCTTCCACATATGGCATATATTCTGTATATACGGGAGAAAATATAGGCTGTATAGAAAGAAGATATCAATGAAAATTAGTTAGAAACATAATGAGTTTTTATTGGGGCAGTTTCTAGATTTGCTGTTGCTTAATTGACTATATCAATCTATATGTGAAAAAGGAGTCTTCCACAGTGATTATTGCTCTAAAGGTAATGTTTTCATTCAGCGCTCATTTAAGAATGTTAGTCATTACCTTGATATATTAAAACTCATTTTTCTCCTTGGGTATATTCAATGTATTTCCCCTGAAGAAGGAATGCATACTTGCATACACAAACATGTGTGTATATGTATATATGCACTGTGTGTATTTATATAGGCTTACATGTGTAATACATATGTACATACATGCAATGTGCATATGCATGGATACATATATGTATGTGTATAATGTTTTTACATTGGATCAATTTTAACTCCATATTTAAACCCAAAATTTTCAATCTCAATTTTTTCTTAGACCAACTTAGGGAGGATAGAATTATTTAGTCCAAATGATATTCTAATATAATTCAAAAGAATTTCCCTTGAATGAAGCATTTATATTGATTTTCAATGGAACTGCGTAACTTCATGGTTTCCATGAATGTTAAGTGATAAATGTCTGGCATCGGTTGGGCTATCATTTGAACATGAAATTCATAAACAATTTCCATCCAAGAGTGATGATGATGGATGCCCTTTAACTATCTCCATAGAAGTCATGTTCTTGAGATTACTGTTTGTTTTTTTTTTATCCTGTTTGGAATAGCGAATTGTTTTCTCTGTGGACATCAAACACTCTAGTGTTCTAATTGTATTTTAATATAACAGTCAAACATGTCTATGACATAAGTGAAGAAATTAGGTTTATTTGTAATCAATAAAATGTTTTAATTATAATAAAGAGAATCTATACATTATAGTGCTTTTAGATGACTTCTCAAAAATGGATAAATTAATAATGAATCACTCTTTATACTTAAAGATTTTGACATTCCCCTTTTCTTGCTCGGCCAAAATCATTCTGGATTTCTTTTTTTGTGTTTACATATTTTTTTTTAGGTGAAACAATGTGCAAATGCTTAATTAAAGTCTGCAATGTATCTAAATGAGTAATAGGTCTATATTTGAAGTGTGTTTTCAACTTTTTAAAAAACTTTCTGTTAAGTAAAATGAGATTAGACTTTCATCTGAAAGGAAGTTGATTAAGCATTTCCCAAGTAATGTGATTGCATTATCATGGCATATTGAACCTCTGGTCTTTATTACCTTAGGTGGCATTCCATTATTTTTACATAATTATTCAGCCCACTCTCCCAACCTACCCTACCTTACACACACACACACACACACACACACACACACACACACGACAGAGATAATAGGTGGAGCCTCCAGGGGTTATTGCTGTAATCATCAGCATTATCATTGTTCTCATTTTTCTTATGGATAATAAAAACAACATACTGAGAAGAGATGGAAATTTATCTGGTTGGTTGAGAATAAATAAACTGATGGGAAATAGGTATTTTCACTATTTTTCCATGTTTTTATCTCTTTTGGCAAGTTATTGCTTAGAAATTTAAATATCACATTAAATCATAGACTTAGCAGTAGAGGCGATCTTACAGGTCAGTGAGTTCAATCTCTACAATTAAGGAATATTTACAGATGAGGAAGCTGAAACTTGAAAAACTAAATTAAGTTGTGTACACTAATACAGCTAGTAAGAACATGAAGAAGGATTTCATTCATGATTTCGTTCATGATTTCAAATTCATTGCTCTATCTATTGAGCTCCTTTATGCATTTCAATTTGCTTATGTAAATTATATGAAATTTTCATTATTTCATATTTGTGAATGTACTTATTTAGTTATTAATGTCTTTAAAAAATAAAATAATTTATCCCAACCTCTTGACTACCAAAATAAAAGCACCATTCTTTCACTGTGTCACCTCGAGGAGGATTTATTCCTTGGTAGGTAGTTAGACATTTCAAGAAGTTGGATTAATTCTTTGGGAGTACTAAAGAGTTATTGAGCTCAACAATGCTGTTGTAAATAGAATGCTTCTTCAGGGGTCAGAAAGAAATAAGATCACTTTGAACACATTACTCAGTACTAGTAAAAATAACACTAGTTTGCACACTATGAGAATATGGTAGATCAAGAATACACTAAAAAATGATTCTTAATGTTGGCATTTAGTATAAATTGCACTTTGTTTCTTTTTAAAATTGAGATATTTTTCTGCCCTCGGAAATACTACTTGATGACTTGGCATTGGAAAACTCTGCATGTCTTGCTTTGTAGAAAAAGAAAATCTAAGCTTAAATGTGATGGTTTGTTTAGATTTGTTTAAAAATCATAATATCTCCTTCCTTTTCCCTGAAATTGCAAATCCCCACTAGTCCTAAGAACATCATCAAATCCCTTAGGCTTCAAATAACACTTCTTTACCTAGAATTTTTTGCATTTTCAGAAGTGCTTTTCAGTAAACATTGCAACCATACTGTTTCTATTAGATTCAGGTTATGTTTTGTTAATTGATACAATTGGTAATGTAGTGCAATTAACATTTTTAATATTCATTGTGCTCAGTCAACATCACCAGAACTAGAGTATGAGTTAGTTACTGGCATGTACCCTTTATCTTATTACATTGTAATTTTCCTCATTTCAAATACAGATTGCATGACCATCTGTACCAATTTACTATCTTCTTCCTGAAGAATTTGATTTTATCCTGAATTTGGGTAAGTGAAGTCTCCACTTGAGGTGAAATTAACCATGCAATTTACTGTTATAATGACAGGCTAAGTAGTAAATGAGCACCCTGAAAGTTTTAATGTGCCTTCCCTGAAGGCTAAATATGCCAACAAGTTGTGACTTAGGCATATATTATAAAAGACCCAAGTAAGTTTGCAGCTTCTTTAACTTGTACCCTCAGAACCAATGTCTTGCCTTACTCTATTTGTGTCATAATATTAAAGATATCTCTGTGAGCATTTGATTTTACTCTTTATGTGTCTGTAACCCATCTCTCTATCAGTCATTAATACAACTAGTACCTGGTATTAGTAGTTTGAATTGATGGTTAACCTAGAACTGATCAACATGCATTAAACCAAAGAAGAAAATCAAATCAGACATTTATCTTCACTTCACAGGATGGTACTAAGAGAGATAAAAAAAAGGCTTGGAGTCATGAAAGTAAGCCCAAAAAAGGAAGTAAGTTCTAGACCTTGGAAAAGGAAAAAAATTAGAAAATTTTCAAGAGTTCAAAAGTTTCTGTAGTTTTATGACAGACTAATTCAATCCCTGGAGCATTCTACCTTCATTTGATTTACTCATTCTACCCTATTACATTTTAGGTCAATGACATTCTTCCAGCCCCTCAGGCTCAAAACCTAAAGGTCTTCCTGTGCTCAGCACCATCTTTGATTCCTCCTACCTCAATAACCAATCTCTTACTAAGGCCCGTAGATTTCACTTTTGCAACATCTCTCAAGTATATTGACATTTTTCCTTTGACATTGCCAACATTTTAAGCATAGGCCTCATCACCTCATGCCTGGAATATTGCAATAAATAGCTTGCCAATGGATCTGCTTGCTTCAAGTCTCTCTGCATTCCTATCTATCCTCCACTTAATCACTAATATCTTTTTTCCAAAGCACAGATTCGAACATGTCAATACCACCACAACTTACTCAGTAAACTCCAGTGACTCCCTAACACCTCTAGGACTGAATACAAAATGTTCTGTTTGACATTAAAGAGTTTCATAACCTAGCCCCTTGAAACTTTCCAGTCACCTTATACCTTGCTCCCCTACACATGCTTCTTAATCCATGGCTCTTCCATGTTGTTTCATGAACAAGACACTCCATCTCTGGGCTCCTAATATTTTTTCTATGACTAGTTCCAATGCCTGAAATACTTTCCCTCCTCAGCTTTAACTACTGAATTCCCTGTCCTCCTTTAAGTGTCAACTGAAATGCCCTCTTTTATTGGAAGCCTTCTATAACCACTCTTAATTCAAATACTTTTCCATTATTAATCATTTCCTATATGTTTTGTATAGAACTTGCTTTGTTTATACACCTGGGGCTTAGTAGGTATTTAATAAATTAAATGTTGATTAATTGATTGGGTTTCTCAAACTTTGTATTCTATTTCTATGGCACATTTCTGTGTTGAATAAGAATGGCGACAAAAAATTTCATCTCACAACCACCTTAAAATATGTTATCAATTTAAATGAGTTTTGAATGAAGAGAAATCTCAGATTTTGGTAACATCAGTTAAAGAAAACTGATTTTGGACATTGTCAGTGATTCTTTTGTCTTATTATTTTCAGGTGACAAAAAATATGTTTTCTCTAAGTCAATTGGCAAATTGATTAGTTTAATAAAACTTGTGTTGGGAATTCTATAGAATAAAGGGTCTCATTTCTCTGGAATTTAACCTTGAGAAATAAGTCATATAGCGTCAAGAGGAGAGCATCACTTAAAATAGAATGAAGATGGTCATTATTGGAAGCAATCATGCTATACAGAATAAGTTCTCTAATGAAAGTAACTTTATATATTCCATTTGAATAGAACCACAAAACATTGACGTTTGAGTAATTAAAACATAGTCTGTTGGCTTCAAAAGAGGTGCAAGATGTCCCTAAGTCAAATCCCTTATTTAACAGGCTGTAATTTAAAGTCTGGATAGGTAAAGGATTTGTACTAGGTCACCCATCTGGTTAATGGCAAATAAAACAAGACAAATATAAAGCTTTTCTGACAACTGATCTGTTGTTGTTGTTTTTACTCTTTACAACACTGTACGTATATAATTATGGAAGCAATTGTTAATATATCAGTTGGTCAGTTTATTTAAATAGTAAGCTGGTCAATATAGGTCAACATTTTGAATTCACAAATTTGGAATGTACAATTTTAATTTTAGAATTCTTAATTATTTCCATTTTAATAAGTTCCCCTGATATCTAATTATTTAATTGAATTCATTTTTGAAAATTACAAGAAAAGTACTTGGGGGGATATGTGGCATATATTTACTCTTAAAAATGTGCTTTTAAAATTAACTTATTTCCTTTTCAATGTTAATACGTGAAAACACTTAATCTCTGCTGCAGATTAATGAGCTGGAAAGAAAAATTCCCATCGCGGAGAAAAATCTTCTTCGATTAAAAATAAAGATGTTATAAAACTACAAGACCAGAAAACACGTACAAATTCACTCCAATTTGTTTGTATTCCATAAATTTAAAGTTGCCAAGGTAACTATGGAGGGAAAAATCAAACACATTAAAAAAAAAAACACATTAAAAAGATATTTTCTTCCACATCTACTTTTTTCATATAATCCTTCAACCTCAACAACAAACCACACACACACACACACACACACACACACACACACACACATATATATATATATATATATATATATATATATATATATATATATATATATATATATATATATATATATATATATATATATATATATATATATATATATATATATTACTTTCAAAGCCCTTAAGTAGAATTCCATCATTGGTAGTGTGGTGAAATCCTAAACTCTAGAATTTAAGGCCTTATGTGACATTTAGATAAAAAATAAAAAAGTAATTCTCATTTGTTTATAAAACTCCATCTCTTACATTATATTTTGGGGAGCATTTAACATGAACACTTTATGAGTTCCAAATTAGATGTTTGCTTCATCACTGATTGACAAAGTATTAGTACACAGTGGTCTTTAAATGTTACGTGTAGTTTTGGTGCAAGATAATATCTAGGCTGCCTTTCAATCTTTACCTTAGCGCACTTATTAATATGGCAGATGAAAAGACTCTCATGTTTAGGAGAGTAGTTAAATTCATTTGTTGAACATAAAGAAAATGACATGTTTCTCATTTTTAAAGACTGAAAAGATGCCAAGGACATTGGGATGAAACATGACTTTCTTTCCTTAGCATCATAATTTATCCATAAAGCAGTTGGTTGGCATATTTTGAGGCATTTAAGAGTGATTAGTTATTCATTCTACCTTGAGAAAGAGAACACTTTGAATAGATTTAATGGTCTTTTCCCTGTGTTCTGAGACGTAATTTACATGTTTTTGCATATATAGACCATGCTATTTGTTTATCTTCCAACTGAGCAGCAAATTCTTCAGTCTCAGCTCTATTCTAGTTCTTTCCAGTTCATCTATTTGTAAGCATTTGAAAATACCACAAATTCATCTCACACATCTCTAAGCACAGACTGCTAGCATATTCTAAATAAAATATTCTCAACCAAGCTTATTTTTTGTGTGTCACAACAGCATTGATGTTTTAATTAAAAGCCTGTCAAAAAAGTTATAATACCATTCTGTGTTATAATTGGACCAACTGTTTATTATGTTTTATGTACGGAACTGACTGATTCCTAACATGTGTCATTATTAATGATATTAGACAGTTAATGACTCTGTTATCATGTATTTTAAGAATATAATTGAAGTGCCAAAGAAAGTGGTGTAGTTTAACTCACCGAGGAGTGGAAAACTTAGCACTGTATTTCTTTACTTTTGTTTTCGCTTACAAATTCTCTCCCTGCCTCCCTGCCTCAACTATCTATCAAGAAGGCAAAAAAAGTGATATCCATAATAAATATAATGTCATTGAGTAATGGATTTTTTAACCTTTGATCTACTGTTTGATGAATGGAGATTTTAGTTCATGAAATCTCAAAGGTAACATTATCTTAAGTATAACGCAGTATTTTAAATGTTTAAATACTCAGACTGATCTTTGATTCATAAGTAAAGATATTTACCTCATGACAAAATAACACAGATTCCATGATTCGATAGATAGATAAAGATACAGATCCATACACACATATGTGTATATACATATAGACATGTGTTCATGCACACATACATACACAAAAACTGTTATATTCATTTTAAATATTACTTTTATTATGAATTTCATACACATAAATTTCCATATGCAGAAATTAACAGTAAAGGTGATTGTTGCTTGTATGACTAGGGATCAGTTGAGCAAATCAATCAACTACACTCCTCCTCATTTAAGTAACTAACAAGGTGCTCTAGCCCTGATACTTATACTAGGTGGGAACACCTCTACTTCATCAACAAGTCATTCAAAAGCATTAAAATAATGAATGGTCAGATTGTATTCTATAAAGTAGTAAGCTAGTTCAGAGTCTAGATTATATTTTGCAAAGTTTGGTGTAGAGAAAAATGTTATAGTCAAGTCACCAAGAAGAAATCATTCTCTTCTACTCATCTTAAGTTTTCCCATTTTGGATTTGCTTTGCTTTGCTTTCATTTCATTTTCTTTCCTTCATTTCTCAATCACTTCCAGTCATGCATCCTCTCCATTACCATTAGAAGCTCATTCTTGTGTCTTATATGTATAGTAAAAATAAAAACAAATCAACACTTTGGAAATATCTAAAATATATTTCTGAGTTTGAACCAGTCCCTTAATATCCTCGTAAAAAGTGGAAAGAACCATTATTTAGATCTATGGTTAATAGGTATATTCATCAGAGCTCTGACTTTCAGAGGTTTGTCTCTTTTATATTATTATAATCAAGTTATTTTAAGAGATTGTGTGGGGAAATGGGAAGGAGGAACATTGTCAAGGAGCACAATCTCTACAAGTGTGTGTAGAGTTCATCAGTATTTTCAACTGATATAATTCCCCAAGGGGAAGTGGCTAGGGGTTCTGCGTCAAAGAGAATCCTGATGATACGTAATAGAAATGCTGTTGAGATAATTTGCTGCACATGTAGATATTTTGCACCTTTTTTGTCTGCAAACAACAAGGTACAGAGAAAAAAACTGGGGGAGTCTTCAAAAACTCTATTTTCAATTTTAAAATGAATTTTTGCTGATGTACTTGGTTTTATGTCACCTAAACTTTCTCCCGTATCTTTACCCTACCCACTACTAATGAACAGATCATATAACAATTAATAATTTTAAGAGAAATGAAAGAAAGAGGGGAAACTCATCAAAAACAATTAACAAGAAAATGAGAGAATTCAAAAATATATACATTGTTCCTCACTTGTGGACTTCATACCTCTACAAAAGAGTATGGTGTAGTATCTTCTCACAGTTGTTGTTTTTTCGGTTCATGTTCTCTGTCTCTGTCTCTGTCTCTGTCTCTGTCTCTGTCTCTCTCTCTCTCTCTCTTTCTCTCTCTCTCTCTCTCTCTCTCTCTCTCTCTCTCTCTCTCTCTCTCTCTCTCTCTCACACACACACACATACACACACACACACAGACATATAATTTTGTAGCATTCATTTCCCATTATTTTGTGATGGATATTCTTTTCTCTTGTCCTATTTTAGTCAGTGAGTGTATTCTTTCTTGACACTTCTTATCTTATTCTACATCACTTAAAGTAAGTCTTGATGTGCTTCACTAAATTAATAATATACATCATATTTTAGAGCAGATAGTCTATTACATTTATGTACCACAATTTATTTAGCTATTCCGCAATCTACTTGGTTTCCATTTCTTTGCCATCACAAAAAATTGCTCGTGTCTGTGTGTGTCTGAGTGTTATGTAGTGGGAATCTCCTTCTATCAATGATCTTCTTGGGGTATAAACTCAGAAGCAAATCTTTGTGTCAGAGGATTTTATTTGCATAATTTATATTTAGCCAATGTATTTGTATAATTCTAAAATGTTCTCCAAATATTTATATGGATTCACAATTCCATCAACAATTCAAATATTGTGTTATTTTAATTGTTTTATTTAAGTATAGCATTAAAACTTTAAATTGACTTTGATAATATTATAATTTTTATTTATCATAACATTTCACAACTCAACCACGAGTGCTGAATATATCTCTGTGTATTTTTTTTATTTCTTTAAAGAATACTTGGTAATTAAATCTGTACAAGTATTGCATTGCTTTGGTAGACTGACGTCTCGTTATTTTTCACATTTTCTATTTTGTTTTAACTAGGATTTCCCTATCAGTGCTTATTCTATTTCCACACTTTCTAGTTAAACATTGATCCTAGCATTTATCCCTTTATGTTCTGACAGTATGTATATACTATCATAAACAGATTTATGGCTTGTATGTCTAAATAAATATCATAATTTACATATTAATTCCAAAATATTCTGCATTGATCCAAGACTGGAGAATGTAAAGAATGTATGTATCTATATGTAATTACTCTTTAACATAGTTGTTGTTTTGGATTTTCTCTATTGCAGTAGTAAACAGCTTTGGAAAGTATTCAACATATTGTTTTATTCCCCCGCTAATATTAATGATCACTGTGTAACATAACAAGCTTATCTCTGCTTTTGTATTTTTCAAATGACTTACATGATGATTTAAATGTTTTAATGGGAATGACTTGTGTGAAGAGATGCTTCCAGGTACCATTTCTTTCTACTGAACGAAATGCCATTTTTTTTATAATCAACAAACAAAGAATATAATATTGGTTTAATTCTTTGTATAAAGACAACAAAAACAATCCCATAATCATGTTTCAGTGCATGTGATAAGCAATTACAAAAGGACCATTATGAACATAGACCAATTTATATAACAACATCTATTAAAGAAGAAGCTGATAAATTCTACAAAAAAAAGTCAATTTGGACATCCAAATTAAATCAACATGTACTTTGATATTTCCTAACTTCAATGGAATGTGTGAATAAATGTAAAGTAGAGTAGAAAATACAGATTAGGTATAAGGAATGACATCAGACAGACTTGAACACTATACAGAAACTTCACATATACTTTTGACTAGCTTCTTGTAGAAAAGAACAGGTAGCTATGACAAGAATCAAATAACATCAGTAAAAGATGGAATTGATTGAATTTTAATAGAGAGAAACTAACTTGCTGCTCATATTATTCTAACATCAACACTGAATCTCTTGTCTGTTTGCAGTTAAACTACTGCTTTGCTTAGTCTGGAAGAAAAAAGGGGAGTGGGGTGCAAATTATTGGGAGAAACAGAGAGAGAGCATGCACATTTAAATATTATTCATGATGAAAAGTGATAAATGAATATGATCTGAATGAAGGATATAGACAACAATAATTGCATATGGAAGTTTAACAACGTTTTTAAACACGAGGTCTACTTCATCCATCAGATTGGATGAGGGGAAAAAAAGTCATCATTTCACTAACGTTTGATATATTTTCTAATCTTATTTTATTTTATGAATAAAAAACATTCTTCTAAGAAAGTTTCCATAGGCATCACCAGACTGCCAAAGTGGTGCATGAAGCACAAAAAGATAAGTGTTCCTCATCCAAAAATATGCCTTGGTCAACATATGCTTTATTTGCTACCAGATAAAGACGTATGACAGTGATGTGAAATGTCAATATTTTGAAAATTAAATGTAGAAATATGGAAGATTGTGAGAAGTATCCTATAAAAAGAGATTCAAAAGGGGGGGTAAAACTAACTTAAATAAAGTTTAACAACAGGTGAAATCTAAGTACTAACCTCAACCTCGGAAGAAAATTAAAAAAAAGAAATATGAGAAAGATCTGGGAAGATTTCTTCAAAAAGTCTTTTTTAAAACCATCAAGGACTATAGAGTTGCTATGATCGGACTTGTTATATACAGACACATATACACATATACACACAGATATATACATATGCATCCATATATACAAATATACATGCATATATATATGTGTATATTTGTATGTTTATATGTGTATGTATATATGCATGTGTTTATATATAGTATTATATATGTGTGCATATATATTTATATATATATATATATATATACGTGTGTGTGTGTATGTATCTGTGTATATATATCTAGCGTACTTGTAAATAGCAGAAATACTTTCCCAAGGTATAGTGCACAGTCAAAACTTAAACTTCTGTGATCAAGTATGATTTGAGTATTATTTACAGAAGAGGAAATGGAGGTAGAGGGAGGATAATTTACTTACTTTTCTCCCCTCATATAGCTAGTAAGCAGGCAGGATAGTACTTTTTCCGCCTAAATTCCAGCATTTTCCTAAATAAGTGATTTTAATTCTTTTCAAGTTTATGAACCACATCTTCTCTGAGAGCACTTGAAAGAAAAACTATGTTAGATATTTAAACATAAGGCTTATTAAGCAAGTTAAGGAGAAGAAAACATTTTATTTTATTTTATTTTATTTTATTTTATTTTGTAATGTTTAACAATCACTGCCATACAATTGCTATTTTATCCCTCCCCACCTCCTCCCTACTACCCCCCCTCCCTCCCCACGACTGCATACAATTCTGTATGGATTCTACATATACTTTCCTATTGAGTATATTTTCACTATATTCATGCTATGTAGTCAGACTAAGATAAATGAAAGAAATCGTATAACAAATCAGAACATGATACACAAACACATACACATACACAAACATGATCTGCTACAATGTGTGAGTGACTTCCATATTTCTCTCTCTGAGTGTGGCAGGCATTTTGCCTTGAGATCCTCCATTGGGATTTTTTCTTTTTTTTTTTTTTGGTAAGAAGTTCTTGTGTTATTACAAAAATCTAAGTCTACCAGAAAAAACTCTCACACACTGTGGTTGTTGCTGTGCATAAAGTTCTCCTGGTTCTGCTCCTTTCACTCAGCATCAGGTCATATAAGTCCTTCCAGGCCTCTCTGAAGTCTTCTTGTTCATCATTTCTTAGGGCACAATAGTACTCCATTACATTCATATACCATAATTTATTCAGCCATTCCCAAATTGATGGACATCCCCCTGACTTCCAGTTTTTGGCAACTACATAGAGTGCTGCTATAAAGATTTTTGTACATGTGGGACCCTTTCCCATTTTTACGATCTCTTGGGGATATAGTCCTAGTAGCGATATTGCTGGGTCAAAGGTTATGCACATTTTTGTACCCCATTGGGCGTAGTTCCAAATTGCTCTCCAGAATGGTTGGATGCACTCGCAGCTCCACCAACAATGAATTAGTGTTCCGACTTTCCCACATCCTCTCCAGCATTTATCATTTTCTTGTTCTGTCATGTTTGCCAATCTTAAAGGTGTGATGTGGTACCTCAGAGTTGTTTTGATTTGCATCTCTCTAACCAATAGTGATTTAGAGCATTTTTTCATATGATTATAGATAGCTTTAATTTCTTCCTCTGAAAATTGCCTGTTCATATCCTTTGACCATTTATCAATTGGGGAATGACTTGTATGATTATACATTTGGATCAGTTCTCTATATATTCTAGAAATGAGGCCTTTATCCCCGAGCTTAGCTGTAAAAATTCTTTCCCAATTTACTACATCCCTCCGGATTTTGGTTGCATTGGGTTTGGTTGTGCAAAAACTTCTCAGTTTAATGTAATCAAAGTTATCCATTTTGCATTTCATAATGCATTCTATCTCACCATTAGTAAAGAATTCTTCCCTTCTCCATAGATCTGATAAATACACTATTCCTTGCTTCTCCAGTTTATTCATGGTATCAATCTTTATACCTAAATCATGTACCCATTTGGACTTTATTCTTGTGTACGGTGTCAGGTATGGGTCTATGCCTAATTTCCGCCACACTGTTATCCAGTTTTCCCAGCAATGTTTGTCAAACAATGAGTTCTTATCCCAGAAGCTGGGGTCCTTGGGTTTATCAAACAGAAGGTTGCTATATTCCTCGCCTACTGCATCTTGATTACCAAGTCTATTCCACTTGTCTAACTCTCTGTTTCTTAGCCAATACCAAGTGGTTTTGATAATTGCTGCTTTATAGTACAGTTTGAGGTCTGGTAGCACTAGGCCACCATCCCAAGCATTTCTTTTCATTAGTCCCTTTGATATTCTGGACCTTTTGTTTTTCCAAATGAATTTTGATATTATTTTGTCCAGCTCTAGAAAGTAATTGTCTGATAGTTTAATTGGTATGGCACTAAATAAGTATATTAACTTGGGTAGAATTGTCATTTTTATTATATTAGCCTGGCCTACCCATGAGCAACTAATGTTTTTCCACTTACTTAAATCTGACTTTATTTGTGCAAAAAGTGTCTTGTAATTGTGTTCATACAATCCCTGGATTTGTTTTGGCAGGTAGACTCCTAAGTATATTATACTGTCTACCCTAACTTTAAATGGGATTTCTCTTTCTATCTCTTGCTGTTGGACTTTGTTGCTAATATATAGGAATGCAGAAGATTTGTGTGGGTTTATTTTGTACCCTGCAACTTTGCCAAAGTTGTTTATTAATTCTAGTAATTTTTTACTTGAATCTCTGGGATTCTCTAGGTAAATCATCATATCATCTGCAAAGAGTGATAACTTAGTTTCTTCTTTGGCTATTTTAATTCCTTGGATATCTTTATCTTGTCTAATTGCTACAGCTAACATTTCTAGTACCATATTAAATAATAGTGGTGATAATGGACAACCTTGTTTCACCCTTAATCTTATTGGGAATGCATCTAGCTTATCCCCATTGCATATAATGCTTGCTGAAGGTTTTAGATAGATACTGCTTATTATTTTATGGAAAGTTCCCTTTATTCCTACATTCTCCAATGTTTTTAGTAGGAATGGATGTTGTATTTTGTCAAGAGCTTTTTCTGCATCTATTGAGATAATCATGTGGTTTTTGTTAGCTTTCTTGTTGATGTGATCGATAATGCTAATAGTTTTCCTAATATTGAACCAGCCCTGTAGTCCTGGTATGAATCCTACCTGATCATAATGTATTAATCTCGTGATAAGATGCTGTATTCGTTTTGCTAGAATCTTATTTAAAATTTTTGCATCTATATTCATTAGGGAAATTGGTCTATAATTTTCTTTCTCTGTTTTGTCTCTTCCTGGTTTGGGTATCAAAACCATATTTGTATCATAGAAAGAATTTGGGAGGACTCCTTCTTCCCCAATTTTCAAGAATAGTGTATGTAGTATTGGAATTCACTGTTCTTTAAATGTTTGATAGAATTCACTTGTGAATCCATCTGGCCCTGGAGATTTTTTCCTAGGGAGTTCATTGATGGCTTGTTCAATTTCTTTTTCTGAGATGGGGTTGTTTAGGTATTCAACTTCCTCTTCTGTTAATCTGGGCAATTTATATTTTTTAAAATGTTCATCCATCTCGTTTAGATTATCGAATTTGTGGGCATAAAGTTGGGCAAAGTAGTTTCTAATTATTGTTTTAATTTCCTCCTCATTGGAGGTGAGTTCACCCCTTTCATTTTTAATATTAGTAATTTGGTTTTCTTCTTTCTTTTTTTTAATCAGATTGACCAAAGTTTATCAATTTTATTAGTTTTTTCATAAAACCAACTATTGGTTTTATTTATTATTTCAATAGTTTTCTTAATTTCAATTTTATTAATCTCTCCTTTGGTTTTCAGTATTTCTAATTTGGTATTTACTTGGGGATTTTCAATTTGTTCTTTTTCTAGCTTTTTCAACTGCAAGCCTAAGTCATTGATCTCCTCTTTCTCTATTTTATTTATGTAGGCATTCAGAGATATAAAACTTCCCCTAATAACTGCTTTTGCCGTATCCCATAAGTTTTGGTATGTTGTCTCACTATTGTCATTCTCTCGAATGAAATTGTTGATTGTTTCTATGATTTCTTCTTTAACCCAACCCTTCTTTAGAATTAGATTATTTAGTTTCCAATTGATTTTTGGTTTCTCTTTCCATGGCCTTTTATTACATGTAATTTTTAATGCATTATGATCTGAAAAGGATGCATTGATTATCTCTACCTTTCTGCACTGGATTGTGAGATTTTTATGTCCTAGGACATGGTCAATTTTTGTAAATGTTCCATGTACCGCTGAGAAAAAAGTATATTCCTTTCTATTCCCATTTAATTTTCTCCAAAGATCTATCATATCTACCTTATCCAGAGTTTTATTTACCTCCTTAACCTCTTTCTTGTTTATTTTGAGGTTGGATTTATCGAGTTCAGAGAGGGGGAGGTTGAGGTCCCCCACTAGTATAGTTTTGCTATCAATTTCTTCCTTCAACTCCCCCAACCTTTCCTCTAAGAATCTGGATGCTATACCACTTGGAGCATACATGTTTAGTAATGATATTGCTTCATTGTCTATGGTGCCTTTTAGCAGGATATAGTTTCCATCCTTATCCCTTTTGATTAGATCTATTTCTGCTTTCGCTTTGTCTGAAATTAGGATTGCTACTCCTGCCTTTCTTACATGAGCTGAAGCACAATATATTCTGCTCCATCCTTTGACCTTTATCCTATGTCTATCCCCCCGTTTCAAATGTGTTTCTTGTAAGCAGCATATTGTTGGATTATGGCTTTTAATCCATTCTGCTATCCGTCTCCGTTTTATGGGAGAGTTCATTCCATTCACATTCAGAGTTATGATTACAATCTGTGTATTTCCTTCCAACCTCTTTCCCACCATTTGTGCTTTTAGCTCTCCTGTCTCCCTTCCCCTCCTCAATAGTATTCACTTTTCTCCCCCTCCTCCTGCAGCCTTCCCCTCCTTCTTTTGACCCCCCCCTCCCTTTTAGTCCCCTTTACTCTTATTGCTTCTTTCCTCCCTTTTAGCCACCCTCCCCTTTCTTCCCCCTTCCCCTCCTACTACCTATAGAGCTAGTTAGGCTTATCTACTTAAGATTATTGTTCCCTCCTTTGAACAAATCAGATGAGAGTACCTCTCAAACAATGCTCATCTCCCTCCCCTTCTTCCCTCTACTATAGTTTTGTACTTCTTCCTGTGACATAATTTGCCATTTTCTGCTTCCCCCATTCCACACCTCCTATTACATTCCCTTCTCATACTTAAATCGTATTTTTGACATGACATCATTTACTTTATGCCCGTTCCCTCTACATATATCCCTTTTTCATAATAGCTGCACAGTTCTCAAGATTAACAGGTATCATCTTCCCTTATAGGGAGGTAAACAGTTTGCCCTAATTGAGTAGCAAGTTTTTGTTTTTGTTTTTTCCCCTCTGTTTACCTTTTTATGATTCTCTGGAGACCTGCATTTGAAGATCAAATTGTCTATTGAGTTCTGGTGTTTTGGTCAGGAAGCTCTGGAAATCCCTTATTTCGTTGAATGACTTTCTCCTTGCCTGAAATGTTATGCTGAACTTTGCTGGGTAGTTGATCCTTGGTTGAAGTCCCAACTCCTTTGCCTTACGGAATATTGGGTTCCAATTCTTTCGATCTTTTAATGTAGAAGCTGCAAGGTCCTGTGTGATCCTGACTGTGTGTCCTTGATATTTGAATTGTTTCTTTCTGGCTGCTTGTAGTATTTTCTCCTTCACTTCATAGCTCTGGAATTTGGCAAAGATATTTCTTGGGGTTTTGAGTTTGGGATCCCTTTCGGGAGGGGAACGGTGGATTCTTTCGATGACTATTTTGCCCTCTGAGTCTAGTACTTCTGGACAGTTTTCCTTGATGATTTAATGGAAGATATTGTCCAGACTCTTTTCTTCATCATGGGTTTCTGGCAGGCCAATAATTCTTAGGTTTTCTCTCCTGGATCTATTTTCCAGGTCAGTTGTTTTTCCAATTAAATATTTTACATTGTCTTCTATCTTTTCATCTTTAGATTTTGTTTGACTGATTCTTGTTGCCTCATTGAGTCATTAGTTTCTACTTGCCCAATTCTAATCTTCATCGTAGTGTTTTCTTCAGTTAGCTTTTCCATCTCCTTTTCCATCTGACCAATTTTTCCCTTTAAGAAGCTATTTTCTCCATTTAATTTTTGTACTTCTTTTTCCATTCTACCAATTTTCTCAGTTAGGTTTTGGGTTTCCTTTTCCATCTGATCAATTTTCCCAATTAGGTTTTGGGTTTCCTTTTCCATTTGATTAGCTCTTCCTTTTAGGGAATTATTCTCTCCAGTTAATTTTTGAACTTCCTTTTCCATTTCTTCAATTTTCTTTTTCAGGGTGATGTTCTCATCAGTGAATTCTTTTTTTATAGTTTTAAAATCATTGGCCAGTTTTTCTTTTATATCCTTCTTCAGACGTTCCAGGTAATCTAGTTGTGCTTGCGAGAAATTCATAGTCCCATCTGAGGTTTCAGATGGAAGTACAGTCTCAGCTCTAACCTCTTTGGTGTTTGTGTTTTGGTCCTTATCCCCATAGAAAGATTCTATGGTTTTTTCACTTTTCTTCTGCTTTTTCCGACTCATGATGTTGGCTGAGTGTTGTAGCTTTTGGTTCTTTCAGTCAGAAGGTACAGATCTTTAAGTTGAGCTGATGTGTGTCTGGGCTAAAAGCAGGCTTTTGTTTTTTGTTTCCCTGATCAACCCTGGGGTTAGCTTGTTAGGTGTGTGGGAGGTGTGGTCTGGTCTCAGGATATCTCCTCAGCTGACTTGAGGCAAAGGCAAGGTCAGGGGATGGTGATCCCAGCTTCCCTATTGTCTTCCCTTTTCCCCTGGAGGGCTGGGGCACGCCTAGAAGCTAACGCGTGTTCCCGCCCCTCCTTGGGCTCGTCTCCCGGCTCTGAGGCTTGCCTGGGTCTCAGTGCGAATTTTCTCTGCCCTGGGTCATCTGTCCCTCCAGATCGCCTCCACCACAGTAGGAAGAATCCCCCTTTGCCACTTTTCCAGCCTCTGGTGTTATGAGACCACCCGCCCCCTTCTGCTGTTCCCGCTGATCCAGTATTAATCTGGGGAAGAATTTTATGGTTCCCTCACGGTCATCAGGGGGGAGGAGAGAGCACTTACTGATCACTCTGCCATCCCAGTTCCTGGAAGTTCAAGTAGTGACCCACCAAAGTCCGTCTTCAGGCTGAAGATTTCAAGGGCTGCTGCGCTGATGTCTGGCACTCAGCGGCTCTCACCAGCTCGGCCTGGCTTATCTCCTGCTCCGCTGGTCTAGCCCGCCACTCTCGGGCTCCTCTGGTCCCCTCTGCCCTGCCGCGCTGACCGGGCTGCGCTGTGCGCCAGGGTCTTACCCCCGCGGAACAGATCCCTCCCGTGGACCCTCCAGTCCAGCCTGGGCTCCGAATCCATCAAAGTCCGTCACCCACTGGATTCTACACCTCCAAAGTCTGGTCAGACTCTCCCCCCAGAGATATCCAGAGGAGTTTTCCAGGAACTTAGGTGAGTCGTTGCTTTCACTCCGCCATCTTGGCTCCCATCCATAGAATCTTACTATGGAGATAAGGACCAAAACACAAATACCAAAGAGGTCAATAATGAGACCGTACTTCCATCTGAAACTTCAGAAGGGACTATGAACTTCTCGCATGCACAAACAGCTCTCCTGCAACAGTTGAAGAAGGAAATAGAAGAAAAACTGGCCAATGATTTTTAAATTATAAAAAAAATAATTCACTGATGAGAACATCTCTTTGAAAAGGAAAATTAAACAAATGGAAAAGGAAGTACAAAACTTAGCTGGAGAAAATAACATTTTAAAAGGAAAAATTGGACAGTTGGAAAAGGAGATGCAAAAGTTAACTGAAGAAAATAATTTGATAAAGATTAGAATTGGACAAGTAGAAAGTAATATATACATAAATTCATATAATAATACATATATATACACCTATGTATGTGTATACATATTCTATAAGTATGATATTGATATGTATATTATATATATGTAAGTATATGTATTGTATGCATGAATGTATACATATATGTGTATTCTATACATATAATTTTTTCAACAACAAAATTTGCAACAGTGACACTTTCAATCTATTTGATTCCAGACAACTCACTTAAATTCTATTTCCCTTGATTTATTCAATTATAAATGGGACAAAAAAAGCACCTACCTCACAGGATTGTTATGATAATCCAAAAATCTAATTTTTGTGAAGAGATTAGTGCAGTGTTTACCACACAGTGTTTTGTAAATTCTTTCCACCCATTCTCTTCCCTTCCCCTTTTTCCCCTCTTCTTCCCTTCTATCCCTTTCTTCCCCTTTTCCCCTTTCTCCACCCCAGGTTATGGCTCAACCCATTCACCACCACTATACAGCAATTTGCTTGAAGCTAACCTTTATTTTTTTTTTCACTTCAAAGTGTAGCTTGATATTAAAATTAGTCATATTTACCTTCTGCTTCTAATGAAACTTTTCAAGATCATTTTTTCTCTCATTTTTTCATGGGTTCCATGTTCTCCTGAAACTGAGTCTCTCTCTCTCTCTCTCTCTCTCTCTCTCTCTCTCTCTCTCTCTCTCTCTCTCTCTCTCTCTCTCCTCTCTTCTCTCTCTCTCTCTCTCTCTCTCTCTCTCTCTCTCTCTCTCTCTCTCTCTCTCTCTCTCTCTCTCTCTCTCTCTCTCCATCCCTCTTAAATTCTCTTGTTAATTCTCCCGCTCTGTCTCATTCATGTTCGATTCTCTACTATCTCCCTACCTCATTTAGTCTCTTGTCTGGCCCTACTCAACTATAAGAAACTATCGAGAGCAGAACAGAGACTATATATTTGTTTTCTTTGTATCTACATTGCTTAGCACAGCTTCCTGAATAAACTTGAAGCTGTACAATTGTTTTTATTAATTTTTGAACAGGGGCCCACAATGTTGTTTCTTAAGATCTTGTGCAACATTAAGAATGACCTACAGCTATTTTCCTCTAGGGATATTTCTATCTTATTTCATAGAAAATAAAAGCTTAATGGAATCATAAATCATGTCTATTTAAAGTCTTTCACATTACTGATGAAGAAATGAAGACTCAGAGATACAAAATAACTTTCCTAAGGTCACACAGAATGTGTAAGTTGTAGAAGTGAGAGTAAAACTTGCTTTTTACTCTTTTCTTTCTAGGTACTCTTTCTACTGAATCAAAAATACTTCTTTGGTATGTCATACACCTTATTGCTTAGACTGCTCTGACTATCTAACATTAGAGTTATAGAGTTTAGAGCATTAGAGAATTATCATCATTATCAGAAGGTCACTGTTAAAATTGACTTATTATTTGAGAGAGAAACAAGGGCATCTTCTAACCTTTGAAGACTAAACATATTAATTAGACTGTATAATAAAAAACAAACAACATGGGGAAAATATTTGAGTGGATAATATAAAAAAAGGTAAACTGCAAGTCAGATTGAGAAGCACAGACTTAAAAAGGGAACATTAAGGATTAGATTTAAAGACATCTAAAAGTCATATCTTTCTACCATAATCATCTGCTGTATTGAAGGGTGAGGGGCAAGTTGGAGTCATTAATTGGAACATATTTGTTAGTTTGGTGTGGAGGTGGCAGGTGAGTATAAATGTGTATGTACGTAGTCATGTGCCATGACTAAGAAAAAGAGATCATTTCTAGTAGCAGGGGAAAAAAATTAAAGAAGGTAAAATATTTAGAAGAAAAACAGACAGGACAACAGTCAATAAACTGAACCAAAGAAGAAAAATAGGGAAAAGGGAGAGACATGAGTTTAGAGCTGGGATGTATTTATTAGAAACACACACATACACACATACATATACATACATATATATGCATACATACACATATATGTATATGTATTTATGTGTGTATATACACATATATCTGCATATCTCTCTCTCTCTCTATCTATCTATCTATCTATCTATCTATCTATCTATCTATCTATCTATCTATATCTCTATCTATGAACCAAGATGACTCAGACTGCTTCTTGTTATTTTTGTTAATCTCTTGAATGTGGAGTGTCAGTAGCATATATTCCCAAAGAATATCAAGTATGATCTGCTCTAAATTCCTCAGAAGATTGATTATCTCCATTTAGAGAACGATTTCTAATTTTTTAAAAAAAATCAAGTTCCTAACTAAACAAATGTTTGTTAAAATAAGCAAGCCCCAAAAGAACAAATTGCTGAGATCACTCTGAAGAAAACTCACGTGAGTATAGACCACATTACATCCTGAAGTTTTTAATTAGTCTGTATCTTAAATAGTGCTACTGTGCAATGACTTTTCAAAATATGAAGGACTTACTAAGATAAAAGTCATTTATTTTTCATGAACTGCTTGGTGCCAAAACATAAATACTGAGTTCATCTTGACCTGCCAAGGGCCTTTGCACTTTATGCCTATGTATGAGTTCCTATCAGGGATCTGGGGTTTTGCCAAGACTTCTACAAAAACTGCAATGAATTTGGAGGCCATTGAGGCCATGTCGTCTGTACAAAAAATGAAATTAATTTGCTTCCTTAAGATATGATGCCACCTAAAATTGACCTCTATCCCGAAAACATCTTTATTTATCATAGTCATGTGCTATTTACTGCAAATAATGGGGTTGAAAATTGGAGATACCATTTGCTATTCTTTTTGACAAGATTTTTAGTTAAAATAATTTGACACATGAAGACAATAAGAATGAAATAATTAGCTCTTGATGTGACAAAACTAAAGTGACATATGGTTTGAAAATCATATTTTAGACTGCTCTTTCGCCAGACTGGTCAGAGACTGCAAAAGGGGCAGGTCAGGGAAATACTAACCTTCAAAAGCCAAAGTCCAAATATTGCAGAGCAATATCAGAAAAAAATATATATTTTCCTATTTTTCTCTCCTCTCTTCTGTCTAGGTGGGCTCTGAGGGTATGGCATAAGGACAGTAGGGCTTAGGTGAATTGAATCCGTTCACTTTTATATTAGAGCAGCTATTGCTCCTCCATCCATACATAGACAAGTAGGAAAGTGTGCGAGGTGACAGGTTTTCTTTGCTTCAAGTTCACAGTACCCAATTTGAGGATGTCTGATATCTCAGAGTGCTTTTATATTGCAGCTCCAGCAGAGGTATAACAGTTCCAGGGAAGTGAGCAGAATAGAACGAGGAAGTGTATGTATCTTTCTAGATGACCATACTAAAATTTCTAGCTAAATTAAACTATCAGGAATTTTGAAGCTTTTCTCTCAGAATAAAAATTCTTGTCTTAGACTTTGGCAATCTAGGGAAGTTTCTACATTCTCCGAGGATGATTTAAGAATAAATTATAATGCGGAGAGTTAAAAAGGGAAACAATTTTATTGAAATGCCATTGTAAATAGTATGAAAACCATTATTGAGGAGGCATTTAAGCGGCCCAGTCAATAGAGTGTCAAGAAACCTGCATTCAAATCCTTACTCATTTACTAGCTATGTGATCCCAGGCAAGTCACTTAACCTCTATTTGCTTTAATCCACTGGAGAATAAAATGGCAAACTATTCCAGTATCATTGCCAAGAAAACCCTGTGGAAAGTTTTGGCATGCTATCATCCACAGGGTTATGAAGAATCAGACACGATTGAACAGCAATGTTTATAAAACCATTTTTTAAACAAGTGATTGCTCCCAAAATTAAGAATTATTGGTCTTAGCAATATAAAAAAAAGTAAATTAAAAAAAAAAACCTTTTATCATTCCCAATTTGCAAATCACTTGAGCTCAATAGCAGAATTTGTTTAGTTTACACTAGTTAAAGTACTTATTTGTCAAACCCCAATACATTTTATGACATACAGAAATTGCCTAAAATATCTATTATTGATCATATAAATTATTGATACTTTCCATTTCCTACATTATTGAGACTATTCCTTCTTATAAATTTTGTTGCTATATCTTGTGCTGACAGAGAAATCTTGTACAATTCTCCTCCTCAGGCTTTTCAAGACACAGCATCAAGTTCTATGGAACTGTCAAGAGGAGAATCCTTTGTCTCACTCTCTTTGTCTAAACTCTCAATTTAAATGAGGTTTACTTTTTTGCCTGTTAATGGCTTCTAAATTTCTCAAAAATCCATAGGGATTTAATGAAGAGGAAGGCAAGAAAATAATGATTTATATATCTTCTCTGATGTAGATGCTATTGACATCACAGTTATTAAAACTGAGGTAAAAAAGGTTATGTGATTTGCTCACAGTCATACAGACAGTAAATGTCTAAGATCAGATTTGAGCTCAAATTTTTCTGACTACATACTCAGTGTTCTTTCCTCTGTGCCACATCTATGAGAAGAGCAATAAAAATACACCCCCAAAGTACTTGTTCCCTATGACCAAAGATTCTGGAAACTGACAAATTCCTTTCTACTTGTGGACTTTTCTAGATCTGTCTGTGTAAGAGACGAAATTTAGATTCCGAGTTTGAATATAAAACAAAGAAGGCATAGCCTACTTATGGTGAAGAAGTAGTACCTCAGATGTGGTCTCCATCATAGCAGGTAGAAATAGAGAAGGAGGTAGAAAGGAATAGAGGCTACATATCCAAGATTAGCTATTAGGTCATTAAAATAACACTCAGTAGAAACCAAAATTTATACCACTTGGGGAGCAGCAGAAACTAGCAACCAGAAGAGAGTAGGACTAGGAACTACACCATTATGATATCACCAAGAGATGCCTATGATCTTGCTAAATGAGAGGCATTAATTGTCTTTCCATGGATGTGCCCTTGCTACAGATGTATCCTTATGTATATTCTTCAGACATACATCCTGGCCTCATGTGTTTTCTAAACAATTTCCTATTATATGAAATAACTATGTATATTCACTTTGATGGTACTTGTTAGAGAATGTGTCTTCTATAATCAATTTTAATCTATAAACTGAAATAATTTTATGATTCAAAAAAATATAAATATGGCAATGCAATATGACTAAATGTCTCATTAAATGGTGGCTTCTGATCCCTTTGGCTACAACTTCTTCAACTCCTTTCCATGACACCTAAACAGAACGTCTGAGTCATCCATATGCTAATTGTCTTTTTTCTCTCTTTTGTTTTTGTTTATCTCACTTTATTTTGTTTCTGGAGAAGTCCTGTTATAAATATTTCAATAAATATAACCCCTTATTCTTTAATCTCTATTGAGTATATGTCCAATAGGAGCATCACCAGGTTGCATAACATGTACAATATAACAATTAGTATCACAAAATTCCAAATTGTTTAGCAAACTGATTGAACCAAAACACAGTTTTAGCAAATAAATTGGTGTGCCTGATTTCCCATAGTTTACAATATTTTCTCTATTACTTAATATCTTTGGGATTTTCTTAGGTTTGACTTGTAACCAAAAACATTTCTTCTTCTTCTTCTTCTTCTTCTTCTTCTTCTTCTTCTTCTTCTTCTTCTTCTTCTTCTTCTCCTTCTTCTTCTTTTACTGTGTATTCTTATCATTAATTATTTAGAATGATTTTTTCCAGTGGTTGTATAAACAGTTTGCAATTCTTCTTTTGAGAACAATTTGTTCGTATATTTTAACTGCGTATCCATTTGGAGAATAGCTCTAGGTCTTACATATTTTCATCAATTCCCCATATATTTTATGTGTCATAATTTTATCCTGATATTTCTTCACTTATCTGTGA
Organism: Notamacropus eugenii; assembly: GCF_028372415.1. Classification (NCBI taxonomy): domain Eukaryota; kingdom Metazoa; phylum Chordata; class Mammalia; order Diprotodontia; family Macropodidae; genus Notamacropus; species Notamacropus eugenii. The sequence continues at coordinate 357,658,278 of NC_092874.1, read as the reverse complement.
CATTTAATACTGTTGACTATTTTCTCCTGAGTATCATGGAGTTTTTTAAGACATTTCATTTCTGAGCATGATTTTTGTTTTATTTTTGTGAATGGAAAGTCTCTATTTATATTCCCCTTTCCCCAAGCTTCGAGGGAGTAATGAATTTGTTTTCTGAAACATGAGGGGTTAGAGAAAGTTTACAATCAACAGTGTTTGGGGTTTGTGACAAGAAAGTATAAGATCTGGAATCAGGTACAGTTTGAGAGGAAAAGGAGCAAGGTTGGAATAAAGTGTGGCCATACTGGCAGACTCTAGGATTCAAGGTATAGACTATTTTGGGAGGTCCAGGAAACAAAACAAAATGCAGACAAAATTTTACAGCAACACAATTGGAGTAAGGATCTGCTCAATTGTGCACTCACTGTTTAAACCTTCCCTTTAGCTGCAAAGCACAGAGATCTTCTATTCCTTTTCTCTCCATGCATTCAGGTAAAGTTGAAAGAAAAAGAAGAAAAAAAAGCAGTTCATTCACCACTGCTAACAGTATTTTAAAAGCTCCTTTTTATAAATTACTTTGACTCCATTGTGTTCTGCAGATATGTAGTTACTTCAGATCAGAGTGTGCAAGGAGTGTTGGTCCTGAGGAGATAGCTTTTTGTTTGTTTATAAGTTTATCAAACTATCTACATTTCATTACTCTAATCCAGGCAAGTGAAAATTAAGTCTCCCTGAGGGATATTGAGTCCAAGGTCAGAATGATATTATAATTTGCTTTCTCAAACAGAATCTTAAATTTTAAATTCAGAGCTCACTCACATTTCCCTTGTGAGTCATTATAGCAATGTGACAAAGGTCTTGCTCTTTTCTCCATCTCTCACAACTACTAGTGTGACTATGGCTCTGAATCTTTCACCATCTCTGCTCATTTAAGGAACCCCATTCTGGGAATTTAATTTATGGCTAGAGGCATGATCTATTGTGGAATAACTTCTAAATAAAGAGTCATTAAACACAAACCAAATTCTGGACTTTCTACTTCCCCTCTACGTATTACTTAATACATTTACACATTGGGGAAAGGTACATTACCCCTGAGGATCTATGGTTCTCACTTCTAACTGTACTTTACACTGTGTGAGCCTGGGAAGTAATATTGTTCCTGTCCTACCATACAACATGGTTTTTAGAATTAGTTCCCTTGAGTGGGGAAAAGAGTACCCTACGAAACCCACTTTTCCCAGATGGAAGCTCCTCTTTCTCAATACTCATGAAAGGTTTTACAAATTCCTAACATCATCTCATTCCAAGAAGGCATTTAATTTATCCTAGGTTCTGCCCTCACTTTCTCTTTTTTGATTTCCTGGCTTGCTTTTGGTGAGGCAAAATTCCAGAAGAAATACAATCCCCTCTTCTTTCAACCATGTTAAGCAGTGTTCTTTCTTCAGACACATCGTTTCCTTCTGTTCATCTTTTCAGTTTGAAAAGACTTTCTGTCATACTATTACAAAGGGCAGAGCCAAAGTGATGCGGGAAAGACAGGCACTTGTTTGAGCTTTCCCATTCCTTCTGAATAATTTTAAGTAATGCCTCAATGGGTGAACCTACAAAAGAATGGGGTAAAAAACAAAAACAATTTTCCACCCTAAGACAACTCAAAAGAGCAGAAGGAAATATGTTTCACCAAGCTGAAAGTGAAGCAAACTCCAGTATAAGCCACATCAGTGCAGGCCAGGTCCCAGGAAGCTAGCAAAAACCTTTGGGTGAATGAAGTGGTCGCTATGGCAATGATTTCTTAGAGCTCTACATCCATAGATGGGGTCAGAAAACTGGTCAGAAGGAGGTTTCAGGGGTCTCTTTGCTGATACTGGGGGTAGGACATTGCTGCCCGGGTTCATATGTGGCTAGAAGATGTAGTTCTAGGTCATAGTCCTAGGACAAGGAGGAAGAGTAGTACATCAAAGCTTGGGTCCACAAGAGAATGGGCACCCTGGTACAGTGGGTTCCAGGGTAGAAAAGAGTGCTTATACTTACTCAGAGTAAAGAACACAAGCCAGGAGAGAAGTTACCGCACCACTCTTTGGATTTTACCACCTTGGAAAAACTGAAAAATAGTGGAATCCCAGATTTAGCTCTGAGAGAACCAACAAGAAATCCTTGAAGCTTGGAGCTGTGACCCTTCTACCTTCAGGACAAGAGCCACAAAATGTGGGTTGGAAAAATTATCAAGAAACAAACAAAAAGTACCAGACCATAGAAAGTTATTATGGTGATAGCGAAGATCAAAACATAAAGTTAGAAAAACACAACAAAGTCAAAACTGTTATATCCAAAACATCAAAGAAAGATGTGAATTGGTCTCAAGTCCATAAATAATTCCTAGATGATCTTTTAAAAGAGTGGTAAGGGAAAAATTGGGGAAATTAGAGCAATTAAACAAAATGATGGAAAAAAAGAGTCAATAGCTTGGTAGAGGAGGCAAAAATTTCTGAAGAAAATAACACCTTAAAAAATTACATAATGAGGGGGCGGAGCCAAGATGGCTGAGTAGAAAGACACACATACACTAGCTCCGAACCCACAGCCCATAGAATATCTGTAAAAAAGAAGTCCTGGCGAATTCTGGAGCAGCAGAGGCCACAGAACCATGGAGCAAAGGAGATTTCTGTTCCAGAGAGCCTACAAACCTCTCCTAAAAGGTCCGTTGCACTGCAGACGTGGAGCAGAGCTCAGCCCTGCCTGGGCTCTGCTACACCTAGAGGAGCAGATATGAGTGGACTTCAGGGACGGGATCTCGAGCAGCCCCGTGGGTCCCTCCACCCACAGGTGACGGGGGTTGGTGAGAGGGTCTCTTTGGTGGGTCGAGAGGGGAGTGGGGTGCCCCCATAACTCAGGCCCCCTCGGGAGGCAGCAGTGGAGGCAGCAGCAGACCAGGGTTCCCCAAGCAGGCAGGAGCCAGGATCCATTGTTGAAGGTCTCTGCATAAACCCCCTGAGGGAACTGAAACCCTGAGGCGGCCCTGCCCCCACCTGAGCACCTGAACTTAATCTCACACTGAATAGTAGCCCCACCCCTGCCCAAAGCCCTGAGGCTGGGAAGCAGTATTTGAATCTCAGACTCCAAGGGCTGGCTGGGAGGATCTGGAGGCCAAGTGGGTGTGAAGAGAATATTCAGAAGTTAAGTCACTGGCAGGGAAACTGCCCAGAAAAGGGAAAAGAAATAAGACTACAGAAGGCTACTTTCTTGGTAAACAGGTATTTCCTCCCTTCCTTTCTGATGAGGAAGAACAATGCTTACCATCAAGCAAAGACACAGAAGTCAAGGCTTCTGTATCCCAGCCCACCCAATGGGCTCAGGCCATGGAAGAGCTCAAAAAGAATTTTGAAAATCAAGTTAGAGAGGTGGAGGAAAAACTGGGAAGAGAAATGAGAGAGATGCACAAAAAGCATGAAAAGCAGGTCAACACCTTGCTTAAGGAGACCCCAAAAAAATGCTGAAGAAAATAACACCTTGAAAAATAGGCTAACTCAATTGGCAAAAGAGGTCCAAAAAGCCAATGAGGAGAAGAATGCTTTCAAAAGCAGAATTAGCCAAATGGAAAAAGAGGTTCAAAAGCTCACTGAAGAAAATAATTCTTTCAAAATTAGAATGGAGCAGATGGAGGCTAATGACTTTATGAGAAACCAAGAAATCACAAAACAGAACCAAAAGAATGAAAAAATGGAAGATATTGTGAAATATCTCTTTGGAAAAACAACTGACCTGGAAAATAGATCCAGGAGAGACAATTTAAAAATTATGGGGCTACCTGAAAGCCATGATCAGAAAAAGAGCCTAGACATCTTCTTTCATGAAATTATCAAGGAAAACTGCCCTGAGATTCTAGAACCAGAGGGCAAAATAAATATTCAAGGAATCCACAGAACACTGCCTGAAAGAGATCCGAAAAGACAAACTCCTAGGAACATTGTGGCCAAATTCCAGAGTTCCCAGGTCAAGGAGAAAGTATTGCAAGCTGCTAGAAAGAAACAATTCAAGTATTGTGGAAATACAATCAGGATAACACAAGATCTAGCAGCTTCTACATTAAGGGATCGAAGTGCATGGAATAGGATATTCCAGAAGTCAAAGGAACTAAGACTAAAATCAAGAATCACCTACCCAGAAAAACTGAGTATAATACTTCAGGGGAAAAAATCATCTTTCAATGAAATAGAGGACTTTCAAGCATTCTTGATGAAAAGACCAGAGTTGAAAAGAAAATTTGACTTTCAAACACAAGAATGAAGAGAAGCATGAAAAGGTAAAGAGCAAAAAGAAGTCATAAGGGATTTACTAAAGTTGAACTGTTTATATTCCTACAAGGAAAGACAATATTTGTAACTCTTGAAACTTTTCAGTATCTGTGGTAGTTGGTGGGATCACTTTACACACACACACACACACACACACACACACACACACACACAGCACAGAGTGAGCTGAAAAGGATGGGATCATATCTTAAAAAGTGAAATTAAGCAGTGAGAGAAATATATTGGGAGGAGAAAGGGAAAAATGGAGTGGGGCAAATTATCTTTCATAAAAGAGGTCAGCAAAAGACTTTTCAGTGGAGGGAAAAAGAGGAGAGGTGAGAGAAAAATATGAAGTTTACTCATCACATTCGACTAAAGGAAGGAAGAAAATGCACAATCATTTTGGTATGAAAACCTATCTTATAATACAGGAAAGTGGGAGAGAAGGGGATAGGAGGGGTGGGGGGAATGATGGAGGGGAGGGCAGTGGGAGGAGGGAGCAATTTGAGGTCAACACTTTTGGGGAGGGACAGGATCCAAAGAGAGAACAGAAGCAATGGGAGGCAGGATAGGATGGAGGGAAACATAGTTAGTATTACACAACGTGACTATTACGGAAGTCATTTGCACAACTACGGAGATATGGCCTATATTGAAGTGCTTGGTTCCCAAAAGGAATGGGTGGGGAGGGAGGGTTGAAGAGAAGTTGGAAGTCAAAGGTTTAGGAACAACTGTCGTGTATTGTTTTTACTAGTAGGAAATAAGAAATTTAGCTAATGGGGTATAGAAAGTTATCTGGTCCTACAGGACAAAAGAGAAGATAGGGACAAGGGAAGGGAGGGATGTTAGAACAGAGGGCAGATTAGTGATAGAAGCAATTAGAATGCTCAGCGTTTGGGGGAAGGGGAGGGGAGAAATGGGAAGAAAATTTGGCACCCAAAAATTTGTGAAAATGAATGTTTAAAGTTAAATATATAAATTACAAAAAAGAACTTTCAACATTCATTTTTAAAACTTACTCTCAATCTCTTCTTAAATTTGTAGTCTGACTTTCATCCACATCATGTACTGAATCTGCAAAGTTATTGAATATCTTATGATTGCCTAATCTATTCTTCCTTTTAAAACTTTCAATTCCATTTAATTTGGAAGCTATAAACATCAAGTATGGCAACATCTCTTTAAACCCCCCCCCCTTTTTTTTTGAGTCAGTGTTATGTCTGGGAGATGGCGTTGGAGTGGAGTGACATTTGTGACACTTTATCTACCACTCTGGTTCTCATAGAGTTCATTTGTTAAACTCTCAAATATATTTAGGGATTGATATTCGCAATGCAAAGATTTGTAGCATTTGGATTTATTGTCTGTTGTTTTACAAAGAATCATGAGCTTCTAGTGTAGTATTAAGACCACTTGATTGCATCTTTTAAAATATTTGGTAAATCCTAAATCTATACATCTTCACTGGTACTTTGTTTCTATCATTTCCTCCCAAAATCTGTATGGATCTATAAATCTGACAATGACTTGATTTAGTCATCTGTTTTATGGTCATTTGTTTGAAGCTTCTTTGTCAATATATCGTTGGTTGAGTTCATGTGAATGTTTCCCTTGACCAAGCTTTTGGCTCTTTTCTTAGATGTTATCTGTTACATAGATTCCATGAGTAAGTAAACTAGTATTATATTCAGTTAAGTCTAATCAGTGGTCCAGTAGCATATGACTACTGTCAGCTTTTTTTTTATTCCTTTGAAGAATGCTCTCTGTTCCAAAAATATTTTGTAAATTTTCTTTCACTTTTCCTCCATTTTGATAAAGAACTGTTTATCTTTTTGTACTAAAAAAAATACTAATTGCTTTTACATCCCTTTGTAACATGTCCAGTTTTCTCATCTCTCCCCTTCCCCACCCCCAAATACTTTGCATTCTGATTACCCCTTCCCCCAATGTACCCTCCCTTGTATCACACCCCACCCTTGCCTTATCCTTATCTTTTCTCTTTTTTATTGTAGAGCAAGATAATTTTTTTTTACCCCATTACCTGTGTTTCTTACTTCCCAGTTATATTAAAAAATAATTCTTAATATTCGTTTCCAATACTTTGAATTCCACCTTCATTCCCTCCCTCCCTCCCTCCCTCCCCATCCCCACTGAGAATGCGAACAATTCAAAATAGGCTATACATGTGACGTTTTGCAACTAATAATGTTGTATAAAATTAATTATATTACCCTCTATCCTACTTTATCCCCCCTTATTTTTTTATTCCCTCATTTGACCTTGTCCTTTCCTAAAAGTGTTTATTTTTAGTTACTCCCTTTCCCATTTGCTCTCCCTTCTATCATTCCCTTCACCTCACTTGTTGCTTCCTCCCCTACTTTCCTGTAGTATGAGACAGATTTTCATACCAAATTTAGTGAGCATGTTATTCCCTCCTTAAGCCATATGTGGAGAGAGTAGCTTCACTCTTCCCCTCTCCCCTTCTCCCATTTCTCCTCCATTGAACAAGATTTTTCTTTATCTCTTTTATGAGTTATAGCCTACCTCATTCCATTTCTCCCTTTCTCCTCCAAGTATTTTCCTCCTTCACCCCTTTATTTTTAATATATATAATTTTGTGGATATCATCTCTTCTGATTCAACACAGCCTGTTCTCTCTATGTGTGTGTGTATGTGTGTGTGTGTGTGTGTGTGTGTGTGTGTACAATCCATCCACTTACCCAAATACTGAGAAGAGTCTCAAGAGTTATAAATATTTTCTTTCCATGTAGGAATGTAAACATTTCACCTTTAGAAAGTCTTTTATGATCTCTCTTTGCTGTTTACCTTTTCAAGCTTTTCTTGATTCTTATGAATGAAAATCAAATTTTCTATACAGTTTTGGTCTTTTCAACATGAATGCTTGAAAGTCCTCTATATCATTGAATGATCATTTATTCTTTTTAAATACTATACTCAGTTTTGCTGGGTAGGTGATTCTTGGTTTTAATCCCAGTTCCTTTGACTTCTAGAATATCCTATTCTAAGCTCTTCAGTCCCTTAATGTTGAAGCTGCCAGATCCTCTGTTATCTTGATTTTTTCCCCAAAATACTCGAATTGTTTCTTTCTAGTTGTTTGCAGTAATTTCTCCCTGACTTTGGAACTCTGAAAGTTAGCCACAATTTTCCTAGGAGTTTCTCTTTTTGGGTCTCTTTCAGGAGGTGATTGGTGGATTCTGTCACTATTTATTTTGCCCTCTTGTTTTAGTATATCAGGACAGTTTTCCTTGATAATTTCATAGAAAACAATGTCTAGGCTCTTTTTTCATCATGGCTTTCAAGTAGCCCCATAATTTTTAAATTGCCTTTCCTGGATCTATTTTCCAGGTCAGCTGTTTTTCCAAGAGATATTTCACATTATATTCTATTTTTCAAACTTTTGGTTTTGTTTTTGAACTCCTTGGTTTATCTCATAGTCGTTCATTTCCCTGAAATCAATTCTCTCTTTCAGAGAACTATTTTGTTCAGTGAGCCTTTGAACCTTCTCCTCCATTTCACTAATTATACTTTTTAATGTCTCCTCCTCCTCCTCCTCTTTTTCCAATTGAGTTAGCCTCTTTCTAAAGGTGTTATTTTCTTCAGCATTTTTTTTTTTGGCTCTCCTTTAGCAAGCTGCTAACTCACTTTTCAAGCTCTTCTGTTGCTTGAGTCTAGTGTAACTTCACTTTGGAGACCCTGAAGGCAGGAGTCTTAACTTCTTGTGACATTAAGCCTTGTTCTTCCTCATCTGAAAGGATGGGAGGAGACACTTGTTCACCAAGAAAGTACCCTTCTATGGTCTTATTTTTTTCCCTTTTTTGGGCATTTTCCAAGCCAGTTGCTTAACTTCTGAATCCCTTATCAAGAGATTAGACTCAGTTACTCAATTCCCCTGGTCTTTGGGTGGGGGCAGGGCTGTCACTCAGGGCTGAGGTTTAGATCAGTTGCTCCCTACTGACAGAGACTTTAAGCACAGCTGCCTCTGTAGCTGTCTACAGTCTGGTGCTGTGGCCTCTGCCGTCATCTGGGGCTATTGCTGGAGAAACCCCATTCCCCCTCTCCCAGCTGGGAAAGCCCTCCCCCACTGAACTTTGGAGCTTTCTTTGTCACTTGTGCGTTGAGATATCTAGGACTTTCCCTGCTAGGAACTCTGCACAGAGGTCTGTTCAGGTCCTGTTCTTCCAAGTGCTGCAAGGCCAGGGCTCTGCTCTGCTCCCCTTAGTGTGCTGTGAGAGAGACCTTTCCTCTGTGCCTTCCAAGTTACCTTTAGCTGGAAACCTCTTTCACTTTGTTGTTGTGTGGCTCCTCCTGCTCTAGACTTTGTTGAGAGTCATTTTTACAGGTATTTTGTGGGCTGTGGGGGAAGCACTACAGTACATATGTCTTTCTACTCTGCCATCTTTTCTTAAAACAAGTAGCTTTTAAATAAAAGAAAAATGAGAATGAGAGATTTTTTTTTAAAAAAAGGAAAGGCTAGTAATGCATGCAAAATTAACATTATGTTTGACATGAGGAAAACCCTTTTATAACGCCTATATACACACATACACTTTTGTAAAGGAGGGAATTGTGTTTTCTCATATATCTTCTTTGAGGCCATGTAAATTTGACACATTTCTTTTTGTCTTATGGTTTGTGTTCTTCCTGTTTACATTGTTATACTCATTGTTTTGACTTCTTACTTCACTTTGTATCAGATCATGTAAGTTTCCTATTATCCTTTGTATTCATCATAATCATATTCAATGTTCATGCACAGTCATGTTCCCTTATATTTATGTACCACATTTCTTTGACTGAATCCAAATTCAAGGGACGTACTTTAGGACCTAGAGTGTAACATGTGACTTCACGTCTGAATGTTTCCCAAACCTGATCTAGTCATTTTCTAATCAAGAGACATGTAATTTTCTTTCAAACTCCTTGCTACTACTCAAAAATGCTTCTACAAATAATTTAGGTACATATGGAGCTTTTTTCCAGATTCCCTTTGGACTTTTGTCTATTAATAAAGTCTCTGGGTTAGTGGACATGCGCTGCTTTGCATAATTCTAAATTCTTTCTTGATCAATTATATTAATTCACAGAGAAACCAACAACACATTAGTGTGCCTATGTTTCCACAACTACTCTAACTTTGATTATTCCCATCTTTTTTCCATCTTAGTCAATTTGATAAATGGAAGGTGAAACCAGGCCTAACCAGAACTAAGTGAAATCAGAACACAATGGACGTTCTAATCTATATTTTTCATATTAACAGTAATATAAATCATTTTAAAAGTACTGGCTGATAGTTTCAATTTCTTTTGAGAACCATTTGTTCTAAATCTTAAAGTGATTGTGTGTTGAGCACTGCTTTTTTTGCGGGGGGGGGGGTGCGGAGCCAAGATGGTAGAGTAGAAAGACGCACATACACATAACTCTGAACCCACAGCCCATAGAACATCTGTAAAAAGGAACTCAGGGCGAATTCTGGAGCAACAGAGGCCACAGAACAGTGGAGCGAAGGAGATTTCTGTTCCAGAGGGACCTGCAAACCTCTCGCAAAAGTTCCTTTGCACCTGGGACTGGGAGCCACGGACTGGGAGCCAAGCACAGCCCTGATGCAGCTGCTGCACCACAAGGAGTTGATCCAAGCGGACTTCAGGGACAGGATCTCCAGGAGCCGCATGGGTCCCTCCACCCACAGGTGACAGGGGGTGGTGAGAGGGTCTCTTTGGCAGGTCGAGAGGGGAGAGGGGTGCCCCCATAACTCAGGCCCCCTCGGGAGGCAACAGCAGAGGAGGGAGCAGACCTGGGCTCCCCAAGCTGGCAGGAGCAAGGATCCATTGTTGAAGGTCTCTGCATAAACCCCCTGAGGGAACTGAGCCCGAGAGGCGGCCCTGCCCTGACCTGAGCACCTGAACTTAATCTCACACTGAGTAGCAGCCCTGCCCCTGCCAAAAGCCCTGAGGCTGCTAAGCATCATTTGAATCTCAGAGCCCAAGGGCTGGCTGGGAGGAGCAGGAGGCCAAGTGGGTGTGAAGAGAATATGCAGAAGTCAAGTCACTGGCTGGGAAAATGCCCAGAAAAGGGAAAAGAAATAAGACCATAGAACGTTACTTTCTTGGTGAACAGGCATTTCCTCCCTTCCTTTCTGAAGAGGAAGAACAATGCTTGCCATCAGGCAAAGACACAGAAGTCAAGGCTTCGGTATCCCAGCCCACTCGATGGGCTCAGGCCATGGAAGAGCTCAAAAAGAATTTTGAAAATAAGTTAGAGAGGTGGGGGAAAAGCTGGGAAGAGAAATGAGAGACATGCAGTCAAAGCATGAACAGCAGATCAGCACCCTGCTAAAGGAGACCCAAAAAAATGCTGAAGAAAATAACACCTTGAAAAATAGGCTAATTCAATTGGCAAAAGAGGTTCAAAAAGCCAATGAGGAGAAGAATGCTTTCAAAAGCAGAATTAGCCAAATGGAAAAGTAGGTTCAAAACCTCACTGAAGAAAATAGTTCTTTCAAAATTAGAATGGAACAGATGCAGGCTAATGACTTTATGAGAAAACAAGAAATCACAAAACAGAACCAAAAGAATGAAAAAATGGAAGATAATGTGAAATATCTCATTGGAAAAACAACTGACCTGGAAAATAGATACAAGAGAGAAAATTTAAAAATTATGGGACTACCTGAAAGCCATGATCAAAGAAAGAGTCTAGACATCATCTTTCATGAAATTATCAAGGAAAACTGCCCTGAGATTCTAGAACCAGAGGGCAAAATAAATATTCAAGGAATACACAGAACACTGCCTGAAAGAGATCCAAAAAGACAAACTCCTAGGAACATTGTAGCCAAATTCCAGAGTTCCCAGGTCAAGGAGATAATATTGCAAGCAGCTAGAAAGAAACAATTCAAGTATTGTGGAAATACAATCAGGATAACACAAGATCTAACAACCTCTACATTAAGGGATCGAAGGGCATGGAATAGGATATTCCAGAAGTCAAAGGAACTAGGACTAAAACCAAGAATCACCTACCCAGCAAAACTGAGTATAATACTTCAGGGGAAAAATTGATCTTTCAATGAAATAGAGGACTTTCATGCATTCTTGATGAAAAGACCAGAGTTGAAAAGAAAATTTGACTTTCAAACACAAGAATGAAGAGAAGCATGAAAAAGTAAACAGCAAAGAGAAGTCATAAGGTCTTACAAAAGTTGAACTGTTTACATTCCTACATGGAAAGACAATATTTGTAACTCTTGAAACTTTTCAGTATCTGGGTACTGGGTGGGATTACACACGCACACATGCACACACGCACACACACATAGAGACAGAGTGCACAGAGCGAATTGAAGAGGATGGGATCATATCTTTAAAAAAATGAAATCAAGCAGTGAGAGAGAAATATATTGGGAGGAGAAAGGGAGAAATGGAATGGGGCAAATTATCTCCCATAAAAGAAGCAAGCAAAAGACTTATTAGTGGAGGGATAAAGAGGGGAGGTGAGAGAAAAACATGAAGTTTACTCTCATAACATTCCACTAAAGGAAGGAATAAAATGCACACTCATTTTGGTATGAAAACCTATCTTACAATACCGTAAAGTGGGGGTTAAGGGGATAAGCAGGGTGGGGGGGATGATGGAAGGGAGGGCATGGGAAGGAGAGAGCAATTTGAGGTCAACACTCATGGGGAGGGACAGGATCAAAAGAGAATAGAAGTAATGGAGGACAGGATAGGATGGAGGGAAATATAGTTAGTCTTATACAACACGACTATTATGGAAGTCATTTGCAAAACTACACAGATTTGGTCTATATTGAATTGCTTGCCTTCCAAAGGGAAGGGGTGGGGAGGGAGGGAGGTAAAGAAGCAGAACTCAAAATGTTAGGAACAACTGTCGGGTACTGTTCTTGCCACTAGGAAATAAGAGATACAGGTAAAGGGGTATAGAAAGTTATCTGGCCCTACAGGACAAAAGAGAAGATGGAGACAAGGGCAGAGATGGATGATAGAAGAGAGAGCAGATTGGTCATAGGGGCAATTAGAATGCTTGGTGTTTGCGGGGGGGGGAGGGGAGAAAAGGGGAGAAAATTGGGAACCCAAAATTTTGTCAAAATGAATGTTAAAAGTAAAATAAATAAACAAAAAAACAAATAAATAAATAGACAAACAAACAAATAAATAAATAAATAGATTTTTAAAAACAGAACTGCTTTTGGTTTTATATATTTCTATTTATGTTTTAGATGTAAAACTCTTTAATGAGAAATTTGATATTATATATGTGTGTGTACATATATATATGTATATATATATACATACATATATGTATGTATGTATATATGTATCCTTTCTGAATCGACCTTTAAACTTCTTATTCTAGGTTCATTTTTGAGGGAAAATATTTTCAAGTTCGTTTACATTTGATGATATGTTTTATCTTTTGTTGTTGACTTTATGTATGGCTTGATTAAAAATTTGGTACCTACCTATATTATTAAAAGGTTTATGTAATGAGGTAGTTTTCAAAGAAAAAATACAACTCTACATTTGGAAATTGAAAATTTGAAACAAAAGTTGAAAAACTATGCCTTAAATCATTGAGTATGAAGAAAAAGTAAACTAAAGGAATTCTAAACTTTACTTCATACCTATAAGATTATAAAAGTTGACAAAAATGGAAAATGATAAATACTGTAAATGTTGAAATAAAACAGTAACACTAATCAATGTAATTGACCTTAGAGATTAAATTTCTCAGAAAATGATTTTGTATCAAAAATTGGTAGAGCTATGAAATGACCCAGCTATATTACAAAGTCTTTTAACCACTATGCCCCCATATGTATTAAATTATAGATATATCCTTTGATCCAACAGTTCCACTATTATGTCTGTATTTGAAATAGAATAAAAGAAAGGCAAATGACCCCTATTTACAAAAAAAAAAAAAGATATGTAATAGCCCTGTTTATAATGGAATTGTAAACTGTATGATATCTATCAATCTGGGGGGAAGGTGAACATGATGGAATATTATTGTGATGTAAGACATGGTCAAGGGGGTTGCATAGAAACCTGGGAAAATTTCAATTTACTTATCCTGAGTGAAATGAGCAGAATCAGGCAAAAAATTTGTACTGCAACAATAATATTTTAGAGACATTTGACTTTATAAGATTCACAAACTCTAAAAAACGCGTTGACCAACCACCATATCAGAGGATTAATGATAAAACAGGCTACTGATACAGTGATAATGTACTCAGAATGAAGACTGAGATCTTTTCTCTAATATTTCTTTTTGTGTTATGACCACAAGAAGATTTCCTGTACATTTCTACATAACAAAATTTTCCAATTATTTTTCTTTTGTATTTCTAAGAGTGTGTGTGTGAGAGGGTGTGTGCAGGGATTAAAAGGAAATGAACGTAAGTAAGTTAGGAAAATATGTATTTTTTAAAGTAGAAGATTAGCTTTTCTTCTAATTTTTATAGTATGATCTTGAAAGTTCAGGTTGCCTACCCATTTTGAATTTGTTAGGTAATGTGATGTAAGATTTCAGTCCAAGTCTAATTTTGCAGACAAGCTTTCTACACCAAACAGTCTTTATGATTAGAAAGCTGAGATGTTTAAAGAATAAAGCATTCTAATATGACCCCTGTTCCTTACTTGGCAATGGGGGGAATCTGATAAGAAAAAAAAAAATATTAGTTGGAGAGGGATTGCATCCATTAACTTCTACACAAGGCACTGACTCATTCCCTGTAGAGTAGGATCCCAAGCAGGATAAAGTTTTGAGACTTTGAAAACTAAATTGACCAACACTCCAGTATTAGCTCTACCCTATTTAGAAAAACCTTTCACTTATAAAAGGAAAGCACAGGCATTGGGAGTCTTAACCCATTCCCTAGGACCTGACCCTACGACAGTTAATGTTTTTATTTACTCAGAATGTGCTTTCCTTGTTCTACATGCCTATGGAGCAATTTGGAAAGAAAAGGGATATCTGACAGCAAAAAAAACTCGCCTATCACACATACCATCTATGTTTTGTCCTTGCCATAGTCATCTTCAATTCTCTCCAAAGAAATTGCCTTATACACCAGGGAAAGTGGTTTTTCTTTATACTTCTTTTGTGCCTGTTTGTTCCTTGTCTGCCTAACCTCCTTGCCAGGTTTGTCTTTTCCAGAATGCAAGGCTTTAATGTCCAGATGACTGCTCAGGCCATGTACCCCTTGAGGCAGAAGGAAGTAGTTTCAGAATCTGAGACCTTCTCCTTCTTCTCCAAAAGAATTGGAGTCCTATCTGTTTGTGGGGGGAAATGATGGGGTTCAGACTCTAGGAACCTCCCTGAACTCCCCTTGAATCTTCCCATTTAACCTTGCCTTTCATACTCAAATCTGTTACCCTGAACGTAGCTTGGACCTCTATTGTCTGTTACCTCTTGATTGCCCCACCTGTTCCCACCCAAGCTCTCCATTTTCTGACACCTCCAAATTGCCTGTTGTTTGTCACTATTGGTTATATAACTAGTTACCCCAGTATCATCAAGACCAGCTCTAGATCTTTCCCATGGATTTTCTGTATTTGAGATCCATCTTGCCTCCATGAAGGCACTCAGATTCTATCCAGCTCTGACTCTGTCTACCTGAGATTCTATCTGGCTCACTTGTGAATACAAACCTTACAAATGGTTAGGCTCCTTGACAGTAAACCCAATATGTTAAATCTTTAATAAACTTTGTTTTTCTTTGGCTTTGAAAAAAATGAAATTTTAGTTTTAAGGACTAATTCACATAAGCCACGTTCCATGCAAATATTGTAATCATTGAATCATAAGGTCACAGAGATTTAGGAAATTACCTATCCTTTAGCTATCAACGTATTGAAGGTGCTAGTTATCTCTACCTGCACTACAAATCATCTTCAACCACCAGTTATGGAAACTAAAGAACTAGTAAAGAATCTCTGGTTATGTATGCCCTTTAACAAGGAGACAGCATAATGCATGTCCCACTGGAAAGAGCCAGAGTATAATCTCAGTTCTGTGAAAAATACCCTAGTTCTGGTGAACTGCTTTAATGATCTCTACTATAACTTAAAACAATGAAACACCACAAACTATAATATGTTTGATACAAGAAATGCAAAAGAATCAGCTCTCTGGTTGTTCTTCTTTTCTTCTTTCTGTTGTAAACTGTGACCTAAATAATTGGGTTATAAACTGAATAGCATTGTTATTAGATACAACAACTTTTAAAAAATTCTTTGGACATTTTCAATTACGACAATATGGAAACAGCCTCAGATCCAGATGGGAAGTGAACTTTTTTTTTTTTAAATCACGTAATATAATATTGAATTACATTTGATGGCATGTAGATAGAAAACACTATTGGCAAAAGAATGGACTCTCTATGGGGAAACTACCTTGATACCGGATAAAAGTAAGTATATAAAAAAATAGTTTCAAGTTTATTAACAATGATTTTCTTGCAAGATCACTTCCTTTGGTGATCCCAAAAAGCAAACCATATATAAATGAAATAATGAAAAATTAAGTTACCTATTTCAGAAATATTGTTGTGTGATCCACTTGAGGTGTTAGTTTGGGTTACATTGGCTTTTAAAAAAAGAAATATATTGTTTCACATATAAAGTACTTTTTCTTTCATTACAAAGAAAAAGAGCATTGGTATGAAAAAAACTTTTTTTTGACAAAAGCAAATAATAATTGTCAAATAAAAATAAAAATAGAATCATCATTTACAATTAATTGACCTTGGAACCAAAACAGTTTATTCTTTGCTTTTCCTTTCATACCAAAGATAAATATGTATGTGTTATTTCAAGGATGTGAAATCTAACTTATTTGTATTTTATATAACATTCAAAAGGTCCAAACTACTTTATTATTTTGTAATCTTCACTAATCATTTTGGCCGAAAACTTCATATTATTCCCAATGAATTGAAGTACCAATAGACAAAAAATTATTCAAATTAATAAACAGACTCTTTGCCTGAAAACACGTCTTCAAAGAGACATTGACTTATTTTTTTAATATTTCATTTTCCTCCAATTATATGTAAAGATAATACAAAAACTCATTTTAGCTTCTTTATTTAATATTTAATTTCTGGAATAATTAATTTAATTTCTGGCATTTTCATGAAATAGTACAACAAAAAGATGATTGTATAGGAAAATGAAAATTTACTTTGAACAAATTACAAGTCCTTTCAAATATGCAATGTAATTATTCTGTGAATTCTTCAATTTTTTGGCCTCCTTTTCTCACTTTAGATATGGCTACTATTAAACACAAATAGATATACATATATACATGCACACATGTATTTTTGCTTCTATTTATCAAATCTTTCTCTGGAAAAAGATACCGTCTTTCTTCATAAGGAGATTGACATTCAATGAAATAGAGGAATTGTAAGCATTCATGATGAAAAGACCAGAGCTGAATAGAAAATTTGATGCACACACACACGCACACACACACACACACACACACACATACGGAATAAATTGAATATGGAGGAATTGTATCTATCTATCTATCTATCTATCTATCTATCTATCTATCTATCTATACATATATATATATTAATCACAGGACTAAGTTGAATATGGAGAAATTATATCTAAAAATAAAATTAAGGTGTGAGAGAGGAATGCACTGGGAGAAACAGAAAGGGAGAGGGAGAACGGGGCAAATTATCTCACTTAAAAGAGTCAAGAAAAACCTTGTAGTGGAGAGGAAGAGGGGATAGGTGAGAGAGAGTGAGTGAACCTTACTCTCATCAGAATTGGCTCAAAAAGGGAATAACATACACATTCAATTGATTATAGAAATCTGTCTTACTCTATGGAAAAGCAGAAGAGAAAAGGAATAAGAAAAGGCAGGTAGTGGTAGAAGGACAGCAGAGTGGGGGAAAGAGTATTCAGAAGCAAAACACTTTTGACAGTGGACAGGGTGAAATGAGAGAGAAAAGAGAATAATTAGGGTGGGAAATAGGATGGAAGGAAATATAATTAGCTACAGTAACTGTGAAAATAATTTTGAAGCAAGTTTCTCTGGAAAAGGTCTCATTTTTCAAACATGTAGAGAACTGAATCATATCATTCCCCAGTTGTTACATAATCAAAAGATATGATTATTTTTCAGATAAAGTAATCTAAGCTACCAATATGAACAAAAAGTACTCTTAGTCCATATTGATTATAGAAATGTAAATTAAAACAATTCTGAGGACCATTTCACACCTATCAGTTTGGTTAATATGACAGAAAAGGCAAATGACAAGTGCTGGAGGGGATGTGGGAAAAATGAAGCATTCATGCATTGTTGATGGAGTTGTGAACTGATTGAACCATCCTGTAGAGCAATTTGGAACTATGCCCAAAGGGTTATAAAACCACACATACTCTCTGACATAGCAATACAGTTACTCAGTCTCAATTCTAAAAGAGATATAAAAATAAAAGACTTTTCTGGGGGCAAAGAATTGGAAATTGAGGGGATGCCTATCAATTATGGAATGCTGGAACAACTTGTGGTCTATGGTTATGGTGGAATATTATCGTACTGTAATCCAGGGCAAAAAGACAGGATAGTCAATGGATCATTCTCAGATCAGAAGACAGCAAAAATTATATGAAATCAAATGCCATGGAAATATAAACCAAAAATTAACTGGAAACTAAACAACCTAATCTTAAGAAGGAGTGTGTTAAACAACAATTTATAGAAACAATCAACAACTTCAATGAAGAGAAAGAGAATAATGAGACAACCTACCAAATTTATGGGACACTGCAAAAGCAGTTCTCAGGGGAAGTTTCATATCTTTGAATGCCTACATGAATAAAATAGAGAAAGATGAGATGAATGAATTGGGCTTGCAACTGAAAAACCTCAAAAAGAATAAACTGAAAATTCCTAAGTAAATATCAAATTAGAAATACTGAAAACCAAAGGACAGATTAATAAAAGTGAAATTAAGAAAACTATGGAACTAGCAAATAAAACTAAGAATTGGTTTATGAACAAAATAGTAAAATTAATAAAACTTTGGTCAATTTGATTTAAAAAAAGAAAAAAGCATATTTACCAATATCAAAAATGAAAAGGGTGAACTAACCTCCAATGAGGAAGAAATTAAAACAATAATTAGAAATTACTTTGCCCAGCTGTATGTCCATAAATTCAACAATCTAAATGAAATGGATGTAACTTTATATTTTAAAAACTATAAATTGCCCAGTTAACAGAAGAAGTTGAGTATTTAAATAACCCTTTCTCAGGAAAGGAAATTGAACAAGCCATCAATGAACTCCATAGGAAAGAGTCTCCACGGCCAGAGGGATTTTCAAGTGAATTCTATCAAACATTTAAAGAACAGTTAATTCCAATACTATATAGACTATTTGGGAAAATTACCGAAGGAGTACTATCACATTCTTTTTATGATACAGATACGGTTCTGATACTTAAATAAGGAAGAGACAAAACAGAGAAAGAAAAGTATAGACCAATTTCTCTAATGAATGTTGATGGAAAATTTTTAAATAAGATATTAGAAAAAAGAATAGACCAACGAATCATGAGAATGATACATTTTGTCCAGGTAGAATTTGTACCAGGAATACAAGGGTGATTCAATATTATAAAAATTATTAGCATTATTGATCATGTCAACTAAGAAACTAACAGAAACAACATGATTATCTTAATAGGTTCAGAAAAAAGGTTTTGACAATGTACAACACCCATTCCTATTGAAAACCCTGGTAACCATAGGAATAAATGTAACTCTCCATAAAATAGTAAGCAGTATTTACCTAAAATAATCAGCAAGCATTATATGGAATGGGGACAAGCTAGATGCATTTTCAATAAGATAAGCAGTGAAACAAGGATGTCCATTATCACCCCTGTTGTACAATATGGTACTATAAATTCTAGCTGTAGCAATAAGAGAAGAAAAAGAAATCGAACGAATTAGAACAGGCAAAGAAGAAACTAAGTTATCACTATTTCTAAATGATATGAAGATATACTTAGAGAATCCCTGAATCAAGTAAAAAATGACTTGAAATGATAAACAACTTTGGCAAAGTTGCAGGCTACAAAATAAACCCAGACAAATCATCTACATTTCTAAACATTACTAACAAAGCCCAACAATAAGAGAGAGAAAAAGAAATCCCATTTAAAGCTATTTTAGAAACTATTAAATATGTGGGAGTCTTCCTGCCAAAACAAACCCAGGGACTATATAAACACAATTACAAAACACTTTTCACACAAAAAAATGTCAGATCTAAGTAAGTGGAAAAACTTCACCTGCCCATGGGTAGGCTGAGCTAATATAATAAAAATGAAAATTCTACCTAAATTAATTTACTTATTCAGTGCCATACCAATCGAGTTACCAGATAATTATTTTCTAGAGATAGAAGAAATGTTATCAAAATTCATCTGGAAGAATACAAGGTCCAGAATATCAAGGAAAATAATGAAAAGAAAAAAAGTGCCCTAGCCCTACCAGATCTCAAATGATATTTTAAAGCAGCATTCATCAAAACCACTTGGTACTGGCTAAGAAACAGAGGGGTAGACCAATGGAAGAGGTTATGTCCTCAAGACACAGAAGCTGATGAATGTATTAATCTACTGTTTGATAAACCCAAGAATGCCAGCGTCTGGGATAAGAACTCACTGTTTGACAAAAATTGCTGAGAAAACTGGATAACAGTGTGGCGGAAAGTGGGCATAAACCAATGTCTGACAAAACACACAAGAATAAAGTCCAAATAGATACATAATCCAGATATAATGATTGATATTGTAAACAAATTAGGGGAGCAAGGAATAGTGTATTTGGTGGATTTATGGAGAATGGAGAGATTTATGACCCAACAGGAGATAGAGAACATTATTAAGTGCAAAATGCAAAATTTTGATTACATTAAATTGAAAAGTTTTTGTGAACAATCCAAATGCAACCAAGATTCAGAGTGAAGCAGAAAACTCGGAAAGAATTTTTGCAACTAATATCTGTGATAAAGGCCTCATTTCCAAAATGTATAGAGAACTGATTGAAATGTACAAGAATACAAGTCATTCCCCAATTGATAAATGGTCAAAGGATATGAACAGGGAATTTTCAGAGGAAACTAAAGCTATCTATAATCATATGAAAAAATGCTCTAAGTTCCTATTGATTACAGAGAAGCAAATCAAACAGCTCTGAGGTACCACATCACACATATCATATTGGCTAACATGACAAAACAGGAAGATGATAAATGTAGGAGAATATGTGGGAGAGTTGGAACACTAATTCATTGTTAGTGGAGCTGTGAGTTGATCCAACCGTTCTCGAGAGCAATTTGGAACTAAGCCCAAAGGGCTACAAAAATGTTCATACCCTTTGACCCACAATATCACTTCTGAAACTCTATCCTAAAGAGATTATATAAATGGGAAAGGGACTCACATGTACAAAAATATTTATAGAAGCTCTCTTTGTGGTGGCCAAAAACTGAAAATCAAGGGGATGTCTATCAGTTGGGGAACGACTGAACAAGCTGTGATACATGAATGTACTATTGTGCTATGACAAATGATGAACTTCTGAGAAACCTGGAAATGTTTATATGAAGTGATGCTGAGTGAAAGGAGTAGAACCAGGATAATCTTGTACACAGTAGCAACCACAGGATGCAAGGAATTTTTCTGGTACACTTAGTATTTCATTGAAATGCATGGAATTAAAAAATTTCCAGTGGACTCGAGGCAAAATGCCTTCCACATTCAGAGAAAGAACTACGGAATTTGAACTCAGACAGAAACAGACGGTTTTCTTTTGCATCATGTTTTGTTTGGTTTTGTTTTATAGTTTCTCCCATTCATTTTAATTCTTCTGTATAACATGCATTCAATAGGAATGTACATCTAGAGCTTATATAAGATTGTACGCCGTCTCAGGGAGGGAGTGGGGAAGAATGGGGGACTGAGGCAGAGAGAGTGGGAAAAAAATCTAAAATATATGCAAGTGATTGTTCAGCACTGAAAGCAAATTAAAAAAAGAAATCAATTTAAAAAAAGAAATGATGAGCAGATCATCCCAGAAAAATCTGAAAAGACTTCCATGCACTGGAGTAAAGTGAAATGTAATATGTACAAAGCCACAGCAGTATTTTGTAGTGATCATCGGTGAATGAATGACTTAGATGCTCAACAATACAATGATCCAAGACAACTCGGAAGGACTTATTATGAAAAATTCCCAGATCAAGAACTTGTGGTGTCTTGAATACAAACGCAAACATCCTTTTTGTTTTAATTATTTTATTTTTCTTGAGGTTTTTATGGTCTGTTTTCTTTCACAGTGTAACTGTGAAGTACATGTTTTGCATGACTACACACGTATAACCTATACTGAATGACTTCCCTTCTCAAACAGGGGTGGGTTATGAGGAGGGAGGATGAAGAACTCAAAAGTTTTGAAAACAAATGTTAAAATTGTTTTTACATGTAACTGGGAAAAATATGATACTAAATTTAAAAAGGTTCTGAAAAAAGAGAAAGAAACAAGGTCCTTGGAATTTGGAAGTGAGATGATTATTAAAATTTGGAGGTATCGAAGGTAATTTCTGAATCTTGATTTTGTCTGTGATTTTTCATCATTCAGACAATGAAATTCCTATATCATTAAGATGTAGTCAATGGACTAGTCCCCAATTTAAAATACTATTTTGAACTATTTTAATATAATAAAACTTTTAACGTTTAGAGAACAGCTTAGATACAGAACAAAGAGTTGATTAAATAGCTATTAAATTATATTTATTCTAATTTTTTAAAAATGTTTAAATTATTTCTTTATTGCAGGTTATAGTTTAACTTTAAATTAATGTATTTGCCACTCAGTCATATTTCTCAAGGGAGATAATGCTAGAGACATGAAATATACAATTGCATCTGACTTTTTCACTGTAAATTACATTCAATTGACATGATGAAACTGAGGTAATAATCGATATCCTTGTTTCCAATGAAGCTTCATGGGAAAAAATAATGAATTCTACGACCCAAAAATATGATACTGAGAGAAATGAAACAAATTTTTATTCTAATTATGCTTTCACTGATTTTAAATATTTTTTAAAATTTTAGGATGATTTTCATTGTCACTTTATTTTTTAAAATCAGTGCCACGTTGTAACAAAGAAAAAAATAGAAAATACTTTTATTAAGAAATCATTTTGCTACGTGAGAAATTAAAAAAAAAAAACAACTAAGATTTTCTACAAAAGTGCTTGTAAATTGTACTTCCTTAAAAACTTCCTAGCCTGGCCCCAAATTACCTTTCCAGAGGTATCATAATAATATCTTTCTTCATGTACTCTATGTCTTGACAAAAGAGGCTTACTATATATTCGCCACATTTATAATTCCTCCTCCCTTCTTTATGCATTATCAGAATCTGTCTTCCACCCTAGAAGGCTCCCTCTCCTTATCTCGTCCTTTTCATTATCTGTCATCAAGATTCAGTTCTAATATGACCACTAACAAGAAGGCTTTCCTGATCAGGTCCCTCTCACCGCCTCACCACCCAGATATTAGAATACTCTTCTTCTAAGACTGTGTTTTGTTTTTTTTTTATTTTCTTGGCTGTGTGGGTGTTGTACACCACCAATCCTTCATCCCAAAATGTAAGCTCCTTCAAAGCAAGGATTTTTGTTTTGATCTCTTTCTTCCTAGTGCCTAACAGACTGCATGAGAGAGTATATTGGGACCTTTATAAAGGGTTATTGAATTGAGTTGAGTGTAGAATATGAATAGTATACCTAATGAAACACGGGAGAGACAAAGATAGGCATCAAATTATGTGAAAAACAAACTATCTAGCCATTTAATTTAGTGAAATTTCAGCAGATGTCAATAGTGTAAAGTGGAAGTGTAATTAAAAAAAAAACATCATGTTAGACTTCATTAAAAGTATGATCCCTAGAATAAGAAAGGTGATAACCCTTATGCACTATATGAAGTTATGCTTATGCATATACTTATGCACATCTGAAGCATTATGTTTCCATTTGATTAATTCATTTTTTGAAGGACATAACATGGGAATATATTGCACAAATCCATAGTCTTTTTAACTATATTTCTCAGAGTCCTCACATCCGAAATTAATTCGTTCCTCTGAATTTTCTTATAATACTTTTTAGGGACTTCTCTTTTAGCTTTATCACAGTCTACTTTGCATCATGATCATTGTGTGCATCATAACTCCTTATCAGAACCTGAGCTCCTTAAAAGGAAACATCATGTTATTTTTCATCCCTGTCTCTAAAACAATCAATATTTATTTAATTGAATTTATGTATAACGGAGATGTCTTGGGAAGCCAGTGAAATTCTTGTCACTGAAGATATTGAATGGTTATTGTATCACAAAGTAGGAGGGCAAATCCTTTCTCTTATTTGCACTCTGACATTAACAATTAAACAGTCATTTATTAGGTATCTGTGTATTTAAGGTACTATGCCTTATCTAGCTCATGCTAACACAAGATAAAATAGCCTTAATCAAAAAAAAAATGTCATTGAACTGGGACAAATCTTTGCATTTCTTGTGAGGCATTTTTTAAAAAAAAAAATTCCTTTTGTTATTTGGGCTCAGGACCATTCTCGTGAAAATTTTGCTTAAATAAGCCTAATATTAGCCTCCCCTGATAGGAACCTATATCACAGTACATGAAAATATGCTTATAATACTAAACATTCCTTAGATAAGAATCAAAAGGAAGAATTTTTACTGTCCTTGACTCTTTTGGGACATGTAAATTCTCCTCAAGCAATCTATTTGTGAAACCTCTAAATGTAGTTAAATCTATAATAATCCAAGTTATTTTACTACCAGAGATTGTTTGCTGAGGTTGGTTTTCCTCAGGAAAAATATGAGATTATGACTCTCTTTAACTTTTTTTTTCAACTTTTACTACTTTGAAGGAAAGTATAGGATAACAAATCACCATCTTTTTAATTTTTTCTGGTCTAAGAGGAACTTACAAGATTTCAATGTATGAAAAAATTATTTTTTTCTGTCACTCTCATGTAATTTTGCCTATAAGAAGCTTGGTTAAAATTTAATGATTGTTCTAATTTTCTCTTATATGTAACTCTATGGTTAAGCTTCATGACAAAACCTAGATCATATCTGTATAATTTCTGTGTTCTGCTAAATAATTATTTAGCACAAGTTACCAACCACATTAACTCAGAGAGTTTATACTTCTCCAATAAGAGTTTCCTTACATCTAAACTAGGGATAAGACTTACACTATTAACCCCATGTAGTTATAAGGAAAGTACTATACAAATGTGAATTATCACAATTATTGGTAGTTAACAGTATTACTAGTAATATAATTGCTAATAGAAGAATAATTTACCTATCTTAGCTACCTTTTGTTTCTAAGAGTAGTAGAGTAAAATTGCCTTCTTAGCTGGCATTGTACAAATCTGTACAACATGAAGATATTTATATTAAAGAGAAATCTCAATTCGCTTGAACAAGCTTATAAAAACATTTGAGGCCTATTATACAATGCGATTCTGGTAATAGGAAAGGCCAAATTGAATTCAACTTTTGTCAGGAAAGCCTGAATAACTTTAAATCCCACATTCTTTATATATTATTATTTTCACTTTTTTAATGTTTGGGAGAGAATGGACAGAATGAACACCCCTTCTTATGTTTGTGTATATCTTATAGTAGCTTATGAAATGTTAAAATCTGAGAGTCTTACTGGAGTAAGATCTTGGATATATGTTAATGTGTTCTTTTTTTTGAAATGAGATAAAGAATAAGTAGAGCAATTAGAAGAAGAAACGAGAAAGTTAACATCCTCTCTGGTAACTTACTCACACAAATGAATACATTCTAGTTGGAAGTTGAGCATCATGTAATGTCAGGTAAATAGAAAGAAAGAAAAGTGAGGGTACTTCATCTATTCTGAGACAAAAGAGGAAAAACAAAATCATTTTTGAAATGCTGCTTGGGAAAGTGAAACAGCTAGAACTTGTAAGCTAGATTTCTTCTTCTCTAGTATATGTAAGTCTTTGAGCTTGTTGAAGGGAGAGGAATGCCCTCTCTCTAAGAAAAACAGGCCGACAGACATTTTTTTTTTTTTGGTTACCAAGCAGCATCTTCCAGCTGAAGCAGGGCAAATACGTGTGTTTGGGAAGGATCAGGGAAACCTGCAGGCAGACAGAAATGTTCAGCTTTCACAGACTTAAAGGTATTGTTTGTTAAAAGAAATTACTATTGTGCCAGGAGGCCAAGGATGGCAGAGTAGCACCATTATCTTACAGGAAAGCAGAGTCTCAGAATATCAGTCTTACCTAGCAGATAACTCAGTACATCCTGTTTCTTCAAGAGACTTTATAGTCATAAATGTCTGCAGCAGAGAGTCATAGGTAGCCTTAGACAAACAGATGTTTCTACTCATGTCCCTCATGGCTAGGTTTCTATAAATTTGTGACAGCTGTTCACTGCACATAAATGCAGTATGCATCAGTGCGAGAATGTGACTGTTTTATGAGTGAATATGAGTGTTATGAGTTTAAATGTTTTACTATTATTGCTGTTATTAATTATCTCTTTAGTATTATAATTGTTGCTTTCATCTCATTTTGGAAATGTTTCACGTTTAATGTGTGTGTTCATCCTTCGTTGCCAAAGAAGACCATGCCATGACTTGTCCAAGGTCATACAGCTAGTGTCAAGTGTCTGAGGGGAGATTTGAACTCAGATCCTCCTGACTCCTGCACTGGTGCTTTATCCACCGCACCAACTAGCTGCTCTCTTCATGTTAAATAGTTAGTGTTTGGTTGGTCGTTGTTCTTTGTTCTCAAAGAGGACCAAAATGACATCAACAAGATAAAATGAAATTTCAGTGTATTTGACTGTGGCTGATCAGACCAATATGAGCTTGGAATGCTCTACCACAGGTTGGGCACAGATAGTCTGTGTGAATATTTGAGGTGGATACTCCAAATCTGTGCATCTTACATTTACTTTGTGCTGTCTCAATTCTGCTTTGATGATAGAGAATAGTACCCTTTCTGATGTGGGCACACCACTCTGAGTGGTCCTGCACCAGTGTCTCCTATGTTGCACAATCAAATCCAAAGTTCTTGAGAGAGACCTTCAGAATGACATTGTATCACTTCTTCTGACCACCATGTTATCGACTGCCCTATGTGAGTTCTCCATAAAATAGTCTTTTTGCAAGCATAGATTTTGCCTTTGAACAATGTGGTCAGCCCATTGGAGTTGCGTTCTCTTAAACATAGTTTGAATGCTTGGCAGTTCAGTTCAAGCAAAGACTTTGGTGTCTGGTACCTTATCCTGCCAGGTGATCCTCAGAATTTTCCTAAGACAGTTCAAATGGAAGCAATTCAGTTTCCTGGCATGGCGCTGGTAGACTATTATTGATAGTTAATAGTATCATTGGGACTGATTTATATAAATGAAAAGTATATCACGGGACTGTGGAAGTAGACTTGGGTGGAAACATGTACACTTCAATTAGCCAAGATTACTCTCCAGGACCAGGAAAGTGAGTTATAACTGTGTAGCAGTCATCTCTAATTCCCCTCTGGGAACTTTCTCCCTTACCAAGCTGGACCACATGAACACAGGTTGAGGTGAATAGACTTCTCCATGAAAAGAGAAAGAACATCGAGACAATTGGGAATAAATGTCATGCCTTACATGGACTAGAAGTGAAATATCCTTTAGTACAGAAGTATCTTCTACCTCTTAGAATACCTGTCTTTCTTCAAGATTCAGCTCATAGGCTGACTGAAGAAACTTTTCCTGATCGCCACCTTTAGTAGTATTCTCTGCTTCCCCAAACTATTATGCACTTTTTGTTTTATTTAAATGTCCTGTGCCTCAGTAGAATGTAAACTCTTTCAAGATGTTTTGTTGTTGTTTTTGTTTTTTGATATCCCCAGTGACTAAGTTCAGTGCCTTGAACATTGTAGGTCTTTAACACGTGCTTATCAATGCTTGTTGCCTGGAATTGGAAATTCCCAGATAAACTGTAAGGATGAATTCCTCTCCTTCTCTCATATCAGTGTCCCAGAATTCCTGTATCATTCCCATTATTAAATGAGTGCACTTTTTCTAATTCTTCCTCAAGGTACAAAAATTCCTCCATATGTCTTTGAATTCATCATTTTATGTATTTCTTTTTTCTGGGCTTTTACTCTTTTGGCAACATGAGGTTAGCTGTCTATTTTCCCATTCCTTTTTGTCCAAATCTCCTCTCTTTCTCTCATTTTCCTTCTGTTATAGGATCTTGAAATTTTGTGCCTTAATGCTATAATTTCTGATAAATAGTATATATAGAATGATTTTGCGCGCGTGCGCACACACACACACATACATACACATATATACACATGCCCTAGAGATCTCTGGAGTGAGAGTGGAAGAAAAAAGGGGGAAAAGAAAGCTATATGAGAACTTTATTTTATATTTAAAAGGACTGGTAAGTTGTACATAATAGATTTGCAGTTTCATGTTCAATCATTTTTTTAACATGTTCTACAATATGAAAATTCTTGTTTCATTCCTTAAGGTCAGAATAAAATAAAAGAAAAAAAAACATCTTGCTAGGCAGAAATTCTGCTATTTTGTTTTCGGGGTGATTAATATTATTATTACAATGTTGTTGGTCTTAATTAGCTAACTTCTGATGTTCTACACACTGAAGATATGGTGTCAAAGGTACAAAAATGGTGAGGTTTGTCTTATATAACTAACCGACTATGATTTCTTCCACATTTGATGACACTATTAAAATGATTATTTTACATAATTTAGTAATAAGGCTTTAAAAAAAGATTAAATTAATGAATTGTACTTAACTCATCTCCCACTTACAGAGCGATATATTTAGAAATGCTCTCATTTCATTGAAAATCTGTGCACCCCCTCATTCATAAAGGAAACATTTCTACATCTACAAAAGATGTGCATTGAGGTATTCAAAATGCTTTTTTTATTATTTCCAGTGAGAATATTTTATATACTTCACCGAACAAAAATTCAAACTTGAATTAAACACATATAAGTTAATTGAGCTGTAGGAAAGAATTCTTCTTGCATATTTCTCTTTGTGACTTTTTATTGATCATCCTTGCTTTTTCTGGGGGTAATGAGTATACTTACAAAGTCTAGGGATGAATGATGATTCAAAATATGAAAAGTTTCCTAATATTTTGTAGTTCTATAGAAGCATATGGATGAAAAAAGTAAATAGAATGGGTGAAGTCAGCCTTCAGCTGAAAATGTGCTCTATGCAAGACCAATTGCTTGAGTTGACTATAAACAGACACCAGTATATAGTTTCTAGTGCTTTTTATCTTAAAGCTCATTTTCTGCCAAGAAATGAAATTCTTTCTGAATTGTATCCTGAAATTAATCTTCTGCTATGTGTTAAATTATATGTATGGAGTAAGCTCAGGAATCTGAGGCAATACATGTACCTTGAAGTACGAGAATTTACCAATGCGTATGCTTTTTATTGTCTTTTAAGCAGAGATCAGTCTTTTAGCTGCACATAAAACATATACTAGCAGTCTAACCTGAACATTATGCATTCTTTACTTCTTCACTCTTCTCTCCATACGTATGCTACTTGCTTTTTTTATTACTATTCTTTCAGTATCCAACACCTCCATTCTCATTCAGGACTCTATATATCACACCAAATTTCATCACATCAATATTTGAGGTTATCTTTACATTTTTTTGCATATCAAACTATAAACTTAACTCAGTGATGTTGTAATCCAGGTATTAATGAAGCTCAAAACTGGATGAACAATCTTTATAGTTTTGTCATGTGGTGCTACTGATATGAGTAGAAGAAATAAAAGAAGGAAACAAGAATTTCTTAAGTGTCTTCCATGTGTCAAGGTCTATGTCATTTGTTTTATAAATATTGTATCATTTAATGTTATAACCTTGGATGATGGGTGCTATTGTTATCCCCATTTTAAAACAGAGGAAATTGAGCCAAGAGAGGTTAAATGACTTGCCCAGGGTTACACAGCTGTTATGTATCCGAGTCCAGATTTTTACTAAGTGCATTCTAAATCTAAGCCCTATCTACCAACTGACTCTAGGAATGAAATGTTTTAAATTACTTTTCTTTCCTCTTTTAAGTATCTAAAGCAGGAGTTGAGCCCAGATTCTTTCTACTCTAAGTTCAGTATTACATCAACTAATTTCTATTGGTCCTTCACAGTAATGAATTCACTTATTCCCCAACACTATACCCCTTTCATCACTACTTGGAAGTACATAATCTTAGGAGTTTTCCAGTTACTGACTAAAGCATTAGCCTTGAAGTCAGAAATACCTAGACTCAGATTCCTTTCCCTTTTCTGAAACTTACTAAACAATCATTAATGAGGCACAGGACCTTAATTTCCTTATCTGCTAAATGCGAATGAGGGGCAGAACCAAGTTGGTGGAGTAGAAAGACCCACATACCCTAGCTCTTCCCCTACAGCCCATAAAATATCTGTAAAGAAAGGTTCTCAACAAATTCTAGAGCAGCAGAAGTCACAGAAAGACAGAGTGGAGGAGATTTCCAGCCCAGGGTGACCTGGAAGGCCAAAGGGAAAGGTCTGTCTTACTGAACTCAGAGCAGAGCACAGCCCATCCTGGGATACACAGTGCCAAGAGGAGCAGGATCAGAGCAAGCCTCGGTGGCAGAAAATCCAGCAGCAACAGCAGAGGTTCCTAGACCCCTCAACCCACAAATGCTTCAAAGGTTAGTGAGTGGGCTTTTTCACCTCCTTGACTAGGGAGCAGGGTCCTCCCCTAAACCCGGTCTCAGATGGTAGTGGTGGCAGAGGCAGAGGAGGCAGCAACAGCTGATGGTGGGTGGCTGTATAGCAGCAGCAGGCAGGCAGTACCCTGCATCCATTGTTCTATTGTTGGAGTGCTCAGCTTAAAACCCTTAGGGGAACTGAACAGCTGATCTCAACCTCAACCTTGAGCCAGGGAGTAAACTCCTTGATTGTGCCACCTTGGAGGAACAGAGAACTTACAGGTCCTCAGAGCATACCATACTCCTGACAAAGGACCAAAAAGTCAAGTAACTGGCTGAGAGAATGCCAAAAAATGGGAAAAAATAAGATTATAGAAGGTTCCTTTCTTGGTGAACAACTGATCTCTCCCATACTATCAGATGAGGAAGCACAATGTTTACTGTCAGGAGAAGGCAAAAAATCAAGGTTTCTGCATCCAAAACTTGTAACATAAATATGCAGTGGCCCCAGGACATGGAAGAGCTCAAAAGGATTTTGAAAATCAAGTAGGAGAGATGGTGGAAAAATGGGGAAGAGAAATGAGAGCAATGGAAGGAAATCATGAAAAACAAGTCAACAGCTTGCTAAAGGAGACTTCAAAAAATACTGAAGAAAATAACACCTTGAAAAATAGGCTAACTCAATTGGCAAAAGAGGTCCAAAAAGAAAACGAGGAGGAGAAAGCTTTAAAAAGCAGAATTAGTCAAATGGAAAAGAAGGTTCAAAAGCTCACTGAAGAAAATAGTTCTTTCAAAATCAAAATGGAACAGGTGGAAGTTAACGACTTTATGTGAAACCAAGAAATTACAAAACAAAACCAAAAGAATAAAAGTTGGAAGCTAATGTGAAATATCTCATTGAAAAAACAACTGACCTGGAAAATAGATCCAAGAGAGACAATTTAAAAATTATGGGATACATGAAAGCCATAATCAAAACAAGACCCTAGATATCATCTTTCTTGAAATTATCAAGGAAAACCGCCCTGATATTCTAGAACCAGAGGGAAAAATAAATATTGAAAGAATTCACTGATCACCTCCTGAAAGAGATCTGAAAAGAGAAGCTCCTCGGAATACTGCAGCCAAACTCCAGAGTCCTCAGGTCAAGGAGAAAACATTGCAAACAGCTAGAAAGAAACAATTCCAGTACTGTGGAAATACAATCAGGATAACAAAAGATCTAGCAGCTTCTACATTAAAGGACCTAAGGGCTTGGAATATGATATTCCAGAAGTCAAAGGAACTAGTATTAAAGCCAAGAATCATATAGCCAGCAAAATTAAGTATTTCAGGGGAAAAAGTAGTCATTCAATGAACTAGAGGACTTTCAAGCATTCTTGATGAAAACACCAGAGGTGAAAAGAAAATTTGACTTTCGAATACAAGAATCAAGAGAAGCATGAAAATCTGTACAGGAAAGAGAAATCATGAGGGACTTACTAAAGTTAAACTGTTTACATTCCTATAAGAAAAGATAATATTTGTAACTCTTGAAACTTTTCTCAGTATCTGGGTATTTGGAGGGATCACACACACACACACACACACACACAGCAGAGGGTGAATTGAATATGCAGGGATCATATTTTTAAAAAAATAAAATTTGGAAGGGAGACAGCAATATATTGGGAGGAGAAAAGGAGAAATGGAATGGGGAAATTATCTCTCATAGAAGAGGCAAGAAAAGGCTTTTCAAATAAAAGAGAAAAGGGGGGAGGTGAGAGGGGAAAAGTGAAGCTTAATCTATCACATTTGACTCAAGGAAGGAATAACATGCACACTCAATTTAGTATGAAAATCTATGTTACACTACAGGAAACTAGGGGAGAAGGGGAGAAGCAGGGGGGGAGGCAGATGGAAGGGAGGGCAAATGAGAGGAGGGAACAATTGGAAGTAAACACTCTTGGGGAGGAACAAGGTCCAAAGAGAGAATAGAAGAAATGTGGGGCAGAATAGGATGAAAGGAAATGTAGTTTGTCTTACACAACATGACTACTACGGAAGTCATTTGCCAAACAATATATATGTAGCCGGTATTAAATTGCTTGCCTTTGCAGTGGGGATGAATGGGGAGGGTGGAAGGAAGAGAAATTGAAACTCAAAGTTTTAGGAACAAATGTTGAGAATTGGTTTAGAGTACAACTGGGAAATAAGAAATACAGGTAATAAGGTGTAGGAATTTTTCTTGCCCTACAGGACAAGAGAGAAGATGAGAATAAGAGAAGGGAGGGGTGTTAGTAGAGAGGGAACATTCTTAGAAGGAGCAATTGGAATGCAAAGCCTTTTAGGGTGGGTGGAGGGGAGAGATAAGAAGAAAATTTGGAACTGAAAATTTTGTGGAAACGAATGTTGAAAACTTAAAATAACTAAAGTAAAAAAAAGAAAAAGAAAAAATAATATACGAATAGCATTACCTGTTGAACTTATTTTAGCTTGTAGATTTGTTTGTTTGTTTGATCATCAAATGGAAAACACCAAAAGTGTAAGGGTCCTTGAAGATTTCAAAGCAATATAAAATGTCAATTATTTTCCATGAAATGATAGTAAAATGGAAAGAACTGTCCTAGAAGGAGGAGTGTTATTGGCATATATATCATGTTACATTTAAATCCTTCCAGTGGTATACAGTGATTCTATTCATTCTTTCTCCAGATCACAAAACCAAAATATTTCTAATAATTTTTTTTTCCTTTTTGAGATTATGATGAGGTCAAACAAGACATATTTCTGAGAGTGGCTATCCTAACAATATAGGAAACAACAATTTAGTGACTTTCTGCTTTAAAAGTTGTAAAAGCTAACCAATCAAAGCTTTCCAATAATCTTCATTGTCATATATGTTGTGATTTCCGAAGAAGCTCTTACTTTACAAGGACAAATTTCTTTCTGACTATTAATATAAAGGTGAAGTGTGAAGGAATAATTTGGTCCAGTACTAGTTTCCTCAGAGTAGTCTGCAATATAGTGTACAGAAAATTGATTTATTTTACATATATATATGATAATGTTTGATACAGGAGGATTTACACAGTAATATCGGTACTTGGATTACATGATTTCTAAAAAAGTTAGAAAGTTATAAAAATAATCAGTTTTGTCACTGAATCGAAGCCTATTCAACATGTATCCTGAAGTAATTCTTGTGGGTGTGGAAGATAAATAAGAACCATCATTTTGACCCCATGAAAGTCCCTGGAAAGAGAGAATAGAGAGAGAGCTATACCAGGGCCTTTCACCACTCCTTAAAATATTTTCCAACTAAAGCAATTACTCTGCCCAGAGAAATTAGCTAGCAAGGATGTAAAATGTTGCTTTAAATATTTCATATGACTGTTGAGAAAGTCATTAAAAGTCAATCAACAAGAATATATTAAGACCCAACTATTTCAGGTACTATTCTATATTTGAAATGAAAAGGCGGAAGAAGAAAAAGATGAAGTGGAGAAGAGGGAAGAAGAAGAAAAAATATTTTCTTACAAGAAAACTTGCAATTTTTCAGCTGGAGAAACTATGTATGCATAATGTATGTATATATGTATATATGTGTATACATGTGTATACATATATGTATCAGAATGTCTGTATGTAAGTATGCATGTGTTTACATACATATATGCAAAATGTATACCAAATAAATTAGGGGGGAGTATGCTAGCACCTGAGAGTATTAGAAAAGGTATTTTTTTTTTTGTTTTGTGGATTTTCTTTTTCTATTTAGCTGATTTTTTTGTTTTATTATAAACAAGGTTTCTTGAGATGGCAGATCTAGAAGGTAGGGGAAAACAGGTTAAAAAATGGTATCAATGCAACAAACAAAAAAATTGTGTGTTCAGAATGGAAATTTAGTATATATGGGGGGAAATCTCTCAATTTACATTTCGATTGTTTATTTTTTTTTAAATCTTCTCCTTGTTTTTTGCAATTTTAGGGACCTTTTCTGGTCTAGTAAGAAACCAATTCAGTGGATTGTAGGCATCCTTCTCTCCATGATTTAAAAAAAATATATTAAATTTATTCTCAGTTTTCAACATTCATTTCCACAAGATTTTGAGTTCCACATTTTCTCCTTATCTCTTTCTTCCCCCACCAGAAAACATCTTGCATTCTGATTTCTCCTTCCCCCAATCTGCCCTCCCTTCTATCACACTCCTCCCTTCCCTTACCCGCTTCTCTCTTTTCTTGTAGGTCAAGAGAGATTTCTATACCCCATTACCTGTATTTCTTATTTCCTAGTTGCATGTAAAAATGTTTCTCAACAATCATTCCTTAAATTTTGAGTTCCAACTTCGTTCCCTTCCTCCCACCCCACCCATCCCTATTGAGAAGGCAAGAAATTCCATATAGGCTATATATTTGTAGTTTTGCCAAAGACTTCTATAATAGTCATTTTGTGAAAGATTAACTATATTTCCCTCCATCCTGTCGTGCCCCCTATTTATTCTATTCTTTCTTACAACCTTGTCCCTCCCTTAAAATGTTTATTTCTAATTACTCCCTCCTCCCATTTGCCCTCCTTTCTATCATCACACATACCAAATTGAGTGAGCATGTTATTCCCTCCTTAAGCCAAATGTGAGGCGAGTAGGCTTCATTTTTTTCCCTCTCACCTCCTCCCTTTACACCTCCATTGAAAAAACTTTCTCGCCTCTTAAATGAGTAATAATTTGCCCCATTCCATTTCTCCCTTTCTCCTCACAATATATTCCTCTCTCACCCCTTAATTTTATTATTTTAGTTATCATCCCTTCCTATTCAACTCACCTTGTGCCCTCTGTCTGTCTCTCTGTCTGTCTATCTGTCTGTCTGTCTCTCTCTCTATATGTGTGTGTGTGTGTGTGTGTGTGTGAGTGTGTGATCAATGGATTCTTTCAATATTTATTTTACCCTTTGGTTCTAGAATATCAGGGCTATAAGACTTGATAATTTCATGAAAGATGATGTCTAGGCACTTATCAAGGCTTTCAGGTAGTCCCATAATTTTTAAATTGTCTCTCCTTGATCCATTTTCCAGGTCAGTTGTTTTTTCCAATAAGATATTTCACATTGTCTACTATTTTTTCATTCACTTGGTTTTGTTTTTCATTTTCTCGATTTTTCATAAAGTCATTAGCTTCCATCTACTCCATTCTAATAGGTATTTTCTTCAGTGATCTTTTGGACCTCCTTTTCCATCTGGCCAACTCTGTTTTTAGGGCATTCTTCTACTCATTAGCTTTGTGGATCTCTTTTGTAATTTGGGTTAGTCTATTTTCTAAAGTGTTATTTTCCTTAGCATTTTTTGAGTCTCCTTTAGCAAACAGTTGACTTGTTTTTCATAGTTTTCTTGCATCACTCTCATTTCTCTTCCCAGGTTTTCCTCTATTTTTCTTATTTGATTTTCAAAATTCTTTTTGAGCTCTTCCATGGCCTAAGAACAATTCATATTTTTCTTGGAGGCTTTAGATGGAAGAGCTTTGACTCTATTTTCTTCTATTTGCATGTTTTGGTCTTCCTTGTCACCAAAGTAAGACTCTGTAGTCTGATAGTTTTTTAGGTGTTCATTTATTTCCCTCGCCATTTACTTAAATTCTGAATTTTTTGTCATGGTATTTCTTTGCTTGCAGTGCAGGTGACGGGGTGGACTGTCAACCATATGGTCCCCCAACAATCACTGGGCCTACAACTCCAGGAGCAGTGGCTGCAGCTGCCCCTGCTGCTTTGACTGCTTCAGGTTCCTCCAGCCCCTCCCTCTTTTGCCACTTTGGGTTTGGGGATGGACCACTCTACTCTTTCACATAAGTTCCACAGGTTTTTTCTGCTGACCTTTGAATTTGTGCTCAGCATTTGGAGGTCATGAAGGTGGAAACCACCACAGCTGAGGGAGACTAAGTCCCCTCAAGACCTTCTCAGATCCCTTCTGCGCGGAGCAACCTAAACTGGAATGTGCTCTGCTACCAGTGGAGTGAGAGAGACAGTTCCTGGTGATCTTCCGTGCTGTCTTGGTCTGGAGATTGGCTTCACTCCATTATGGTCATTCTGTGAATTCTGCAGCTCCAGAATTTGTTTGACTAATTGTTTACAAGTATTTGGCTGGCCTTGGGCGGGGGAGGTGCTGTAGAAAGTCTGTGCCATTACTCTACCATCTTGTCTCTCC
This sequence comes from Notamacropus eugenii, assembly GCF_028372415.1. Lineage (NCBI taxonomy): Eukaryota > Metazoa > Chordata > Mammalia > Diprotodontia > Macropodidae > Notamacropus > Notamacropus eugenii. The sequence goes on along the minus strand of NC_092874.1, from coordinate 357,621,920 downwards.
TCTTAAATCTCCCAAATTTTAAAGAAACAGGGCTATTATTTCTTAGAATACACACACACACACACACACACACACACACACACACGTACATGTGTGTGTGTGTATGTAAAATATATTTATTTTTTAAACAAAATTATAAAAACTTTTCCTCATACCCATCAGATATTAATGGTTTATTTTTTTGTTTCTTCTTTGCCCTACTACCAAACCTTGGAAAAGAAACAATAACAATCTCCACTATGACCATAAGTTCAAGTACAGCCACAACTAATACAAGCATAACAATAAAACCAACACAATAATCAACCACCATAACTACAGTTTCAACTATTATCACACCACAATCAAAATCACTATGACAACAGCAATTTAAATTTTAAAGCATAATAAATTGGTTCATATATTAAACATGCCATCTCCCTCAAATAACTAAACTGATTTATTTTTTATCAAAACATGCATTCACCCTATTAAAATTTAAGTACCTGGATGGTGATTCTCAAATACTTGGGGGTGGGAAATAGGTACTTTTCCACTGTAAACCAAACTGTAGTCAAATTCTGATATTAAATCCTTTCAAAGTTATTTTTAACAATATCTGCTGCCACATAACATAAGGATTAGAACTTTTGTGACCTCATCAGTATGAGAAACTCCCAAATGAAGCTATTTTCTTCATCAAAACTGATCAGCACATTCTGCACAATTCATCATCTCAGAGCATTGTCTAGAGATTTTTGATACTGAATGAATTGTACAGGTACAGAAAGCCAGTATATGCATAAGGTGGTTCTTGAAAAGAAGTTATCCAGATTCTGAAGTCAGCTGTGTATCAATATATCATGCTTCAACATAATATATGAATGATTTAAAACAAAAACAAACTTAATTTTTAATTTAATTTTTTTCTGTATGGAACAATATCATAAACACCTAAGTGAGAAGGATGGGTTACCTGATTGCGTGTGGTTGGGGAGAGTGGACATTGTTTTAAATCAGGTCATTTTCATTTTCACAGTCATTAAGTTCTGTTTTTAGTGTTATTTCTTGTTTTCGATAGTTTTCGCAGTGGTTTTACTATTTTTCCAGATGCATGAAACTATTTTAAACCAATTGGTAATATAATACACACTTCACACTGAGATCACTAGAAGGAAATACTAATTGAATAGGTTTCATATTTCTGTTTCTTCATTATATAAGATTTTGCAGTCAAAACAGTTTCTGAGATGCTTCGTTCATTGTCACAGTTCAGGTTATTGACTTTCTCCAAATGTCCAGATTTTACCCAATTAGAAGTACAAAAATATTTGCAGTCACAAAAATGTTATAAATAGGCACCAATCATTATACATATTTTGACTGGCAGTCACATAATTGTGCATTGTGTATTATTGGCCACATTCATTATTCTAGACTATGTCCAGATGCATGCCATAAAAATGATTCATAGAATTGATTTCAAATGATGATGGCTCTCCCTATGTGCAACAGACTCATAATGTGAGAAAAGAAAGTAGAAAGCAAATGGTTGACTTCTCTATAACTCTCTACAACTTTTTTTTCTCTGAAGAACCTCTTAGACAATTTACGAGAGTCTCAAGGTTTGTAGAACACAATTTTGTATAGGCTTTTGTTGTTTTTCAGTTGTTTCAGTCATGTCAGATACTATAGGACCCCTTTTGGTATTTTCTTGGCAAAGATATTGGAATGGCTTGCTATTTACTTCTCTATTTCATTTGGAATCTGAGGCAAACAGGGTTAAATGACTTGTCCAAGGTCAGAAAAGTAGTAAGTGTCTGAGGCCAGATTCAAACTCTGGAAGATGTCTTTCTGACATCAGGTCTGGCATTCTATCCACTATATTACCAAGCTGCCCCACCTAGGCACAGAGGCTATAGTACATAGTAAAGTTTCAGATTATTTCTTCTTGTTTGACTCTCTCCCCATTCTGAAACCACAAGTAAATTAGGAATCTATTTACCTTGATGTCATTCTCCTTGTTATCACTTTGAAAAGCAAGTTTTCAAGACGAAGCAAAAGGAAAGATAATAAAGAAGGAAAAGGTGTTCAATGGAATATTGAATCAGTGAACAAGGAAGAACTAACAAATGGAATTTTTGTTGTTGTTGTTGTTCTATGTTTGCTGCTTCCTCAGAAATCTAGTCATATAAAATCACACACAAAATAAGAATTGCTCTTGCAGAAAAAATATTCTTCAAATATATCTATCTGTCCATGCACTCAGAATGACTTGCAAAGGAGCAGTCTCTGTGCTTAAAAATCACATGCTTCCCTGGCAGTAAATTAAGAAGCTCTTTCTACCAGTCTATCAGAAGTACTTAGCCATTCTGAGACTGTCTACATGATGTCAAAACAACTAATTGGAAAGTAAAATTGAGTTAAACTTGGTGTTTGACATAAAGGAGAAAAACAAAAAACCCTGGTTGTCTTATTTAATTCAACTGTCTTTTAAATGAAATTCAATCAAACGAATTTGTACGTGGACGTAGTCTAAAAGAGATTTTCCCCTCACTAAATCTTTATTCTATTCACCATCTGATTTTAATTTTCCCTTTCTCTTTGCTTCTCCCTCTCTTCCAGTAGCTAGAAAAAAAACACAAAAACAACCTAAAATGGTAGAAAGTTGAATGATTGATATAATTAAAATTTACCTGAAGTATCACATTGATTTATTAGAATTAGAGCCAGCAGAAAATGTGTGAACGCTATGCAAACTAAAAATTCCACTCCTTGCTTGCTTGAAATCCATGTTTTCTGTATTTCTGTCCATAGAAGTTTTAAAACTGTTGGTGTAACATGTGCAACCTGACTTATTGTAAAATAAATATTCAAGTATTTGAAGACTGAAATTATGTAAATACGTAAATTATATGAATATGTGAAATATAATATTAAAGTTACCTTTTCATATCCTTAGCCCACCTATTGTTGTCTAGATATTGGCCTACATAGACAATGAAATTAGAATAAACTCTTCTTCTAAGCCTAAATAGATGTGATTTGATAAGACACATGTGACTGAATCTCCATGCCCCAAATTAATAGAGTATGGCATAGCAGAACTAGTCAGTATGCTTGCCATGGCCAGTCTATTTGAGCTCTCAAGAGGTAATGAAACTCAATTGACCGTAGAGGTCATTTGTTGAGTTGGTTAGCAGTGAGATCTGCCAATTGGTCCTGGAACATACATAGTACAAAACATTTGGGCAGGGGTACATATTTATTCATATATCTCTTTCAAGGTTACAATTTCTCATTTGAATACCTTTCATGTAAAATTTATATTATATCATAAATAGAAAATTATAATACCTCATAATTGTCCTCATGTTTTCCTAAACCTGTGGAATGCTGTAAGTACTCAATACTGTACTATCAAATAAAGAAGACTAATATATAAAAAGGGAGGGAAATATGAAGAAATAGTAACAGAAATCATCTACTGTACCTGCATTACATGTTTTATTATAGATGTTAATCATGTAAATCTTTTCTATAACATTCTTCTAACAGAATAAGATCTGGATCTGTAATTTCATTGACCTGAGGAAATTCTTCTACCAACCTTGTTTTGTACTTTCTTTGAAATGTAAAAGTTGACTAGGAATTAAATGCCTTGCCCAAGGTCATGCAGCTAATATATGTGAGATTCAGGACTTGAAAGCAAATCTTCAGGGTTTGAGTTTTGTTTTCTACCCTCCAAGCTGTGTTGCTGCCTATAATGTAATAATGTTTAGTAATACTATTGACATCTATTCATATACTAGGCCATATATTTCCCTATTACAAATTGGAGAGATTCATAGGAATGGTTCTGCAAAACCTATGTATCCATTAGAGAATTTGGTCATTTTCATCGTGAATTTGGATAGTCATGTTATAGCTTGAGAGAAAAAAAAACAGAATATTTCATAAAATAACTTGTCTTCATCCATACTATTGAAAGTATATCAGAAAAAGCACGCAGATGCTTCCTCCCTGGCCATTTGCTTTCTTGTGTGTCTTGTGGGGTCAAAAGGTCTCTGAGTGGGGAAGGATTAGAATGGGAAACTGTCAGTTAATGGAAGGTACCAAACTTTCAGTGTCATTCCACCAGTCATCATTCTCCCTTTTAAATCTGCTTAAGAATCCCAGGCTTACTTGGCTTTGTTGTTGTGTTGCTAATCACTGCCAGCAATTCTCTTTTCACCTTTTTGTCCCATTCTTTTACATAAAACAAAACAACAACAACAAACTATGGATTTTCAGCTCCTAACCTATCATTGCAGAATAGAAGTACTTTTCTGTATTAAAAATACAAACTTTCCAAATATATTTGAAGGATATTATTACTTACAAATGGTTTCAGATTTTAATATAATAGTGCCTTAAACAAACAAAAGCTCAATATTCAAATTTTTTTAAATTAATGAATTATAAAAAATAGTTAAGTTCACCAGTCTGTGATGATTTTATGGGAGGGAATGGATAAAACTTGGACAAAGTGGACAGCATGTATGAGTTGTATTCATTATCATGAGTAGATATTCTATCACATGCCCTTCATAATATTGGAGGAGAGAAGTTGATAATCGTGGTTTTTCATTTCTCATGTAAGACTGAGGCTTAATCTTCCTTGGATTCTTCCCTTATTCTCTTAGTTATCACTTGTAATGGTAGTTTAAATAGGAAGATCTTTACAATTAAGTAATGGGCCCATTTGGCCTGCCTAAATGGGAGGAGTTTGCTGTCAGCTGGAGCAAGAATTGAGTCAGAGCTGGGAAAGAGAGAGCAGACAACAACTAATATGAGTAGGAGAGGTTATTTCTGATTTTGTTTAAGGAACCTGTTTGTGACTGGTTTAAGGGAGCTGGTTTTAGGGAAGCCAAACAGGAGGAACTCTTGGGGATGATAGCGCTCCCCGTATTATTATTGTCTATGGATTTCTTTGTTCCTATGATAGATTTGGATTTCTGGTGTGTGAATAAATGCTTTGGTCTGTCTTCCATGTGGAGAGTCTGTTAACGTATTATTTGTTGCTCAAGTACAACCTGGATGGGGTTTGCCAGAATGTGCTCCTTGAAGGGTGTTCCTGAAGAAGTCATCCAACGAGAGAGATAGGGAAGGGAATAGGCATTTATATCTCACCTACTACTTGCCAGGCACTGTGATAATAGTGATTTTACATTTTTTAGTGAATATTATTTCATTAATGAACAATTTTTATTACTTCATTATTTCAATACAAATACAACAAAATTATTTTCCAAAAATCTTATTTCACTAATTAACAATTTCAGCAAAATTGTAGGATATTAAATAAATCCACATAAATTTTTGGCAGTTCTATATATTATTAACAAAGCCTAGTAGCAAGAGATAGAAAAATTACATTTAAAGTGACTCTAGGCAACATAAAATATGCAGGAGGGTGCTTGTCAAGACAAACCTAGAAAATATTTTTCACACAGATAAAATCAGATCTAAATAACTGAAAAAACATCAGTTCCTCATGGGTAGGCTGGGATAATATAATAAAATTTATAATTCTACCTAAATTAATTTACTTATTTAGTGACATATTAATCAAATTACCAAAATTTTAAAGAATCAGAAAAAATAATAAAAAAATTCATCTGGAAAAATAAAATGTCAAGAATGTCAGGGAATTATGTAGAGAAATATTAAAGAATGTGGCCTACCTATATACGATCTTAAATTGTAGTATAAAGCAGCAATCATCAAAACTACTTGGTAATAGCTAAGAAATAGACTGATGTATAAGTGGAATAGGTTAGGTACATAAGACTATAATAATCTACATTTTGATTAACTCAAAGATTCAGTTTCTGCAATAAGAACTCACTATTTGACAAAATCTTCTGTGAAACTTAGAAAATAGTATTGCAGAAACTAGGCATAAATCAACATCTTACACTGTATACCAAGATAAAGTCAAAATGGGTACACAGTTTAGACATAAAAGATGATGATATAAGCAAATTAGGAGAAAAAAGGACCATTTATCAGTGAAATCTAAGAAGGAGGGAAGATTTTATGACCAATAAGAAATAGAGAATATTGTGAATTTCAAAATGGATGATTTTGATTACATTACATTTAAAAGTTTTTGCACAAGGCAAATGTAACCAAGATTAAAAGGGAAGCAGAAAAATGGGGAACAATTTTAACAGTCAGAATCTCTGATAAAGACTTCATTTCCAAAATATATAGAGAATTGAATCAAATTTTTAAGAAAACAAGTCATTTTCCAATTGATAAATGGTCAAAGGATACGAATAGACAATTTTTAGATGAAAAAAATTAAAGCTATCTATAGTCATATGAAAAAATGCTCTATATCACTATTGATTAGAAAAATGCAAATCAAAGCAACCCTGAGACACAACATCAAACCTATTAGATTGGCGACATAATAAAACAGGAAAATGATAAATGTTGGAGAAGATATGGGAAAATAACACTAATACATTGTTATTGGAGTTGCGAATTGATCTAACCATTGTGGAGAACAATTTAGAACAATGTCTAAAATGGTATGAATTGTGCGTACTGTTTGACCCAGCAATACCACTTCCAGGGTTGTATCCTAAAGATAGCATAAAAATAAGAAAAAGATCCAGATGTACAAAAATGTTTATAGCAGCGATTTTTGTGGTGGTCAAGAAATAGAAATTGAAGGGAAGCCCATCAACTGGGAGATGAGAGAACGAACTGTACGTTGTCAATGTAATGGAACCCTTTTGTTCCATAAGAAATGATAAGCAAGTAGACCAGAAAAACTTGAAAAGACTTGCAAGAACTGATTCTGAGTGACATCAGCAAAACCAGGAAAACATCGTACAAGGTAACAGCAACTTTCTTTGATGACAAACATTGATAGACTTAACCATTATCAGGAATGCAAATATCTAAAACAATTTCAAAAGTCTTGTGGTGGAAAATGCTATCCACATCCAGAAAAAGAACTATTGAATCTAAATGCTGATTAAAGCATAATATTTTTTTCCTTTCTTTTCCTTTCCTGTGGTTATTCTTTGGTTCTAATTCTTCTTTACAGCACGACTAATGTGAAAATATACACACATACATATTTGTGTTTAAACATGTGTGTATATTTGTGTGTATGTGTGTATAGCTATATCTATATATGTATGCACACATACAATTATAGATGCATGACCGTATGTGGGAATATCTATAGGTATACATGTACGTATGCATATATTTGTACATATGCATGTGTATCTGTTTATGTATATGTGCAATATGTATGTATCGTATGTGTATGTATACATATATAAACATGTGTGTATGTATGCATGTATATGTATGTATTCATGCTAATATGTACATATATACAATACATATATTCATATATACATATATGTGTATGTATGCATGCATGTATATGTATGTATTCGTGCCAATGTGTACATATATACACATACATATATATACATATATGTATTTCTATCTATCTATATCTATGTCTATCTCTATGCATCTATATATAGGTATATTTATATCTATCTATATCTATCTATCCATCCATGTGTGTTTATATACACATATGTATACATGTATATGTATGTGTGTATATATATATATATATATATATATATATATATATATATATATATATATATATATATATATATATATATATATATATATATATAAAATTTCATTTGATCCTACTATAACCTGTAAGGCAGATGTTGTCATCTCAATTTTACAGTAGTAGGAACTGAGACAAACAGGTTAAATGACTTCTCCAGATAGATTTGAACTCAGGACGTCCTAACTCCAGGCCTGATATGGCAGCTTCTATGCCACCAGATGCCTCAAGAGGCTGCAGTTTCCCAAAGACAAGAAATATCACTTTTCACAAAATCTATATTCTCAGCATCAGTCTCAGTGCTTGGCATTTATTAACTACCTAATACTTCCTATGTTTAATCTATCTATTTATCTCTTTGAAATGTGATAATGATCTGGGACCGATTATCATCTTGTCTTTTGTCCCTGGGCTATCTGGGAGCTATACCTATATTTTTTTTTATTAAAACATACCAAAAATACTATATGAACAAAGAATTAAGGTCCTAAAATGTTCACTCTTATAGACAGGAAATGATCCAGAAGACGTCCACTCTTACTTGTCATTCACTCTTCTGCTTCTGTAGGTAATCAGAAAGAGAAATATTTTCCAATGAATTCTACTCCTATCAGCTCTTTATCGTGGGACTCACCAGTCAATGACCTAGAGCAGGGATGAGGAACCTGTGGCCTCAAAATTATATGTGACCTTCCTGGTCCTCAAATGTGACTCTTTGACTGAATTCAAACTTCACAGAACAAATCCCATTAATATAAGGATTTGTTTTGTGAAGTTTGGATTCAGTCAAAGGGTCACACATGAGGATCAGTTAGGGACACATGTGGCCTGGATATGGCAGCTTCCCAATCTGCAGCTTCCCAATCCCTGACCTAAAGTCACTCTTATTTCCCTTTCCTAAGGCAGAAGCCTGGTGTATGTGGAAATGCCAGCACCCATGGAAAAACCCCAATATCCTGCCCTTGTTAAAAGTGCCCACAACAATCGAAAATTTACCTTTCAAATACAATATTCAAGAGAAGAATAAAAAAGTAAACAGGAGAGGGAAATCATAAGGGATTTAATAATTTTAAATTATTTACATTGCTGCATAGGAATATATGTGTAACCTATGAAACCTTTCTCATTATTAAGAAAGTTAGAAGGAGTATATATAGACAGAGGGCACAGGTGTGAGTTGAATATGAAGGATTGATATATAAAAATAAAATTAAAGGGTGAGAAAAGAATGTACTGGGAGAATGAGAAAGGGAAATGTAGAATGAGGTAAATTATCTCACATAAAAGAGAAAGCTTTTACAGCGGAGGGGATGAGAGAAATATGAGGAAGAATGAGTGAAACTTACTTTAAGCTAAATTGGTTCAAAAAGGGAATGATGTACACTGAATTGGGTATAGAAAATTATCTTCCTTCACAGAAAAGTAAAAGCGGAAGTGGATAAGATAGTGTGGGTGTGTGACAGAAGAGAGGGCAAATTGGAGAAAAGGATAGTTAGAAGACAAAACTTTTGAAGAGAGACAGGGTGAAAGGAGAGAAAAAATAAAAGGGAGGAAAAGAACGGAGGGAAATACAGTTAGCAATAGTAATTATAAAAATAAATTGAAGCAACTTTCTCTGACAAAGACGTCATTTCTCAAATATATAAAAAAATTCAAAATTCCATCAGTAAGAGTCATTCCTCAATTGACACATGATCGAAAGATATGATCAGTTTTCAGATGAAATAATCAAAACTATATAACCATATTAAAAAATATTCCAACTCACTATTAATTGGAAACTGCAAATTAAAACAATTCTTAGCTACTACCTCACACTTATTAGATTAGCGAATAGGGCAGAAAAGATAGAAAATGAGATATTAATACACTGTTGATGGAGTTATGAACTGATTCAACCATTCTATGGATCAACTTGGAATTACACCAAAGGACAAAAAAAAAGAAAAAACACACTTAATCTTTCACCTTGCAATAACACTGCTACTCTCTATAGCCCAAAAGGGATTTTAAAAGAGGGAAAATGACCTATATGGACAAAAAATATTTAAAGCAGCTTTTATTTCTGGTGGCAAAGAATTGGAAATTGAGAGGATACCTATCAACTGCCATATGGCTGAACAAATTGTGGTATGTGATTATGATGCCATACCACTGTGCTATAAGAAATGATGAGCAGGATGCTCTCATAAAAACCTGGAAAGACTTACATGATGTGGTGCAAAGTGTCATGTACCATGTATAAAGTAAGAGAATATTCTAAGATGATCAAATGTGAATGACTTGGCTATTCTCAGTAATGCTATGATCCAAGACAACTCTGAAGCACTTGTGATGAAAAAGGCTTTCCATCCTCAGAGAGACAACTGATGGTGTCTGAATAAAAATTAAAACATATTTTGTTTACTTTATTTTTCTTGATTTTTTTGTCTGTTTTCTTTCACAACATGTCTATTATGGAAACGTTTTGCAGAACTACATATGTATAACCTATACTGAATTATTTGCCTTCTCAATGAGGGAAGGAAGAGAATTTGGAAATAAAAGTTTTAAAAATATGTTAAAATTGTTTTTACATGTAAATGGGGAAAATAAAATACTAAAGAAAAAAGTTAAGTGAACAGCATAACATTCTGAGTGAGGATAGATGATTTTGGTCACTCCTACAAATAACAATAATAATAATAATAATATATTGCAAATTATATGAGCTGCAAATCAATACACGCTATGTTTAATAAAATTTAACATCATGAAAGAAAAACTCTGCCGTCATGTCTTCTTTTCTATAAGCAATCATTTCCTTTTGCTTCATCCAAATTGTACTTCTCCACATCAGCATGGAAAGACAAACAGAAACTATTTTGCCATCATAGTATACAGCAGACCACCTGGGCATGAAAAGAAAATTGATATGTTTGAGGATCACATTATAAACTTGGAACAGAGTCCTGATATAGTAGTGATGGGAAATCTCAATTATCCAGACATCTGTTGGAGCTCTCTCTATGCCAGAAGCACTTCAACAGAGACTTCTGTCCAAGTTCACATTGATCTGTTCATTGCATCAGTTACAAATTTACTTGCACATAATATTGTCCATCCTGCATCTCTCCAAATTGTCTACAAAAATAACATAAGAGGCCTTGTTAAATAGTTTGTTACAATACCAGGATATTATGTATATCATATTCAATGATCTATTCATAACAAATGAAATTTTCTATTATTTTATTTGTTTTCAGTGTTCTACAATCACTTGCATATAACTTAGATTTTTTTCCCCCTCCCTCCCTCTTCTCTCCGAGTCAGCATACAATTTTATATAGGTTCTACACATACATTCCTATTAAATATATTTTCACCTTAATCATGTTGCATAGAAGAATTAAAATGAATGGGAGAAATCATAAAATAAGCCAAAACGTTATACAAAAGAAAATGATCTACTACATTCTGCGACTGAATTCCATAGTCCTGTCTCTGGATGTGGAAGGCATTTTGCCTTAATAGACCATTGGAAATATGTTAAGTCCTTACACTGCGATGAAGTTCTAAGTCTACCAGAAAAAATTCTCGCATATTGCTGTGTATAAAATTCTCCTGGTTCTGCTAGTTTCACTCAGTATCGGTTCATGTAAGTCTTTCCAGACCCCTCTGAAGTCCTCTTGTTCATCATTTCTTACAGCACAATAGTATTCCATTGCATTCATGTACCTAAATGTATTCAGTCATTCCTCAATTGACAGGCATCCCCTTCATTTCCAGTTTTTGGCCACCAGAAAGAGTGCAGCTATAAATATTTTTGTACATTTTTATGTACATTTTCCATTTTTATGATCTCTTGGGGGTAATGATTTTTTTTCTACCATTAATGAGCCCATGCTGGTTTTTAGTCATATTTCTTTCTTTCTCTCTAAAGCCTCACAAATAATCTCCTTAATGCTGTATCAAATAGGACTTCCTGTGTTGAGTGAGGTACTAAAATTTCCTCTAAATTTTCCTCCAAACAACCTTGAAAATGTCACAGAATAAATTTAGGAGCAAGGAAGCAACTTACCAATACAAGACAGCTTGAAAGCTCAGAAGAAAAGATCTGTATCACTGAAGCGAGAGGGAAACATGTTCTGTGAGCATCAGTAGACACTGAAGATTGCATACGATATCAAGGAACGATAAAACTAAATCAAAATAAAGAAATAATACAAGAAAATGTGAAATTTACCATAGGATAAAAACTGAGACAAAAAATAGATGCAAGGGAAGTAATATAATAATTATTGCAGTACCTGAAAGCCACAATGAAAAAAAAACCAAGACTGTGCATCATCTATAAAGAAATTATCAAGGAAAATTGCCCTGGAAAGAAAATACAGAACACCACCTGAACAAAAAAAAATCACAAAATGAAAACTTCCAAGAATATCATAGCTAAATTCCAAAGCTCCCACTTTAAGAAGAAAATATTACAAGCAGAGAGAAACAACTCAAATGTTGTGGAGCCACATTCTGGATTACACAAGACATAGCACCTTTGACATTAACGAATCACAGGATTCGTAATACATCACAGAAGACAACAGAGATTGGATTACAGCTAAGAATCACCTACCCAACAAAATTTAGTTTAATCCTTCAGGGTTGAATATTTAATGAAATAAAGATCTTTTTAGCATTCCTTATTTAAAGACAAGAGTTAAATTTAAAAAAAAAATGATTTTCAAATACAAGACTCCAGAAAACATAAAAAGATTGAAAAAAAGACAGAGAAAACATAAGAGATTCAGCAAAGTTAAACTGTTTAAATTCCTATATAGCAATGTAATATTTGCAATTCTTAAGAACTTTATCAATATAGTGGCAATCACAAAGAGTATACTGAAACAGAGGGTGTGGGTGTGAATTGATTATAACGGTATGATGTTAAATAAAGCAAATTTAAGGGATGAGAAAGAAGATTGCAATAGAGGGAGCAAGGAGAAAGATTGGAGCAAATTATCTCACAAAGAAGAGGCACAAAAAACCAATGACAACAGAAGGGGAGATGCAGATGGTGGTGGGCAACACTTGCAACTTTCTCTCCTTAGAGTTGGCTGAAGGAAATAATATCATAGAGCTGTAGAAATATATTTTATCCTATAGATAAATAAAAAGGGAACAGAGAAAAAAGAAGGTGGGTTGGGGGAAAAACAGATTGATAGAAAAGAGAGCATATAAGGAGGGAGTGACAAGGAATAAAACACTTGTGAGGAGGGACAGCACGAAAGGCAAGAAAGAGGAAAGGATAAACAAGGGGAAAGTAGGAAGGAGGGAAATACACAGATAATTTTCATAACTGCAATGTGAATGGGATGAGCCATATGATAGATAATGAAGAAATATTAATAGTAAAAGCATATTCACTAAATAGGGCAGGAACTAATTTTTTTTTAAGGAAAAGTTAAATTAGTTAAAGGAGAAAATAGATAATAAACCTATATGAGTCAGGGACCTGAAATTTACCCTCTCAGAACTAGATAAAATAAACAAAAAATGAACAAAGAAGTTAAGAAGGTGAATAGAAATTTAGAAAATTTAGGTATGATAGACATATGGAGAAAACTGAATAAGAATAGGAAGAAATAAGCCTTTTTCTCAGTAGCAAATGCCTCCTACACAAAACTAACCATGTATTGGGGAATAAAAACTTCACAGTCAGATGGAGAAAAGCAGAAATATTAAATGTATCCTTTTCAGATCATAATGCAACAAAAATTACATTCAATAAAGGGCAGTATAACTATAGGTTACATGTGTGTGTTCATCCTTCATTGCCAAAGAAGACCATGCCAAAAGAAAAATAATGACATGAATAGCACTTGACTTTGAGTGAGGGAGGGCTGTGCAGGTCACCAGCCTCACTTCTCCTCCAAAGCCATCTGCATCCAGTGAGCAGATATTCATCAGGATGTCTGGAGATGACCCAGAATGAGACAACTGGGGTTAAGTGACTTGCCCAAGGTCACATAACTAGTGAATTCCAAGCGTCTGAGATGAGATTTGAACTCAGGTCTTCCTGACTCCTGCTCTGGTGCTCTATCCACTGCACCACCTAGCTGCCCACATAAGTTAAAAATGAAATGAAACTCAAATAATCTTTTTTCCTTAAAAAATAAATGAGATAAATGAGTCAAAGAACAAGTCATAGAAAGAATGATAATGTAATTAAAGAGAATAACAGCAATGTGATAGCATGTCAGAATTTATGCAATGTGATCAAAGCAGTACTTGGGGAAAATTTTATAACTCCAAATTCATATATCAATAAAATAGAGAATATACAGATTAATGAATTGAGAATGCAACAAGAAATTAGAAAAAGAACAAATTATATGTCTCCAATTAAACACCAGATTGGAAAACTTGAAAATCAGAAAGAGAGATCAATAGAATTGAAAGAAACCACTGCACTAATAAAAACTATGAGCTTCTTTTGTGAAAGAAAAACCAATCAAGTTTATAAATTATTGGCTAATGTTATTTTTTTTAAAAGGAAGAAAATATACCTACTGTAGCAATAATGAAATAGATGAATTCATCACCAGTGAAAAGGAAAATTAAAACAATTATTAAATGCTATTTCATCCAATCATATGCCAATAAATCTGGGAATCTAAATGAAATGCATGGATAGTTACTCTATCCATACACACACACACACACACACACACACACACACACATATGTGTGTGTGTATATATGTATGTATATAAATTGACCAGATTAGCAAAAAAGGAAATAGAATATTTTAAAAACCCAATTTTTGAAAAAAGGAATTGGACAAGCCATCAATTAGGTCCCTAAAATATTCCCATGCCAGATGAATTCACAAGAGAATTCCACGAAATATTTAAATAATAGTAAATTCCAAACCCTATATTAATTATTTTGAAAAATAAATACAGAGAGTCAACTAAAAAGGAAAACTAGTAGAAATAATCAATAACTTTAACAAAGTTACAGAATATGAAACAAAATCACATAAATAATTGACATTTCTATATTACCAACAAAGTCTAACACTAAGACGTTGATAAAGAAATTCCTTTAAAAATAAGTATATAAAATATAAAATACTTGGGAGTCTGCCTACCAAGACAAACCCTTTTCACACAAATAAAGTAAGATCTAAGTAACTGGAAAAATAATCATTACTTTTGATTAGGCCAATCTCATGTAATAAAAATGACAATCCTACCTAAATTAATGTACTTATTCAGTGTCATATCAATTAAACATGCAAAAATTGTTTTATAGATCTACAAACATAATAATAAAATTCATCACTAAGAACAAAAGGTGAATTATCAAAGGAATCAATGAAAAAAATGTGAAGGAGCTTGGTCTAGCCATACCAGATCTCAAACAATATTATAAAGAAATAATCATCAAAATATTCTGATATTGTTTAAGAAACAGAGTGGTAGATCCATGGAATAGATTAGGTGCACAATATATTGTAGTAAATGACCATAGTAATTTAGTGTCTGATAAACTCAAAGATCTAAATATTGACAACAAAAAGCAATTATTTAACAAAAAAATTAGAAAACAGTATTGCAGAAGCTAGGCATACATGGGAAGATGATACTCTTAACTGTATTTCTATTAGGGCATTTAGAAGGAGTGTATGTGGGCTGAAGATGTGGATTTAAGTCGACTTTTATGTGATGATAAAAAATTAAGCAGTGAAAAATGGATTGTACTGGGAGAAAAAGAAAGAGGGAAGCAGAATAGAATAAATTATGCCACAGAAAAGGTATAAAATACCTTATGGTTGAAAGAAGTGGGAGTGGGACATTATTTCAATGTTGTTTTTCATTATATTTGACTCAAAGAGAGAATAATAAAAACATTCACTTGGGTACAGAAATCCATGTTACCCTATAGGGACATAGCAGGGAAAAGGGGAAAGAAAAGGAGGCTGATAGAAGGAATCACAGATAACCGGAAGAAGTGGTAAAAACAAAATACCAGTAAGGAGGGACAGGGTAAAAGGAAAGAGAAAAGTATAAAAAGGGGGAAAATAGAATGGAGGAAAATATAGAGTTACTAATCATAACAGTAAATGTGAATAGGATGAACTGTTTCATAGAATGACAGCAGATAACAAAGTGGATTAGAAACCACAACCCTATAATATGTTTTTACAAGAGATGCATTTGAAAAAGAGACAGACACAGAGAAAAGGTAAAAGCCTGGAGCAGAAAATATAATACATCAACTGAAGAAGAAAAAAAGAGGAAGCAGCAATTCTGATCTCAGCCAAAGCCAAAGCAAAAATTTATCTAGTTACAAGAGAAAATGGATGGAAACTACATCTTGTTAAAAGGTACCATAGACAATGAAGTAATGCTAAGACTAAACATATATGCACCAAGTGGTATATCAGGCACACCAAGGACTGATACCTAAATCAGGAAGAGTCAAAACAGAGGAAGAACATCATAGAAGAATTTCCCTAATGAATACTGAAACAAAAATTTTAAATAAAATATCAACAAAGAAATTACAGCAATTTATCAAGAGGATAATACATTACAACCAGGAAGGATTTATACCAGGAATGCAGGGTTTATTCAATATTAGAAAAACTATTAGCATAATTGACCATATCAATAACAAAACTAACAGAAGTAATAAGAGTCTTAATTGATCCAGAAAAAAAGTTTTTGACAAAATACAGCACCTGTTCCTACTAAAAACACTAGAAAGTATAGGAATATAAAAAGCTTTCCTTGAAATAAGTAGTATCTATCTAAAACCATCAGCAATCATTTGTCATGGAAATAAGGTAAATAAGCTAGAAGACTGAGGTAGAACAAGAATTCCTACTATTGTCATAATTATTCAATATTGAATCAAAAATTAGCAATAAGAGAAGAAAAAAGAAATAGTAAGAATTAGACTAGGCAATGAGCAAACAAAAGTATCACACTGAAGATAATATGATGGCATACTAATAAAATAAAACCTACTTGAAATACTTACAACTTTAACCAAGATGCAGGATATAAAATAAACCCTCATAAATCATCAGCATTTTTATGTATCACCAGAAAAGCTCAGCAAGGAGAGAAATTCCATTTAAAATAATCATAGACAATATAAAATATTTGGGAGTCTACTTGCCAAAACAAAACCAGGAACTGACTGAAGGTAATAACAAAACAATTTTCATACGAAGAAAGTCACATCTAAACAATGCAAAAATATCAATTGTTTTTGGGCAGTCTGAGCTAATATAATGAAAATGACAATTCTACCTAAATTAATTTACTTCTTTAGTGCTCTACCAAACTAGAAACAAAACATTTTATAGAAGTAGAAAAAGTAATAACACAATTCATTTGGAAGAACCTATATGAGATTGCTTTCCATCTTGGGGAGGAAGAATGTGAGGGAGGGAATCAGAAAAAGATTGAAACTCAAAATGTTATGAAAAAATGAATGTTGAAAACATGAATATGATTATGAGAAGATATGTTCTTTAGGTGGGATCTACTTAGAATAAATACCAACATTGATGCCGTCAAATAACTATTTAAATATCAAAATATGAGAATTGTGTAACATGACCAATGGAGACCTTCTGGCTGTAGGATTTTATTGTAAGAAGGATTTCTAAATAATCCACTACGTAATTGATTTGCTATTTCCTTAGCTCACCACCTGATGTAGTTCACAACTACTCAGTTACTCTCCTGAATGCATAACTTCAAGAACTGTAGCAGAAAAATCCATTATCCTATGGCAAACATGATGATGAAGAATCCTGAACTTAGTTAAGCTGATTTTCTGACTAAAGACTCAAATCTCAACCATCAGTGGGCCTGTATTTAAATCCCTTTCAGCTTGGTGTGACCCATCAATCCTTGACTCTACTAACAGAGCCTTGAAATAACCAGTGTCACTCCATTGCGTTTGGATACATCATAGAAAGGTACTGAAACTATGGGAGACAAATTGCTCAAGTAAATAGGGTAAATCATTGGATATTATATCCTGTTGTTATTATATATACACACACAAACACACACATATGCATATGTGTCTATACATATAGACACATATTCATTAAGTAATTACAACACATTATCTCATCTTCTTGTTCTTTCACAATTTAACAGAGTTCAGGTCATTCTTACAATATTCTATCTTCAAATTTCTTTTAACTTATATCACAAGGGTATTTTGACTTTGTGTAATCACAATTTTAAAGCAATAAAAGTACATGTAATGTTAGAAAATGGTATGTGAGAGGGAAGGATGATAATTATATGATTTTGATATAATTGGCTAATTTTCTAGACATAGTATACTATACTCCTATGGACATAGTATGTTGTCCTGAAAAAGGTTAGGGAGAAGAAACACAGAGCAGGCCTAAACGTAATCTAATACCTGTGACAGGCGTCAAGGGATCACAAGAACCGTAGGGAAAACAGCAAAGGAACTTCCCTGACAATGACTTTTTCATTTTTAATTTAACAAGGCATGACCCTGTTAGGTTAATATCGGCTTTCTTAACAATTTCTTTCTAAATTTATATCACTATATGAATTTTATTTTTCTCCTCCACTCTGTCCTCCTCCTCTTCCTTCTTCCTTCACCCTTTCTTATCTACCTCAGTTACATTTTCTTGTGGTGAAAGGGAATTTCAATGTAAATATAAGAATCCTATAAATACTTTGTTCTTTATTGAATGCTTAAGAATATTTCCATGATCTTCTTTGGCTAGAATGAACCATCTGTAAATATCTGAACTGTCTTATCACATTTTAAACTCAATAGCAATCTGGTTTCTGATTTCATCACTCAATTGAAACTACTATCTCCAAAGTTACTGATAATTCATTTGTTCCAAAATCTAATAGCCTTTTCTCTAGTGTCCTTGACCTTTCTGCAGTATTTGATATCTTCCTTGAGTCTAGCTCCTCTCTAGATTTTTTTTAATACCACTCTTTGCAGTTCTCTTTCTACTCCAGTTCATCTTCCACTAAGCTATCAAAGTGTTTTTCTTTCTCTGCTTCTCTGTATTAATCATATACATTTATTACAGTACAATAATATTCTGTTATATTCATTTACCATAGACTAGCCAAACAAAGATGATGTTTGGAAAGCATAAGTTGGACTATATCACTATCCGCTCCTATCAATAAGCTTTAGTGGCTCCCCATATACATACAGGCTTAAAATAACAACCATAATGGGCTTATATTTGAATTGCGTTTTATAGTTATAGAGCTCTCATGTATCAAAACACTCACTTGATTCCCATTTAAAAACAAAGCAAGGGCATAATCTCACTTTATTCCCATAAAACCCCATAATGCAATCACCATTTTTTATCTTTAGACCCATTTTAGAGATAATTTAACTTATGGCAGAGACAGGAGAATAAAACAACACAACCCAAAACAAACAGAAAGATGTTCTGAAACATTTAAAAGTCATAACTGATTGCATTCAGATTGAGACAAATTATTTATTTAAAGGGTGTTTGTAATGATTAAGGGACAAAATCTGAATGAAAGTTAGCAAGTTTAGTCAGCCAGTCAACAATTTATTAAGAACCTACAATTAGTCCAGCACTTTAATAAGTGCTACAGATACAAAGAAAGGCAAAAGCACAATCCTTGCCCTCTATCAGTTCACATTGTAATGGGGGAGGGATATTGTGAGGGGCGCTCTGGACCTGGGCCCCCCTGAGAGGATAGGAGATGCCCAAGGGTCTGGACCTGCTGACGTGGCTTTGCCACGGTGGCACTGCTGATGCGGCGTTGCCACGCTGGCACTGGGGTGGCTCTACTGGACTGGGCTGGGCTCCGCCCTCAGGGAGGAACTGGGGAGGGGCTTACCCGGAATAGGAGGGCGAGTTCTGGGGGATATAGGCACAACACGGAAGGGGAACGGGGGGCACTTCTGGCTGACTATCATGTAATAAAGGTGCTCTTATCCACCTCCAGAGTTCTGCCTGATAATTTCTCCCCCTGATCCCCAAAGGGGGAGCCAGAGACATCTGAAGACGCTGGGCAGGGTAAGTTGATGCGGTGGTCGGGGTTCCGCCCCTGACAGCTGGCACCCGAAACAGGGACAGCCGTAGGAGACCGCTAGCTCCCCAGACCACAGGCGGGTGGGGGAAGATCAGGCAGCCCTAGAGTCGGAGGACTTTAGGAAGGATGGGACAAAAGCAGATAAAAGCCCGCATTGATCCGGAGGATAAAGGCATTCTCGCCTGTCAGATTTATAAAGTTTGTAAAGAACAAGGCATCAGGATTCACATCAGAGACTGCCGAGAATGGGTGAATAAGATCTGGATACTCAGCCCTTGGATAGAGCACGCAGGAATAGATCCGGGCAGATGGGCGGTGGTGGGCCAACAGATGGCCTCCTACCATAAGGATAATCCTTTGCTCCTAACGCCCAAGGATTTTGTAGTATACTCGGCAATTGGCGCGGCATTTAACCCCGTGCCGCCTCCCATTTCTGGAAATCAGAGTACTCAGGTGGGAGATTCTATTATGGGGTCGAACAGCGAGGATGAGGGAGAGAAACTGTACCCCTGGGAAAAGATGAGGCAAAGCGAGAATACTGACCCCCCTAAATGGGACTTTCCTCCGCCTCCCGATTGGGACCAGCTAGAAAAAAAGGAACAGTGGGAAGCTCCAAAGGGAGCTCAGGCTGATCAGAAAACGCCTAAAAGCCCCTTAGCGGCGACTGGGGTAACAACCCACAGAGGAGCAGGACAAAAGGAAGAGGGCGGGGAAGGAGAAGTTACCACTCTTATGGCCCAATTATCCACCGGGCCCCCAGTGAACTTTCAGTATAAGTCCGAGCAGGTTGGTAAGAATGCAGGGTTTGAATATCACCCGCCCTCGCAAACAGCCCCCCCGCCAATGAGCCTCCTCACTCGTAGCCTCCAGCAAGCTGCGAGAGACAGGGAAGATGTAGAATGGGCGGAGTGGGGGACAGGCTTTTACCTGGTCTTAGTTGAGAATCCCGGCCAGGAAAATGAAACTAGACATCATCGGCCAGTTCCCTTTAAGTTTATGAAGGAATTGAAAGAGGCCGTGTCCAAGTATGGCCCAGGCTCAGTATTCGTACAGAAGGCATTGGCTTCCTTGGTGGCAGCCTTTCCTTGGCTTCCATATGATTTCCTAGAGGTGATGAAGGCTATCCTTGACCCAGCCACCTTCATAGCCTATAAAGCCTATGTGCGTCACGCTGCTAAAGCCTATATAGAGGAAGCCGGAATAGCCAACACTGAGGAAGCCCTGAAGATGATCACCGGGTCGGGAACTTGGTCCACGCTACAGAGGCAGTTAGACTTTGATGGGAACGTCAGGCATGCTGTGAATGTGGTCTATCTTAGGGCTCTGGAGAGGTTAGGTACCCCTGGGGCGGGGACCATGTTGTCCTCCTTAAAACAGAGAAAGAACGAGAGCCCCCTGGACTTTGTAAGCAGAGTAAAAGAAACTGTCCATGCCACGTTTGGAGGCAACCGGGGAGCAGCCCCCCATCTAGTGGTGCAATTAATCAAAGAAGGTCTCAAGCCAGAATTTGGCACCGTCTTTTCCTCACTCCCGTATCCACCTACCCTAGAGCAAATAGTTGAGAAGTTAATGGACCTCCCCCAGAAAGACCCCTTTACAGCCATAGCCGAGACCTTGGAAGGCCAACAGCGCCTCCTAGCGGCAGTATTGGACAAGAAGGGAGGCAGGCCAACATGTTTTAATTGTGGCAGAGAAGGGCATTTCAAGGCTGCCTGCCGAAAAACCCCTAAAGGAGTTCAGTGCTTTTCTTGCGGAAAGCCCGGGCACATAGCTAAATACTGTAGATCCAACCCACAGGGGTCGGGAAACGGAAAGAGGGGGTCCCCAAGGGGAGGGGGCCCCCGAAACTCATCTCAGAGGACTCAGCAACACCCCCGAAACTAATGGAGGTTTTAATAGTAGAGCAAAAGAATAAATGCCCATTAGAAATCCCTCCCTGGACCACCGTGTCGGTCTCAGTCCTGAGCCGTAATTTCCCCCGCTTGGTAATTGGATCAGAACATTGTCCCTCCGTGGTGGTCCACAGCCAACTCCTCTCCCCCCAGGAAAGAGAGATATGGGTCACCAACCCTCACTCCTGGTCAGTGACGCTGACTCCCAAAACTGAAATAGCAAAGGCCATCAATCTACCTTGGCTCGATAAGGATCACCGTCCACAGGGCCCACGAAGCTTTCTCTATTGGACACAACAAATTCTGTCAGAGAGGCCCACAATCACCTTAATGGTGGATGGGCGCCCCCTGGAGGGAGTGGTGGATACCGGGGCAGACGTCTCAGTGATCAAAGACTCAGATTGGGACTCTCAATGGCCTATCCAGCGAGCTTCGCAAACTGTGGCCTGGGTAGGGGGAACCCAGTTAGCTCGAAAGTCAGAGCGCTTTCTGGCGTGGCAATATGAGGATACCCAAGGGAAATTCAAACCGCTCTGCGTGCCTGGTCTCCCCATTAACTTATGGGGAAGGGACGTTCTGAGCGCTATGGGTGCCCACCTTTGCACAGAGAGCCATTTAAACTAGTTGGAGTCACTCCTCCAGTGAGGGCCATTCGAATGCAGTGGAAAGACAACACCCCTATATGGGTTGAGCAGTGTCCCCTTACAATGGAAAAACTAAGAGGCCCTCCGAGAGATTGTCAGTGATTTGTTGAAAAAGGGGCAAATTGAGCCATCCTTTAGCCCCTATAACTCCCCAGTATTTGTGATTAAAAAGAAAAGTGGCAAATGGCGCATGCTTATTGATCTGAGAAGAGTCAATGCGTCGCTCCTACCTTTCGGTGCGCTGCAACCTGGCCTCCCTACGCCAACCGCAATTCCCAGACATTGGTCTATGACAATAATAGACATTAAGGATTGCTTTTATTCAATACCACTGCACCCTAGAGATAAAGAGAAATTTGCCTTTTCGATACCCTCTAGCAATTTGGCTGCCCCCACAGAGAGATATCAATTCAGAGTCCTCCCTCAAGGGATGGCAAACAGCCCAACAATGTGCCAGGCGTATGTAGCCGCCATCCTACAACCAGTCAGAAAGAAACATTCAGAGGCCATGATAATTCATTACATGGATGACATCCTGCTATCATGCGCCACCGAAAAACAAACCCAACGGGCTTTACAGGAGGTCATCGATGCCCTTAAGGCCTACCAACTATACGTAGCTCCTGAAAAGATTCAGATCACCTCCCCCTATCAGTATCTTGGTCATCACATCAATGGGGACAGGATCACTCGCTCCGTCCCACACATACAAACTGATGAAGTAAAAACCCTCAATGATTTTCAGAAGCTTATAGGATCCATTCAATGGCTCCGGTCAGTCATTCCCCTCACCGACCAAAAGATGGAGCCCCTATATCGCATTCTGCGGGGTGACTCCAACCTTATGTCCCCTTGTCAATGGACGGAAGAGGCCTATCATGTTATAGAACTCATTCATCAAAAAGCCTCATCTTCCTTGGCTCGCATTGATCCCGATAAACCTGTTCAATTGGCCTTACTACAGGACTTTGGAGGCATCGCAGCCCTTTACCAATCCCATGGAATTCTAGAGTGGATTTACAGCCCTAAGCAGAAGAAGGTTCTGCCTAATGAGTGGGAGGTACGCGCACTTTTCCTTTTACGAGCTAGCGAAAAGTGCATGTAGAACTTTGGGGTCTGACCTATCATAAACCTGTCGGCCTCTCCCGAGGCCCTGCGTGCCCTTGCGCAGGCCTCCTTGCCGTGGGTTGCACTTTATGTCAACCATGACTTCTCAAATACTCCATTACCACTCCCTTTACACGGATGGCACACCTTATCCCTCTCCAGGCCACCGCCAATTGTAGCATCACAGCCAGTAAAAGGACCCAATGTATTCACAGATGCTACTAAGGCTGGGAGAGCTTCAGTCTACGCTCTGCAGAGGAAAATTTTGCATGTGTTTTCTACTCCATACTCATCAGCACAAAAGAATGAAATGGCTGCCATCATTTGTGCTCTTGAGATGTTCTCCGCAGAATCTTTTAATCTTATTACTGATAGTCTTTATTGTGCTAATGCTATTCTCCAGCTGCAAGAAGCTATTGTGGTGCCATCTCGCTCTACTATTGCTAATTTACTCTCCAAGGCTAAGAGTCTTCTTCAATGTCTCTCGCACCCTATCTATGTGCTTCATGTTCGTTCTCACGTTTCTCGTGAAGGCCCTATCTTTCATGGTAATCATGTTGCTGACTCTTCCCTCTACTCCGCAGCCTCATACATTTTCTATGTCACCCCCACGGAGGCGCACAACAGATTCCACCTTTCTGCGGGCTCCCTTAGGATGCTCTATGGCATCCCACGTGACGAGGCTAGAAAGATTATAAAGCGCTGTACTGCGTGTGTTCCTTTCCGTCCACCCCCTTGTGATCAGGTCGTTAATCCCAAAGGGGAACATCCCAATGATCTTTGGCAAATGGACGTTACCCACTACCACACGTCTCTTCTCCATGTGTGTGTAGATACCGCCTCAGGGTTCATTTTGGCCACCTTACAACCCCGAGAGATGACCTCAGCCGTTATTGCCCATCTCCTTGAATGCTTTGCCATCGCTGGCATCCCTAAGGTCCTTAAGACCGATAATGGCCCTGCCTACACCTCTAACGGCTTTGCCATCTTCCTTACCGAGTTTGGCATATCCCTTATAACCCCACCGGACAGGCCATTGTTGAGCGAGCACACCAGACCCTAAAAAACATGCTCAAAAAACAAAAAGGGGGAGTTGCGGGACGGCTGACACGCGCACAGCTAGCCCGCGCTGTCTATACCTTAAATTTTCTGCAATTCCTGGACGATGGCCTCACCCCAGCCATGAGGTTCTATGGGCACTGTAAAAGCATGAGCCCCCAAAGTCCCGAATGTGATAAAGCACCCCCTTGTCTGGTAGGAAGTAAAGTCTGGTGGAAAGACGACCAGGGAGAATGGCAGGGTCCCAACGAGGTCATTGTGAGGGGGAAAGGGTATCTTTGTGTCTCCACAGGCAACAAAGAGCCTGGAGTCTGGGTCCCCCTCCGAAGGATGAGAGAGGCATCGCCTGCCACAGAAGAGCAAGAGACGGCGCAGAGGAAAGAAGGGGAAGAGGAAATCTCGGAGTCGGGGAAAGATGCAGATGGCTAGGATGCTGCAGCTCCTGACGCTAGTTCAGGCAGTTTCCCTGAAGACTGGGATTCGCTTTAACGAGACCCTTCTAGCGCCCGCCCGGTTGCAGCCGCCTACACATTGGGCCGTCACTCCCCATCTCCCAATGTTTCAGCTAGTGACCTGGCACCATGAGGTAATTCCGCTCATAGTGACGGGGAATGCTACCCTCATTGCTGGGGGAGCAAGGGCCCCCTTGCCGGCTGCCCTGAAAAGATACAACACCACCCCGTCCTGGCATTCATGGGCCCTGCCCATATGCCTGCGGCTGAATGACACCACGTCGCACTCCACCCATGGCCCCGCGGATATTTGCTTTCCCTTGCAGACACAAATCGCAGATCAGGTACCGCACCCAGCAAAGCACCCTGGGGCCTTACGGGTCCACATGGCGGTCATCCCCCACACAGGCATGGGGAACCGCAGCGTAGTCGACCCGTCTCCCTTGCCGCCGTGCCACCCCACCCCGTGGGTTTTTAGCCCCATGCAGGCCTGCTCCACCGGCATCCACTGAGGGGCCTGCCAAGAATGGAACATGAGAATGCCCTGCCATTATAGGTATTATCCTGTTTGTGTAACACCTGTTCTGTATAACAATACCCTGTACAAAGAGCTCGAGGACATATTGAAAACTGCCACTACGGTCACTAACTTTACCTCTGAGTTAGCAGCACTAGATTTGGTGATTAGAGCCATGGAGAATGCAACAATACAATTCCATGAGGACTGGGAGAAAAACTGTAATGATGCAAGGGATTGGTGGGATGGGTTGAACCTGCACCAGCTGCTCCAGTGGGTGTCCTTAGGGGGCGTCATGTTGATTCTTGGGTTTCTTGTATGCTTATGCTTACCGTGCCTCATCTCATGTCTCTTTAGAGCTGTCCGTGAGTCCCTTGAGTCCATAAAGGCAGAACTCGCCCGTCCCCATCATTAAAACAAAAAGGGGGAGTTGTGAGGGGCGCTCTGGACCTGGGCCCCCCTGAGAGAATAGGAGACGCACAAGGGTCTGGACCTGCTGACGTGGCTTTGCCACGGTGGCACTGCTGATGCGGCATTGCCACGCTGGCACTGGGGCGGCTCTACTGGACTGGCCTGGGCTTCGCCCTCAGGGAGGAACTGGGGAGGGGCTTACCCGGAATAGGAGGGCGAGTTCTGGGAGATATAGGCACAACACGGAAGGGGAACGGGGGGGGGGGGGGGGGGGACTTCTGGCTGACTATCATGTAATAAAGGTGCTCTTTTCCACCTCCAGAGTTCTGCCTGATAATTTCTCCCCCTGATCCCCAAAGGGGGAGCCAGAGACATCTGAAGACCCTGGGCAGGGTAAGTTGAAGCGGTGGTCGGGGTTCCGCCCCTGACAGGATATATACAAATAAATATGCATGAACAACATATATTCAATTCTGAAATTCAGTCTTTTTATACTCATAACTTTAAGTATTCACATAATTTTATTAGTAACCTCATTTTAACTTTTATATTGACAACCACATGCATTAGTGACTATGCACAATACAGAAAAAAAATACGGGGGTTACGCTGTTAAGTTTGTGCAGTCACTGGTATCCTACTATGTTTTTTACCACTCTTGTTCACCCTACCATTATAAAGAGCTCCCTGTGAATCTGTCTCATATTTTCATTGTTTGCCATTAAAACACAAGTTTTGTGTTGCAGTTATGCCATCAAAGTGCAATGCAATTTTTTTGAGTTCTAAGCTCAACTGTGTAAAGACAGTGCTAGAATTGAGTGAAAAAATAAAAGTGTTGCTTAAACTTCATTGCAAAAATGTTGCCAGCCAGCTGCTATCAGTCTAACAGACCAGCTGTCTAGAGACTTTGAGGCTGTCAATCTCATCATTAATCACATCCTCAAGGTTAAATGTCAACTTCTTTTTGCCATGCTACCTCACTCCAAGACCCTTAAGGATCTCAAATCACACACACAAACAGATATCTCTGATGGGTTATTTTAAGCCAGAACAGCCTTCAAGATCTCCAATGCCATTCACCAGGCCATAAAAGACAGTGTTAGAAATGATGTCTAGATATTACCAGTATCAATGTTTTCTGAAAACAGCAAATAAAATCCCAGCAACCTCTTCCATTGTTTTCAGAAAGCAGACAAGGTAGAGAGGTTTATAGAAACATAATATGCTTTACAATGCCCTCACACTACCGTCTGACACAGTGAAAGGTAAGAATCAAGTGAAAAAATAACTTTTCATATTAAGAATTCTATTTATGATACTGTCAGTTTCATATGTTATGAAAAATTGAATATATACCAGATCAATGATTTTTATTGAGATGTTAGCACAAAACATCACAATTCTAGAAAACTAGCAAGAAAAAAATATTTTTCATGTTACCAGTTTTGTTTTCTGTTCCACATTTTATGGGTTATATCATGGTTACTGTGTTAGAAAAAGTATGTACTATCAGAATTAAGATTTTGTTATAAGTAATTGTATACAAAAAAGTATATTTTCAGCAATCCTTAGTGAAAGATTGCAGTTTTGAGTGGATATGGAAATATAATCTCCTATTTCCCATAGAATGGTCGGTTTATGAAAAGCTTTAAAAGTAAAGAAAAAAAATTATCCTTGAGGCAATCAGGAGCCACTGGATTGTGTGTGTGTGTGTGTGTGTGTGTGTGTGTGTGTGTGTGTGTGTAGTTGTGGGTGACATGATCAGACCTGCCCTTAAGAAAGATTACTTTGGTAGTTGAATGGAGGGTGAACTGAACTCGGGATAGATATGAGGAAAATAACCTTACAAGGGGAACTTCCCAAGGTCTTAGTCTATACTGTATGGTAACTGAAATATTCTTACCCCTATTAAATTGCTCAGATTCAGTTAGAATCCATCTGTCTTCTATTGTCATCACAAATAAACTTCTCTACTTTGAGAGAAGGCTTGGGTTGTCTAATTCTTCAAGGCAGACCATTTGTACCCTTGTATTTCAAGATTCTCAACACCCCAAACAACAACATATTGACTAATTGTTAATGGAAAACAAATCAGTTAGGTATGTTACTGTAATAAGAGTACCAACCCATAGGACCAAGCAGTGTGAATGCAAATTTAAGAAATGATAATTAGGAACATAACATGAAAAAGGATTTCAATAAACCATATAATATTTTTTCATCAAAAACAAAAAAAATTATTTGCATTATTGTTGTTATTATTCAATGTAGTTTTTCCTCCCCTCCAAATCATGTATCCCCTTATATATCCTTGAGTTAGCTTAACTATTTAACTTTTTCTAAGCTTCTTAAATCTTGTAAACACATGGAAGAAGAAAGTTTATCTATTTACCTATTTATCTCTCTATATCTGTATTTCTTTTTATGACAAATTCCTTGAATGGAAATATCAGTATTGGGAGATGCAACAGATTTCAATACATAGAAGAAAAATGTTTCCTCCAACACTCCTAGGGAAAGGTAACAATTTTTGGTAAAGGGAAGAACTCTTATTTGATGTGACAAGAACGGTATACTGCAAAAAGAGTTCAATTTATAAGGGTTCCACATTCACATCTTATTTCTGTCACTTACTACTATGTAATCTTGGGGAAATTACTTGGCCTGTCTGTATCTCAGTTTCCCCATCTACAAATAAGAGGAGTCAGTCTATATGGGCTTTAAGGTTCCTTCCAGCTCTAAAACTATTACCCCATGATTACATGTTTGGAACTCCTACTTTAAGGAGAAATCAGTACTATTGATATAATGAGATGCACTCAACCTTGCAAGGAATTTAATCTACTGTGAGGAACCCCACTGTGTTCTATGCAAGCTTTGGTGTGGAATACATTCTTTGAACTGATAACCTAAATCTATGGGTGGTCTGTAGAGTGATACTTTCCCTATCCAGGAGATATTCAGCCCTTCATTATAATATAGCCCACCTGCAATCATGTTAACCATTTAGATTTCATTGCTTTTTTATGGACCTCCTACTGTTTTGAAGGGTATATAAAATGTGAGCTTCACCATCATTGTCTTTGGTCTAAGACAGCTGGCCAAATGATCATAACTTCATTAATAACCTGTTGACTTTAATAATGAAATGGTTTAATTACTCAGAAAGCATGTATCTTAGTCTTTTGGAATGTCACATTTTCATTACTTGAACCTTCCTACTCTTTTAATTTTTTTACCCTTTATTCCCCTTAGGTGCTCTATTATACAGAGACATTGGTCACCTTGATATTGCTAACTCAAGACCCTTTATCTTCAGCTTGATCCTTCATGCCTGCAACTCTACCTTCTGCCTTCGTTGACTTCTTTCTAATCTGAGCTAAAGTCCCACCTTCTGTGAGAAGACTTCCTCAGTTTCCTTTAATCTTAGTGCCTTCCTACTTAGATTGCCTCCAATGTATCTATTATGTCTCATCTTGATATATAATTTTCTTCACGGGGTTTGTCTTACTGGACTATGAGCTCCTTGAAAGTATAGACAATCCTCCCCCCTTTCTTTGTATCCCCAGGATTTAGTACAGTATCTGACACATAGAAGGTGTTTAATAAATGGTAGTTGACTGACCACATAATAAAATAAACTGCTACTTCAGCAACATTTGAAAAAGAAATGGAATTGTCTCACTATCTGGTGCTCAAATTCACTCAAAGTAAGGAAGAAAACGGCAGTATATGTAAGGAAATCCAAAGGTACATCTCTAAAGAGCAATGAAATATATTGAAAGGTAATATCTATATTCTAAAATCAGAAACATGACTCATATACCCCATTATTTTCTCTAGCTTTTTATGTAACTTACCTCAGTAGATCATCAGTTCATCAAGATTCATCAGGGGAGGAGACAAGATGGCAGAGTAGAAAGATACACATGTGCTAGCTCCCAACCTACAGCCCATAAAATACCTGTAAAGACGAACTCCCAACAAAATCTGGAACAGCAGAAGCCACAGAACAACAGAGTGGAGGAGATTTCTGTTCCAGAGAGGCTGAAAAACTGACACGAAAGGTCCATCAAGCACTGGACCCAGAGCCAAGCCCAGCCCTCCTTGGCCTCACAGTACTGAGAGGAGCAGATCCTAGCAGGCTTCAGGGACAGAATGTCCAGCTGCAGTGCAGGTCCCTCCACCCACAGACACCAGAAGTCAGCGAGAGGGTCTTGTCAACTTGCAGAGAGGGGAGCAGGGTGTCTCCATAACTCAGGCCCCCTCGGGAGGCAGCAGCGGAGGAAGCAGCACACAAGGGCTCCCAAAGCAGGCAGGAGCCAGCATCCATTATTGAAGGTCTCCCCATAAATCCACTAAGGGAATTAAGCCCAGTGAGGCGGCCCTGCCCCCACTTGAGCACCTGAACTTAATCTCACACTGAATAGCAGCCCTGCCCCAGCAAAAGCCCTGAGGCTGGGAAGCAGCATTTGAATCTCAGACCCCAAGCACTGGCTGGGTAGATCTGGAGGCAAGGTGGGTGTGGAGAGGAACCTCAGAAGTCAAGTAACTGGCTGGGAAAATGCCCAGAAAAGGGGAAAAAAAATAATACTGTAGAAGGTCACTTTCTTGGTGAACAGATATCTCCTCCCATCCTTTCAGATGAGGAAGAACAATGTTTACTATCAGGGAAAGACACAGAAGTCAAGGCTTCTGTACCCAAAAAATCCAAAATTAATATTCAATGGGCTCAGGCCATGGAAGAGCTCAAAAAGGATTTTGAAAATCAAGTTAGAGAGGTGGAGGAGAAACTGGAAAGAGCAATGAGAGAGGTGCAAGAAAAGTATGAAAAGCAGGTCAACAACTTGCTAAAGGAGACCCAAAAAAATGCTGAAGAAAATAACACCTTGAAAAATAGGGTAACTCAATTGGCAAAAGAGGTTCAAAAAGCCAAGGAGGAGAAGAATGCTTTAAAAAGAAGAATCAGCCAAATGGAAAAAGAGGTCCAAAAGCTCACTGAAGAAAATAGTTCTTTAAAAATTAGAATGGAATAGGTGGAGGCTAATGACTTTATGAGAAACCCAGAAATGACAAAACAAAGCCAAAAGTATGAAAAAATGGAAGATAATTTGAAATATCTCATTGGAAAAACAACTGACCTGGAAAATAGATCCAGGAGAGACAATTTAAAAATTATGGGACTACCTGAAAGCCATGATCAAAAAAAGAGCCTAGACATCATCTTTCATGAAATTACAGAGGAAAACTACCCTGAGATTCTAGAACCATAGGGAAAAATAACAATTCAAGGAATCCACTGATCACTGCCTGAAAGAGATCCACAAAGAGAAACTCCTAGGAACATTGTGGACAAATTCCACAGTTCCCTGGTCAAGGATAAATTATGGCAAGCAGCTAAAAAGAAACAATTCAAGTACTGTGGAAATACAATCAGGATAACACAAGGTCTAGCAGCTTCTACATTAAGGGGTAGAAGGGCGTGGAATATGATATTCCAGAAGTGGAAGAACTAGGACTAAAACCAAGAATCACTTACCCACCAAAATTGAGTATAATACTTCAGGGGAAAAAATCGTCTTTCAATGTAATGGAGGACTTTCAAGCATTCTTGATGAAAAGACCAGAGCTGAAAAGAAAATTTGACTTTCAAACACAAGAATGAAGAGAAGCATGAAAAGGTAAAGAGCAAAGAGAAGTCATAAGGGATTTACTAAAGCTGAACTCTTTATATTCCTACATGGAAAGACAATATTTGTAACTCTTGAAACTTTTCAGTATCTGTGGTAGTTGGTGGGATCACTTTACACACACACACACACACACACACACACACACACACACACACACACACAGCACAGAGTGAGCTGAATAGGATGGGATCATATCTCAAAAATTGAAATTAAGCGCTGAGAGAGAAATATATAGGGAGGAGAAAGGGAGAAATGGAACGGGGCAGATTATCTCTCATAAAAGAGGCAAGCAAAAGACTTTTTAGTGGAGGGAAAAAGAGGGGAGGTGAGAGAAAAATATGAAGTTTACTCATCACATTCGACTAAAGGAAGGAATAAAATGCACAATCATTTTGGTATGACAACTTATCTTACAATACAGGAAAGTGAGGGAGAAGGGGATAAGCACTGGGGGGATGATGGAAGGGAGGGCAGTGGGAGGAGGGAGGAATTTGAAGTCAACACTCTTGGGGAGAAACAGCGTCAAAAGAGAGAATAGAAGCAATGGGAGGTAGGATAGGATAGAGGGAAATATATTTAGTCTTACACAATAGGACTATTATGGAAGTCATTTGCAAAACTATGCAGATATGGCCTACATTGAATTGCTTGCCTTCCCAAAGGAAATGGGTGGGGAGGGAGTGATGAAGAGAAGTTGAAACTCAAAGTTTTAGGAACAACTGTCGAATATTGTTCTTGCTACTAGGAAATAAGAAATACAGGTAATGGAGTATAGAAAGTTATCTAGCCCTACAGGACAAAAGAAAAGATGAGGACAAGGGAAGGGAGGGATGATAGAAGAGAGGGCAGATTAGTGATGGGGCAAATAGAATGCTCGGTGTTTTGGGGTGGGGGGAGGGGATAATTGGGGCAAAAATTTGGAACCCAAAATTTTGTGAAAATGAATGTTAAAAGTTAAATAAATAAATTTTTAAAAATAAAAAAAAAATAAAACAAAGCAAGATTCATCAGATCCCAGTTTCTCCCCATATCATTCAATACATTAGCAATTATTTTGGCAATTAACATGATAATTTCATTCTTTAAGGATCCATGATTTCGTCACTACATTTTTTCTTCAACCTCTTCCTATTTCCCATGTAATGACTAATTTTCTGTGGAAAAGCCTGTCCAAATTCTACTCTAGTGATGTGGTGAGTAAGGATACTTTGTCTCCTTTATCACCACATGAAATCTAACTATGCAACTTCATGGAAAACTCTAACTTTGGAGTGCATGCTCCATGATCATACCTTTAAAAGAAAAATGATCACGTCCAGGAATTAAAACATATTGAAAGAGACAAAGAAGAAATAAAAATGGGAAAACAGTTTCAAATACACTCATAAAAAGAAAATGGGAAAAGAGAAATATGAAAAATTAAGAAAAAAGAGAATCAACTATAAGAAGCAAATATAATTTTGAAGTTTAAAAAGCCAGAAGAATTTCAACTACTACATTTCTTCCTTTTATTTTTTCTCTTGTTGTGCATTTCTGACTATATATCTCAGGAACTCAAAAAATTGAAAGAAAGAATTGTAAAATCAATAATAGCTTTCACAAATTAATTAATTCACACATGTAATAAAACTTTGTTCATTCAAGCATAAGGATTTGAAAGTGGTGGAAGATGTTGTGAATCAAACCTTCTTTCCTTGTGGCCTGTGATACATTGTTGCCATAATCTCAAAAGGGCACATTCAAATCAAATGATGCAGTGGTCACTTTGAGAATTGAACTCCTATCTCTTGACTTTCTGACATATTATATTTTTTCTTCTCCCAGTAAAACATAGCTATTTTCTTCAATCACATCTGAAAAGATATAGTTTTGACTCCTTTTGTTTGATTCACACTGTCTGTCTTCTGCTAGAAGTGTTGGGTTAGTCTGAAAAAAAAATCATTTCACTGAATCAAACTCACCTTTTAAAACATGCAAAAATTAATCTCCCTTGACAGTTGCTTAATTGCTTCCTCTTTTCCTCTTCCCTCTGCCATAAGTACATAACTAGTAAACAAAGAACAGTCTGCTTTGTATAATTTCCTTAGTTATGCTTGCAGTACAAAAAATATTGAAACCAAAATTGCTCCTACATTAGCTAGGAACAACTCCATCAAATGTTCTTTTCATTCAACTAGCATACCGGAAAAGAAGAAATTGTTGGAGGATCCACAAAATTAGTGAGAAAACTAAGAAAGACCCAGAAACTGTGACTAAATATAAAGCATATTATTTTTAAACATTAGTTGGAGAGACAAGGTGATGTAATGAAAATAATATAGGGTATGGAGTCAGAGGACCTCCATTTAAATACCAGATTTGAAACTCTGTGATGTTGGGTAAATTATTTACCAAATCTTTCTGGGCAGTTTGAGGGGGAGAGAATAAGTATTTATATGCCTACTTCAAGGCAGGTTATATGCTAAGTGTTTTATAAATGTCGTATGAAGGGTTGATTTTTAAGATATCTAATGATCTAGCTTTAAATATGTGATCCCATGAACTTGAAATATAACTAGGCTAATCTGGAAAGTCTTATCTTCACAATAGAACACTGAATTTAGGTTCATCAGTAAGATGGGTACATTGGGATAGTAATTCACTTCTTTCACAGCATTTTGTTGTTCAGTCATTTTTCAGTGATGTTCAACTCTGTGATCCCATTTTCTTGAAAGAAATAGTGGAGTGGTTTGCCATTTACTTCTCCAGTTCATTTTATACACAAGAAAAATGAGGCAAACTATTAAGTGACTTATCCAGGGTCATAACTAGTAAATATCTGAGGCCAGATTTGAATCCAGGCCTTCCTGACTCCAGGCCTGGTTCTCTATTTATTGCCCTGAACTAGCTATTAAAGTATCACAAAATCCTAGGGTCAGATCATTCAGTTCCTTTCTCCATGTAAATCCCCTCTAAAATAACTAAAACAAGTGATCATGAAGTTTCCATTTGAATATCTTTAATGATGGAGAAATCATTCCCTCCAAAGGTGCTCATCTTGGTTTTTTTTGGACAACTGTAGTTAGATGGATTTTGCCCGTATCGAGTTACATTACCTTTCAATACTGTGGTCTGAGTTCTGCACTCTGGACACAAAAAAATTAATCAAATCCTTCTTCTCCCTACCTCTCTTTTCCCCAGAAGACCTATCTCCAGTTCCTTTAGCAATCCCTTAAATAATTATGAATCCACTTATCATACCAATGGTCTTCTCTTAGATGTGTTCTTTCTTGTAAGGTTTATCTAAAATAAAATATTAATGACAAATCTAGATTCAGAAGTCATAAAAAGCAAGAATGAGCTTATACATAGTTGAAAGAAAATTAAAATACATGCTTCTAATTGTTGGCAATAATGCTATGAAGGGTGGAATGAAGGACAGAGCACTGGTCCTGGAGTCAGGAAGATCTGAGTTCAAATGTGACCTCAGACACTTATTAGCTTTGTGACTCTGGGAAAGTCACTTAACTGTTTGCCTCAGTTCTTCATCTCTAAAATGAGCTGTAGAAAGAAAAGGCAAACTACTCCAGTGTTGTGGACAAGAAATTACAAATGGGGTCACAAAGCGTAGGACATGACTAAAAAATGACTCAGCGATAACAACAGCAACAATCTTAATGCCCTCAGTTGCCTCTCATTTTGTGATTGTAGAGCTGAAAGACAGATGCATAGGCAAGCTAACAGTTATAACTGTGCACAAAAACAAGATAAGATAATGATTTCTCGATCACCAGAGGTATTTAAATGGAGACTGCATGACCACTTATGTTAGTGATAGGGGATTCATGCTCAGGAAGGAATTGGCTGACCTGATCCTACCCTTCTGTGATTCTTTAATAACCAGTTCTGTTTTCTTTGTCATATGTCTCTTCAAAATAAGAAAAAAAATTAAATTAGTTTAACCCATCTAGTCATTAAAGGAACAAATGAATTTGATTGCAGAGTTCTTAAAATAATAAATTGTAATTAACTACTCATTAAAAAACATGATAATGTTCTGTCAACAGAAGATAAATTCAGAAAAATAAATTTATGTCATCTATAACATGTGTGCTTTAGACACCATTCATGAAAGTTGTGAAGTTTGAAAGGTGGGTTTTAAGAAAATTACTAGACATTATTATTTTTATTTCTATCTTAAATTGAATATCTTCTAATATATGTGAATAGTTCTCTTGTAGGTAGATCAGGTTTATTACGTGTTATTCTAGAAGAAAAAGAAACAAATGTCAAAGGAAAAAATACTTCTGTTAAAAAATGCTTCCAAATGACATTTTTCCACAGTATATTTTCCTTGTTTTTCATTCTCTGTTCAGTTATTTTCAGGAGGCAGAAAAAAAGACCTATTTATTCTGATGATAGTCCAGTTCTTTTCCTGTTCCAATTGACTATTTTCTTGAAACCACATTCTGATATCTTCCTTTTCAAAGGAAGAGACAAACAGACATTGACATCTGAATAACTGGAATAATGAAAGCAATTGTTTCCCATATAAATGCAGACTTTAAAGCTCCTCCAAATTTCCATACCTGAGATAAAGAAGTTGTATGAGTGGATGGCAGGCACATTACAAGAATGTCCTGAAGGAAGAGTATAAAATTCTTTGCTCAATTTGATACTACCATGACTCTCTTGATTTGTGCTGTACTGTCTCTAGTGAATGTCTCAGGATATTTTCAAGTGAAAATAGACTGGGTCTCATTCTGATAAAGAAGATCATTTCCAGAGGTTTAACTCTGTGATCTTGGCATCAGTTAAATTCCCAGAAACCTCTATATTCAGTACCAGAAGGGATGATTCAAACATGAATTCTTCTGAGGGTAAAATCATTGAGTTCCATGCAGCAGGATGCTCAAAGGAAATGTATACTACCAGCAAACAAAAGATGAGTCCCTCTGCTGAAACTGTGCATGTTTTCATCTGTATGTTTCAATACCTTACCTACTAAACTCTAAATGGCTATGTATATATTTTTGCACATTATCTCTTGCATATTCCCTTAGGTGCATTCATTTGTGTTTTCCTGGGAGACTGTTAACTCTTTAAAGACCAGAAAAAATGCTTTCTCCATCATTAAATCAGTTAGGACCTAGTTCTTCACACAGTATCATGACTGACCTAAAGACTTAAGGAAAAAAAAAATCAAACAAACAAACAAACCAAACTCTCTAGCCTTATCTAGCAACTGGTAGACTGTGGTGAGAAAGGCTGATGTCATTAACCAAATCTTGCTCTTTACCTGCCTTTTCAATTCATACTGGATTTATTGCTCCAGGTACTTTGTCTCCTTTAAGAGAACTTGGCTGCTCCCAACAATTCCAATCACCTACCCCCCCCCCCCAACTTTGGTCTAGGAAACATGTTATGTTTGACTTCAGTCCAACCCATCAGGAAGGGAAGAATTAAAGGAGGTACCCAGTGTACATACATGAATCAGATACAGAATAAGAAATTTTATTCCTATGTATAAAAAAAGGAATGCTAAGTGAAAAAAATCACAGATTTATTATTATCAATGGAAAGGCTAATATTCAAGGCTTGCTGGGATATTTGCAATAGGACTTCTCATTAACTATTTGATATTTTACTTTCACTGAGCAAAGCCATCTGGGCTCTTCCTGCCCCATCTTTCCCCAATATCTGTCTCTTTGTTGGTCTCTGCCTTTCTTTTGCTCTCTTGTCTTTCCATCTCTCTGTGTATCTCTATCTCTGATTCTCTGACTCTCCCTGTCTTTCTGTCTCTATGTCCCTCTCATGCTGTTTCTGTCTCTCTGTCTCTCTCTTTCTCCTTAACTCCCCCGCCCACTCTGTATCCTAAGCACCTGTTCTAGAACCCTGCTGACTGCCTCTCAATATCTCAGAAGGCCTTGTTCCAAAGAAAAGGAAATAGGAAGAGGATGTGACCTCATCCTGGACACAGACATGTTTAGAAAGCCATGGGCTTCTGGCTTGGCCAAAGAGAGAGAGAAACATATTCCTACACTGACCTTTGAAGGTCAATTATCTTTATACCTTGAAACCAGCAGGAAGAAGAAGACTCAGGCTTGGGACATAGTCAGATGTTGTCAATGATTTCTTCCTCAGAAGTCGGTTAAAATTTTTCTCATTTTTGGCAGAAAACAGAGGAAATCTCTTGAGTGGGGATAGGGAGAGAAGGACCACTGCAGCACATATTCCCAGGAAGACACTTAACATGTTGGTCATGAGTAAACTACTGGTATCTCTGGAATTCTGAATGGTCAGTAACTGTCTTCAGAAAAAAATAATAAAGTAATTTCATGTTTGCTCCTTCCTGTATGCCTTTCTTATCAGAGGAATTAATAGTTGGGTTTGGGAGATAAGAATATGGGGGAAAAAGATTGTAGAGGTGCTTGCACTCCAATAATTTTTAAAAGATCTTGTCTTTCATTGTCTATATACAACATATCACTGTTATCCAGCAGAATGGAGATCAGAAATTCTCTATTTGTTTTATTGAAGTGAAGAATCTCATTTTAAAGTGTCTAACGAGCTTCGAACTTTCAGAGTAATATGTTGCTTCATGTCACACATGAAAATCAATCTGATTATGTGCTAGTATGTAAGTAATTATTTGTTCCATACATGAGCTTGTGTTTGCACATTGCCACACTTATGTAAGTGATATATAAAAGAAGGTGTCTCATAATGTTAAATGGTTATGGGAAGGACAAGAAATCCCTTTGTCTTCACTTGTTCTTCCTGTGATTTAGAAAAGCATTCTATCATTGTTCATCCTTTGTTTTAAAAGAGGACCAAAGACACCACAAGGTGATGTCTAGACTTGTGTATGAATTGAGTTTAAGTGAGACAGAGTTACAAAATCTCATCAACCTCTCTCTTCCAGAATCATTAAAGTCCAGTGGCAGGACAAAAGTAAAGATGACAAGTAATGACCTGGAATGCAGTGGATGACCTTGGCATCTTTGATGTTTGACTAAGTTCTAAGCCTCTACAGCACCTGTTTCAGTCACTTTCATGGACATTGAAACAAATTATTCTCATCCACCCATTCCTTAGGATGGGGATGGGGGTGAAGTCTTCATATGCTTGGAAGAGACATCCTCCTAACTCACTGACATGTTTGAGTCCTGTCAGTTAACTTTAACCTTCTTTAGCCCATCTGTCAGGACAGTTTTATAGTGGCCACCGTACATGCAACAGTTTTGAGGAGACACAGCTGATATTTGAGGAGGAGGTACACACCAAAGGTAGATGAGAAGTCTTGAAAAAGGCTTGGGAAGCCCTCACACCAGTGGTTCTAGCCCTTCCTGAACACTCTATACACCCACAGAAACACTTAAGAGTGATACATCACCGAAATTACATGCTTGCTTCAAATTCAAAAGAAATGGAGACCCACAACCTTTTTTTTTTTTTTTTTTTTAGACTTTCTTTTGCCATTAATTCTCAACCTATCCACTGGAAATGACCTTAAGTTTTACTTAGGCTAGAAGAGTCAGAACCACTTCCAAGGTAGAAAGTGTTTTTGTTTAAAAGAACTTGTAGGGGGCGGAGCCAAGATGGCGTAGTAGAAAGACGCACATACACATAGCTCCGAACCCACAACCCATAGAACAACTACAAAGAAGTAACTCACGGCGAATTCTGCACCCAGAGGCCACAGAACATTGGAGCGACGGAGATTTCTGTTCCGGAGAGACCTGCAAACCTCTCGTAAAAGGTCCTTCGTGCTGCGGACTGGGCGCCGGGACTGGGAGCTGAGTACAGCCCTGCCGTGGCCGCGGCACCAAGAGGAACAGATCCGAGCGGGCTTCAGGGACGGGATCTCCAGCGGCCGCACAAGTACCTCCACCCACAGGTGACGGGGGTCGGTGAGAGAGTCCCTTTGGCGGGTCGAGGAGGGAGTGGGGTGCCCCCATGGCTCGGGCCCCCTCGGGAGACAGAAGCTGAGGGGCAGCGGCAGACCAGGGCTCCCCAAGCAGGCAGGAGCCTGGATCCATTGTTGAAGGTCTGTGCATAAACTCCCTGAGGGAACTGAGCCTGAGAGGCAGCCCTGCCCTCACCTGAGCATCTGAATTTAATCTCACACTGAATAGCAGCCCTGCCCCCGCCCAAAGCCCTGAGGCTGGAAGCAGCATTTGAATCTCAGACTCCAAACACTGGCTGGGAGGATCAGGAGGTGAGGTGGGTGTGAGGAAAATATTCAGAGGTCAAGTCACTGGCTGGGAAAATGCCCAGAAAAGGGAAAAGAAATAAGACTATAGAAGGTTACTTTCTTGGTGAACAGGCATTTCCTCCCTTTCTTTCTGATGAGGAAGAACAATGCTTACCATCAGGCAAAGACACAGAAATCAAGGCATCTGTGTCTCAGCCCACTCAATGGGCTCAGGCCATGGAAGAGCTCAAAAAGAATTTTGAAAATCAAGTTAGAGAGGTGGAGGAAAAGCTGAGAAGAGAAATGAGAGACATGAAGTCAAAGCATGAACAGCAAATCAGCTCCCTGCTAAAGGAGACCCAAAAAAATGTTGAAGAAAATAACACCTTGAAAACTAGCCTAACTCAATTGGCAAAAGAGGTTCAAAAAGCCAATGAGGAGAAGAATGCTTTCAAAAGCAGAATTAGCCAAATGGAAAAGGAGATTCAAAAGCTCACTGAAGAAAATAGTTCTTTTAAAATAAGAATGGCACAGATGGAGGCTAATGACTTTATGAGAAGCCAAGAAATCACAGAACAAAGAGAGAAGAATAGAAAAATGGAAGATAATGTGAAATATCTCATTGGAAAAACAACTGACCTGGAAAATAGATCCAGGAGAGACAATTTAAAAATTATGGGACTACCTGAAAGCCATGATCAAAAGAAGAGCCTAGACATCATCTTTCATGAAATTATCAATGAAAACTGCCCTGAGATTCTAGAACCAGAGGGCAAAATAAATATTCAAGGAATCCACAGAACACCGCATGAAAGAGATCCAAAAAGAGAAACTCCTAGGAACATTGTGGCCAAATTCGAGAACTCCCAGGTGAAAGAGAAAATATTGCAAGCAGCTAGAAAGAAACAATTCAAGTATTGTGGAAATACAATCAGGATAACACAAGATCTAGCAGCTTCCACATTAAGGGATCGAAGGGCATGGAATAGGATATTCCAGAAGTCAAAGGAACTAGGACTAAAACCAAGAATCACCTACCCAGCAAAACTGAGTATAATACTTCAGGGGAAAAATTGGTCTTTCAATGAAATAGAGGATTTTCAAGCATTCTTGATGAAAAGACCAGAGCTGAAAAGAAAATTTGACTTCCAAACACAAGAATGAAGAGAACCATGAAAAGGTGAACAGCAAAGAGAAGTCATAAGGGACTTACTAAAGTTGAACTGTTTACATTCCTACATGGAAAGACAATATTTGTAACTCTTGAAACTTTTCGGTATCTGGGTACTGGGTGGGATTACACACACACACATGCACACACGCACACACACATAGAGACAGAGTGCACAGAGTGAATTGAAGAGGATGGGATCATATCTTAAAAAAAATGAAATCAAGCAGTGAGAGAGAAAGATATTGGGAGGAGAAAGGGAGAATTGAATTGGGCAAATTATCTCTCATAAAAGAGGCAAGCAAAAGACTCATTAGTGGAGGGATAAAGAGGGGAGGTGAGAGAAAAACATGAAGTCTACTCTCATCACATTCCACTAAAGGAAAGAATAAAATGCCTACTCATTTTGGTATGAAAACCTATCTTACAATACAGGAAAGTGGAGGATAAGGGGATAAGCAGGTTGGGGGGGGATGATAGAAGCGAGGGCATGGGGAGGAGAGTGCAATTTGAGGTCAACACTCATGGGGAGGGATAGGATCAAAAGAGAATAGAAGTAATGGGGGACAGGATAGGATGGAGGGAAATATAGTTAGTCCTATACAACACAACTATTATGGAAGTTATTTGCAAAACTGCACAGATTTGGCCTATATTGAATTGCTTGCCTTCCAAAGGGAAGGGGTGGAGAGGGAGGGAGCTAAAGAAGTTGGAACTCAAAGTGTTAGGATCAACTGTAATGTTCTTACCACTAGGAAATAAGAAATACAGGTAAAGGGGTATAGAAAGCTATCTGGCCCTACAGGACAAAAGAGAAGACAGAGACAAGGGCAGAGAGGGATGATAGAAGAGAGAACAGATTGGTCATAGGGGCAATTAGAATGCTTGGTGTTTGGGGGGGGAGGGGAGAAAAGGGGAGAAAATTTGTAACCCAAAATTTTGTGAAAATGAATGTTAAAAGCTAAATTAAAAAAAAAATAAAAGAACTTGTAATATTATTGTCATTATAACTCTTACCATGAGTCATTCATGGAATTAACACTATATTTAACTTTTAAAAATTTGCACGACATGAATAATTTATATTAAAATGCAAGCCATAGTTACAGTGTGTATATCCAAGTTATTTAGGAAATCAGAAGGTAAAGCCAGACACATATAATCATGATAGTTATTTCATTCATAAATGACAATAATCAAAGTGTTCCACATATGATATATGCTGATGTACCATATTTGGTTTCTGAGACATGAAAGCTAGAAAATCAATTGTGTATGCATTCTATTATAGATGTTATATATATATATTATATTTAAGCATTTACTTTCTTCTTTAATCATTGTGCATCCAAATGTTTCCTTAGCATTCTTTTCTGACTCAAATTTGCCATATGCTTAATTGCTCCTCAGTTTACAGTCTGGTTATATTTTCATCATAACAATTTTAAGAATTAGAAAGAGGACTCCTAGAATCCAGGGGTACATATCATTATACCTTCCCAATCATTTAGACTGAGGAACTTAACATATAACCTTAATTAAGGTCTGATTATGTAAGTAAGTAAAAATCCTTCTGATTCATTTAGTATCCATAGATGTTTTGACAAATCAAATTTGATGAAAAATTTTAATTCCAACTCTAAATATAAAGTTTAACTCGGTCAGGAAGTTTTTATGGTCATGTAAACTTTCAGAGACTTTAGGGAAAATATGGTTTATTAACATTCAGCTTGCCTTGATTTATTTCTTCTCAGTTGGCTTTATGTGTTAGAGATGTATAAACACACATATATTCTGTTTCAAAAGTCAGCTGTTCCTCATAGTATCTTTGGATCTCTTCCCTGTAGTTCATTTGTTTTGTGTGTGTGTGTGTGTGTGTGTGTGTGTATGTGTGTGTGTGTGTGTGTGTGTGTGTGTGTGTGTGTGTATCAGGGACTCATTTTTATATTCTTGCTACTCCTTCACATATCTGTAGTTCTGTCTTCTCCTGATTCTCTATCTTAGATTCTGAGTCAATACAAAATTGTCTTCTGCCAAACTAGTTGAAACATAAAACTGATTTTTTGAAGCATTCATCCTGCTTTGAGTTTTAACAGTGTTTTCCAGATCTTGTTTCCAATTTTTGACAGTTTCATTGTTACGACTTCGAAAAAATATGGTTCTATTTTTCCCAGATATTGCTTTTCTCACATAGCATCCCTGTGGACAAGCATGAGCAAATGCAAATCTTTTCTTTACATTATTTTGAAAGCCAAGATGTGTTTTTTGTATTTGTTTGTTTGTTTTCTGGGAAGCACATGTGCCAGATTTCTAATCCCCTTATTATTTATACATTTAGATCATCATTGCTCTGTCCCTGAAATGACAATAGACAATCCCAGTGTTAGTTTTTAGTCTTCTACTCACTAATCTCTTCATCCTTATTTAGACATGTTAAGATCAAATTTAATTATTTTATTACTGAAAGCTGAATATGGAAATGACAATAAAAGAAAATCATCTTGACTTATTTTTGATATTGTACATTGATATTATTCAATCAATATTGATGGAGCAGCTGAACTGGACTGTAAACTGGAGGTAATACAGAAGATGCATGAAATATTTTATGACCTTTGCCATACATGAGCTTTTAGTATAATTGGGAGAGAAAATGAACACAAGTGAAGCATTTAAAGAACTAACAGGTTCTAATCTATTTAGTATGGACTATAAAGAGAATAGGATTTCAGACAACAGAGAGATCAATGTAGGCTGATGCATTCAGAAAAGACTTCCTAAAGAAGGAGCATTATCAGCTGGGTCTTCGGTTTTGAAAGATCAGTCAGAATTAGATAAGGTAAGGTAATTTCAAGTTAAAGGGGGAAAAACAAACAAGGAAGGCTAACAATGGCATGTATTGAAGACAGGGAAGCAATGGTTCTGTCTAGAGTGGAGAACAAGTATTGGGAACTAGTGGAAGGTAAGTTGATACAGTTTTTCTTACGACATTTCATGAAGCAGATGTCTCTTCTTCTATGTTCTTTATTCACAAAAGATCAATGATACCATTAGAATGAATTTAAACGATGATGAAACATCTTAGTAATTAATTTCTTTGTTTTCATTCTTTTAGAGCACCATAATGGTTTATCCTACAGTTAGAGTGATCTATTTGTGTTTCCATTTAAGATGACATAATTCCAGACATAGGAGAAGCTATCCTTTACTTAGAGGCCCAGAAAACTAGGCCTCAAAGATTTCACATATCACCTGGAATAAGGAAGTGCAATTTATAGACTCATGGATATTTGAAATGCTTTATACACTAGCAGTTCCATTTTTTTCTTTTTATTTGTCTTTATTAGAGATGAAAGACCTCTCCAAATTCCTCATTGTACTTAACAAATCCATTTCAAATCAATGAAACATTTTATTTTGGTTTGCTTTGGTACTGAACGTGTATAGAAAACTATGATCTGTGATGGGAAAAATTAAGGAAAAATTAGACCAACCCCTAACCCTCTAGGTGTTTATGCTTTATTGTAACATATGAGATAAGCATATAAATATACATATAACTATATATATTATATAATATTTTATAGCATATAAAATAATTAAAACAATATAGATGCACATTAAAGAGATATAAAATATAATGATCGGTTAGGTACGAAAGGGAAAAAAAATAACACCCTTTAAAATAACAAGTAATAAAGGTAATAACCTGGGAAAGGTAATGTATAATATAGCCTTCCCAATCACTAAAGAAATAAATCTTAGGGAAGCTGATCTACTAAACCATCTTGTCAGAGTAAGACCAGCAGTAAAACCAAATAATCCCTTTCCGTCCATCAGTGAG
Source organism: Notamacropus eugenii (assembly GCF_028372415.1). NCBI lineage: Eukaryota > Metazoa > Chordata > Mammalia > Diprotodontia > Macropodidae > Notamacropus > Notamacropus eugenii. Next base: position 357,577,211 of record NC_092874.1, on the reverse strand, counting down.
TTTGAAAATGAATTATCTACCAATTCCCTAGGATTCTTCTCTCTACAACCCACCTGAATCAGTCCCAGTTTCTAGGTCTGGACATTTCATTCCTTTCTCAGATTCCTGGTCCTGTCTGACCAGTATAAGAATCACATAAATCATATAAAAATCTAAACACCTACTACTTTTTTGGGACTTGACCTTTTTCCATCATCATGCCTGAATGCCCTTCATTAGTGTTTCTTCAATTAAAGCAAACTTTCTGTATTGCCTTATTATGCTCCTTGTTTCTTTAAATGAATTAGTAGTGATTTGAACCTTAACCTGTACTGAGATAGTGACATGGGCAGTAGCATATTTTAAAATATCTATCAGCCCCCAAATCCATCAACAATATGTGATATATATGTATATATGTGTGTATTCTATATTTATACATATATATGTATGCATGTGTGTGTGTGTACACATAAAACCTAATCTTATTTGTATAGGGATAAGAGGCAGTAACTGGGCCTGAAATTTTATTTGGTATAAGAACTCCCAGAAGAGCAATCTTATTTGCAGAACATATGTAAATCAGTAATTTCCAAATCAAGAGATCTGGATCATAGTTCTAATTTTTTCTGATAATGTATAGAGTAATTTTTGGCAAGTAAATTAAATCTTCTGGGTCTTTATACCTTCATTTAAAACAACACTAAACAAAGTGTTGGACTTGGATGATATTTTTAAAGTGCTAACATTTTAGGATTTGTATGAGACTATTCTTTCACTTTTTTTTTTGTTTATATTTTTAACATATAGGATAAAGTACTGAGTGAAAATGGATTTGACCTAGCCACATGTGAAGGAAAGTAAATTGATTTGTTTTTAACAACTAGCTTTTGCAGATTTTTTTTTCTTTGAACAGGAAGCTTTGAATTTTATCTATGATATTTCTAGGAGTGTATATTTGTGGATTTCTTTTGGAGATGATTTGATGATTCTATTTTCATTTAAGCCTTTGGTTCTATGAGATACAGAAAGCTTTATTTCATGATTTCTTGAAATATGATCTCTCTCTCTCTCTCTCTCTCTCTCTCTCTCTCTCTCTCTCTCACTCTCTCTCTCCCCATGACTTTCAAGTAGTTTAATCATCTAAAAAAAAACTGTAGGTGTTATGATTTTTCCCCTCTTATTAATTTATGTACCATTTTAAGACCTTTCAAATGATATTCTTAAAGTTTCAGTATAACTCATATTGACATTTTCCTCTGATCTCATATTTTTAAAGAGCTTCATATGAGGCTCTAAATAGCCACCTAAAGTCATTCATAAGACTGTTGATTGCCATTCCTAATTAATTTAACTAATCCTTTATATTCCGTAGAATGGAAAGGGCACAACTGGGGGACACTGATTAAATGAATCAAATATAGGTCTTTTTGCATTCCTTTCTGCTGTGGTAGTTCAGTCATTTCACTAACTTTTGACTCTTTATTGAACCAATTTGGGTTTTCTTGGCAAAGCTACTGAGTGGTTTGCCATTTCTTTCTCCATTGCATTTCTTGGTCATATTTCAAATAAAGCAGAATTCTTAAGAAAAGAAATTAAGTTCAATTTGGCAGCATTTATATATCTCAAGTCTACAGCAGAATGATTATTGAGTAAATTACTTTATTTTGGTAACTGTAACTCTCACTGTCCTAACAAACTTCAAAAAGGTGCTATGTGGAGGGTTTCCGCAAAGGATGTTGAGAATGCTCCAGAAGACTGATCAAGTATAGGCCATGGAAATTCGATGGGTATGGTGAGATTTGTACTTTGAACTATTCAAAGTTTCAAAATTTCTTAGAAAGTGAAAATGGTCCAATTTTGGGATTTTCTATTTATTACAGGTGATTTTGTAGAGTCCAGATTGAGTTTAGACCTTCTAGACAATCTCCAGTGCAAATCCCTGAGTGGAGAAAGTCTTAGATTTCTCTGTCCTCTAGAGAACTTGACCAGGTTAGGATAAGCAAGAATACTTGCAGTTTTTTTTCAGGATTTCTACAAGCACAATCCCAAAAGACATTATTGTAACCACCAGATCATTCTAAAGTCCATAGTTAAAGTGGGGAGTTCTGGCTATTAAATTTATCCTTCTGGACAATAAACAAAAAGAACAAGTGGTCAGAATATTAGTTGGTTAGGTAGCATTGTAGACAGAATGCCAAACCTGAAGTCAGAAAGATTCATCATCCTGAGTTCAAATCTGGCCTGACACACTTACTAGTTGTGTGAATCTGGACAAGCCTCTTAACCCTATTTGCCTGTAACTGCAAGGACCCCGACATACACAGGAGGGACACCCACCTGTACAGGTTCTTAGATCTGCTCTTCTAAAAGGAAAGCAACTTTTGAGGGGTCAGAAAGCCATTTTAATCAAGCACATATATCATTCGCTTAGTTCAAGGAAAAAAGTCAGCACCCTAAACTTCAGAGAAAATAGACAGAGAAATAAAGACCAATAGACTGGGCTTCCAACTGTCTAACCATTAGCAATACATACATCACAGGTCAATAAACAGATTCAAATGTCTGAACATTACATACATATATAGATACCAGAGAGAGAAGCACCAACCTCTGGGTTTTCTTTTTTTTTTTTTATTTAACTTTTAACATTTATTTTCACAAAATTTTGGGTTACAAATTTTCTCCCCTTTTCTCCCCTCCCCCCCCAAACCCAAGCATTCTAGTTGCCCCTGTGACCAATCTGCTCTCTCCTCTATCCTCCCTCCCTGCCCTTGTCTCCGTCTTCTCTTTTGTCCTGTAGGGCCAGATAGCTTTCTTAACCCCTTAACCTGTATTTCTTATTTCCCAGTGGTAAGAACATAACATTTGATCCTAACACTTTGAGTTCCAACTTCTTTAGCTCCCTCCCTCTCCACCCCTTCCCCTTGGAAGACAAGCAATTCAATATAGGCCAAATCTGTGTAGTTTTGCAAATGATTTCCATACTACTTGTGTTGTATAGGACTAACTATATTTCCCTCCATCCTATCCTGTCCCCCATTACTTCTATTCTCTTATGATCCTTTCCCTCCCCATGAGTGTCGACCTCGTATTGCATTCTTCTCCCCATGCCCTCCCCTCCATCCTCCCCCCCACCCTGCTTGTGCCCCTGTCCCCCACTCTCCTGTATTATGAGATAGGTTTTCCTATCAAAATGAGTGTGCATTTTATTCTTTCATTTCGTGGAATGTGATGAGAGTAGACCTCATATTTTTCTCTTGCCTCCCCTCTTTATCCCTCCACTAATAAGTCTTTTGCTTGCCTCTTTTATGAGAGATAATTTGCCCCATTCAACTTCTCCCTTTCTCCTCCCAATATTGCTCTCTCACTGCTTGATTTCATTTTTTTTTAAGATATGATCCCATCCTCTTCAATTCACTCTGTGCACTCTGTCTCTATGTATGTGTGCGTGTGTGCATGTGTGTGTATGTATTCCCACCCAGTACCCAGATACTGAAATGTTTCAAGAGTTACAAATATTGTCTTTCCATGTAGGAATGTAAACAGTTCAACTTTAGTAAGTCCCTTATGACTTCTCTTTGCTGTTCACCTTTTCATGGTTCTCTTCATTCTTGTGTTAGAAAGTCAAATTTTCTTTTCAGCTCTGGTCTTTTCATCAAGAAAATTTGAAAATCCTCTATTTCATTGAAAGACCATTTTTTCTCCTGAAGTATTATACTCAGTTTTGCTGGGTAGGTGATTCTTGGTTTTAGTCCTAGTTCCTTTGACTTCTGGAATATCCTATTCCATTCCCTTCGATCGCTTAATGTAGAGGGTGCTAGATCTTGTGTTATCCTGATTGTATTTCCACAATACTTGAATTGTTTCTTTCTAGCTGCTTGCAATATTTTCTCTTTCACCTGGGAATTCTGGAATTTGGCCACAATGTTCCTAGGAGTTTCTCTTTTTGGATCTCTTTCATGCGGTGTTCTGCGGATTCCTTGAGTGCTTATTTTGCCCTCTGGTTTTAGAATCTCAGGGCAATTTTCCTTGATAATTTCATGGAAGATGATGCCTAGTCTCTTCTTTTGATCATGGTTTTCAGGTAGTCCCAGAATTTTCATATTGTCTCTCCTGATTCTATTTTCCAGGTCAGTTGTTTTTCCAATAAGATATTTCACATTATCTTCCATTTTTCGAATCTTCTCGCTATGTTCTGTGATATCTGTCTTTCTCATAAAGTCCTTAGCGTCCATCTGTGCCATTCCAGTTTTGAAAGATCTATTTTCTTCAGTGAGCTTTTGAATCTCCTTTTCCATTTGGCTAATTCTGCTTTTGAAAGCATTCTTCTCCTCATTGGCCTTTTGAACCTCTTTTGCCAATTGAGTTAGGCTAGTTTTCAAGGTGTTAATTTCTTCAACATTTTTTTGGTTCTCCTTTAGCAGGGATCTGATCTGCTTTTCGTGCTTCTCTTTCATCCCACTCATTTCTCTTCCCAGTTTTTCCTCCACCTCTCTAACTTGATTTTCAAAATTCTTTTTGAGCTCTTCCATGGCCTGAGCCCATTGGGTGGGCTGGGGTACAGAATCCTTGATTTCTGTGTCTTTGCCTGATGGTAAGCATTGTTCTTCCTCATCAGAAAGGAAGGGAGGAAGTGTCTTTTCTCCGAGAAAGTACGCTTCAATAGTTTTATTTCTTTTCCCTTTTCTGGGCATTCTCCCCAGCCAGTGGCTTGACCTCTGAATATTCTCCTCACACCCACCTCACCTCCTGATCCTCCCAGCCAGCATTTGGGGACTGAGATTCAAATGCTGCTTCCCGCCTTAGGGCTTTTGGCGGGGGCAGGGCTGCTATTCAGTGTGAGAATTAAGTTCAGATGGTCAGGTCGGGGCAGGGCCGCCTCTCAGGCACAGTTCCCTCAGGGGGTTTATGCACAGTCCTTCCACAATGGATCCAGGCTCCTGCCTGTTTGGGGAGCCCCTGTCTGCAGCTGCCTCTCAGCTTCTATCTCCCGGGGGGGCCTGAGCCATGGGGGCACCCCACTCCCCTCTCAACCCGCCAAAGAGACTCTCTCACCAACCCTCGTCACCTGTGGGTGGGGGGGCTTGTGCCACCGCTGGAGATCCCGTCTCTGAAGCCTGCTCGGATCTGTACCTCTTGGAGCCGTGGCCGCCGCAGGTCTGGGCTGGGCTCTGAGTCTGCAGCGTGACGGATCTTTTGTGAGAGGTTAGCAGGTCCCTCTGTGGGTGGAGGGACCCGCGTGGCCGTAGGATTTCCCGTCTCCGTAGCCTGCTCGGTTCTTTTTCTCACGGTGTCGCGGCCGCTGCAGGGCTGCACTCAGCTCCCAGTCCCGGTGCCCAGTCCACAGCATGAAGGACTCCCCGTGAGAGGTTTGCAGGTCTCTCTGGAACAGAAATCTCCCTCGCTCCAATATTCCATGGTCTCTGGGTGCAGAATTCACCGTGAGTTGGTCCGCTCTAGCCGTTCTGTGGTTTGTGGGTTCGGAGCTATGTGTATGTGCGTCTTTCTACTCCGCCATTTTGGCTCCGCCCCCCCAACCTCTGGGTTTTCGAAGCTGGAGTGAGGGTGGAGGGAGAGGGGCTCCTTAGTGGCTGCCCAGAGTCTCATCTGGCCAAACAAACACTTCCAGTGAGCAAGCTCCAAAATAAAACCTGTCCTCAGAGAATATATACACTTTTCAGAGCCAGAGCACATCACAACCCTTGAGAAGCAGTGCCTCATTAGAAATTAACAAAAGATGTTGGCTTTCCTACACAACAAATCTCCCCTAATCAAGCTTCCCTTAGTAGGCAGACCCATGAATGAGTGGGAAAGATTTTTAACTCTCATTAACATAACTACCATGACATTTTCTCAGTTTTCTCATCTGTAAAATGAGCTGGAAAAGGAAATGATAAATCACTCCAGTATCTTTACAAAGAAAACCATAAATGTGATCATGAAGAATTGGACACAATAAAACCACAAATAACAGTATTCAGTCTATAATTCCCTAAGAATGAAATGAAACCATTTTAGCCTTATATTTTCAGCCAAGTTGATGAATGCCTTTCACTAGGCTCAAATGAAAATGGCATCAAGGTCAACTTACTTCACTGACAAGGAATTATTTAACTTGAAATAGCTACTAGCCAAAACTAAAATGGGGAGAAAGTTGGTGTGTGACTTGGTTCTCAGATAATTGTGCACTCAAATTCAGCCTTCTAGGCTGAGATTTCAGTACAGCATGGATCAATTCTGCTATTTGTGCTAATTTTGACCTAAAACAAGACGAAGAAAAGAAGAGGTTCTCCACTAGTCTGAACCTCGTCATCCATATGTGGAAACATTATTTACAGCAAATAGAGAAATATTGAATGTTTTAGATAAATTCACTTATCTCTGCAGTATACTTTCCAAGGATGTACACACAGATGATGAGACTGATTCATGCATGACCAGAAGTAGCTCAGTGTTTGGGAGGCTCTGAAGGAAAGTGTAGGTGAGAAGAAGCATTAGGCTGACTATCAGATTGAAAGCCTGCAGAATCGTTGTGCTGTTTTCATTGGTATATGCCTGTGAAACCTGGAAAGTATGCCATGGCCATACCAAGAAACTGATTTTTTTTTCCATTTTAATAGCCTTAGGAAGATCCTGAAGATCACCTGGCAAGAAAAGGTATCAGACACTGTGGTCCTTTCTTGAGCTGAGCTGTCAAGTATTCAAACTCTACTATACCACTGAGGCCAGATTTGACCTCTAGTCTCTTTTACTTGAGGTCCAGCACTCTATCCACTGGACCACCTAGCTGCCCAAGGTAAGCTAGATGGACTGGTCACATTGATAAGATGCTGTGCTCTATGAGCAAAACAGAATTGCAGTAGCTCAAAAGATGTGGAAATTAAGAGATATCTCCATTCGAAATGTTCATGTGGACTATTTGCACTCAACCTGTGATAGACTCTTTAGAGCTTGCATTGGTCCAATCAGCCACAGTTAGAGGCACTGTACCTTAACCCAGACATAATAACATCATTTTGGTCCTCTACAGGCATAAAAGGCAACCACCACCAAATTCATTCAGGTATTTCCTCATATATTTCTGGTAGTGTTTTATGATATGACCATAAGTTTATAGTACAAGGTTAACTCTGGTTACACAAATGAGAAGAAGAAAAGTGTAGTTGAAAAGGGCTTCTTCATGACGTTATTTCTTTTACATTTAAGCTTAAGTCAGGCTTGCAAAACAACTCCATAAGTTGTTTTCAGTGATAACAGTGATTCGATATGAACGAAATCACAGCTGGCATTGATGTAAGACTACTTTGAAGAATCACTTGTCTTAAAGGCACCAATGTTACTTTGTCAAGAGCTGTTTTAAGAAAAGAGAGAGCTGCAGAGTAAAGGAAACAAATGTTGTGAATGAATAAAAGAGGCAAACTGATAGTGCAACAAGAAAAATATTTCAAAATTATTAGTTCAATTTATTAAAATTTCACAGCGCATATTTCAAATTTATTTTAGATTTAGTTACAAGTGTCTAGTACTGGTCAAGGAGGCTTGGTTCTCGTTCAAGTTAAGAGGAAAAACCTTTCATCTAGCTTTTTTATTTATGACTTGAAAAAAATCTAAGTGAACTAAAATAGTAAATTAAAGAAAAAAATTCTTTGTGAATAACACTGAAATTAATCCTTATATATACACAATAACATATTTTTACTGATGGTCAGACTATGCATACACATATAATATGTGTATGCATGTGTAAAATATTTTCTAAATTTAAAACTATGACAAAGTCAACATTAGAAGTTGTAATTATAACATCTATAGGAGCATTGAAATAAATGATAATGTGGTCTGTTTAAAACCATGCTATGTTTATTCAGTGATGGTGGTGTTAGTAGTGGTGGTGATGGTGGTGATGATGATGATGAGATGTTTTTATTTGAGGACTATGTATTAGTTCTCCAAGTAGTATTTTCCTACTTCCTTTAGCCTGGGCAGCTAGGTGGTCCAGTGAGACAGAGTGTTGGGCTCAGACAGTTGCTAGCTAGGTGTGACCCTGGGCAAATCACTTAACCCTGTTTGCTTCTGTTTCCTCATCAGTAAAGTGAGATGGAGAACAAGCATCTTTGCCAAGAAACCTCACATGGGCTTGTGAAGGACTGACATAACTGAAGAAAAACAACAATTTTTCTTTACATTTTGGTCAGGTACTTGGATGAAGGCATAGCTAACAGGCTTATCACTTTTGAAGATAATATAGAAAACAGATTTAAGTTCCAAAGAGATCTTTACAAGATAGAATTGTGAACCAGATAAAGAGTAATTATCTTGGCTATGTATAGTCCATTTACCCAGAGAAAAAGTTTGACTTTCTCTCTGCAAAGATCTTGACCAAAAACTATTTTAAAGGCCTTTTTTTCAATTTCTTAATCCTCAGTCCCAGCTGCTAGGTCACTATTTTATTTATACTATGCAGAGTTGACATAGAAAGAATACTCATCATAATATCCATATTCAACACTGAGTCTTAGATGATAACATTGATCATGCATGGGAAAACACTGAATTTTGCAACCTATCTTTTATCAATTTTCAGTCTCATTGTTAAGGTGCCTCAGATACTCTGTCTATCTAGTTGTTTTTCCCTCTTTTCTCTCCTGCCGATCCCAACCCATATGAACTTTCCATGGGGAAAGGATTATATAAGAATTAAGATAGCACATTCATTTCCAACAGTGTTTCGTCAATTCTGTAATTTTTATTTTTGGAATGAAAAGTGAAGGGTCTGAGGCAGAAGCAGAACCAAGATGGCAGAGTAGAAGGATGGACCTGCTCTAACTCTCCCTCCATGATCCATAAAATACCTGTAGAAAATTACTGTAAGCAAGTTCTAGAGCAGCAGAAACCACAAAATGACAGTTAAACAGATTTTCAGGCCAATACAGCTGGAAGGCTAACAGGAAGGGTCTATCGCACCTGAGCCTGGAGTGGACAGCAGTCCATCCTGGGCCATGAGACATGGACAGGACTGGAGCAGAATTCAGGGTGCAGAATTACAGGTGGCAGCTGCAGCTCCCAGATATCTCAACCCACAAATGCGAAAGATAACTTCAAAAACCAGTAAGAAACTCATTCACCTGGGTGAGAGGGTAGTGTGGTTCTGTCCCAGGACATCAGCAGCCACTGCAACACCAGCTTCCTCTTTTGGAGCCCTTACCTAAAGTCCCTGGGGGAATTGAGCATCCTGAGAGGAGACCTGGGGTGAGGAGGAGAATGATGGAGCTGATGGAGACTGTGGAGAGGGAAATCTACTCCCAGTTCAAAAGCAGAAAAGAGTGCTTTTAGTTGCTCACAGAGTAGAGTGCAGACTAGGAGAGGAGTAAACTCCTCTCTCTTGATTGTACCACCTGGAGGAACTGAGAAATTATGGGTCCCTAGAGATGTGTCAGAAAATACCTGAACAAAACCTCTGAAGCTTAGGGTAGTATACCCTCCACTTCACAAAGACTCAAAACTCAAGTAACTGACTGGGAAAATGCCCCAAAAAGGGGGAAAAATAAGACTATAGAAGGTTACTTTCTTGGTGAAAAGGTACTTTCTTCCATCCTTTAGGATGAGAAAGATGAAAGCATACCACTTACCAAGTAAAACTGAAAAGAATACTTCAGTGGAAAAAAAAGGAATTTCAATGAAATAGAAGACTTCCACGCATTCTTGCTGAAAAGACCAGAGTGGAATAGAAAATTTGACTTTCAAATACAAGAATCAAGAGAAATATGAAAAGGTAAATGAGAAAGAGAAGCCTTAAAGAACTCACTAAAGTAGAACTATTTGCATTCCTACATGGGAAGATGTTATTTTTAATTCATGAGACCTTTTTCAGTACCAGGGTAGTTAGAAGGAATATGTATATGTGTGTATGTATATATGTATATATGTATGTACATGCATATATACATATATATATATCAGAGTGTATGGTATGTATGTATCTATTATTATGTATAGGTAGGTATATGTACATGGTTATATGTATCTATGTACATATGTGTGTATGTATATGTGTATGTGTATATATGTATGTATCTATGTAAGTGTATATACACACACACACATATGTGAATAAAAATGAAGACAGTCTTGAAGGAGTTTATAATCTAAAGGGGAGATCAAAAAAAGGAGGAAAGAAAGGAGGAGAAGGGGGAAACCAATGTCTACCTGGTGTGAAGGTCATCTTTATCCAAGGAGTTGAAACCAAGTAGAGTAGCAGATGCAAAGTAGACTGAGTTGATAATTCAGTTACTGCTCTTTATAAAGGCGTCAGGAGTCAGGAGGCAAAGGTGTTGAGAGATTTTAGCAGATGGAAAAGCAATTGAGTTAATTCATCAGATCTCTCCATCCATAAGAGATGTTATGCCCTAACAACTTAATGCACCTACCCACCTAACCTTGTGGCAGCTGCCCTGCAGTAGTGCAACTTGTGTATTCCTATGTAAAAGCAGATGCAGGTCTGAGTAACTCACTTGGTTTTGTCTAGAAGCAGCCCAGCAGTCATGTGACCTTTCCAGCCTAGCCCAACAGGAACTGTGGGCTAGCAAATTTGCTGGTCCAGACAAACATTAGTCAAAGTTTTATGAGGAGGCCAGTTCAGTAACTGAATAACTCCTGGTCTAATCTGGCAGTGGAATCACCCATCCAGCTAAGATACTGTGTCTTGCAACAATCCAAACCAATGGAGTAATCCACTGTAAATTGCATATCTCAGAGTAAAATTCATTAGGACTTCAAAAAAAGAAAAGACATTAAGGCTTTGCAGTTCATAATACAAAACTAGAAGGAACCTCAGAGGTCAACTTTTTCAATCCCTTCATTTTTCAAATGAATCATGATTTAATGTGACTTAAGTGACTTGCCCAAGGTTACATAGATGGTAGTGATATCTGAAACCAAGTTCTCTGACTCAAGTAGCTTTCAGAACTATATATTACTCTGTCATATGTGTTATCTAAATGTAGGCTTTACTACCATCATACTTTAAATTATGTTCATTCTTTATTGCATAGACTTTGTGCATATTTAGGGGAGAATTGTCCCCAGATTTTATGGAAAATTCTTTATAAAAACTATACTTGCTATGCAACTTGAATAAATGTTATGTGAGAGAATTAACTAAATCTATTTGGATAATTGTTAAGGAAAAGTACATGAATCAGGCCTCCATTTGTGATAAAAATATAGCCACTTACAGAGTTAGGTCTAATATTAGACTCCCTGATAATTTTAAGACCTTTCCCTCTTGCTGTCCAATCTGTCAGTACTTGTGAAGATAGGAGAAGAGGATGGAGCTAGTTTTTACAAATTTTTGTATGTATTTATTTTAATGTTCATTTTGGATTCTTACACTGTCCCCCACCCCCAACAACCACTACCAGAACAACAACCTTCCTTATGGCAAGACTTTTTTTCTTTTTCATTTTGCATTTGCATCCCATTACAGTGATTTGAAATTAACAGAGTTAATAAATAGATGTCAAATTGAATTGCCTCATGAGGTAGCAGGTTCTGCCTCAGTAGATGTCTTCAACATAAATTAGATAACCAGTTGCTAGATATAATAGGGATTAGGTGTACAGGGAATCCTATTTCAGATATAGGTTGGGTTTTATGGCCTTTAAAATCACTTCCACCTCTGAGTTTTTGTGAATCTGTGATTTAGAAAGTAATTAAAATGAAAATAGGACAGTTTAAAGTGATATAAATGGTAAGGTAGGACAGAGTTTCAGTGAGGAATGTTCTCTCAGATCATTATCTGATACAATTAGCAGCTGTATTGCCTGGAGATGAAAAAAAAAAGAACTACATTGATTTTCAGATTTTCTAAGGTAAACAAAAATATCATCTATTCTCATAAGAAATCATCAATCAAACAAGCAATCAACAGTAAGCATTTATTAAGTGCCAGCTAAATAAGATACTGATACTACAAAAATAATAATGACATAATTCCCACCTACTCTCCAGAACTTGCATGAAAAAAGGGAGGAGATACATAGTATATCCATATATTAATAATTTTGAGGGAGGACAGTATCATGTAAGGAAATTGAATGGCTGCAAGTAAAAGATAACTGGAATTTCAGAGTAAACAAGGGATTCTAAGTGGGAAAGTGAAGAATTCTAGGAACAGGAAATTGTTTATAAAATGCCATGGTGTGATTGCACATTGCTTATTATCTCAGGAAAGGGGGATGGAAGGGATAATAGAATTCGACTTCAAAACTTTAAAAAATTGAAAAATTATTTTAACATGTAATTGGAGGAAAATAAAATATATTAAATATTTAAAATAAAATAAAATCTAATGATAGGGAGATTTAGTGCATGTGTGAGGAAAAGCAAGAAAACTAGACTGGCTATAGTGCTGAGCACGAGAAACTTAGAAAGGTATATTGGAAAAACATTGTTAAAACCTTTACAAACCAATTAGAGGAGTTTATATTTGATTCTAAAGGTAATCAGTTCCCTGTCAAGTTTGAACAAGTAGGAAAGTGTGATGGTTGGCTCTGTGCTTTGGACAAATCACTTTAGATGCTATGTAGAAAATAGACTAGAGGGTGGTACGACTTGAAGAAGGGAGACCGGTTAGGAGATTGCTCTCATATTCTGAGAGAGAAGGTCTATTTACTATAGAAAAAAGTGCAGAGAATATCTAACAGGTATTGGAGATAAACAATACGAAAGAACTATATAATACAACAATTAGAACAGTTTGAAATTGTGGATATTGTAGTGGCAAAAAGGTTGGACTAGATTGGGGTTCGTTAACCTGGGGCTCATGAACTTGGATTTTAAAAAATATACATTTTACCAAATATTTCAATATAATTGCTTTCCTTTGCAATCTTTTCTGTTCTGTACATTTAGAAACATTATTCTGAGGAGTGTATAGTTTTCCCCATATTGCCAGAGGAGTCAATGACATACATACACACAAAAAAAATTTAAGAACCACTGCCAGAATGATTTCTAAGCCATTATACTATCAGGAAGGATGTGTGTGTGTGTGTGTGTGTGTGTATGTGTGTGTGTGTGTGTGTGTCTTCTCTTTCAATTAACAGAAGATATTAGAGTAGAAGCATTTTTAGCAATCACTAGCTCAGAAAGAAGAGACAATTAAGGCTAGAAGTTAAGGTAATAATCCAAATATCTTGGCAACTAATACTTTTTCAACCATAATTTTCTCTGCTTCAAACTTATAACTATGCCATATTTCATCACGTAAGAATCACAGATTTTATGCCAAATATTTTTGCAAGAAAGTGGGGCTTGACCATTATGTGGAGCTTTAAAATTATGCTGGTATTGCCAGACCAACTTTCCAGTCACTTAATACTGTCTTTCCACAGCTCTGTTTGCATGCTATTCATCACAGAATAGTTTTTATATTCACCCATAATCAGAAAGAAATGCTTCACATATTAATGTATATTTGGCAATGAATTTTACAGTTCAGCTAGCACAGGAAGATGCAAGTTTTACCATATCACAGGACTTAACTCAGGGTAGCTTCCCCTGCCCCATCTCCCACCTTGTGCCTATTGATCTTCTTTGGGTTGAATGACAATACCGTTAGTACCACAGCACTCTAAACAAACCACACAAGTCAGCTTTTGGGAATGTATGGAAGTGTGGGTGCTGAGAAGAGATAAATGGGTATACACATGCCAGTGGTGAATACATTCCTGCTCTGTTTACCTTTTAAGTGACATGATGAACAGAATTATACCATGAAATGATTACTTGACGACCGGTTATAAATCAGTTTTGGGACTAAAAAACAAGATGTGACTATTACACAGTGCTGGCAACTATGTGGTGAAATATGGCAATTTGTTAAAAAAAAAAAAAAAAACAAGAAAAAAAACCTGAACTTTTTTTTTTAAGTTCGCAGCCACTTGGGTCGAATAAAAATTTGAGCAAGGTTGATGCATAAATGAAAATAGGAATTGAACAAAGTATTAGTTGGGAGATATTTTAGTGAGAAGGGATTAGCAAATGGGAAATGAGCTTCATTTAGTGTTTCTAAAGTATCCCTTTACCATTTCTTTTTCCTCTTTGTCCATTTATACAAACTGTTCTGTTCTTCCTCTCCTGCATACCTAAAATGCATCCTCTTAACCTAGACGTTTTAAAATCCATAACATCTGTCTTTTTTCTTTTAAGTAAAGAAAATAATAAAAGTTTGTAAAAAGTATGCTTCAATCTGCATTCAGAAGTTTATCAGTTCTCTCTCTGGATGTGGATAACATTTTCACTATGAATCCTTTGGAATTATCTTGAAATGTTGTCTAGATAATCATAGCTAAGTCTTTCACAGTTGATCACCGTGTACAATGCTCTCCTGATTTTCGACATTTCACTTTGGATGAATTCATGTAAGTCCTATCAGGATTTTCTGAGTCAATCCTGCTCAGCACTTCTTTTAGCACAATAATATTCCATCATAATCATGTTCCACCATTCACCAACTGACGGACATGCCCTCGATTTTCAATTCTTTGCTCCTGCAAAAAGAGCTGCTATAAATATTATTCCACAACTTCTTCTTTTCCTTTTTCTCTGATGTCTTTGGGATACAGAACTAGTAGTGGTGTAGCTAGATCCAAGAGAATATTCAGTCCTGTGATAGTTTGGACATAGTTCCAAAATTTCACCAGAATATTTATAGTTCACAACTCCATAACAGTGCATTAGTATTCCAGTTTTTCTATATCTCCTCCAACAGTATCATTTTCCTAATCTGATTGTTGTGAGGTGTTATCACAGGCTGCTTTAATTTGCTGTTGTTTTTTTTTTTTTTGGTGCATTTCTCTCATAAATAATGAGTCAGAGTATTTTTGTGCGACTATTTATATATTTGATATTTTCTTCTGAAAACTGCGTGTTCATATGTTTGGACTTCATCAATGGGGAAATGGTTTTTAAATATAAATTTGATCCAGTTCTCTACATATTTGAAAAATGAGACTATTATAAGAGAAATTTACTGTAAAATTTATTTCCCAGTTTCTTGGTTTTCTTCTTATGTGGCCTGTGCTTATTTTGCTTATGCAAAACCTTTTTAATTTCATGTAATGAAATTTAATTTCCCATGATCCTCTCTCCTTTTTTGGTCATAGATTCTTTCTTTACCATAGATCTGAAAGGTACATGTTTCCATATTCTCTTAATTTTCTTTTGATATCACCCTTTATGTCTAAATCATTTACTCTCATTTTGACCTTATCTTTATATGTAATGTCAGATGCTGATCTATGCCTAATTTCTGCCAAAATGCTTCCTAATTTTCCAGGAATTTTTGTCAAATTGTAAATACTGGCCCCCAAAGCTTGGATTTTGGGGTCTATCATACATCAGATTATTATTTTCATTTACTGCTATGCATTATGTACATGATCTCTTCCACTGATCTACCACTCTATTTCTTAACCAGTAACAGATAAATTTGATGACAACTGCTTTGCAATACATTTTGAAATATGGTACTGCTGTGCTGCTTGCTTTTCGTGTTTTTGTTCCCTTTATATTCTTGAACTGTTTTCATCCGGATGAATTTTTCTACCTCTACAAAATAATTGTTTGGTAGTTTTGTTGACATGACACTGAACAAGTAAATTAATTTAGATAGAATTATTATTTATATTATATTGACTCAACCTACCCACTAGCAATTAATATTTGTCCAGTTGTTTAGATATATCTTTATTTGTGTGACAAGTGTTTTGCAATTTTGTCCACGCAGCTTCTGGATTTTTTGTCTGAGCAGTATTTTACATTGTAGTTTTTTTAAAAGAAATGTCTCTTTCTGCAAGGTTTTATTGGTAGTAGGTAGAAAAGCTGATGATTTGCAATGATTTTTACATTCTGGGACAGCTAGATTTTTCAGGACATGGAGTGCTGTTGGAAATAGGAAGACGTTAATACAAATCTGGCCTTTGACTCTTGCTGGCTGCATGCCCTTGGGCAAGGCATTTGACTTCTGCTTGCTCAGGAGGTAGGTAGGTGGCTCAATATACAGAGTGCAGGGTCTGGAGTTAAAAAGATTTGGTTTCAAATTCAACATCAAACATTTATTAACTGTATGATCCTGGGTAAATCATTTAATTTCTGCTTGCCTTAATCTACCTGAGATGGAAATGGTAAACTACGATCTTTCCCAAGAGAATCTTCTAGACAATATGGTTCATAGGGTTGTGAAGAATTGAATATGACTGGACAACACAATTTTACAAGCTGCAACTTTAAAAAATTTCTTCATTGCTTCAAGGAGTATTTTTTGAGTTAATTCTTGAAGGTTCTCAAAGTATACCATTACAGTAACAGCAAAGAGTGATGGTTTTATTTCTACATTGTCTAATTCTATTCATTCAATTCCTTTTTTTCTTGTTTTGTTTTTCTTTGTACATTCCTTGTACTATACTGAATAAAAATCATGATAATTGATCTAATGGCTTCACCTCTAATCTTATTGGAAAGGTTTCAGAGTTTATCCCTTTTAATTTTAGATTGTGTTGTCATTTTGAGAAAGGTTCCATTTATTCCTTTTCTTTCTAGTGTTTTTTAATGAGGATGAGTGTTGTTTTTTGTCAAAAGCTTTTTCTGCATCTTTTGACATAATCATATGATTTATTTTACTGTTTTTCTTATTATTATGATCACTGATGGTTATTCCTAATAATGAACCAGTCCAGCATCCCCAGTGTTTCTTTAGGTAGATTTCAGGGTTCCATGAAATTAAATGAAAAAAAAAAACTTCTTTATTTTGTATTAACCTCTTAATGAAATTTTGAATTTCCTCCAATTATTAAACTTGTTAATCAAAGAAAGGGTTAAGAGACTTCCTAACACTGACAAAAGTGGTCCAAGACACATACACATACACACATACACACACACACACACACATACACACACAGAAGTCTAGAACTCATTTCCTAGAGAAAGTTTTCCTGCTTCCCATTACCTGTTAATGCTTCATCTCTACTCAGAATTTTACTATATATAATTATCTAACACTTAGGAATCATTAGTTGGACAAGGAGAGTCAAGATATTATTTTATTCCCTCTCCTTGAAGGATCCTTTGCTCTTCCCTCAAGTACAAGGTTTGGAATAGGTTTGTCCTAGAAAGGATTAACTCTTTCCTTTCTCACATTCATTTTTTTTTAAATTAATTAATTTATTTAACTTTTAACATTCATTTTAACAAAATTTTGGGTTCCAAATTTTCTCCCCTTTTGTCCCCTCCCCCCCAAACACCAAGCATTCTAATTGCCCCTATGACCAATCTGCTCTCTCTTCTATCATCCCTCTCTGCCCTTGTCTCCATCTTCTCTTTTGTCCTGTAGGGCCAGATAACTTTCTATACCCCTTTACCTGTATTTCTTATTTCCTAGTGGAAAGAACATTACTCAACAGTTGTTCCTAACACTTTGAGTTCGAACTTCTTTACCTCCCTCCCACCCCACCCCTTCCCTTTGGAGGGCAAGCAATTCAATAAAGGCCAAATCTGTGTAGTTTTGCAAATGACTTCGATAATAGTTGTGTTGTATAAGACAAGCTCTATTTCCCTCCATCCTATCCTGTACCCCATTACTTCTATTCTCTTTTGATCCTGTCCCTCCCCATGAGTGTTGACCTCAAATTGTTCGCTCCTCCCCATGTCCTCCCTTCCATCATCCCCCCCACCCTGCTTATCCCCTTATCCCCCACTTTCCTGTATTGTAAGATAGGTTTTCATACCAAAATGAGTGTGCATTTTATTCCTTTCTTTAGTGGAATGTGATGAGAGTAAGCTTCATGTTTTTCTCTCACCTACACTCTTCATCCCTCCACTAATAAGTCTTTTGCTTGCCTCTTTTATGAGAGATAATTTGCCCCATTCTATTTCTCCCTTTCTCCTCCCAATATATTTCTCTCTCACTGCTTGATTTCATTTTTTTTAAGATATGATCCCATCCTCTTCAATTCACTCTGTGTACTCTGTGTACACATAGAGACTCTGTCTTTATGTGTCTGTGCGTGTGTGCATGTGTGTGTGTGTGTAATCCCACCCAGTACCCAGATACTGAATAGTTTCAAGAGTTACAAATATTGTCTTTCCATGTAGGAATGTAAACAGTTCAACTTTAGTAAAGTCCCTTATAACTTCTCTTTGCTATTTACTTTTTCATGTTTCTCTTCATTCTTGTGATTGGAAGTCAAATTTTCTTTTCAGCTCTGGTCTTTTCATCAAGAATGCTTGAAAGTCCTCTATTTCACTGAAAGACCAATTTTTCCCCTGAAGTATTATACTCAGTTTTGCTGGGTAGGTGATTCTTGGTTTTAGTCCTAGTTCCTTTGACTTCTGGAATATACTATTCCATGCCCTTCGATCCCTTAATGTAGAAGCTGCTAGATCTTGTGTTCTCCTGATTGTATTTCCACAATGCTTGAATTGTTTCTTTCTAGCTGCTTGCAGTATTTTCTCCTTGACCAGGGAACTCTGGAATTTGTCCACAATGTTCCTAGGAGTTTCTCTATTTGCATCTCTTTCAGACAGTGATGGGTGGATTCCTTGAATATTTATTTTGCCCTCTGGCTCTAGAATCTCAGGGCAGTTTTCCTTGGTAATTTCATGAAAGATGATGTCTAGGCTTCTTTTTTGATCATGGCTTTCAGGTAGGCCCATAATTTTTAAATTGTCTCTCCTGGATCTATTTTCCAGGTCAGTTGTTTTTCCAATGAGATATTTCACATTATCTTCCATTTTTTCATTCTTTTGGTTTTGTTTTGTGATTCCTTGGTTTCTCATAAAGTCATTAGCCTCCATCTGTTCCATTCTAATTTTGAAAAAACTATTTTCTTCAGTGAGCTTTTGAATCTCCTTTTCCATTTGGCTAATTCTGCTTTTGAAAGCATTCTTCTCCTCATTGGCTTTCTGAACCTCTTTTTCCAATTGAGTTAGCCTATTTTTCAAGGTGTTATTTTCTTCAGCATTTTTTGGGGTCTCCTTCAGCAGGGGGTTTACTTGTTTTTCATACTTTGCTTGCATTTCTCTCATTGCTCTTCCCAGTTTTTCCTCCACCTCTCTAACTTGATTTTCAAAATCCTTTTTTTAGCCCCTCCATGGCCTGAGCTCATTGAGTGGGCTGGGATATAGAAGCCTTGACTTCTCTGTCTTTTCCTGATGGTGAACATTTTTCTTCCTCATCAGAAAGGAGGGGACGAAATGCCTGTTCACCAAGAAAGTAACCTTCTATAGTCTTATTTCTTTTCCCTTTTCTGAGCATTTTACTAGCTGGTGACTTGACTTCTGAATATTCTGTTCACACCCACTTCGCCTCAGGATCCTCCCAGCCTTTGCTTGGGGTCTGAGATTCAAATGCTGCTTCCCAGCCTCACGGCTTTTGGCAGGGGCAAGGCTGCTATTCAGTGTGAGATTAAGTTCAGGTGCTCAGGTGGGGGCAGGGCTGCCTCATGGGCTCAGTTCCCTCAGGGGCTTTATGCAGAGACCTTCAACAATGGATGCAGGCTCCTGCCTGCTTGGGGAGCCCTGGTCTGCTCCCACCTCCACGCTGCCTCCTGAGGGGCCTGAGTTATGGGGGTACCCCATTCCCATCTCGACCTGCCAAAGAGACCCTCTCACCGACCCCCATCACCTGTGGGTGGAGGGACCCGCGTGGCCACTGGAGATCCCGTCCTTGAAGCCCGCTCAGATCTGTTCCTCTTGGTGCCTCAGCCGCAGCAGGGCTGTGCTTGGTGCCCAGTCCACGTGCCAAGGACCTTTTGTGAGAGGTTTGCAGGTCCCTCTGGGAACAGAAATCTCCTTTGCTCCAATGTTCTGTGGCCTCTGGTGCTGCAGAATTCGCAGTGAGTTGTTATTTACAGATGTTCTATGGGTTGTGGGTTGGGAGCTATGTGTATGTGCGTCTTTCTACTCTGCCATCTTGGCCCCTCCCCCCCCCCCCTTTCTCACATTCTTAAGCTCAATAAATGCCCATCCTGATCTCAGCCAAGGGCAAGTTATTTCAAGTTTAGATTTTGACTCAGGTTTAGGGCCTCCCTAATGAGATGAGGGAGGAAAAGAGTAGGAAGGCACTTAATGTACAACTCTGATCAGAAATAGGATAGCTATTTATTACCTATGGATAAAATTAATATGAAAGCGCAAAAGAGTCTTAAAATAAATAGGAAGGATAATACAAAACATAATTTATTAACTTTAATTATAAGTCATTATGTCTGGCATACCTCATCAAAATACAAAGTACTTTTAGGATTGCCCAATATTCATGTACTTTAACTGCACACTGTCAAAGTATTCCTGCTCACTCTCCTCTCAATAGTCATCTTCCCCATTGGGGAGAATATGTCCATCTTCAGGTTGATGCTGTCATCTGATCAATAAGGGGGAAAAAAGGTAAATGGAAAATGTCACCAGCATCTAAGGTCCAAGCCTACTACTAAGAAACTACTGTTGTAACAGTACCTTTACTCAAGTTGTCAAGTGAAAGTGAACACTACGATGCCAGGAATATGGAAGGGATAGCTCCTTCTTTATCCTACAATGGGAGTATTGATGCTTTTATATTATCCCTGGAGTCTTTAAGGAAGAGAGTGAGGGTTGTGTATGTGTGGAGGAGTGGTAGCTGTCTTTCCTTTTAACCAATGCAGCACTCCCCTGCTCCTGTCACAGGGTGAAGAGGAGTGCAAGTGAAAGTCCTTTCAATGCTGGATCAATAATTGCCCAGGAACATCTAGGGAACTGGTTATCTCTGACATGCTAAAGTACTGTCACAGTTCTGGAAGCAGTCAGGGAATATATGTTCATATTATAGACAGCTTATGCTGCACTTTTCTATTTTATATTACATTCCCCTATTAACACCTAAAGTTCTTCAAAGCAAAAAAAAAAAATTATTTTTGTGACACAACATCTTGCACACAGTACACAGAATTTTTGACTTAGAGTGGGAACTCAGTGGCCATCTAATTCTACTTAAATAAAAAAATAAGTAAGAAAAATCCCCACAAAGCATTCATACAGTCTTTACTTGAAGATCTCTTGTGAGGAGGAATGCACTCTTCAAGCAGTCTATTCAATTTTTAAATAGCTCAGATTGCTGGGAATGTTGTTTTTCTTTTCCCCAACATCAAGTCTGAATTTTCTTTTTCATACCTTACACCCATCATCCCTATTTCTTATAAATACTTTTGCAGATTAAAATGAATTCAATAAATTGTACAGAATTGGATGCATTAAAAGTGCATTTGTGTATGTATACATACATGGTTGAGTGTATATGTATGTGTATATATTCATGCATATGTGCATATATGTACATATACATATATGTATGTGTATATACACACATGCATACATATACATATATACTAACACATATTTGTTTGTATATACGTATGAACATATACATTTGCATATATGGTCAATTGTATTAATCAACCAAAAAGGTAATGTTGAAGAAATTCTGAAGAACATGCTACAGATAACAAAAAATATTTTAAATAATTGAATAAAGTCATAAAATTTCATCAGTGATTTTCAGTTCCATTGATTTTTTCCTTAGTTAGTCTTTGATCTTATACATAGTTTCTACAACTAAAATATGACAATATCATTTTAGGATCTAACTTGAGGTTCAATCCTCTTGGCAAACTATAATGTAAACACCTTCCCCGTCCATTAATAGGCCTCAGGTGGAGCCCATTAAAGAAAGCTTAATTAGGGAAGACTTATTTTGTAGGAAGGCCCACACCTTTTGTTAATTGCCTATGAGGCACTGGATTACAAAGGTTGTGATGCCTTCTGCTTCTGAAAAGTCCATATAGACTCTGAAGTGATATTTTGCTTTAGGGTTTTACTCTTTGCAAGAAGGTTTGTTTGTCAGATGAGATTCTGGAAAGACATTAAGGAGGACCCCCTTTCCCCTTCCCCCCCACCC
The DNA here is from genome assembly GCF_028372415.1 of Notamacropus eugenii. Lineage (NCBI taxonomy): Eukaryota > Metazoa > Chordata > Mammalia > Diprotodontia > Macropodidae > Notamacropus > Notamacropus eugenii. The sequence goes on along the minus strand of NC_092874.1, from coordinate 357,555,238 downwards.
CACACCAGTTCAGATGTTGGTGCTTCTCTCTCTGGAAACTATGTATGTATGTAATAGTTAGACAGTTGGATCTATCTATTGATCTGTGATGTATGTATTTCTTATGGTCCATTAGAAGCTCTGTTGGTCTTTATTTCTCTGCATTTTCTCTATTGGTATACGTGATGAAAGAAGATTCTCAAAAGTTGCTTTCCTTTTAGAAAAGCATATCTAAGAACCTGTGCTATCAGGCCATCCTGAATGTGTCAGGGTCCTTGCTGTTACAGAAACACATCCTGATAAAGGTACAGATCAAATCATATTTTCATAATGCCAGTTTTGCTAAACAGATGGGGCTGTTAAGTGGGGTAGAGCAGTAGGAAGGTACCCAAACACAAACGAACTTAAACGAAACAAAATTAAAGGGGCATAATTGTATCTATTACTTTTAAAAAAATTCAAATGTAGAATACCATAATAAAAGTACAGTTGAATTAATGTAAAATTTGTGAATCCTTCCTCTTCAAAATATATTTCTACTTTTAAACTTTCTTAAGTTTCTTAAAAGAAACTTCTTTAGATGACAGTCAAAAAATCTAAAATTTTTATTCATTGCACAACTTAGCAGAAATTTTAGCAAGTCAGTTCACTGAACTGAACACAAAGAAGCAAACATAAAATTTTGCCTAAAGCAATAGTTTTCTCTTTTGTTTAACTTTCATCTCTTCTGGAATCAGTGATTATTGACAAAGGAATTATCTTAAATTTCCCTGTTACATTCTATTGCTTTCTTACTTGTGGGTAATTCAAGGACCTGATCTAGGTAAAGTATAGGATACAGAAGAGAGATATTTTTAATTTATATGGGTATCAAGCTTGAATCCTTCTCTTTCTGCTAAGATAGGAATATTTTTAAATGTTGAGAGGGAAAAAAAAAAAAAAACTATGGCAAAGATTTTTGAAGAAAATATCCCTAGAGGCTTCCTCAGCAGGAAAAACAAAAGCTTCACCATTATTAATCACAACACATGGCAGTCAATTTGAAGGCACTTATGTGAATTATTCCTTTGGGCTAGAATGCAACTAAAATCAAATGTTGCCATTTACAAATAGATAAATGGTTCACATCCTAAAACTTAATTCTCTTTTCCTAAAGGAGGATTCCCAAGGACTGTCATTTTTCAGCAAAGTATAACAAGATGGTAGCAGGTTCACCAGAATCTTCATTTGGAAGTTTAGGGATGGGAGCACAAGAAAAGAGATAAAAGCTGAGGGTATGAGCTGTAAGCATTGAAAGTAAAATATTGTTATTTCTGAAAATTGTTACGTATATAACTTACCAAAAATAAGTTGAGTATACTAAGATATGTAAGGTCCCATGGAATAGCAGATAACATAGACAGCTTTGGAGTCCTTGAGGACAGGGACTGTTTTACTTTTTTTTTTTTTAATTTATAGCCTCAGTGCTTAATGTAGTGGTTATTCATGAGAAGTATCAGTAAATATTTTTTTGTCATTCATTATCACCATCAAGCCAACAACATTTGACCAGAACTTCATGCTGCCTTTGCCCTATCATTTTTTTCTTGCAATTTTAACTTTCTTTTGTTGTTTTTTGACAGAGGGAGTCCATGTCTATTTTAGAATTTGAATTCACATTATGGAAACAGACTTCTAATAAATATGACATGAAGATTCCACCAAATTCAGCTCCCCTGAGAAATAGCACAGCAGAGAAGGAGGAAAAAGAAACACCAACTGAAGCAAAGATTCAGTAAATCTAAAGAGAAAAGGCAATAAGCTTTTCTGTACAGTCCAGGACTACACAAGAAGTTATTTGTATATGTATAGATGTTCTTGTCTGGATAGAAAGATGGTTTAACATTAGTAAAAAAATAAAAATAATCATTTGCAAAATTTCAAAGATTATATGCTTATCTTAGTGGCTGAAGAAAGAACTATTGAGAATGTATACCATAACTTTTTGCTAAAAAAACAAACAACTCTGTAAATTATAGGCAAACAAGTGTCCATATGTGTATGCTTATTCATTTAGATATATTTAAACCCAGAAGCAAGCACCATATATGAGTGATAAACTCTAAGTTTTCTCAATTAAAAATAATATTAAATCAAGGGTTACCCTTCTACCCACTGTTATTTGTTATATTTCTGGAAATGTTAACAATAGAAGGTAAAAATATTAGCCATGAGAAGGAAATTAAAGGCATAATGACAGACAAAAAGGAGGCAAAACTATCTTTTAATGATAAGCTAGAGTGAAGCCAAGATCATGTTAGTTCAGGTTCAATTATGGAATAAAATGAAGCACTCTGGTCATTCACCTACCAATGTACTTATTCTCTACTGGGGTTATTGCAAGTTTGACAGTTTTAGCAGTTTAATCATCACTGTCAGATTTCCATGAGGAGAAAATTCGATATTCCAGGGGGTCAAAGATCCAATTTGTTCACAAGAGTGGTACCAGGAACTGAACTGGGTGAAGAAAAAGTTATCTCCTCCACCTTGGCCTTATGGTCCTTAGAATTGGGCTTGAGCTTTTTTGTCATTCCATTTGTCCTTTTCAGTTCTAGGACCAAATGGTGAAGTCCCTAGAGTTGAAATAACTGTGAAACTTAATCTCCTTCTCCCTCCACACACTGAAATGACAAAAAGGAGGGTTATACTCTCCACATGCTGGAGAGGGGAGCAATGGTTTAATATTTATTCTTATTATACCTCTAATATAACAACTATTCTGACACTTTATTGGGAAAATGGACTGGGACGCAATGGCCTAGAAAATTGGAAGAATACCATTGGTGGTGGCTTATCATAGAAACTAGACACACGCAAGATCCCTTAAAGTTAACAGAGAACTCTGGACTTAAGGTATTTTTTTTCTCCCTTGGCCTCCAGGTAGTGGGGGGGGGAGGGAAGAGGGAGGGAAAGTAGAGTCACTGTTACACAAATAAACTAAAGCATATCTGTTTGCAGTTTGCCTCCCTCTTTTGAGACAATATGGGGAAAATGATCTATTAATGAGAAAGGTCAGCAAAACCTTATGCACTAGCCTCTGGAATCTAGTCAGCTTAACTCTAATTTAAGAAAAAACAAATAATTTTTTTTTGTTGCAGTTGTTTTGAGCTGGGGCATAGGTTCTGTAATTGTGCCTGTGGAGACCTATCAGTAAAGACCAGAAACAATAAAAAGATTGAATTTCTAGAAGTGCATAGTGAGTTGCTGAAAAGGTTGAGGTCAGGTTATGTCTAATTTAACATTTTCATTGCAGATATATACATTATTGGAGAAAGTAGAATGTCGAAGCTATTTTTCAACAATATTAATTTGAAGCTATGGCAATACCTTAGGGAATGAGTCAGTGGTACAGCTATCTCCAGAGTGGCTGGACATGCTGGAAGAAACCTCACTAAAAGAGATGATTTATTCAGACATGAACTATCACGTATGGAGAATGACAAAATGAACCTCAGCTATGTGATCAGAAAACCTACTGGTTATACTGAAATTCTTTGAGTCACCATTAAGGTAGGGGGTGGGGGGAGGCAACTAACAAGATGAAGTTGCAGTTCAGCCATTGCTCTTTGGGCTATATAGGAAGGCTATTGTGTCATATTACAAGGAATTAAAGAATTAATCCCTCTTTCTACAAGACAATAGTAATTTTTTTCCCTGTTAACACAGCATTCCTATATACAGATATTATATATTGATATCCTGTGTGTGTAATATCTATCTATCTATCTATCTATCTATCTATCTATCTATCTATCTATCTATATCTATATCTATATATACACTCAAGGAAAAGTAACTAGAATATTTGAGAATAAAATATTATAAGACATTAGCCTTTCTGATTCCCTACAATAGCAAGAAAATAAATGTTTCTTTGCTATAAATACGGTCTCCTCTTCACATCTTATCCACCTGCCCTCCCCTTTTTTAAAACTGAAAGACAACTAGTATTTAGGCACAGGGCAATATTGTAAGTCCTTTTCTGTTGAGAAACTAGTAACAGTATTGTCATCAAAGGAAACTACTTGCAACACTACCATCAAGGCTGACGAGCTATTGTGTAATGAAACCAGGTCACTGCTAGCAGAGTCAAGTGGAAAATAGGCCCTGAAAGAATTTTTGCACTTTCTGATTTCTGCTATGAACACAGTCAAGAAAATATAGGAAAACTAAGAAAGTGTGACCAAGCAATGGCTACTACTTGTGCCATCTAACCAGTTTTGAATATACCATATCTTTACCTTATCCACAAGATGAGCATGTTAAAAAGACTATAAAATTTGTTGGTTCAATCTAGATAAATTATATTTAAAGAGAAAGCAATATTCTTCAGACCTATTCTTGATGTTGACTCTTAGTTAACATGTCCCCCTTTTCTAGTGCTAGATAGTAACAAATGTTTTAGAACTATTTACTGTAGTACTCACATCTGACACCTCATATCAAAATAAAATCCAAAAGTGTACACAATTTAGACATAAAAGCTAACATTACAAACAAATAAGGGGAACAAGGAAGTGTTTATCTGCCAGATTTATGGAGAATGGAGGAATGCATGACGAACGAGATAGTGTACATTATGAAATGCAAAACAGATGATTTTTGTTATATTCAATTGAAAATTTTTTTCACAAAGTTAATGCAACCAAGATTAGGAAGAAAGAAGAAGGCTGAGAAATAATTTTATAACTAGTATCTCTGATGAAGGCCTCATTTCTAAAACATCTAGAAAACTGAGTCAAATTTATAAGAATACAAGTCATTTCCCAATTGATAAATGGTGAAAGGATATGAACAGGCAGTTTTCAGCAGAAGAAATTGAAGGTAACCGAAGTCATATGAAAAAAAAATGCTCCAAATCACTATTGATTAGAGAAATGCAAATCAAAACAACTCTGAGAAACCACATTACACCTCTCAGGTTGGCTAACATGACAAAACAGGAAAATAATAAGTGTTGGAGAAGATGTGGGAAAATTGGAATGCTAATTCTTTGTTGGTGGAGCTGTGAACTGATCCAACCATTCTGAAGAGGAATTTGGTACTGTGTCCAAAGGGATATAAAAAGGTACATACACTTTTGATGCAGCAATATCACTTCTAGGGCTAGATCCCAAAGAGATCATAAAAATGGGAAAAGGATCCACCTGTGCAAAAATATTCATAGCAATTCTTTTTTGTGATGGCCAAGCAGTGGAAATTGAGAGGATGCCCATCAACTGGGTTATGGCTGAACAAGTTGTGGTATATAAATGTAATGGAATAAGATCATGCTGCAAGAAATGATGAACAGGTGGACTGCACAACAATTGAAAGGGCTTATTATAGAAGATGCCATTCACATCCAGAAAAGGAACTATGGAGTTGGAATACAGATATAAGCAGATTATTTTTATTTGTTTTATTTTCATTCTCATCTTTCCTCTTTCATTCTAATTGTTCTATTCGATGTGATTAATGCGAAAATATGTTTAATAGAAATGTATATGTAGATTCTATATCAGATTGTATGACATCTTATGAAAGTTAATATTGAAAACTAAAAATAAATAAATTAACTTAAGAAAAGAATTATTGTAGGAAACCAAGTCAAGTGCATTGACCTATAGTTCTGCAGGTACCACAAGTGGGATTTTTGGAGTATCAGGGCATTTGCACTTCTCCACTCCCACTTCCCCCATTCTATAAAAGTTTGATAAGATCCCTAGCAGTGCCTCAACAAACACAGCCCCTGTTTTGCCACTTTACTCGGATACAATTTGTCTGGGTTAGATTGCTTCAACTCATTTAGTGAAACTTGATACTTTCCTATATATCCTTACTTAATTTAGGAAATAGCATGATATAGCAGAAAGAATAATAAGATTCATGTGATTTGGTTGGGTCTGAATTTTGACTTTACCTCTTACAAACTATGCGACCATGGGCGAATCATTTAATCTCTGTTTACTCTGTTGCAAAATTTTTTGTTTTCATTGTGTCTTGATAGAGGGGTGGTAGTACTCGTGATAATATTTTGAATTGGATCTATATCATTGTTATAGAGTATATCTAATAAGGAAAGTATCTCTACAAGCAGTAATCAACACCTGCTTTACAATTTAAAGGGTTACCTGAGACACTGAGAGGTTAAGTGACTTCTTCACGGTCATCCATCCAGTATGTTTGAGATATGGGACGGAATTACTCCAAGCCCAGTTCTCTTTCTGGTATATCAAGCCTTTTTTCTTTTCTACAGAAATGTAAACCCTATTAAAATAGGTTCTATATTTCTGCTTAATGTGTTGTGTTCTTATTTAATAGAAAATATTTTACAATAATTCAATAAGTTTATAAATATTTATACTCTGTTTAACTATTGTCCACTTCGACATTAGATTCTTTCTAGAGCATAAGAATATAACCTTTGATCCTGGGCTCAAGAAAGTAGAGATTCGTTACCTAAAAGAATAAATCAATTGACTGACTTAAATAGCTTACAACTTTGTACAGGTTGTGGCACTCTGTGGTAAAGAACTCGGAGACAGACCATTTTTTGCACTCCTTCTTGGCTATTTTAATAATAAACACATAATTGTCATCCTCTTCCTTTGCAATCTACATGTAATCCCCATAACGTGTCTTATCTTGATGTTCATTGTTTCTGATGTAGGGTTATTAGCATTGCACAGAATCAGAAAACTTGCCAAATATAATGTCTCAAGCTTTACTTTGCAAATGCATTTCCTCGTTAAAGTTCCAAGGCTCCAAGACATGAGACAGTGAAGAGAAAACAGAAGATAAAAAGGAGATTAGCTAAATTTTACATAGGTATAACAACATCATCAAGGAGCCATGTACCATGTCAGACGTCACTTCTATTTACAAACACTTTATTTGAAATCATGAAATAATCCTCCATTTATTCATGATTTCCCCCAGTCAAATGCAATTGAGCTTCCTCAGACAAAATGGTATACAAACAGAATTGGTGCTGATGTTGCTTAGAATGATTTGATTATATATGCTCTTAGATTTTGACATATTTTATGTAGAGGTACATCAACATTGTTTGACAGGATAAACTATAAAACCATACAAAGTATAGCATGTCTATTTAAATTCATTTCACACATATGCAGATTGCACTGTTGTAACATTTTCAAAGTATCAAATCATCCTGATATTGTTCAGTCATTGTCTTGTTTCCTTGTAAGCAAGTATTAAATGCAAATTCAAATTACATGCAGTGAAATTACCTGTACTCTTCACGCATAGTTTTAGAATTTGTTTTTCAGCCCATTCTATTTGAATCTGTTGTGAGTTGTTACCTTTCAAGTCACAATATCCATCACCAAGTTGTACATATCATTCATTACCTGGATGCAAATGAGGCCTCTTCTACAATTTATGTGCTGCTGAGTTCTTCATTTTCATCTCCTTTATTGTGATTAAAATGGAAAAAAAAGAAAATATAAATGATCTTACGTCTCCAGAATCTGAAAATAAAATTGTTAGTCTAAGAAAATTTAAATAATACTATAAAAAACAACCCTACTTATTTTATATACCATAAAAGAATCAATCATTGTATATTCACTATTGTACACTTGCTCATTCAGATGATTCAGAGACAAAATAGTAATCAATAAGTGAAGCTGGCTAATTTCTCTATGCTCTATTTTTTGGCTTCAGATAGACTGGGGCAAAGTGAAATGCTGAATTAAGCAATTCATGGTAGTTATAAATAGATCTCATACAGATAGGGGCAGGGAAGAGGAAGAGGAGGGATGGGAGAAGTGAGTGAGTATAGAAAAGGCAGACACATTTTAATTTAAGTGGAAGATAATACCAGAAAGAGAAAAAATATCACCCAAATTAATATTAATTTAAAAAAAATGTCCTGTCCTATTTATCCAAATTCATAAAGGAAATGTGTGTCTGATGATAAGCATCAAATGTGGTTAGGTTCCAAAACACCAACAATATCTCTAACAACAAATGATCAGGAAATATATTAGAAATAAATCAAAGGACATAATTTAAACAATGTATCAGTTATACATTGGAACATGCAATCTGTAAGCGATGCTAAGTGCACCTCAAGACAAATACAAATAAAGCTAAAAAGGTCCAGAAGATGACTTAAAGGATCAAAAAAGATATATAGGCTAACATAATTTGAATTTTTCTGATTTGAAACATCGGCAGTATTCCTTGTGATCTTAAATATAATTTGTGTTACTTTTTCTTCAGAAGAAACTCCCACCCTCCCTCATCCTTTAAGTTTGGATAATTGGTGTAGTTCTATATTATATTCTTTAACTCTTTCCACAATCAGAAACATTTTTCTATGAAGTGCCACAAGAATTTACCGTACTTTCATTAAAACCTCATTAAATGATTTCCTAATAATGGGAAGGAACTGCCTGTTAATATAATGTCAACTAGAAGCATAGCAATGGCACAACAAATAATGACTCTCAGATAATAGATACTTTCAATCATATGAAATATTGGGAGGAAAGAAAATTGAAGCCCAGAAGTGAATTCACTTGGCCCAGGTCATATAACCATTCTAGGAATTATTCCCATGGTTACTGATTCCAATTTCAAAGCATTTTGCACTGAGACTCACTACCTCTCTCCATTTCCAAGAAGAATGCAACTCATATAATTACAAGCACTTTTATTTTCAATATAATAGTACTTTTATTAATTCCCTAAAGGATTGTTTACCAATGATCACATCTACACTGATGTGTAATAGTTTAGCTTAGAAAGATGAAGATAGGGGCAGAGCCAAGATGGCAGAGTAGAAAGACATAGATATGGAGGCTCTCCCCACACACCCCATAAAAAACCTGTAGAGAGGGACTCTCAACAAATTGTGGAGCAGCAGAAGTGGAGAATAACAGAGTGGAGGAGATTTCCACCCAGGGTGGCCTGAAAGGCCCATGGGAAATATCTGTTGCACTGGATGCAGAGCTCGGATCCCAGCCCAGCCTTGGCATGGCTGCCGGGCTCACGAACAACCCTTGGGGCAGGATCTCTAGTCACAGAATCCCCAGTACCAGTACCAGCGGTTCCCAGGTTCCTCAACCCACAGGCCCCAAAGGTCAGTGACTGTTTTTTTTCAGCTGACCAGGAAGGGAGAAGGGCCTTCCCACAGCTCTGGAAGCAGGCAGTGGCTGGACACAGAAGCTGCACAGCAGATCATACCGATCACTCCACTGTTGGAGCGTAAAAACCCCTGGGGGCACTGAAGAGCTGAGTCATACCTCAGCCCTGAGTAGAGGCCCTGAGGCAGCTGATCTTTCTTTCATACTGAATGGTGGCCCTGCCCATACCAGCTTATCTGAAAATCAGCCCCCAGTGCTGACTTGGAGGAACTGGAGGCCAGGTGGCTGTGCAGAGGAAACTGCGAAGATTCTCAGCACAAAAATTCTTCTCTGTGCACAGACCAGTACACAGTTGATTGTGCCACCTTGGAGAAACTGAGATCTCACAGAGTATACCCTACTCTTGACAAAGGATCCAAAAGTCAAGTAACTGGTTGGGAAAAATGCTCCCAAAAAGGGAAAACAAATAAGACTATAGAAGGTTACTTCCTTGGTGAACAGATATCTTCTCCCATCCTTTCAGATGAGGAAGAACAAGGTTTACCATCAGGGAAAGATACAAAAGTCAAGGCTTCTGTATCCCAAACATCCAAAATAACTATTCAATGGGTTCAGGCCATGGAAGAGCTCAAAAAGGATTTTGAAAATTAAGTAAGAGAGGTACAGGAAAAATTGAGAAGAGAAATGAGAGAGATGAAAGAAAAGCATGAAAAGAGGGTCAACACTTTGGTAAAAGAGACCCAAAAAAATGCCAAAGAAAATAACACCTTGAAAGATAGGCTAACTCAATTGGCAAAAGAGGTTCAAAAAACCAATGAGGAGAAGAATGCTTTAAAAAACAGAATTAGCCAAATGGAAAAGGAGGTTCAAAAGCTCACTGAAGAAAATAGTTCTTTCAAAATTAGAATGGAACAGATGGAGGCTAATAACTATATGAGAAACCAAGAAATCACGAATCAAAACCAAAAGTATGAAAAAATGGAAGGTAATATGAAATATCTCATTGGAAAAAACAACTGACCTGGAAAAGAGATCCAGGAGAGACAATTTAAAAATTATGGGACTACCTGAAAGCCTTGATCCAAAAAAGAACCTAGACATCATCTTTCATGAAATTATCAAGAAAAACTGCCCTGATATTCTAGAAACAGGGGGCAAAACAAATAGTTAAAAAATCAATCGATCACCACCTGAAAGAGATCCAAAAAGAGAAACTCCTAGGAACATTGTGGACAAATTCCACAGTTCCCTGGTCAAGGAGAAAATATTGCAGGCAGCTAGAAAGAAACAACTCAAGCACTGTAGAAATACAATCAGGATAACACAAGATCTAGCAGCTTCTACATTAAGGGATAGAAGGGTGTGGAATAGGATATTCCAGAAGTCAAAGGAATTAGAACTAAAACCAAGAATCATCTACACAGCAAAACTGAGTACAATGTTTCAGGGGAAAAAATGGTCTTTCAGTGAAATAGAGGACTTTCAAGCATTCTTGACAAGAAGACCAAAGCTGAAAAGAAAATTTAACTTTCAAACACAAGAATGAAGAGAAGCATGAAAAGGTAAACAGCAAAGAGAAGTCATAAGGGACTTACTAAAGTTGAACTGTTTACATTCCTACAGGGAAAGATAATATTTGTAACTCTTCAAACTTTTTTCACTAACTAGGTTGCTGATGGGATTACACACACACACACACACACACACACACATAAAGAGAGAGACAGAGAGCACAGGGTGAATTGAATAGGATGGGATCATATCTTAAAATAATGAAATTAAGTAGTGAGAGAGAAATATATTGGGAGGAGAAAGGGAGAAATGGAATGGGACAAATTATCTCTCATAAAAGAGGGAAGTGAAGGACTTTTCAGTGGAGGGAAAAAGAGGGGAGGTGAGAGAAAAACGTGAAGTTTACTCTCATCACATTCGACTAAAGGAAGGAATAAAATGCACACTCATTTTGGTATGAAAACCTATCTTACAATACAGGATAGTGGGAGAGAAAGGGATAAATAGGGTGGGGGGATAATGGAAAGGAGGCAAGCGGAAGGAGAGAGCACTCTTGGGGAGGGATAGGATCAAAAGAGAGAATAGAAGAAACGGGGGGGCAGGATAGAATGGAGGGAAATATAGTTAGTCTTACACAACACGACTATTATGGAAGTCATTTGCAAAATTACATAGATATGGCATATATGAATTGCTTTCCTTCTCAAAGGGAATGGGTGAGAAGGGAGGGATGAAGAGAAGTTGGAACTCAAAAGTTTTAGGAACAACTGTTGAGTACTGTTCTTGCAACTTGGAAATAAGAAATACAGGTAATGGGGTATATAAATTTATCTTACCCTATAAGACAAAAGAGAAAATGGAGATAAGGGAAGGGAGGGATGTTAGGAGGGAGGACAGATTGGGGATAGGGGTAATTAGAGTGCTTGGCTTTTAGGGGTGGGGGAGGGGAGAAATGGGGAGAAAATTTGCAACCCAAAATTTTGTGGAAATGAATGTTGAAAACTTAAATAAATAAATTTAACAAAAAAAGCAAGAAAGATGAAGATAACAATATCGGAGTTGAAAAATACTGAGAGAAAAAAATGCAAAAGATATATGTAACTATTGCAGTAGTTGAGGAATGAGGTATAAGCTCATTAATAAAGAAAGATTCTTAAAATATGTGGTTTAAAACCTTTCATACTTCATGTTGGGCAAGTATCAGTTGGTTCTTCCCATAACTCTCCCATATGGAATCCATCCAATATGATGAAGTCCTTTTTCTATGTCTTTTAACATTATATGGATATCTGTTTTTTTATAATTACATCTACCTTGGATGACATAATAATTCTCCCACGCATTACAGTCTATTTCCATTGACATCACTCCAGTACCATCGTAGGCACTTGTAACTTTTGATGCTTTGGGGGTTTTGAAATCATGCAACATCAATGGGAAAATAGGGAGGGATGGTTTTTCTTCTTTGAGAACTTGCAATTAAAAAATTCCAGCACAATTTCCCAAATACAATTCACTCTGCTCTCAATTTTGGAAGTTAACTTGTCCACCTGATATCTTTCCAATATATGTACTGATGGACCAGTTCAATGGGTATGTCATATTCTAGACATTCTTAATACGTTCAGTTTTTCCTGTTTGAATCCTATCCCACTCTGTAGCACATTTTATTGCTGAACAAATGCATTTTGGATGTTCTCAAGTGTTCCAAATCTTATTGGAGAAATTACAATATCATCACTGGATACAATCAAGTGTTAAATTTCAAAATCTAGAGGGAAATTCTTTTATTATTATTATCATTATTATTATTTAGAGATTCCATGGATATTGTACATGAAAATGTGTGTGTGTGTTCATCCTTTGTTGCCGAAGAAGACCATGACATCAGAGAAATGATGACATAACTTGCACTTGACTTTGTTTTGAGTGAGGGAGGGCTGTGCAGGTCACCAGCCTCACTTCTCTTGCACAGCCATCTGAATCCAGTGACCAGATACTCATCAGGATGACTGGAGATGACCCAGGATGAGGCAATTGGGGTTAAGTGAGTTGCCCAAGGTCACAAAGCTAGTGAGTGTCAAGTGTCTGAGGTGAGATTTGAACTCAGGTTCTCCTGACTTCTGCACTGGTGCTCTATCCACTACTTTTGCAAGTATATAGTTGTTGGTGTTATTCATCCTATTGTGACTTCAAACTTGTAAAATGTTAATTATGTTATTCTACATCTTTCTTTTTTTCTTTTAGTCCTTTTGTAGACAGTTTTCAGTTCTGTACCTGTGCACTATCACTGTAGATTACCATCTTCCTACTTTAGTCTTCCGTGATATTAATAAATACTAGACAACTGTTGAATGAAATTGTCAATTGTTATGTCTATCACAAAACCGTTTGTGATCATAACAGATGCATAGAAGATGCTTCATTGGAGATAAAGCTTCATTTTTCTCTACTGAAGTGCTTTCTTTCTTTTTCCCCTATTCTATACACAATAAACATGATGAAATTCTGAATTTTCAATACCTTTCTATCCATTCTCTTACAATGAAGCTATGCATGGCTATAGTTTGTGAAAGCTTACTGTAACCTCCTTATACTTTTCATCAAGAATACTTTCAATGTGTATATGTTATTTGCTTGAAGATATTATATGAGTGAGAAAATATACAAATGGTTCAGGAACTGATGTCTTTTTGAGAACCTTACACATTCAAAATAATATCACACATGATATTTTTCCAGTCATTCAGCATTTCTTCCTTTCATCTATGTTGAGTATTGGTTCATCAATACGCTGAAACCCATTATCTCGAGCAGGAATTTCCACTGTTCCTAACTTCATTGTCACCAGTCCTTTCAACTTTGTCAAATCCACAAATGGACTAGAATATTAGAGACAAAATGTGATAGCACCACTATCATTGATTTAAAAAAAATATGTATCATAGAAATGATGTTAGGTTTTTAACATGTTTAACCTCTAGATTCATCTTTAAAAGTCCTCAGAACAAGTTAAACCATTTAAAAATCACAGACAGGGGGGATGAAGTGCTAAAATGACATTCTTGTCATTGAAATAATTGTATGGATACAAGAGATATCGCAAAACGTCTCTCTTTAGGGGTCCACTCATGCACTTATCCAGGAAGGTGTTCATCGATCCTGTAATAACAACTATGATTTTGGAATCTGAGGCTCAAGGTTCAAATGCTGGTTCTATTGCCTGTTAACCATTTATTTGACTGGAGAATTCAAATACCCTCTCTACGCTTTCTTTGAGAGTTAATTAGATAAATATAAATATTCCTTTTATCTATAAATTCAATGGACCTATAGTTACTCCCTCTTCATTGCCCTCCTTTTATCTTTCATTTCATACTATCTCTTATCTACTTAACCATATTGTAGTGAATGTTATAGAAATATATACCATATATGTACGCACATATACACAAAAACACACTCACATATTTCCTACTATATTATAAGTTGCTTGAGTGCAAGTGCTGTGTTACTTTTCACATTTTAATATCTTTAGTAACTAACAAAGATCCTTATACTTATTAAACACTTAAAAATATTTATTGAATTGAATCAGAGTATTAGAATTCAAAAGAATTCAAACAAAACCTTCCCCCTACCTCTTTCTAACTTTGCTATTTCTGTTTCAGAAACCACCATCTTTCTAGTTCCCCAGTTTCACAACTTTAAACTAAACTTTAAATACTCACTTTCACATAACATATCCAATCAATTGCCTACTCTTGTTGATTCTACTTCTACAATACCTTTGATAGCTGACTCATTTTCAGTATTCATACAATCACTACCTGAGTGCAGAACTTTCTTACCTTTCACTTGAGTTATTGTAATGGCCATCTAACTGGTCTTCCTGTATTAAATCTATTTTTACTTCAATTCATCCTCTTAAGGAGGATGAATCTTAAGCCTAGGTCTGATTATCTCATCCCATGTTCAATAAACTCCACTGGCTCCCCATTGCCTCTAGCATCAAATATAAATGACTTTATTTGTCATTTAAAAGACGTGCACAACCAGATCTCTCCTTATCTAACCTTATTCTTTATTATTTCAGTTTTTATATTATACAATCTAGTAATATCTGCCTTATTTCTCATACATATCATCCTTCATGTAGTTCATTTAGAAGTTACCACGAAGATCTTTTCCTTCAAATCAAGGCAAAATCTGAGCAGACTGAATGTTTTTTTTTTGGTTCTGATTCTTTATGTTACTCTTCATATTCATTGTATGGACCATCATAATTAAACCCAATTTAAAACACATATTCTGAAAAATCCATCATCAAGACAAATATGATGGAAATTCAAAAGCCTGTGTTCTCATGAGTAATGAACAATGTCCTACACTGTGTCCAAATCGGGGGAGGAGGGAGTCCGTATACATGGTTAAGTTAATTTTCTCAACAGTAATGTTTGTTAATAGCCAAAATATGATTATCACATCAAAACCTAGTAGTCTACAGAGCTGCCTCAATGAATCTGTAAACAAATATGTGAAAAATATTAGTGTATCTAACTGCATAGCAATATGTAGTTAGATGTACAACCCTTTGAGTTAGTCCATGAGTACACATCTTGGACAGAATGCAGATGGACAATTCACTGGACCCAGAATTGAACAGGAACCAGAGAGCAAGCCAGATTTCATTTCAGAAACTAACTAGTACTAAAAGAACACAATAGCCCTATTGTGTTCCCAGAAACAAAAACTCATCCTTTTATCATGAGAGTGGTTCAGTGGAAAGAGTACTAGAATTGGGAGTCAGAAAACTTTGGTTTAAATTTCTGATCTTCTACTTATTGAAGACAATCTGCAGGACTTTGGATAAGTCATTTAATTTCTCTGGAGGCTCAATTTATTCAGCTGTAAAACAGTTTGGGAGAGACATTTACTAGGTTCCTTCCTAGTCTACACTAATGATTCTAAAATTCTACATAGCTACACAGCCTCTGAAGACTAAAATTCATATTACCCTTAAGGACAATGGAAAGAAGTATGGAGATAATAAACAAGTCATAAGAATTTTTCAATGATGACATTTGTAAAGACTGACATAAGGGCATAGGTGTGCAAGTAAATGTTTACCAATCAGCAATTGGGGATTGAGAGACACACATATGAAACACTTTTAAGTTTAACATGTAGTATTAGCATTTTTTCTATCACTTTCTTAAGCCTAGAAAATTAACAAAATTATAAATTAATCCCTATTTGTAGTGTTTGCTGACTTCTAGTGTGCAAATTCTCACACTGAAAATTTTTCAATAAACTCTTCTGAGTTAATTTAAGTTGACTTCAGCACACCGAAACATAACAGTCAAAGAAGAACAAGAAATGAACCATAGTCCAACTGTTTCACTGGTATAAAAAAAAAAAACAGAAAATCTAAGGGAAGACCTTCAGATCTATTCAGGATAGATCTTCAGTGGATGATATTGAAGACTAAATGGGCAAGAATTACACAGGAATTAACGGATTCAACCTGTACTATTGGAAGAAGGATGTATAACTAGCATATAGCTATGGTTACAGAATCTAATTTTTAATGAATACATATGATGGCTACAGAAACAAAGTATAATTCAATTCAAAGGGGATTACTAGAGTCACAAAGTGCTTTTTCAACTACAAGTTGCAAGGAATTACAATTTAAGCTTAATATAAAAAAACACTTTAAGGCAAACCTCCCAAAGGGTAAGGGTTATCTTAGGAAATAATAAGAGATTTTCACCTTAATGGACATGTGAAATTCCTTGATGAGCATTTATTGGAAACATTATAGATGGGGTGGGGGATTCTTGTTCAGCTTCTGATTAGACTATGTAGTTAGCCTCTAAGATCCTTTCCAGCTCTGGGTGTCTGTGATTCATTCACAACTAGGATCTGAGGAGAAATCATAATTACATAGTAGTATAGTAATTCTTTAACTAAATCCTGAAGACTTTCACCATACGCAAGGGATACATTTTATAAACCTGGGAATAAAGGAATGTCATGTGGCTGTAGTAATATTATGATAATGTGTTACTGACACAGAAGAAACTACATTTATAGTAAAAAATAATAACAATTCAGAATAAAGCTAGTGTTCCCTATGCTAGCAATTCAGGCTGCACTAAATCCACACAGAATCTGAAACATCCATATGATCCTTCATGAGCTTTCAATATTCTTGGAATAATCAGGCTCAGGCATATTTTGCATTGAGAACAACGCACAGTACTTCATTACTATTTTCCCCCTCTTCAAGCATTTATCTTTGCCCCTTCACTGTATTAACATCTTTAGTTTGTGGATTAATCCTAAAATGCTGTGATTTATAGAATAGAAAGCAATCATAACAGTGCTGTGTGTTAGGAAGAAGTAAATCCGACAGGAGAGAAACCCAGCCTTCAACAAATAGTCTTGTATTACTATAAAATATCCTCCTGGCATACATAAAAAGATAAAAGAACAAAATATTATCATACTGTTCCGGAAGACACAATAGGTCAGTATGTCATAGTAAAAGCATCTCAAACCATAATTTATGAATTCTGAATCACAGAGATTTCCTGTATTACTTTCTTTCTGACCATCTGCCATTGTCTTATCCCTTCTCTACCTTTATTCTCTGGGAGCATAAGAAATAGGAAAGGATTGAGTCTAGGAAAAAATCCCTCCACTCTTTACATCCCATAGGCTTCAAGTATTCCTTTACTATCTACACATTGATAAGAATTTATTTTATGAACTGATATTTTTATTTTTATGAATTATTAATATAAATTTCATGGAAATATTTTATTTGCATATTCCTCTGAACTTAGTAAGGGCTAGGATAATTTAATAACAAATTAATTGCCATTATAATTATACAAGCATAAAAAACTACAAAATCCGTGATTAGTTCTACTTGTCCTCTCCTCTAGATCATGCCCCCTTCTTTTAAATGTATGGATTAAGATAACTAAGTTGTTATATCCCTATTGCTTTTCACTGAAGTTTCTCATGAAAACAAAATAGCAGCAAGGACAAAGAGCTAAACTAGCCTATATTGCATAGGCTTATAGAAAGCTCTCTTAGAATTTTATCTGCAACTAAATCTTATTTTGACCATATCTACATGAGCAGCGCTGAATTGGAAATGTCTAAAAGAGTCAGTCATTACAATTAGTCAAGGCTCACTAAGATTGTGTCATTTAATGAGCAAGACAGCTATTTACCGGTCTTTACCTCTTAAAGGGCCATATAGCTGGGCTGTCATGAATTGGAGTGATTGATTCTTTTGGCCATGTACAATTTGACCACTTATTAATAGTCACTGCTTTTGTTCCGTTGCTTACTACAGATAAAGAAAACCATTTTAGCCTACAATCTCCATTAAATAGGAATGATTTTAAAGCTATGACTATAGTACTTCCTATCTTTTTCATCTTCAAGAAAAATAGTGGCAATTTAAAAATAGAAATGATTCAGATGCATCAGTGGTTATAATGAATACAATGGAGAGAAATGAATTGTCCAAAGTGGTTCAAAAATAGACTTAACTATCTTAATATTAACTATTACAATTGGGCAATTGAATTACATGGAATATGTCTACTGCTTTGACTGCTTGCAATTTATATTTTTAGGTAAAAGTATGACTGATGCTTAAAAGGGAAAAAAGTACTCAATCCTTCAGTATTTTGCTTTTAGTTGCATAAAAGTTTCTTTATTGAATTATCAAACATTTGTCACATGCCATTTCATTTTTATGCAAATTTCTGAAAACAAGGTACATAAAATATCCTTCTGCTGATAACACAGTATTACTGGGGAAAAACAAAATTAAAAATATTATATCAGTTTAATATAATACCCTATGCACACTATCATGGAACTGCAAAATAATTTCCAAAAGATTCATTTTCTTTTTCAAATCACCGTTTCTTTTAAAATTTGAAGAATCACCTAGCATCTTGCATTCTGGATGCTTTGAAAAGATCGGCGGGTAGGGGGAGGTTTAGAAGGGTTGAGGGACTTGGTGACCTTCCTAGCAATTGCATAAAACTTTCATGCCTTCTATTCAGATCTCCATTAGTTGAAAGTGGTTTTGCTTAGCTAGAACCAAGCGTTTCAGTCAATTACCAGCTTTTATCTTGTTGTTATCATAAAGGGCCATTTCTTTCCTAAAATGGTCAATTTAATTCATGAAAATAAATGGTGAAGAGTGTACAATTTGTTAGCCACTCTGTCAGAAGTACATTGGTCTTGCACAAGAAAATATCAGCGCATTTCTTAATGAATAGAAATGGCTTTCATCAAACTGCATGTTCATTCCTCTTTCTTCCCTCAATACCCCATCCTGCTCCAGCAACAATGCAGAGTTAACAATTCAACCACTTAATATTTGAAAGCTCTTAAAATATCCTCAGTGTACTTAAAGTAAACCTTATGTGTGTTTTTCTTTTCTTTCTTTTTCTTTCTTTTTTCTTAACTGCTCCATTTGTTTCAGTTTGTATAAAGTACATTACAAAATCAATTGGGGCAGTCACTGTCCATCGAAAAGCAGCAGGATAAAGGTTCATTTTTTTTAATCAGGGGAGATTGTGATAGAAAGGATAAGTATTTAGAGAAAATGAAACAGATAATAAACAGCAAGGTGTTTATAAAAGTTAGAGGAATGCACAAAGAACTTGAAAGTATAAGTGATGGGAACTTTATGTTCTAATTTGCATTACTAGAAGATTCTAACTACTGCAGCATAGCAAGTATGAATGGTTTTGCAATGTTACTTTCAGCAAATTGTTTTTTGTTCTTCCTGAGGATTATAACATTAATCTAGGTGCTGTGGGGAATAGGAAAAATATATAAGCTATGGTCCTTGCTATTAATTCATTTAATTTGAGAGCAAAAGGGTTCAAACTAAAGCAAAGTGACACAAAAGTTAAACAGCAAAAGAACCTGAAAGTACAGGGGAATATTACAAGGCAATATTGTTTATGATTACAGGGTAAATGAGGGCTATGGTCCCAGAAATTAGAGGATCATTATTGTTTCATGTTTATTTTGTCTCTTGTGTGTAAAACTTTTTCTGCAAAGAAATTTCAAGCTTCTTGAGGATTACAACTAACATTGGGAGTCAAATCTCCTTTTTTTTCTACCTGTAGTATCTGAATGGATTGTGGGAAGCAGTTAAGTCCATGATGACTGTTGATTTCTGACCAGCAAAACAATTTTGTTCCTACCTTTTCTGCTTGAAAAAGGTATATATGCATATATGTGTGTGTGTGTGTCTGTGTCTGTATGTGTGTTTATGTGTATATATGTGTACACATCTGCATGTGCACATATATGTATAGAAATGTGTTTATGGGTATGCATAGATAGATAGATAGAGATCTATATGTATGTATGCAATGAATGGAGATGATCTATCTTTCTTAGAGCAGTATACTTAAGCAAGTTCAAAATAGCTCCAGAGAATCCATTGTTGTATTTACAAAGTGAGCATTTTCATCTCAGAAACAAGCGGTTGCTACAAATTATTAGCATGATTGCTTGTGCTATTGATTGAATTCAAGAGAATATTAATGGTGCAAATTAAACTTAAAAGTCTGTGTGTATAAATAGACACATATATATGTGTATGTATATACATACATATGTGTATATATGAGCATGTGTGTATACACACTATCATAAATACATTATTCTTGCAGAAATAAATATTAAAGTATTTCTTAGTGAAAAGAAATCGATATATATGTATATACACACAAATTTACATACATACATAGGTATAAATGCATACACACACACATAAACACCTGTTGTTCAGTCATTTCATTTGTGACCAGCTCTTTGTGATCTCATTTGGAGTTTTCTTGGCAAAAATACTGAAGTGTTTTGCCACTTTCTTCTAGACCTCTTTTTTTCAGATGAAGAAACTGAGACAAATAATATTAAGTGACTTGATTAGGGTCACATACATGATATGTACCTGAAGCTCTATAGCTCTATAAATATCGTTTGAGCTCAGCATGAGTATAGTATAAGATTCAGGGAATGCAGTTATGACCAGACTAGAGGCCTATTGACTAAAGGCTAACAAAAACAAAACAAACAAAATTCAATAACTACCACAATTATCAATAAAGATAATGATAATTCACATTTATATAGAACTTAAACTTTTACAAGTCATTTTGTATCTGTTATCTCACAATATCTGCCTCACAACACCTCTGCTTCTTTCCGTTCCAGAATTCAGTGATGGCTCCCTGTGATCTTCTGATTTCCTTACATAAGCATTTCCTGCAACATGATGGAAGCAATGTTCAGGAACAGCATCACACTAAGTCAGAAAAGCAGTAGTCCTCTCTCTGTGGACACTATTGATCTCTAAATATAGAATATCACAGCACCTTTGGTGGTGTTAGTGGTAATTGTCCAAAATATCTTCTCTGTGATTTGAGGTTTAATGGCAACGGACTCCCCATTTCCTCTATTTTGCATTGTTTTTCTTTGGCCCTGCTTCATCTGATGTAACTACATTATTTTCTCATAGATAAATCTCTATTGCCCTTTGCACATTTCCTTAATCAGATTCTATGTATACAATTACAATGTCATGGGGAGAGAATGAGGTCTGACCAACTCCCACTTTACGTTTATTGAGGCAATTTATGTTTTCAGCTTATAACACCTTTTCAATGTACTTGAATTTGTTTCAAAAGTTTGTTTTTTATCTCGTTTTTATTTTGTTTTGTTTTAATGAGGGAGTTGGGCTGCATGAAGAGCAGTAAAAAGCATGTTGCTTGCAGATCAGGAGATCTGGATTCTAGTCTCTGCTCTGTCACCAACAAACTCTGACTTTGGAATGGTCACTTCTCTCTGGGTACAACTTATTTACAAGTAGACTAAATGTGTTCTCCTTGTCTTCCCCAAACCCAGGAAGCTACATTTGTCTTTCATGATTAAAAGGTACCCTAAGGAGTTTGGGTTGTCTTTATTCTACTACAACTGAAAACCCACTAGCTGTATTCCATGACTATAATGAAAGTGCAGGTAACATCAACATAATAAATCAACATGATAAATAATAAGCCAATATCAATTAGCTTTTATAAAGAGATATTTACTTCAAAGACAGAGTAAGAATGAATGTACAAACATTTCTTCCCAATACCTCAGGGGTATGCTTATTAGCTTAGCTCCTACAAAGCACTGGTTCCACTAAACTCATGTCCTGATATACCACTGTTGTTGGACAAGTCCTTAACTTAGCTGGCATTGGTCTGAGTTCTGAAGGTCCTAAAGCTCATTATTTTTTTCTCATCAGAATATTTTTGCTGAACTTTCTGAAAATCTGGGCTCTGGAAAGCCAGGATATTGGGGCGTACTTCTGACCTTTCAAACCTCACAGGATCAAAATTGGCATTTTTGTTGCCTTCATCTTGAATAGAAAATAGCAAATGTAAGGGATGAGGACCAAGTCCTATTTCTCAGGATGATATGCCCTTAATGGAGAGAAGAAACAAAGACCTTTACCTTTACAGTATATCTAACTACATGCTGTGAGTGATGGGGTGCAACAATTAATAGAGTAGCCAAAAGAACTGAGGCAAAAAAGATGGAAGAAGCCAACTAAGGCTTTTTGGATGGCTCTGAATCCAAGATCAAACCTCCCATTTATTATTCTGTGAATGGACTGAACCAGTTAATAGAATATCTATACAATGCTCCACTCTCTTTACAAGGTATTTCCTTCACATATAATTTATGCTATCATGACTCTCCCAGAAGCAGGTTGGCCAATATCTCCATTTAGAGAGGCATTAACTGAGGTACTCAACACATGTGCCAGCACTCTGTTGTACTTGTAAAACTGATTAGGTAGTCTGTCAGGTCTCTTGCATTGTGTGATTCTATTACATATTATAAGGAGTGCCAATTCCTTTTATGTGTCCTAAACTATTCTATTTAAGGCTTCAAGTAGTGACTTCTGGCCTAGGATTGACTGTTTAAACTAATGTTTGTTCCTTAATGATATTCTGAACTTTAAGTTTTTCTTACTCAACATTTTCAAGCTACTGAATGTATTAAAGTTAACTGAAGTTTTAAAAGGATCTGCTCTACAAATATCTGATAAGTTGCTATCCAGCCTTTGCATAAATGTATTTAATAATTGGGAGCACACTAACTTTCAAGTCATCCCATTCCACTTTTGTTCATCTCTAATTATTAGAATGTTTTTCTTTGTGTAATATGATCTGGGACTGGGTTTTCTTTAAAACTAACACTTCAGCACAGTTTACGATTATTTCCAGAAAGGTAGAAGGGCTACTCACTGAAGAAAGCTCCAGGCCACAAGAATCTTTGGCCAAAAGGGAGCATTGAGGTCTGCCTAGTGGGATGTAGACTCAAAAAAAAAAATAGTAGAAGTCACGTGGAGAGAGAAAAGAAAGGAATATTGTGAATACTCTGTAGATACATAAAGGAAAGAAGTCAGGGGAGAGGCTATGAATACTTGAAGACAGAGTTCGTCCTTGCCTCCACTTCCTCTTTGAGAAGAGGGCCTTCACTTCATCAAGTCAAATGTTTCTTTTTGCTTCAAATGATTCTCATATGGTATGAACTTAAGGTCTTTTTAACATAGTTGCCTTTCTCTGAACGATTTCTCTCTTTTCAGTAACCTTTAAATATTGTGCACATAACTTAATGTAGTAGTCTAGATTGTAGAATTCTGAAGGCAAGTCTGTTTTAAAGGGGAAAAAGACAACCACAAACATGCATTAACCAGGAAACAAATTCCCAAATAAGCCACCTTTTCCAGTCTGATAGGTGCAAGTGAGAACTTCCAAGTTGCATTAAATTATATTTATTTAATTATTAAGGATTAAAAAAACCCTTTAACTTCTGGTTATTGATAGATTGGATTCTTCTCTTAAAACTGTCTCTTCAGATCCTTTTATCTTCTACATTGATTAGTGATAGGAACATGATTCTAGAGAGAAGGGTTCTCAACAGACCATCATCAATTAATGCTGAGGCCATTGACCACTTACCTCAGGTTGAATTCAATCCCTCCTTAGCTGAACTTCCAATTGAAGAAGAGATTTTGAGGGCCATTAGATTTTCAAGTGGCAAAACACTTGGTGTTGATTCTATTCCAGCTGAGATTTACAAGGTAGGGGGACCATTGCTCATACAAAAGGTTACTTAAATTTTCCAGGTTACATGGCAAGAGGAGGTTCTCCCTCAGGAGTTCAAGGATGCCTACATTGTCCATCTCTATAAAGATAAAGGGAATAGATTGTCCTGCAACATGGGGGGCGTTCTCTCTCTCTTAGTCATTGCTGCCAAGATTCTTGCTAGAGTCCTCCTTCATAGGCTGATCCTTCACCTGCAAGGTGGTCATCTACCTGAGAGCCAGTATGGCTTCAGAAAGGGTCAAAGAGCAGTTGATACGGTGTTTCCTGCCCGACAAATACAGGAGAAATGCCAGGAGTAGAACAGGTCTATGCACAGTGTGTGTAGATATGACCAAAGCCTTTGACACTGTTATTCATGAAGGCTTATGGAAAATTATGTCAAAATGTGGTGGCCCAGAGAACTTCATCAGTATTTTATGTTAATTTCATGATGACATGCTTATCCAGGTTCTGAATAGTGGACAATGCTCTCATGCCTTCCCAGTCACCAATGAAGTGAAACAGGGCTGTTGAAGAGTAAGATGCCATTTTTTAAATTTAATATAATTTTATTGCATTAAAACTAAAAATGAAATCATTGTATTTCTCTTTCCCTACATGTTCTTTGTCAGTATCATTATGGCAGTTATATGGTCGGTTTTTACCCCTTCCCCCAATCTACCCTGCCTTATATCACAACCCTTCTTTCCCTTATCTTCACCTTCTTTCTTTTCTTGTAGGGCAAGATAGATTTCTATTCCCCGTTATATTTATTTCTTGTTTCCTAGTTACATGCAAAAACAATTCTCAACATTTCTTCCTAAAGCTTTGATTTCTAACTTGTCTCCCTTCCTCCCTCCCCACCTATCCCTCTGAGAAGGCAAGCAATTCAATGTAGGCTATATATTTGTAGTTTTGCTAAAGACTTCCATAACATTCATGTTGTGAAAAACTACCTGTATTTCCATCCATCCTTTCCTGCCTCCCCACTTATTCTATTCTCTCTTTTGACTTTATCCCTCCCCAAAAGTGTTTACTTCTAATTACCCTCTCCCTCTTATTTGCCCTCCCTTCTGTCATCCCCCACACACCACACATCCCTTTCTCCCCTATTTTCCTGTAATGTAAGACATATTTTCATACTAAATTGAAGGTGCATGTTATTCCCTCCTTAACCCAAATGCAATGAGAGTAAACTTCACATTTTCCTGTCTCACCTGCCTCTTTTCCCCTCCATTGTAAAAGCTTTTTCTTGCCTTATATATGACAGATAATTTACCACATTCCATTTCTCTCTTTCTCTTCCCTATATATTCCTCTCTCACCACTAAATTTTATTTATTTAGATATCATCCCTTCCTATTCAACTCACCTTGTGTCTTCTGTCTATATGTCTGTGTGTGTGTGTGTGTGTGTGTATAATCCCTCCAACTCCTCAAATACTAAGAAAAGTTTCAAGAGTTACAAATATTATCTTTCCATGCAGAAATGTAAAGAGTTAAACTTTAGTAAGTCTCTTATAATTTCTCATTTCTATTTACATTTTCATGCTTCTTTTGATTCTTGTGTTTGAATGTCAAATTTTCTATTCTGCTCTGGTCTTTTCATCAAGAATGCTTTAAAGTCCGCTTTTTCAGTGAATGACCATTTTTTTTCCATGATGTATTATGTTCAGTATTGCTGGGTAGGTGATTCTTAGGTTTAGTCCTAGTTCCTTTGACTTCTGGAATATCATATTTCAAGCCCTTCGATCTCTTGACATAGAAACTGCCATATCCCGTGTTATCCTGATGGTATTTCCAAAACAATTGAATTATTTCTTTCTGGATGCTTGCAGTATTTTCTCCTTGACCTGGGAACTCTCGAATTTGGCTAATATATTAGTAGGAGTTTTTCTTTTTGGATTTTTTTCAGGGGGTGATCAGCACATTCTTTCAATATTTATTTTACCCTCTGTTTCCCAATATCAGGGCAGTTTTCCTTGATAATTTCATGAAAGATGATGTCTAGGCTCTCTTTTTTGGTCATGACTTTCAGGTAGTCCCATAATTTTTAAATTGTCTGTCCTGGATGTATTTTCCAGGTCAATTGTTTTTACAATGAGATGATTCACATTATATCATACTTTTTCATTCTTTTTTGTTTTGTAATTTCTTGGTTTCTCATAGAGTCATTAGCTTCCATGTGCTCCATTCTAATTTTTAAAGAAGTATTATCTTCAGTGAGTTTTGAATCTCCTTTTCCATTTGGCTAATTCTGCTCTTTAAAACATTCTTCTCCTCATTGGCTTTTTTTTTTTTACCTCTTTTGGCATTCGAGTTAGTCTATTTTTAAAGGTGTTCATTTCTTCAGCATTTTTTGAGTCTCCTTTAGCAAGCTGTTGACTTGCTTTTCATGATTTACTTGCATCATTCTCATTTCTCCTCCCACCCTTTCATCCACCTCTTTTGCTTGATTTTCAAACTCCTTTTTTGAGCTCTTCCATGACCTCAGACCATTGCACATCCACTTTGAAGGTTTTCGGTGTAGAAGCCCTGAACCCTAAGTCTTCCTCTGGTGCTATCCATATCATCCATTCACCCAAAAGAATAGAAGAAAATACCTGCTTGCCAAGAAAGTAACCTTCTATTGTCTTGTTCTTTTTTCTTTTTGGAGACATCTTCCCAGCCAGTCACTTGATTTTAAGTTCTTTTTCAAGGTGAAAATATGCTCTGGGGACCTGTAAGTTCTCATTTACTCCAAGGAGGCACACTCAGGGGAGAGAAGTTTATTCCTCTTCTGGCCTGTGCTCTGATCTGTGAGCAGGATTCTCTCTCCAGGACCTCTACTAGCTCCACCACGCACTCCTCCTCACCAAGGCCACCACTTAGGGCTGAGATCCAGACCAGCTGCTCAATTCCCCCTGGGTCTTTAGGCCAGAGCTCCAACAACGGAAGCTTCACTCCCTTCTCACTCAAGTAAAAGAGATTTCTCACTGACCCCTGAAGCTACCTTTGCCATTTGGAATTTGAGAAATGTTGAACTCGCAATTCCTGCCAGTGGCGACTTGAAGTCAGCTCCAGTCCTGTCCTTGCCACAGCACAGCCCGTGATGTGCTGTGCTGTGCTCTGCACCTGGTGGGATAGACATTTTCTGTCACCCTTCCAGGCTACCTTTGGCTGGAAATCTCTTTCACTCTGTCATTTTGTGGGTTCTGCTGCTCTAGAATCTGTTTAGTGTCATTTTTTACAGATATTTTATGGCCTGTGAGAGAAGAGCCTCTATAGGTGCATCCTTCTGCTCCACCATCTTGCCTCCGCCCCCATCACTACTTTAAAAACAAAAGAATCAAATGAAATCTGTATACTATAGGCCACTGATCTTGACTTTGATTCATGGAAAAATTATAGAATGCATTATTAAGGAACAATTAGTGAACACTTTGACTTTCCTTTAAATACTTTTTTTTCAACATTCTTCAGCTCTGAGGAATATGCTCCTTTGCTCTCATACTCCCTCTGTTTCTTTTCCCTACTGGTTAATCAAAAAGTGGCAATGTTTTGGCTCTGCTCTCAGCTTCCCTTCTCCTTAATATTCAAAACAATAGAAGCTTTAGGGTTATATCCTCTTTATTGTGCATCTTCTCTGCTTTTATAACCTGAGAAGGACTGTCAGAGCCCATCCAGCCCATCCCTTGCAATGGCCCTTTTCCTGACTTAGGAAAATACTTCACCTCTCTTATTCTTCACATCGTGTAATCCCACAAATCTGTGAGTTCCATTGCTTCCACTTTCTTCAGTCATTCCTTAAATATCTTAACCACTAAGTTCCTTAATTTACTTTTCTCCCATGACCTACTTCCCCTCCCCAACTCAGTCACATACAAAAGTTGTCATAGGTTTGATCTTGCCCATCACCCACTGACAGCTCTGTCAATTGTGAAATGTGCTTATTTGATCATAATCTATTGGCTTTTCACTTCTACTTCTGCTTTCTCTTATATAACTTTACTCTTGATCTTTACTATGACTTGTAATCGCTTGACACCCTAATTCCCTTCTAGGTCAATTCCACTCTCTCCTCTTTTTCCCTTGGTAAACCAATCCATCTCTACACTTTCTTCTTTCCTTGAATCCCTAACACCCTTATGATACTGCTGATTATATCTATACAAGTCTAATCTTGAACCTATCCCATTCTTTGTCAGCTATGCTAAACAAAGGTGGAGAAAATTATGCAACCATTCTGACTGTGTCCGCTAAAATTTATGTTACATAACTTCAACTGGGCCCTTAGTGTTATTAGACAATTTGACCATACATCTCACTATCCCACTCTCTACAGAAGCTTCTTCAAATCTTTTTATTATAACTCCTTAAGCCTCCTACAACTCCCCCACTCTCTCAGTCAAGAATTTTCCTTCAAATTTTCCAGAAAAAAATAATTAAGGCCAATTCTCATTGCCTCTTCTCCCTTTCTTCTGCATCTTCTACCATTCAAGTGCCTTCTGTCACTTTCTATTTCTTCACCTATGATTCTCACATTATGAAATGGCTTATCCTTCTACTTATTCAAGTGATCCCATTCCAACTCACTTCCTCCAACAGATTGCCTCTTCTGTCATCTCAAATGTCTTATTTTCTGCCTCTCTATTCTACTCGTTCTTTTTCTACTGCCTACAAACGTTCCCATGTCGCTGGGAAAAAGGAAACAAACAAATAGAAAAATCCCTCACTTTATCTTTCAATTCCTGCTACTATTCTTTTTCTATCCTGTCCTTTATAACTAAAATCCTTGAAAAGGACAACTGCAATAAGTGTCTATGCTTTCCTTATTCTCAGTCTCTTCTTAACACTTTACAATTTGGCTTCCCGTGCTATAGTTCCAGCAAAACTGTTCTCTTCAAAGTTACTAATCTCTTAGGTGAAAGACCCAATAATCTTTCCTCAATTTTTATTCTCCTTGATCTTTCTGCAACCTTCAATACTACTGATTACTCTCTCCTCTCTGATATTATCTTCTTCCCATGTTTGCAGGACATAACTCTATCCTGGTTTTCCTCCTACCTATCAGACCACTCTTTCTATGTCTTATGTTGGATTTTCCTCCAAATCATGTCCTTATCATATCATGCGTCGATTACTGTAATAGCAAATCTCTCCCCATTCTTTAATTCAGTGATACTAACCTTTTTACTGTTCCAAGAAGAAGATAATTCATCTCTCCATTCTGGGCATTTCTCTAGGTGTCTCTGATACCTGAAACATTCTCTCTTCTCTGGCATAATAATTATTATTATTTCCCTGGCGTTTTTTAAGTCTAAACTAAAATCGTACCTACTATAGGAAGTCTTCTTCAATGTCTTTTAAATCCAGTGCTTTACCTTTCTTAATTAATTCCTAAGTATTCTCTATATAGGTTGTTTTGTATTTATTTGCTTGCACATCATTTCCCACATTAGATTGTAAGCTTCTGTCTTTTGCTTCTTTTCATATCCCTAGTGCTTAGCACAATGCCTGCCACATAGTAGGTGCCTCATAAGTGTTTACTATACTGACTTGTATCTATGTAAGTTGTCGGGGTTAAAGTTTTGAGTCCTACAATCAACATGAGAGCTGAGCCCTTCCAATATTATTTTGGATATTTCTCAGAAAGTACATAGGTATTCTAGCTTCTAACTTGTACTCGAAGCTTTTTCAACTTCAGAAGATGTTTTTAAATGTACATATTTTTATAGCCTTGGAGAAGACTGAGTTGCCTGCACACTACAATGAGAAATTGCTGTAGGACTTTAGTGGGAGATCAAAAAGGAATATTCTGAAAGATAGCAATAGCAATGGGAAAGAGAAAGAAAGTTGATTTTTTCTTGATTTTATTTTGCTTAAATCTTATTTTTACATGAATAAAAATGTAACTTGTGAGTAAAGGAGGGAGGAAGGAAAACAAATATTTATATAGCTCCTACCAAAAACTGGGCTAAGCATTTAAAAAAAAAAAACATTACCTCATTTGATCCCTAAAACAACCTTGTGAGGTGCCATTATTATGCCCATTATACCCTTAAGGAAATCAATTAAAACAGAAATGAAGTTACTTGTCCCAGTTCCCAAAGCTAGTAAATATCTGAGACCAATTTTGAATTCAAGTCTTTCTGTTTGCAGGCCCAATAATCTGTCTACTTTGTCATCATCGGCCTCTATTTGATCATGGAACAACACTTCAATTTGTGTAGAAGTAGAGTAAATAATAATTGCTGCAATTAATAATTACAGCTGCATTTGATAGAAATAACTGAAATGTCTTAGCTGATATTTAGCTATATTAAGAATAGTTTGAGAAAAATAGAAATCATTTGTAAAACTATGCCTTTGTTTTCCATTTACAGATTAATTACTAAAGCATGTATTACATTGTACCAACATTTTTGTATACATATGTGCTATATACAAACATGAAATTCCAGATGAAAAAATATATAAACAATTTAGATTTGGACATTCATCAAGATATAATCAAGAGAAAGAAATTATTGTTGTTGCTGGGTTGTTGTCCCTCCCCCTCCCACTATACAAAGCCAAGACTGAGGGGAAGATGGGGAAAGAGATAATGGATGGGCGGAGGCAAAATGGCGGAGTAGAAAGACGCACATACACTACCTCCAAACCCACCGCCCATAAAATATCAGTAAAAAAAGAACCACCGGCGAATTCTGGAGCAGCAGAAGCTACAGAACAATGGAGCAGAGGAGATTTCTGCTCCAGAGAACCTGAAAACCTCTTGCAAAAGGTCCCTCGTGCCCTGGACCCGGAGTAGAGTCCAACCCTGCCTCGGTGGCATGACGCAGAAAGGAGCTGATCTGAGCAGGCTTCAGGGACGGAATCTCGAGCAGCCACGCAGGTCCCCTACAAACAGGTGACAAGGGTCAGTGAGAGGGTCTCTTCAGAGGGTCGAGAGGGGTGTGGGGTGCCCCCATAACTCAGGACCCCTTGGGAGAGAGCAGTGGAGGTGGGAGCAGACCAGGGCTCCCCAAGCAGGCAGGAGCCTAGATCCATTGTTGAAGGTCTCTGCATAAACCCCCTGAGGGAACTGAGCCCCAAGAGGCAGCCCTGCCCTGACCTGAGCACCTGAACTTAATCTCACACTGAATAGCAGCCCTGCCTCCACTGAAAACCCTGAGCCTGGGAAGCAGCATTTGAATCTCAGACGACAAGCGCTAGCTGGGCAGATCTGGAGGCCAAATGTGTGTGAAGAGGACATTCAGAAGTCAAGTCACTGGCAGGGAAAATGCTCAGAAAAGGGGAAAAAATAAGACTATAGAAGGTTACTTTCTTGGAGAAGAGGCATTTCCACCCTTCCTTGCTGATGAGGAAGAACAATGCTTACCATCAGGGAAAGACCCAGAAGTCAAGGCTTCTGTATCCCAGCCCACTCAATGGGCTCAGGCCATGGAAGACATCAAAAAGGATTTTGAAAATCAAGTTAGAGAGGTGGAGGAAAAACTGGGAAGAGAAATGAGAGACATGCAAGCAAAGTACGAAAAACAAGTAAACACCCTGCTTAAGGAGACCCCAAAAAATGCTGAAGAAAATAACACCTTGAAAAATAGGCTAACTCAATTGGAAAAAGAGGTTCAGAAAGCCAATGAGGAGAAGAATGCTTTCAAAAGCAGAATTAGCCAAATGGAAAAGGAGATTCAAAAGCTCACTGAAGAAAATAGTTCTTTCAAAATTAGAATGGAACAGATGCAGGCTAATGACTTTATGAGAAACTAAGAAATCACAAAACAAAACCAAAAGAATGAGAAAATGGAAGATAATGTGAAATATCTCATTGGAAAAACAACTGACCTGGAGAATAGATCCAGGAGAGACAATTTAAAAATTATGGGACTACCTGAAAGCCATGATCAAAACAACGAGCCTAGACATCATCTTTCATGAAATTATCAAGGAAAACTGCCCTGAGATTCTAGAACCAGAGGGCAAAATAAGTATTCAAGGAATCCACAGATCACCACCTGAAAGAGATCCAAAAAGAGAAACTCCTAGGAACATTGGGGCCAAATTCCAGAGTTCCCAGGTCAAGGAGATAATATTGCAAGCAGCTAGAAAGAAACAATTCAAGTATTTTGGAAATACAATCAGGATAACACAAGATCTAGCAGCTTCTACATTAAGGGATCGAAGGGCGTGGAATAGGATATTCCAGAAGTCAAAGGAACTAGGACTAAAACCAAGAATCATCTACCCAGCAAAACTGAGTATAATACTTCAGGGGAAAAATTGGTCTTTCAATGAAATTGAGGACTTTCAAGCATTCTTGATGAAAAGACCAGAGCTGAAAAGAAAATTTGACTTCCAATCACAAGAATGAAGAGAAGCATGAAAAAGTAAATAGCAAAGAGAAGTCATAAGGGACTTTATTAAAGTTGAACTGTTTAAATTCCTACATGGAAAGACAATATTTGTAACTCTTGAAACTATTCAGTATCTAGGTACTGGGTGGGATTACACACACACATGCAGAAGTACATGCACACACACATAGAGACAGTGCACAGATTGAATTGAATAGGATGGGATCATATCTTTAAAAAATGAAATCAAGCAGTGAGAGAGAAATATATTGGGAGGAGAAAGGGAGAAATGGATTGGGGCAAATTATCTCTCATAAAAGAGGCAAGCAAAAGACTTATTAGTGGAGGGATAAAGAGGGGAGGTGAGAGAAAAACACATGAAGTTTACTCTCTTCACATTCCACTAAAGGAAGGAATAAAATGCACACTCATTTTGGTATGAAAACCTATCTTACAATACAGGAAAGTGGGGGATAAGGGGATAAACAGGGTGGGGGGGATGATGGAAGGGAGGGCATGGGGAGCAGGGAGCAATTTGAGGTCATCACTCATGGGGAGGGACAGGATCAAAAGAGAGAACAGAAGTAATGGGGGACAGGATAGGATGGAGGGAAATATAGTTAGTCTTATACAACATGACTATTATGGAAGTCATTTGCAAAACTACACAGATACGGCCTATATTGACTTTCTTGCCTTCCAAAGGGAAGGGGTGGGGAGGGAGGGAGGAAAAGGAGTTGGAACTCAAAGTTTTAGGAACAACTGTCAAGTACTGTTCTTGCCACTAGGAAATAAGAAGTACAGGTAAAGGGGTATAGGATGGAGACAAGGGTAGAGAGGGATGATAGAAGAGAGGGAAGATTGGCAGACGGGCAATTAGAATGCTCGGTATTTTGGGGTGGGGGTAGGGGACATAAGGGGAGCAAATTTGGAACCCAAAATTTTGTGAAAATGAATGTTGAAAATTAAATAAATAAAGAAAGAAAAAAATAAAAAAATTAAAAAAAAGAGACAATGGATGGAATTAGGACTCTTAGGGGAAAAAATGGAAGGAAGTTAGACAGTTTAGAATAGAAAATGGCAACTTTACCCAAGGAAGAGACAACCAAAATGAATGAGTGAATGAATGGACAAGAATTTATTTCAAACCTACTTTTGCCAGATGCTATTTTAGGTCCTCCAAATACAAAAGTGAGGCAGTCCCTACCTTGAAGGAGGTTAAATTCTAAAAAGACATACAACTTAGATATGGCAGTAGGATCAAAGAAAGGGCATTTTGTTCTGGAGAGCCAAAGAGACTCTGTTGAGTCATAGGAGAGTCAAATGTCAGTCCCTTTCCACTAGAAATAGTGGAAATAATGTTATTAAATTGATTAGTCTTCTCAGATAAAGAACTAGCTGATCAATGGATTACTGGAAACAGGAGATGCTACAAATCTTCCTGGGAAGTGGTGGGGGGAGGGCTCAGGGTGCAGCAACCAAAAATGATTTTCAAAAATTTCCCTTTACTGAAGAGAAATCAGATGTCAGAGAGGTGTTAATTCATTTTCCTCTCTTTGTGGTGTTCTGAGGCAGTGACTTGTTGGTGAAGCAAACTATTAATTGCCATCCCGTCTTCAATATATATGCTTTGAGATATTTTGAACGTCATAAAGGCATCAGAGGAATAAAAAATCCACTCCAATCTATCTTCCCAAATATATTACACATTATTTCCTTTCATGTACTGCACATTCCAAACAAACTACCCAACCCCTCCCCCCTGCAGTTTAAAATTCTGTGATTTAGGACAATGACTCAGTTCTTGAGGTGCAGAAAACCATTCTAGAGGAGACCTTGCTCAGGGTAGACCACTGATTCAGATTTAGAATTCTTGGAATGCGGAAAGCTTTATTGAGAATATGACTAAAGGACAGATAAAATAAAAATGTTATCCCTCTTCTAAATTCACTACTGCAAAGCTAATATTAAGTCAAAAAGGCAACTCCTCAGGACAGCAGAAATTCTGTCAAAACTCCAGAGCACTAAACTAACATATGGCCATAGTCTTCTAAATCAAGCAAGTAACAAGCATGACTCTTAGACTCTTTAGAAGGAAAACTAGAATCATTTTATATAAAACAAATACTATTCCAAGCAAAAAGGTCTATATTGTCAAGAATTTGATATTGTTTTGGTCAGTGTGTAAACATTTTTTTTTTCATTCTGATTCATTTTGAGCTGATTTCCATATATATAACTTATTGCAATTCTACTTCAAAAATAGGCCAGAGGAACTCGGATTTAATCTTTTAATTATTTTCTGTTATTGCATGCCATTTTAGTGAAGAAGTATACTGTACAAATTTTACAAGACCAATATTAGTGTTCTGAGGCATTATGAATAACCAGAACTTTGGGGTACCCAAATGAATTGAGAAAAAATGTAATGTATTGAATTCATATATATGTATATATCTTTATACATACACACACTTACACACACACAGATATATACATATACATATACATATATGTGTATGTGTGTGTGTGTATAGCAACATTGCAAGTAGGCCTGAACACAAGACTAAGTTGGTTTAATTCCCTGTTATGAGCTAGAATTATTTTTGAATTTAGGATTAAGTAGGATTAACCTCATTTAACACCATTACATTCGTATGTGATAGCTTCTTCAGCCATTCCCCTATGTATGCCATCATATCATCTTCAAAGAGTGATAGTTTTATTTCCTTATTTACCATTCTAATTCTTTCATTTTCTTTTTCTGATCTTGCTGCTATACCTACCATTTCTGGTACGACCTTGAATAATAGTGGTGATAAAGGGCATCCTTGCCTCACCCCGATCTTATTGTGAGGCTCCTAGCTTATTCCCCTTACAGATTATGTTTGTTGATTGTTTTAGATAAATACTGCTTATCATTTTAAGGAAAGTCGCATTTATTCCCACAGTCCCACTTTTAAAAATAGTATTAGGTACTGTATTTTGTCAAAAGTTTTTTGAGCATCTATTGAGATGATCATATCATTTCTGTTGATTTTGTTAGTGATACATGATAGTTTTCTTAATATTGAACCAACCTACATTCCAGGTGTAAACTCCATCTCATTCTCGTGCATAAACCTTGTAATATGTTACTTAATCGCATTACTAATATTTTGTTAAGGTTTTTTGCATCAATATTCATTAAGGAAATTGATCTATAATTTTCTTTCTCTTGTTGGAATTCCTCCAAGTTTACGTATAGAACCATATTTGTGTCATAAAAAAATACATGGGAGCAAGCACATAGCCCTGTTTCACTCAACTGATGATGGTAAAAGGATGGGAGCATCATCTATTTTCCAGAACCTGTGCAAAATACTGACATATAATACTGAAGAACTTGCCCAGGCAATCAAATTTTGCCATGATTTTCCACAAGCTCTCATGACTGACAATATCAAAGGCTGATCAATGAATTTCGTATACAGATCTCTGTTCTGCTCCTGATATTTCTTCTGGTGTTTTGGGGCAGGAAACATCATATCAACTATTTCTAGGCCTTTTCTGAAACTACACAGGCTCTCAAGTGGTGAAGGATCAGCCTATTAAAGATTTTTACAAGAATCTTGATAGCAAAATCTAGCAATCAGAACAGAAAATTTGAAAGGTGGGAATGTTTCAGGGGTTTATATTGGAAGATACAAGGATAATCTATCCAAGAATTCAAAAATGAAACTGCAGAGTCTAGGGTCAAAGCTTTGTAGTAACATAAGGTCACCTCCAAAATAGATAGGACAGTAATTTGTGGCTATGTCCTATGAACTGAGAGATAAAAATTGCTAAATAGACAAACATAAATAAAACATGAGGATAAAAACATATAAACTGTATTTTAATCAATTGACCTATGTAATTGGATATGAATAGACCACTTTTCAAAAATTCTTTTTAAAGTACTATGGTACATGTAGAAGAAAAATAGTGCTTAGTTGTTGAGTTGCATAGAAAAAAAAATCTAGCCAAAATTTACATATATTCTTTTTACAAAGAACACAAACTCCTTTCATTCAAGCGTAGCAAAACATCAGAGATAGAGCTGTCTTTCCAGGCTGATGCCAGGTTCATAAAGCACAGAGGCAGGCTTAGGCAAGGAACTTTAGGGAACTTATTCCTCAGTACAGCAAAAATCAAATCAAAGATAACACATTTCAGAGCTTGTATGATTTCTTATAACAGAAGAAGGAAAGCCAAATGTGGATGCATTTCTGGTGGCATTAAGTTTTCTCAATGACATATTAAAAAGATAGTAGGATTGGGTTATTGCCAATAAAACCCAAAGGTAAGCTTTCATTTTCAAGTGTTTCTGAAAAAGACTATTTCATCAGCTTTTTCTCTCATTCAGATTTCATCATCATTCTTCCCTCCAACATAAATACATTATTTCATTAAAACCAAGAAATGATTGCTGAAGGTTTCTTCAATGATAAGTTTCTAAATATCCAAAAAGCTCCATTTCTTTTTTGGCAAACATTTATACAATGTACTAAATGCATACACACACATGTACACACACACATAAATATGTACATATATTACATGCACACAAGCATATGTATATGTTCATGTATATGTCCATACATTATACATGTATACATATACATATTATACATCTATACACTCATATATGCACACATGGGCATTCATGTATGTGTGTGCATGCATACATATGTGCGTGTATATGTATACACAAATATACACACATAAATATTCTAATTTTGGGCGGGAAAGCCAAGTAGCATTTCTAAAACTTTGAGAACAGAAGGCAAATTAATTCTAAATATGTTGACTTATCATCTTCGATTTTTAGTAAAATGTTTAATTTGGAATATATGAGAATGATGCAAATGAGTCTATCTCAGGATTCCATTTTTTTCCTTCTATACTGGTTTTTAAAATTAGTATTCTCTCTGGAGAACAGCAGGTTGAAAAGAAAATTAATTAATAACTGGACATCTATTAAAACTAAGATTTGGGTACAACAAAAATTAGGATCATTTTCATTTGTATAGTGAGCTTTTATAATTTATAAAGTCCTTTTTTTATAACTACAGAAGAAGAGACTTATCTTTCCCTTTATAAAGATGAAACTCAGTGATCAAAACTAAGTGTCAAGTCAGAAGTTAAATTTAGATTATCCAACTTCAAGGCTACTACTTGCAAATATCAAATAATAATGTTTATTGTACCATTATTAAAATAAACAAAATGCCAGTAGCAGACAACTTGGATGGTCATTAAAATGTCATTGTAATGGAATTTATTCCTGAAAACTATAAATTGAAAAGAAATCTCTACTTCATGGTCAAAGACATGTTATTCCAAAAGATAGAAATGACCACTGACAATTCTAATAATCCAATTTAACATTACTCAAATCTGTTCGTATAAGCTAACTTTTACCCCAGGCTATAGACAACTATCTACAATATGCTATAAAAGATTCTCACCTTTGTGGAACCTATGGTTCTACAGACCCATGGAAAAGCAATGTGGTATAGCTGAGTTGAAGAAATTTGAATTGAAATTCCACCTCTAACATATGCTAGGTATTAATATGGCTAGCTTTGGGTATGTCATATAACTCTGTAAGGCTCATTTTCTTATCTGTATAGAATAGATAATGATTAAACATGTAGTATCTACCTAAATGGTTGTAGTAATATACAAATATGATAATATTGTACATAATATACATTTACATATTACACACACAAGCTCAAGTGTAAATACATATATATATATATACGTATATATATATATATATATAAAAGCATATATGCATGTATGTATGTATGGGTATGTGTGTATCAAAGTTAACTAATCATTCAGAGTCAGCCTATGTGACCCCGTTAAAAAAATCCTCGTTTAAGATTTTGAGGACATGTATAGTCAGCCTGTTCAAATACCCTTGCTCATGTGTACTCCTCCCATCTCCTTGTGATACTGCATTGAGGCAGGAGCTGAGGAGGCAAAAATCCCATCTGCTCATAATTTGGTTTGCCCTTATATGGAAGTTTACTCCTTTCTATAAAAGAACTGTATGTAGTTTGAATGGGGGCCAGTCCCACTCAATGACTTTCTGCCTTGGTAATAAAATACTTTTACATTTGTTTTCCAGAGTTTCCCCAATTGACCAAGATGAGCTCTGAATCAAGACTTCTTTTAACAATATAATGCTATGTAGATACATATATACACATACACATGTATATGTATGTATGTATGTATATATACACGTGCACACGCATATACACATATATACATATATATTATACAGAGGTCAGCTATTATTAAGAATGAATTAACATACTAATCTTGCTTATACATAGAAAATATTGACCCGTTGTTCTCAGAATAGAACAGAGTAAATAGATTTAAACTATTCACTAGCACCCACTTGCTCTCCTTCATTAACAAAATCTGTATTATTCAGTCATTATTAATAGAGTGCTTGCTAGGTTGTTTTGCTAGAGAGATGAATTTGTGTTGAACCACCTACACTTTCTTGACAGTGCTTTAACTCTGGGCACACCTTTTTTTTCTTTTGTGAGATACATTAACCCAAATTAGGGAAACAGTCTTTGTGCGTATATTGACCAGTAAGCTTACTATCTAGTCTTCATAGGGATTTGCCTGATGAACTCAGTTTTATGAATAGTTTGCACTAAAAAACAGGCAAATCAGCATGGAAGATTTAGTTAAGACATAAGAAATAATTTGTTGATGGAATAATACTAGAATAGGAAACCTACAGAATCTTCTACAGAAGTTTTAAAAGAAGAAAAACAGGCAAAATGTTAGGCACAGTTGATTTAGCTAATATGTCCATAGTATAACACGTTAAAAGAAAGGTTTTCTCTTGTCTGCTAAGTATCTCTTCTCCCACAATGTAAAGCAAGTTACTTATAAAGCTATTTGAGAGCAGAGCTAGAGAGCTAGGATAACAATAGCACGAACAATAGGTATACCTGAGAGATTAATCTTTCATGTCTACTCATCTTCATCTTTAGTGGTGCAGAAAAAGTATACAGGATTTGGAACAAGATGTCTGGACCCAGACTTACATCTAATTGTGGCAAGTCATGTAACTTAAGATTCAGTAAATGCATGCTGGTCTAACAACTGACTCTCTGGGGAAAAAACGGAAGCAGGGCATACTTTTTTATTAATGTGAACTATTAATATTTTCTCAATCACTTTTTAAAGTCAGGATGATCAATGAAAGAATAAATCAGATACTGATTTGCAAAAATGACTGCTTTCAGAGGTATTAATACTCACTCTGAAAATTTAACCATTTGCTGCATCATGGGAAGCTGATATTTAACCTAGACAGGGATCCACAGAAACTTCAGCAAAAAGTGGAATTCTGGAGAGACTAAAAGATAAAAATATTGAAATGAAAAATGTGAAGGTATCCAAATGTACCAAAATAAATATTTCTCACCCTAGGAAGGCTTGAGTAGTTCAGTTGCATTTGAGAGGTCTTCCAGACAAGAAATTTGCCTCCAGGGCATAAATTACCATGGTATCTAACATCTTATTTCCATTCAGTAATTATTTTTTCAGTTTCATCAGTATTTTACTGACCAATTTGGGGTTTCTTTGGCAAAGATGCAAGAATAGTTTGCCATTTCCTGCTCTACTTCATGTTACAGAAGTGAAACTGACGCAAACAGGGTTAAGGACTGTGTCCAGGGTCACATAACTAATAAGTGTCTAAGGCAGATCTGAAGTCAGGAAGATTAATTTTCCTGAAGTCACGTGTAGTACCCTATCCACGATGCCACCTTGATGCTCTATCTCAAATTTTAGTCACTTGCATATGCACCGGGCCTGCCCAGGGCCGTCGCCTAGAAGCTTACCTCTCCTGTAAGCCACCCGCTATACCGGTCTTCCAGTGGTTCCGGCCCCCTCCTGTGGAGGAGGGGAATGACCAAACAGTACACCCAAGGAGGCTGTTTACTGCACTTTATTGCTTACCCCAGTCCTCCCGACCTTCCCGTGTTCCCCCTTATATACCCTGCCGTAACTCCTCCCATGTTCCACCCTGGAGGCAGAGCTCAGCTTCGTAAGGGGCGTTCCCAGCACCTGAAGGTGGGTTCTCACCCCCAGGCGTCTCCAGGCTCACCAGGGGGCCACAGTCCAGAGCTCTGCCCTCTACATGCATACATAAGATTCCTCAAGGAAATGAAACTGAATAAGTTAGAACTCATCACCCTAAAGGTCACCTTTAGTGCTTTACTGAGGGAAGAGACATTTGAGCTGGAAGAATTATTATCTTAGAGCAAATTCTTAGAGCTAAGGCTTTGGGGGAGTAACAATGAAGAAATTTCCACCAATTTTAAACTAAGAAAAATCCCTAGCAGAAAGAACTCTGTAGTATTGCATTTGAAAAGAACACTGAAACACCCTATTCAAAGAAGGTCCAGTGCCAGTCAGCCATGCCATTGACTGAAGAATGTAAAAAAAAACACTGAAGGTGGAAATGGTTGCAGCTGCCCATCTAATAGTGAGCCCAGAGAGTCCAGCAGACCAACCCATTGAACAGAGACAATGTAAATCCATTCTAAGAAAAGTCTAGAGAACAAGCAACCTAGTTGCACTGTAACCCCCTCTGCAACATGGCAGCATGGAAAAACATTGGCAGCAGCAGCCCAGGAACAGGGTGCTTGTCAACCACTGTCCAGCAGCCTCTTCCCGAACAGGTCTCCCAGTCCCATCCAGCAGAACCTGTCTTGTGGAATCATAGCTGATATGCCATTGTCCAGCAGATTTTTCCTATTAGCAGTGGAGTGTGGTCATGCACAATGTGGAGTTGATATAGTCTCTGGGTGACCTGCTTGACACAGGCTAACAGCTGGTTGTCCATTCAACTGTCTAAGAAGATACTGAATCAATGAGTAAACAGCAAAGCTGAGGACCTGCAGAACCGAAGCATCATTCACATCGCACTCCAGAGAGTGAGTTCCCTCTGGGGAGAGTAAGGACATTAAGGCCCCAAATTTTCCTAGTTATGACTTGTCTTATTGACCTGTAGTGCCTGCACATGTGACTCAGTATCATAGCACCTCAAGTTAGTGCCCAATTTTCCACCATGTACTGTATTTGTTTTTGTATACCCTTAGTGTTCGAGAAGGGAGAAAGGGGTGAAGAAGGAATTGTTGACAGTATTTGCTAATGAACTGAATCCAACTGAAAGTATATGAGAAGAGGAGCATGAGCTAGAGTAGGATATAGCCACTGTCAACTTTGAAATAAAGAAGACTGACAAAACACCAAAATGTTAAGTTCTTTTAGTTGAGGCAATATATGTGAAATTTGGGGTCATCACAAAGCACCAGGCTACAATAGTACCTTGTAATGGTGCTCATAAATGTAAATGCCTTAAATCACAACTAAGAAAGAATCTCAGGGAAGGAAGTCTCATGGTCTTAGGGATCTGAGTTGTTTTGCATAACAACCAAAAATCCTTAGAAAAGGTGTGGTGGTGTTGTTGTGTTTTTCCTTCTTTGCCCAAGAAGACCATGCCATCAGAGAAATGATAACATGACTTCCATTTGACTTTGTTTTGAGTACGAGAGGGCTGTGCAGGTCACCACCCTCACTTCTCCTCCAGAGTCATATGAATCCAGTAATCAGATATTCATCAGAATGGCAGGAGATGGCCCAGAATGCCATAGGAAGCCTTGGTTCCTTTAGGTCAAGGCCTATTTGGTAGTCACTTAGGGTGAGATGATGCCCATTCAGTGAATAGGCCTGTTTAATTAGTAGTCAGGGGATGGCCCCTTTAATGGAGCAAAGAAAAATAACTAAATCAGGCTGGAAGGGAAACAGCAACAGTTACTATTGATAATCACTCTTAAGGTAGGAGGGTGCAGAAAACAGCCCTTAAGTGGAGCTTATGCAGGATTCTAATGTGGTACAATCTGTGGGCTTCAGAGTGTGGTAGGTTTAAGTAGGTTAAAGGAAAGGAAGGAAAAGGGAAAGGAAAGGAAGGGGGAGGACCTAGCCAGTAATCCCCAAGTTAACTGGGCATCCTCTAGCCATCCAAATTTACCTTCTTTTGGAGTGGAGTGGGGGGAGCAAGGAAGGGGAAAGCTGGAGAGTGGTAAAGTCTGGTCTGAAGGGTGGGCTCCTTTTATCTTGTTTTCTTTTTTTTAAAAAACTCATTTCAATAGTCCTCTTTTAACTAGTTGTAATCCCCCTGAAGCAGTTTGTAGTTTTGGAATCAGGTTAGGTTAGCAGTTGCGTGCTACACCACCCACAGATTTACAAACACAAAAAAGTCTCAATTTCAAAACAGTGATTAAATGGGGATTAGGTAAATCAATCCAATAAGGTAAGGGGATGTTGTAGACCAGTGAGGTACCTTGTCAGCTTCTCTTCATCTCTGCTCATTGGTTATAGTCTGTAGTCACAGTTGATGAGCTTTTAGTATTTAACAAATTGTATACCATAATCTCAAAACGTGAGCGTCTCACTAAATAAGAGAAAATCTTTGTCCTTCAGCTTTCCTTTCCTTTCCTTTCCTTTTTCCTTCCCTTATGGAAATGTTCTCATAATTCTAATTGAGATAACCATTGGAGAGTCAGTTAAAAATTTGTGGTACAATGACAATTGAGAGAGCAGATATGTTATAATTTAGACTCTGTCCACCCATGGATGCCAAAAAATTGTTGTGGATTCATGATGTGTTGTGCTGGGGCGATCTCACAGAGTTCAGTCAGATGACCTCTAATCCAAGTATAGGCATTTATTGAGATTGAAGCCCCTCAAGAAGTAGGATGATTTCTAAGAGGAACCAGCAACTTCAGAGAAAGCAAGGTGGATTTTCATGGGGTAAAGATCCAATTACATAAGAAAAATTATAAATGTTAAAAAATTAGGAGGGGATTGTTAAGGGATTAGGTAATAGGGGTGAGGTCCCAGCCACAGTGGAACTGCACATGCAGGAATCTTTGATTCTGGGGCTGGATCAGAGCTCAGTTCCAAGCAGCCCTGTGGGAGTCTTGAGAAGTTGCTTTTAAATAAAGTATTTGAGCCAGAATTTGAATCTCAAATCTATCATTTTTTCCACAATATCACAATTATCCACAAGCATACAGAACAACCCATTTGGGGGGGAGATATGTATATATGATAATGATATTATAATAACACTCTCTAAGTTTTAAGTTCACCTAAAGGACAAATTTAGGTGCCTACTTAGGGAAAGTCCCTTCTATGGTTTTGGGGTTGACATCCTGCTTTGGCATCCTGGTGGTGCTGCTTTCTGATTGGCTAAATATTGTGGTCCTGTCTGAGAATAGATGGATATGGTCCTGGTTGAGTGTGTGGATATACATACTGGTTTTGTGGGAACTATGAGGAATGAATCTAGAGGAAGTGGCT
The DNA here is from genome assembly GCF_028372415.1 of Notamacropus eugenii. Classification (NCBI taxonomy): domain Eukaryota; kingdom Metazoa; phylum Chordata; class Mammalia; order Diprotodontia; family Macropodidae; genus Notamacropus; species Notamacropus eugenii. The sequence continues at coordinate 357,511,628 of NC_092874.1, read as the reverse complement.
GGAATCCCATCACACAGACACACCTGCTGTTCTATGAGAAACAGGAGTTCATGGACATACTTGTTGTTCTGGTGAGGTATACACGAAGAATTGGATATTGAAGAGTGCGGTTGTCAATGATTAGGTAGGGGCAATGGGCCTGCTGTGCAGTGGGACCTATAAGGAAGCTAAATGTTGGGGTTGGGGCAGCTTTATTAGGATTCCATCAGATACACATGCAATAGACAGATAAGAATACAGAGCTAATTGTTGAAGGTCAGAAGTACGTTAAATGAGCTCAGTAACTCATAGAAATTAGGAGAGCCAGCTATTGACATAAAAGGAAGCTAATTCTGAAGATCTATAGTTGAGCTGCAGAGAGGAATTCATGAATAGACAGAATTTCAAGATTTTGCAGTACAGAGTTATGACTTACCTTTTTGTGGTTTTTTGCTCTTTTGTATAATTTACTTCCTGACACTGGACTTCATGTTAGGGCCAGATCTATGCCCTTCAGAAGGTAAAGTAATGGGTTGGTCTTATTGTTGCTTTCTTGAGGCAATGAGTATTATCTTATTCCGGGATATCAGGGACAGTTCATGAGGAGCATCAGAAAATTTTCAGTGCTCACACAGAGGTCTGATTCTAGGCAAAGTGTGATTGCTGCCCCTTGGTCTGTGTTCTATAATATCTTAACTTGGGTTGGGGTCTGAAGAACAGGGGCTTATTGCTGGACATCGCCCTGTCAGCCATATGGGAAGCTCAGCTGGTACAAAGGGACAGAACTGCAGGTTTCCTTTTTTGAAAAAAAAAAAAAAAAAGGATGTGTTTTTTTTTCCCCAATTACACGTCAAGACAATTTTTAACAATCATTTTTATGAGATTCTGGGTTCCAAATTTTTCTCCACCCCTCCTTCCTCTCTTACTAAAATGGTTGGAAATTTGATATGGTTATACATGTGCTGTCATGTAAAACATTTCCATATTAGTCACAGTTGTGAGAGAAGAAACAGAACACAAAGAAAAAAAAGCACAAAAAAAGGGGAAAAAATTTGCTTCAATGTACATTTAAGGTCCATCAGTTATTTATTTGCATGTAGATAGCATTTTCCTTCCTGAGTCTGTTGCACTTGTTTTGCATCATTGTGTTGCTGAGAAGAGCTCATTCCTACTTGATCATTACACAGGGTTGCTAATATTGTATACAACGTTTTCCTTGTTCTGCTCATTTCACTTTGCATCCATTTGGCTAAATGAAACAATAACAACAAAAAACCCATGTCTTTTGGCCAGAGTTCATCAGAGGCAGTAGATGGTAACTCCTTTTCTCAGTCAGTTTACTTTATGATGCCCCTTCCAGGATTGAATAAGATTTTCATTCCTGGAAGACCGTGGAAAAAAGAGAGAGTGATTACGCTTCACTCAGATTTATTAAAAATACAGCCAGTTTTAGCTATGTAGCCAATGGTAAAGGCTATTGCTACTCATCTGCTAGGTCAATTCAGAATGTCTCCTTCTAGAAGCAGATTCCTGTCATCTCCATTTTGTGTGGTCTGGGTATATCCTAAAGTTCCTTTACATGCATGCACACACACACACACACATGCACACGCACACTCACTGGCTTATTCTGTTGGAGGTGGCTCAACATCAGTTATTTTAATGCCACTTATTAGCTGTGTGACATTGGGCAAGTCATTCTGTCTTGTAGGAGGGGGTCAGATTAGGGAATCTTTCAATTTCCTTCTAGCTCTAAATCTTTAAATCTCTAATTCCTGTAGTTTTTATTTTCCTTTTCACACTATGGTTAGCTTATCATCTAAACTCATTTCCTAGGTCAAGACATTAGGAAAAACTATTTAGTGACTTCCACCACTACTACTGATGAAGCATCTTTTGTTTTATCAGTGTTTTAGGCTATTTTTGGAGCAGCAAGAGGCAGGACATAAGACAGTGAGTCATCAAGTCATTTAACTACATGTTCACTTTCTTTCTAAAACATTCCATTTTAGATATTCTCTGCTTTTGAAAGAAAGGATGAATTTGACATCCACCTAAATGAGTGAGAGATTTTTAACTTCTATTTTGAAATACCTTTGAACTAAAGGAGTCAAGAGACTTTGATGCATCCTTGACTTCTGAAAATAGTCTTTTTCAAGAATGTCAGAACTGAACATCTACAGGGTAACTGCCATTGCATGATATGCTAGGAACACATTGAGATATGGCTTCTGCTCAAGAGATTTGCAAAGGAAATTAAAAAGTACAAAGTATTAATTTGTTTATTGATATTACTTTCAGAATAGGATTGCAAAGGATGAGTTTATTAGGCATACTTTAAGTAGATAGGTAAATAAATGGGTTTAATCAGGGAAATATTCTGAAGTGCTTTCATCAAGGTCACTGTGACTCTGTTGACTGAAGGACAGGAGATTGTTTTATGTATTTGAAAAAGTTGAGAAAAGATTGGAGGACCCCATTGTCTTCATCATCTTGTATCTAAATTTAAGTAAAGTCAGAAATGTAAGTGTGAGTGTACTGGGAGATTCAAGAGTATAAGCTGAAATGAGCATAAAGCAAGTCAAACTTTTGTATTTTGACACAAGAGCATAGTAGATTAATCACTATAAAGTTGAGTTGATCAGCATGGAAAACTATTTTATATGGATTAGAAAGTTCTATAGTAAATGAAGAGTAGTAAAAAAGCATTTATGAGTAGTTACTAGGAACTTAAAGCTTAGATTTAGTGACTGATATAGCAGATATGAACAATTTGTCTAATAAAGAAGTGATGAAACATGGAATATGTAGTATATAAGTAGGATTAGTAATGTCATGTGGAGAGGTAGAAAAACCCAGAAAGTAATGACATTACCTCAAATTTTTGGACTTTGGCATAGTTGGTATAGCAGTGATGCCCATGACAAGGTAGCAACTAAAGGAGACTTAGATGCTGAGTCACTCAGTTGTGTTTGACTCTTCCATGATACCATGGACCTTAGCATGCCAGGCCTTTCAATCTTCAGTATCTCTCCAAGGTTGTCCAAGTTTGTGTTCACTGTTTCCATAACACCATCTATTTATCTCATCCTCTACCATTCCCTTTTCATTCTGCCTTTAATCTTTCCCAGTATCAGGGTCTTTTTTCAATGAGATTCATTCTCTTCACGTGTTTAACCTTCAACTTCATTATCTGACTTTCTAACTTTACACACACACACCCAAGCATATTTGTGTGTATATGTATATGTGGGGACAGGGAGCATTGGGGTGCAGAGGGAAAGGAGCACCCATAGTTTTCCCAATTCCCCAACCACAAGAGAATTGAGAGAATTGGACTTATCCTTCCAGATAGGACTTTGGAAAGTGTTCCCAGATCCATGGCCTCCAACCTCTGAACCCAGAGCCTCGGTGTCAGGACAAGTGTGAGACAGCCTTGCAGCTGTCTTCTCTAATGGAATTTGAGAAGTCAGACCCAAAAGACACCCTCAAGCTTTCTCAAATACTTGAAGAACGACCCCAACTGCAGGGAGAAAAGGGTTAGGGAGACGGGGCAGGTAGCAGGGTGCTTACATACATTCCTGTCTTGGCTGGAGAGGAGCTGTAGTTACTTCTCTCTTTTACCTTTGAGACTTATCAGACTAGAAAATGCATAACCCAAAGGGGAAGGGAAGAAAAGGATAGGGAGAGAGAGAAGGCTTACATCTAGGCAGCATTTCCAGGCTCAGAGGCCCACCGACCCACTTTCCCCGACATCCCACAGGGAGGAGAACAACACAGTATGCAGGTCCTGAAATTGGGGCACAAGGACCCCCAAAGAACACTAGGCGCACAGGCTCACCTACTTACCTCCCCCAACATCCCACAGAGGAGGAGAAGGATCAATACAGGGTAAACCAAGGTACAGGGGGAACAACAGGGTAATAAGTCCACTCAAGCAGAGCAAGGTGCCTTTTCTTTAAGTTTTGGAGAACAAATATCTTACTAACCTTGTTTTGTTTAGAAATTCCCTTCACAAATTACTTTTCTATATCATATTGAGGTCAGGCTGTGCTACAATGGAACACTAGCCACTTTTCCTTAAGATCTCCTCCCTGAACTTCCTCTCAGCAGTCTTCAAGCAACCTCCCACTTGTCCCAGCATCCTGGGACAGAGGGGAGAAAAAAAATGTAAATGACCCAGCACAAGGGTGTCCCCTTATATAAGGGTCCACATTCTGACTGTCCTTCCAGAAGTCAGTGGAGCAACAGATGTTGCGGGCAATATCTGGGCACTCCAGTGGTCTCACTGCTAGGGACATAGTAGGAGCAGGAAGGTCTGGGAAAGAGAACAAAGAAAAGGGTGCTTACCTATTATCCCAGTGGCTAGGAAGAGATCATTGGAGTCCAATTAATACTTAGACTCCAGGTTTCAGCACCAAAATGTTGAAGAGAGAGAGATGGGAGAGCTGGTTCGAATGCGAATGAATTCACTTATACCTTCCCCATAGCCATTGGGAGCTTTATTGACATAAAAACAGGGAAACTGAGATTTAAGAAGGCAAAGGCAGTGATATAGGAAAAAGATCAAACTTACATAGCATGATTTTGGAGTTTCCTTATGGGGGTTGTAGATATAGAGTAAGTCTTGCAAGATAAAGACACAAGGTGTTGAAGGTGAATGACACAAGATAAAGGTGACAAGGAAATCCCATTCCCCAGGATGGGAGAGGGACAAGGAATTTTATTGTCCAGGATAAAGGGAAGTTATGTGGTAAGGGGAGACTTTAGAGCACCTTCAGGTTAGGAAATAAACCATGGGCTTCAAAAAGTCAATCCTTAATATTACTCGTAACTCATAGGGCACTGTTTGTGTCCTTATCAGTGTTATGAAGAGTTGGACATAACTGAAATGACTGAACAAAAATATCAAAGGGCACATAGCTAACAATGACAGGGTCACATCTGGAGCCCAAGTCTCTCCATTACCAGTCCAGTGTTCTTTTCATAAAACCACAATATGCTTGATACTGTAACTTTGAAGCTCTATATTTCTGATATTGTCCTCTGAGAGCTAAAAATGACTTTTTCTTGGCTAAATCATCTGTAGTTTCTTTTTTAAAAATGGTTTCAGTAAATGTTTTGCAAGAGCAGAAGTGCAAATTACTTTGCCAAATGATAAATGATGACTCATTAAATTATTTTGACCTTTATTAACTATTTTCCATTGAAACTCTTATTTTCTTTCCATTTTAACATTTAATCCTTATTGGCTGAACAGAAATGGAAAAGGTGAAGGATAATGTTATATTTGATTTTCTGAATGCAAGAAAAAGTTGGTGTGCATGATTTTTAGGTGACATCTGCTATTTTTTCTTTAAGTCAAAAATAATAGAATGATATTACCTTCAAGTTTTTTTTCTTTTTTTATTCATGTTCACATTTAAATGATTATGCCCTGATATACTTAGATACTTACCAATAACTCGTAATAATTCATTAAAGGGTATTGTTTTTATATTCTTGCATTTCAGAAATCCTTGCTTGTATTTTTGATTAAAATAATTTCCCCTGCTCATAAAATTAAATCCCACAGGCACCTCAGAGGTCATCTAGTCTAGCCTCTCATTTTTTCATGTGGAATCTAAGGCCCAGGCAGTTTAAGAATCTTGCCCAAGGTCAAACAAGGAATAAGTATCAGAGAAATTTTTGAACTCTGACTCCAGTCAGTATTCTTTTCTCTATAATCTGCTACTTCCTGTTAAAGCCTTCTTATGGAGTGGGAGTGACTTCTGGCTCTTGTGTTCCAACCAAGTTCATGTTCTGGCATATCCTAGTAAACTAGCAATTCTTTGACTATAGACTTGGTAACAAACTGAGTTTCTTTTGTATGAGAATACAAAACTTGATAAAGTTGAACAGACTCATCACCAGGATAAGTCTTGAACAGAAGATGATAGATTTTCCCCCCTTTTATTTATTTATTTTATTGGGGGATACAACACATGGACTCCATTGGATAAAACATAGAAGTGATGTGGTTTGTATTTGCTGGTTGAGGCACTAAGTGCACCAGTAAAATCACAGATCATATTAAGTATTGGTTTATAAAAATACTGTGTTAGACCTAGAAGTGACCTTGGAGTCTTAGATGTTAGAGAAAGAAAACAATAATTAAAATCAATTTAATTTTTAAAAAGTGTTAATCATCTACTAAATAAATGCTAGGTATGATGTGAGGTGCTGGAGGACACAAAGACAAAAGGAAATAGCTTTTTGCCTCAAGGAAATTTTGCTTTACATGCTGTTGAGGAGAAAATAAGTTACACAAATATGCACGTATGAAACATACACAAAGTAAATTGAAATTCATTTGAGGGGAAAATGGAAGGAAACTAACTAGGGTGATAAGAGAATGTTTTATATAGAAGGGGACACTTGTGTTGATCACTGAAGTGAACTGAGTATTGCAAGAGTTGTATATGAAGAACATTCCCTATGCAGGTGAAAAAAATGAATGTATGAATGAATGAATGAATGAAGAATTTACTAAGCACTTCCTAAATGCCAAACACTATGCTGAGCAGTGCAGAAATTAAAAAAAAAAAGTAAGACCCTACTCTCAAGGGACTCACATTTTAATTAAGTTTGATACACATGAAAAGTTTCATCTGCAAATCATGTGGAAAAGTCTCATGGTTCTTAGAATGCCATGGCAAAAGCCTCTTTTTTAAAAATATAATTTGTACTAGCAAAATAGTCTCTGTTTTTTTATGTTGAATCATTTGACACTATCAATGATTTTTATGACAAGAACTGTCTTTTCTTGATTTTCACTTCTTGGGATGTATCTCAAAAAGGAAAATGCATCTTTCCAAGAAAATGACTGAGGGCACTGACAAGATAGTGGCTCACAGGACCATGGTTCAAGACCTGGAAGGAGCCTCAAAGGTTATTTGACACAACTGTGTTTTTCTCAGGTGAGGAATCTGAGGCTCAGGGAAGGGAAATTACTTGCCCAAGTCACATAAATAGCAAATGTTTCAAGTGGGTTTTGAATTCAGGGACTCTCTCTAACTTTAAAGGTAATATCTTTCCCATTGTACCACAATCTCTCCCCTACAAAGGCACAAAACAAAGGCACAGATCCAGAACATTAAGTGCCATGCACTAGGAATATCAAGTAGCCTATTTTGCTGGGACCCCTAGTGTTGGAGGGGAAATAATGTGAAATCAGCTATGACAGATAAGTTGGAGCCAGATTGTAAATACGTGTAAATGACAAAAGGAGTTTAAATTTTATCCTCAAGGCAACAAGCAACCACTGAAGCTTCTTAAACAGCAACATGTCATGGTAAAAGCTATTTTTTAGAGATAGCACATTTACAACTGTGTAAAGGAAGTACTGGAGGAGGGAGAGATCACAAAGCAATTTGTGATCTACTTGACTAGTTCAGAAAAGTTTTGCTGATCACTGACTTAGGAAACTCCAAGATCAGAGAGAGTTCATTCTATTTAGAATTAGAAAGGACTTACAAAATCATCTTTTTCTTTTATCTCATCTCGCGTAAAAAACCTGAGATTGAGACAAAATAATTTGTCCAATGACTCAGAGCTACTCAGCTAGTAAATGACAGACCTGGCACTCATACAAGGTCTTCTTCTCACAATCAATTAACAAGTAATACATGTCAAAAACCTATTATGTGCCAGAAATAGGTCTAACCCTGCTTAGAGTCTAAGTTCAAGTGTTTTGGAGATGAATTAATTTTATTTTCTTGAGAACCTTCATAAAAGTTTCACAAAAAATCATTATCTATTATTAAATGATGAAATCATTGCCTCCCATGGTTAAATACTGGGGACTAGCCAGTGTATTAGCACTAACTTTAGACTTCCTCCCAAACTAAGCTTTATCGAAAGCTAAAGGAATGCAAATAGCATGCATAACATTTGTATGCTCCTTTACAGTATTCAAGTGCTTCAGCACTCTGCAAAGCCTTGTTGAAATATTACTTCAAGTAATGAACCATAGATGTTGAATCCTGAAAAGTGCAGCTACTGACAGACTAACCAGGCATGGTTAATGCAGGAAGACATGAAGTAGGACAATTTAAGCAGATCATATCACAAACCAGTAACAGATGAGGTAAAAGAAGATATTGTATGTAATGTGACAAGCTCCACAAATAACAGTCGTACCTCTTAAGAAGAGGACAGGTTATGCCACGTTGAGCATTAGGGAAACCAGGTAAGGGAAGAACAGGCTTTCAGTGACAGTGTTTTGCTATATAAAGAGCACTGGACCAGGAGTTAAGGGGCCTGAGTTGTAGTTCCAGGTCTAACACAAATTAAGTGTAATTCCTTAGAAAAGTTATTTCACCTTTTTTTTTTTCTGGCCTCTGTTTTCTTATCTTTAAAATTAGAGGCCTGGACTAGATTATCTCTACAGTCTCTTCTGAATCTAAATACTTTAATTTTCTGGTTCTGGGAAACTAGCTTTTTTTTATTTCTAAAAAAAAATGAGGCAGCTCTAAAAGTGTTCTAAAACTTATTGCCTCGCATAGTTCTGACATTTCCAAAAGGATCAAAAACACATGGTCACAGAACTTCCCTTGTCATATCCTGTCACACATCAATAACCTATGAGGTATTTCTAACTACATATACCAGTCATATGTTCAAGACTGAGCTCATTATCTTCTTCCCAAATCCTCCCTTTTTACAGAGATCTGGCAAAGGAGCTATCCTTTTAGTATCTCAGTTTTGAAATTTCACATTGCTCTTGATTCCTTACTATCTCTTAACCCACATATCCAATAAACTGCCTAACTTTACAACATGTCTCAAATCTGTTTCCTCTTCAATCACAAAGCTACCACTTTTGTTTAGTCTTTCATCATCCTTTGCCTAGATTTTGGAGATAGCTTCCTAATTGGTCTCTGGGCTCAAGACTCTCTCTACTCCAGTTCATCCTACTCAATGTTGCCAAAGCCATTTTCATTCAGGAAAGATTTGACTGTGTGACTCCCCTGTTCAGTGATCATCACTGTTTTCCTATTGTTTCTAGATTAAAATATACCTTTGTAAATTTCAAAGTCAAGCTATTAAAATTCTATATAACCTAACCCCATTCTAACTTTCCAGCCTCATTTTCCATGTTGCACTTTGCATTCAACCAAACTGGGCCTCTATCTGTTCCTCACTTATGACACTACATGTCACATGTGCCTTTCATTGTCCATTCCTTATGTCTACCTGGAATGCATTACCTCCTTTGCTCCATCTCAGAGACTCCTTCCCTTCTTTCAAGAATTCGCTGAGTCGCAATTTTCAGTGCAAAGCTTTATTCTGATCCCTGCAATGACTAGCGTCCTCTTTCCCAAAACAACTTGCATTTAACAAAAGTATATGCTGACATATGTATGCATATTTCTTAACTTTTAAAATGTTGTATACACTCGTGTATGTAGTTTCCTTACTTTAGAATGTAATCTTTTGTGAGTAAGAATTGTTCCATTTTTTGTACCTGTATCCCTAGAATCTAATCCCAGTACCAGACACATTGTAAGTACCGAATCCACTGTGCCACCTAGTTTCTAATAGGTAGCAAAGTTTAGATTTGAACATAGGCTTTCTAACTCTATGCAGCTAGGTACCAGGGAATAAAGTACTAGTACTGTAGTCAGGAAGACCTGAGTTCATATCCAGCCTCAAACAATTACTAGCTGTGGGAATCTGGACAAGGCACTTAATCTGTACCTGCCTCAGTTTCCTCAAATACAAATGGGGGTTTCCTCAAATACAAATTATAGCATCTACTTCAGAGTGTGTTTGTAAACATCAATTGAGCTAATACTTAAAGCACTTAGTACAGAATCTGGTATGTATTAAGTGCTTAGCAAATGTTTGTCCCTTCTATTCCCAGATCCAATGCTATTTTCCTCATTTTATATTGACTTTTAAACAGCCCATTCTACTTATGGTTAACTCTAATTTTTAGGAAATATTTCCTTATATAAAGTGTAAATTTTCCTATTGGAAATTTCCATTTTCTGCTACTAGTTTCAAACTAATCTAATTCATCTACCATGGTCCTTCAAATATTTCAAGACCTGTCTCACTTCTCTACCCTTGTCCACCCTTCCTAACAAGTTTCCGCTAAGCCAAACAAACTGACTATGCATAATTAGTCTCATGGCATGAACTCCAAGACCTCTACCTGACTTGTTGCCTTTCCTTGGGCTTTTTCCATTTTATGAATATTTTTCTTAAAATGTGGTACATAGTAGTGAACATAAAGAAGTCATATTAAATAATGTGCATTCTGGAACTTATATTATTGATTAGAACTTCAAATGGGAGGTTTGTAAAAAAAAACATTTTCCCCAGCAAGAATAGTAAAGAGAATATTTAGTAAATTAAAATTAAGTTGAAAAACAGACACTACACTACCAACTCTGAAGAAGAGTGAATATGTGTTTCTCATGAAGTATCATTACCATCAGCCTTTAATTTTACCAAAATTTGCCCTTTTCTTGTTCAGTCATTCAGTCACGTCCAACTCTTTGTGAACCTATGAGCATAATATGCCAGTTCCATCTAGTCTCCACTGTCTCCAAATGCCCAAGCTCATTTTCATGGTTTCTATGATATTATCTATCCATCTTATTTTCTGCCATCCCCTTTTCCTTTTGCCTTCAATCTTTCCCAATAACAGAGCCTTTCCAATGAGTCTTCTTGTCATTGTAAGAACAAAGTATATAAGCTTCAGCTTCAGTATTTGACCTTCCAACGAACAGCATGAATTAATTTACATTTTGACTGATTTAATCTCCCTGTTGTCCAAAGGACCCTCAAGTCTTCTCTAGCAACATAATTTAAAGACTTCAGTTTTGTGGAGCTTTCTATTCCAACTCTCACAACCATATATTGCTGCTACAAAAAAAAAATGTACCTTGATTATACTCTCCAATAGCAAGGTGATGTCTCTGCTTTTTAGCATGTGGTTCAAATTTGCCAGTTTTCCTTCTAAGGAGCAATCATCTTTTAATTTAATGGCTATATTCACTGTCTACAGCGATTTTTGAGTTTCAAAATAAAAATTTAACACTGCTTCTATTTCTTCTCCTTCTATTTGCCAGGAAGGAGTGGGAGCAGTAACTGAGATCTTATTTCTTTTTAAATTTATTTATTTATTTAACTTCTAACATTCATTATCACAGAATTTTGGGCTAAAAATTTTCTCCCCCCTTGTCCCCTCCCCCCACCTTGAAACACCTAGCATTCCAATTGCCCCCATCACCAATCTGCTCTCTCCTCCATCATTCCTCTCTGCCCTTGTCTCCATCTTTTCTTTTGTCCTGTAGGGCCAGGTAACTTTCTAAACCCCTTTACCTGTATTTCTTATTTCCTAGTGGCAAGAACAGTACTCGACAGTTGTTCCTAAAACTTTGAGTTCCAACTTCTCTTCCTCCCTCCCTCCCTACCCCTTTCCTTTGGAAGGCAAGAAATTCAATACAGGCCATATCTGTGTAGTTTTGCAAATGACTTCCATAATAGTCGTGTTGTATAAAACTAACTATATTTCCCTCCATCCTATCCTGCCCCCAATTACTTCTATTCTCTCTTTTGATCCTATCCCTCCCCATGAGTGTTGACCTCAAATTGCACCCTCCTCCCCATGCCCTCCCTTCCATCGTCCCCCCAACCTTGTTTATCCCTATCCCCCACTTTCCTGTATTGTAAGATAGGTTTTCATGCAAAAATGAGTGTGCATTTTATTCCTTCCTTTAGTCGAATGTGATGAGAGTAAACTTCATGTTTTTCTCTCACCTCCCCTCTTTTTCCCTCCACTAAAAAGTCTTTTGCTTGCCTCTTTTATGAGAGATAATTTGCCCCATTCCATTTCTCCCTTCTCCTCCCATATATTTCTCTCTCACTGCTTGATTTCATTTTTTTAAAGATATGATCCCATCCCATTCAATTCACTCTGCTCACTCTGTCTCTATGTGTGTGTGCATGTGTGTGTGTGTGTGTGTAATCCCACCCAGTACCCAGATACTGAATAGTTTCAAGAGTTACAAATATTGTCTTTCCATGAAGGAATATAAACAGTTCAACTTTTATAAGTCCCTTATGACTTCTCTTTGCTGTTCACCTTTTCATGCTTCTCTTCATTCTTGTGTTTGAAAGTCAAATTTTCTTTTCAGCTCTGGTCTTTTCATCAAGAATGCTTGAAAGTCCTCTATTTCATTGAAAGACCAATTTTTTCCCTGAAGTATTATACTCAGTTTTGCTGGGTAGGTGATTCTTGGTTTTAGTCCTAGTTCCTTTGTCTTCTGGAATATCTTATTCCATGCCCTTCGATCCCTTAATATAGAAGTTGCTAGATCTTGTGTTATCTTGATTGTATTTCCACAGTATTTCAATTGTTTCTTTCTAGCTGCTTGCAATATTTTCTCCTTGACCTGGGAACTCTGGAATTTCGCCACAATACTCCTAGGAGTTTCTCTTTGGGGATCTTTTTCAGGTGGTGATTGGTGGATTCTTTCAATATTTATTTTGCCCTCTGATTCTAGAATATTAGGGCAATTTTCCTTGATAATTTCATGAAAGATGATGTCTAGGCTCTTTTTTTGATCATGGCTTTCAGGTAGGCCCATATTTTTTAAATTGTCTCTCCTGGATCTGTTTTCCAGGTCAGTTGTTTTTCCAATGAGATATTTCACATTAACTTCCATGTTTTCATTCTTTTGGTTTTGTTTTGTGATTTCTTGGTTTCTCATAAAGTCATTAGCCTCCATCTGTTCCATTCTAATTTTCAAAGAACTATTCTCTTCAGTGAGCTTTTGAATCTCCTTTTCCATTTGGCTAATTCTGCTTTTGAAAGCATTCCTCTCCTCATTGGCTTCTTGAACCTCTTTTGCCAATTGAGTTAGCCTATTTTTCAGGGTGTTATTTTCTTCAGCATTTTTTTGGGTCTCCTTTAGCAGGGTGCTGACCTGCTGTTCATACTTGGCTTGCATGTCTTTCATTGCTCTTCCCAGTTTTTCCTCCACCTCTTTAACATAATTTTCAAAATTTTCTGAGCTCTTTTTGAGCTTTTCCATGGTCTGATCCCATTGAGTGTGCTGGGATACAGAAGCCCTGACTTCCGTGTCTTTCCCTGATGGTGAGCACCGCTCTTCCTCATCAGAAAGGAGGGGAGGAGAAACCTGTTCACCAAGGAAGTAACTCTCTATTGTCATGGGTTTTTTTCCCTTTTCTGGGCATTTTCCCAGCCAGTGACTTAACCTCTGAATATTCTCCTCACACCCACCTTGCCTCCGGATCCTCCCAGCCAGTGCTTGGGGTCTGAGACTCAAATGCTGCTTCCCAGCTTCAGGGCTTTGGGCGGGCACAGGGTTGCTATTCAGTGTGTGATCAAGTTCAGCTGCCTGGGTAGGGGCAGGGCCACCTCATGGGCTCAGTTCCCTCATGGGGTTTATGCGGAGACCTTCAACAATGGATCCAGGCTCCTGCCTGCTTGAGGAGCCCTGGTCTGCTCCCACCTCCGCTGGTGCCTCCCGAGGGGGCCTAAGTCATGCGGGCTCCCCACTCCCCTCTCGGCTCGCTGAAGAGACCCTCTCACCAACCCTTGTCACCTGTGGGTGGAGAAACCCGCGTGGCTGCTGGAGATTCTGTCCCTGGAACCTTCTCAGATCAGCTCCTCTCAGTGCTGGGCGGCCACCACAGGGTTGGGCTCTCCTCTGCTTCTGCAGCACAAAGAACCTTTTGCAAGAGGTTTTCAGGCTCTCTGGAACAGAAATCTTGTCCACTTCTGCTGTTTTGTGGCTTCTCCTGCTCCCGAATTTATTGGCAGCTCTTTTCTACAGATATTTCATGAGCTGTGGGTTCGGAACTATTGTATTTGTGTGTGTGTGTACTCCGCCATCTTGGCTCTGCCCCCCCCCCCCCCTTTTTTAATGGTTAAACTTCAAGTCAGTTTTTATATCTTCTTCTTTCACTCTCACCAAGAGGCTTTTTGATTTCTTTTCATGATGAAAGCAGGTACTGACATGAGCTCTTCCAAAAATTCCTTCGGATAACTCTGAAAAGTAAATCTGAACAAATTTAAGAGGGGCAAAATTGGCTAGGAGACAGTGTGGCAGATTTCCAACCCCAGCCAGCCCAGATCAACAGAAAGAATCTGTTGCACAGGGCTGGGGTAGCAAAAAGTGTGGGGTATGCCATAGCAGAGCAGAAATGACCATGATAAACTAAATCACCAACAGCAGTGCTGATTCCCAAACCTCGCAGAACAGGATGGGAGTCTGGCAGAATTGGGTCAAGAGAAGTACGGGGCCCACAGCAGCTGTAGCAGCTACTCTTGAGCTTATCAACCAACAGACTAAATGTTTGAAAGTCATCTGCTTGAACTTCTGGGAGCCAAGATGACAGAAAAACTACAAGTAATCTCACCCTTCCTTGGTGACATTGAAAAACGTAGAGAATATTGCCCCATAAAAAATCCACGAATAGTGGAACCAGCAGAAGAGGTACAGCAGTTTTTTAGCTCAGGAGGCTAGGTAGATTGAAAGAAATGGTCCCCCTTACTGTGACTGAAGGGGACCAGTGCGTGACTGGAGACAGAGACCAGAAGAAGATCCTGAGCCCCAGAGGGGTAGAGCATGCAAGTGCCAACACCTGGACTCCAGGCTGCCTTTCTGCAGCCAGGGGAATTGGGCAGACATCAGTGCAAATGAGGTTCACTAGTCACTGAGCCTGTCCTTGTTCTAACACAGCCCTAGGAGAGGAGGCTACCACTAGCAACCAGACCAACCTTCCCCCACACCTCATTCCACAAGCTTCAGTGTAACCCCAGCAATACTCAGAGAGACTTCACAAGGCCTCAGTCTTGGCACACATTAGCCATCTCAGCAGTAGGTAAGCAGCAGAATTACATAGCTTCCATTTGAAAGAAACAGAGGCTACAACATACAAACCAGTAGCCAGGCCCACAAGTCCCAGCATGAGAAACATGAGACAGAGCTCCATGTGCCCCTGAAGAAGAGATCCATTTTAAAAATCAAGAAAAAAGCAATCACCATGAGCCAGAAATAAATTAGGAAAGCAAAGACCATAAAATCTGTTTATGGGGACAGGGAAGATCAAAATATGAATTCAGAAGAAGACAGCATCAAGACTATACCCACATCTGAAACCTCAAAAGAGAATAGAAACAGGTCTCAAGTGCAAAGATGATTCTTGGAAGAGCTCAAGAAGGATTTTAAATGTTAAAATATATAGGGAAAAGAAAAACTGATCATTGATTTTAAAAATACAGTCAGATCCATAAAAAGTATATTTGGTCAAATGGATAAGGAGGTACAAAAACTAACTGAAGAAAACAATTCTTTAAAAATTAGAATTGGACAAGTGGAAGCTAATGATACTATGAGGTATAAGAATAAGTCAAACGAAATCTCAAGAATTAAAAAAATAGAAGAAAATGTAAAATATCTCTTTGAAAAAACAACTGACCTGAAAAGTAGATCCAGTAGATAAAGTCTAAGAACGATTGGCCTACTGGAAAGCCATGATGAAAAAAAAAGAATCTGGATAGCATCTTCCAGGAAATCATCAAGGAAAACTGCTGTGAGGCCAGAGCTCAATGGAAAAAATTAATCTCCAAGTGCAAGACTCAAGAGAGGCATAGCTAGGTAAAGAGGGAAAAAGAAAAGAAAAAAACATGTTATTCAATAAGAGTAAACTGTTTCCATCCCTACATGACAGGATGATACTTCTTAATTTTGGGAACTGTATATTTATTATGACAGCTCAAAGGGATATGGATAGATAGAGGTTGTGGGTAAAAATTAACTGATTTGGTGATACAAAATCTAATTATGGCATTTGAAGCCATTGTAATGTGAGAAGAGAAAGGAGGAGTTAGAAAAGAGTAAATTAAATCACATGAAGAGGTACAAATATATATTAAAATAGAAGAAAATAAGGGAGCAAGATAAGCATTGTTTGAGCTTTTTCTCATTGAATTTGGTGGAAGGGGGGATTAACATACTCAGTTTAGTATAGAAATCTAATTTGCCCTACAGGCACCAGGTGGGAAAATGGGAAAGAAAAGGGAGGGGGTGGTAAGAAAGGAGGGAAATTTAAGGGAGGTGGTGGTCAAAAGTATTTTTTTCAGGAGGGGAAGGGAAAAGTGAGAAACAAAAGCATTAACCAGGGTGGGAAAGGATATAGGATGGAGAGAAAGATACATAACTGTGAATGTGAATAGGATGAACTCTCCCATAAAATGGAAGCAGACAGCAAAATGAATTGAAAATCATAATCTTAAAATATTTTGTTCACAAGAAAGACATTTGAAACAGAGGGATGCAAATAGAATAAAGGTAAAAGGCTAGAATAGAATATGTTATGCTTCAGCTGAAGTAAAAAAAAAAAAAATAAAAGCAGGGGTAGCAATCCTGATTTCAGATAAAGCAAAAACAAAAATAGATCTAATCAAAAGAGATAAAGAAGGAAACTATATCCTATTCAAAGACACCATAGACAATGAAGAAATATCATTACTAAACATATGTGTGCCAAGTAGGATAGCATTCCAGTTCTTAGAAGTGAAGTTAAGGGTGTTACAGGAAGAAATAGACAATAAAACTATTACTAGTGAGGGACCTTAACCTCCCCATATCTGAACTTCAAAAATCTAATCTCCAAATGAACAAGAAAGATATTAGGGAGATAAATAGAATTCTGGAAAAGGTAAATATGATAGACCTCTGAGAAAACTGAGTGGGGATAGAAAAAATATATCTTTTTCTCAACAGAACATAGCATACACATGAAAAATTGACCATGTACTATGGCATAAAATCCTCACAATCCAGTTCAGGAAGGCAGAAATACTCAGTGCATTCTTTTCTAATCATGTTGCACTAAAAATTCTATGTAATAAAGGCTTATGGAAAGCTTGACCAAAAACTAACTGGGAATTAAATAATCTAATCCTAAAAAATGAGTGGGTCAAACAACAAATCATAGAAATAATCAATAACTTCATTCAAGAGAATGACAATAACGAGACAAGTTACCAAAATGCTTGGGATGCAGCAAACACAGTTCTTAGGGGTAGTTTTGTATCGCTAAACACTTTTGTGAATGAAATAGAGAAAGAAGAGATAAATGAATCAGACATGCAACAATGACAGCAACAACAAAAAAATTAGAAGAAAAACAAATTAAAAATCTCCAATTAAGTACCAAATTAGAAATACTGAAAACTAAAGGAGAGACTAATGAAATTGATATTAAGAAAACTATTGAATTAATAAAAAAAAAAACTAAGAGCTGGTTGTATGAAAAAAACTAATAAAATCGACAAATCTTGGTTCAATTTGATTTAAAAAAAGAAAAAAGGAAAACAAATTATCAGTATCAAAAATGAAAAGGGTGAATTCACCTCCAATGAAGAGGAAATTAAAATAACAACTAGAAATTATGTTGCCCAACTTCATTGTGTGTATATCCATAAGCTTGACAATATTAGTGAAATGGAAGAATATTTGTAAAACTATAAATTGCCCAGATTAACAGAAGAGGAAGTAAAATACTTAAATAACCTCATCTCAGAAAAAGAAATTGAAGAAGCCATCAATCAACTCACTGGGAACAAATCACCAGGGCCAGGTGGATTTACAAGTGAATTATGCTAGTCAACTAAGAACAGTTAATTCCAATACTATATAGACTATTTGGAAAATTTGACAAAGAAGGAATCCTACCTGAATTCTTTTTACGATACAAATATGGTGCTGATACCTAAAATGGGAAGAGCCAAAACAGATAAAGAAAATTATAGACCAATTTCCCCACGGAATATAAATATAAAATGTTAAGTAAGACATTAGCAAAATGATTATAGCAAATTATCATGTGAATAATACACCTCAATAAGGTGAGATTTATACTAGGAATGCAGGGCTGGTTCAATATCAGAAAAACTAGTAGAATAATTGTTCATATCAACAACAAAAGTAACAGAAACCATATGATTATGAAAATAGATGTAGAAAAAGTTTTTGACAAAATATAACAACATTCTTAGTGAAAACACTAGAGAGCATATGAATAAATGGAACTGCCCTTAAAATAGTAAGTAGTGTTTATCTAAAACCATAGGCAAGTGTTACATGTGACAGTACAAGCTAGATGTATTTTCAATAAAATCAGGGCTTAAACAAGGATGTCCATTATCATGACCATTATTCAATATGGTACTAGAAGTATTAACTGTAGCAATAAGAGAAGAAAAAGAAATAGAATAAATCAGAATAGACAAAAAAATAAACTAAGTTAACATTCTTTGCAGATGATATAATGATATACTTACAGAATACTAGAGAATCAAATAAAGAAATTATTTGAAACAATAAACAACTTTAGCAAAGTTGCAGGATATAAAATGAACCCACATAAATAATCTGCTTTTCTATATATTACAAATGAAGCCCAAAAGCAAGAGATAGAAAGAGATATTCCATCTACAGTGACTTAGACACTATAAAATATTTGGGATAAAATATGAAATATCTGCAAAAATAAACCCAGTGATTATATGAAGAAAATTACAAAACACTTTTTGCACAAATAAAGTCAAATCTAAATAAGTGGAAAAACCATCAGTTGCTCATTGATAGACTGAGCTAATATAATAAAAATGACAATTCTAACTAATTTAACTTACTAATTCAGTGCCATAGTAATCAAACTACCAAAAAAACTGTTCTATATATCTAGAAAAATTAATATTAAAATTCATCTGGAGGAAGAAAACATCCAGAATATCAAGGGAAGTAATGAAAAGAAAAGCTAGGCAAGTACTCTAACTATACCATATCTCAAATTGTCTTATAAGGCAGTGATCATTGAAATCACTTGATGCTGGCTAAGAAAGATATAGAGGGGTAGGTCAGTCGAATAGATTAGCTCCACAAGTCACAATATTCAATAACTATAGCAGTCTATTATTTGATAAGCCCAAGGACCCCAGTTTCTGGGAGAAAACCATACTGTTTGACAGAAATTTCTGGGAAAACTGGAAAATAGTGTGGCAGAAACTGAGCATAGACCAGTGCATGACACCACATACCAGAATAAAGTCCAAATTGGTACACAATCAAGGTATAAAATCTAATACTATAAAAAAAAAAAACTAGTGAAGTAACAGTTTATTTCTCAGGTTTATGGAGAACAGAACAATCCATGTCCAAATAAGAGATAGGGAATATTATGAAATACAAAATGGACAACATTGTTTACATAAAAATTAAAACCAAAAGGTTTTTGCACAAAGTCAATGCAAAGAAGATTAGGAGGGAAGCAGAAAACTGAAAAGAATTTGTACAGTCACTGTCTGTGATAAAGCCTTCATTTCTAAAGTATATAGTGAACTGTGTCCAATTTACAAGAATATAAGCCATTTCCAATTGACAAATGATCAAAGGATAAGAACATGCAGTTTTCAGAGGAAGAAATTAAAGCTATCTATAGGCATATGAAAAAATGCTCCAAATCACTATTGATTAGAGAGATGCAAATAAGAACAACTCTGAGGTACCGCATCATACCTATCATAATGGCTAACATGTCAAAACAGAAAAATGCAAATGCTAGAGAAGATGTGGGAGAGTTAGAACACTAATTCATTATTGCTGGAGCTATGAACTGATCCGACCACTCTGGAGAGCAATTTGAAACTATGTCCAAAGGGCTATAAAAAAAGTGTATTCCCTTTGACACAGCAATACCACTTCTAGGGCTGTATCTGAAAGAGATCATAAAAATGGGGAAAGCACCCACACATACAAAAATATTTATGGCAGCTGTTTTTGCCCTTTTTGTGGTAGCCAAGACCTGGAAATAGAGGAAATGCACATCAACTGGGGAATGACTGAACAAGCTGTGGTATGTGAATGTAATGGAATACTATTGTGCTATAAGAAATGTCAAACACGCAGAATTCAGAAAAACCTCGAAAGACTTTCATGAGCTGATGCTGAGCGAAGTGAGCAGAACCAAGAGAACATTATATACAGTAACAGTCACAGTGGGTGAGGACTGTTCTGATGGACTTGGCCCTTCACAGCAATGAAAAGACCTGAAAAATTTCTAAAGGATTCATGATGCAAAATGCTATCCACATTGAAAGACCAAACTATACAGTGGAAGCACAGAATGAAACTATTTTCTCATTTTTTATGTTTTGTTTTCCTTTATTCCCCTTCAAATTAGCTAATTCATTTGTTTTCCATTTTTAACATTCACTTCCATAAGTTTTAAATTTTATCCCCCTCCCTTCCTCTTTCCTACCCCCTTCCTCCCCTTCCCATCATTTGTTTTATTTTTTTCATGGTTTCTCCCATTCCTTTTACTTCTTCTATGCAACATGACTAATGGGAAACTGTATTTAATAGGAAAGTATGTGTAGATCCCATATTAGATTTCATGTCTTCTTGGGGAGGGAGTGGGGAATTAGGGAGTGAACATTTGGAACTTGTGGAAGTGATTGTTGAAAAGTGAAAACAAATAAATGAATAAATTTGGGGAAAAAATTCTCTTTACTTTTTGCCATCTACACATCTGAGATTGTTGATATTTCTCCCAGCAACCTTAATTCTGGCTTTTGATCTATGCAGCCTGGCATTTCACATAATATACTCTGCATGTAAGTTAAATAAGTAAGGTGACAATATATAGCCTTGTCGTATTCCTTGCCCAATATTAAGCCAATCATTTGTTCCATGTTCACTTCTACTGTTGTTTCTTGGCCTTCATACAGGTTCCTCAAGAGGGAAGTAAGATGCTCTGGTATTCTCATCTTTCCTATCTTGTCACATTTTGTGGTGATCCACACAGTAAAAGACTTTAGTACAGTCAATGAAGCAGAAGTAGATGTTTGTTCTTCTTTTCTGTTTTTTGAATTCCTTTGCTTTCTCCCAATCTAGCAAATGTGGGCAATTTGATCTCTAGTTATTTGTATCTTTGAAAACCAGTGCGCTCTTCTGATAACTCTTCTTTGATATATTTCTAAAGTGTAGCTTGCAGAATCATCAGCATAAGGAAATTGGCATTTGAATTGAGTGTAATTTTTGGATAATTTGAACATTCTTTGGCATTGCTATTCTTTAAGATTGAGACATGAATTGATCGTTTATAATCCAATGGCTTCTGCTGAGTTTTCCAGATTTTGTGGCATTTTGAGTCCTGAACTCATATCTAACTTCATCTTTTTTTGTTTGTTTTTAGAATTTTAAATACCTCAGCTGAAATTCCATTACCTTGACTAGTCTTATTGTTAACAATGCTATCTAAGGCCCACTTAACTTCATTCCCTAGGATATCTGGCTTTAGATCAATAACCACAATACTGTGATTTCCATTGATTTTAAGGTCTTTTTAATAAGTTCTTTAGTGTATTCTTGCTACCTCTTCTTAATTCTTCGGCATCCATTAAGTTCCAAACATTTTTGTTTTATATGATGCTCTCCTTTACATGAAACATTCCCTTGATGTCTCTAATTTTCTTGAAGAGACCTCTTATCTTTCCCATTCTTTTGCTTTGTTATATTGCTCTGCATCACTCATTTGACAAAGCCTTATCTCTTCTTGCAATTGTCTGGAATTCTGCACTTATTTGGCCATAATTATTTTCCCTTTCTCCTTTCTCTTTTACTTCCCATCTTTCTTCAGCTACTTATAAAGCCTCAGAGAGTCATTTCACTTTCTTGTTATTCTTTCCCTTTGGAATGTTTTTTGTTGCTGCCTGTTATACAATATTGTGAACCCATGTCCATAGTTCTTCAGGCACTTTGTCTATCAGATCTAATCTGTTAAATCTATTCATCACCTAAGCTTAACAGGCATAAGGGATATAACTTGCCTATATGGCCTGATGTGCAGTTTCCTCTCAATGGCAACTGGTGTTAATGATATGAATGCTTTATATACCAAATCTAACGTTAAATGTTAACAAGGAAATCTCAAAAGGAAAAAAAAAGTGTACACACTTTTAACTTTAATCTGCATTATTAATGTTTTCTTTATCACTTTCTTAAGCCAAGACAATAAAAAAAAAATCAGTCCCTGATTTGTAGTGATTTCCTATTTCCTTGCTGTAAATGAAGACCTTAAAAACTTAACAATTAGCACTGGCAAGCCAGTTGGAACTGGCTCCAGAACACACCTGCTTTTATGGAAATTCCTTGCAATAATGACATGTTAGAATCATGCTACACATTTCCAGTCCAACTTCTAGCAATGTGCAGCATATATATGGTGTAATTGGCAATGTTTCTCATGAAACAATACTGTGAAACTGACCTTTATTATTGAAGTCAACTTGAGCTGACTTACATTTTGTACTCTGTCATTCATTTGAAAAAAATAATAACTGTTGCAAATACTACAGTGTCTGAGTTCCCCAAACACTACCCAAAGTGGAATTTTGTTGTCATGTGAAATAACAATCTCACCCTGAAGCCAAATGACAGAAGCTCCTATGATGCTATGATAGTCCCAAGACTTAATTCTGATTAGTTTGACATGAAGCATTTTTAAGATTATTCTTCTTGGTTGTGGGAACATTCTGATCTCATCCTTGAATCCTCAAGCCTAGTGTTCATATGATCCCTCATGCCTGAACTGTTGCAGTAGCTTGCTGGTTGGTCTCCATGCCCCA
Organism: Notamacropus eugenii; assembly: GCF_028372415.1. Taxonomy (NCBI): domain Eukaryota; kingdom Metazoa; phylum Chordata; class Mammalia; order Diprotodontia; family Macropodidae; genus Notamacropus; species Notamacropus eugenii. The sequence continues at coordinate 357,488,929 of NC_092874.1, read as the reverse complement.
AGTCACCCCCCCCCCCCCAATCCAACCCATCCTCTATTTAGCTATCAAATTGATCTTCCTAAAATACAAGTTTGTCCATGGAAATTCGGTCAGTTGGGTGTCTCCCTATTGCCTCTGGGTAATAACAAATATAAAATCTTGTTTTGCTTTTAAATTTCTCTATAACTTGCTCCTTATTATCTTTCTATTCTTTTACCATTGACTTCATCTTTTCCCCATGATGCCATTGAGTGTCTAATTCACTGCAATATAAATGACAGTGCTGCTGTTTATGGCGATGATGATGATAGCTAACATTTATATAGTTATTTGCATGTTATCTCCCCCATTAGATTGTAAGCTTATTGAGAAACAGGACTCTTGTTTTGTTTTCTTTTTTTTTATCCCCAGTGATTAGCACAGTGCCTGGAATGTAGTAGATGCTCAATAAATGTTTGTTGACTGATAGATCTTTAGACACTTTAAGGCATACTTATGGCCCTAGGAGATCATCTACTCTAATCTCTTTAATTTACAGACAATGGAAACTACATCTCAATGAGTTTAAGAGAATTCCTGAAAGTTACATAGTAAATATCAGATTTAGGTGAATTGAAACCTCTTAATTCTAAGCCTAGGTTCCCTTTTAATATATATATTTAGGATAAATAGTAAGCTGAGTAAAGAATAAAAAGACTTTGGTAGAGAAGTCGTGTATGACTGCAAAGTTATTCTGGACAAAAGGTACCCTAAACCATTGTAGGAAGAAAACAAGAAAAACTTAAACCCCAATAATTATTAGCCATAACATAACCTCATATCATTTCACCTCTCCCTAAGTCATGCTAATCCTTAACCTATTCTTTAATTTCATTGTGATTTCCATTCCCTCTAATCCTTAGTATTTAGTTAAATCATGGCTTTAATATTTTGAACTTGTCTCATCATAAGTATCTTAAATTTGACTAGCACCAATTACCCGGAAGGGTGGGGCTGATGAATCTCTTGAGCTCAAGAGTTCTAAACAACATCAGTGTAAAATCTAATCAGAGGTGTGACACCAGTAAGGAGATGAATATTGAATGGTTGGGATGGACCAGGCTGCCTAGAGGATATGAGCAAGCTCAGGTTGAAAAAGAGTAGTACAAAGTATCTGAATCTATCATCCATAGCCTCGGGCAAGTGAGTGGCCACTTTGCTTTCAGCCCGTTAGGGATAGGACACCCTGTCAAAAAATAAAATAAAAAAAGAAAGGAAAGAAAAAGAAGCCCCTTAAAGATAAGGACAGTTCATTTCTCCTTTTTCTTCCTATCACCAGCACTGAGCATTGTGCCTAGCATGGAGTAGGTGCTTAATAAACACTTATTGATAGGGAGATGGATTGAAAATATAAGCACATTAATGTCTTATTTGTTGGAAAATTTTAGGCTTGAGAGTCTAGGAGCCAGAAGACTTGAAATCTAATTCCATCATTTACTACAGTAGGAACTTGGAAAGTTTACATAACTTCTTTGATCTTCAGTTTCTTAATATAAAGATGTTGCTGATGAAACTTTAATACTCATCTTATGATGCAGAAAGGTTAATTGAGATGAGGGATCAAATGATAAATTTAGCTTTGCAAAGTAAACTATAAAAGTGAGTTATCAATGTTAAATAATAGTTCTCTAAAGATCATTTTTTTTAGGATTTTGTTTTAGAAATACAGCTTCTATATTAATGCACTAGTACCTTCTTATCCCTCACAAACTATTATAAATCAATCAAAATTTGAAAGCATGTAGAGAGTTTCTTTGTTCCTAAGACTGGGGGAGGAGACTTTGAAGAGGACTTTAAAGAAAAGAAAGAAACTGTGGGAACTTGTGACAAAAACAGAAGAAAAAGGAATATATATATGTATATATATGTATACATATATGTGTGTGTGTATATACATATATATATATTATGCATAATATATATATACATATGTATATATTTATATAGATGTGAATAGAATGGCAAGAAATATATAATTAATTATCGTAACTGTTAATATGTATGCGATATTGTTGTTCAGTTATGTCTGATTCTTCATTACTCCATGGTATATGCTGTCCATGGAGTTTTCTTGGCAAAGATAATGGAGTGATTTGTTATTTCCTTCTCCAGTGGATTAAAGCAAACAAAAATTAAGTGATCACATAGGGAGTAAGTGTCTGAGGCTGGATTTGAACTGAGTTCTGTGTGACTTCAGGCCCAGTTGCTCTAGTCACTGAGCCATCTAACTGCTTCCAACTTATAAAGAATGCAATATAATCACCCATAAAAATGGAAAAAGATGAAAGAATAAATTCAAAAGCAGAATATAATGTGTTGTTATAAGAAACTCACTTTAAAAAGTCACATGGAAGTAAAATAAGCAGAATTTATGTTTCTCAGTTGAACTTAAAAGAAAAAGCAATTCTTCATTTTGTACATGTAGGCAACAAAAATTACTTAGGGAAAAGAGATAAGTAATAAAATTACAACTCATGGAAGCTACCTTAGAAAATGAACAGTATTTAATGTATATGGAGGGAATATATATACTTATACTCACACATATGTCTAAAATATTTTTAAAAATCACTAAATGCCTTATAGGAAGAAATAAACATCAAAAATATCATAATTGGGAGCCTGAACATCCTACTTGTTAGAACTAAGCAAATCTAACAATAAGAACATCACCAATAACAGCAAGCAAAGTCATATGTTTCGAACCATAATCTAATTTTAAAAACCATCAGATATGATAGATCTCTGGCAATTACAGACTGAGAATAAAAAGCAACGTGAATATTTCTCTTACACATGGCACTTTTAAATTTCAAAAAAAATCTTTTATTAGGACAAATAAAAATACCTTTGAAATAAATGCGGGAAACTAGTAATGTTAAATGCATTGGGTACTGATCACAATGCAATAAAATTGTATTCAGTAGTTATTAAAGAAAAGATTTAAAATGAATTGTAGACTAAATAACAGTCCTCAAGAACTAGTGAGTCAAGGGAAAAAAACAAGAATCAAAATTTTATTAAAGATAACTACAGCAACTTCCAAATCACATAAGCAACAGTATCAAAAACTAGACATTTTTTCTATCCCTTATGACTTCACAAACATCTGCAAAACAGGAATTATGTACAAGTAATAAAGCAATTTCTACTGTTGTGACAATCAATAACACCAAGAACTGAAACAACGTAAAAAAACTTGATAAACTGACAACAGAGTAGGCCAATTATTTCTAACCCCTAACACAAAGTCACCTAGCATCTCTTCCGTCACTGTCCTCTATACTTCTTGAAGCAGGGCTGCTCAAACCGACCTACACACTAGTAATAGAACTTAATTCTATACTATACCACTCCTCCCTCCAACTGCCAGTACTGTGGAGATGCAAACAGCAGAAATATATTCAATTTACTAGATTAAGCATAACATGCAGGAAATGTGTATGTGTGTGTAACACTTCATAGTGAAACATGTCCAGCAATAGAGACCAATTCTGTCCTCTCCCTCCCCAGGTCCTAACTAGAAGTTACTTGGGGTTGTTACCAAGGCTGATAAACTGTGACTTCCCCTCTGTGCAGAGAGGCTGAGATCTAGCCACTAGGGAAACCTGCATCATAGAGAAAGGAGTCAGAAAGTGAGAAACAGGGGGAAAATTAGGGAGAAGGGAAGGGAAGACAGATGTCTAAGATTTCATTAGGGAAAGAAAAAAACAAAACAAAACCCAAGACCTTAAGCATATACAAAAGGTGATATTTTAGGATGCAGCCAGTGTAATTTTTGTTGATTTGTGATCAATTTTATGTGTTGTAGTCAGTAAGGATATGTTTAATACAAATATATGCATATATATCTATGTGAATGTGCATTCATTCACACGCACATATATAACTATTTAGGTGATATCTCCCCCTCTCAGACTGTGAACTCCTTTAGAACAAGAACTGTCTTGTCTTTCTTTGTAGTCCCAATGCACAATTACCTGGGATATATTAGTTGCTTAAGAAATGCTTGATTGATTGATTCCCATTCAGTATTCATTGGAGATATTGATTAAAAACTAAGAACATGTTGATAAAACCAGGAACCAGTGGAAAGACAAAAGACAAAATTACTATAGAGTGAGCTAAGATACCCTGAGGGAGAGCAGGGGGAATACTTTTAGAACTAGACAGAGCTAGAAGCTTGATGTACGCTTGATCTCAGCCTTAATTGGTTGAGAATTAATATTAGAGATACACTATTTATGTCCTGTCCAAGGCCCTTAAATTATTGGCTTTCTCTAGGTTATAAAGCAACACATTGGGCTCCTAATTAACATAATTTTGATGGTTATGTTTCTATTTCAATTCACTTTTCTTTTAGGTACTTATATGTTATGCCATTTGATACATTTGCATTAACTTGAGGTATTATTTCATTAAGAGGTAGTGCTGCATAATGGATGGAAGTCTGCTTTTAGATTCAGAAAGACTAGAATATAAGCCCTTCCATTTACACATACTATATATTTGACCCTGGTTAAATCACAGGATCTGATGAGGATCCAGGAAATTGTCAAAGACTCTAAACTGAAAAGAAGGCATTAATCTGCATTTATACAGGAAACTCCTTACTGGGATGTCCCTATACACATCACTGGTCTGAGAAAGTAAATAAATAAATATGCATCATCACTGGTGCTTTCAAGTATAATATGGCTTCCTTATCACTTTAAACCTTGTCCAGTTTTATTGGTGCCTTGTCTTAGATCATGATCATAACTCCTGCGTTTGTCCTTCATTTCTTCCTTACTGTATTTCTTTTCTCCTTCCTTTTCTTTCTCTCTTAAAACCAACAAAGTGGAACAAAGTCACCCCCACAGGCCTCACATTTGTCTTTCTTTACTTCTTCTGTGACTTGGAAGAGAATGGGTTGATGAAGGGACATGCTTCTTCTCTTCCTGTTAGAATGTAAGCACATTGTAATCATTTAACCCCCTTCCACGGCTCAAATATATTTATACTTATCAGTCTCTCTTGACTCCTATATTTACATTTCAATGATTCTTCATGCCTTACCTGTTTTCTTGATTGCATCTCTACTGCCCCAGGGCCAACCAAAAACCTGCTTATGAGTTCTCATCCCTTCTACCACTAGAGTTCCTGCCATAGTATACTTGATATATGGTTCCCTCAAGTTGCCCACTATATCTAGGACTAGTTCTAGTCATGTTTCACCTTATACCCATCCATCTTTTCATAGAAAACCTCACTACCCATATGAGAAATCATAGGCTGGAAGAATAAACTGTTTTGCCCCAAAATTCCCCCCCCCCACCAGACCATATTTTTCTGCCTGAAGTTTGATTCATGTCATTTACTCCATTGAAAATTACCTCTAGCTGTGCTGCATTTCAGTACCCAGCTCTATTTTCACTAGCTGCCTTGCCTACGCATGGGTACATTCTGCCATCCTCTCGCATCCCTAATTCCCGTTTCTGGATTCATAAACAAATAATTTCTTCCAGAAAAGATATGTCAATCTGTTAGACAATGTCTCCAATAGCTATCGCTGTAAATTTCTGAACCAAAATATCCCTCCTTGCCCACCCTTCCCTTATATATGTTGTCTTCCCTCTTAAAATATAAAGATCTTAATGACAGGGACTGATTTATCTTTGTGTTTGTTTCTCCTGAACTTAACACTATATGTGATTCAGAGTAAGGAATAAATGTTGTTTTTCTGGCCTCTTCATCTTCATGCTTGAATGCCCTCTAACCTTAGTTCCTCTTTACCCATATAAAACTATATTCAATTCTTCTAGATAATTTTTTCATTTTATTTTGTCTTTTGGCACATCAAATTCGAAAACGCCCTTTCCTTTTAGTAGTTATAGCTTATTCTTGTATGATATTTACTATATTTTCCTAGTACCATTTCTTTCTGTCTTTTTGAAGTAAAATTACTATTATTATTTTTAATCTGTAAGCTCTGAATCAAGAATAAATTTTGGGAGTCAAAATTTAGCCTGTCTTAACATATATTTTCTTTGTCTGCTTAAGACCTTAAACTCAATGGTTCTTCTGATTGACCTCTTTCTCAACTGAAATCCCTTCCCTCAAGTTTTCCCATCTTATTCCTCACCTAATAGAGGTTTTCTAGCTCCTTTATCCAACTATTCTCTTCCCTGTTCAAGTTCAGGCCTGAATTCCTCTTATTTCAACAGGACCATTAATCCTGCAGAATTAACAAAGATAAAAAAAAAATCATCATATATTTGTATACACACAGAGATATGTATGAACATCTATATGCCTGTGTATATGAATGCATGTATGCATGTGTGTACTTAAAACCTTGATTCAAGTGTTTATAAGTAAATACTATAATTTATATGAATTTCTATAACATACATGTCATTTTGTCTAATTACTACTTGTAGATAATACAAACTGTAGATATTGTTAAATGTGTTTCAGATTAATCTTAACATAAATTTTATTGTATTAAAAACTACTTTCTTTTCATGCATACTTATATTTCGTAATTTGTTATTTATGTGACATAGCCTCTGTTAAAAGCAACATTGGCTATAATGTTGAAATGGGATTAAATGTACTCTCCTGTGAATCTTGGGCATATTATCTGACTCCTAAAACCTCAGTAGCACTGTAAACATTATATATTTACATTTCTGTTTTCTTGGGAACAAATTGTTGGATTCTATTTAATGATGAAATATGACTCATTATAAATATTATTTAATGTGCAGCAAGAAAAGACTAGCTGTAAATGAGAACATTTTAAGACCTCTGAAAGGTGAAGTAGTTCAATTAACTGTTTATGGTTTCAGAAACCTTCAGGAGAAATGAAGAAAAAATATACTTATGAATATAAAATAACATTATTGACAATAAGAAATAACGAGAATAAAGTGGTAGAGTCTTGTGAAAGCTTTTAAGTGCTACACAGTACACTTTATGTCTATATGAAGCCATCAGTAATAAAAAAAAAATCCCCTAAAAGCTCCTGAGAACACTCGTAGTTCACAGTTATCCTTGCTCTCATGAAATATCATTGTATAAAGCATTTTGAAAGTCTGCTAAAGACTTTAAAATCAAATAAATGAGAAGAGAATTTTGAAAAGATACTATACAAAGCATTTTTAGGACTTTTTCATGACCCAAATTCTCCATGAGAAGTGAATTTTAGGAAAAAAGAGACTGTTTGGAGAATATTTACAATGGACTTCAAAAGTGTTGGAACCTCTGAAATAGAAATGTGGAAAATCATGAGCATACCTATAATAAAATAAATTATAATTCTGTGTGGACATCTGACAAATATGAATATATTTTTGCATGCATAGCAAGCCCATCTTTATAAGTACATACATATCCAGAAGAGAAAAGGTTGATTTTTGAAAATGATAGGATATAACTATTTCATGAAGGTAAATACTATCAAGTATTTATTGAGAAATTTACTAGATCACGTATAATAATCAATAGATGAGCAATTGATGTCAGTGAAGATTATTTCTCTCACTTTTAGTTTTTTTCTTTATCCAAATAAACTAGTTCATAGTAGCAAGCTTCTAATTTTTTGGTGAAATTACCTACATACATCCAAATGGCAATGGAACCTAATCACTAGAGATCTTCAGAAGGAGGTTTAATGACAATTTGTGGGCAATATAGTAGAAGATATTTTTATTTGGTTACGGGCTACAGAGAATTGTGAATTCTTTTCTGGTTTTAAAATTTTGGGAATCAATGCACAACAGTAAAAATAGTAATAATAGCTGCTATTTATAGTAATAAAAAAAGTTAATTTATATGTTTCACAAGTCTCCTTCCCAATAATATCTCTATGCCTTCAGCAATTCAAATGGTATCATTCTTATTTTCTACATAAGGAAACTAAGGCGAGGGCAGTTGCTAGCACAGTAGATAGAGCAACGGTTCTGGAGTCATAAAGAGCTGAGTTCAAATTTGACTTCGGATACTTACTAGCATTATGACCCTGGGCAAGTTATTTAACTGTTTTCTTCAGTCCCTTATTTGTAAAATAAGATGGAGAAAAAAATAGTAAACCAAATCTTTGCCAAGAAAATCCCAAGAGGTAATGAGGAGTCAGAACCAAGTGAATGACAACAACAACACACACACACACACACACACACACACAAACATACATTTAACTAAGGCTCAGAAACACATCATTGATCCCAGATCATACTGTTACAAGGTGCTGGAACATGTTGCATCTTAGATTTAGAGTTGATAAAGATACAAATACTGCTTGCCCTTCATTTTAGAGATAAGGACATTGCAGCTCATAGACATAAGTGACTTGTCCCTGGTTAAAAAACTACATAAGTATTGAATTCAAAGGTATAGTACAACTCTTCATTTCAATTTGCCTCAGAATATTATTGACTGAAACTTTTCTGAGCTATTTGATCAATTTTACAATTTCTAATATTTTAAAATATTTAATTGAAATTTAAAACCTTTTTTTTTTTTTGTACCACAAAGAGATTTTATGAGACAAGTCATTGAGACTCAAGGCAAATTTTCATATTCCTGAAACCCCTTGGGAGGATCATGATCAAAACTTTGTCAGAATACCTGAAAATAAGGTAATTAAATCCATGGAATTTGATGAAATTAACAAGTGAAGTAGTATAGAAAGAGAAGGGAAGGGAAGGGAAAGGAAGGGAAAAGAAGAGGGTGTGGGAATCCTATGGTTTAACGATGTGCAAACGGAAGAGGTGAAAATACAATATGGATCGTATTATGGCTGTAAAGGAGAAAAATGAAATTATAGTAAGTGACTTTTTGTATCTGAACTATGTTTAACATGATACTGAGAAAATACATAGTATACACTCAATAATCCATTCATTTGACCATTTTTGTACTGTTCATTATTTATCAAGAATCATACTAGACACTAACGGTACAAATGGAAAAAGTGAAGAAGACTCTGCCTTCAAGAATCTTCCCTTTCTAAGGGCCAACTCTTCAAGAATCCAGACTTTGGAGGGTAAAGTGGAAAGTAGGTAGATTTTCATAGACTACAGACATTCTAACCTGAGTTTGAATCCTACTTAATACAATTAATAGTTGTGTGATCCAAGGCATGTCACTAAAAGCTCTCTTGGCTTCAGTTTCTATATCTTCAAAATGGAGATTATAATAGCCCCTACCTCACAGGATTCTTGTGAGCACCAGATGAAATTTCATGCAAAATCCTTTGTCAAATTTAAAGTGCTATCATTAATATTAGTGGAAAACTCAAGGGACTTTGAGTCTGAAAACTTGGATCAGATACTGGCTGGAATAATAACTGCCTCTTTGAGTGGTGTCAAATATTTAACATATGAACCTCACTCTTCTCATCTATAGACATGGTAATAATACCTGAAATACCGATTTTACATGGTTGTAGGGGAGAAAATCTTAAATAAATATGAATTCTTATTATATCAAAAAGTAATTACTTGAACCCCTATTGATTGATCAACTGAAAGAACAACAAAAAAGAGGAAATTGGAATGTTTTCATCATGGAAGTAATTTCTTTCTGTATAGTTTTGTTATTATGACAAATGTGAGTTGAAAACATAGATCAAGCAATGATAGAAAATGTTTTGGCTGGAGTACATTACTTGGATTGCTCTAAAGAGAATGCCTCAATAACAAGAAAGCAAAAGAGGAAAATGAGGGTTTATGCGAAAGAATGTATTATTGAAACATTTATATTTCAAAAGATAGTTTAAAGAGACAGACTTAATATTAAAGTTGACTATGAGGATATAATTAAGAAAGACTGTGAGATATTGTTTCTATATAGCATTATGAAGATAGACTATAAAGTTTCAAAACACTTCTTCATAACCTGTTAAGCATTATAAAGGTTGTTTATTAATAATAATTCCTAATTAGATTCATGATTTTGACAGCATTATTTCCTCATCTGGGTGCTAAACTAGCAGTGATTTTCATACCTATTTGATTCAAGAGGATGCCAGACTACATAGCAGGCCGTAATTTCTTATGGCATTACTGAAGTGCCTGGAGGATAGATAATAAAGAAAGAAAAAGTCTAAGGAACAAACAAACCCAAAACGAATAGTGTGTAATAACACAATAGGCTCAAGGGATCAACTGAGATTTGTTTCTACTCAGTCTTCCAATGCCAAAGGCGATTTTATTGAAAGAAGCCAGTTCTTTACTTTTTAATAACATATTTACAGAAGTCTGTGGTTTAATAAAAGCCTTCAGTTTCCAATACTTTAAACAGAGACTCTAGAACAAGGTGTACAGACTTCTTGGATAACTTCTGATCTTAAAATGACTCTGCTGTAGATCTCCTTTTTATTTATTTATTTTTTATTTGTAGTTATTGAACTCATCCACTTCTGTCACATACATGCTGCCTCAAGGTTAAAAGCACAAGCTATTCAATAAATAGGCCTATTGACAATCATGATCTAATAAGACTTCTTTTTAATCCCCTCAGAGACCAGTTTTCTACTATCTCTTTTATATGTCATGCTTTTCTTTCCGACTTGTTGACCACATTTCATTTTGAATGTTTGCTAATTCCATTGGAAGATGACAAAGGCTCCAGAGATCAACACAAAGGAACAGTATTTCAACCTTTATGGAGACCCGGGTTCTCATACATTTTGCTTATGAACTACACCTGATATTCATATTTATTATAATAGAAGCCATTTATTATATCTTAATTCTTCTGTTATATGGCACTTTTCTTAATTACTTATTTTCATTCGGTGCTGAATTCAAACCAATGATTTTACAGCAGCCATTTATTAAGAGTTGGCACTTTAAAGGCAGAGTTTTGAAAGATGAACAGTGAATTATGGCACAGACTGCACATTAAACTACCATCTCGTGCAACAAATGTTGCAGACAATCTGCAATCTGAAATATTAATATCTTAATGCTTTGGAGATTACATTAATTACAGTCACTCTAAGAATGCAATAATTAGATTGTTTTACTATAGTCACTAAGGTCAGTTTATACAAGTAATTATTCACCTACTACTAAGCTTCTTAAAGGCATCAAGTGGTCTCTCCACGATATAGTATTTCACGTAGAATAGTTTTGAGAGAACAATAGGAGACAGCTGTGCTTCTGCAGCAGATGGAAATATTTAGCTCCCACTAATTTTTTCTTCCATTAAATTTAAGGAGTGTGAAAGGTACAAGCAGAAATTTAATGAAATTCTGTTATGATGACTAAATGGATCTTTCCTCTCAGTGTTAAAAAGTAGTATGGTAAGTATATAATTTTTGTAATACAAGTCATTGAAACTCAAGGTAAATTGTCATATTCCTAAAACCTCTTGGGAGGATCATGATCAAAACTTTGCCAGATACCTGAAAAGCAGGTAATTAAATTCATGGAAGCTAATGAAATCAACAGATGAAGTAGTATAGAAAGACAAGGGAAGAGAAGGGAAGGGGAGGGAAAAGGAGGGAAGGAGAGGAAAAGGAAGAGGGTGTGGGACATCTATGGTTTAAGGATGTGAGATCTGAATGAGAGAAGATCCTTCAAAGAAGACTGAGAAGGAGTGGTCAGACAGGTAGGAGAACCAGAAAAGAACGGTGGCATGCAAACCTAGAGAGAAGAGTATAAAGGAGGAGATGGTGATTAACAGTGTCAAAAGCTGAAGAGAGATTAAGGAGAATGTAGATTTAGAATAGTCTGTCAGATGGGGCAAATAAAACATCATTAGTAGCTTTGGTTAGAGCAGTTTTGGTGGAATGATAATGTCTGAAGAAGAACTGTAAAGATTTAATAAAAGAGTGAGTGAGAGAAGAAAAAGTGTAGGCTTGCATTTAAGATGGTCTTTTTGAGGAGTTTAGCTACAGAAGGAAAAAGAAATATAGGAATATGCTGATTGGGGATGGAAAGATCAAGTGCATTTTTTTCTAGGATGTGTGAGACATGGGCATGTTGGTAGGCGGTATATAATGACCCAGTAGAGAGAATAGGAATGACAGATGAAGTGATCCACTAGAAATATGGTGGAATAGGATCACTTGAATAGGTAGAGGGGTTAGCTTTGATAAAGAGTAAACAATCTTGTCATGTGAGAGAAGGGTGAAGGAGGCAGTAGTCATCTGAGAGATAGATGCAGAACAAGGGAGAAGAGGGAGATCACAGTGAACGGTCTCATTTTTTTTAGTAAAATATGAGGCAAGATTCTTGGTTAAGAGAGTAAGGGAAAGTAGATCCATGAAAACTTTGAGGAAGAATGAAAATATTTTAGAAAACTACTATAGAGAGTAGGAGAGTGAGCTTACAAGGGAAACATAGTCATGAGAGCCCAGCTGAGGTTGTGAAAAATAAATGGGTAGTTAATCCAGTCAGAACAGTTGCATGATTTTCTCCCCTTTTTTTCAGCAGTACACATATAAGAGTGAAATTAGCAAAAGTTGGAAGTAATTGATGACTTGGCAGAGGGTTAAATCACAGATGATAAGGAGTATAGGGATTGAAAAAAGTAGGATGGTGTCAATCCAATTTGTTCACCAAGCAGTCAAGAAGAGAAAAAAAAGGAGAGAATGGTTACTATAGAGGAAATGACATGGGACAGAATTGAGAGGTCATGATGTGGATGAAGAATAGGGGTTTTTTTTTAGAGAAAGCAGCAACAGAGGTAAAAAACAATAGGTTAAGTTGGTTAAGGGTATTTGGGAATTTTTTTTAACGTGGAGGTGCTACTTCTGTATTTAATATCAAGATCAAAGGTATATACTTTTCTGTATGACTGAGATGAGGTGGAGGAGTAGCTCATTTGAAATAAGTAGGCTGAAGAGCTGAGTGACCAAACTGTTTGAAGGAAAATCAATATGTAGGTTGAAGTCCCCTAATGTGGGGACAGGAGTTGAGCAAGAGAGAAAAATTCATTGTGAACTGGATACTAAATTGATTGAGAAAGGAGGGGAAATAATCAGAGGGTCTGTAGACACAGCTACCAGGATATTGACTAGGTAGTAAACATAAATAACACAATTCTCAAAGAAGAAGTTATTAAGTAATGGAGAAAGGGAGAAAACCTAGAAGTAACAATCGGAAGCAATGCATATTCCAAGTACCCCGCCTCTTCAGGGGGAATGAGTAATGATGCAACCAATATAGGAAAAAGTGGCCAAAGTCATTTATGTCATCTTGGGGAAGGTAGGTTTCAGTAAGAGCTAGTAGATGGAAGCAGTAGAAGAAATGGTTTAGGGCAAAAGGAAATTTGTTGGTTATGGAGCAGGCAAACAGACCCTCATAAATGAGATTTGCAAGAAAAAAGATAACTTCACCTTGTTGAGTGTTTCACTTTTACATACGAATGCACTGATATTTTTTTCTACAAAAAACTTTTTCATTCAATGTATATAAAATTGTCTATTTTATCGTCTATGAGCCTAAATTGATAATTCATCAGTCATAATGTAGGGACAGCCATGCCAGGTTCTTTGGGCACTCACAGAGAAAGACCATGAATGGAAGGGAAAAATGGGGTGTCAATCAGATTTTAAACACAGAGGATATGAAGACAAAAAGACCATAAAGGCAGAGAAAAGTTTTGAAAGAGTTACAGAGGCAAACAGCATGGGTACAGAGAATGGAACGGTGAAGTAAAGCAGTCAGTGTGGGGAAGAGCATGAGGAAGGGGAGAGGCAGAGAATATCACTCAAGTAACCATGGATTAGAGTTGGGAGCACTGGGCAGCATGCACCCAAAGGAGATGTAGAAGTGCTAGGCTAAGGTGCAGGGGGGAGGGGAATAGCAGTTTGACATCTCAATTTTATATGTTTTTGTGGGGAAACTGACCAATTCCTATTTGTGCTACCTTGAGGTTACTTCATTAACATGTCCAAATTATTGGTTCTTTCAGTCAGAAGGTACAGATCTTTGTGTTAAGCTGATGTGTGTCGAGGCTAAAAGCAGGTTTTTGTTTTTTGTTTCCCAGATCAACCCTGGGGTTAGCTTGTTAGGTGTGTGGGAGGGGTGGTCTGGTCTCAGGAGATCTCCTCAGCTGACCTGAGGCAAAGACAAGGTCAGGGGATGGTGATCCCAGCTTCCCTATTGTCTTTCCTTTTCCCCTGAAGGGCTGGGGCACTCCTAGATGCTAATGCATGTTCCCGCCCCTCCTGGGGCTCGTCTCCTGGTGCTGAGGCTTGCCTGGGTCTCAGTGCATATTTTCTCTGCCCTGGGTCGTCTGTCCTTCCAGATTGCCTCCGCCACGGTAGGAAGAATCCCCCTTTGCTATTTTGCTAGCCTCTGGTGTTATGAGACTATTTGCCCCCTTCTGCTGTTCCCACTGATCCAGGATTTATCTGGGGAAATATTTTATGGTTCTTTCATGGTCATCAGGGGGGAGGAGAGAGCATTTACTGATCACTCCGCCATCCCGGCTCCCGGAAGTTCAAGTAGGTGACTTACCGAAGTTTAGTCTTCAGGCTGAAGGTTTCAAGGGCTGCTGCGCTGATATCTGGCGCTCGGCGGCTCTCACTGGCTCGGGTTGGCTTGTCTCCTGCTCCGTTGGTTTCGCACGCCACTCTCGGGCTTCTCAGGTCCCTTCCGCCCTGCTGTGCTGACCGCGCTGCGCTGTGCGCTGGGGGCTTACTCCCGCGGAACAGATCCTTCCCATGGACCTTCCAGTCTAACCTGGGCTCCAAATCTGTCAAAGTCTGTCACCCACTGGATTCCACACCTCCAAAGTTTGGTCAGATTCTCCTTTTAGAGATATCCAGAGGAGTTTGTCCAGGAGCTTAGGTGAGTCGTTGCTTTCACTCTGCCATCTTGGCTCCGCCCCCCACATGTCCAAATTATGTTAAAGTCATGGTCAGACTTCAAAGTTACCATTTCAAAGTCATCAGCGCCTTTTTTATGGTCTATTGATATGGAATTGTGGAGGTCTGTATATTATCTGTAATTTACATATGATAGGATGAGAATCTTGAAAAGCTGCACCTCAATGGCTTTCACTGATTCATCTTTTATTACCAAGTTGTGAATTTTGGTTGATATAAAATACAATTAATGAATTATACTCCTTTGATTTTTAGGATGGTTTGTAGGTGACTTCCAGGTTCCTCTTTACAATCTCGTTTCCTGCTGTTGCTCCTTTACTCTGGGTAGTTATAAATTTGCTTACTACAGTAGAACCTCAGTTTTCGAATTTAATTCATTCCAAGATTCTGTTCTTCATAGTATTTGTTCATAATGCAAAGCAAATTTTCCCACAGGAAAAAAATGTAAAGCCGGATGATCAGTACCAGATTCCTCAAAATATTCATCCAAAATAACTATTTGTAATTTTAAGGTTTTTGTCCTTATTGTGCCTGAAATAAAACAGCAATGATTAGTATTCAATATAAGCTGAAAATAAAATAAGTTAACCTACACTTGACTTTTGAGAAGAGTAGTGTCTGGGAGATGAAAGGGAGGAGGAGGATGAAGGGTTATTCCTTGGAAGGAGAATGTCCTTCCATGAGAACATGGGCATTTCAGTGTTGGGAGTGTTCTCTCTTATGCTGCTTTCACTAAAAGTAAGACTAACACTACTACCTTCACTTATTTTTTTTCATTTGTTTGGAATGACTCATATTTTGACTCACTGATTTTTTTTTTTAAGTTCGCTTCTGTCTAGGAATCTATGTAACGACATTTGTTTTTGATGTCTTTTCAGAATGTCTCATGTGACATTGCATTGTCGTTAAAAATATTCGTGACTCTCATTGCTACAGTCTTATTTATTTGATGTTTTTCAACAAAATTTTGCACTTTCGCCAAAAAGAAACCAAAACCAAAACCAAAACAACATTGCCCTAGTTGAGTGTTACCCTTTTGAGAGCCATTCAAGACCAAACATGATGTTAGTATGGCAAATTTTTGTTCATCCTGCAAGACAAATTTTGTGAAAAAATTTTCCTCATCCAGAGAAGCATACATAAACCATGTTACGTGTAAATTGGAATTTTGCTCTATTTAGAATAGATGGGGGCAGTGATCAGTAGTATCAGAACAAGGTACAACTTTAACAGAGTGCCTCTCTATGCTTTGTTTAAAAACTATTTTTACCAATACCGTGAAAGTTATCTCCTTCTCCTCGCCTGTAAATTATTTATAATGTGACCTTTTGTATCTTGGAATTTTATTCCTTTGAAGCTCTGATCATTTACAAGTTAATAAATTTTATGTTAAAATATTTTCAACCAGACTTTTCCTTGTAAGTTTTGTCAAAGCACTATTTGTGGCTTTGTTTTGTTGTGTTGATTTAAAAGAGTGAAAGAAAAGAGGGAAATAATGAAAGAGAGAAATGAAGAAAAGGGGGTGCAATTTATTGAACTGGATAAAGAAACATTGACTGTACACACACACATATACACACAGAAATGTGGCTTAGAAACAAGTTTGTATAAACATACATATATATATATATATATATATATATATATATATATATATATATATACATACGTATTAAATGGATGCACACACAGATATATATATATATATATATATATATATATGTATGTATGTATGTATGTGTGTGTGTGTGTGTAGTCAATATTCTTTTAACAAGTTCAGTAAGATCCACCCTACCCATTTTTCCTCATTTCTCCCATTCATATTTTCTTTCACATTTTTCCTTCATCTCTTAAACCAACTGAACAAAAAACCTTCAGCCTCTGTGATTACCTTATTTAAGTCCCTTTTCACCCTGTAAGATATTTGTGGGCTTTTTTTTAAAGATCTTTGGACATATCTGAGATCTTTGGATTTGGAAGGGACAATCTTCTGTCTCTTCATTTCAATTAAAATGAAATTGATGTATGTTGTTAGTTGTCCTCTTTTAAATGCTCAAATGCATTTATCTTTTGAGGTTTGTCTTGTCTTCTGAAGTTCCTTGAATATCCTTTATTCTATTAAAGATCCCCATTTCACTTACAGGATTATACTACATATGCTTTGCAGGCTTTCTCTTAATTGTAAACATTTTTAAAAAATCTTTTGAAATATTGCATTTTAAATCTTTCTTCTTTATAAAATGACAGCCATTCATTTCTGTGGTCATTCATGAGTTTCTTTTGCATTTGTAGGTTTTTCTGATTACTTGAAACATTTTCCTTGATTGCTTGAAGTATTTTCCTTTGACTTGAGAGCTCCAACAGTCTACTATGAAATTCCTGAGTATTTTTAGTTCATGGTATGTTTCATTAAGTGATTGGTAGGTTCTTTTTATTTTCAGTTGCTCTCTGTTGTATATCTGAGCATTTTTCTCTTTTGATGTCTTGAAATATGTCACAGTATTTTATGTAACTTTTTAAGATTCTTAAAAATTCTCAACATTTCTCTTCAAAATATTTCTCAGGCCATTTTAATAGTGGATACCTTCCATTTGTATTTTTTCCGAATCTTTGTTTTTATTTTATTTTAGTTTACACTCAAATACCAGAACACAAATGCAGAATAGAAAAAAGAAACAAAAGTCACGTCATAAACTTAAATATTGAAACTTAAATACAAAGTTAAAAAGGCAAAAAAGAATATCATTTACATATCAGAGCACAAGAGAGGATTTAAATTACATAACAATAAATTTTCATTTCAAGAAAGCCTGTTTGAAAATGATACTTTTGCTGAAAATTCACCATCTTGTCATTGCTTCATTGTGAGTTCTTTTGTTATCTGTGGTGCACTTTTTTTTACTTTGTTCTTTTCTCCCCTCCCCCAACCCTCAAAAGGCTACAATAAAGTTTAGATATATTTCTCTATAACTGTAGATATATACATATATGTATATATATATACACATGTATACAAATATGTGTATACATATATACGTATACACACATATACTTTCCCAAACTCAGTCTACTCCTGATCTTTCTTTTCCATGTTTGTGCATATTTCTTGGTTCCTATCCCTCCTGCCTCTTTTACTTAACATCTACCCACTACCTTGCCCTCCTGTTACTTGCCTATCCCCTCCAACTATTCCTCCCCTATCCTTCCATTCCCATAAATCTAAACACTCTTCTATTCTCCTCTTTTACTGATTCCTTCCCCTCCACTCTAAAGATCGCCCTTTTTTTCTCCCCCCACTCCCTATGCTCCAACCTTTTTATGTTTTATTTCTTCTGAATTTAAAGGCTTTTATATTCACGTGTGTGTGTGTGTGTTTGTGTATCCCTCTTTAGCCTATTCCCTATTAAAGTAGGTTATCAGAACTACCAGCCCTCCTCCCTCATCTAATTCCTCTGTATCGATTCTTCCTCTTGCACCTCAGTTGTATAAAATAATTACTTTTTTTAGCTGCTCCCAAATGGTTTTACTTTGTAAATTCATATCCTACTTAGATTTTCCTCAAACTTACTTATTAGCTACCTAGTTATTAATAAAAAACTTAGACATTAATTTTATATTTATATATATGTAAAAATTAAACAGTGTGTCCTTATGAATCCCTTATAATTAGTCTTTGGTATATACCTTATATTTCTCTTGGTTTTTGTATGTTAAATCTTCTATTGACTTCAGGATTTTTTTTAACAAAATCTTGAAATTGTGAGAGTTTATCAAATGTTCATTTTTTTCATTTAAGATAATACTTAAACTTGAAGGGTATGATATTTTCAGCCAGATCCCCAGTTCTTTTGCTCTTCAGTATATTGTGTGCCAGGACTTGGTGTCCTTCAGTTGCTAGGTCTTGTGTGAGTCTAATTGTGGTACCATCATATTTAGATTGTTTTAATCTTGACGCTTTTAATATTTTAGCCCTGATATCAAAGTTTCAGAATTTGATTATGATATTCCTATGAGTTTTCCTCACATAATCTCTTTGAAACGGTGATTGATAGATTTTTTACTATTTCTACTTCCCCCCTTGTTCTAATGCTTCAGGACAATTTTTAAAAATTATTTATTGTGTTATTGTATTAAGATTCTTTTTTTTGATCATAACTTTCAGTTAGTCCAATTGTTTTTATATTTTCTCTTCTTTCTCTATTCTTCAAATCTCTTGTTTTTTCTTATAAGATATTTCCCTTTCCCTTCTATTTTTTCATTATTCATATTTTGGTTAATTATTTCTTGATTTCTTATAATTTCACTGGTTTCACTTTGCCCAATTCTAATTTTCAAGGTGTTATTTTCTTCCTAAAGGTTCCGGATTTGATTGACTTTCCTTTCATAATCTTCTTATTTTTCTTGGATCATTATTAGGTTTTTTTGTTTTTTTTTTTAGTTTTTCCTCTCTGTCTTCTGATTTTTGGAAGTTCTATATATTATTTTGGGTCAGGTGACCATTTGACATTATTCTTTGGGGATTTCTCTACTTCAATATCCTCCTCTGAAGATCCTGGTTATCTCTATTCCCATAAAAGCTTTCTATGTCTTAATCCTTTCTCCTTTGCTGTACACTTTTTGTGGTAATAGCTTAATGTTTTGTAGTCACCTCTAGTCCTGGTGTATAGGAAATTGTGACTCTTGCCCCAGATCTTGAGTTCTTCCCTCCTGCTTGGGAACCAAAGTCAAATCTCCAACCTCCTCTACGTGCCAGGGGCTTTGTGCCCTACTTCTTCTGCACTCATCAGGCCAGAGCTGGATCCTTCTTGCCCCTGCTGCTCTTCCTAGCATGGCTGGACCTGGCATTCCTTATGAGTAAAGGTTCCCTCAGTCTTCCCAGGCCCAAACACTCAACTCCTCTCACTATCCCCTGGGTGAAAGTTCCTTTGGCTGGGGTCAAGGCAGTGCCTCAAACCAACTGATGCCAGGGCTTGTTGTTAAATGGACCCTAGCCTGGAGGTGTTTACCCTTCACAGGGACCAAACCTCATCCTCGGATTTTTCTACTCATTTTCTCAAATTGTCTCAGGAGGACTTTGCTTCTGCCCATATTCTTATATATCTCCACTCACATTTTGTCTGTCTTAAGGTAAATTCTGAGAGCTTGGAATTTTTTGACCTACTCTGCCATCTTTCCAGAACCCTCTCCCCTTTGTTTTCTTTTAATATTGCTTGGTTCCATTTTGACAATTTGATTATTGGTCAATTGAATCATTGAATTATATTTATGGTATTCTAAATATCAGGATATGTACGAGGTAAATGCTTTCTATTGTTTATCCTACTTTAAACTCCTTCCTCTAAGTCCTTATTTATACTTCTTTCATCTATCTCTTCATTTCTTAGATCCATTTTTTCTAGTCGTTGTGACCACACCATTTTCTTCCTGTGATTTGCCATATTTTCTATACACTCATTTCTTTTGACTATATTAATACACATATACATTCAGACATATGTACACCTATAAATACACTATATAAGAAGTGTGCACTTGCATATATGTATATATTATATACTATAACATGTCTTTATTTTATTTGATGTATTATTCCATTTACTTCCATCTCTAGACTCAGAATCTAGTTCAAGGCTTTGTATCTGAGTCAGGCTCTTTCCTCTCCCAGACTCCTGGATGTATCCTTTCTTGATTCCGATTTTTTTTTGTATTCCTGCAAAGATTTGGAAGAAAAAATTATTTGAATAATGAAATGAAAGATATAAATTCATTCTTAGGTTTAAAAAATCATTCCTTGAGAATGGTTTTGTAATAGGGCTTTTTAAATTTTTTTGGTTATTCAAGAATCAGCATGTTGACATAATAAAAATAAATATGCAATAATGAATTATATGAATTGGAATAGTCACTGTAATATTTTTACTCAACGTGGATTTAGATAAGTGACATTTTATGTATATTGCTTATCAAGTATGTCATTATAGTTTTAAAGATAAATTTATTCATGTATCTTTAAATTATGCCATACAGATATTAAAATAAATCTATAATGAATGTTTATACGACGATTGCATTTGAGTTATTTAATATATATACTTAAAATGAATGCATTTTAATTACTAGGTCTTCAAGCAGATTAGCTTAGCAAACAAACTAACGACGGAAAGCTTGAGAATTTGTTCATAGGTACATATTTCTTGGAAACATGATTGTTATTAAATCCTTTACATTTATGTTTAGTAATAACAAAGCAGCAAGGAAGGCACTAGTAATGCATACATTTTCTATAACTGCCTGTAACATTTTCTTTTAACCTTAACTCATTCCTATTTTCCAGATGGAAACATAGCTATCAGGCTAAGAAAAGACCAGTGATGTTCTTTCTCCACGTTTGTTGGGAGCACTGAATGTCACATAGCATTGAATAAAGAGATAATGCATAAGTGGAATGTATATCATTTCCCCTCTTACAGATTTTTCATCAACAGTGGAAAATTATCTTTAAGATATTTTTATGACAACTCTCCCATGAATAATTTCTCTTCACCAATACTTTGCTTGTTTGTGATCATATCTGTAAGATCACAAGAGGCAAATTTGACTCCTCAGGTTTATATGCACAGCAACATCCAAAAACGCAAAAGAATTTACTAAAAGAACATATTTCATCAGAGACTTTTCTTTTAGAGACAAGATGAAATATAGTAGATAAAGAATTAACCTCAAAACCAGGAAGAAACAGATTCAAGGGTGACTTCTGACTCACCCTGATTATGTGACTCTGTGAAAGTCACTTAAACTGTCAGTGCTCTGGGCAATTGTCTCAGATATTAAGTTACAGGAAAGGTGTTGACATGCATGGCTAGTGACTGTTTCCTCATGGGAGTTCCATATATTAATATAGTCACAGGCACAAATCTGTTTCTAGTTAGTTCTTTTGTACAAAAAGAAGTTTCCAATAAATCAGCATTGAAGAAGTCACTGAGAATGGATTACAGTGGGTTTGAAAACGTTCCCAACTCCAAAGACTCCACTGGACAATTAATCCCAAAAGAGCAGAGTTTTCTTCGTCTTTTTTTCTTTCGATAGTATTGGATTGTGTCAATAAAAAGAAAGTGAATCCTTGATTGCAGAGGATCCCATTTCAATAAGATGTGATCAGATTTTTTATCAAGGCCTTTACAATTTATTTATTTATTAAAGTTGTTTTTTTTTTTTTTTAAGTGCTTTAAGCATTTTGGCGACACTATTTTTAACCTGAATACCTGTAGAGTAGATTCATAAGGCTTGGATACACTTGGAAAAGAGAATAGTAAACATAAAATTCACCAAAGTTTAATTCAGAATTGGTTCTTTCTAAGCCCTATTTGGATATATAAATATCAGAGGGTATACATTTAAGAACCACACATTATTCATCTTTGTATACTTAACAAAATACCTGGACATTAGTTTTCACTTAGGAGATGTAATCAACATTTACTGAACGAATGAATTGAATGAAATGAAATTGAAGTGATGAGAATGGATCACATCAATTCTCTTCTCAGAAACCTTTTGTAGTTCACTTTGCTCAAAGTATAGAATTACACTTCTTTGTACTAGCATTCAACACAACTTCAATCTGAGTTCAATTTAAGTTTCCAATATATCTTCTAAGTAACTTTTAACCTTTTTCTCCATATAAGGTTTTTTTTTAAATTCTGAATTCTCTATGTATACATCATTTATTCTTATTTCCATTGCTTAATTCATACTGTTCCTCTCACCTAGAATGATTTCACCATTCTTTCCACTCTTTGAAATCTTATCTTTTATTTATTGGCCTATATAGTTTTATACCATATTAAAAGTTGGGGACCAGGATAGAGAAGAGATTTGAAATTATGGCATATAAGGATCAATTGAAGGAAGTGAGAATGTTTAGACTGGAGATCAGGAGTCTCAGTATTTTCTTTTTTATGTCTGTAAGTCTTGTGTCAAGATTGGAAAAGAACTATGATAAGGCTACATGTTGTCACCTTATTTATTTAACGTATATGCAAAATACTAGACTGGATGAATCAAAAGTGAAAATGAAGGGTTCCAGAAGAAATATCAGCAATCTCAGATATACAGACAATACCACTCTGATGGTAGAAAGTGACAAGGAATTAAGAACCCTCTTGATGAGGATGAATGAGGAGAATTTGAAAGCTGACTTGAAGCTTAACATAAAAAAAAAGATCTTGGCAGCTGATCCCATCAATTCCTGGCTGAAAGAGAAAATAAATGGAAGTAATGTCAGATTTTATATTCTTGGGCTTGAAGATTAATGCAGATGGTGACTGCGGCCATAAAAGTAAAAATGCTTACTCCTTGGAAGGAAAGTTATGGCAAATTTGGACAACATACTAAAAAACAAAGACATTGCATCGTCAATAAATGTCTGCATAGTTAAAGATATGAATTTTTAAGTAGCAATGTGTGACTGTGAGAGATGGATTATAGGGAAAGTTGAATGGCAAAATGAGTGCTTTCAGACTGTGGTTCTGGAGAAGACTTTGAAGAGTCCATTGGACAGGGGGGAGACTCAATCAGTCCATACTTAAAGAAATTAATTCAAGCTGTTCAATGGAAGATCAAATACTGAAACTGAAGCTTAAATACTTTGGCCAAGTAATGAGAACACAGGACTCTTTGGAAAAGATTGTGTTGTTTGGAAAAATTGAAGGCAAAAGGAAAAGGGGATGGCAGAGAATCATATGAATAGGTAGTGTGATGGAAACATTGAACATGAACTTAGACAAAATTTGAGAGATCGTGGAAGATAGAAGGGCCTGTGTGCAAATGACTGAAGGACTGAACAAATATCCTGTCTCCAAATAGATTGTACGTTCCTGGTGGATAAAACCATATGTAATAATTCTTTCTGAACCCCAGACCACTGAGCATGCGCATATTAGGGATTCAAAATATTTGTTGAACAAATAATTATGAATCTGCCTGCACATACACTAGATATTTTCCTTTCCTCAAAAACCCTGAATGAAATGTGTCTGTGACTTCACAGTCACTCATATTTTACAGAACTTTAAGGTTTATAACACCTTGTCCTCACAACAACACTTTGAATCTAAGTATTACACATCCCCATGAGATAGATAAAAAAAAAAAATGAGGTCTGTAATTGGTTAAGGGGCTTGTATATCTGGAAAAATAATAATAACTTATATTCGCATAGCCCTCTAAGGTATACAAAGCATTTTAAGCAAATATCATCTAATCCTTACAACAATAATGTAAGATAGATACTGATATTATCCTCACATTACAAATGAGGAAAGTGTGATGGAGGTGTTAAATGACTTATTCAGTCACACAACTAGTAGTGATGTAACTGAGGTAGGCTTGGAACTCAGATGTGACACCAGTTCTAGCACACTGTACATTATGCACTAGTTCCCAGAGATATATGGTGCAGTTTTGGAAAATGCTTTTGGGAAAAAAAAGAATGAAAAGACGAAAAATCCAATGATAGTTTAATAATATTAATATAGTAGGTTTCTTTTATTATGGCCTCAAGCCAGACTTCCCATGCCTTGATTGTTAGTGGTTTAAAAATTGTTTTGTTTCTCTTAGTCACCACAGAAATACAAAATACTATGCCAACAACTGGATGATTCTTCAGCGTAAGCCAAGCATAAACCACAGTATGTAAAGTATAGTGGAGCAATTAGAAGGAGGAAGTTTTCCCTACTGCTCAGGAGAATATTATAATCAGTTCATATTATAGCGCAATAATTAAGAGTCTTAGGGCTAAAATATTTCAGGTGTGAATATGAAGCAACTACTCATTCCACTCCACCTCCAAGAATTCCTGCTGTAGTTCTTGTCAAGATATAGAACTGTAATATCGTCTCTGAAAATTGATCCTCTTCTTCTTTCTCCCACCTCAGTTGTCTAGTACTTAGAGATTATTGCTACATGTAAAATATAATAGGAGGCTAACATTTTTAAAGCAAGCAAGGAAGAAAGGGAAGAAGTAAGAAAGGAAGGAATTAAGGAAGGAAGAAAAGATGGAGGGAAGGAAGGAAGAAAAGAAGGAAGGAAAAATGATTTGGAAGAGAGAAAGAAGGATTTGGAAAGAAGGGAGGAAGGATTTGGGAGGAATGGAGTTGAAGGGAGGAAATGCCATACACTTAACTATTCTTAAGGTCTCAGACTACTTCTCTAGTTTCTAGGCATTTACACTGGCAAAAATAGCTGATTAATCTTAAAACTGCTTTTGTTTCTATTATATAGATGGATACCTTAAAAATTGTTTTGACCAATATGTTCACATCAATAATTCTCTGTTAACAGCGTAACTATGAGCTCATATAATCTCAGAGCTTGAAACTATCTCAGAAGACATTTAGAGTAACCTTTTCCTGACTGAGACTCCTTGCAGTAAAATCCCAGCAAAATGTGATCCATTTAAGAATAGGGATGATTTTAAAGAATTATCTTCTTCAAAAGATCATTATATAATGTGGATATATTCTCTGCTGACAGATTCAGTTGCTTTGTAATTTAGTCATCTGGTGGCCACCTTTGTAGCAGTGAGTCTCTAAATTGAGTAGTCTCTTAGAAGAATTGTCAGATTGTTTTAGAGCCTAGGCTTAAAGTCAACTGAGATCAAATCCTGCCTTGAGCACTTAATTGCTATGTGACTCTGGCAAGTCACTTAACCACTCTCAGTCTGTTTCCTTATCTGTAAAATGCTAGGTTTGGACTACAGGCCCTCTCTGTTCCC
Source organism: Notamacropus eugenii (assembly GCF_028372415.1). Classification (NCBI taxonomy): domain Eukaryota; kingdom Metazoa; phylum Chordata; class Mammalia; order Diprotodontia; family Macropodidae; genus Notamacropus; species Notamacropus eugenii. The sequence continues at coordinate 357,463,304 of NC_092874.1, read as the reverse complement.
TTCTAGGTCCAAACCTAAGAACCAGGGGTGACCTCTATGCCATGATGAAGTACAGTGGAGGAATAAGCAGTGTTTACTTTATAAAAAAAAAAAAGTATTAATGAAGCATGATTCTTACATTTATCAACTGATATGTAATTTATACTAAATAAATTTGAACAAGAATGGATAGTAAAAAATGTGTAGTGAATGAGTTATTTTATTCAACTGCAAATTTCTGGATATTTTTTTTTGCTGCCTAACAGAATTTAGCTTAACTTTAAGATGAAAATTTGCCTTTTTCTTCATTTATTTGTAACTATATTCTAAATGACATCACACTGATTGTTGTTGCATTTTTTCATATTGTTAGATTTTTTACTCAGATTTGTGGCATTGCAGCTGCACATTCAGAGAGATGTCAGTACTCACATATTATTTCAACGTTTATTTTAAGTCTTACAGTAAATAACAATTTGTGATTCTGCATTATCAAACTTGTGTCCAGTTCAATGCATTGCCCATGATTGCTTTACCTGAAAAGACTTTTAAAATGAAGAACAAACAAAACAAATTAACATTATTCTACGTTTACACTAGACTAAAATAATTGCTCAAGGGAAGGAAGGCATTTATCTAGCTGATTAAACATGGAATGACTTTCAATTCAAAAATCGTTTATTAAATCACAAAAGTCACCATCTGGAAGCCTTCAAACAAAGACTTCAAGTCAATTTTTATGAATTCTGTCATTGGGATACTTCCATCCATTTTCTTATACTATCTTTCTCTCTATTCTTTCTGTTTCTGTCTTTTTGTATCTCTCTCTCTTCCTCCTCACCTGTTTCTCTGTCTCTGTCTCTCTCTCCCCCATCTCCTTAACAGACTGTTTTGTTTCTGACTAATGTCTATTTTAATCTTCCCTGGGTAGCTTGGTGACACAACAGACAGAGTGCTGGGCTAGATATCAGGAAGTGTCATCTTCCTGGATTCAAATCTGGCCTCGGGTGCTTACTAGCATGTATCCCTGGGAAACTCTTGAACATAATTGCCTAAGTTCTTCATCTATAAATAGAGGTGGAAAAGGAAATGTCAAACCACTTCAGCATCTTTGCCAAGAAAATCCCAAATGTGGTCACAAAGAGTCTGACACAACTGAAATGATCAAATAAGGAATAATCTACATTTCTTCTTATCTTTTCCCTTGGCCCTGTCCCTCCTACTTCCCTGTTAGGTATGTTGTATTTATCTACCCAGCTGTGTGTATGTGCATATTCCTCAAGAAGAATGAAGTTCAGATCTCATCTACTCCCCACTATTGTTCCCCTTTGTCATAAAAACTCTTATTTATGCACTTAGTTTATATGGGATAATACTCCCTATTTTCCCACTTTGTTTTAACCTATCCCAGTGCATTCTTATTCCCCATTCATTACATTCTTCTTTTGAGATTATCCAAACACAACAGTATCACATTCAGGCCATGTACCTTACCCTCTAAGACCCATGGTGATGATAAAATTCTTAGGAATACATGTGTGATCTTTCCATGAAAGAATGAAAAGAGTTTAATCTTAATTAGTCCCTCATGTTTTTTTAATCATATTTACTTTTTTATACTTCTTTTGAACCTTACGTTTATGTACCAAATTTTCTACTTAGCTCTAGTCATTTCATCAGGAATGCTTGAAAATGCTCTATTTCAGTGAAGATCCACATTCCCTCCCTGCCCCCGTGGGCTGGGTAGGATTATCTTGGTGGGAAGTCTAGAACATTTGATTTCTAGAATATCACATCCCAAGCTTTATAGTTCTTTTTTTTTTTCTAAAGAGGCATTATAAATATTTCATTTCTCTGGTTATAAGTAAATAAAATTTTAACCATTACTTTATTTTAAATTTTGAGTTCAAAATTCGATCCCTCTTTTCTTCTCCACAGCCCTGAAAAGGCAAGTAATTCTGCATAGATTATACAGGTGCGGTCATGCAAAATGTATTTCCAAAATGATCATGTGATGAAATAAAACACTGACAAAGAAACATGAGAAAAACAAAGAAAGTAAAAATAAAGTATGCTTTTTTCTCTATCTGGATTTCACCAGTTCTTTCTCTGGAAGTGGATAGAATTTTTCATCGTAAATCGATTGGAATTACCTTGGATTGCTGTATGGCTAAGTATAGCTAAGTCACACTAATAGCTGATCATCATATAATTTTGCTTCTATGTACACTGTTCTCCTGCTTCTGCTCGATTCACTTTGCATCAGTTCATATAAGTCTTTATTACAGGTTATTTTCTTTTTCTTTTTTTCTTTTTCTTTATTTAAATTTATTTATTTATTTAATTTTAACATTCATTTTCACAGAATTTTGGGTTCCAAATTTTCTCCCTCCTTGTCCCCTCCCCCACCCCAAAACACCGAGCATTCCAATTGACCCCATCACCAATCTGCTCTCTCCTCTCTCATCCCTCTCTGCCCTTATCTCCATACTCTCCTCTGTCCTGTAGGGCCAAATAACTTTCTATACCCTTTTACCTGTATTTCTTATTTCCTAGTGGCAAGAACAGTACTTGACAGTTGTTCCTAAAATTTTGAGTTCCAACTTCTTTTCCTCCCTCCCTCCCCACCCCCTCCCTTTGGAAGGCAAGCAATTCAATATAGACCAAATCTGTATAGTTTTGCAAATGACTTCCATAATAGTTATGTTGTCTAAGACTAACTATATTTCCCTCCATCCTATCCTGCCTCCCATTACTTCTATTCTCTCTTTTGATCCTGTCCCTCCCCATGAGTGTCAACCTCAAATTGCTCCCTCCTCCCCATGCCCTCCCTTCCATCGTTATCCCCACCCTGTTTATCCCCTTATCCCCCACTTTTCTGTATTGTAAGATAGGTTTTCATACCAAAATGAGTGTGCATTTTATTCCTTCCTTCAGTGGAGTGTGATGAGAGTAAACTTCATGTTTTTCTCTCACCTCCCCTCTTTTTCACTCCACTAAAAAGTCTTTTGCTTGCCTCTTTTATGAGAGATAATTTGCCCCATTCCATTTCTCGCTTTCTCCTCCCATGTATTTCTCTCTCACTGCTTGATTTCATTTTTTTAAAGATATGATCCCATCCTCTTCAATTCACTCTGCACACTCTGTCTCTATGTATGTGTGCGTGTGCATGTCTGTGTGTGTGTGTAATCCCACCCAGCACCCAGATACCGAATAGTTTCAGGAGTTACAAATATTGTCTTTCCATGAAGGAATGTAAACAGTTCAACTTTTATAAGTCCCTTTGACTTCTCTTTGCTGTTTACCTTTTCATGCTTCTCTTCATTCTTGTGTTTGAAAGTCAAATTTTCTTTTCAGCTCTGGTCTTTTCATCAAAAATGCTTGAAAGTCCTCTATTTCATTGAAAGACCAATTTTTCCCCTGAAGTATTATATTCAGTTTTGCTGGGTAGGTGATTCTTGGTTTTAGTCCTAGTTCCTTTCACTTCTGGAATATCCTATTCCATGCCCTTCGATCCCTTAATGTAGAAGCTGCTAGATCTTGTGTTATCCTGATTGTATTTCCACAACACTTGAATTGTTTCTTTCTAGCTGCTTGCAATATTTTCTCCTTGACCTGGGAACTCTGGAATTTGTCCACAATGTTCCTAGGAGTTTCTCTTTTTGGATCTCTTTCAGGTGGTGATGGGTGGATTCCTTGAATACTTATTTTGCCCTCTGGTTCTAGAATCTCAGGGCAGTTTTCCTTGATAATTTCATGAAAGATGATGTCTAGGCTCTTTTTTTGATCAAGGCTTTCAGGTAGGCCCATAATTTTTAAATTGTCTCTCCTGGATCTATTTTCCAGGTCATTTGTTTTTCCAATGAGATATTTCACATTCTCTTCTATTTTTTCATTCTTTTGGTTTTGTTTTGTGATTTCTTGGTTTCTCATAAAATCATTACACTCCATCTGTTCCATTCTAACTTTGAAAGAACTATTTTTTTCCGTGAACTTTTGAATCTCCTTTTCCATTTGGCTAATTCTGCTTTTGAAAGCATTCTTCTCCTCATTGGCTTTTTGAACCTCTTTGGCCGATTGAGTTAGCCTATTTTTCAAGGTGTTATTTTCTTCAGCATTTTTTTGGGTCTCCTTTAGCAGGGTGCTGACCTGCTGTTCATACTTTGCTTGCATGTCTCTCATTGCTCTTTCCAGTTTTTCCTCCACCTCTTTAACTTGATTTTCAAAATTTTTTGAGCTCTTTTTGAGCTCTTCCATGGTCTGAGACCATTGAGTGGGCTGGGATACAGACGCCTGTACTTCTGTGTCTTTCCCTGATGGTGAGCATTTTTCTTCCTCATCAGAAAGGAAGGGAGAAAAAACCTCTTCACCAAGAAAGTAACCTTCTATAGTCGGGTTTTTTCCCTTTTCTGGGCATTTTCCCAGCCAGTGACTTGATTTCTGAATATCCTCTTCACACCCACTTTGCCTCCAGATCTGCCCAGCCAGTGCTTGGGGTCTGAGATTCAAATGCAGCTCCCCAGACTGAGGGCTTCTGTGGGGGCGGGGCTGCTATTCACTGTGAGATCAAGTTCAGGTGCTCAGGTGGGGGCAGTGCAGCCTCTTGGGGCTCAGTTCCCTCAGAGTGTTTATGCAGAGACCTTCAACAATGGATCCAGGCTCCTGCACTTGGGGAGCCCTGGTCTGCTCCCACCTCCACTGCTGCCTTCCAAGGGGGCCTGAGTTATGGGGGCAACCCACTCCCCTCTCGACCCACCAAAGAGACCCTCTCACTGACCCTTGTCACCTGTGAGTGGAGGGACCCACGCGGCTGCTGGATATTCTGTCCCTGAAGCCTGCTCGGATCTGCTCCCTGCTCAGATCTGCTCCCTGCTCTGATGTGCTCCTCTCAGCGCTGAGTGGCCAATGCAGGGGTGGGCTGTGTTCCACGTCCGCAGCGCAAAGAATCTTTTGCGAGAGGTTTTCAGGCTCTCTGGAACAGAAATCTCATCTGCTCCTCTGTTCTGTGGCTTCTGCTGCTCCAGAATTTATTGGCAGTTCTTTTTTACAGATATTTTATGGGCTGTGGGTTCAGAGCTAGCGTATGTGTATGTTTCTACTCCGTCATCTTGGCTCGGCCCCCTCTACAGGTTATTTTCTTAAAGCATTCTGCTGATCATTTCATTTCTTAGAGCATAAGAGTATTCCACCATAATCTACTTGTTCATAAAATGAATTAGCATCTCCTCAATTTATTTTTGCTATTACATAAAAAGCTGCTGTAAATATTTTGTACATATAGGAATTTTTCTTTTTGTAAATCTCTTTAAAATATAGAACTTGTAGTATCATTGCCGAATCAAAAGGTGTGGATTGTTTTATAGCACTTAGGTCGTAGGTCCAAATTGGTCCCCAGAATGTTTGGATCAATCTACAGTTCTTCCAATAGTGCATTGGTGTCCCATTTATCCCGTATCTTATCCCACATCTGTCATTCTCCTTTTCTGTCATATTAGTCTTCATAGGTGTGAGATAACTGCGCAGAGTTTTTAATTTGCATACGTCTAGTCAATAATGATTAAATTATTTTTTCATATAATTGTAGATGGCTTTGATGACTTCATCTGAAAACTGTTAATTAACAGCAAGAAAACACAGGTGCTCCATCAGCCACCACCACACCATCTATATGTGGAACCATTGGTTACAATAAATAGAAAAGTTTTGAATGTTATGGATAAGTTTACTTACCTTGGTAGTGTACTTTCTAGAGATGTACACATTGACAAAGAGGTTGGCACACATATTGCCAGAGCTAGCTCAGTGTTTATGAGGCTCTGAAAAGTATAGGAGAGAAGGCATATTAGACTGTCTACCAAACTGAAGAGCTACAGAGCTGTTGTGCTGACCTCATTGTTGTCTACCTGTGAAACATGGACTATCTACCAGCGCTATGCCAGGCAACTGAATTGCTTCCATTTGAATTATCTTAGGAAGATTCTGAAGATCACCTGGCAAGGTAAAGTAACAGACATTGAGGTCCTTGTTCGAACTAAACTGCCACGCATTCAAGCTATGCTTCAGAGAATGCAACTCCAATGGGCTGGCCACATTGTTTAAATGCAAAATATATGCTTGAAAAAAGAGTATTTTATGGAGAACTTGCATGGGGCAGGTGATCACATGATGGTCAGAAGAAGAGATACAAAGACACTCTCAAGGTCTCTCTCAAGAGCTTTGCATTTGATTGTGTGACATGGAAGACATCAGCAGAGGATTGCTCAGCTTCATGTGCCTGTATCAGAAAGAGTGCTGTGCTCTATGAGCAAAACAAAATTGAGACAGCACAAAGGAAATGTAGGTTGCACAAATTTGGAGAATCTACCCCAAATGTTCACATGGGCTATCAGTGCTCAATCTATTGTAGAGAATTCCAAGCCACAGGTGAACACATTGAAACTTGACTCTATCATCGAGATGTCATTTTGATCCTCTTTGGGAACGAAGGATAACAACCACTGTCACATGTGTTTATATCCTTTGACCATTTATCAATTGGGGAATGACTTGTATTCTTAAAAATGACACATTTCTCTACATATTTCAGAAATGAATCCTCTTTCAGAGAAACTTGCGGTAATATTTTTTTAAAGTTATGATTACTAATTGTGTATTTCCTTCCATGCACCTCCCCTCACCCCAGTTTATCCTTCTCTCTCATTCTCTCCTTTCACCCTGACATTCCTCAAACGTGTTTTGCTTCTGACTACCACTTCACCCAATTTGCCTGCTTTCTATCAAATACTCCCCTCTCTCCTTGTCCTCTCTTACTTTCTGTTCCTTTCCTTGCTCCCTGTTGGGTAAGATAGATTTCTATACATAACTGAGTATGTATGTTAATCTTTTTTTGAGACAATTCTGATGAGAGTAAAGTTCAAGTATTGTCCATCCCCATATATATTCTGCTCCATTGTATAAGCACTTTGACATTTCTTTTATTTAAGATACATTACTCCATTCTACTTCTCCCTTTCTCCTTTCCCGAGGGCATAACTTTTTCTGCTTTTTTTATATCATCCCATCATAGTCAACTAAAACCTGTAACCTCTGTCTATGCATACTCCTTCTAACTTCCTTAACAATCAAAAAGTTCTTAGGATTTAGAAGTATCATCTTCTCATGTAGGAATGTAAATCAGTTTAGTTTTGTTGGCTCCCTTATTATTAATCTTTCCTGTTTACATTTATATGCTTCTCTTGAGGTTTTTATTTCAAAATCTAATTTTCTTTTCACCTCTAGTCTCTTCACAGTGAGCTTCAAAGTCATTAATTTCATTAAACAACAATTTTTTCCCACCAAAATATTATGCTCAGTTGTAATGCCAGGTCCTTCACCATCAGAAATATCATGTTCCAAGCCCTGTGAACCTTTAATGTCGAAGCTGCTAGATCTTGTGTAATCCAAATTGTGGCTCTACGATAGTATAATTATTTCTTTCCAGCAGATTGCAGCATCTTTTCCTTGACCTGAGAGCTCTGGAATATGAGTATAATATTTCTGGGAATTTTCCTTTTGGGGTCTCTTTCAGGAAGTGGATTCTGTCAATTTTTATTTTACCTTCTGGTTCTCAGATATCAAGGCACATTTCCTTGATAATTTCTTGAAATATGATGTCTTGGCTTTTTTAAAATCATGTCTGTCAGGTAGCCAAATAAATGTTTAATGTATCTCTTCTCAGTCGGTTTTCCAAGTCAGCTATTTTTCAAATGAGAAAAACCACATGTTCTTTTTTTTCTTTATTTTCTTTCATCCTTTTAAGTTTATTTTGTTGTTTCACGGTTTCTCAAGGAATATTTCACTTCTATTTGCTCAGTTCTAATTTTTTGAGCATTATTTTCTTCAGTGTACTTTTGTACATCCTTTTCTATTTAGCCAATTCTGCTTTTTAAGGAGTTCTTCTCTTCAGTGGATTTTTGTCCTTTTTTATCATAAAGTTGGTCCTATTTTTCAAAGTGTTATTTTTTCTGTACTTTTGTCTATTTTTTATGAGATTGTTGATTGTCTTTTTATGATTTTCTTGTATCACTTTCATTTCTTTTCCCAATTTTCCTTCTATCTTTCTTATTTGGTATTTAAAATCTTTATTGAGTAGTTCCTGGATTTTTGGGGGGAAAGAGTCTGAGATCAATTCCCATTTTTCTCAGAGAATTTGTATTTAAGTGTTTTGACTTTTTTTGAGTTTGTGTTTTGATCTTTATCATCACAGTAACTTTCTATGGTCAATGTTTGTGTGTGTGTGTGTGTGTGTGTGTGTGTGTGTGTGTGTGTGGTTTGCTAATTTTACAGCCTATTTCTTGACTTTGTGTTACAGTTGGACTGTGCTCCCTCAGGTGGAAGGAACACTGTCCCAAGTTTTACGTTTCTGGGCTACTGTTTTCAGGACTAATTCTGGGTGTCTGCAAGTTTTCAGTTTTTCCAAAGTGGTATGATCAAAGAAGAGGTGTGGTTATTGGTTTCCTTCTGTTTTCTCTGGTCTCTGAATAACCACAAGTGCTATTTTTTATCCTGAAATGATGAACAAAGTTCTCACTCCTCTGTGGCGACATGGTCTAATGTATTGGTTTTCCTTTTTATCTTGGGGTTCCAAACTGGGATTCAGAACTAAATATGTAAAGTTCAACAAAGTCCTGTAGGTCTTGCCAGTAGTAGTCTCTTTATGACCATATTTGGGCTGAGAGCTTCGGAAACTGCTGCTGCCTATTCAGTCCCCCTCAAGGCCTGCTACTTACTTGCTGGGACATGACCTGAGTTGTATTATACTCTGCTTTCATTCCAGTGAGACAAACCTTTCCCGCTTACTTTCTAAGCCATTTTGTCCTGGAAAATTATTTAACTTCATCCTTTTGTTAATTTTTGCTCCTCTGAATTCTATTTTGAGGAGTTAATTTAAATTTGTTTGGGAGATAATTTGGGAGAGCTTAAGAAAATCCCTGCCTTTATTCTCTCATCTTGATTCTGCCTCTCTCCAATTCTTTATAAATGATGATAACTAAATGTTGTGTTTTCTTGATTGGGAATCCTCAGTACTTGAATTCTGTCTTATTCTTTGCATTATGTTTTTGTTTTGTTTTGCTTTTACCTGATAACTCTGGATTTTGTCTGTAATTACCCTGGGATTTTCCCTTTTGTGATTTCTTTCAATTTCTACTTTTCCCTCTGGTTCTAAGATATCTGGATAATTTTGTTTTATGATTTGTTGAAATTTGACGTCTAGATTTTTAAAAATTGCTTTTGTTCATGGTTTTCAGATAGTCTAATCATTCTAAAATGATATATTCCTGACCATTTTTCTAGGTTATTTCTTTTTCTTATGATCTATTTTACATTTTCTTTTTTTGGCTTTTTACTTCCTGAAAACTATTATTCCTTGGTGTTTCTGAAGTCATTAGCTTTCATTTGCCTCTATTTTATCAGTCTGTTAAAGATAAGAGAAATCATATCTTTCTTCCCTCACTCCTGCTTCTTTTCTTATTCTTTCCTTTTATCTCCTTTAATTTTTGCTTTAACTTTTCTAGGAATTCTTAGACTTTTATCGCAGCTGGGTTTTTCTTAAGGGCTATTTTGTAGGTGGTCTTTAATTCATTCTGTCCTTCTGTGTTTGAGTCTTGAATTTCTCTGTCATCATAAAAGCTCTGGTCAAAGTCTGTTGAGTTGTTCTTTATCTGTTTTCTCATTCTTCTACTCTACTTCTTGATTTTGGACTCATGCTACTTTTGAGGTCTGAATAACTCTACTGTAATGTCCAGCCCAGATTTCTGTCTTTTTTTCCTATCTTCATGCTGGAGGGGTGGGGGGCAGCTTTTATGGCACTGAAACAGGTGTAATTTAAGGGAAGTCTATTTGCTGCCTTCCTAATCTGGGCACTGTAAATTCTTGACCAAGGTTTGGGTTGATTACTTTATTTATGTATTGAATTTTAGCAAACTTCTAGAAGCCCCTGAGAGTTCAGGAGATCTCTGTTGCAGGCTTTTTGTTGGTCTGGGACTTTTCTCTAGGGAACAGAACTGCACAGGTAACCAGAACTTGTTCTTAGGGCTGAAGATCATGAACACTCCTCTCCATCAGTATTCAGTTATCTAGCACTGTATGGTGAGTAGCAGAACTGTGAGATAGCACCTGTTACCAAACTCAGCACTGTCTCATGGACCCTCTGGAATTTCTGGTGCCCAACTTCAGTTCTTCTCTCCCTTCTCCTCTGATGCTTTGCCATATTCCAGTACAGAATTCCACCCTGATCTATGCAGATCTCTTTCTGTCTTCCCAAGCCTCCCTGTACTGGAAAAAAAAATTCACTTTTTATTGTTTCTTGGTTTTCCTGGCGAGAATTCAGTCTGGTGCATTTTTAAAATCTTTGTTGAGGAGATATTGCAGTGGAGAGTGGGGAGAGCTTTAGAATGATGCATCCTATCACTCCTTCTTCTTGGCTCCAACCCTCCACACTTTTTCCTTGACACTTTCGTTTCATTTCATGTCATCTAATTTGCTCTGGGAGCAGGCTTTTTATACTTGTCCCTGTGAAGAACTGCTATCTGAGGTATTCTGCTCATGTGCCTGACCTCTTTCTATTAATAAATGAGATTGGTAGGAGTTTTAGGTATTGCTTCATTAACTTAACTCTCAGACTTTAGCTCATTCTCTTCTAAGTAGTCTCAGTACTTCAAATTTCCTAATTTGCTTTGAAGTTGTCACTGTTAGATTCTTACTTGATATCAAATTTCCAGGTCACATCATTGGCATTTACCAACAGATATAAGTATTAAAACTGGAATGCTACCATGTTAATTGGTCCTCTAGGTCATGGTTCCTCTAGCAGTCATGGCTGCAGATCTGGCCTTTTTGTGGCCTGTGGCCTGGAAAAATCTTGTTCTGCTCCAGCAGGCAGAGTGAGGGAATCTACTTCAGTTAGACTGAATTTGTTTAAAACTTCCTCTACCACAAATATCCTATTCTGCTTCAGCAAGGGCCAAGAACACAGATGTTGATAAGTAAAGCACATACTGGCAACACAGAGAGTGGGCACCTGGTTCTTAGTTAGCAGGTGTTGATAAAACAACTCTATCTTCATCTGCTGCTATTTCTTAGAAGTACCACTAATAGTGATCCCCCTCTATTCTTGAAAGTATGTCTGAATAAACCTATGGGTGCTTAATCGCCATTAAACTTTCTCATATGTTTAGGGAGGATGGGAATAATTATAATGATTGCAATAACATAATCAGTGTAAGTTTTGTAGAACTCCTTTACTGCTCTTATTTCTCTTTTAGTCTTATTGGCCAATGGCAACACATCATTTCCAAGAATTAAAATGAAATGGTGTTTTTTAAAATTTATTTTCTTGCTTTATTTTCTTTTTTTTTCCTTGTTAAATAGTTGTTTATTGGAAAAAGTGGGCTGAGCAGGGGTCACTAGATTCACCAGAGAGCAACAATACCTCACAAATTAGGAGTGATGGGAGAGGTCAGCACAAAGCTCTGGGATCTCAGCCTCTTCCTGGACTGTGAGGGATGGCCTGGAGTGTTAGGGCATACCCAGGTGGAAGGCCTTGACTTAAGTTAGTAGGCATGGTTAGAGATAAAGAGAGACCCACTGACTGCAGCTACTGACTTTCCACTTGCCTTGAGCAGCTTGGCTGTTGACTGTGGCCTGCTTAATATACTCCTCTTGGGTAGCCTTGATATTTTCTTTCTTTCCACCCCACATCTTGAGGGCAGATGCCTGCAGGGCTAGGCCATAAGAGAAGGTCAGGGCCCATGGTTTGTGCAAGGGGCAAGTATTGATGGCATTGAGGTTGGTGGAGACATCCTCTTCACTCTGACCCCCAGAGAGGAAGGTGATACCAGTGACTGCAGAAGGTACAGTCCAGTGAACGGCAGTTACAGTTGCCATTGCAATCACCTCGTGAATATTTCTGGGTACAGGCATGGCCAGGGGTGACCAAGTTAGGCTTCAGCAAGGTGGGTTCCAGATGGATATGGTGGTCACTAAGAGCTTTGTAGACAGCAGCCAGGACCTTCTCAGTGACATACTGACAATGCTTCAGATCATGTTCTCCATCAGGGAGGATCTCTGGCTCCATGATGAGGACAATGACATTCTGCTGGCAAATGCTAGCATATTGGGCCAGCACATTGGCATTCTCCATGATGCCAAGTGAGGAAGATGTATTATCCCCAGTCTTCAGTATACAATGCCACTTGGCAAAGTCAGCTCCATCCTTCTTATATTGGACAGAGCACTAACTCAGCCCATCCAGACCTTGGGTGGTAGTCTCGCCATTGGTCCCTGCCAGAGGCACTACACCTTTGTCCACCTTGATGCCCACAATGCCACCCTTATCTTTTATGACTTTGGAAAACAGACTACCATCATCAGCTTTCTGTTAGGGTGTCTCATGGAAAAGGATAACACCTCCAATACAGGAGTTCACTCGATCATCTGCTGTCAGAAGCAACTGCCTATAGAGGCGCCAATTTCCCTCTGTGTTCTCAGTTCCAATGGACTGCAGCCACTTTGCAATGCCACCAGTGGACTCATCTGCTGCCAAGATTCTCTTACCTGGAGGAACAAATCGGTGAGCTATATCAGACAGTTCTTTCTTTTGCTCTGGTGTCAATGTTGGGCATTGGTGAGGTATACTTTCCTCGACTGAGCTGGTAGTGTCTGGCAGAAAGCAGATCTCTTATGGTCGAGAACTGAACTTCACTCTTATTTTTATATTTTCAACACCATCTACTGATTAGTGATGGAGGAAGCATGAGGTTGGAAGAAACATCCATGTATTGATAGGAGTTCATTGGTGAGAGTTGTACAGATTAGTAGAATACAGAAGCAGAGAGCAAAACATAAGTAGACATGCCATTCAGGAAAGAGTAAAAATTAAAATAACAATTAATTTATATAGCAAAGACATACATTTTTTAAAAAGTATTTTTTTTTATCAACATTAATTCCTAAATCAATATGCTGGCCAGTATTACATAGTGGAAGAAGTATGCTGTAAAATAGCAAAATAATTATTTATATACTACATTAACTTAGTTTTAGGTTAACTTGAAAAGGTTAATTTTGAAGTTAGCATATAAAATTCAATAATTTATGTAAATTAAATAGAAAAATTAATTTATTGGTTCCTTAAGGTACATTAAATAGACTGCTTTCTACGAACAGTGCAAGTGATTCATTATGGAGCAAGACAAAGGCTAATGAAATTTTTAAAAAAAGTTTCAGGAATATAGTTGCCAAGATTAAATTTGAGGAAGGCAGTGTCCTCAGCACCCTAAATCAAATATTTAAATAATGGGAATGGCAACAATCAGAAGGAAATTCAGGTGTACCTGATACCTTTTACAGGTTTTTTTAAATCTTGCTAATGAAAGGAAAATTTCTCTTTTTGATCTTGTTGAAATTTTTTATTGTGGAGAGTAAAATAAAAATAAGTAGCAAAACATTGCTTTCTTGGATGTATATTACTATGAACAAACTAATAATAAATGTTCTTTCGGATCAGCTCATTCTCTTCTACAAGTTAGGTCAAGTGCTATTGACTATTAGTGTTTACAGTATTGCTGTTTGCCTGGAAATGGCTTACTGATTGTTCACATTAGTATCAACGTCTGGAAAACAGCACTGAGAGCACAATGTAGCATTCAGTGATTGACATACTCTGACTTTTTAAAGCGAATGTGTCAGGCAGATCTGAAAAATTTCATGAACTATAAATCATGACTTTAGTCATAAACTCAATGATCATCTTTGTGTGTGTTCTAGATGAAGAAATTTGTGGTCATACTGCATTTTCTAGTCAAATGAAGAGTCATTTTTGTTAGTAGCTCCCATTTTCAACACAAGGTATAAAAACAGCATTGTTTTAACATCTTTTCAACTATCACAAGCCCACTTTGTGTGCTGCCAGGGGCCCGCTGGCACTCTTATGCAGGTGATTTATATTATCATTGCTATTCAGTACTTGGCTCACTCTCTCACCTCTGCCACCTGCTACCCATTTCCCTATCAAGAGGTAACATCATTCTTCTCTGCCCTGTTCAGGGTTCAAGGTGACTCATGTATTCGTATATTTTTTCAGGGATCATAAACATCTGAAAGAAGGTCTCAGTAAAGATTTATATGATAATATCAGTTACATCATAATTACAACTTAAAATGACTAATTTCAAAGTTATACTAAACATTAAAATTTCTGTTTACATTCAAACAAAATAGACATCTTAGATCTTTCTATTTTAATATTATATTAAAATACTCATTTTCAAAGGTATATCAAAGTAACAATGGAAAAAAAGCTTCATTTTCATCAGCCATTATTGAGACATTATTTATATTGTGTGACTTAAAATATTAATTTAATCGTTAACCATTTATAGAAGACATGAAAGAGAGTAGGTAGGATAGAAGTATGCAAATGGAAATGGGAAGAGATGCCGAATTGCAAAATTACGACTTTATCAATTTAATGGAAAATCTAGACTAACAGTTTCTAAAAGATATTCATATACCTAGTAATTATTAAATTTCGTCTCACACAGTTGCTTTGAATGTTTCAAACTATTTGATCAGCTGGATACTATATTAAAAATCATCCTATGCCTAGGGTACTGCTTGTCTAAAGATGGGACTAACATGAAACTGAAAAAAAGGTAAAAAAGCAACCCTATAGCATCAAATATTGCATGAGGATCAAAATCAGGGACTCGACCAATTAAGCAAAGCTTCTTTTGAAGGGAAAAAATGTTATTTACAAGCAGATTCTGAGAGAGAGGACTGACAAAGTAAGCTAAAACTTGGGACCCTGTGAAACAGAAGTGTCCAAAGATGGAAATTAAGTCATGTGATGAGCAACATGGCAGAATTACTTTTGTTTTAGGGTCTGACTGTGTTAATCCGTACCTAGTCCCTGTGACATTGAAATGTGATTCAGTATATATATATATAAATATATATATATATATATATATATATATATATATATATTTATATATATATATACATACATATATATATATACACATATATATATGTATGTATGTATGTATGTATATGTATATGTATATATATATGTATGTGTATGTATATCAAACACATGATAAAATGTAGAAAAATTGGATCCTTCTTAGCCATTAGAAATAAGATTGTTTTAACTGTGTTTTAGAGAGCAGAAATGGCAGAGTGAGTTGTATAGGAGAGAGGGTTTCAATGTTCAAGAGAAAAAGGACAAATTCTTTACTGACTTCAGTCTTCTCTTCATGGTGTTTACACAAATAAAGACTAACCTAGCCCAACAATCCCCAACTCAAGCAGGTTGCAGATGGCCAGCTTCTGATGCCTTTGCAGGAGGAAAAGCCTCAAAAGAACCAAAGAAATTAAGCATGTTGCAGATCATTTGACTGAAGAACAATAGAAGAAGATAAAAAAAGCTATTTTTGTTTAGATACAAGCAAATAAATACACAATAATCAACTCTGGATAATAGAGTATAAGCAGAGGGATGATTCAAGAAACTAGAATAATTCAGATATTGCTAGAACTGTCTGCCAAAAATGGAATTGAGAACTTATTAGTTTGCTTTAATGATAGTTTAGTCCTTAAGAAGGTGGAAAAACTAAGGAGGAAAATATTTTTTATCCTCAATTTCAGTCTAATCACTCCTCAGATAAATGCCACTTCATATCTGGCTGTACTCATATTGGGCTGCTTTGCCTTCACCAACATCATTCATTTTAGCGTTGAGAAGTGATCCAAACATTTTGTAGAGCAATTTGGAACTATGCCCAAAGCACTTTCAAATTGTATGCCCTTTGATCTAGCAATACCAATACTAGGTCTGTATCCCAAATAGAACATTAACAAGGGGGATGGGGGGGGAGATATACATGTACAAAAGTATTCCTAGCATATATTTTTAGTGAAAACTTTGGTTTTTACATTGGCTACATTTCTTTTCATCATCTCTTCCCTTTCCATTTCCATCTCCCAAAGGATGGTTTCATATAAAAATAGCATTTTTAAAGAAAAAAATTAAAAAGAGCAAGAGAAAAACGTTTCCAAAAACTGATCAATACATCAAAAAAGTCTGCAATGCAATGTTCTACATGCAGGCACCTCACACTTCTACGAAAGAGTAGGGTGTCTTCCTGTGTGTCTTCTTTGGGGTCATAACTATTCTTTGAAATTTTGCAATGGTCACCTTTATTTTATAGTGTTTTTCTTTGAATCTGAATAAGTATAGTCATTGTGTATACTGTTTTCTTAGCTCTGATTACTTCAGTCTGCACCAGTTTATGTCTTTCCATGCTTCTCTGTATTCATATTTCTTGTTTCTTACAGCATAGCAATATTCCATTATATTCATGTACTACAACTTCTACATTAAAAGATCGAAGGAACTGGGATCCAATATTCCGTAAGGCAAAGGAGTTGGGAGTACAATTAAGGATTAACTACCCAGCAAAGTTCAGCATAACATTTCGGGCAAGGAGATGGTGATTTAGCGAAGTAAGGGATTTCAAGACCTTCCTGACAAAAATGCCAGAACTTAATTGAAAATTAGATCTTCAAACGCAAGTCTCAAGAGAGGCATGAAAAGGTAAGCGGGGTGGGGGGACAAACAAAAATCTTGTTACTCAATTTGGCCAAACTGTTTACCTCCCAGTAAGGAAAGATGATACCTGTTAATCTGGAGAATTATGCATCTATTATGAAATATAAAAGGGACATACATAGAGGGAATGGGTATAAATTAAATGATATCATGTTAAAAATATGACTTAAGTATGCAAAGGAATTGCAACAGGAGGTGTGAAGAGGAAGCAGAAAATGGTAAATTACATCACAGAAAGAAGTACAAAATTATACTAGAGGGAAAGAAGGGAGAGAGATGAGCATTGTTTGAGAGGTACTCTCATCTGATTTGGTTTAAGGAGGGAACAATAAACTTAATTAAGTACATAATTTTAACTACCTCTATAGGCAGTAGAAGGGGAAGGGGGAAGAAAGGGGAAGGGAAGCTAAAAGGGGAGGAAGAAGTAGTAAGGGTAAAGGGGAATAAGAGAGAGGGGGGCTAAAAGAAGGTAGGTAAGGTTGCAGGAGGTGGTGGTGAAAAGTGAAAACTATTGAGGAGAGGAAGGGAGATGGGAAAACTAAAAGCACAAACAGCGAGAAAGATGATGGAAGGAAATACACAGATTGTAATCATAACTGTGAAGGTGAATGGAATGAACTCTCATAAAAGGGAGGTGGATAGTAGAATGGATTAAAAGCCATAATCCAACAGTATGTTGTTTACAAGAAACACATTTGAAATGGGGGATACACTCAGGATAAAGGTCAAAGGTTGGAGCAGAATATATTGTGCTTCAGCTGATGAAAAAAAAGCAGGAGTAGCAATCCTAATCTCAGACAAAGCAAAAGCATAAATAGATATAATCAAAAGAGGTAAGGATGGAAACTACATACTGCTAAAAGGCACCATAGACAATGAAGCAATATCATTACTAAACATGTATGCTCCAAGTGGTATAGCATCCAGATTCTTAGAGGAGAGGTTGGGGGAGCTGAAGGAATAAATTGACAGCCTAACTATACTAATAGGGAACTTCAACTTCCCCCTCTCTGAACTTGATAAATCTAACCTCAAAATAAACAAGGAAGAGGGTAAGGAAGTAAAGAAAACTCTGGAAAAGGTAGATATGATAGATCTCTGGAGAAAATTGAATGAGAATAGAAAGGTATATATCTTTTCCTCAGAGATACATGGCACATACACAAAAATTGACTATGTACTAGGCCATAAAAACCTCACAATCCAGTGCAGAAAGGCAGAGATAATCAATGCATTCTTCTCAGATCATAATGCAATAAAAATTATATGTAATAAAAGGTCATAGAAAGATAAACCAAAAATCAATTGGAAACTAAATAATCTAATCCTAAAGGATTGGGTTAAAGAAGAAATCAGAGAAACAATCAACAATTTCATTCAAGAGAATGACAATAGTGAGACAACATACCAAATCTTATGGGATACTGCAAAAGCACTTCTTCGGGGAAGTTTTATATCTTTGAATGCTTATGTAAATAAAATAGAGAAAGAGGAGATCAATGACTTGAGCTTGCAGCTGAAAAAGCTAGAAAAAGAACAAACTGAAAATCCCCAAGTAAATACCATATTAGAAGTACTGAAAACCAAAGGAGAGATTAACAAAATTTGCATTAAGAAAACTATTGAGTGGATAAATAAAACCAATAATTGGTTTTATGAAAAAACTAATAAATTCATAAACCTTTGGTTAATTTGATTTAAAAAAAAGAAAGAAGACAATCAAATTACTAATATTAAAAATGAAATGGGTGAACTCACCTCCAATGAGGAGGAAATTAAAACAATAATTAGAAATTACTTTGCCCAACTTTATGTCGACAAATTCGATATACTAAATGAGATGGATGAGTATTTAAAAAAAAAATACAAATTGCCTAGATTAACAGAAGAGGAAGTTGAATACTTAAACAATCCCATCTCAGAAAAAGGAATTGAACAAGCCATCCATGAACTCCCTAGGAAAAAATCTCCAGGGCCAGATGGATTCACTAGTGAATTCTATCAATCATTTAAAGAACAGTTAATTCCAATACTATATAGACTATTTTTGAAAATTGAGGAAGAAGAACTCCTCCCAAATTCTTTCTATGATACAAATGTGGTTTTGATACCGCAACCAGGAAGAGACAAAACAGAGCAAGAAAATTATAGACCAATTTCTCTAATGAATATAGATGCAAAAATTTTAAATAAGATTTTAGCAAAATGAATACAGCATCTTATCACGTGAATAATACATTATGATCAGGTAGGATTCATACCAGGAATGCAGGGCTGCTTCAATATTAGGAAAACTATTAGCATCATTGATCATATCAACAACAAAACTAACAAAAACCACAAGATTATCTCAATAGGTGCAGAAAAAGCTTTCAACAAAATACAACACCCATTCCTATTAAAGCCACTCTTTTTTTTTTCTAGACCCAGTCATAATTTTTCTTTAATTTACTCCAAAGGTAGCCTGTACTCTAATGAAAGGGGTTATTTTTAAGTTTGGCTTTTTTCTAATCTTCAAGTTATTAGGCCCCAATACCATTGCCCTGAGAAAAAAGAAAGAAAACAGTTTACTTATTGATGAAGTTATGACTTTTGTCTACAGATTTCCAAAAAACACAGAGGGGGTTTGAAAAAGTAGTCAGTGTAAAATACTGTGACATACATTCACAGGAACATATTTTATAGTTAATAAAATCTTAAATCAGTTTAATTATACAAATTCTAACTACTATGACAATCAACTAAGAGGTTAATGCCTATAGTTCATTGGAACACAAAGCAGTTTTCAGGCTTGCTTATTAGTTAATTCTCAATTTGTTTCAGCTTTGCACCATCCAAAGAACTATTAGTACATGTCTAAGATGGCCATGATTTGCTCAATTCACTGGTGATTATAATCTCCATTAGTGCAGAAATAGCTGTTGTTGATTACTCCTCTGTAGTCATTCATTCATTTTCCTGTGCTTTTGTACCTTTATACTCACCATGTTGCTTACAAACTTGGATAGGCCCATCTTGTCATAAGTACCTGGTCAGTAAAGATCGGTGGGAAAATAAAAATGCAAAGAAGAGACAGTCCAAACAAACATTGCTCAGTCAGTGAATAATTTATATCTCTTTATTATACCCAGGCATCAAGATCCCTTCCATGCTTATGTCCCTTATGTGTGCTTCACTATTCATGGTCTATGATCACTTTTATTGTGTTTATTTGATAGAGAAATGAGGTGCAGATATGTTTTAGTATCATGCATGTGTCTCTGAAACTATTGATTAAACACCTTCATATGGAAATGGTAGGACTTTGCAATATGACACTAATGCTACAATGACTTTCCTTAACATATTGGAAACTATTATTTTAAAGGAAAGAGAAATGAGTTTCAAGTATGTAGATTATAATTCAGCAAGCATATCTCACTTTACATTTTTCATATATCATATACATGAATGTACTTTAGAGAAAACTTTAAGCACTTGATAAACATTACCTTGCTTTAAATACATAATGATAATATGAAGTTCTTCTATATAAAATTACGTGCAAAACCCACACAATATAAAGTCAGTCAATTTTTTTTTAAATCTCCATTTTATAGCTATAGATACTGAAACCAAAAGATTAGATGACTTACCAAAACTCATATAACTAGTCAATGATGAACTTGAGTTCACCAAATCACAAAGATGGATGGAGTCTATGAGACCCAGTGGAGGTATACCCAACATCAATTCCCTGTTTCCATTTTGTTTTGATTTTGTTTTATTTGTCTTATCCCCTACTAAACCATTGCTACTTCCTCTATGTCCACCGGATTTGCTTCATTTCTCCATCTCCATCTTCCCTTAATTCAAAACACAAGGGTTTTTTTGTTTTTGTTTGTTGTTGTTGTTGTTATTGTCAATGTTGTTGCATTAGTAGTTATTGTTTCTTAGAAACAATTCTGAGAACTCTCCCTGAATATGTGTTACAGTAGCTAATATTATTCCATTTAAGTGATTCCATGTGGAAGTTCTCTGCATGCTGCAAAGTTCTGACAGAAACATCTCAACTGTGAATATAATAATTTTAAAACATGATTTTCTTGCAAAATTCACAGATAAGTGATGGGATCAAAAAGCATTTTATTTATTTACTTATTGCTTTTAAATAATAATCTTTTCTGAGTCATGAAATCTCTGACTCAGTATTTACTTCAGAAGACTATAACTCTGGAAAAGCATGGTAAACCCTGAAATACTTGAAGGCAACTATTGCCTTAAGGAGCCAGATTGTTTCAGATGAGTGTAGCAGGCAAACTAATTCCAGCCTCTTGTCGAGAGGAAGGGACCCCTTTCTCAGGTTTGTAGTGCCTGAAATTTGGAGATGAAAGGAATAGGGTTGGCCTAAGGTCATGTTGCTGATTGGGAAGACAGCAGTGCTATCCAGGTAAACAATCATTGTACTAGTTTCCCTTTAATCTAAAGAAGAATAATAATAGCCACCTTTTGGAAATTAAGAGAAAGAAAAACATGATGTAAACATCTTCCTGATACAGCTTAGTTTCACTGCCTTTTGATTGAACCGAAGTCACTAAAGACCCTGTTTGTTTTGGGGGGTTTTGTTTGTTGGTTGGTTTTATTGTTTTTTGTTTGCTCATTTTACCCCAGCTGAGTAAGAAAGGAAACTAATGCAATATCTGATCTGAAGAATAAAGTTTTTAGGAAGAAGGGAGTCTTTAAAGAAAGCTCTCTCCCAGGGTGGGCAGCAATAAGAAAAAGAGGTGGTAAAGTTTCCCCCCTCCATTTGGAACAATAGAACAGCAGGTAGGTGGTGGCAGCAGAGGTGTTGATCCATGAGTCTGTGAGCACTGGAGAGATGAAAGCTAAAGGAACAAGTAGTTATTTGTTTTAGTGTTTTTAGTGGTTGGAGAACTGAATGGGGAAAAATATGCCAAGGAATACAGAGAAGCTGGAAGTATTTATCATCTTGCTTCCTTTATTTCAGGAGGATGAAATTTACAATCTTTTCCAGCATAATCTTTTATTGTGTTAAGGACTGCATCTGGCTGATGTAGTCTTTTTTTCACTAATAACTGTTTTTGACAATAACCTTTGTTTTTTATTTTTATTTTGATTTATGTCCCTTTGTTCACAGAATGAGGGAAAGAAAGAATTCTAGGAGAAAATGACCTTTCCTAGTACATTGGGATCATAACCACACCATACTCCTGGCTCATTGTTAGATAGCTGTAGTTCTTGTTTTTGTGGCCATCATCTTCATCACCATTGTCTACCTCTGGTAATACTCATGGGACATTCATATTTTCATAATTAAAATTTCTACTATACATGTAGTCATTTCAAACCTACTCCATCAAACCTGTTGCAACAGCTAGTGCTACATTTATACCATCTTCTTTTCTCACAGTAATAATATAAGATAGGCATCATATAATTATTCCTGTTTTACAGATAGGGATATTAATACAGAGAAAATTTAAATGTCTTCCCCAAGATCTCTAAGTTAGTAAGTCTCAAAGCAGAGTTCAAACTCAAGTTTGAATCTAAATCCAATGTCCTTTCTATTATACCACAAAAGGATAGACTCAACCTCTCTTCCTTTCATGTCTTTCAGATCTACAGTTAAGATCACACTTCCCTTTTTGTTTTTAAGGTCCTAGAAATTTTACAAAAAACTTTGCTATCTTATCCAGTCTCCTGAATGTTTACTTACTGTATTCTTTACTACATGTCACAGATTTTTTTTCTTTGGAATGTCAGTTTAACACTCATAAACATTCCAGTTTAAACATTTTAAGTACAAATACTAATATTTCTTTATTCCACGTTGGGTTCCCTGCTTTCACTTTGCTTGCAGGGCTATGGAGAAGCACAGATTTCCCACATAAACATCCACAAATATGGATGTACTCCTAGAAAGACCAAAGACAAAGGAAGCTTAACAAAAAGACAAGTACATCTTTTGTCCAATTTACAACAGCAAAATAAAGACAGAACTGCTATGAATAGAATAGAAACCAATCAGTGCCCTGGAGATGAGGGAAAGGGGTGAGTTTCAAAAAGCTCCCCTCATCAGTTATCTGAAGTCAGATTTTGCACCTCCCTTTACAGAAGAGACGAATGGAGCACAAGTAGCTCACTCAGATCACTTCACTTAGAGGTAGGGGCCAGTTTTTCATCCTCAGTGTACTGGGAGCCAAAGCAGGAGTCAGGGCTTTGGTGACAGCTTTATCTTAACTCACTTCTTCCCTGTCACCTCTCAAGTTAGGTGAGCTCCAGTTTAAAATGTTTTGAAACCATCCTCAAAACTTGATTGGATCAGGAAATTGATTGAAGTCTACTGACATCCATTAAGGTGGTGAATGAAAAACAGCTACAAGAAACTGTAGTTGGTATCTTACACTTGACTAACAGAACACCATGGGCAAGTTGGAGACAAGGCAGTTTAGCTAAACCCAAATTCTGGGTTGGATGGAACTGAAGAATACTTGGGTAACATATTGTTTTGAAACACAATCTCACTAACATATAGGACTGGTAGAGTACTTCATCCTTTTTTCTTTTGAGTTGTAGACTATGACTTTAGTCAGAAACCAATATCTGATATCATATCTGATAACAGATGTGATATTTTTTTTAAAAATACTCTTTTATTTTTCCCAATTACATGCAAACCATTTTAAACATATTTTTATAGTTTTGATTTCCAAATTCTATCCCTCTCTTCCTTTCGTTCCCCCCTCTCAGAGATAGTAAGCAGTCTGATACTGTTTATACATATGCAATTAGGTAAAATACTTCCATATTACCCATTGTGTGAAAAAAAAAACCTTGAACAAAAAAAAGACACTAAAATTAGTATGTTTTGAAATGGTTTATCAGCATGATCAATTGTTTAGAAAAACTCCCTACTCCTATCATTTAGTTGATTTGCTATTTGTTAGTAGACTACACTTCAATAGTCTGACCAAAATTGATAGTCACTAAAGACTGGGGAGAGTTCAGCCATTTTGAGTAGACAGCATCAGTGTCTAACTTTGAAGCTTTAGTAGAATAATCTTATCTCCATCTCATAAGGAAAGCTAGAGTTGAGTCTAGGGTTCCTCCATATGGGAGGAGTAGATTGATACTCAATATAAAATATGAGCTGGATATAGGACATTTTCAAATTTTTGCAAAAGATTATAAAACACAAGAATCCAAAAAGTGTACAATAAAGTTTAAACTAAACGAGTGACAGTGCTAACTATTGTTAGAGTAAACCAAGAAAGTGATACTTGAACCTCACAAAAAAATGAGTTGATGGCTTTGCTGATTAACCACTATAAATTTCAGCTCAGCTCAACACTGTCCAAGGAGATTCTAATACATGTCTGTTGAATGAGCTAGACTTGGGCCAATCTTGTCATTTACTCTGCTCTCTAATGCAGAAGTTTCTCTGGCTTTCAGCCACCTTCACATACTGAGCCTAGAACTTTTAGATGTCTCAGTCATGTGAGACTGACTACAAGCTCATGCACATCCTCCTTGAACCTGATGTGGAGAACTTACAAAAGGAAACACAGCATGGAAAATGCAGTCCATCTAATTCTCCTCTCATTGAGATTTCCTTCACTAAATGCCAGATGACCAAAATTAGCATGATGCCAAAGGAGGAAAGTCCAGATCTTCCCCATTCATTAATGGATATGTAGGAACTACATATTGACACATGAAGAATAAAAACAGTAATCTGGCTCTTTTTGTAAAAAAAAAAAAAAAAAAATTAAAAAGCATCCTACATCCTGTTTCCATCTTGGGATAAGAGAAAAAAAGAATCACTCAGAATTTTTCATTTCATTCTAAAAATTTCAAGGTCATTTGGATGTTGCTTACCATATGGCAAGAAACAGCCAGAGAATTCATGATCTCTGATGTACCCAAATGCCATCACACATGTGTATGGTAAGAAGCCAGCAAGACAACTCTTAGAATGATTGGGGGAATGGGGCCAGAATTAAATATTTCTCTTCAGAAAAATGATTCTTTAAAAATTATTTTTGTTAGTTTTCAGTTTTCTACAGTCACTTCCATATATTTTAGATTTTCTCCCTCCCTCCTCCTCCATCCACCCTCCTTCACCAATCTGTCCACGAGACAGCCTGCAGTCTGATATAGGTTTTACACATACATTCTTTTTAAATATATTATCACCTTAGTCATGTTGCATAGAAGAATTAAAATGAATTGGGGAAAACATAAAACCAAACAAATCGTAACACAAGAGAAAATGGTCTGCTTCATTCTGTCATCCAATTCCATAGTTCTTTCTCTGAATGTGGAAGGCATTGTGCCTCAAGAGTCCACTGGAAATTTTTTAGGTCCTGCATTGCTGTGAAGGACGAAGTCTATCAGAAAAATTCTTCACACGCTGAGGTTGTTGCTATGTACAAAATTCTCCTGGTTCTTCTCATTTCACTCAGCATCAGTTCATGTAAGTCCTTCCACGCCTCTCTGAAATTTTCCTGTTCATCTCTTCTTATAGCACAGTACTATTCTATTACATTAATATACAACAACTTGTTCAGCTATTCCCCAAATAGTGGACATCCCCTTAATTTCCAGTTTTTGGCCAACACAAAGAGACCTGCTATAAATATTTTTGTACATGTGAGACCTTTTCCCATTTTTATGATCTCTTGGGGATACAGTCCTAGAAGTGATATTGCTGGATCAAAGTGTAGGCACACTTTTGTAGGTCTTTGGGCATGGTTCCAAATTGCTCTCCAGAATGGTTGCATCAGCCCATAGCTCTACCCACAATGAATTAATGTTCCAACTCTCCCACATCTTCTCCATCATTGATCATCTTCCTGTATTGTCATGTTAGCTAATGTGATAGATATGATATGGTACCTCAGAGTTATTTTGATTTGTATCTCTCTAACTGATAGTGAATTTGAATATTTTTTCAAATAACTTTAGATAGCTTTAGTATCTTCCTCTGAGAAATGTGTGTTCCCATCTTTTGGCCATTTATTAATTGGGGGATGACTTGTATTCTTGTAAATTTGACTCAGTTCCCTATAAATTTTAGAAATGAGGCTTTCATTACAGACATTAGTTACAAAAATTCTTTCTCAGTTTTCTGCTTCCCTTCTAATATTGGTTGCATTGTGTTTGTTTTTGCAAAACCTTTTCAGTTTAATGTAATCAAAATGATCCATTTTGCACTTCATAATGTTCTCTGTTTCTTGTTTGGTAAAAAAAAAAAAAAAAAAAATTCTCCATTCTCCATAAATCTGAAAAATACACTGCTCCCCTAATTTGTTTATAATATCAATCTTTATACCTAGATCAGGTATTCATTTGGATGTTAATCTTGTTTACTGTGTCAGGTATTAGTGTGTGCCCAGTTTTTGCCACACTCTTGTCCAGTTTTCCCACAAATTTTTGTTAAGCAGTGACTTCTGATCCCAGTAGCTGGGGTCGTTGGGTTTATCAAACAGTAGATCACTATATTCATTGACTACTGTATCTTGAGTACCTAACATATTCCACTGGTCTACCCCTCTATTTCTTAGCTAGTACCAAGTAGTTTTGATAATTGCTGCTTTATAATACAGTATGAGATCTGGTACTGCTAGAGCACCTTTCCTAGTATTACTTTTCATTAGTTTCCTTGATATTCTGGACCTTTCCTTCTTCCAGACGAATTTTGATATTATTTTCTCTAGTTCAAGAAAATCGTTATCTGATAGTTTGATTGGTATGGCTCTGAATAAGTAAATTAATTAGGTAGGTGGCCATTTTACTATATTAGCTTGGCCTACTCTCTTCTGAACAGTTTTCCTTAACAATTTCTTGGAAGATACTGTCCAGGCTCTTTTTATTTTATCATGGCTTTCTGGTAGGCCAATAATTCTTAAATTTTCTCTCCTGGATCTATTTGCCAAGTCAGTTGTTTTTCCAATTAGATATTTTGCAATTTCTTCGATCTTTTCATTTTTTGGATTCTGTTTGACTGATTCTTGATGTCTCATAGAATCATTAGCTTTCATTTGCCCAATTTTAATTTTTATCACATAGTTTTCTTCAGTAAACTTTCACCTCTCCTTTTCCATATCTCCAATTATTCGTTTTAATGAGTTATTTTCTTGGTAATCAAGCAAGAGAGAGCCAAGAAGCCCCAGGTATCTACAGTGCCTGTTCCTAAGACTATCAGCCCACAGAATAAATGTCAGTAACTCACCTACTTGAACTTCCAGGAACCAAAATGGTAAAATGATCAGTAAATGCTTTCTCTCCCTCTGTTGACCCTGAAAGAATCATAAAATATTTCCCCAGAAAAATCCTGAATCGCTAGGATTGTCAGAAGGGGCAAACTCTTGTAGCACATTAGGCTAGGAAAATCATTCAGGATTATTCATCTCACTGTGGTAGAAGGGGACTAGTGCAAGACTGGAGCTGTCCTAGACAGCCCCTCTTCAGCAAACTAGGAGGAGATCAAGAGCTCCAGGGGGGTGGAGTTTCGCAACCACCAACATCAGGACCCAGGTGTGCCTCACCACCCCAGGGGAAATGGGAATACACTAGGGCAGGCTGGATAATCAACTGCTGAGCTTGCCTTTGCTCTAGCTCAGCTGAGGAGACCTTCCATAGATAGACCACCTTGCCCCCACAATTAACAAGCTAGCTCCAGAGAAAATGCGAGGAAACACAGAAAGACGTCACCTCACCTCTGCTTTCTCATAATAGAAAGTTTACACCAAGTTCTTCAGCTTGTACTTGAAAGAATCAGAGGCCACAACACACAAGGCCTCATCACCATGAGTAAGAAGCATAGCAGGAAAGAAAAGATCATGGAATCTTTCTGTGGGGACAAGGCCCAAAACAGGAATATCAAAGAGGTCAGCATTGATACTATACTTCCATCTGAAACTTCAGAAGGGACTACGAACAAGTTGCAAAGACAAAGAGCAGTCCTGAGAGAACTGAAGAAGGATTGTAAAAGTCAAATTAGAGAAATAGAAGAAAAACTGTCCAATGATTTTAAATGTATGAAAAAAGAATTCACTGAATAGAGCACCTCCTTAAAAAGTAAAATTGGACATTGGAAAAGAAAGTACAAACACTAATTGGAGAAAATAACGACTTAAAAGGAATAATTGGAGAGAAGGAAAAGGAGATGCAAAAGTCTAGTGAAGAAAGCAATTTGATAAAAATTAGAATTGGACAAGTAGAAACTAATGACTCTATGAGACATCAAGAAGCAGTCAAACAAAATCTAAAGAATTAAAAGGTAGAAGAAAATTTAAAATATCTAATTGGAAGAACAACTGACCTGGAAAACAGATCCAGGAGAAAAAAATCTAAGAATTATTGGCCGTCAAGAAAGCCAAGATGACAAAAAGAGCCTGGACAATATCTTACAGTAAGGAAACCTGCTCAGAAGTCTGAGATTCAGAAGACAATATAGTCTTCAAAAGAATCCACCATTCCCCTCTCAAAGGAGATCCCAAACTAAAATCAAGGCATGTCGTTAGCAAATTCCAAAACTATCAAGTGAAGGAGAAAATAGTATAGGAAACCAGAAAGAAAGCATTGAAATATTGAGGAGGTACACTCCGGATCACACAGGACCTTACAGCTTTTATGTTTAAAGATTGAAGGAATAGGAATATGATGCTCCATAAGCGAAAGGAGCGTTATTTAAGGGTGCAAAGGGATTGTAACAGGAGATGTGAAAACAAGGAGGCAGAAAATGGTAAATTTCATCAAAGGAAAAAGCATAAAATTATATAACAGTAGTGGGAAGAGGGGAGAAAGATGAGTTTTGTTTGAGAGGTACTCTCATCTGATATGATTCAAGGAGCAAACAACAATCGTAATTAAGTACATACATTTAATTAGCTGTGTAGGCACCACGAGAGGAAGGAGGGAAGAAAGGGGGGGGGGAGGCTAAAAGGGTGGAAAGAAGTAGTAAGGCTAAAGGGGAGCAAAAGGGAGGGCAGCTGAAAGAAAGAAGGGAAGACATTGTGCAGTGGTGGTCAAAAATTAAAACTTCATCTTGGAGGGGAAGGGTGAACTATAATCACAAAAGTTGGGAAATTGGATGGAGGGAAAGAAACAGATAGTAATCTTAACTGTGAATGTGAATGGGATGAACTCTCCCATAAAACAGAGATTGATAGCAGAATGGATTAAAAACCATAATCAAACAATATGTTGTCTACAAGAAACAAATTTGAAGTGGGGCGATACACACAGGGTAAATGTAAAAGGTTGGAGGAAAATATAATGTGCATCATCTGATGGGAAAAAAGCAGGAGTAGCAATCCTAATCTCAGACAAATCAAAAGTAGAAATAGATTTAATCAAAAGAGATAAGGAAGGAAACTGTATCCTACTAAAAGGCATCATAGACAATGAACCCATATCATTACTAAACATATATACTCCAAATGGTACAGCATCCAGATTCTTAGAGGAGAAGTTGAGGGAGTTACAGGAAGCAATAGACAGCAAAACTACACTAGTGAGGGACTTCCACCTCCCTCTCTCTGAATTTAAAAAATCTAACCTCAAAATAAACAAGAAATAAATTAATGAGGTGAATGAAACTCTGGATAAGGTAGATATGGTAGATCTCTGGAGAAAATTGAATGGGGATAGAAAGGAATATACCTTTTTCTCAATGGTCCATGGCACATTTACAAAAATTGACCATGTACTAGGGCATAAAACCTCACAATTCAATGCAGAAAGGCAGAAACAGTCAACTCATCCTTCTCAAGTCATAATGCAATAAAATTATATGTAATAAAAGGCCATGGAAGATAGACCAAAAATTAATTGGAAGCTAAATAATCTAATCCTAAAGAGTGTGGGGGTTAAAAAATAAATCATAGAAACAGTTAGCAACTTCATTCACAAGAATGACAGTAATGAGATAATCAACCAAATCTTGTGGGATACTGCAAAAGCAGTTCTTAGGGGAAGCTTTATATCTTTGAATGCCTACATGAATAAAATAGAGAAAGAAGAGATCAATGAATTCGGCATACAGGTCAAAAAACTTGAAAAAGAACAAACTGGAAATCCCCAATTAAATACCAAATTAGAAATAATGAAAATCAAAGGAGAGATTAGTAAAATTGAAATTAAGAAAACTGTTGAACTAGTAAATAAAACTAAGAATTGGTTTTATGTAAAAACCAATAAAATACATAAGTCTTTGGTCAATTTGATTTTAAAAAAGGAAGAAAAAAATCTAATTACCAATATCAAAAAGGAAAACAGTCAAGTCACTTCAAATGAGGAAGAAATTAAAACAATAATTAGAAATTACTTTGCCCAACTGTATGTCCATAAATTCCACAATCTAAAGTAGATGGATAATTATTTAAAAAATATATATAAATTGCCCAGATTAACAGAAGAGGAAGCTGAATACTTAAGTAACCCCATGTCAGAAAAACATATGGAGCAAGCCATCAATGAACTGCCAAGGAAAAAATGTCTAGGGTCAGATGGATTTACAAGTCAAATATATCAAACATTAAAAGAACAGTTATATCCAATACTATACAGACTATTTGGGAAAACTGAGGAAGAAGGATTCCTTGCCAATTTTTTTAAAGATACAAATATGATTTGTATACCTAAACCTGGAAGAGCCAAATCAGAGAAAGAAAATTATGGACCAAATTCTTTAATGAATATAGATTAAAACATTTAAATAAGATTTTAGCAAAAAGAATACAGCAAATTATCATGAGAACAATACGTTATGATCACATAGAATTTATACCAATAACGCAGGACTGGTTAAGTTTTAGGAAAACTATTAGCATTGTTGACCATATTACCAACAAAACTAACAGAAGTCACATGAATACCTGAATAGATGCAGAAAATGTTTTCAACAAAATACAACACCCATTCCTATTGAAACCACTGGAGAGCATAGGAATAAATGGAACTTTCCATAAAATAATAAGCAGTGTCTAATGAAAATGTTCAGCAAGCATTACGTTAAACCAATATAAGCTAGATGCATTCTTAATAAGATCAGGGGAGAAACAAGCATGTCCAATATCACCACTATTATTCAAATGGTACTAGAAATGTTAGCTGTAGCAATAATAGAAGAAAAAGAAATTGAAGGCATTGGAATAGACAAAAACTAAGTTATCACTCTTTGCAGATGACATGATGATATACTTACAGAATCCCAGAGATTCAAGTAAAAAACTACTTGACATAATAAATAACTTTGGCAAAGTTGCAGGTTACAAAATAAACCCACACAATTCTCCTGCATTTCTACACATTCCTAACAAAGCCCAACAGCAAGAGACAGAAAGAGAAATCCAAGTTAATGCTAGGGTAGACACTGTAAAATATTTGGGAGTCTACCTGCCAAAACAAATCCAGGGACTATATGAGCATAATTACAAAACTTTTCACACAAAAGGAGTCAGATCTTAGTAAGTAAGAAAACATTAGTTGCTTGTGGGTTGGCTAGGCTAATATAATAAAAGTGACAATTCTACCTAAGTTAATTTATCTATTCAATGTCTTACTAATCAAACTATCAGATAATTATTTTCTAAAGCTAGAAAAAAATAATATCAAAATTGATCTGGAAGAAGAAAAGGTCCAGAATATCAAGGGAACTAATGAAAAGCAATGCTAGGGAAGGTGGCCTAGCTCTTCCAGATCTCAAATTGCATTATAAAGCAACAATTATCAAAACCACTTGGTACTGGCTAAGAAATAGAAGGATAGATCAGTGGAATATGTTAGGTACTCAAGACATAATAGTCAACTAATATAGCAATCTACCGTTTGAAAAACTCAAGGACCATAGCTTCTGGGATAAAAACTCACTGTTCCTTCCACATCCAGAGAAAGAACCTTAGAATTTGATCGCAGAATGAAGCAGATAATTTTCTTTTGTGTTATGTTTTGTTTTGTTTTATGATTTCTTCTATTCATTTTAATTCTTCTATGCAGGTGAAAATGTATTTAATAGAAGTGTGTCTGTAGGATATATGAAACTGTATGCTTTCTCAAGGAGGGAGTTGGGAGGTGGGGTAGAAGTGGGGAGGGAGGGAAGAAATCTAAGATATATGGAAGTGATTGTAGAATACTGAAAACAAATAAAATAATTGAAAAAGGAATTATTTTCTCCAGTTAGTTTTTGTGCTTCCTTTTCCATTTGTCCAATTTCCCTGTTACATTTTGTGCTTCCTTTCCCATTAGTTCAATTTTCTTAAATTTCTTAAATTCTTCCCAATTTTTTTTCATATTTTTAAAATCATTGGCCAGTTTTTCTTGTACTTCCCTTATTTGGGTTTTAAAATCCTTCTTGAACTCTTACAAGAATGCTCTTTGTGCTGGACACTTGTTCATAGCCCTTACTCAATTTTCAGATGGGAGTACAGTCTCAGTGATGAACTATTCGGTATTCTTGTTTTGGTCCTTGATCCCATAGAAAGATTCTATGGGCTTATCTTTTCTGGTTTGCTTCTTCCTTTTCCTGTTTTTTAAAGTGGATCTCTGTTTATGGGGTACAGAGGGCTCTGACCCACCATTCTTGTGCTCAGAACGTGAGGCTTGGTGTATTGTGGCCTCTGGTTCTTTCAGCAAGAAACTAGAGTGCTGTAGGTTACCTGACGTGGAACTGGGTGATGTGGCAAAGCAGAGGTCAGGTCAAGTATTTTCGAGTTTCCAAGAAGTTACCCTGCATTAAGTGTGGTGGAGTGGTCGTCTGGCCACAAGAGGTCTACTCTTCTGATCACAGGCATGCTCAATGGTTGGTGAAACCCGTTTTCACTAGAGTCTTCCATATTCCCCTGCCTGTCTAAAGGCTTGCCTGAGGTCCTGGTGTTGACTAATGCAGCTCCACCCCCCGGGGCTCCGGATCTCCTCTCACTTTGCTGAGGTGGGTCTGTCTGGGACAGCTCTGGTCTTCCACTTATCTCCTTCAACCACAACAAACGGGATCGCTCTTTCCTATTTTCCTAGCCTCATGGGCTAGGAGACTGTTTACCACTTTAGCCAATCGCACTCATCCAGGAATTTTCCTGTGGATGTATTCTTTGAGGTTTTCAAGGCCAACAAAGGGAAGGGTAGAGCATTTACCGATTACTCCTTCATCTTGACTCCAAGAAGTTCAAGTAGGTGACTTACAGACATTTAATCTGTGAGCTGATATTCTCAGGAGCAGTCATTGCCATTATCTGGGGTTCTGCAGTTGGGTTCTGCAGTTCTGTCTTGCTCAGTTCCACTGGACTCACATCCTGGGCTGATATGTTTGTGATTATGTAGAATGGCTGTTTCTTCAGATATGAAAAAAATATATTTTGAAAAGTTTACTGCAATTTAATTTTGGTGAAAAATAAAATGGTGAGTCAGAATTTATTCTTCTAGCTGTCTACACACAATAACTGCTCTGTGTTGCTATGAAATTATTTTTTTCAATCACCTGTGAAGTAAGTGGTAAAATTCTTCTAGAGTTTAAAATTCTTTACCTTATATCTTCTTATAACATTTTCCTCTCATACTCCAAATGTTTGCTTCAATAGTCATCTTGAAAGTTTGGCATTCTTACCCCCACTTGCAGAGGTTGGTGATCTTACAGAGCCCTGCTTCACTCAAATCGAAGTCAACTGCAAAGCATGTCATCATCTTGATGTCATGGTTATCTTTGAGAATGAAGGACAAACACAAGAACAAGAACTACGTAATTCAATTTAAGGGAAAAATATCATAGAAAATTTAAAAAAAAAAAACCCAGTAATGTTAGATACGTATTTCCAAAAATTCTTGATTCATGTAATTAGCAAATTTTCTCATCACCCAGTATGCTGATCTCAGAGGATGGTTGCCAAACCCATGTAGTTTTTATTTAGACAGCAAAATACTTGGGGTCTTTCAAAAAATCTGTTCTAATGTGATCGGAAATGAAGTGCAGATACTTATTTCTTTTTAAGTAACTCTGTTCATTTGTCAGCTATCTCTTTTGTGGATGAGTAAGGCACTTAATTTTACTCATGTATGTTTGCCCAGACTAGGAAAATAAATCCTTCAGTTTTGAACTTGAAAATGATTTTTCTTTTATATTTCAACCCAGTAGGGGCTAAAACTATAAATATATTTGATATAATTGTATTTCATTATACCTTTTTTTCTTTCTCTCCAGGTGGAAAATTCTTTACTTTCATCAGAAAAGTAAACAAAAAACATGATACTGTGTTTCAATTTTAAGTTTTTATTATTGCAAAGTATGATGTACAGATTAATCACCAGGGCCATACTTAGTCTCATCATTTCAAGCTAGTCAACTGACAGATAGATGGCATAGTGGATAGAACTCTGGACCTGAATTTGGAAAGATCTGAATTAAAATATGACCTCACATGCTAACTAGCTGTATGACCCTGGGTATAACCTTTAACAGAGCTATTTTTGTCTCAATTTCCTCAAGTGTAACATGGAGATTATAATAACACCTACCTACCAGGATTGTTGTGAGGATCAAATTATATAATATTTGTAAAGAGCTTAGCATAATATTTAGCACATAGTAGGCAATTACTACATGGTTATTTCCTTTTTTTCTTTGGAACTATGCATCCAGGTACCTGTGCTTTTTCACAGCTAGTGATCTAGAGAAATCATCATTATTCCTGACTTCTTTTCTTCTTCCACAAGATATTAATGAATACATAAGGAATGCAAAAAGGGAAATGAGAATGGAGGTAGTAATTTGCATGAATAACCTGAGTCCCCTTGTGAAGGAGGCTCAGGTCAGGAACCAAGATTTCCTTTCAAACCACAACTCCCATTTTGTCCATCCTTGTCTCCCATTTTTCAAAACTCTACCAAAATTCCTATGTGCCTCATTTACAAATTGCACACAATCACCTGGAAAAAATTCAGTTCTGTGAAAGGGGCTGATATTTCCAAGTGTCAGGCATCAAGCTTCACACATATTTTTATTAAGGGCAATTCCTATGAATTGAACAGAAAACACTAAATGCATTAATAGTATCAGTGATTTATGAAAGTCATTACAAATACTTAAAGTGCTGTCTTTTTCTCTAAGCTTTTCCTAATTCAGTAATTTCTTCACTTGCCTTTGTATTACAGAATCCTGGGGATGACTCAGAGTTATTATGCACTTCTCTGACCTCAAAACAGTAATACTTAAATGACATTGAACTTTGTCAGAAGATAATTATTTCTTGCTGCTACCTAAATGCTGAGTCAAGTCCAAGGTAGTTATGAAAAATAAATGAGGAAACCCAGGATGTTTGCTTTCAAAGCAGGAGGCACTAATCTTGTAACAATCCTCTTTTTCATTGACATTGTTATTTCTGTCCTTTTGTGTGATTGATAGTGATTTAATCATTTTTGTCTAATAGTTCTTGGTATTAGAGTGTGATAGTTCATTCACAATGCTATATCTCAGCTTTGGGAATTTTCCAAAGTGTTTATAAAATAAGAAACCAATTCCTGTTACCTGATGTATTTCTTAGAATCATCTGAAACTGACAACTCAGAATCCGTAGTGATAAACCTCTACTATAAATTAAATAAATATATAGTATTTAGAATGGGATTGTTTTCAGTAAAATGGGGATGAAAAGGTCACAGTCTCTGTCATTGACCTTCCTGTCACTATGGTGACAGAAACCTGCAGTTGCAGCTATGCCAAAGTGGGGTGTAGTCCAGCTCATATTCAGTGATCTTGAAAGCATTGCTGGATGAAGGGGTGGTAAAACAGAGCCTAAATACGAGAACCTGAAGGAGAAGGAAGAGAAAAATAGAGGCTAGAGTCACCAAAGAGTGGACAAAGTCAGGATTTCATAGGAAGGCAGCAAGTTGCAACACATCCAGGATAAACTTGCTGGAATTTCAAATGGTGGATATGAGCCATTAAGTGAATAAATCAGGATTCAGAATATGTAGAACCGAGAACAAACTGCAGTAAAAAAAATAAATCATTCCAGAAAAATGATGCACGTTTGAGAGCTTGGCTTAGTCAAAGAGAATTTGGGTACATTTTGCTATGTATAATGCAGGCTTTAGTATAGTTTTTTTTTTTTTTTTGATGTGGCATATAACGCAAGATAGCACCTGATCACCATCCCTTCTGCTACTTTTTAAAAGAAACACATCCATTAGGAACTAAGATCCTGACTAGAATTTATTGAACTAACTTAAAATTAATCTGGGGGGGGGGGGGGCGAAGAACCAAGATGGCAGAGTAACAGCACACACCTTCTAGACCACTGCCCACAAGCCCAGCAAAATACCTGTAAA
Source organism: Notamacropus eugenii (assembly GCF_028372415.1). Taxonomy (NCBI): domain Eukaryota; kingdom Metazoa; phylum Chordata; class Mammalia; order Diprotodontia; family Macropodidae; genus Notamacropus; species Notamacropus eugenii. Next base: position 357,427,351 of record NC_092874.1, on the reverse strand, counting down.
AATGACTCAAAACACATTCTGGAATAGCAGAATCCACATAATGATGGAGTGAGGTAAATCTCCAGCCCAAGGCAGCTTGGAAAGTTGCTGGGAAGTGTCTAGCTTGCCATGCAAGGGGGCAGGGCACAGATAGGACTTGTGCAGGCACTGGGGAGACTGAATTTCTCGTACCTATCAAAGTTTACAGACTTCAGGACCCCAAAGCACCGACGACAAATTGGAAGGTCAGTGGAAAAAGCCTATGGGACCAGTGTGGGGGAGTGGAGTGGACCAGCCCTAGCCCCAGGGCAGTAGAGGGGGAATTGATTGCAGGAACCTGCAGCAGCCACAGCAGCAGTAGTGGCAGAGACAACAACTGTTTGTGGAGCTCTAGGCCCACAGATTGGGTGGGAACTGAGTGCTTGATAATATACCCCCCAAATCCCACTCAAAGTAGAGATTTACTTTGACAAAGGGCTCAAAAGTCAAGAAAATGTCTGGAGAAATGAGAAAAAAATTGAATAAAAGAATAAGACTATAGAATCTTACTTTGGTGACAAGGAAGACCAAAACATGCAAACAGAAGAAAATAAAGTCAAAGCTCCTCCACCCAAAACCTCCAAGAAAAATATAAATTGGTCTCAGGCCATGTAAGAGCTCAAAAAGAATTTTGAAAATCAAATAGGACGAGTAATACAAAAATTAGGAAAAGAAATGAGGGTGTTGCACGAAAATTATGAAAAAGGAGTCAACTACATGCTAAAGGAGACACAAAAATTGTTGAAGAAAATAACACTGTAAAAAATAGACTAACCCAAATGACCAAAGATATCCAAAAACCCAGAGAATAGAAGAATACCATAAAAATCAGAGTTGGCCAGATGGAAGAGGAGGTCTAAAAACTCATTGAAGAAAATAATTCCATAAATATTAGAGTGGAGCAGATGGAAGCAAACAACTTTATGAAAAATCAAGAAATTATAAAACAAAACCAAAAGAATGAAAAATGGAAGATAAATATGAAATATCTCCATAAAAAACTGACGTGAAAAATATGTCCAAGGAGACAATTTAAAAATTATGGTACTACTTAAAAGCCATGATAAAAAAGAATCTAAGTATCATCTTTCAAGAAATTATTAAGGAAAACTGCTCTGATATTCTAGAACCAGGGGGTAAAATAAATATTGAAGGAATCCATTAATCACCTCCTGAAAGAAATCCCAAAAGGAAAACTTCTAAGAATATTGTAGCCAAATTCTGGAGTTCTCAGGTCAAGGAGAAAATATTGCAAGCAGCCAGAAAGAAATAATTCGAGTATTGTGTAAATACAATTAATATAGCAGAGGATTTAGCAGCTTCTACACTAAGAGACTGAAGGGCTTGGAATATGATATTCCAGAAGTCAAAGAGATAGGATTAAAACCAAGAATCACCTACCCAGCAAAACTGAGTATAACACTTCAGGGGGAAATGGTTATTCAATGAAATAGAGGACTTTCAAGCATTCTTGATGAAAAGACCAGAGCTGAGTAGTAACTTTGATTTTCAAACACAAGAATCAAGAGAAACATGAAAAGGTAAACAGCAAAGAGAAACCATAAAGGACTTATTAAAGTTTAACTGTTTACATTCCTACATGGAAATAAAATATAACGTTTCCGACTTTTCTCAGTACTATGATACTTGAAGGGATTATATACATATAGAGAGAGAGCCCAGGGTGAGTTGAATAAGAAGGGATGATACCTAAAAAAATATTAAGGGGTGAGAAAGGAATATATTGGGAGCAGAAAAGAAAAAGTAGAATGGGCCAAATTATTTCTCACATAAAAGAAGCAAGAAAATGCTTTTTTCAATGGAGGATAAAAGGAAGAAAAAGAGAGGGAAAAAGTGAACCTTACTGTCATCACCTTTGGCTTAAGGAGGGAATAACATGCATGCTCAATTTACTATGAAACTCTATCTTACACTCCTGAAAAGTAAGAGAGAAGGGGATAAGCAAGGGGTGAGGGGATGAGAGAAGGGAGGAAAGTGGGAGGATGGTGTCATCAGAAGTAAATACTTTTGAGGAGGGATGGAGTCAACAGAGAGAATAGAATAATTGGGGGGGGGCAGGATAGGATGGGGAGACATATAATTAGTCTTCCACATGACAGCTACAGAAGTCTTTTGCCTAACTACACATGTATAACATGAATTGAATTGTTTTTCTTCTCAGTGGGCATGGGTGGGGAGTTCGGAAAGGAGAGTAGTTGGAACTCAAAGTTTTGTAAACGAATGTAAACAATTGTTTTTACATGCAACTGGGAAATAAAATATACAAGCAATGGGATATAGAAATCTCTATTGTCCTCCAAGAAAATAGAGGGGATGGGGATAAGAGAAGGGTGGAGTGTGATAGAAGGGAGGGCATATTGGGGGAAGGGGTATTCAGAATGTACACTGTCTTGGGGTGGACAGGGGGTAGAGATAGGGAGAAAATTTGGAACTCAAAATCTTGTGGAAATGCATCTTGAAAAGTAAAAACAAATAAATAAATTGGAAAAAAATATAATTAATCTGCATTTATTTGGCATACACATATGTAAGTATATTATCTCCCTGTTGGAATGTAAGCTCCTTGACATAAAAGGAATGCTCTTTATGTGTGTTTGTATTTGTATATATGTTTTGTATCAGTGAAATTTACTATTATATCCATTATACGGTAAATTCTTAATAAATGCTTGTTGATAGATTTATATGGGTTCTAGATTTTAACTTTATACCCCAAGGCAAGGAATGTATTTCTCCTCCCGTAGTGCGTAGTTGACATGTACAGCAGCTGCTATGAATATCCAGGTTTATTTCCAGGGTAAATTCGCAAAATATAAACTCCTTTTCAAAGATGGAAGCCACCTATTCAGGTATCAGAAAGCCAGTTCCACCATGGTAGCAATGAAGTGTGTACACATTACCAATAGAGGAAGGAGATGTCATCTCCAAGCCTTTGCTCCATCAGGTCTACTCACAACCAAGCTCCTTTAGGAAAATGCCCCTCTCTCTCACAGGCTCGCTGTTCTGTTCTGCCTGCTGCCTCTCTCTCAGGTCCACCTCACTCTCTCTTTCTGCTGCACCCTTCTGTTCCACCCATTCAGCAACACCCTTCCACCATGGGTTTCATGTGACTGGAGCTGTGGACCGAGTCAAACCTAAAAGCAGGTCACACAGTCCTATTAAGGGACAGGGAAGATTTTCAAATTACCTTAACATTACATTTGGCCACAAGGTCTTTCATGTCCATTGATAGGTCACTGGGAGTTTGGGGGTAACTGGTATCAACATAACTTCCTAACAATATAAGGGAGATAACAAAATAAACACATAAAACAACATCTTAGAGTGAAGTCTTGAGAGCAAGTACCTCACCATTCCTCTCTCAAATGAATGGGACACAAAATCCCTTGGGGCAAGGTGTGAATGTCTCTTCTTCTAAAACTACTTCCTGCTGAGATTGGATGTAGAACTGTCCCTGCCTCAAAAGATCCCATTCGAGGAGTCAGTTCTTTAGCTCGTATCTGGAGCTTGGTCCATGCAAGATCCAGGGTGACACATCACAGTCTTGGACAGATGGCAACATCCAGCTTAAGCAGTAAGTCTTCTACAAATAGGGAACACTATTCCTGATGGAGACAAATCTAGCAAACAGTTGGAATAATGGCCAAACAGAATAAGGAGACAATAACCAGAAGCAGGGTAAACACAGTGTCAGCCATGCTTCTGGAGTCCATGAACACATTAGAACTCACTAATTCCTGTATTTCTCACTGCAGGCTTTCCATATATAAGAGAGGCCTCTGCCCCAGTATCTATTAAGGCCCTAATTACAGTAATTGATCCATTTATTTTTCAGCATATGGTTAAACTGATATTAAGTCTGTAATCTTGCCATTGTATTATTATATTTTTAATCTGAGCTGGTGTTTGGCCAATTTCCTGTTCTCCGTGAAGATGTGACAAACTTGGATACAATGATCCAGGAGGATCTGTAGGGGCAGTTCTTACTTTCCTATTCAGCCTAATATTGGGTCCCTATCCTTGATACATTTTATATAGTTCTTCAGTTGGAATGCCATATGTACTTCCAAAATCTACCTTTGCTCTTAATAAAGCATTAAACATTTCCCTCCTTGTTAGTCTATTCTGACTTTGAAACTGCTGACTATTTGTTCTTATCTCTTGAAGAAAATTATCATTTCCCCATTCACCTGTGAAATCTTATCCAACACCTCTGAAAGAGGTTGCCCTACTTCCCCAATCAATAGAGTCAGAATCAGGTGCTTATAAGCAGAAGGAGCAGTCTTCACTATTATATTCCTATGAGAAACTGGTAAGGGTCTGATTCTATGATAAACGTAAGCATCTCCCACCATTATTGCTATTTTCATTACCTTTTCCTTTAACCTTCTGATACTGCCTCTAAGTGAATACCAGGGTCCATGTTCACTAGGCCACATAGTCAGTGAGCGAATTTCAATCTATGTTATCTATCTACACTTCTACAGTCCCTTCCTCACTGATTGTCACCATTCAAGATACTAATGATTCTCCATTTTTTGGGTGAATTGATTTAAAATATGTGACCTCCTGGTCACTAAAATCCTCAGCTACTTTCTTAGACACTGAGTTTTCCTGCTTCCTTTGTAGTATTGGATGTGCACCTACATTCCTACAAGCCACGTCATCTATATTCATTTCATTTTCCCCCTACATGTCTTCCTCCCAGGTTTTTGGGCCCTAATCAGACCCCATCGACCAAAAGTTTGCATTCATTTTCCTCTTGTTAACTTTCCCATTATTTTTTCTGAGCCACTCTCACAAGTATATTTGCTGTTACCACTTGAAACTTTTTAGCTTGCTCTAAGGAGAGTTCAGATGCTGTAGCACAGAAAGGTTTTCTGGCAAATCAGCTAACTCCTTTTCAATTGAATCTTCTCCTCCAACAGTTTGTCTCTACTTTTACATACGATAATTTGTTAACACGATAGTTTGTTAACATTGTCCATTCTCTTATATATATCCCTGCTGTTTCTTCCCCAGTTTTATTGGTATTCCTTGCAAACATCTTTCTAAATCTCTGATTTCTTCCTTCTATAGCCTCGGTTCCCCATTTTCACAAAGTCTTGGGCTTTTAGTTCATTCTCTTGCAAGAGAAGAATAATGTAAAGACTCTCACACTGGGATACCCATTTCCTTCCTTAGAAAATTCCTCTGTCCAAATAGAGGTTTTATATTTTGAGATCTCATCCTTATTACCATTTGTAGTGCCATTGTGATACCCCCAGCAACTGCAATAAATTCTCTTCCTCAAAAATGAAATCAATTATTTATTCGGACATGAGAAAGACAATTCCACCATGGTAACAAGGAAGTTTGTATACATTACGTGTAGAGGGAGGATCGCTATCCACAAGTCTTCCATCCATCAGGCCTTCCCACAAACAAGATGCGTTAGGCAAAATGTCCCTCTCTCACCCAGGCTAGCTGCTCTGCTCTGTCTGTTGCCTGTCTCTCAGATCCACCTCACTCTCTTTTCTGGCTGCATCCTGTCTACTCCATTCATTCACAAAGCTCCTCTTACCAAGGACTTCATGTGATTCAAGTTGTGGGCTGAGCCAAAGTTCAAAGCAGATCACATGGGTTTATTAAGGGGGAGGGAAGATCTTCAAATTACCTTAACATTACACCTTCAAAGATCACATATTTTGATATTCTTGCTTTATGTAGGCATAGTCATGTTTATGTGACATTGTTCTCTTGATTATGGCTAGTTGATTAATTTTTTAAGGTAAGTTTGTGATTGTGAATATTTGGCTGATTGTGACTTATATTATGTTTGACAAATGGAACAGTTATGTCAAACATTCAGATATTTTGAAATAATAGGACCATTTTCTGAATTAAGTTTTATATTACTGTATTGTAGAATGTACACTAATTGATATGGTTGAGAATCTGGAAAATTATTATTGGTAAATGCACAACTATATTGTGTCATTAGCACACATTTAATATATACATATATGCATGCATTAACATATACATGTATGTATATGTTAAATATGTACGTGTATGTGTGTACATACATATATGTGTGTATATATACACATATGTACGTATGTGTGTGTATCATAACCTGTACTTAGCACTGGGGATACAAGGGAAAAAGAAAGGAATTCTCTGCCTTTAAAGAGCGTACACTGTAACAGAAGAAGACAACACATAAAAGGCAATTGAAAAGCAAGAGGTATGGGAAAGTTACCACGTGTGAGAATGGTGGTAAAGTCTAATGAATGAAGGATAGTTTGTCACTGTCTGTCTTCAACATAGAAGATCCAAAGGAATAGGTGAGAAATTCAGTTGGTGTAGGATGCTTATAAAAGTAGGAATTCGTTGGGCCTTATCAATGGTTCAAAAGATCAGTATTACAAAATGGAAATGTGGGCTAGTTTCATATTTATCTAGAAGCTCTATAAACTTCCATAAACACAAATTTATTTGTACATACTATTACAATGGAAGTAAGGAAAGGAGCTTAAATGCTCTTCCACAGACACATTTTAAAATTAAGAATAGTGTAAAAAACACACTTCTCAACTAGGAGTAGTCCTCTTTTTAATCTTCTGACAACTAATAGTTATTGTACTTTTGTGACAATCAACATTCTTAAAAATATATAAAAATATTGCCATTGTTTAATTGCATCTAGTTTTTTGTGACCTCATTTGGGATTTTCCTCACAAAAATACTGTAGTGGATTGCCATTTCCTTCTCCAGCTCATTTGATAGATGAAGAAACTGAGGCAAATCAGATTTGCCCAAAGTTGTACAGCTAGTAAGTGTCTGAAGCCAGGTTTGAATTCATTAAGATGATTTCTTTTTTTTTATTCAAAGTCTAGTGATCTTTCCACTGCACCTCCTACCTACTCGCATGGCTATCATAGTGAGACAAGAAGACAGGTTTGTATCAAAAGGTTCCCAACAGTTTATTTAAAATAATTAATTAATTAATTTAACTTTTAACATTCATTTTCACAAAATTGTGGGTTACAAATTTTCTCCCCTTTTGTCCCTTCCGCAGACCCTAAAACACCGAGCATTCTAATTGCCCATATCACCAATCTGTCCTCTCTTCTATCATTCCTCTCTCCCCTTGTCTCCATCTTCTCTTTTGTCCTGGAGGGCCAAATAACTTTCTATACCCCTTTACTTGTATTTCTCATTTCCTAGTGGCAAGAACATTACTCGACAGTTGTTCATAAAACTTTGAGTTCCAACTTCTTTTCCTCCCTCCCTCCCCACCCCCTCCCTTTGGAAGGCAAGCAATTCAATATAGGCCAAATCTGTATAGTTTTGCAAATGATTTCCATCACAGTCGTGTTGTATAAGACTAACTGTATTTCCCTCCATCCTATCCTGTCCCCCATTACTTCTATTCTCTCTTTTGATCCTGTCCCTCCCCATGAGTGACGACCTCAAATTGCTCCCTCCTCCCCATTCCCTCCCTTCCATCATCCCCCCACCCTACTTATTCCCTTATCTCCCACTTTCCTGTATTGTAAGAGAGGTTTTCATACCAAAATGAGTGTGCATTTTATTCCTTCCTTTAGTCGAATGTGATGAGAGTAAACTTCATGTTTTTCTCTCACCTCCCCTCTTTTTCCCTCCACTAAAAAGTCTTTTGCTTGCCTCTTTTATGAGAGATAATTTGCCCCATTCCATTTCTCCCTTTCTCCTCCCAATATATTTCTCTCTCACTGCTTGATTTCATTTTTTAAAGATATGATCCCATCCTCTTCAATTTACTGTGTGCACTCTGTCTTTATGTGTGTGTGCATGTGTGTGTGTGTGTGTGTGTGTGTGTGTAATCCCACCCAGTACCCAGATACTGAATAGTTTCAAGAGTTACCAATATTGGCTTTCCATGTAGGAATGTAAACAGTTCAACTTTAGTAAGTCCCTTATGAGTTCTCTTTGCTGTTCACCTTTTCATGCTTCTCTTCATTCTTGTGTTTGAAAGTCAAATTTTCTTTTCAGCTCTGGTCTTTTCATCAAGAATGCTTGAAAGTCCTCTATTTCATTGAAAGACCAATTTTTTCCCTGAAGTATTATACTCAGTTTTGCTGGGTAGGTGATTCTTGGTTTTAGTCCTAGTTCCTTTCACTTCAGGAATATCCTATTCCATGCCCTTCGATCCCTTAATGTAGAAGCTGCTAGATCTTGTGTTATCCTGATTGTATTTCCACAATACTTGAATTGTTTCTTTCTAGCTGCTTGCAATATTTTCTCCTTGACCTGGAAACTCTGGAATTTGTCCACAGTGTTCCTAGGAGTTTCTATTTTTGGATGTCTTTCAGGAGGTGATGGGTGGATTCCTTGAATACTTATTTTGCCCTCTGGTTCTAGAATCTCAGGGCAATTTTCCTTGATAATTTCATGAAAGATGATGTCTAGGCTCTTTTTTTGATCATGGCTTTCAGGTAGTCCCATAATTTTTAAATTGTCTCTCCTGAATCTATTTTGCAGGTCTGTTGTTTTTCCCATGAGATATTTCACATTATCTTCCATTTTTTCATTCTTCTGGTTTTGTTTTGTGATTTCTTTGTTTCTCATAGAGTCATTAGTCTCCATCTGTTCCATTCTAATTTTGAAAGAACTATTTTCTTCAGTGAGCTTTTGAATCTCCTTTTCCATTTGGCTAATTCTGCTTTTGAAAGCATTCTTCTCCTCATTGGCTTTCTGAACCTCTTTTGCCAATTGAGTTAGCCTATTTTTCAAGGTGTTATTTTCTTCATCATTTTTTTTTGGGTCTCCTTTAGCAGGGTGTTTACTTGTTTTTCATGCTTTGCTTGCATGTCTCTCATTTCTCTTCCCAGTTTTTCCTCCACATCTCTAACTTGATTTTCAAAATCCTTTTTGAGCTCTTCCATGGCCTGAGCCCATTGAATGGGCTGGGATACAGAAGCCTAGACTTCTGTGTCTTTCCCTGATGGTATGCATTGTTCTTCCTCATCAGCAAGGAAGGGAGGAAATACCTGTTCTCCAAGAAAGTAACCTTCTATAGTCTTATTTTTTCCCCTTTTCTGAGCATTTTCCCTGCCAGTGCCTTGACTTCTGAATGTCCTCTTCACACCCACTTGGCCTCCAGATCCACCCAGCCAGTGTTTGGGGTCTGAGATTCAAATATTGCTTCCCAGCCTCAGGGCTTTCAGCAGGGGTGGGGCTGCTATTCAGTGTGAGATTAAGTTCAGGTGCTCAGGTGGGGGCAGGGCCGCCTCTTGGGCCTCAGTCCCCTCAGAGGGTTTATTCAGAGACCTTCAACAATGGATCCGGGCTCCTGCCTGCTTGGAGAGCCCTGGTCTGCTCCCACCTCCACTGCTGCCTCCTGAGGAGACCTGAGTTATGGGGGCACCCCACTCCCCTCTCGACCCGCCAAAGAGACCCTCTCACTGACCCTGTTCACCTGTGGGTGGAGGGAGTCACGCGGCTGCTGGAGATTCCATCCCTGAAGCCCGCTCATATCAGCTTCTCTCGGTGCCGCGTGGCCATGGCAGGGCTGGGCTCGGCTCTGGGTCTGGGGCACAACGGACCTTTGGTGAGAAGTTTTCAGGCTCTCTGGAACAGAAATCTCCTCTGCTCTGTGGCTTCTGCTGCTCCAGAATTTGTTGGGAGTTCTTTTTTACAGATATCTCATGGACTGTGGGTTTGGAACTAGTGTATGTGTGTCTTTCTACTCCACCATCTTGGCTCTGCCCCCTCAGGTTCCCAACATTTTAAAACTCCTTCTCAATGGCCTGTAGTATCCTTTCGCAGTTCTATGTCACACTTCTGATACTTTTCCTCTTACTCTGTGGTCAGACAGTTTCCTTTAGGTCTTTATTTTCCTGGGCCATTTTTATTTCCTACTTCATCTTTTGCTTGAAGATTTGGATGGGGAGATTCCTTGGCTTTCATCTTGTTTAGCTACTAGATTATCTCCTTTCCTTTTGCAGCAAAGGTGTGAACTTATTTCCGTAAATTTTCTTTCCTTTTAGTTTAATTTTATTGATATATTTGTATTTTATGTTCATTTCCTTAAGTATGTACTTCTCTTTATACATGTATAAACTTCTCTTTTCCATAATGCTCTACTTGGCAGATGTTAATTTCAAAGAATATAAGTACAAAAGGTTGAGCAAATCATTGGTTTATACATTCAGAACAACATTTTCTTGTTGGTGCTGTTATACAGGATACTTTATTAGATAGTAAATAGCTCCCATGTACAATGATGAAACAATTAAATTAAGTGGTACCCAACCTTATCTTCCATAATGTATTGATCATACATTAATGCAAACCTTTACCCCTCTTTAAACACCCACTATCCTACCTTAGAGCATCATTACCTGTCACCTTGACTTTTTTAATAATCTCCTAATTGGTTCAAAATTCTGCCCCCAAAATTCTGCCTCAAAATTCTTCCCATTGTAGTTTATTTTCCACAAAGCTGCCAAAATGAATTTACCAAAGCAAAAACAAAATCTGGCTATATAATCCATCCTTCCATCCAATCTAAACATTTATTGACTGCTGAAATATGGCCAGAACTGTGCTAAGCCCTGGGGATATAATTAATAAAAAGAAAAATAGTCCCTGACCTCAATGAACTTCCATATTAAAATTAACCAGGAAAACAAGGTGGGTATAGGGAGATGGCAGGGGTACTTGGAGTGGGGGTATCTTGGTCTTCTTGGTCTTCTTCCATAACAAAGGACAAACGCAAAATCCTGCTATATGGAGCTGAATCCAGAGAAAGGAGCAAATGCAAGATGGAATATTCTGATAGTCTACTTTCTTCTCTCTACAAGGAAATGCACAGGGGATATTTAGTATTCTGCCCTCCAGCACTCCAGTCAGGGGGAGAAGAGTATAAGGGAAGCAGTGTCAAAGTCTGAGTTAACAGTGTGGTGGTGAGTTTAGAAGTGATAAACTTATCCTGGGAGGGACATCTTTTTTTTTCCCCCATGGATTGAAGGCAGGCTGAGCAATAGATGCAAAATATCATTGATCTTGTAGCCCACAGATTGGGCTTTTCGGAGTATCTTTTTAATAGGTCAAGAGAGGTCTCTTGATGCTTCACTTGTTGAGTAAAATTGATCATTTGCACTCACTGAGACTGATGTATTTTAATATGCTGTTGCTTCTTTCCATCCTGGGAAGATATTTTGAGGATCAAGGCTGAATCCAAAGGAACAGCCACCTGAATGGTGAGTTTCACTGTAATTACTTGTAACTTTAAAGTCACCAGTTAATTGATGATGCCATCACCATTTTTCTGGGGGAAGCACAAGTTCAGGGGACAAATCTAGAATAGGGAAGGAAAGATATGGAACCAACCTTACCACAAGAGAACTTAAAAAAACATAACTTTAACCTTATTGTTGTTGAACTTAGGTGGCATTGTGGCAATGAAGATAGGAGAACATATTGAAAGTTTAAAAGTGGCTAGTGATATTAAATGGAGTTATATTCCAAGAGTTATTGAGTTGAAACTGAAATAACAAAAATGGAGGGAAGCATAACCATGATCTTTCAATTTCTTTTTCCTTTCTGGTAGTGAATGAATTGCTGTTGTGTTACTGTGAACTGGTAGGTTGAGAGGGGGACTCATCTGTTTCCTACCTGGCCACCATTATGTGTCTAAGATGACATGATATCTTAGTTTCATTTTGATTTATTCTTTATATTATTATTTTAGGTTAATAAAATAAAAAGAAGGAAGTACCCTGATAACAATACCAGCTCAGGAGAGCTATCATAGACATCAGAGTTTCTACCAACCACTAGAATTTGTAGCTAAGTACCCTTAAGGTAGTAATAGTGACTGACAAAAGGATAGTAATTAACCAAGAAGAGCTACCAACTGAAAGGTGTCAATGAACAGTTACCAGAGGATGGTGTTGGCCTCAGAGGACAAATACTGTTGGGTCAGAGAGAAAAGTCCATTGCAGGCTATTGAAAAACACTGATTCTCAGAGTCCTTCAGAGAGTTCCTAATGGGAATTTCCTGAGAAATACATAAAAAGAAAGAGTGACTTTTAAAGCCAGGAGTCAGGGGGATATCCTTTGCTTACATGTGTTCTTTGCATATGTGCCTTGATATTTTTGTATTTTAGCTTTGAAGCCACTCTCTACAGGAAACTTTGTGGGAAAGGGAAGTTCCCTGATGCTGCAGGAAAAAATAAATAAATAAAAGGCACAGCTAGGTGGCACAGTGAATAGAGCCCCAGCCCTGGAGTCACAAGGACCTTATTTCAACTCCTACCTCAGGCACTTACTAGCTTTGAGAACCTCAGCAAGTTGCAACCCCAATTGCCTCCCTCCACTCCAAAATTTAAAAAAAAAGGAACTATCCTGGACTGAGTGAGAGATCTTTTCTATTTTTTATTGTACCAATTGACTTTACTTGCTTGAAAATACCCATTCTAAAGTTAATTGACACAAGTGGCTAATGAATAAAGAAAAGCACACTGGTGGGGTCTTATGAGTAAATGCACCAGAAACCCTAGCCCAGCAGGTTTGTGTCTAGAACAGTGAAGGGAAGTAGTTAGCCACCCTTTAAGAATACTGAATGTTGGGGGGCGAAGCCAAGATGGTGGAGTAGAAAGACGCACATACACATAGCTCCGAACCCACAACCCATAGAACAGCTACAGGGAAGTAACTCATGGTGAATTCTGCACCCAGAGGCCACGGAACATTGGAGCAAGGGAGATTTCTGTTCTAGAGAGACCTGCAAACCTCTTGTGGGGGGTCCTTCACGCTGCAGACGCGGAGCCCAGCCCAGACCTGTCCCGGTTGCGGCGCCGAGAGGTACAGATCCGAGCAGGCTTCAGGGACGGGAACTCCAGCGGCCGCATAAGTCCCTCCACCCACAGGTGACGTGGGTTGGTGAAAGAGTCTCTTTGGCAGGTTGAGAGGGGAGTGGGGTGCCCCCATAACTCAGGCCCCCCCGGGAGGTAGATGCTGAGAGGCAGCTGCAGACCTGGGCTCCCCAAGGGGGCAGGAGCCTGGATCCATTGTGGAAGGTCTGTGCATAAACCCCCTGAGGGAACTGAGCCTGAGAAGCGGCCCTGCCCCAACCTCAGCACCTGAACCTAATCTCACACTGAATAGCAGCCCTGACCCCGCCAAAAGCCCTAAGGCTGGAAGCAGCATTTGAATCTCAGACCCCAAACGCTGGCTGGGAGGATCAGGAGGCGAGGTGGGTGTGAGGAAAATATCCAGAGGTCAAGTCACTGGCTGGGAAAATGCCTAGAAAAGGGAAAAGAAATAAGACTATAGAAGGTTGCTTTCTTGGTGAACAGGCATTTCGTCCCTTCCTTTCTGATGAGGAAGAACAATGCTTACCATCAGGCAAAGACACGGAAATCAAGGCTTCTGTGTCCCAGCCCACCCAATGGGCTCAGGCCATGGAAGAGCTCAAAAAGAATTTTGAAAATCAAGTTAGAGAGGTAGAGGAAAAGCTGGGAAGAGAAATGAGAGACATGAAGTCAAAGTATGAACAGCAGATCAGCTCCCTGCTAAAGGAGACCCAAAAAAATGTTGAAGAAAATAACACCTTGAAAACTAGCCTAACTCAATTGGCAAAAGAGCTTCAAAAAGCCAATGAGGAGAAGAATGCTTTCAAAAGCAGAATTAGCCAAATGGAAAAGGAGATTCAAAAGCTCACTGAAGAAAATAGTTCTGTCAAAATTAGAATGGCACAGATGGAGGCTAAGGACTTTATGAGAAAGCAAGAAATCACAGAACAAAGTGAGAAGAATGAAAAAATGCAAAATAATGTGAAATATTTCATTGGAAAAACAACAGACCTGGAAAATAGATCCAGGAGAGACAATTTAAAAATTATGGGACTACCTGAAAGCCGTGATCAAAAAAAAGAGCCTAGACATCATCTTTCATGAAATTATCAAGGAAAACTGCCCTGAGATTCTAGAACCAGAGGGCAAAATAAATATTCAAGGAATCCACAGAACACCACCTGAAAGAGATCCAAAAAGAGAAACTCCTAGGAACATTGTGGCCAAATTCCAGAGTTCCCAGGTCAAGGAGAAAATATTGCAAGCAGCTAGAAAGAAACAATTCAAGTATTGTGGAAATACAATCAGGATAACACAAGATCTAGCAGCCTCTACATTAAGGGATCGAAGGGCATGGACTAGGATATTCCAGAAGTGAAAGGAACTAGGACTAAAACCAAGAATCACCTACCCAGCAAAACTGAGTATAATACTTCAGAGGAAAAATTGGTCTTTCAATGAAATAGAGGATTTTGAAGCATTCTTGATGAAAAGACCAGAGCTGAAAAGAAAATTTGACTTCCAAACACAAGAATGAAGAGAACCATAAAAAGGTGAACAGCAAAGAGAAGTCATAAGGGACTTACCAAAGTTGAACTGTTTATATTCCTACATGGAAAGACAATATTTGTAACTCTTGAAACTTTTCAGTATCTGGGTACTGGGTGGGATTACACACACACACACACACACACACACACACACACATGTACACGCACACACACACACACATAGAGACAGAGTGCACAGAGTGAATTGAAGAGGATGGGATCATATCTTTAAAAAATGAAATCAAGCAGTGAGAGAGAAATATATTGGGAGGAGAAAGGGAGAAATTGAATGGGGCAAATTATCTCTCATAAAAGAGGCAAGCAAAAGACTCATTAGTGGAGGGATAAAGAGGGGAGGTGAGAGAAAAACATGAAGTCTACTCTCATCACATTCCACTAAAGGAAAGAAGAAAATGCATACTCATTTTGGTAGGAAAACCTATCTCGCAATACAGGAAAGTGGGGGATAAGGCGACAAGCAGGGTGGGGGGGATGATAGAAGGGAGGGCATGGGGAGGAGAGTGCAATTGGAGGTCGACACTCATGGGGAGGGATAGGATGAAAAGAGAATAGAAGTAATGGGGGACAGGATAGGATGGAGGGAAATATAGTTAGTCCTATACAACACAACTATTATGGAAGTCATTTGCAAAACTACCCAGATTTGGCCTATATTGAATTGCTTGCCTTCCAAAGGGAAGGGGTGGAGAGGGAGGGAGGCAAAGAAGTTGGAACTCAAAGGGTTAGGATCAACTATCGATAATGTTCTTGCCACTAGGAAATAAGAAATACAGGTAAAGGGGTATAGAAAGCTATCTGGCCCTACAGGACAAAAGAGAAGACGGAGACAAGGGCAGAGAGGGATGATAGAAGAGAGAGCAGATTGGTCATAGGGGCAATTAGAATGCTTGGTGTTTGGGGGGGGAGGGGATAAAAGGGGAGAAAATTTGTAACCCAAAATTTTGTTTAAATGAATGTTAAAAGTTAAATAAATAAATTTAATTAAATAAAAAAAAAGAAAGGGACTATGTAAATTATACTGCTGATTGTAAAAATAAAACTTCAGGCAGACAAAAAAAAAAAGAATACTGAATGTTAGTGAAAGTATTTTTGGTGACAGTTAACCTAGAGGAGACATTATATGAGGTAACCAGGATGGGCAGTGGACAAAGCAATGGACCTGCGCTCAGGAAGACCTGACTTCAATTCTGACCTCAGATATTTACTAGCTGTATCTCCTAAATGACCCTCGACAATTCACTTATCTTCTGACCATTTCAGTTTCTTCAGCTTTTCAACTGAGATAATAATAGCACCAACTTCCTAAGATCATTTTGAGGATAAAATAACGCAATGCTTATAAAACTCTTTGTAGACCTTAAAGGGCTATATAAATGCTAGAATATTCATCAACTATTTGAGGAAAGACCAGAAGAAATGTCCCTTGGCAGATTTTTTTTTTAAATTCAGAATTCTCTGTTTATTCCTTTCTGTGTTTTATTTTTTCTAGAACATCTCTGTTTTGTTTTTATCCATCCTAGCTATTGATACTTTTATCATTATCATTTTTCTAGAATAAAGCATCTGAGTGTTTTGGTGTTTCTTTCCATGTTCCATAGATGCTTACATTTGCTATGCTTTTCTAGGGTTCATTGTCCCTTTCCTGACTTTCCTACAATGCTATTGCGAAGCTCAGATGATATAATAAATCGAAGGACCTCGTAAATTGTAAAATGATATTGACATTAAAACATTGACCCTGGTATCTTTTCCTGAGGTGTAAGGAAATTTCAGATAAAGTATTTTGACAATTTTTATATTTAAGATTGTAACTTTTGATTTTGCTTATCAACAATTTATTTTCTATGATTTTGGGTCTCTTGCTAAGTATTTTGGCTGTAGCTATCAAGGGACAGAAATGTATAATTTGTGTCAATGCCATTACTTTACATTTTTATAACACTTTTCACTGTAAAAACTGTTTTCACATCTATGGTGTCATTCGGATAGTTAGTGGAAAGAACATCTCCAGGAAAGGAGTCTTGGTCTTGGTCTTCTCCTTTTTCGCTGTGTGACCTTTTATAGACCACTTTACTTCTCTGGGCCTGTGTGAACCTCCTTTGTCCAACGAAGGAAATATATTTTATAGTCTGTAAGGTAACTTTCAATTCTAAAATGTGATGGTGCCAACTGTCTTTTAAGCGTTATAGACATAAGATTATCATAATTCACAATTATAAAATAATAAAATAGAGGATAAAGAAGGTTAGAATCATTGCCAGAATTCTAATACAAGTAGTCTATTCTTTCCAAATAAAGGATTCATCATGAGGATTCTTTAAATAGAACTATTTTCCCCTTAGTGCCATAAATATATATTAACAAACAATTTTCAGGATAAATTCCATAGATTAAGTGAGGTATATAAATGTAAACATATTCAAATGATGCTATGATCTCATTTATTTGGATGTTTCTTCCACAAATGCAGATCATTACATCTTCATTTCTGCCAATCCTGTGCAATTCTACAGAAGTGAAATTTAAGCATTGCGTTAGTTACAGGGAGCTTGAAATGGTGCGGTCCCTCCATAATGAAATTCCTAGTTATTTTAAAGAAATAAACCCAAGCATCCGCACTAGAAAAGTAAAAAGAGTAAAATATAGTTCTGGCATTATGTCAACAGGTTAGAAAGGTAGTTCTTTATTAGTAAACACATACAAATCCATGTGCATGCACACACACAATCACACTCACATCATGGAAAGACCAGATAGCTAGACAATGAAGTAGTTTCAGAATTAAGAGATCAAGATAGATTGTATTCAGAAAAATAAAATAAAGTTACACAACATTTAAAATGATCCCAGACTGCTCATTGCAGCTGAAATTCAATTTTTTTAGCACCAGTCTTCTCTTGGAGTTGTTATATGACTTTATTCTACACCATAATGATATGAATAATAAAAAATACGCGACAGCTTGCAAAACATTAGTAATACATGAATTACAATAGTTCCAAAGGACAACAGTATAGCAACAAGTAGCTGCAGTTTTATCAGTCATAGAATAGAATCTAGAAAGAGTTTTCTTTTTTATTTCTATTTGTAGTAGAGACAAACATTAGTATCAGTGTGGACTACATTCATTGAAAATGAATTTATATCCTCACCCATTTCTGGTATATATATATATTATAACATATGGGTATCTGTATATAGATGCTTGGAAAGAATTACATGAACTAATGATGAGTGAAACAAACAAAGAAAAGAGAGGGAGGGGAGGGAGGGAGAGAGAGTGCACTCACAAGTAATATCCTTCCAACTGCATTCAGACTCTACAGCTCTTTTCTGGAGGTGGGTATCATTTCCTGCCATGCGTTTTCTGGAGTTATCTTAGATCATTGCCTTGACAGGAAGTTATCAAAGTTAGCCATCCCACAATGTGGCTGTTACTATGTACAATGTTCTCTTGGTTCTATTCACCTCACTCAGCATCATTTATGTAATTTTTTTCAAAGTTTTGTTTTTTTTTTCCTGAACTCTGCCTAATGATCATTTCTTATAGAAAAATAGTATTCCGTTTCATGCACATAACAAAACTAGGGGCAGCTAGTTGCTGCAGTGGATAGAGCACCAGTGAAGGAGTCAGGAGGACCTGAGTTCAAATCTCACTTCCAATCCTTTGCCACCACAAAAAGAGCTGCTATAAATATTTTTATACATATGTGTCCTTTCCTCCCTTTGTATAATCTCTTGGGATACAGACAAAGTAGTATTATTGCTATATCAAAGGGCATATAGTTTGATGGACTCTTTGTGCATAGTTCCAAATTGTTCCTTGGAATGGTTTAATCAGTTCTCAACTCCACCTTAGTTTTCCAGCTTTCCCACATCTTCTTCAACATTTATCATTTTCTTTTTCTGTCATATTAGGCAATCACATAGGTTTGCAGTAAAACCTCAGAGTTGTTTTAATTTGAATTTCTCTAATCAATAGTAATTTGGAGCATTTTTTTTTCACATAACCACAGATAGCTTTAATTTCTTCATCTGAAAGCTGCCTGTTCGTATCCCCTGACCATTTATTAACTGGTGAATTACTGGTCTTCTTACAAATTTGACTCAGTTCTCTATATATTTGAGAAATAAGGCCTTTTAAAGAATAATTACTGCAAATACTGTTTCCAGGTTTCTGCTTTCCTTTTAATCTTTATTTCAATGGTTTTGTTTGTGCCAAACCTTTTTCAATTTAATGTAATAAGATGATCCATTTTGTAATCCATAATGTTCTCTATCTCTTGTTTGGTCCCAAATTCTTCCTTTCTCCATAGGCCTGACAGTTAATTTATTCCTTGCTTTCCTAAATTGCTTAAGGTATCATCATTTGTGTGTAAATCATGTAGTCATTTTGAGCTTATCTTGGCATACGGTGCAAGATGTTGGTGTATGGCTAGTTTCTGACACACTATTTTCCAGTTTTCCAAGCATTATTATTTTTTTTTTTTTTGTAAAATAGTAAGTTCTTATGCCAGAAGCTGGAGTCTTACAGTTTATTAAAGAGTAGGTTATTGGGAGAAGAGCCAAGATGGCGGAGTGAAAGCAACGACTCACCTAAGCTCCTAGAAAAACTCCTCTGGATATCTCTGAAAGGAGAATCTGACCAGACTTTGGAGGTGTAGAATCCAGTGGGTGACAGACCTTGACAGATTCGGAGCCCAGGTTGGACTGGAAGGTCCACGGGAAGGATCTGTTCCGCGGGGGTAAGACCCCAGCGCACAGTGCAGCGTGGTCAGAGCAGCAGGGCGGAAGGGACCTGAGAAGCCCGAGAGTGGCGGGCGAGACCAACGGAGCAGGAGACAAGCCAAACCGAGCCGGTGAGAGCCGCTGAGCACCAGATATCAGCCCAGCAGCCCTTGAAACCTTCAGCCTGAAGACTAAACTTCGGTAAGTCACCTACTGGAACTTCCGGGAGCTAGGATGGCAGAGTGATCAGTAAATGCTCTCTCCTCCCCCCTGATGACCATGAAAGAACCATAAAATTCTTCCCCAGATTAATCCTGGATCAGCGGTAACAGGAGAAGGGGGAAAATAGTCTCATAACACCAGAGGCTAGAAAAATAGCAAAGGGGGATTCTTCCTACTGTGGCAGAGGCGATCTGGAAGGACAGACGACCCAGGGCAGAGAAAATATGCACTGAGACCCAGGCAAGCCTCAGAGCCGGAAGACAAGCCCCAGGAGGGGTGGGAACACGCATTAGCATCTAGGCGTGACTCAGCCCTACAGGGGAAAAGGGAAGACAATAGGGAAGCTGGGATCACCATCCCCTGACCTTGCCTTTGCCTCAGGTCAGCTGAGGAGATCTCCTGAGACCAGACCACCCCTCCCACACACCTAACAAGCTAACCTCAGGGTTGATCTGGGAAACAACAACAACAAAAAAAAGCCTGCTTTTAGCCTAGACACACATCAGCGCAACTTAAAAGATCTGTATCTGCTGACTGAAAGAACCAGAAGCTACAACACTCAGCCAACATCATGAATCAGAAAAAGCAGACGAAAAGTGAAAAAACCATAGAATCTTTCTATGGGGATAAGGACCAAAACACAAACACCAAAGAGGTCAGAGCTGAGACTGTACTTCCATCTGAAACCTCAGATGGGACTATGAATTTCTCGCACTCACAACTAGATTACCTGGAACATCTGAAGAAGGATATAAAAGAAAAACTGGCCAATGATTTTAAAATTATAAAAAAAGAATTCACTGATGAGAACATCACTCTGAAAAGGCAAATTGAACAAATGGAAAAGGAAGTTCAAAAATTAACTGGAGAGAATAATTCCCTAAAAGGAAGAGTTAATCAAACGGAAAAGGAAACGCAAAACCTAATTGGGAAAATTGATCAGATGGAAAAGGAAACCCAAAACCTAACTGGAAAAACTGGTCGAATGGAAAAAGAAGTACAAAAATTAAATGGAGAAAATAGCTCCTTAAAGGGAAAAATTGGTCAGATGGAAAAGGAAATGCAAAAGTTAACTGAAGAAAACAATAAGATGAAGATTAGAATTGGGCAAGTAGAAACTAATGACTCAATGAGGCAACAAGAATCAGTCAAACAAAATCTAAAGAATGAAAAGATAGAAGACAATGTAAAATATTTAATTGGAAAAACAACTGACCTGGAAAATAGATCCAGGAGAGAAAATTTAAGAATTATTGGCCTGCCAGAAACCCATGATGAAGAAAAAAGTCTGGACAATATCTTCCAGGAAATCATCAAGGAAAACTGCCCAGAAGTACTAGACTCAGAGGGCAAAATAGTCATCGAAAGAATCCACCATTCCCCTCCCGAAAGGGATCCCAAACTCAAAACCCCAAGAAATGTAGTTGCCAAATTCCAGAGCTATGAAGTGAAGGAGAAAATGCTACAAGCAGCCAGAAAGAAACAATTCAAATATCAAGGACACACAGTCAGGATCACACAGGACCTTGCAGCTTCTACATTAAAAGATCGAAAGAATTGGAACCCAATATTCCGTAAGGCAAAGGAGTTGGGACTTCAACCAAGGATCAACTACCCAGGAAAGTTCAGCATAACATTTCAGGCAAGGAGAAAGTCATTCAACGAAATAAGGTATTTCCAGAGCTTCCTGACCAAAACATCAGAACTCAATAGACAATTTGATCTTCAAATGCAGGTCTCCAGAGAATCATAAAAAGGTAAACAGAGGGGAAAAAACAAAAACAAAAACTTACTACTCAATTAGGGCAAACTGTTTACCTCCCTATAAGGGAAGATGATACCTGTTAATCTTGAGAACTGTGCAGCTATTATGATAAAAGGGATATATGTAGATGGAACGGGCATAAAGTAAATGATGTCATGTCAAAAATATGATTTAAGTATGAGAAGGGAATGTAATAGGAGGTGTGAAAAGTGGGAAGCAGAAAATGGCAAATTACATCACAGGAAGAAGTACAAAACTATAGAAGAGGGAAGGAGGGGAGGGAGATGAGAATTGTTTGAGAGGTACTCGCATCTGATTTGTTCAAAGGAGCGAACAATAATCTTAAGTAGATAATCCTAAATAGTTCTACAGGTAGTAAGAGGGGAAGGGGGAAGAAAGGGGAGGGTGGCTAAAAGGGAGGAAAGAAGCAATAAGAGTAAAGGGGAGTAAAAGGGAGGGGGGCTAAAAGAAGGAGGGGAAGGCTGCAGAAGGAGGGGAAGAAAAGTGAATACTATTGAGGAGGGGAAGGGAGACGGGAGAACTAAAAGCACAAATGGTGGGAAAGAGGTTGGAGGGAAATACACAGATTGTAATCATCACTGTGAATGTGAAAGGAATGAATTCTCCCATAAAACGGAGACGGATAGCAGAATGGATTAAAAGCCATAATCCAACAATATGCTGCTTACAGGAAACATATTTGAAACGGGGGGATACACATAGGATAAAGGTCAAAGGATGGAGCAGAATATATTGTGCTTCAGCTCATGTAAGAAAGGCAGGAGTAGCAATCCTAATCTCAGACAAAGCGAAAGCAGAAATAGATCTAATCAAAAGGGATAAGGATGGAAACTATATCCTGCTAAAAGGCACCATAGACAATGAAGCAATATCATTACTAAACATGTATGCTCCAAGTGGTATAGCATCCAGATTTTTAGAGGAGAGGTTGGGGGAGTTGAAGGAAGAAATTGATAGCAAAACTATACTAGTGGGGGACCCCAACCTCCCCCTCTCTAAACTCGATAAATCCAACCTCAAAATAAACAAGAAAGAGGTTAAGGAGGTAAATAAAACTCTGGATAAGGTAGATATGATAGATCTTTGGAGAAAATTAAATGGGAATAGAAAGGAATATACCTTTTTCTCAGCGGTACATGGAACATTTACAAAAATTGACCATGTACTAGGACATAAAAATCTCACAATCCAGTGCAGAAAGTAGAGATAATCAATGCATCCTTTTCAGATCATAATGCATTAAAAATTACATGTAATAAAAGGCCATGGAAAGAGAAACCAAAAATCAATTGTAAACTAAACAATCTAATTCTAAAGAAGGGTTGGGTTAAAGAAGAAATCATAGAAACAATCAACAATGTCATTCAAGAGAATGACAATAGTGTGACAACATACCAAACTTATGGGATACTGCAAAAGCAGTTATTGGGGAAGTTTTATATCTTTGAATGCTTACATAAATAAAATAGAGAAAGAGATCAATGACTTAGGCTTGCAGTTGAAAAAGCTAGAAAAACAACAAATTGAAAATCCCCAAGTAAATACCAAATTAGAAACACTGAAAACCAAAGGAGAGATTAATAAAATTGAAATTAAGAAAATTATTGAATTAATATATAAAACCAATAGTTGGTTTTATGAAAAAACTAACAAAATTGATAAACCTTTGGTCAATCTGATTTAAAAAAAGAAAGAAGAAAACCAAATTACTAATATTAAAAATGAAAGGGGTGAACTCACCTCCAATGAGGAGGAAATTAAAACAATAATTAGAAACTACTTTGCCCAACTTTATGCCCACAAATTCGATAATCTAAACGAGATGGATGAATATTTTAAAAAATACAAATTGCCCATATTAACAGAAGAGGAAGTTGAATACTTAAACAACCCCATCTCAGAAAAAGAAATTGAACAAGCCATCAATGAACTCCCTAGGAAAAAATCTCCAGGGCCAGATGGATTCACAAGTGAATTCTATCAAACATTTAAAGAACAGTGAATTCCAATACTACATACACTATTTTTGAAAATTGGGGAAGAAGGAGTCCTCCCAAATTCTTTCTAAGACACAAATATGGTTTTGATACCCAAACCAGGAAGAGACAAAACAGAGAAAGAAACTTATAGACCAATTTCCCTAATGAATATAGATGCAACAATTTTAAATAAGATTTTAGCAAAACGAATACAGCATCTTATCACGAGATTAATACATTATGATCAAGTAGGATTCATACCAGGACTACAGGGCTGGTTCAATATTAGGAAAACTATTAGCATTATCGACCACATCAACAACAAAGCTAACAAAAACCACATGATTTTCTCAATAGATGCAGAAAAAGCTTTTGACAAAATAAAACATCCATTCTTACTAAAAACACTGGAGAACGTAGGAATAAAGGGAACTTTCCATAAAATAATAAGCAGTATCTATCTAAAACCTTCAGCAAGCATTATATGCAATGGGGATAAGCTAGATGCATTCCCAATAAGATCAAGGGTGAAACAAGGTTGTCCGTTATCACCACTATTACTCAATTTGGTACTAGAAATGTTAGCTGTAGCAATTAGACAAGATAAAGATATTCGAGGAATAAGAATAGACAAAGAAGAAACTAAGTTATCACTCTTTGCAGATGATATGATGATTTACCTAGAGAATCCCAGAGATTCAAGTAAAAAATTACTTGAATTAATAAACAACTTTGGCAAAGTTGCAGGTTACAAAATAAACCCACACAAATCTTCTGCGTTCCTATATATTAGTAACAAAGTCCAACAGCAAGAGATAGAAAGAGAAATCCCATTTAAAGCCAGGGTAGACAGTATAAAATACTTAGGAGTCTACCTGCCAAAACAAACCCAGGGATTATATGAACACAATTACAAGGCACTTTTTGCACAAATAAAGTCAGATTTAAGTAAGTGGAAAAACATTAGTTGCTCATGGGTAGGCCAGGCTAATATAATAAAAATGAGAATTCTACCTAAATTAATATACTTATTTAGTGCCATACCAATTAAACTATCAGACAATTACTTTCTAGAGCTGGATAAAATATATCAAAATTCATTTGGAAAAACAAATGGTCCAGAATAACAAAGGGACTAATGAAAAGAAATGCTTGGGAAGGTGGCCTAGCGCTACCAGACCTCAAACTGTACTATAAAGCAGCAATTATCCAAACCACTTGGTATTGGCTAAGAAACAGAGAGTTAGACAAGTGGAATAGACTTGGCACTCAAGATGCAGTAGGCAAGGAATATAGCAACCTTCTGTTTGATAAACCCAAGGACCCCAGCTTCTGGGATAAGAACTCATTGTTTGACAAAAATTGCTGGGAAAACTGGATAACAGTGTGGCGGAAATTAGGCATAGACCCATACCTGACACCGTACACAAGAATAAAGTCCAAATGGGTACATGATTTAGGTATAAAGATTGATACCATGAATAAACTGGAGAAGCAAGGAATAGTGTATTTATCAGATCTATGGAGAAGGGAAGAATTCTTTACTAAAGGAGAGATAGAAAGCATTATGAAATGCAAAATGGATAACTTTGATTACATTAAACTGAGAAGTTTTTGCACAACCAAACCCAATGCAACCAAATCCGGAGGGATGTAGTAAATTGGGAAAGAATTTTTACAGCTAAGCTCGGGGATAAAGGCCTCATTTCTAGAATATATAGAGAACTGACCCAAATGTATAATCATACAAGTCATTCCCCAATTGATAAATGGTCAAAGGATATGAACAGGCAATTTTCAGAGGAAGAAATTAAAGCTATCTATAATCATATGAAAAAATGCTCTAAATCACTATTGGTTAGAGAGATGCAAATCAAAACAACTCTGAGGTACCATATCACACCTATAAGATTGGCAAACATGACAGAACAAGAAAATGATAAATGCTGGAGAGGATGTGGGAGAGTTGGAACACTAATTCATTGTTGGTGGAGCTGCGGGTGCATCCAACCATTCTGGAGAGCAATTTGGAACTATGCACAAAGTGCTACAAAAATGTGCATACCCTTTGACCCAGCAATATCGCTACTAGGACTATATCCCCAAGAGATCATAAAAATGGGAAAGGGTCCCACATGTACAAAAATCTTTATAGCAGCACTCTATGTAGTTGCCAAAAACTGGAATTCAAGGGGATGTCCATCAATTGGGGAATGGCTGAATAAATTATGGTATATGAATGTAATGGAGTACTATTGTGCCATAAGAAATGATGAACAAGAAGACTTCAGAGAGGCCTGGAAGGACTTATATGACCTGATGCTGAGTGAAAGGAGCAGAACCAGGAGAACTTTGTGCCCAGCAACGACCACAGTGTGTGAGAGTTTTTTCTGGTAGACTTCGATTTTTGTAATAACGCAAAAACTTCTTATAAAAAAAAAAAATCCCAAAGGTGGTTCTCAAGGCAAAATGCCTTCCACACTCAGAAATATGGAAGTCACTCACAAAATGTAGCAGATCATGTTTGTGTATGTGTATGTGTTTGTGTATCATGTTCTGATTTGTTATACGATTTCTTTCATTTATCTTAGTCTGACTACATAGCATGACTATAGTGAAAATATACTCAATAGGAAAGTATATGTAGAATCTATACAGAATTGTATGCAGTCGTGGGGAGGGAGGGGGTAATGGGGGGTAGGTGGGGGGGATAAAATCGCAATTGTATGGCAGTGATTGTTAAACATTAAAAAATAAAAAAATAAAAATAAATTAAAAAATAAAAATAAAAAATAATAAAAAAAAATAGAGTACGTTATTATACTAATTTACTACTGTCTTGTATCCTTAACCAATTCCACTGGTTCACTACTCTATTTCTTAGGTAGTACCAATAATTTTGATGATCACCATTTTATAATATAGTTTTAGATGTTATAGGGCTAGAACACCATTAATTCCCCTGATATGTTTGACCTTTCATTTTTCCAGATAAATTTTGTTATTATATATCTAGCTCTCCAAAATATTTTTCATAGTTTGATTGGCATGACACCAAATAAATAAATTAATTAAGTACAAGTCACATCTTTGTTATATAGCTCAGCCTACTCATGAGTAATTCATATTTTCCCAATTGTTCAGATTTTGCATAAGTGTTTTGTGATTGTGTTCACATAATAGATGAATTCGTTTGTAAGGTAGGCTCCCCCAATTTTTTATATTGTCTACAATTATTTTAAAGGGATTTTAACCTTCTGTCTCTTGTTGCTGGGCTTTATTGGTAATACAGAGAAATGTTAAATATTTATGTCTTTTTATTTTCTGAAACTTTGCTAAAATTTTTAATTATTCCAAGTAATTTTTTAGCTGATTCTCCAGGATACTCTAAGTATGCCATCATATCATCTGCAAAGAGCATTTATTTTGTTTCCTCATTGCCTGTTCGAATCCCTTCAAATTCTTATTTTTCTCTTACTACAAAAGCTAACATTTTTAGTATAATTTGAGAAATACTGGTGATAATGGGCATCCTAGCTTCAATCCTGTTCTTATTTGGGATGCTTCTAGCTTTACCCCCTTAAAGATAATGCCTGCTGATGGTTTTAGGTGGATACTGATTATAACTTAAGAAAAACTCAATTTATGCCAGTGCTCTCTAGTGGTTTAAATTGGAATGGGTACTGCATTTTCTCAAAAGCTTTTGCTGCCTCTATTAAGATAACCATACAATTTCTCTTAGTTTCATTACTGATAAGGCCGTTATGCCAACAGTATTCCTAATAGTGGACCAGCCCTGCATTCGTTATAAATCTCACATGGTCATGGCATATTGTCCTGGTGGTAAATCGCTGTAATATCTTTAACTAATATCTTATATAAAATTTTCAAATCAATATTGATTAAGGAATTTAGTCTACAATTTACTTTCTCCGTTTTTACTTTCCCTGGATTTGGTATCAGCACCATATTTTGCTCTAAAAGCAATATGTTAGGACTCCACCGATTTTTTTTTAAAAAAAAAGTTTATATAGTATTGGAATGAACTATTCATTTAAAGTTTGTTATAATTCACTTGTAAATCCACCTCATTCTGAAGACGTTTTTTAGGGAGCTCATTGAGGGCTTGTTAATTTTTTTTCTGTAAAATGAGGTTAAATATTTTTTTCCCTCTTCTGTTGATTTAGGCAATTTATTTCTTTATTTTTGTAAATATCTATCCATTTCATTTAGATTGTCAGTGAAGTTAGGCAAAACAGCTCTTACTTATTGCTTTAATTTCCTCTTCAAAAGGTGGGGAATTCATCCTTTTTCGCTTTTGACACTAGAAATTCTTTTTTTCTCTTTATTTGTTTAAATAAAATAAATCAAACTAACCATAAAACCAGCACTTAATTTAACTTGTTAGTTCAAAAGTTTTCTCAATTTCAATTTTATTAAATCTCACTTTGACTTTCAGAATTTCAAATTTGGTATTAAATTGAAAATTTTATTCTTTCATTATTTTTTAGATTTTTAATTGCATGCTCAATTCATTGATCTCCTCTTTCTCTATTTTGCTAATGTAAGCATTTAGACATAAATTTCCCTAAGATTCGCTTTGGATGCATAATTTTTGGCATATTGTCTCAGTATTGTTATTCTCTATGATGAAATTATTGATTGTTTCTATGATTTCTTGTTTGATTCACTTATTCTTTCAGATTAGATTATGTACTGTTCCATTCATTTTAGTCTTTCCTTCCATAACCCTTCATTACACATCATTTTTTATTGCTTCATGATCCAAAAAGGATGCATTTATTCTTTATGCATTTGATTGTAAAATATTTAAGCTCTAATATAAGTTTATTTTTTGTGAAGGTACCAAATACAGCTAACAAAATGTTATATTCCTTTCTCTCCGCATTCTATTTTCTTCAGAGATCTATCATATTTACCTTTTCTAAAATTCTATTCACCTCCTTAACTTTTTTTTTTTTTTTTTTTTTTTTTTTTTTTTTTTTTTTGTGGACAGATTTATCTAGTTCTGAGAAGGGAAGATTGAGGTCCCCCTTAGTATTGTTTTGCTGTCTCTTTCTTCTTGTAACTCCCTGTAGCACCAACACAATGTCTACAGTACTTATACAACCATGAAGATGCTGTCACAATTCTGAATCACAAAAAACAATAGACTCTCCATATGGAAGATAAAACCCAAACATTAATTGAGATACCAGAAAGCCAAACCCCAACAGCAGAAAGCCAAATCCATCATAGTAACAAAGAAATCTATAAACAATAAGGTGTATTTGTCTTTTGATTTGAAGAGGATCATGACATCAGAGAAATGCTTCCATGACTTGCACTTGATTTTGTTTTGAGTGAGGTTGGGCTGTGCAAGGTCTCCCGCATCACTTTCTACTCTGGAGCCATCTGGATCCAGTGACCAGATATTCATCAAAATGACCAGAGATGGCCCAGGATGCAATGGGACACCTTGGCATTTTAAGCTAAGACCTTTTCAGATACTCACTTAAATTGAGATAATGGCCATTCAGTGAATAGACCTCTTTAGAAAGTAGTCAGGGGGTGGCCCCTTTAATAGAAAAGAAAATAAATAAATAGATAAATCACTCTGGGAGAGGCAGGAGCCTCAGGGTAATTGTTTCAAAGAGAAACTATTACTATTGGCATTCACTCCAAGCCAGGAGGGTTCAAAATTAGCCATTGAGTACAGGTTGGGCAGGGACCATTCCCCATTCAATCTATGGGTTTCAGAGTGCATAGGGTACAATGCTTTAGGGGACATAAGAAAGAAAGTAAGAAGGAAGAAAAGGAAAGGAAGGGAAGGGAAGAGAATGAGAGAGAAGGGAAGAGGAGGGAAGGGAAGGTGAGGGCAGGGAAGGGAAGGAAGGAGAAGGGAGGGAAAGGGAAGAAAGGGAAGGGAAAAGAAGGTGAGAGCAGGGAAGAGGAGGGATGGGAAGACAAGAGGAGAGGAGGGCAGGGAAGGGGAAGGAAGGGAAAGGGATGGAAGGAAGCAGGTACTCAGCTAGATGGGTCACCATTTAGGCATCTCATTCTATTCATAGGTTGTATTCATCCTTCGTTTCTGAGGAGGACCATTACATCAGAAAAATGATTAAATGACTTGCACTTGACTTTGTTTTCAGTAAGGGAAGGCTGTGCAAGGGCACCAGTCTCACTTTCTCCTCCTGAGCCATCTGGATCCAGTGACCAGATATTCATCAGGATGATTGGAGATGGCTCAGGACACAATGCAATAACATACCCAAGCCTTCCCTCTGTCAAACTTCCCACAAACTAACTCCCTTAAAGAAATCACAAACAGGCTTCCTTAAACAAAATCACAAACAAGCTCTCCCACTAATGCTCGCCAGCTGCCTGTTTTCTCTCTTCCCCTCAGATCAAATGTCTCTGACAAATTCCCTCTCAGCTCTGCTCCAGCTCTGCCTCTTCTTGTTCCACCCTTCCTACTCCACTGCTTCCTATTCCACTCATTCATCAGGAGCCTCTCACTAAAGACTCATATAACTCAGTCTTCCACATGACCTGATATGTCTCATTAATGAATAGGAAAGATCTTACCATTTAAATTACCGTTATATGTGGCCCTGAGATCTTTAATATTCATTACATAGGTTGGTTGATGAGGCAACTGGTATCATCAGAGCTTTAACAGGGATAGCAGAAAGGAAATATATAAAACAATATCTTAGGCAACTGGTGTCAACAAAACTTTATAACAATGCAACACGAGTCACACAAACTAAACAAATAAAACAATATCTAACGGTGGGGCTTGAGCACCAGCACCCTATCATTCTTCTCCTTGAAGGAATGGCAGTAAAAATCTTGGGATAAGGGGTGAAGGTCTCTTGTTACATAGCTACTTCATGCTGAGATTGGACATAGAGCTGTGCCTGATCCAAGAGGTCCCATTGGACCAATCTGGCATCCAAAATTTGGTCGACACCAGGTGCAGGGATGACACATCACTGTCATGGACAAGAGGTGATATCTGGTTTAAGCTATTGAGCATCTTCAGGTGGAGAGTATTTAACCTGCAGAAAACAAATCTGACAAAGAAGGTGAACAGACAAAAACAGAAAAGAAACCAGGAGACAATAACCAGAAGCCAGGTAGAAACAGGGTCAGCCATGCTTCTAGAATCCATGAACCAACTATCATAGTCTCCTTCACTGTTTACTGTTTTCTAATTTGCAATTTTGGGGTTATCATTCTGGCTAGAGGTATACTAAATAGTAATTGTTTCTTTTTTATCCAGGAACCTTGAGGGTTTTCTCCAAGTCTGATTTTTTCTTTTTGATTTAAGAGGCCATTCCCTGAGTAACTACTTAAGGAAGCCTATTCAGTGAATGGGTGCAGCTCATTCAAAGTGAAAATGTGACAAGACTTTAGCCTGAAAATGGCCACTTCTCACATTGCCTCCTGGGCCAGCTTCAGTTATCCTGTTGAATATCAAGCCACTGGACTCAGAAGGCTCAGGAGAAGAAAGTGAGGTTGGTGATCTTTCACAGTCCTCCTTCATTCAAATCAAAGTCAACTGCAGTCATGTCATCATCCTGATGTCGTGGTCTTCTTTGAGAATAAAGAGCAAACACAAGAACAACAACTTTCTTTAATCTGAGCTAGGGTCTGGCCAATTTCCTATCCTTGTAGGTGTGATGAACTTGGTTACAATGTTTCAGGAGGATCATTAGGGGCAGTTCTTATTTCCCTGCTCAGTCCGATATCAAGCCCTTTTTCTCAATACAGTTTATATGTTTTGAATATATTAATGTATTAATATTAATGATATTAGTATATCATTAGTTGGAATGCAATTTATTCTTCTAAAATCTGCCACTGTTCTCAATAGAGCAATAAACAATTCTTTTTCTTGGTGATCTATTCTGACTTTCAAACTGTTGGCCATTTATTCTTCTTTCTTGATAAAATTTATATTTTTCACTGATTCTTACCATCCAAGATATCAGCAATTCTCCCTTCTTTTCGGTGAAACAACTCAAAATATCTGTGACCTCCTGCTGAGTAAAATCTTCAATTATCTCCCCAAATACTGTGTGGTCCCTTTGATTCTCCTGTTGTGCTTCTGCGTGAGAAACTTCCCATGAATCCTTCCTATTGTTATTTTTTTTTTATTTTTTGTGAGCTAAACTAACAACAGCTTTTTCTTCTATCACCTGAGGCTTTCCAGTGTGCTCTTCTAAAGGAGAGTTTGAATGTACAAGGTAAAAAGCTTCTCATGCAAACCAGCCAATTCCTTTTCCATATGAGCTTTCTCTTCCATCAGCTTGTCTCTGTTTTTATAAATAAAGAGATAACTTGTTAGCAAGGTCTTTCTTACATATTCCTGCCAGTTATTTCCCCTGTTTTATTGATATTGCTTGCAAACATCTTTCTAAATCTCTCAGTCTTCCCTTCTGTAGCCTCAGTTCTCAATTTTCAGAGTCTTGTGCTTTTAGCCCATTCTCTTGTTTAGAAGGAATGAGTTAAATCCTCCTGTCCCGGCATATCCATTTCTTTCTCTAAAGCCTTTCTATCTCCAAATAGAAGTTTGGTATTTTGCAATTCCATCTTCATCATCATTTGTAGCACCAATGCAATATTCTTAGTGTCTACAACAGCCATGAATATGCCGGCACAATTCTGAATCAGAAAAACAACAGACTCTCCACATGAAAGACAGAATCCAGACACCAGAAAGCCCAATCCATAATAGAAACAAAGAAATCTATACAAAATAACAATGCAGAGCGCAAAACAATCTCCAAGTCTTCTCTCTGTAAGGCTTCCCATAAACTAGCTCCCTTACACAAATCACAAACAAACCCTCCCATTCACGCTAACCAATTACCTACTTTCTCTCTTCCCCTCACTTCCAATGACTCTGACCAAATTCCTCTCAGCTCTGCTCCAACTCTGCCTCCTCTTGTTCCATCCTTCCTGCTCTACCTCTTCCTGTTCCACCCATTCATCAAGCTCCTCCCACTACAGACTCATGTGACTCAGGCTTCCGTATGAACTGAGAGATAACGTGGACTTATTAATGAATGGGAAAGATCTTTCTATTTAAATTACCACTACATTCCCTTAAGTTCTCCTGTAAGAATTTGGAGGTTATATCACGTGGTGCTTGTATGTTTAGTATTGATATCACTTCAAGTTGTAATTCCTTCCTTATCTTGTTTAATTAGATCTATTTCTGCTTTTGCTTTGTCTGATATCAGGATTGTTATCCCTGCTTCATTTTTGTTTTACTTCAGCTGAAGCTTAATATATTCTGCTTCAGGCTTTTACCTTAATTCTGTGTGTATCTTGCTACTTCAAATTTATTTCTAATAAACAATATATCATGGGATTCTAGCTTTTAATCCACTCTGCTATCTCTTTATATTTTGTGGGAGATTTTATCCCATTCACATTCATACCGGATTATTGTATTGCCTTCCAACCTTTTTCCTCCTTTTATACTTTTCTCTCGCCTTTCCACCTGTCCCACTCTTCACTAGTCTTTTGCTTCCATTCCTTACTCTCTCAATTTGCCCTCCCCTCTCTCAGGCACTGCCCCTTTTCTTTCCCCTTTCCCCTCCACATCTGTCCTCCCTTGTACCCTTGTCTTGCATCACCCTTCCACCTTCCCTTCTATTTCCCCTTTCCTCTTCTACTTCCCTATAGAGTAGGATGAATTTCTATTCCCAACCAGGTACGTATGTTATTTCTGTTGTGAGTCAGATCTGATGAGAACGAGATTCAAACGATGCTTATACAATATATGTTTAGCACTTCTTTATGTGATTCAATTTACCATATTCATTTTCTTGGACTGATTTTTGATGTCTCACAGAGTCACTGGCTTCCACTTCCCAACACTAATTTTTGAGGAATTATTTTCTTCAATTAGCTTCTGTACCTCATTTTCCATTTTGCAGATCCTCTGTTTTAAGGGGTTGTTTTCTTCAGTCACTTTCTGGGCTTCCCTTTCGAAGGTATTGACTGTTTTTTTCACATTTATCCTGGATCACTCCCTTCTTTTTTTCTTCTACCTCTCTTCCTTGATTTTCATAATCCCTTTTGAGCTGTTTCAAGAGGACTTTTTGGGCCTGAGACCAATTAATATTCTCTTTGTTTTTGCATGCATAGATACTTTGTTAATGTTGTCCTCTTCTGAGTTTGTGTTTTGGTCCTCTTTGTTGCCACAGTAGTTTTCTATGGCACTGGCTCTTTTGAGGTTTCTTTTGCTCATTTTTTAAAAGTTGATCTCCATTTCTGGGGCTTAGGAAGTATGTCTTCAAGCCTCATTTGCAGGGGACTGGGGGCCTGGCCACTGGCTTTTCATGTTGGAGTTTCAGGTGTTGGTGGCTTGCCCATTGCACTGTGGTGGCCCAGCCTGATCACACCCATTTTGCTGGTTTTGGGGGATGACAATTTGCCTTCTGGGCTGGTATTGCAGTCCTAATAGGAAGCCTGCTGTGTCACTAGCCTTCTAAGACTGGAAGAAAGGGCCTTAGTTATTGATTGGTGTTATGACCAAGAGTCTCCTAATGGCTTGCCTGGACATGTCTGTGCTGGGCTGCCCTCCCCTTTTATCCAAGTGAGACAGACCTTTCCTGAAGTCCTTGTAAGTTATCTTAAGCTGGAAAATTGCTTCACTCCCCATTTTGGTGGGTCCTATTTCTCTAGAATCTGTTTATAGTTTTTTTTTTGTTGTTGTTGTTGTTTACAAGGGAAACTGAGGGGAGCTCTGGTAAATTCTTGGTTTCTTTCCACCATCCTGTCTCTTTCCCTGTATTTCTCTTACATAGACCAATTGTTTATTAAGGAATAGCTTAAAATCAAAGTTTGCCTGTTTGAGTCTCTATTTTCACTTTGGGAATGTGGCATATTTTGCCAATGCATGCAAAATGCATGCAGGCTGTGATAATTAGGTTTCTCAGACATCTGAGGACATCCATTCAAAGTTTGCTAAATACCTGTATCACTATGCTATGCCAGATCGCCTTGAGGGTTTCTGATATTATTCATAGATCCATCCCTTAATTTTTTTTTTTCTAGAACAGACCACTTCACTTTTCCACAGACTGCAGTACTGTCACATAAAACAATTTGGGGGCAGGAATAGGCAGATAGAAAACTTTCATTGACAATTCTGTCCCACCAAATTTGGTATTTAGACAGCCTAAAAACATTTCTTCCCACTAAAAACTTCTACATACAGTATCACAATACCCAGGGCAAAGAAATCAATGACACACTGTCAAATAAATGTTACTATATTTGTATTCTTGTCCTCCTACGGAATAGGGGAAAAACTGAATTTTACTTTTCCTATCAACTTGAGTTTTTTGCCTTTGGCAAACTTTGACATCCTCCCTCACCCTTGTCCTAGATGTAGTTGACGTTAATAAGATGTTTGTGTATAATGGCAAAGTTTTGGATTACATAGTAACTAAGATTGTGCCAAACCAGGTACAGGAGAAGGTACTTTGCCAAGATTATAAGGCATTCAAATGGTCTGGTTTCCACATTTAAAAGTAAAATAAAACTTAAACTCTATTTAGTATACATGACTACGTCAAATCACTGAAGTGAATGCCCTTTCTCTCTCTCTCTCTCTTTCTGTCTCTCTCTCTCTCCAAAAGGATTGAGCATTAAAGTCCAAAGAATGTGGATACTTTTATTAAATAAATCTGTGAAAAGCATAAATAAAGTACCTTTTGAAAACATATGTAGTCTTAGAATGCAAGAGAAATTATATTTAGAATTTTTTAAAATACATGCTGAATTTTTTAATCCTATACTCTGAAGCCCAAATTTTTAAATATTGATATTTTAAAAAAGTTTTAGAGACCTGAAGACTATTATATGTAATATAAGCCTGATCAGTGTGTCACCATGGGGTAAAATATTATAGAAACAATCCTTGTTTGTTTATTCAGTGTTCTTATGGACAACAATCTTATTTATTTTTGAGAAACAATTAATTACTTAAATTACTTCATATAACAAGTATGATACATACCTAATAAAGCTTTGTATTTTATCTTATGACAATATTTATCTTTTGATTAAGCAGTAAGAGCAAAATTTTAGAAGATTGGATTTAGGTGCAATTCTATAGCAACTTGATGCAGAAAGATAGTGGATGTATGTATTGTATGAATCCTCTACTCCCTTTTCCAACCCTGATTCACACTAGAAGGTTGGAAACCAGAAGATACCTACTGAAAGACTTCTTCTGATTTGCGACAATATTAATGTTAATTAATATATCTCTGATATGAGTTAGTCAATTAATATAGATTAGATTTACAAAAGGGTATTTACTGAAGAGGCATGCTAAAGACAAATTACATCAATATATAAGACTCCCCTGATTCCTTCTTCCTCTTTTTTACCCCACACCTTCATACATACAAACTTATAGCTATAGGAACTAATTGAATGCAGGGGGAAGACATCTCAAAAATAGAGATGTTTCAACGGGGTGGATAGCTACATGTTGCAGTGGATAGAATGTAAGCCTGGAATAAGAAGACCTGAGTTCACATTTGGCTTCAGACAATATCTTTGTGACTCTAAGCATGTCACTTTACCCCATTTGCCTCAGTTTCCTTATCTATAAAATGAGCTGGAGGAGGAAATGGCAAACCACTCCACTATCTTTGTCGAGACAACCAAAATGTCTCCAGTTGATAAATGGTCAAAGGATACGAACAGGAAGTTTTTGGAGGAAGAAAATTAAAGCTATCTTAAAGTCATATGAAAAAATCTCTAAATCGCTATTGATTAGCGAGATGCAAATCAAAACAACTCTGAGGTACCACATTACACTTATCAGATTGACTAATATGACAAAAACAAGAAGATGATAAATGTTGGAGAAGATGAGGTAGAGTTGAAACACTAAGTCATTGTTGATGGAGCTACGAGCTAATCCAACCATTCTGGTGAGCAATTTGGAACTATGCCCAAAGGGCTACAAAACTGTGCATACCCTTTGACCCAGCAATATCATTTCTAGGACTGTATTCCAAAGAATTCATAAGAATGGGAAGGGGTCCCATGTATACAAAAATATTTGTAGCAGCTCTCTTTGTGGTGGCCAAGAACTGGAAATCTAGGGGATGCCCATCTATTGGGAAATGGCCGAACAAGTTGAGATATATGAATATAATAGAATACTATTTTACTATAAGAAATGATGACTGGGAAGACTTCAGAGTGACCTGGAAAGGCTTCTATGAACTGATGCTGAGTGAAAGGAGCAGAATCAGGAGATCATTGTACACAGTAACAACCAGAGTGTGCGAAGCATTTTTCTGGTAGATTTAGCTCTTCGTAGCAATGCAAGGACCTAAAATATTCCCAAAGAACTCTTGAGGCAAAATGTCATCCATATCCAGAGAAAGAACTCTGGAAATGGAACACAGAATGAAGCAGAATATTGTCTCTTGTGCTGTGTTTGTTTGGGTTTTTCTCATGGTTTCTCCCATTCATTTTAATTCTTCCATACAACATGACTAATGTAAAAATGTGTTTAATAAGAATGTATGTGTAGAACTCATATAAGATTGCATGCTGTCTCAGGGAGGGAGGTGGGAGAGAGGGAGAGAAAATCTAAGATTTACAGGAGTGATTGTAGAAAACTGAAAACAAATTAACTAATTTTAAAAAATGGAAACAAAAAAAAACATAACTCCAAATGGGGTCATGAGGAGTCATACATAACTTAAATGACAGAGCAGCAAATGGCAAAGGGGAAAACTCAAAGCTAAAAGTTGTTTTCTGTTTATTCCTTCTTTGATTGTGTAAAGCTCTCCTGAGTTTGGTGATTTTTTGCTTTTTTTCTAAGCTCCTTGTAGGAAGTTCTCAATCTGTCTTTCCTCAATGAATCTATTTTTTCTTTAACTCTGAAAGCACATAATAGCATCAACTATTGTTTCTGAGACACACTATTAATGAGAAGTCCACATATTCTCACCCTTCTAAAGTTACAAGGTCTTCCTTTGTTCAAGGGAGGAAAAATTCTCCTCCACCTTTCCATGTAGACCACTAAACTACTCTTTTTATGAAGACTGGGAAAAGATTTTCTACCTAAAACTTGACTTAACTGTTACTGTAATGCTGAATTTTTAAGTTGATTGCTTTTTTATCCAAAATCCATAAAGCATGACCAGCTGTTCCCTAACCAATAGCAAAACATTCTCTATGGAAAAATTCTAATCTTTCATCTAATATTCCAAATCATTTCATTCTTTCTTTGATTCTTCATACTTCGAGTATACTTGTAGTGTGCCTTTTAAAATAAAGATGTCTAGGTCTTGTTCACACATAATTTATACCACTGATTGATTCATGCATCCATTCCAGAAGTTCTATAATTATTAAATTGGGGTTATAGAGCATCTTTCCAAATATTTATGTGACTGTCTGCCAGTATGTGTCTGCCTCATTACACTTTCTAAGTTTCTCTTCTTTCCTGGGCATAGAGATGGTCAAAGTGTATAGAATCATTGGTACTGCCACTATTGACACTTTGGTAAGAAGAAGTGTGGGTAGTGGGAAAAGAAAGGAAGAAAGAAAGAAAAAAAGAAAGAAGACACAAAGGAAGATAAAATGTAAGGATGAAGAACAAAAGGATGGATGAATGAAAGGAAGAAAAAAGGAAGGAAAGAAGTCTACTTTAATAAATAAACTAATAAATTAATAAAAAAGACTCAGCTTGCCCTCAGAGAGCCTATAATCTAAAATTGGAGAAGACAAGCAAAAGAAGGTAGGAAGGGGTAGAGGCAGGGTAGCAAAATAGGACATATCTTGTTCCAAAGAGGTAGTAACAATCAAAGCTTGAGTTAGCAGCATGTTGGTGAATTTAGAAGGAATGAACTTGTTCTGAGATGGGTATTTTTTTCAAACAGCTAACACCTGTCAAAGCAACAGATACACAGAGCCTGAGTTAGGGAAGGAGGGA
This sequence comes from Notamacropus eugenii, assembly GCF_028372415.1. NCBI lineage: Eukaryota > Metazoa > Chordata > Mammalia > Diprotodontia > Macropodidae > Notamacropus > Notamacropus eugenii. The sequence continues at coordinate 357,389,204 of NC_092874.1, read as the reverse complement.
AGTAAGGAATGGAAGGTCTGCTTTTAGAATTAAGAGGGCTGTTTCTGAGTCCTGATTCCAACACTGACTTATAATTTTATCTTTCTGGGCCTTAGTTTCCTTAGGTAAGTGACAAATATTATAAGCTGAATTTCATGTAAAACTCATTTGAAACACAATAGAAAGTTTTAATTATAGGTAGTTAATGAATGGATATTAAAAATACCTCTTTTTATGTATATGCCTTCTATATAGTTGATTTATATAACATTTTCCCTACAAATAAGGGGAAAAAATACCGCATTACCTAATTGCAGGCATGATGATGATGATGATGATGATGATGATGATGATGATGATGATGATGATGATGATGATGATGTGGTGGTGGTGGTGGTGGTGGTGGTGGTGGTGGTGGTGGTGATGATGATGATGATGATGATGATAGAGTTAATGGCCCATTCAACACTATTAAAGTAAAAATTGCAGAAAAATTACTAATCTATATTTCCAATGACAGTCTGTTTAATGGAATTTCTATAAAGAAATGAAATACTGGATCTAAACCAAAAACAAACATGATGTCAGTGACTTACATTTCTGTGTACTTTATGATTAAAAAATATTTGCTCATAATTTGCTTAATTTAATCCTCACAATAAACCTATGAGGCAGTGCCAAGTATTTACCAAGCATCTTTATCCTAATTATGTAGGACTTACCCAAAGTCAGGATTCAGATCAAGAGGTTTGGACACCTGGAGCCCTTAACTTAGTGTGAGTATTTTAAAGTGACCAATTAATTTTCACTATCAAGGAAAATTGCATAACACTCTGAAGATTTTAGAAACATTTTAATCACCCTGCATATATTACATATCCTGAGATCAAAGCAGATAAGTATATAAGTCTAAATATGAGTATATTATACAGAAAATGGTGATTTTTTGTAGTAAAAATTTTGCAATCAGTACCCTAAAGTGGGTAAATCATAACTTGGTATATTATTCTTAGTTTAAAACATGGCTGGATTTTAAATACAACATTTTAGCTAGGTGCATATGATTAAAATCTAAAATGTCAAAAAAAAGATAGTCATAGCAGAAACCAATTGGCACATTTCAGAAATTTATGGATAAAAAAATATGTGTTCAGATCAGAAAGTGTATAAAAGTATGTGCAGAGTTTTAAGAAAAGAAGATTTCAATCTAATACCAAAAAATTGAAACTAAGCAGTTTATGTTTTTTCTTAACTGGAATAAATAAATTTGCATTATGCCACCATATGAATCCATTATGAGATTTGGGGAAGAGTAGCAATGAGTTATTGCTTGAATTTTTCAGCAATTTTTTGCCATTTAATAAAACCATTTTTGAAAACTCATATATTTTTTAAGTCTTCCCTTGAGACAGAAATATGACAACCATGTGTTTGAGTCTTAGACAAGAAGCTTTTTTGTTGTTGTTATTTACCTTGTAAAACTTCATACAGAGCTAAGAAATTTCCTTTACTTGTGAGAGGGAATAGGAACAACCCAGCTCATCTGGAAGAAGTCTCTTTAGTTTGCCCATTTATTTGGGTTTAATCCTTTGGTAATGACTTTCCTGCTGAAAGATATTCTTAATATATTTAACTACTAGGGTTAAAAGTAGCAAGGTGGACAGAGAGGAGAGGATACTGAAAAAATGATTGCACATCCACAAGATTACAACCCTGATAAAGATTCTAGAGGTAGGCCAAAATGCAGGAACACAGATTCTGGCTTTTACTTCATATGACTGGGCCAGGAAGATTTGCCATCTATTACATGGAGTGTATTCTTTGTAGCTCAGAATGTTTCAGAAAAGTGAATGGCTTCACCAAAAAATTGAAAGGATTACTAGAGCAGAAAGATGGGACAAAAGCATATTTTTTAAAACAAGTAAAACATTCACATTTAAGAGCTGTAACATTCTAAAAGTGTTTATAAAATGTCACAATTTCTATCTTTACCTCCAAACATATAACATTCATGAGTGCCATTGACTACATGAAATTGAGGTTATATTAGCTTACTTCCCATTTATGAAACAAAAAGAAATATAAATCATTTAACAGATAAAAAGAATGTTACCTAAGCCTAAATCATATCATGCTTCTTTTAACAACACTTTTCCCTGTGCTCTTTCATTTCATTCTCAAGGTATATCAGGAATACGCTTTATTTTAGGGTAAGTGACACTCAGATTCATTGCTAATCTCCAAAATCCATATTTCCCCTTCATTAAATGCCTTCTTATAAACATATATGCAACATAAACCTAAGCAAGAAGCTAAAATAAAAGGCCTTAGTAATAGCATATTGGATATTAAATGCAAATTTGGAAATTCAACATAAAAGAAAAGGTTAACAGTTTGCAAGCTGAATGATTGCATAAATCCTTCAAAATCCATACTTATCTCCTGAAGGTGATATCACCTTGTTTTCCAAGGCTGATTTAAAAACAGTCCAAATCTGTGACTGGTTTTACAACCAAACATGAATTTGTTGTTTTATCTTCACTTTAAAAAAGCATTTATATTAACATCTTAAGCTCCTTCTCCTCCCTCCTTTCCCCACAATCTTTTGAACTTAACAGTTTTTACCTCACCTTGAATGAAGAGCTAAAATAATGTGCTTTGTTGGTACAGAATCTTGTTTTTAATAGAAGTGAACATGGCTTTGATTCATTTCTGAATATTAAAATCCTAAGCAAGAAAGATCTAAAGCCTCCCGATTTTCCATATGCTCAAGAGACAACTGATTGTATAAATCAACATTGCCTTTATCACAAATTTCCTTCTTAAACAAATTTGCAGCTTGTTTTGAGCTGATTTTTCTTACCATATGTCTATCAGAAAGATTAATATTTCTCTTATACTGTACAAATAATTATTCTTTTCTAGTTTGAAACAATGAATATGCAGCAATCAGTTATTTCAGTATTTATTTTTCCAGGGTCACAGGGGGGAAATCTTTTGATCAGTGTTAAAGTGAGTGGCAAGTCAATAAGGAATAAATTTGACATTATTATCATTTCCATTATGCAGTTTTTAAATGGTTCTTAAAATCACATTTATAATACTTAGTGCTACAGGCTCTAGGCTGTCTCAGCTCATACAAGAAATAGACATTTGTAAATCTTTGATTTCAATCTTCACAAAAATTATTACACTTATGTTAGTTGTTCAGAAGCAGCAAGTAACAAAGAATTGTTAATCTTTTTAATATTCAGACTGCATGATTGAAGCTATAAAAAGGCTAAAAGCAAGGCAGTCCTAGACATGTTTCTTTTTCTTTGCATAATTCACATTACAAGACAACATTAGGAAAATTATAAAACAGAAAATTGTACTATTATAAATAATAGGCTACCTTTAAGAAACTGGACTGCTTCAAATATATAAGCAACAGCTAGCTGATGGATTTCAATTATTTCATCTCTGAACACAAGGAGGCCTTATCCTTCCTTGTGATTTACCCCCAATCTGGAAGCTAATGACATTCTAGCAATAATATTCTTGAAAGGTTTGACTTTCTTTCAAAGGAATAGACAGTAAAGACATCTTTGTTTTAAAGAGGCAGTTTTAAAGAAGAGTACGAATTTGCAAAATTCAGAGAAAAGGGAATGTGAATTAATTAAAGATAAATCAGTAAACAGAACAATATTCATTTCAGTACTTTCCGTATTTAGTTTAAATATAAAATAAAAAAATCATCCTTTTATACTATATTTCATCCCTCTATCAAACCTAAGAAGATACTGGAAATATATTTCTCTAAATTCAAAAAGGAAAATAGCCTCCTCCTACCTTTCCCATGTATTCAGGTCGTAACTAGAGAGAAGACTAATTGTTCAGATCCCGGCAACAGTGCTTTAGCTTTACTATATTGGAAAGAAGACCTGCTATGCATTTGTCTTTCATAGCATATTAAATATTCTAAAAGTAATGTTTTGTGATAGAGTCTTGTAAATTTAGTTGTAAAGTTCAAGTCTACAAACTTTCATTGAGTCAGAACCTTGAACTAGGATCTTGTGTGAGCTAAATAGGAGGGGCAGTGTTCAGGAAGAATTAATTATTTCCCTTTGCATTTACATCTAGTTATACAATTTCCCTGATATCTCCCACATATAAACTTCAAGTTACAGTATATTTACCCTAACTGGTTCTGAGTTCATGAAATAAGTTTACCTCTAAATTCTTTTCAATATAGAAATATCTTTAATAATAGTTATAATTTTTCACTAAATTTCCACTTTAGTACATCATCATGATTTGGAGATTGCTGTGGCTTCTCAAGTTCTATATAACACTGATGATAGATGATTTTTCCAGTTTTTTCCAAGTTGAAAAGATTTCAACAGCAGCTAAGGATGGACTATATTATATGCTTGTCTTCTGAGGACCACTTTAGCTAAGTCCAGAGAGACACCACCAGATTGTTTGTATGGTGATACATTTCCTCCAGATCAACTCTTGGGTAGCATCTACTAGTGCTTAGTAGAGGAATCATTATTTCTTTCAGCGATGTTAGTGCTCACATTGACAAAGACATAGATCCTTGATGTATGGAAATATTAACAATAATACATTATACTTGAGTGATTTATTTTTTTCTCCAGTCTTTTTATATGTCTGAAAATATATTTTCCAACAATAAATTTTGAAAAGTTGTGTGCTATCTTGATCATATGCATACCGACTCTTCCAATCACAAATAGAACCAGTAAGCCCTAACGAGTAACAGTCGGGAGTACAATGAAAGTAAGCCATACCAGAATATTGTCTACAGTATAGAAGTGAAGTGATGTTATCTCTTTTTTGTGGGTCAGAAACCAATATAGAAACAACACATTCTCTAACAGCACACATTTCATCCAAATAGAGGGCAGGACCCTAATGTTTTCTTTGTGCTTTATAGCATTAATTGATCTCAAATATCCTTAACATATCTAAAAGCAAGGTTTGTGCAACCACAATATTGGAAATAAATGCCTATTTTTGGAATGTTGTAGAATGATTCACATTAAGTAAAGTCTTTCATTAACTGGAATCCAACTGACCTGGAGTCTTCCATTAACTAAATCACCTTTATGAGAAAGAAGCAAATAAGAAGAAAATTAACTGATTTTAGCTATTAATTTTAAAAGGTATTATCAGAATATATCCTGGGACAGATCACTTTCTGCCTAATCTCCTACATCATCTACATTTCCAGTCTAGTACAATGATATGTGACACTCATAATGATAACCCTAAGGCAATACAAGATCTGGAACTGCTGAGAAAAGATTGAATTATTTTCAGCATCCTATACTTACCAAAAAAGAAAAGTGAATTAACGCATTTGAAAATGATTTTCACCATCATGGGTTTTCTTATTAATCCTGAGAGGTCCTGGGGCAGTGGGGGAGGGGGAAGAGATAAGAAAGAAAAAAATAGCCATATCAGCCCAAATTACTCAATTCTGTCTATTCCACTTAACTGAGGTTGATTTTGATTTTGTTCTTGTTCTTTCTTTTTCTCTCTCCCTATAGAGATAAACATATGTATTTAAATCTTTATATATAACTAATTCATCAGGGTTAGATTTACAGTCAGTTTTGGACAGTATTCAGCAATGTGCAGTTATGCATAGTTCATATGAACCTTTGGGCGTCAGAACTGTAAAAATGAGAAAAAATAATGGCATATGTAATATAGTGTTATCTTAATTGTTTTTGAAAAATGCCACAGGGATTTTCACCTGGACAGTCACCAGAGACCAAGAAATGTGACCTTATTTTAAACTTCCTGTCAAAGGTGAACACCTTTCTTAGCAGATCATGTATCTTAGCAGATCATGTTGCACTGTCAGCATCTGATGAAGAGTTTAAATCATCATCACACCCATAAACTTCTGCACTGAATAGGGGGAGAGGAGAGAAGGCTACCATAAGTAGTGTATCAATAATATTGAGTTCATATATTCCATAAGAAATAAGCATCATTCAAATGACTACATTTCTGTAATGTAGAGATCGAAAAGTTTTAGGATTTTACAAATGTTGTTTCTTAAAGTTAAATGATTGGTCAAAATGAGGGAAAAATCAAACTAAGTAAGGTTCAAATGTTAATGCTTTTTTGTTGCAGTATAATTTTATAACTCTGAGTTTTATTAGTTTTATATGGCCACAAAGAGACAATAGAAGGTAAAAAAAGAAAGCATGGCTGTCACACAAGCACAGATTTATTTCTAGCACTGAACATTTTGATCTATACCATTCATACTCCCCTTGGAGTTAGTGGAGTGTTCAGAGAGCACTAGCACTTCTGATATGAAGGTTTGTCAAGCCCTTTTCAGGGCTGCTCATCCACCTTTGATGGCCACATGGAACTCAACTCTCACCCATGACTCCAAGCAATTATAACACATTTAGCACCCATACCCCAGTAAAACTATTTTGGCAGCTCAGCTAAACCAGATTGAGGGCGACTGATAGGTCTCAAACCTGTTGATCTCTTAGGGGGATGTCCATGACAACATGCGAAGACTTCCTCCAGTGGAATGAGAGAAAGAGAACAATTTGTTCCAACAGTCATGAAGATAGCTAAAGCATGAACTATGGAGCTCTTAGGGACTGGTCAGATATGGAAGATGCCAAAGTCATCTACTGCATCCTGGTCCATTGTCAGTCATCTTGACTTTGTCTTGCCACTGAACTTTGATGACTCTGGAAGAGAGAGTGAGACTGATGACTTTGCCCAGCTCTGCCTTACTTAAATCCAATTCACATGGAAGTCAAGACACCAGACCATGATTTCATTGGTACTCTTCAGATTCACAAAACGAACAACAATATCCCTTAAAAAAGAAAAGTCTAATTTCTTTAGTCCAATTATTATTATTATTTGTATTTTATTATCATTATAATTTTTTGCAAAGATGAGACATTCTTCAATACTTTAAAAGGATTTAGTGACTTCATTTATGTGGATACTGACTAAGTTCTACCCATACCTTAACAGATAGATGAGTTGCTGTGAGCAAAGCACAATTCATCACCTAGTAGTAATGAATTCTAGTGATGCAATTTTAAGTATGAAGGGTACCAGTGATATAAACTCTGAGTACTATGAGTCGTTGCCATGATGAATCTCAATAAGACTATAATAGTGAATGATAATTATATTTTCAGTATGTGGATCATGCTTTAAAATACTGGTTGAGCCTTATTCTGTTTTGTGAAATTAAATAATAATGAGATCCAAACATAGTTACTTAGGTGCAAGCACAGTAGCATTGCTCCAATACATCATTTTCAATATTTCTTTCATTTACATAATCCCCCCCCCAAAAAATTGAAAATACCTTGGGGACAAAGGAACTTGACCTTCTGTTTTTTTCTGTAATGCCTGTACTTCCACTCCAACATTGATGGTATGCAAAAAATGAATCTTGATTTTAGTGATTGTCTTTTGGTTATCAATAGCCTTCATTGTTTTTTAAACAAGAGAAAATATTCCTAGACTACAGTCAGAATAAATGGTTTCTAATCCCAGTTGGTATTTTGGGGTAAGTTAATTTGCTTCTTTGTTACTCAGCTTCCTTCTCTGTAAAATGGAGAGTTTGGCCGACACTTTCACAGATCTTTTAAACACCAGCTTTCTGTTATTTCATGATAATATTTTAACACTCACTTTAGTTTTAAAAGTAGGTAATGTTTCTTGACAACAAATATAAATGGAACCAAATAAATGACTTTTCTCATTATTCTTCCATATTTATACTTAATAAGCATTAAGGCTTTGCTTATGCTATTCAATTGTCACTTTTAATTTGTAGATTTCATAGGAATATAGATCTGCACCTGGCAAGGAATATAAAGAACATATAGTTTAGCCCCCTCTTTTTGGGAGTGGGGACGAAGAAAATTGAGATTCAACTAGGTTAAGTAACTTACCAAGGTCACACAGATAGTCAGCTGTAAACCTAGGATTCAGGTTTCCAATTTCAGAACTCCAAGTTCAGCTCTCTTTTCACCATATACTACATTACACTTTGAGGTTTTCTTTGCAAAGTGTTTTATTAATTTTTTTTCTGAACTGTGGTACATGATCATGATTAAATATGACTATGCTATAAGAAATTCTGAGTTTATTGGTGTTAGAAAAAACATATATACATGCTCAAAATAATGAAAAGTGAAATGAGGAGAATCAAGCAAATGTTGTAAATAGGAAAAGCAATATTGTTCTAAGAATATCTTTGAGTGACTATTGTGTTATAAAAATGTTGAGAAGGTTGAGACTTCAGGAAATCATGGAAGGACTTACATGAATTGATGCTGAATGAAATGAGCAGAACCAAGAGAACACTGCATGCACCAATAGCCACATTGTATGATGACCATTTTTGATAGTCTTATCTCTCAGAAATGCAAGGATCTAAGACAACTCTGGAAAACTCATGATGGAAAATGCTGTCCACATGCAGAAAATGACCTATGGAATCCAAATACAGATTGAAACATATTATGGGCTCTCTATTTTTATTTTGTTTCTTCTTTTTTGTGGTTTTTTCTTTTGGTTCCAATTCTACTGTACATAATAACCAATGTGAAAATAGTTTTAATATGAATATACATGTTGAGCCTATATCAATATATATGCCACCTTGAGGTAAGGAAAGGGGAGAGATTGGGAGAAAATTTGGAACTCAAATTCTTATGGAAGTGCATGTTGGAAACTAAAAAGTAATCAAATTAAAACAAAGACTCTCCATCAGGTAGCAGTGAGAGTAATTTTCTTCACAATGCATCATATCAGTCCAGATATGTCAATATTCAGTTTTGCTCATGCTAAACCACTAAGCTTAGAATTTTGTCCTGAGATACCATAGGGAGACCTTGAAATTCAGCACTTTGTACCTCTATGATCCAGTGGAGCAAAACTTAGATTTGATGTGACATTTTTTGTATATATCATGTATGTATTTGGATCTTACCTTTATATATATTGTGAAATATCAGTTTAAATTAAATTTCTGTCAGAGTGCTGTCATATTCTTCCTAGCAGTTTTTGTCAAATAGTGATGCTAATTTACCCCAGTAGCTAAAGTCTTTTGGTGTGTCTAACTCTAGCTGACTGTATTTCTACAATATATTTCAAGAATCATAAAGAGGTATGTCCAGATATAACCAGAGGTAAAACTGAAAATATAAAGAATCTATTTATAAAACCTCGAATTAAAAGTCAAAATAAAATCCAGAGCTTCTATTGAGACAGAAAAGAAGTGTGTGTGTGTGTGTGTGTGTGTGTGTGTGCGCGCGCGCGCACGTGTGTGTGTGTGATATGTTTCATGTATGGGGCAATTAGGTGGATCAGAGTGCAAGGACTGGATTCAGGAAGTCCTAAGGTCAAATCTAGTTTCATATACTTACTAGCTGTCTTGTCCTGGACAACTCACTTAACCCTGTTTGCCTAATCTGTAAAACGAACTAGAGAAGGAAATGGCAAACCATTCACTCTCTTTGCCCAGAAAACCCATAATGAGTCACAGAGTCAGAGACAAATGAAATGACTGAACAACAACATTGCAGCATTGCAATGCATACACACCAACACACACACACACACACACACACAAACACACACACTTCTTTTTTTTTTTTTACACACACTTCTAATACCAAGGAATAACAATCAAGATCACATGTGACTAGAAAATTCTATAGAAATTAGAAAAATTCTCCTGGACTCTGATATTCCAAACTACAAAAACATATTAGCTTAAAAGAGGAATAAATTCTCTTGAAAAGCCAAGTATAATTCTATGGGGGAAGACATTTTTGATGGAATAGAAGACTTTCAAACATTCTTGATAAAAAGACAAGAGTTGAACAGGAACTTTGAAATGCAAGCGTGATATTCAAGTGAAATGCAGAAAGAAAAATTTGTCTGAGTAATTGTAAGGGGTGGTATGATGAAGAAGAGCTAACATTCTAATGGGAAAGAAGAAAATAAGTGATCCTTTAGTACCTAAATGCCTTTAAAATGTACAGAGGGAGTCATATAAGAAAAATAGAGGACTCATAAGTCGTTCTGTTCTGAGAGTCTTAAGGGAGGAAAGAAAATGGAAGGTAGAAGAAATACACTATAAAAAGAAGAAAGGAAGAATGATTTATATTATTAATCATATTTAGGATGCATGGCAGGTAGAGTATACAGTTACAGAGGAATCAGGTTGAGGATGAATTGGATGAATCTCACTCTTGTCTTCGAAAAAGCAATATTAAACACATATGAGGATTTATAAGTGTATATGAATATACATACTATACAAATATACCAAACTGAACAAAAAAACAAGAAGACATAGAGAGGAGGGGAGCAGGTAAGAGAGAAGATAATATGTTGGAGGAATTAGTACCAAACATAACACACTTACTGATCATAAATAAATCACTAAAAGGAAAAAAAAAGAGAAAGAAAGGGGGAACAAAAGGAGGGAGAGGAGAGGAGAGGAAAGGAAAGGAGAGGGAAGATAAAAAGCAAAGGAAAGGAAAGGGAGGGGTGGGAAAACGTAAGTGAAAAGAGCAGAAAAGAGAAAAATGTAAACAAAAACAACTACAAATAAGGAAGGTAATCAATAATAAGGGAATGGCTGAATAAATTTTTTATTTAAAATATTTGAATAGTATTACACCATAAAAGTGTCCCCCAAAGGACCAAATTTATTTCTACTCCAAACTCTACAATTATCAGTAAGAGGAGAAACAGTGTGGTGAAGTGGACCACCTTCTTCACCACCACTCCCAAGTGCTGATCTATTGCTACTAACATGTGGCACAAGAGCCATGGGTGTGATAATACCTTCATACTGTGAATCCTCCTTCTAGCTTAATTCTCATAGTCATCATTCAAGGAAGGAAATCTCTAGAAAAGGGGCTAGCCTTGCATGAGAATTATGAATCTTCTACTTTTTCCAGGTGATGGTTAGATGTACCAGTCTGGCTAAGTTAATTTTATACCCTGGGATTGGTAGCATGTTTCAGACAAATCAAAACATCACCATTCTCTTGACCGTGATCTCCCCTCAAGCCCTTGGGGAAGCAGCACAAAACCCTTAACACAAGAGCCTTCAGAATAGTAATGCTTTAATCACAGTCTATACAGTCGTTCTAGGAAGCAAACTTGGTGGAGATGCAGCCTAGCATGTGATACAGAACTTTAAAATAAACTTCTTGCAACCAGAGTCCTTGGCCCTATCAAATAGTTCAAAATTAGAACCTCAAATGATTTTATCAGTAAAAATGACATTAAAGAAGCATTACAATCTGCTTCGTTGATGCAAACTGAGGACGATGGGAATCTTTCCTTCTGCCTTACAGCTGAACCTTTCCATATATGTTCTCTTTCTCAGTAGAATGTGAGTTCCTTGAATACAGGGACCCCTTTACTTTTTTTTCAACTTTTATTTTCAGTGATTGCAACCACATTTTGCACATTGCAAATGCTTGATAATTGCCTTTTACATTTATGTATTCATTCCATCAGAAATATTGAAAGAGAAAATTGTAGAGAATCCTGGAATGAAGAAATGCTGTAAAATGATGCGGCTGAGCAGGTCCAAGAGCACAAGTTACACAAAAGCAAAACTTTTTTAAATGACATTTTAAAACATAAGAACTTTTAAAAAAGTAAGGTGTCTAGGATATTTATGTTAAAACATGTTACTTGAGAGCTGACAAAATCATGTCAGATGTAGAGACCTGGCTTTAAACATGACCAGTGTGGTGACTTTTTTTCTTAATGATGTTTCATGCAAATATTTTTTTTAGTTTTAATTGTGTTCTACTTTGTATATGTAAATTATCATTTTTGGTGTTTGTTAAGTTCAGAATAAGAAAAAACATCATATAACATACATCTTTACTTAGGTAAAATGTATAGTGAAATCTGCCCACATAACTATATAGATATTCACAAATGTTACACATACTTACATTTCCATCGGGAGACCCACAAAAACCATATACCTTATGCGATGTTTTCCATCTCAAAATGTTTACTTTCCTTTCTCCCTTGGAAACATGATATACATCAGCAATGAGATTTTCCTGTAATTTTCATAATAAGTTCAGAATTGATAGGTAATACTATGATGATGAGTAATAGAAATTTATTTTTTTAATAGAAAAACTGCCATATTGGTTATGGGATAGCTGTAAGTGAAGATTGAGGTGCATTATCATGGAACAGTTGTACAAGAAAAGTTAGCCTATATTAGCCTTTTCTATTCTGAGTGAAATCCAGGACTAGGATCACCAAACATTTAGAATAAGATGCTAGTCTATGTATTTTGCATTTTCTCAACAATTCTAAGCAACAACAACAAAAAAAATGGGTCTTTGTGTTAAGTATGAAATGATTAGAAATCAATTCAAAGAACAAGAATAAGAAAATCCCATCAATGTAATGAAAACTTTATGAATTCGTATTAAATAGTACTAATCCTTAAACTGTTCAATCAAGCGCATTCTCACAGGAGTCTTTATGCTCAATGCTGCGCTATATAATCAACCCAAGGTCTTATATCTGGGATCCACTGCAGAATTTCTCTCTTTTTTCAGAGACTGCCCAACTCTGGACTCTCTCTCCCCATCCTTCAAACCAAACACAGAATTTGCTTAGCTATGTAAGGAGAGGAACGGTTAAAGTGTCTTTGACCTTGCGTAGTCCCATAGAATACAGACCTCCAAAGCTACAGAGATTCAACTTAGAACACTCACTCCCAACCTAATGGGAAAAATAAAAGTAAGAGGAGGGTAAGGAACTGAATTTGGCCCAACGAAGTTATGAACTATTAACCAAAGGAATAGCAAGTTCTGGGGCCAGCTTTACTGGTTGCATCAGGTCTGAAGTAAAGGGGACTGAAAAATAGTCTCCCCTAGCATCTATCTCTCCTCTAGCATCTATTTAGATGAAGGGCTTATGTCATTGAAATGCAAATTCTCCAGTACAGGAGGAAACTGAAGCAGGTTCATAATAGGACAAAGTTTGGTTTATACTCAACCTAAGAGACAGTTGTATCCACCATCAGAAATGAAGAAGTTAGAAAATAAGTGATAGATGAATAAAGGAAAGAAAGCTTAAAAACTTCAGATTTCAAGAGGATGAAAATTCCATTTTAAACCTAGAATACAAAGAGATAATAGAGGATAACAAAAATTAAAACTAGAAAGATGAGTACTGAAACTTTATAAAATGAATTACAAAGTTTCCAAAAAGCAACTTGTACTGCAATACTAAGATCTCAAAAGACCATAGAGGACCACCTACAGAAATATAAAATACCTGAACTACAGTAATGCCAAATGGAAATCGTAAACAATCCAATCTCAGAAAGAGAAACTGAATTAGCTTTAAAGAAGAAATGTAAGGGGGTACTTTAGATACCTTTTAAATCCTAATTAATTACTACACTACAAAAACCCATTACAACATTTGAAAAAGAAATGTGTTCCATTTTTCTTGGGACAAATATAATTTTAATAACCTAAGTCAAATGCAGTTAATGATGATTTATTAAATACCTATTGTGTGCCAGGCACTTTGCCATTTGCTGGAGATTCAAATACATTTTTTTTTATAAATTCGTGGTGGGAAGTGTCTAAGAAGGGAAAAAGTAAAAAGAAAACAGTTGTGCACAAACAAAATCTTTTTTTCTATGTTTATCCCTATAAATAACTTTATACCTTATGAATTGGAGATAATCTTACAGGGATAACAATAATTTTAACAAGGTTTGGGAAAGTCTTTTTGGAGCAGGTGGGATTTTACCAAGATCTGAAGGAATCCAAAGAAGGCAAGCATTTGAGATGAAGATGGAAAGAATTTTAGGCCTGGCACACAACTGGTGAAAATGCATAGTTAGAAGTTAGAGAGCCTTGTGCCAAGAACAGCACGAGGCCAATGTCCCTGGTTGAACAATATGTGGAAGGGAGTAAGTGTAAGAAGCCTGAAAAAGTAGGATGAGTCCAGGTTGTGAAAAGCTTTAAAAAACAAACAGAAGATTTTATATTTGATCCTGAAGCTAATAAGGAGGCAACAGATTTTACTGAGTGATAAAAAGCACAAGGGTAATGGTCAGATCTGATGTTTAAGAATATCACTTTGGCAAGTGACTGGAAGATGGACCTGAGTAGGGCAAGACTTGAGAGAGGCAGAATAAACATTGCATAGAGCTTATTACAATAGTCCAGGTGTCTGGTGGTGACGGTATGTACCAGGGTATTGACAACATCAGAGAAAAGAAGGGGACATACAAAAGATATAGTAGAACTAAGAAAATTTGAAACATGATTAGATTTGGGTTCGTGTGGGGAAGAGAAGTGAAAACATTTGAAGAACTCAGGTTTTCCTGAATGACTGGGAGGATGGTGGTGTCCTTAATAATAATAAGTAAGTTTGCCTTTCCAGTCTTCTTATACCTTATTACCCAAAATGTACTCTTTAATTCAATAATACTTGTTTCCTTATGATTCCATGAGCAAGATGCTCTACTCTCAGCACCAGGTATGTTCTCTGGCTGTCCCCGATGTCTAGGATGCTCTCCCCCATCTATTCTGACCACTGATCTCTTTGGCTTCCTTTGGATCCCAACTAAAACTTCAATTTCCACAGGAATTTATTTTTCTCCCACCCTCTGAATTACAGTGATATTTCTTTTTATGTATCCTCTATATATTACTTACTTTAAAAACATTCATTTGCATATTCTGTCTCCCGTTACAGTATGATCTTCATGAGAGCAAGGACTACGTTTTACCACTTTTTGCAATCTCTAACTTAGTCCTGTATCAAGTACATAATAAGCAGTTAATAAAAGTTAGTTGATAGATTAATTGATGTAATGGAGAAGAGAATTGGAGGAAGGAAAAGTTTAATTTTGGCCATGTTGATTTTAAAATAATTATAAGACAAACAGTTTGAGATAACTAATAGGCAATTAGAGACATGAGACAGGAGGTCGAGAGAGGCTACAGCTAGATAAAGTGAACTGAGAATTATCTGTATAGAAACGATCATTGAATCCATTAGAGTTGGTGAGACCATCAAGCAAAATAATATAGAGGAAGCAGAAAAAGGGGCACAGTACGGAAACTTAGCAGATACCTGTGGTTATTAGGTGTGACAAGTGAAAATTCAACAAAAGGGGCAGAGGAGGATTTTTTTTTTTTTTACAGACAATTTCCCTGATCAAGCCCTCAAGTTTTAAATATCTCGAGAACTGTGTCACATTTATAAGAATATAAATCATTCACCAATTGATAAGTAGTTAAAGGATATGAACAGGCAGTTTTCAGAAACAATAAATTAGAGAAATGCAAATGAAAACAGCTCTGAAATACCAATCACACCTATCATGCTGGTTAATGTGACAGAAAAGGAAGAGCAATGTGGAACTATGTCCAAAGGAATGTGCATGCCCTTTGACATAGAAATATCACTAATACGTCTGTATTTTAATGATATAAAAAATGGAAAAGGTCCTATATGTACAAATATATTTATGGCAGCTCTTTTTGTGGTGGAAAAGAAGTGGAAACTGATGGGGGGGATACTTATCAACTGGAAAATGCCCAGACAGGTTGGGTCATGTGATTGTGATTGAATATTATTGTGCCATAAGAAATGATGAGCAGGATGCTTTAAGAAAATCCTTGAAATGCTTACTTGAACTGATGTTAAATGAAGTGAGCAGGACCAGGAGGACATTGTACATAACAAAGAAATTTTGTAAGATGATCGACCAACTATGAACAACAGCTATTCTCAGCAATACAATGATCTAAGACAATTACAAAAGCTTAAGATAAAAAAAAAGTCCCCCCTCCAGAGAAAGAACTAATGAAGTCTGAATGCAGATTAAACCATATTTTTAAAAAATCGTTCCCTTTTTTGTCTATTTTTCACAATACAACCATTATGAAAATATTTTTGTTATGACTGCACATGTACAAATTATATAAAATTGCTTTCCTTCTCAATTACAGGTGAGGGAAGAAGGGAGAGAATTTGGAACTCAAAATTAAAAAATGTTTCAAACAATTTTTACATGTAATTTGTGAAAATATCATTCATAACAAAAACATCAAGTTAGAAAAGTTTAATCATAAAAGATAAGAGAAAAATACAAGCATAGGCATTGATGGAGAAAGCATTAAATGAGGATCTTTTAATAATTGTAGAGAAACATTGCCATGTTAAAGATTATCTAGAATCTTTAAGTCTAGTTTATTTAACTCATATATCTCCTGATGGTTTGCATGAAAATCAGAAACACACATATACACATGTATGTATATTTTTTCATTAATAGAAAGGTTTTAGAATTAAAAATCTAATTATTAAAAGTTGAATCCCAAAGTTATAAAGATAAAGAAGTTAATACTTTTCTTCGTTCCAATTTAATCTGCAGAAGACTACACGTATTTTGACTAAAATAATAAAAGTTGGGTTCCTTAATGCATCTTTTATAGATGGGTGTGGCCACCACTCATACTGCGCTCCTTTTTCAAGGATTTGTGATTTTTTTTTTTTGGTATAGTTACTTTTTCCACCTAGACATTAAAAGATTTTATAATTTTCTGTGAATGAAAAAAAAGGAATTACATGATGAAAAATCTCTGTCAATACAACCCTATTAATTTAGTCAAGCTAATGCTTAGACAAAAGACATATATTACACAATGAGATAATTATGCATAAATATCAATAAGTTAAAAATCCATTAAAATCCAGTTAGTACCACCCTTCATTTTTCAGACAAAACAATGACTTATTCAAGGTCTCACAAGTAGGGAGTAAGTAGCAGAACTAGGATTTGAATCCAAAGCTATAGACTCCAAAATACTTTTAATCAGCCCCAGATTCAGGTTTGAGATCTCTTACTTCTGTCCTTACTCTGGAGCTTTCTCCAGTGCTCTGAGGTCCTTTGTATTTATTTTTAGACCTGTATATTATGCAGTGGCCCTCCATACAGGATTTAATACAATCACCTGTCTAATGCTTAGATGTGGAAAGAGAAGGGCCCTGAACAATCTAATCATCTTTCTCACTTAATGGACTTCTTTCCAGTAATCTGTGTGATAATCAATCTTTGCTGACAAACATATTAATATGCAAATTAATATAGATACATACATAAATATAAATTAATGATTCATACTATGAAGTCAATGTTACTTAAAATAATTTTAAACAACTTTTATAAGCTAATGAGGAACAAGAAAAATTTATACAGTAACAATGTTGAAAATTGTAAGAAATACTATCGCTACAATGAGCATTAATGATTAGAGAAGACCTATGAGGAAACATACCACTTAAAGTGTAGAGTGAGACAAATATATACAGGCATACATTCACAAGTACACATATGGATATAGACATGTTTTCCTTCAATGAATGAATTTGCATTGCTGACCATGCCTCTTTGTTAAAAAGGAATTATGTTTTCCCCCTTCTCTCTTTTTCTAAATGAGACATGAGGTAGAAGGAAAAGATAAAATTTCTGTAAATTAAAATTGAATTGAGAGTAGAAAGTTGCTGCAGATATAGACTATTTCACGCATTTTCATATGTGGTCACTATGTTGTTAATTTTCCTCAATTGTTTTACATTGTTACAAAATATATCTCACAAATGAGAGTAATATGTAAATGTCTACAAAGTCAAAAAAAAAAAACACAGGAAGGTAACTTTAAAAATTTACTTGAACCTATTCGTCAGTGTTCAGCATATATCCATTCTGTCATATTCATTCCATCTATGATTCTGATCTTTTGAATATCATTGCTTAATCCATATTCCCCAACCTCCACTTACCATCTCATTTCTACAGTCCTGCAACTAGCATTCCACCTTACCATTCCGCCTCTCCTCCTCCAAGCCATGCTCTATTCTAGAACAACACAGCCTTTTCAGTTTCTACAACACTTGCTCCATGATTAACCAACTTGTTATTTCACTGAAAAAAAATGAGGTCATGTGCTCAGAGCTCCCTCTTCTCTCTACCTATCCTCATCTTACATCACTAAGATGTCTTTTGTCATTATATCTTCCATC
Source organism: Notamacropus eugenii (assembly GCF_028372415.1). Taxonomy (NCBI): domain Eukaryota; kingdom Metazoa; phylum Chordata; class Mammalia; order Diprotodontia; family Macropodidae; genus Notamacropus; species Notamacropus eugenii. The sequence goes on along the minus strand of NC_092874.1, from coordinate 357,371,090 downwards.
ATCCTATCTCACGAATAATCCCATCCCATCCAATCTTCTACAGCACATTGCCCCCACTATCATACTCACTATCTCAATAATTTCTGTCATTTCTCTCTGTCTACTGAATGCTTCCCTGCTGCCTACAAACATTCTCATGGTTCATTAATTCTCAAAACACCTTCACTAAATTCATTCATTCTCAGTATCTTATTCTTGTCTTTATTCCTTTTTGTGTCTGAACTTCCTAAGAAAGGCAGCTGTGGTTTCCTTTGTTGAACCTTCTTTCAGATCTCATACTAACCATTATAGTTCCTAAAAGTCTTTCCTGGATTCTTTTCTTTCTATCTGTCAGTATTTCTCTATTTTTTTTTTCATTTTAGGACTCCTTACACAATTAAAAATCATGGAAGACTCTAAAATAACTTTTGTTTATGTAGGTTGTAGTTGTTGATATTTATCATACTGGATATTAAAATATCTCAATATTCTTATGAAAATAGTTTCAACCTCAAGAAAGAACCCCTTTATAGAGAGTCAGGACCCTATATTTTGAGAACCACTGCTTTATAGCATTTTGACTTGGTGATTTCCTTAGCTCCAACAATTCAGTCATGAACTCTACATAGATGACTTTCAGATCATTTTTTTTCCAGCTCCAACTTCTCTCCTGGTCTCTAGTTTCACATTTCCACTTTCCTCTTACACATCTCCAACTGCATGTCTTAAAAACACATTTTAAAATCAACATGGCCTAACCAAACTTAGTATCTTTCCTCAAAATCTCTTCTAAACTTCCCTATTATTGTTAAAGGTACTGTTATACTCCAAAATTTGCAATTAATTCCGTTTTCCCCTGGCATTGTAACCATCCTGGTACTTGTTCTCATTGTCTGTCCCTTGGATTATCGCATTTACTTTCCTCTTCTCTTAAGTTGCTCCCTCTCTCCTATTCTAGTCCATTTTTCCCTTTCCATGCCTAAAGACGTGATCATATTATTATTTCTTTCTTCCTACCCAATAAACTTTGGAATTTCCTTATCTCCAGGATAACTTATAAAATGCTGTTTGGATTTACAAGCCCTTCACAACATGCCCCCTTCTTACTTTTCTATTTATCTAATACCTTTCTTCCCTTGACTTACTATGCAATTCTGTGACACTGTTTTCCTTTGCTCTTCCTTTCACAAGACACTTCATCTACTGATGCTACTGTAAGCAGTTTAGTTGATTTTCCTCCATGCCTGGATCTCTCTTCCTCTTCATCTCCAGCTCCCTACTTCTCTGGCTCATTTAAAGTCTCACCCAAAATTCCAACTTCTGCAAGATTTTCTAGGTCTCCCTCAGTGCTCGTGTCTTCCCTCAGAGATGAACACTAATATATCCATATATTTTGTATTTACCTACATATATCCATATATTTTGTATTTACCTACTTGTTTACATATTGTTTCCTTTCCTACCCCCAATAATATGTGCTATTTATTGTAACAAACACTGTTTAGCCTTGGGCATGAAAAGAATGGAAAAAATACTCCTGCCTTCAAGGAGCTCACATTATAATGATGGAGACATTATCTAAACAGCTAGGTACAGTGGAAAGGGTACTTGACTTTGACTTAATTTCAGTATCTTGTAGTTTTTCCATTGTACAGCAGTGTCCCAAGGTTCCTCGATAAGCCCATATTCAAAGCTAAATAAGGAAGATTAATGCCTTTCCATAGAGTGTGAGAAAGCAGAGGAAACTAAACTTTTAAACAAACTTGTGTCCTTCAAAACTCTGAAAACTTGCCTTGTTGCTAAAACCATTTTGCATCCTTTATGAAAGCGTTCCATTGACAACGTACAGTGATGGCAATCAAATTAAGATCTTTCACTGTTTTTGTTTTACTAAAAGTGCCTCTGATTCAACAATGTGATTAAAGAAGCTCTTTCCCACCTATTGATTGCCTGCCCATTGTGGAAAGCTTGTTTTGTAGGAGGGTCCCAAATTTTGTTTTTTCTATTGAGAAACTGGGTGAGAGATTTATGGCTCCTTGCTGTAAAACGTGTATAATATTCTGAGGAAGAAGTTTTACTTTGTGGCTTAATTTTTATCAGAAGGCTTGAGTGCCAAAGAAGAACTCTGGGAAGCTGCTGTAAGGAGCCCGTGGCTTTGAAAACCCAGATGTCAGCTCTTCCCTCTCTGGTTACTATAGTCACACAGTTAGACCTGCCTGTTAAATTATGGTAAAGCAGAGAAGGCCATATCTGGTGACTTTGATTTCTCTGTATTTTCTTTGAGGTTCAGGGTGTTGATTCCCCTGAACTAGGTGAATAATAGATGTACTTGGTTAAGGGAATGATACCTGTGCTTGATTGAAGTGATTGCTAACCCTTCAAAAATTGAATTTCCTTTTATGAATTCAGATTTAATAACCTGTGATAGCAGTCCTCCCCCCATGTATGATGTCAAGAAAAATAAAATCTTTTGCTGTTTTTGTTTTAGTATAATCACATACCTTTGATTGAATCTTACCTTTATCATTCAAGAGTCTTTATTAGAAGCACAGAAACTAGAGTTTCTTTCACTAGAAAAAGTATATGTATTTGCATTGTTAATTACTTTAATGTGATTAAAGATCTGCCCATTAAGGTGAGTTTGATTAGGGAAGATGTGTGGGAACGCCCAAGTCTTTTGTTAATGAGGCATTGGTTTTCAAAGTTTGTGTTGCCCTATGGCTCTAAAAAAAAGTACAGATACTCTGAGTTGAGGTTTGACTTTGGGGCTTACTGAGTGGAAGTGTTTATTTGGCCAGATGAGAACTCTGGGAAGCCACTTAAGGAGGCTCCTCACTTGGAAAGCCAAGATGTCAGTGCTTCCCTACCTGCTAACTATGATTAGACAATTGTACCTGCCTGTTGAATTCAGGCAGAGAAACCCACATCTGTTGATCTTTGCTTTCTCTATATTTTCTTTGAAGTTCAGGGTGCTGACTCCTTGGAACTAGGTGAATGATATGTGTACTTGGTTAAAAGAATGATAGTTGTGCTTGATTAAAGTGATTGTTAACCATTCAAAAGTTGCCTTTTTCTTTTATGAATGTAGATCTAAGAACCTGTGATAGCAGGCCCCACTGTGTACATTGGGGTGCCTGTCATTTAAAAAAAAATATGTTAGTTCTTTTATTAATTGTTTTAGATGGATTTTAGGGTAGAAAGAAGGCTAGTTTCACTATTGTCTCTATTTTCTGCCCAATGCAAGAGAATACTAGATTTATTGTCATAGCACTTTGGCTGTCGTTTTAACTGTGCTTCATGAGTGGTCTTGGAGAAGTCATTCTACCTCTTTGTTTCTTGATTACTTCATCTGTAAATTGAGGAAGCTAGATTAGTTAATACTTTTAATTTCAATATTCATAATCTGATTGCCTTGTTAAAATACACACGTGTGTGTGTATGTGCGTGTGTGTGGTATACATTACACTTACTAGATGAATTCAATGAATTTTTCATCGTGGTAAGGGAATGTATAAATCATAATAACATTTCTAGATTCCATTCTTGTAAAATATAACTAAAGACAAAATTCTGCCCCAGGGGATCACTTTCAGTTCTAAATCCTCATATTGTACAGTTTCTCACAGCTACCTATTTAATGCTTTCAGTTCCTGTCTGACTTTTTCTATTGCCCTCCCTCTTTTTCTCCTCTATTCCATAAAGCTATATATTATTGCCCTCCCTCTTTTTCTCCTCTATTCCATAAAGCTATGTATTTTTTAACATATGATGCTCTATTCTCTTGTTGAAGGACTCTCTCTTTTCCTTTAAAAGAAGAACAGTTTTCAATAACCACGTTCAAATCGTAGAATGCCAGAAGTGGAAAAGAGCTTAAACACCATGTTCTAATTAACACAGTTAATATGAGGATATTTGAAAACTGAGAACTGAGGTGATTTACTCTTGGAATCAAAACTATTCATTGGAAGAACTAAGACTAGAACCTAAATCTGATTTGTAGTTCAGAATTGTTTCCATTTCACAGACCATCTTTCTAAGATCTTTAATAATATAGTTAATGGCATGGCCTCAAACTCTCAATAGAAAAACAACAACAGATTTATTCATTAAAAATTACTATTACATAATAACCATTCTTGTTCCCTCTCCCAAAAAACAACTTTTTTTCTTTCTTTTAGTATTTCCATGCCCAACTTTTAAGAGAGCCTGTTATGGCATTGCTTTTTCCTAGTAGCAGGGTGACCACTAGAAATGGATAATGCATTTGGTTATATGAAACTGAACAATTCAATACCTTTTAATGTAGTTGATTATTGACCTTTTAAAAGCAAATGTCAGTCTCTTACAGTGGCCCTTTGAATATTTGTTTAGCACTTTCTTAATCTCACCTACTAATTGCTTTTATAAATATGTAGGACTATTTCATTAATTCTCAACCACATTTTAAAATTTCTTCATACAACAAACACAGAGCTATTGCTTGTTCTTTGTGACTATTTCTGTAAAGCAAAACAATAAATAAATAGGTGATTCATTGTTACCATATTTTCTTTACAAGTTATTACCTGTGTCTTATTACCTTCTTTAGAAGAATGACCTTGTTGTATAGATTATGTTTAAGGATACATTAAAATAAATATAAAGTCATGAACTATTCTCCTGTGTTCTCAATGACCATCTTTCTTGCATCCCTAAATGACTCAATTTTATTATTTTTTGAAGATCTCCTTGGCCTCTTTGGTGCTCCTGGAATCTATTCAAAGACCTTGCTCATGTGCTGCACTGATCTCCATTCCCATGGAGTGTTAACTGTCTTTAATGAATAACTTCCTTCTCATTGAATTTTTCTATTTAAGACTTTTTCTATTCACCTGCTGTTTCCAAACACCTAAAGTTAGTAGCTCTTAATTAGAAGACTCTATCTTGAAATGCATAACTTTAGAAGCTTGCTTATTGTTATTCACGTAGAATATGTTAAAGTTCACCAAAGTACATAATAAGAACTCAATTGCTCAGGTTACGTTCATTTTTGCTACATAGTATCCTACTCCTAGCGTTATACTTGCTACACTATACAACACTTTCTTTTTAAACAAGAAATCTTTTTAGTTTGTTAAAAGTAGTTTAAAGTAATTTATTACCTTCACTTAGATTTATTATTTTCTCTGAATGTTATCCCATAATAATAATTTTTCTCTGCTAACTTAATATGCAAAGAAACATATAATAGTTAATAATATTTTGATATCATTTCCTCAGTTATACATTAAATCTAGAAATAGAGTTTTTTATTTCATTATAGAGAGACAATGCAGGGGCTATTAAAATTATAAGTATATAAACATAAAGACAGAATTTAAAATTATTATAATCCAAATACTTTGGTTTTTACAAGTATCCTAACTAAAATATGTGTTTAAGAAGGGCCATTTGGCAAGCTTATTAATTTGGAAGTATATTGTTTCTTGTTATTCATATGAAAATAACAAAATTTGCATATTGTTTCCGATTTTTACCATTGGTAGAGCATTTTGAGAAAATTTGGGATGCTTTCTAAGTAAGATAAAATTTTATCCTTCAGTATTAGAATGCACTTATAATGCCACGTTATTGAGTAGAAAGGTTATATTTAGGGTTGTAGTCAAAACTGGAACATGTAATGTATCTTACTATCTGAGGAAAGAAAACATGGATGTAATGCAAAGCTATATAAGAATTTGGAAAATGCTCCACAAGCCTCAAGGTGATCAAGTGTCACATGAGAGGAGGTAAATTGTAAAGAGGAATGAAGATTATGTAGTATTTTTAAAGCAAATAGGACATATTTAATACCATAGAGATTTTCCAGTCTAATACTCTTATTTCAAAAATAAGAAACTCTAAGGTTTATTAACTGAGACTAATGTGGATAAAGCAATAGAATGAAGGCTAAAAAGCCTTTTCTCAACATTCCTGAGTTAGAACTACTTCCTCAATATAAGTGATATAATGCTTTCCCTAAGGCTTTCAATCATTAATTTCCTTCAAATGATTGATCACATTTATCACAATTGCCAGTTGGAATATGTAAGGAGTGGTTCAACCAACAACATTCTATTTCCTCCTCATGCAGAACCTACAATGCAAAATATTTTCCTTTGCAAAACAGTACTCTCTCTAGTGTTAACGTTCTCCTTTTCCAAATTACGTTATATTTGACTACTATATATATATATATATATACATATATATATATATATATATATGTATATGTGTATATATATATATACATCTACTTATTAGTATTATATTTACACTGTATATATCTTATAATTACTTGTTATTTTCCTCATTAAAATGCAAGTTTCATCCTTTCTATTTTTATCCTCAGTACCTACCGCAGGGCTGTGTTCATAACAGGTGTTTGGTGCTGGTGTTGGTGGTGGTTGTCCTTTTTCTTAGAAGAGGGCCAAAATGACATCACCACAATAAAGTGAAATTTCAATGTGTCCAACTGTGGCTGATCAGACCAATACAAGCTCGGAATGCTCTACCACGGGTTGGGCACAGACAGTCTGTGTGAATATTAGGGGTGGATATCCCGTTAACTTTGTGCTGTCTCAATTCTGCTTTGCTATAAGAGCACAGCACCTTTCTGATGTGGGCATGCCATGCTGAGTAGTCCCGTGTCAGTGTATCCCACGTTGCACAGTCAAATTCAAAGCTCCTGAGAGAGACCTTAAGAGTGTCCTTGTATCTTTCTTCTGACCACCATGTGATCACCTGCCCCATGCCAGTTCTCCATAAACTAATCTTTTTGGAAAACGTACATTTTGCATTTGAACTATGTAGCCAGCCCATTTGAGTTGTGCTCTCTGAAGCATAGCTTGAATATTTGGCAGTTCAGATCAAGCAAAGACTTCAGTGTCTGGTATCTTATCCTGCCAGGTAATCTTCAGAAACTTCCTAAGACAGCTCAAATGGAAGCAATTCAGTTTCTTGGCATGCCACTGGTAGACTCTCCATGTTTCACAAGAATACAACAATGAGGTCAGCACAACGGCTCTGTAGACCTTCACTTTGATACTCAGTCTCACATCTCTTCTCTCCCAAACTTTTCTTCAGAACTTCCCAAATATTGAGCTAGCTCTGGCAATGCATGTATCAACCTCATTGTCAATGTGTACATCCCTGGAAAGTACACTACCAAGGTAAGTGAACTTATTCACAGCATTCAGAAATTCTCCATTTGTTGTAACCAATGGTTCCATGTATGGATGATGTGGTGATGACTGATGGAGTCCCTGTGTTTTCATGGTGTTAATTATTAAGCCAAAATTAGCACAAGCAGCAGAAAATTGATCCATACTTTGTTGCATCTTAGCTTCAGAGGCTGAGTCAAGTGCACAACCATCTGCAAACAGGAAATCATGCACCAATACTCCATCCACTTTGGTCTTGGCTTGTAGCCTTTTCAAACTGAAGAACTTACCATCAGTACAGAAGTTGACCTTGATGCTGTGTTCATCCTCATTGAAAGCATTTGACAGCATAGTTGAAAACATCATACTAAAAAGCATGGGAGCAAGGACATAGTCCTGTTTCCCTCCATTGGTGACTGGAAAGGCACGAGAGCATTGTCCATTATCCAGAACCCAGGCAAACATGCCATCATGAAATTGATGTACAATATTGATGAACTTCTCCAGACAACCAAATTTTGACATAATTTTCCATAAGCCCTCATGACTAACAGTGTCAAAAGCCTTAATCAGATCTACAAAAGTTGTGTACAGATCTCTGTTCTGCTCCTGGCATTTCTCCTGGAATTGTCAGGCAGCAAACACCATATTGACTGTTCCTCAGCCCTTTCTGAAGCCACACTGGCTCTCAGGTGTATAACCATTTTCCAGGTGAAGGATTAGCCTATTAAGGAGAATTCTAGCAAAATTTTTTTCCAGCAATGACTAAGAGAGAGATCTCCCTGTAATCTATTCCCTTTACCTTTATAGGTATGGACAATGGAGGCATTCTTGAACTCCTGGGGGCTAAACTTTTCTTGCCATACAACCTGGAAAATTTCACGGAACATCCAAAGACATCATCCATACCCTTTCAATCTTACACCTCAAAATCCTGTGGTGACAGGGAAGTGATGAAGCAGCAGGTGTGGATACACTGGGACCTGTAGTCACAACTCTGCACACAGGTGGCCCCGACCATAGAGTCATTTCTTATTGGAAGCACCAGTGGGACTTGGTAGCTCCCTGGCTGTCTGAGGAGCCTTTTAAGCATTGCATTTCTTACCTCCTGGTGTGAGGAAGGGGACTAGAAAAGGTGCTGTAAACATTGTCTGTTCACCCAACCCTACCCTGATTATCATGGCAGGCAGGGAATTGCATTATGTGGTTAAAACACAAAAAACATGTACAAAATGTACAAAAACATCTGCCAAAATGATTCCACTCACCATTGGCACATGGGACATGCCCACACTAATAGACAACACAAAATCCAGTAGACCTGAAAGAACTGCTCTTGTTGCAAGAGAACTCAACAAGGTATTGCACCCAAATAGCAGCCCTGAGTGAAACAAAGTTGGCAAATGAAGGCCAGTTTGCTGAAGTTGCATTTGGAAACAGATACTTAATAAATACTTGTTGATTGATACGACTTTTACCTCATCATTTATGATTCAACTATGTGATTTCAAATTGTTATTCATCCATATTTCTTCACTTTAACTGTGTCCATGTCCTCCCATAGGTCCTTTACAAAGTGTTGATTGATCTTGTATAACATGGCCCCTTCTCTACTTATCTTGGCATTGTGATAGCAATTATGAAGCATATGTTCTCTCAATCAGGTATTCCTCTATCTAGTTATGTGACTAACTCTCTCTCTTTTTTGGTTTATACACATGCACATACATATTCACACATGCACACACACACATATGTGTGTGTGTGTGTGTAGATATATATATAACAACATACATACACACACACGTTTTTTCTGGATAATATAGGAATTAAGGTCATACAAAAGTGCCAAAGTTTTAGGTGACTAAAATTAATCTGAAAGCATGAACTGTGCAAAATTTTATGATATCTTATTTGCATAATGAGTTCTCTAACAATGGGATTTCATGAATAGCGTTGTTGCTTAGTGATTATAAATTTGTAGGGCTTTCCACCTCTTCTAAAAAATGAAACCTGAAAAAAAGAAACTGAGTCCAAACATCTAATTAATATAAAAGTAACACATTAAAAAAAACCCACACAGAATTCTTATTGTATTACACTTATAAATTTTAGTGTATGTTTTCTTTTTCAGTATTTGCATCTTAAAGCCTTGTTTTTTTTAAAAAATCCTCACAAATTCTCATTTGCTGAAGTTCTTAGCTAAAAATCAACTCAATATGTTATTTTAGCCAAATTAATTTTTTTCCTTAAATATGCTTTGATAATGGAGTACAGATGCTAATGGTGAATCAGGAGGCCAGAATAACCTCTGATATCTCTTGTTGCTGCACTTCCCCCCAATCTTTTCCTGTCACATTTTGTACCTCATGCATCTAAACATTTGTTATATTTCTCATCTAACCCATGGTAATTTGGAAAAGTAATGTGAGTAATACAAGACTGGGATTTGGTAAAACGTGACTAATGATTGTACAAGTAAAGCAATTTGAGAATGCAAGATAATGTAACATATACTTCATTAAGGGGTTGAGATATGTTAGGGAGAAGAGTGTAGTCAGTATAGGAATGATGAATTAGAAAAGAACTGAGGGATGGCAATATCAGAAATCCTTGAGAAAATGAAGAACAGACTTAAAACATACGAGACAAAAAAGATAGAATGATAAGAGATTATGACAGGATAAAGGAGATTTGGATTTGATGAATAAAGAAGTGAATACTATTGGATGATATCATCTTTAATGATATAACTATCTCTGTGTGCAGTTGAGGAGTACTGGAAAATTGGATTATGGGAACTAAGTTAAAGAATTGGGAAGTAAGGGTGTTGGAAGAACATAAATAAATATGCTGAAGTCCTTTAGTACAAGGTCAATAGGTCCTAAGGAAAGATTGTGAACCACATGCTGAGCTCATTTGAGGAAGGAGGAAGATATCTTGATGCTTGATAGAGAGCAGCCACGAAAATCTGGTTCTGGTAATAAGTTCAGATTGAATAACCAGAAAAGAAGAGAGTTTAGTTAGTAAACATGATAAAGGAAGCATCTGGAAGTGGCATCTTGGAGTAAGACATATTTTTACTCCCCTGCAACTCTTATAAGTAGGATTATATAAAATAATAACCAGTAATGGAAATGGTGGCATAGGAGGCAATGTAATTTGAAGGGAGCTAGGTTTCAGTTATTTCCAGAACATGGGAGTGAGAAAAGAAGACATTTAAGACTAGATTATAGTCTGTTGATTAGAGATGATAAACTCAGTTGACTAAGAACTGACTGAAGCTGCACTGGTCTCCAGTCCCAGGCTAATGAATTCCCTGGAGCTGACAAAACGTTTTCAGTTCCAAGCTGATTATTTTGTAGATCTTCCAAACTCTCTCCTCTAGATATTCCTGAATTTTCTTGATGAACTTTTGCTTGTTATGTAAAAAAAAAAATTACCAGGTGAAACTGTGAAATTCTTTACCTTCCAATCTACAGTTTATTCATTTTCTTTCCATTAGTACCTTAAATAAATCCTGTTCCCAGACCTCTCTTTGAGTACCCCAGCATTTGCTCTTTGACTCCCCATTCTGTAGTTCAGTTGCCCAGATTAAAGAGCTCCATTTTTTTTGTGTTGAATGTTGTCATTAAAATCTAGTTGACACAGAACAGGCATTCTAAAATCATCTAGTGAAAGAGGTGAGCCAGCGTCATTTCATTACCCCTGTTCAAAAACTGGTGACATCCTTGACCTTTTCCTCCCTCCCCTCACATATCCAATCGGTTGCCAACTCTTATTTCTTCTTCTACAACATCTTTCATATCAGCCCAATTTTCTCTCACATTACCTTTCTTCAATTCATAGCCTCTATGAGTCTGAATTATTATTGCAATATTCCCCAAATCAATCTCTTTTGTCTTGAATCTTTCTCCTCCTCAATACATATCCTACAATCACCAAAATTAATTTCCTAAAACGCAATTCCACATCACTTCCCTATAGATGAACTTCCAATGATTCTCAATTAGGTGTAGAGTCCAATATTGTCTTTTAGTCTTTTTAATGAGCCAATTTTGGAATAAGTTTTACAATGTGCTTAATTTGAAAGATAGGATGAGAACCAGGAGAAAATATCTTAACAAAAATATAAGGAGAAACTAATATTCAAAAGGAAAAGGTGATCCACAAAGCTAAATGTAGAAAGGTCAAGAAGAATGTATAATAATATATTTATGTGTTTACAAGTAGATAAATATATGTATATTGGTTGAGTAAGCCCAAAATCTTTTTACAAATATGTGTGCATATTCAAAAACATTTGGAAATCATTGACCTAAGGATGGGGATGGGACCTGGACCCCTAAAAGGAAAAGGCCATGTCTTTGCCCCAGAACTTTCCACAAATTTCTCTCCCAGTACTAAGCAATCCTTTTAACTCCGCTTTTATTGTGGTCCAGACCACTTAACTACTTGTCACTCCTTAATCCCATCCAGATGTTCCTACTTTCTTTTTCTGTACAAGAGAAGCAATCTTACTCCCATTAAATTGTGTTGATTCTTACAATCTTGCCTGTTTTTATTGGTGTCACAATATCCGGGAGGTTTACTAGAAATCTTGCCCACCAATCAGAGTTTAATAAAACCTCACTGCTTTGACTAAGAGAAGATTTGAGTGATTGAATTCTTCTGAGGCATACTCACACTTTGCCCTTATATTTCAGTGTTCTCACCACCCTAAATCACAATACAAGAATACTTACAGGTCCTTTGTCTTTCACGGTCCTGTGCCAAAGGTCTGACCCATGGGTTTCTTACTCAAAAACCTAAGCTAAATTGTTACCTCCTGAATTGGTTTCAATATCTTTATTTTTTTCAACTCCTTTTGCTAAATTCATTCTGATATTAGCAAATATAAACAAAAAAAATCATTTCCATATACAAAGAAGGGCAGGAAAACCGAATAATATATGAAACTATGAAACTCTATCATAATTAATTTTTTCAATAAAGTATTTTTGGCACTGGTTATTTTGGTTATCATTATTTTTAAGCAGTCTGGTTGAGGGAAATTCATGGTTATGCAGTTGTTGATGACCGATATATTTAGCAAAACTGAAGGAAAATGGAGCTATTATTGAAATTATTCTCAATAAACAAGAAAGAGGTTAAGGAGGTAAATAAAACTCTGGATAAGGTAGATATGATAGATCTTTGGAGAAAATTAAATGGGAATAGAAAGGAATATACTTTTTTCTCAGCGGTACATGGAACATTTACAAAAATTGACCATGTACTAGGACATAAAAATCTCACAATCCAGTGCAGAAAGGTAGAGATAATCAATGCATCCTTTTCAGATCATAATGCATTAAAAATTACATGTAATAAAAGGCCATGGAAAGAGAAACCAAAAATCAATTGGAAACTAAATAATCTAATTCTAAAGAAGGGTTGGGTTAAAGAAGAAATCATAGAAACAATCAACAATTTCATTCGAGAGAATGACAATACTGAGACAACATACCAAAACTTATGGAATACTGCAAAAGCAGTTATTAGGGGAAGTTTTATATCTCTGAATGCTTACATAAATAAAATAAAGAAAGAGGAGATCAATGACTTAGGCTTGCAGTTGAAAAAGCTAGAAAAAGAACAAATTGAAAATCCCCAAGTAAATACCAAATTAGAAACACTGAAAACCAAAGGAGAGATTAATAAAATTGAAATTAAGAAAACTATTGAATTAATAAATAAAACCAATAGTTGGTTTTATAAAAAAACTAATAAAATTGATAAACTTTTGGTCAATCTGATTAAAAAAAAGAAAGAAGAAAACCAAATTACTAATATTAAAAATGAAAGGGGTGAACTCACCTCCAAAGAGGAGGAAATTAAAACAATAATTAGAAACTACTTTGCCCAACTTTATGCCCACAAATTCGATAATCTAAATGAGATGGATGAATATTTTAAAAAATGCAAATTGCCCAGATTAACAGAAGAGGAAGTTGAATACTTAAACAACCCCATCTCAGAAAAAGAAATTGAACAAGCCATCAATGAACTCCCTAGGAAAAAATCTCCAGGGCCAGATGGATTCACAAGTGAATTCTATCAAACATTTAAAGAACAGTTAATTCCAATACTACATACACTATTCTTGAAAATTGGGGAAGAAGGAGTCCTCCCAAATTCTTTCTATGATACAAATATGGTTTTGATACCCAAACCAGGAAGAGACAAAACAGAGAAAGAAAATTATAGACCAATTTCCCTAATGAATATAGATGCAAAAATTTTAAATAAGGTTCTAGCAAAACGAATACAGCATCTTATCATGAGATTAATACATTATGATCAGGTAGGATTCATACCAGGACTACAGGGCTGGTTCAATATTAGGAAAACTATTAGCATTATCGATCACATCAACAACAAAGCTAACAAAAACCACATGATTATCTCAATAGATGCAGAAAAAGCTTTTGACAAAATACAACATCCATTCCTACTAAAAACATTGGAGAATGTAGGAATAAAGGGAACTTTCCATAAAATACTAAGCAGTATCTATCTAAAACCTTCAGCAAGCATTATATGCAATGGGGATAAGCTAGATGCATTCCCAATAAGATCAGGGGTGAAACAAGGTTGTCCATTATCACCACTATTATTTAATATGGTACTAGAAATGTTAGCTGTAGCAATTAGACAAGATAAAGATATCAAAGGAATTAAAATAGCCAAAGAAGAAACTAAGTTATCACTCTTTGCAGATGATATGATGATTTACCTAGAGAATCCCAGAGATTCAAGTAAAAAATTACTAGAATTAATAAACAACTTTGGCAAAGTTGCAGGGTACAAAATAAACCCACACAAATCTTCTGCATTTCTATATATTAGCAACAAAGTCCAACAGCAAGAGATAGAAAGAGAAATCCCATTTAAAGTTAGGGTAGACAGTATAAAATACTTAGGAGTCTACCTGCCAAAACAAACCCAGGGATTATATGAACACAATTACAAGACACTTTTTGCACAAATAAAGTCAGATTTAAGTAAATGGAAAAACATTAGTTGCTCATGGGTAGGCCGGGCTAATATAATAAAAATGACAATTCTACCCAAATTAATATACCTATTTAGTGCCATACCAATTAAACTATCAGACAATTACTTTCTAGAGCTGGACAAAATAATATCAAAATTCATTTGGAAAAACAAAAGGTCCAGAATATCAAAGGGACTAATGAAAAGAAATGCTTGGGAAGGTGGCCTAGCGCTACCAGACCCCAAACTGTACTATAAAGCAGCAATTATCAAAACCACTTGGTATTGGCTAAGAAACAGAGAGGTAGACAAGTGGAATAGACTTGGCACTCAAGATGCAGTAGGCAAGGAATATAGCAACCTTATGTTTGATAAACCCAAGGACCCCAGCTTCTGGGATAAGAACTCATTGTTTGACAAAAATTGCTGGGAAAACTGGATAACAGTGTGGCGGAAATTAGGCATAGACCCATTCCTGACACCGTACACAAGAATAAAGTCCAAATGGGTACATGATTTAGGTATAAAGATTGATACCATGAATAAACTGGAGAAGCAAGGAATAGTGTATTTATCAGATCTATGGAGAAGGGAAGAATTCTTTACTAAAGGAGAGATAGAATGCATTATGAAATGCAAAATGGATAACTTTGATTACATTAAACTGAGAAGTTTTTGCACAACCAAACCCAATGCAACCAAAATCCGGAGGGATGTAGTAAATTGGGAAAGAATTTTTACAGCTAAGCTCGGGGATAAAGGCCTCATTTCTAGAATATATAGAGAACTGATCCAAATGTATAATCATACAAGTCATTCCCCAATTGATAAATGGTCAAAGGATGTGAACAGGCAATTTTCAGAGGAAGAAATTAAAGCTATCTATAATCATATGAAAAAATGCTCTAAATCACTATTGATTAGAGAGATGCAAATCAAAACAACTCTGAGGTACCACATCACACCTATAAGATTGGCAAACATGACAGAACAAGAAAATGATAAATGTTGGAGAGGATGTGGGAAAGTTGGAACACTAATTCATTGTTGGTGGAGCTGCGAGCGCATCCAACCATTCTGGAGAGCAATTTGGAACTATGCCCAAAGGGCTACAAAAATGTGCATACCCTTTGACCCAGCAATATCGCTACTAGGACTATATCCTCAAGAGATCGTAAAAATGGGAAAGGGTCCCACATGTACAAAAATATTTATAGCAGCACTCTATGTAGTTGCCAAAAACTGGAAGTCAAGGGGATGTCCATCAATTGGGGAATGGCTGAATAAATTATGGTATATGAATGTAATGGAGTACTATTGTGCCATAAGAAATGATGAACAAGAAGACTTCAGAGAGGCCTGGAAGGACTTATATGACCTGATGCTGAGTGAAAGGAGCAGAACCAGGAGAACTTTGTGCCTAGCAACGACCACAGTGTGTGAGAGTTTTTTCTGGTAGACTTAGATTTTTGTAATAACAGAAGAACTTCTTATCAAAAAAAAAAAAAAAATACCAATGGAGGATCTCAAGGCAAAATGCCTGCCACACTCAGAGAGAGAAACATGGAAGTCATTCGCAAAATGTAGCAGATTATGTTTGTGTATGTGTATGTGTTTGTGTATCATGTTCTGATTTGTTATACGATTTCTTTCATTTATCTTAGTCTGACTACATAGCATGACTATAGTGAAAATATACTCAATAGGAAAGTATATGTAGAATCTATACAGAATTGTATGCAGTCGTGGGGAGGGAGGGGGGAAGTGGGAGGTAGGTGGGGGGGGATAAAATCACAATTGTATGGCAGTGATTGTTAAACATTACAAAATAAAAAAAATAAATAAATTAAAAATTAAAAAAAAAAAATTATTCTCTACCCATTTTCATTGACATTTCTATGGACCAAAAAAGCCAAAACAAAACAACTCCTTTAATTTTTCTTGCCTTTTAAAAACTCATATTTGAGTTGGTCTTGAGGTTATAACATTCAAATTTACTTAAAATATTAGCATTTGTAATATACTTAGCTATACTTTGAAACATTTATTTATTTTTCATATTAATAGATGGTGGTTTAAACTACAGAAAAATCAGTAAGAAACTCACTTAAATTTTGTCTATTTGACTGTCTTTGTACAGGGGAAACAAATTCTTCAAAAATAGATTTTTAGCTGAGTGAAGACATGTGGCTTCTGTTTATCCGACTGAGAGAATTCGTTACATTTTTTCCATTGAAAGAACATACACTTCAAGTCATAATTGAAAATATAGAACAAAGTCCCAAATGTTGATTATTCATTATGCAGTAATGTTACAAAACCATGTTACTAGTTGATACCATCAATATGATTACTAAGGAAAATAAAGATGCATAGAGACACTTAGGGGGAAATGAGTCATATGGTATTTCACTTTGTTCAATGACTCACAGATCAAAATAGATTGAAGAAAATATTAATGCATTTTCAATTTTGAGGTTGTAGAGCTGCCCTTTCTTAGAAATACTTAATTCTAAAATATTATTCCTTTCCTGTTTCAATGATTAAATAAAGAACTTTGTGGGTCTTTTTTTTTTTTTAAATGATGATGTGAAGTATATGAGAAGTGCCCAAATCACCTACAAATATGCCAGGAAAGTTCTAAATATTCACTAGGCAATCATCAGAAGTTTATTAAAGGCTTACTCTATGTCAAGTATAGGAAGAAAAATGACAAAGAAAACAAAAGAGAAAGAGCAATAAGCCATTCATCCAGCCAAGAACCACACAATAATTCCAAAAGATTGGAGGTATTCTCATTAGAGGCAAAAAGGGGAGGAAGTACTAGTTCTACCAGTATTTTCTTCCCAGATCACTTAGAGAAGGAGGTGAAAGAGTCAACTCCCAAAAGCCTAAAGGCTTTTTTAGTACTTTGATTTGTAGTACTAGGAAATACTGGGTAGCACATGTAGAGCTACATGAGGACAAAAAGTTAATGCAGTTCCCAGACAGCCTGAACCACAGCCATAGCAGAAGACAAAATCTGCACAGCCACTGCCCAATCCAATTATTGGCGGATACTTTATTTTTATTACGATTGTTTTGTTTGTTTTCAATGTTCTATAATCACTTACATATATCTAAGATTTTTTCCCCTCCCACCCCCTTCTTTCCATTTACCTCCACAATTCCTCCCTGAAACAATTTTATATAAGGTCTACATTCCTATTAAAAACATTTTGACCTCAGTCATGTTGCATAGAAGAACTAAAATTAATGGGAGAAATCATAAAACAAAACATAATACAAAAGAAAATGATCTGCTTTATTCGGTGATCGAATTCCAAAGTACTTTCTCTGTATGTGGAAGGCATTTTGCCTTAAGAGACCATTGGAAACTTTTTCAGATTTAGAATTGCAATTAAGTATTAAGTCTACCAGAAAAATTCCTCACATACTGTGGTTGTTATTGTGTACAAACTTCTCCTGGTTCTGCTGCTTTAACTCAGCATAAGTTCATATAAGTCTTTCCAGGACTCTCTGAAGTCTTCCTGTTCATCATTTTAGCATAATAGTATTCATTACATTCATATACCACAATTTATTCAGCCATTCTCCAATTGATGGGCATCTCCTTGATTTCCAGTTTTTGGCCACCACAAAGAGAACTGTTATAAATATTTTTGTACATGTTGGACCCTTTTCCATTTTTATGATCTCTTGGGGATATAGTCCTAGAAGAGGTTTTACTGGGTCAAAAGTATGCACATGATTTTAGACCTTTGGGTATAGTTCGAAATTGCTCTCCAGAACGACTGGGTCATCTCACAGCTCCACCAACAACGAATTAGTGTTCCATTTCTTCCACATCTTTCCAACATTTATCACCTTCCTGTTTTGACATGTTAGCTGATCTGACAGGTGTGATTTGGTACCCCAGAGTTGTTTTAATTTGCATCTCTCTGCTCAATAATGATTTTTTCATATGGCTATACATAGTTTAATTTCTTCCTTTGAACACTGCCTGTTCATGTCTTTTGACTATTTATCAATTGGGGAATGACTTGCATTTTTGTACATTTGACTCAGTTCTCTATATATTTTAGGTATGAGGCTTTTATCACAGAAACTATTTGCAAAACTTCTTTCTGAGTTTTCTACTTCCCTCCTAATCTTGGCTGCATTGAGTTTGCAACATCTATGAGCTCCATAGGAAAAAATTTCCAGGACTGGATGGATTTACAAGTGAATTCTATCAAATATTTAAAGAACATTTAATTCCAGTACTATATAGACTATTTGGGAAAATTGGGGAAGACAGAGTCCTCCTAATTTCATCTTATGATACAAATATAGTTTTCATACCTAAACCAGGAAGAGCCAAAAGAAAGAAAGAAAATTAAAGACCAATCTCTCTAATGGATACAGGTGCAAAAATTTTACATGAGATTTTGGAAAAAAGAATACAGGGCAGAGCCAAGATGGTGCAGTAGAAAGACACACATACGCAGGGTCTCCCCACACAGCCCATAAAATACCTGAAGAGAGGGATTCTCAACAAATTTTGGAGCAGCAGAAGTGGAAAGCAATCGAGTGGAGGAGATTTCTAGCCCAGGGTGAGCTGAAAGACCCACAGGAAACATCTGTTACACCCAACTCCGAGCGGAGCAAGGAGCCTAGCCCAGCCTTGGCCATGTGGTGCATGGCTAGTGAACCGCCTTCCCGGGCAGAATCTCCAGTCTTGGAACCCCCCAGTTGCAGCAGCAGCGGATCCTCAGATCCCTCAACCCACAGGCGCTAAAGGTCAGTGACTGGGGTTTATTCAGCTGGCCAGGAAGGGAGAAGGTCCTTCCCATAGCTCCAGCCTCACACAGCTGCCCACAGAGGTCACTTCTGGAAGGTGGCAGGAGTTCTCACTGCAGCCTCTACAGCAGCCTGAGACCATTGCTGGATTGTAAAAACCGCTGGGGCACTGAGGGAGCTGGTCTTTGTCTCCCACTGAATGGTGGCCCTGCCCCCACAGCTTGATTGAATCCCCCCCACCCCCCATGCCCCCACCCCCAGTGCTAGCTTGTTCGAACTGGAGATTGGGTGCCTGTGGAGAGGAAACTCTGCTAAAATTCTGGGCACAAAAATTCCTCCCTGCACTCAGACCAGTACACGCTTGATTGTGCCACCTTGGAGGAACTGATACCTTACAGGTCCCCAGACTATACCTTACTCTTGACAAAGGACCCAAAAGTCAAGTAACTGGTTAGGAAAATGCCCCAAAAGGGAAAAAAATAATACCATAGAAGGTTACTTTCTTTGGGAACATATATCTCCTCCCATCCTTTCAGATGAGGAAGAACAATGCTTACCATCAGGCAAAGATATAAAAATCAAGGCTTCTGTATCCCAGAAATCCAAAATAAATATTCAATGTGCTCAGCCCATGGAAGGGCTCAAAAAGGATTTTGAAAATCAAGTTAGAGAGGTGGAGGAAAAACTGGGAAGAGAAATGAGAGAGATGCAAGAAAAGCATGAAAAGAGGGTCAACACCATGCTAAAGGAGACCCAAAAAAATGCTGAAGAAAATAACACCTTGAAAAACAGGCTAACTCAATTGGCAAAAGAGGTTCAAAAGGCCAATGAAGAGAAGAATGCTTTAAGAAACAGAATTAGCAAAATGGAAAAGGAGATTCAAAAGCTTACTGAAGAAAATAGTTTTTTTCAAAATTAGAATGGAACAGAAGGGGCGGAGCCAAGATGGCGAAGTAGAAAGACGCACATACACATAGCTCCGAACACACAAACCACAGAACGGCTAGAGGGGACCAAGCCAGGGCGAATTCTGCACCCAGAGACTACGGAGTATTGGAGCGAGGGAGATTCCTGCTCCGGAGAAACCTGCGGACCTCTTGCGGGGGGTCCTTCGAGCCACAGACTGGGCGCCGGGACGGGGAGCGGAGTGCAGCCCTGACGCAGCCGCGACACTGAGGGCAGGAGATCCGAGAGGGCTACGGAGACGGGTTCTCCAGCGGCCACGCGGGTCCCCCTACCCACAGAGGGACCTGCAAACCTCTCGCAAAAGGTCCGTCGCGCTGCAGACGCGGAGCGCAGCCCGGACCTGCAGCAGCGGTGGCAGCGGCGGCCATGGCTCCGAGAGGCACAGATCTGAGAGGGCTCCGGAGGCGGGATTTTCAGTGGCAGCATGGGCCCCCCCACCAACAGGTGACTGACAGGGGTGGGTGAGAGAGTCTCTTTGGCGGGTTGAGAGGGGAGTGGGGTGCGCCAAGGCTCGGGCCCCCCCGGGAGGTGGGGGCTGAGAGGCGGCTGCGGACGGGGCTCCCCAAACGGGCAGGAGCCTGGATCCATTGTGGAAGGTCTGTGCATAAACCCCCAGAGGGAACTATGCCTGAGAGGCGGCCCTGCCCCTGACCACCTGAACTTAATTCTCACACTGAATAGCAGCCCTGCCCCCGCCAAAAATCCTAAGGCGGTAAGCAGCATTTGAATCTCAGTCCCCAAACGCTGGCTGGGAGGACCAGGAGGCGAGGTGGGTGTGAGGAGAACATTCAGAGGTCAGGCCACTGGTTGGAGAAAATGCCAAGAAAAGGGAAAAGAAATAAAACTATTGAAGGGTACTTTACTGGAGAAAAGACACTTCCTCCCTTCCTTTCTGATGGGGAGGAACAATGCTTGCCATCAGGCAAAGACACAGAAATCAAGGATTCTGTGACCCAGCCCACCCAATGGGCTCGGGCCATGGAAGAGCTCAAGAGGAATTTTGAAAATCAAGTTAGAGAGGTGGAGGAAAGACTGGGAAGGAAAATGAGAGGGATGAGGGAGACGCATGAAAAGCAGATCAGCTCCCTGCTAAAGGAGAACCAAAAAAATCTTGAAGAAATTGGCACCTTGAGAACTAGCCTAACTCAGCTGGCAAGGGAGGTGCAAGGGGCCAATGAGGAGAAGAATGTTTTCAAAAGCAGAATTAACCAAATGGAAAAAGATATTCAAAAGCTCACTGAAGAAAATAGATCTTTCAAAACTGGAATGGTACGGATGGACGCTAAGGACTTTTTGAGAAAGACAGATATCTCAGAACATACCACGCAGATTCGAAAAATGGAAGATAATGTGAAATATCTTATTGGAAAAACAACTGACCTGGAAAATAGAATCAGGAGAGACAATGTAAAAATTCTGGGACTACCTGAAAACCATGATCAAAAGAAGAGCATAGACATCATCTTCCATGAAATTATCAAGGAAAACTGCCCTGAGATTCTAGAACCAGAAGGCAAAATAAATATTCAAGGAATCCACAGAACGCCGCATGAAAGAGATCCAAAAAGAGAAACTCCTAGGAGCATTGTGGCCAAACTCCAGAATTCCCAGGTGAAAGAGAAAATATTGCAAGCAGCTAGAAAGAAACAATTCAAGTATTGTGGAAATACAATCAGGATAGCACAAGATCTGGCACCCTCTACATTGAGGGATAGAAGGGAATGGAATAGGATATTCCAGAAGTCAAAGGAACTAGGACTGATGCCAAGAATCACCTACCCAGCAAAACTGAGTATAATACTTCAGCAGAAAAAATGGTCTTTCAATGAAATAGAAGACTTTCAAATTTTCCTGATGAAAAGACCAGAGCTGGAAAGAAAATTTGACTTTCTAACACAAGAATGAAGAGAACCATGAAAAGGTGAACAGCAAAGAGAAATCATAAGGGACTTACTAAAGTTGAACTGTTTACATTCCTACATGGAAAGACAATATTTATAACTCTTGAAATATTTCAGTATCTGGGCACTGGGTGGGAGTACACACACACACACATGCACACACGCACACGTACATAGAGACAGAGTGCACAGAGTGAATTGAAGAGGATGGGATCATATATTAAAAAAAAAATGAAATCAAGCAGTGAGAGAGAAATATTGGGAGGAGAAAGAGAGAAGTTATATGGGGCAAATTATCTCTCATAAAAGAGGCAAGCAAAAGACTTATTAGTGGTGGGATAAAGAGGGCAGGCAAGAGAAAAACATGAGGTCTACTCTCATCACATTCCACTAAAGGAAAGAATATAATGCACACTCATTTTGATAGGAAAACCTATCTCATAATACAGGAGAGTGGGGGACAGGGGCACAAGCAGGGTGGGGGGGAGGATGGAGGGGAGGGCATGGGGAGGAGAATGCAACACGAGGTCGACACTCATGGGGAGGGAAAGGACCATAAGAAAATAGAAGTAAAGGGGGACAGGATAGGATGGAGGGAAATATTATTAGTCCTATACAACACAACTAGTATGGAAATCATTTGCAAAACTAAACAGATATGGCCTATATTGAATTGCCTGTCTTTCAAGGGGAAGAGGTGGAGAGGGAGGGTGCTAAGGAGGTTAGAACTCAAAGTGTTAGGACCAAATGTAATGTTCTTACCACTGTGTAACAAGAAATACAGGTTAAGGGGTCAAGAAAGCTATCTGGTCCTACAGGACAAAAGAGAAGTCGGAGACAAGGGCAGGGAAGGAGGATAGAGGAGAGAGCAGATAGGTCACAGGGGCAATTAGAAAGCTCGGGTTTGGGGGGGAGGGGATAAAAGGGGAGAATATTTGTAACCCAAAATTGTGTGAAAATAAATGTTAAAAATTAATAAAAAATAAAAATAAAAAATAAAAATGTACAAGCAAAAAAAAATTAGAATGCTACAAATGGGGGCTAATGACTTTATGAGAAACCAAGGAATCACAAAAGAAAACCAAAAGAATCAAAAAATGGAAGATTATGTGAAATATCTCACGGGAAAAATAACTGATCTGGAAAATAGATCCAGTAGAGACAATTTAAAAATTATAAGACTACCTGAAAGCCATGATCAAAAAAAGAGCCTAGACATCATCTTTCATGAAATTATCAAGGAAAACTGCCTTGAGATTCTAGAACCAGAGGGCAAAATAAATATTGAAAGAATCCACCGATTACCTCATGAAAGAGATCCAAAAAGAGAAACTCCTAGGAACATTGTGGCCAAATTCCAGAGTTCCCAGGTCAAGGAGAAAATATTACAAGCAGCTAGAAAGAAACAATTCAAGTATTATGGACATACAATCAGGATAACACAAGATCTAGCAGCTTCTACATTAAGAGATCGAAGGGCATGGAATAGGATATTCCAGAAGTCAAAGGAACTAGGCATAAAACCAAGAATCACCTACCCAGAAAACCTGATTATAATACTTCGGGGAAAAATTGGTCTTTCAATGAAATAGAGGACTTTCAAATATTCTTGATGAAAAGCCCGGAGCTGAAAAGAAAATCTGACCTTCAAATACAGGAATCAAGAGAAGCATGAAAGGGTAAACAGCAAAGAGAAATCATAAGGGACTTTACTAAGGTCGAACTGTTTATATTCCCACAGGGAAAGACAATATTTGTAAATCTTGAAACTTTTTTCAGTATCTGGGTAGTTGGTTGGATTACACACACACACACACACACACACACACACACAGAGAGAGACAGAGACAGAAACAGAGAGAGAGACAGAGAGCACAGGGTGAATTGAATAGGATGGGATCATATCTTAATAAAATGAAATTAACTGGTGAGAGAGAAATATATTGGGAGGAGAAAGGGAGAAATGGAATGGGGCAGGTTATCTCTCATTAAAAAGGCAAATAAAAGACTTTTCAGTGAGGGAAAAACAGGGGAGATGAGAGAAAAAACATGAAGCTTACTCTCATCACATTTGACTAAAGAAAGGAATAAAATTCATACTCATTTTGCACTATTATACAATACAGGGCAGTGTGAGAGAAAGCGATAAGCAGGGTGGGGGGGGATAGAAGGGAGGGCAGTGGGAGAAGGGAGCAATTTGAAGTCAACCCTCTTGGGGAGGGACAGGATCAAAAGAGAGAATAGAAGCAATGGGGGGCAGGATAGCATGGAGGGAATTATAGTTAGTGTTACACAACACAACTCTTATGGAAGTCATTTGCAAAACTACACAGACATGGCCTATATTGAATTACCTGCCTTCCCAGAGGGAATGGGTGGGGAGGGAGGAATGGGGAGAAGTTTGA
This sequence comes from Notamacropus eugenii, assembly GCF_028372415.1. Classification (NCBI taxonomy): domain Eukaryota; kingdom Metazoa; phylum Chordata; class Mammalia; order Diprotodontia; family Macropodidae; genus Notamacropus; species Notamacropus eugenii. The sequence continues at coordinate 357,346,838 of NC_092874.1, read as the reverse complement.
ACTTAAAGTTTTAGGAACAGCTGTTGAGTATTGTTCTTGAAACTAGGGAATAGAAATACATATAGTCGGGTATAGAAAGTTATCTTGCCCTACAGGACAAAAGAGAAGATGGGAATAAGGGAAGGGAGGGATGTTAGAAGAGAGGGCAGATTGGTGATAGCGGCAATTGCAATGCTCGGCGTTTTGGGGTGGGAGGAGGGGAGAAATGGGGAGAAAATTCGGAATCCAAAATTTTGTGGAAATGAATGTTGACAAGTTAAATAAACAAACAAAAAAATAAATGAAAAAAAATCAGCAAGCTCTACAAAAAAAAAAAAAGAATACAGCATCTTATCATGCAAATAATACATTATGATCAGGTATTACTTATACCAGGAATCCAGGACTGTTTCAGTATTAGGAAAATTATTAGCCTTATTGATCATATCAACCACAAAACTGACAGGGAACACATGATTATCTCAACAGATGCAGAAAAAAACTTTTGACATAATACAACACCCATTCTTATTGAAAACACTGGAGAGCATAGGAATAAATGGGACTTTCCGTAAAATAATAAGCAATACCTAACTAAAACCATCAGTAAGCATTTTATTCAATGAGCATAAAGAAGTACTTGATCTTATGGATGGCATGACCAACTCCTCCCTCACAATTCCATCCTTGTCCTAACAAAACAAAACAAAATAAAACATGGACATCATGTTTCAAGAAATCATAAAAGGCAGTTGCTGAGGACTGCTGAAACAAAGGCAAGAGAAAGTAGAAAAATCAAATTATTATTTCCTGAAAGAAACATTGAACTAAAAACATTCAAGAATCATAGTTAAAATCAAAAGTTTTCAAGGAAAAAAGAACAATGAAAGTAATCAGAAAAAATTAACAAAAGTATTTCGAGTAACACAGAGCAACAAAATTATATAATACATGCATGCATATAATGTAACATAATGTAGTGTAATATAATGTGATATAATATTATGATTTAATGCCATATAATATGACATGATATAGCATGATATAGTATGATGTATTATGGTATTACATGATGTGATATGATATGATATAACACAACAGAGTATTTTATAATATAACATAACATAGCATAACACAACATAATATATAATGAAAATATAATACAATACCATATAAAACAATATAATCAAATACAATATAGTGTCCAAGAAGAGGAATGATAATGGCCTTCAAACAGGAATAATTTACCCTGGAAAACTGAATACAGTACTAAACTGGGTCAGAACCTTTTATGAAATAAAGAACTTTCCAGCATTCCTGATGAATGACTCAGAGTCCAATAGTAACTTTGAAATGACAACCCTAGAGACAAAAGTCAATTACTTTAAACAAATGGAATGTGCTAAACCATGGTGATGAAGTGCTTACATTTTAATTGGGGGAGGAGAAGAGACAAGTACCTCCCCAAAGCTATATTTTCTTCCAAAGTCAAAGATGGAAGTAAGTGTGACGAACACATGTTCTGTTTTATTGGTTTTGAGAGGGCAGCCATAAACACACACACACACTAAAAAAAAAACACACTAAGAAAAAAATTGGAAATAGAGGGTAAAAAAGCTTTATTTTGCATAATGGAGGTAAAGAAGGAGTGCATATGAAATTGGAAAGGATGGGATAGTGGGCACCTTAAGAAATGCACTAATATCTGAAAGTGTACAAAGAATTGTTGAACACATATATTTGCTACAGAAATTCACTAAACTTAAAAAAAAAAACTGATATAGGGAAGGAGGTTCAAAACCAGTTGGTGAATCAGGGAAGAAATAGATGTGAGTAAAACAATCATCACCTCTATAAGTTTGATCACAAAAGGCAGTAAAAAGAAGGGAAAAAACTCAAAGAAATAATCCATTTAGTAATGTAAACAGTTAAACTTTATTGAATTCCTTATGGCTTCTCTTTCCTATTTGCCTTTTCATTTTTCTCCTCATTATTGTATTTGAAAGTCAAACTTTCTACTCAGCTTTAGTCTTTTCAACAAGAAGGCTTGGAAGTATTCTATTTCATTGAGTTTCCATTTTTACTCCTGCAGTACTACACTCAGTTTTGCTGAGTACGTGATTATTGGTTTTAATCCTAGCTCCTTTACCTTTGGAATACCATGTTCTAAGCCCTCCCATTCCTTAGTGTAGAAGCTGCTAAATCCTGTGTTATCCTGATTGTGTTTCCACTATACCTAAATTGTTTCTTTCTGGCTGCTTGTAATATTTTCTCCTTGACCTAACAACTTTGGTATTTGGCTGCAATATTTCTAGGAGTTTTCCCTTCAGGATATTGATGGATTCGTTCCATTTCTATTTTACCTTCTGATTCTAGAATATCAGGGCAGTTTTCCTTGATGATTTTTTGAAACATGAAGTCTATGATCTTTTTTTTTTTTTTATCTTGAGTTTCAGGTTGTCCAATAACTTTTAAATTACCTCTCCTGGATCTATTTTCCAGGTCAGTGGTCTTTCCAATGGTATATTTCACATTGTCTTCTTTTTTTTTTTTGTTCTTTTGGTTTTGTTTTATAATTTATTGATTTCTTTTAAAGTTATCAGCTTCCATTTGCTCCATTCTAATTTTTAAGGAATTACTTTCCTCAGCGAACTTTTAGACCTCTTTTTCCATTTTATCAATTCTACTTTTTAAGCATCCTTCTCCTTACTGATTTTTGGACCTCTTTGGCCATTTGGGTTAGTCTATTTTTAAAGGTGTTATTTTCTTCAGCCTTTTTTTAGGTCTCCTTTAGCAAGCTATTGAATCACTTTTTCATGATTTTCTTGCATCACTCACATTTCTCTCCCCAACGTTTTGTGTGCTTGTTTTACTTGATTTTCAAAATACTTTTTGAGTTCTTCCATGATCTGTGAACAGCTCATATATTTTCCCTGGAGGCTTTGGATGTAGGAGCTTTGACTTCACTGTTTCATTTTGATTGTATATTTTAATCTTCTTTGATTGTATATTTTGATCTTCTTTGTCATTAAAGAAAGATTCTATGGTCTGTGACTCTTTCTCACTGATTTTCATTTTCCCAGGCAATTACTTTACTTTTTAAGTCTTTTTAAAGATAGAACTTGGTTTCCATTGTGTAGGGTGCAGCATCCCAAGGTTCAAGGGTTTGGTGCAGCTGTTTTTCAGAGATAATACCAAGGACCTGTAAATTTTCAATTCTTCCAAGGCGTTATGATCAAAGGAGAGATGTTTGCTCCACTCCCACCCTGTGCTCTGGTCTTTTAGTGACCAGAAGCACTCTTCTCTGCCTTGGAACTGTGAGCGGGATTCCCTCTCCACCTCCACCACAAGCTTCACCATGCCAACACTCCCCCTGACCCCAGGACTGGCATCCAGGTCTATGATGCAAATGCAAGCACAAACAAAGCAAGAAAATCCTGCCTCGGCACTAGCAAAGAGATCCCTACAATCCCCCTCTGATCAACAACTCAATCCCCCCACTGCCTTTGTGTTACGAGTTTTTGAAGCAGCTGCTGCCACAACCGTTGCTGCCACCCCAGGGAGCCAGACGGTACTCCTTTCTCACTCAGTTCTGACAGACCTTTCCTGCTGACCTTCTAAGTTGCCTTTGTCATTTGTGGGTTGATACATCTGGAAACTGCCACAGCTGGGAGTGATTCAGTCCCTTGAGGCCTGCTCTGGGGATTGCTAGTGGTCCAGAATATGCTGATATGCTTTGGGTTGGACAGTGCACCTCTCTCAGATTGGTGCAATAGACTTTTCCTGTTGACATTCTAGGTTGTCTCAGGCAACAAATCTGTTTCATTCTCATTTTGTGGGTTCTGCTATTATAGAATGTGTTTAGTCATTTTTTTACAGGTATTTGAAAGAGATTGGGGAAAAGCTCAAAGCAAGTCCATGCTTTCACTCTGCCATCTTAGCTTTGTCAACCTCTTTTTTCTTCTTAACATCATTATATTTGTTGAAGGCACCATAATCTGTACAAATGACCAGTTTAACAAACTCACAGTGATCCTGGACTCTTCCCTCTCCTTCACCCTCTGTATCTAATCAGTTTTCAGATTGTCTTGATTATACCACAACTTATATGCATTCCCTATTACCAATTCAGAAGGCGGTAGCCATCTAACTTTTGGTCCCGATCACCTTGAACAACTTTATTAACCACCTTCTTATTTGTTCTTTTCTCTCAAATCTCTTCTCTCTTGAATATATCATCCCCAAAATAACCAAAATTATTTTCCTTAAATATAAATTTTACCGCATCACTTGCCTACTAATTTCTAGACTAAATTATAATGGCTGTGTTGTGTCATTAAGATATTACAGAAGTTTATTTGTTTGGTATTAAAAACTTTCATGATTTGACATTAGACAACCTTCTTAAGTTTATTACACTCACTCAGCTTCAAACTGGCTAACTTTACTCCCATATGACATTCCATCTCATCTCCCTGACTTTTTACAGATTGTTCCTTATGCCTGGAATGCATTGCAACCTCACTATGTTCACTTCCAGAACTCATAGTTTACTTCAATAATTAGCTCAACCATACAACTTCTTTCCTAACATGCCAACTACTAATGCTTGGAGCAGCTAGGTGGTGCAGTGGATGGAGCACCAGTGCAGGAGTCAGGAGGACCTGAGTTCAAATCTCACCTCCCTTGACACTGAGTAGCTGTGTAACCTTGGGCAACTCACTTAACCCCAATTGCCTCATCCTGGGTCATCCCCAGTCATCCTAATGAATATCTGGTCACTAGATTCAGACAGCTCTGGAGAAGAAGTGAGGTTGGTGACTTGCACAGCCCTCCCTCAATTAACAAAACAAAGTCAAGTTCAAGTCATGTCATCATTTCTCTGATAGCATGGTCTTCTTCAGCAACGAAGGACAAACACACACACAGCTAATACTTACTCTTCATAGAAGTTACTGTAGTTTACTTTATAAATTATCTGTTGACATATTTTCCCAAATAGCAGTCAAGTTTTTTGAGGTCAGAGACTATTTGTTTTTTTTTGGGGGGGGGGGTTTGTATTGCTTTAGTGTTACCAGAGTTTAGCACAATACTTGACACTTAATAGATGTCTAGTTTATTGTTATTATTATTAATTTGCCAAGTTGTCTTATATCAGTAAAAAGATAATAAATACAATTTTCCTTAAAATTGTTTGAATTTTTAATGATTACAAGTTTGAAAATTAAAAATATGTTAGCAAAAAATCCATAATATTTCCTAAATATGGATCTTTGTTAATAATTATATTAAGCACAATTGTGACCTAAACGTTTATACCTTTGGACCTCTTCTATCTTTCCTCTCGGTGTCCTTCTCTATTTTATTTTTCCTTCCAAATACATCTGTGGCGAATCTAATTCTTGCAGTCTCTCTCTCCACTTGGATCAATTAGGCCTGATTATTCATTATCTGACAAACTTCTCAGATGGGTATTTATATTGTAATACAGGGTTCTCAAAGTTATCTTTTTAAGCCTTCAGGTCCTAAAGGATTTCATTTCAATAGGTGTGTAAGGAGAGTCGATTGGTAACTATTTTGGGCCTTCTAGATACTCCTTAAATCCTGCCTACTGAACTGACCACCCTAGACTTACGTTTCTTTAGGTGCTAAATTAATCTTTCATTTTCTTTTGCTGAATTAGATTGGTTTTTCTTTTATTCAAATTATAGAATATTAGAAAATGATGTGACTTTAGAGATCATTTAATCCAAAATCATCATTTTACAGGCAAAGAAACCACAAACTCTAAAGGGGAGATCATCTGCAAGGTCACACACTAGCTAGTAACAAAGAAAAGTGATGCCTTTCAATTCTTTAGTTTTAGCTGTTTCTGTAATTTTCTTTTTTATTCAATAATTTTCAGTTTTTGTCTAATTTATGTACATTTCTCTAGTTTTTTATTCTTATTATTACATTAAGATTGATATCTATGATTCTGTGAGGACACTGTGTTTGACAACTACCAATCCATCGACTGTGAATAAAAGATATAACAATAAAAAAAAAATATCGTGTAAACTTATATGTAAAGAAAATCTTTCACACAAAATACAAGGTTTTCAATATGCAGCAACATTCATTTTATGTTAAAGTCTGACAGTCAAAAGAATAGAACTGCCAATTTCAAAGAAATGGGGAAGTGCATAAGAACATTTTCAAAGTTGAGAGTAAGGAATTCCTTTAAAGCTGGAAGCAGTATAGAATCATTGTGAATTACCATTGGAAATGATTCAAAAAGTAAGCTAATAATAGGAATGCATTAGTTCACCTAGCCGGAAAATAACTGAGCTATGAAATAAAATAAAGACATAAATTGCCCATTTTAATTAGTGATATTAATAGGTGTACTTACAATAAATTGGGTAGAGAGAACATTTGTCTAATTATCCACTTGAGCATCAAAGAGAAAACTGCGAAGCTGTATATTGTCATTTTAGGGAAAGAAATAATTTTTTTTTTTTTTGCCAGATTTAGAACTTTAGAGCCTTTTAGATTTTAGTTTACATTTCAGTTTGATAGCTAATGACTTTCATTTCATGCTAATTAGCATCAAGTCTGTTACTTGAGGAAAAATGTCTCCTGGAAATCAAACAAGGCACAATGCTTTTGAATTAACTATACCTTTAAAGGGTCATGGATTGATATGTAAACATCTTTGAAAACCATTTGTTGAGCAATGTCCACAAATATATTAATGTGCTACTTGAGAAATAACATTATCTTTTACAAAATGAATAGTAATAATAATCTTTGGGTAGTCTAATTATGAACTTTACTGCAAACGGGAAATTTGTGTCATTTTGTGCAGTTTTCTAAAAATTTAGTATGATACATTTTCAAAGAAATGGGTAGGAAAGAGGAGAAGAAGGGAGTCTTTTCACAACTTTTCATTCTTTCAAGGAAATTTAGTTATCATAACCACCTAGAATTTGGTTGCAGTGGCTGCTGTTTTTTTGTTGTTCTTTCCACTGACGGTGGCAGAAAATAATAAGATAAATCATAATCATAGCTTACATTTATATAGCCCTGTAAAGAAGATCATAAATTTTAAGTTTCTGAAGCATTTTATAAACACGTATGGTTAGATTTTCACAGCAACCCTGTGAGGTAGCTACATCATCTATTATACTCCTGATTTTATATATATCTATATATCTATGTATGTATCTATATGCATAGATACATACATACGTACATACATACATATACATAGATACATATGTATGTGTATGTATGTATGTGTGTATATACATAAATATATATGTATATGTGTGTCTATATATGGATATGGATATGGATATGGATATGGATATGGATATGGAGAGAGAGAGAGAGAGAGAGAGAGAGAGATTTACAGAGGTTAGTTAAGTTACATGTCCATGATCAAACACGTCAGATTTCAAACTAATCCAAGCCCATCATTCTTTCTACTGTAATTCCATTCAGGCAGTTGTATAACACTTAAAAAACCAAAAAAAAAACTTTTTTAGACTCCTCCTCTCCCCCATCAAAATGGCATTGTTCACTATCGCATTCCCTAATGATTTTGGTATTCAAGATTCTTTCTATTTTATACAATAAATTAACTTTTTACTAATGCAGCAATGATTAAGTAAATGAATGAACTATTTTTTTCTCCTTAAAGATAAGAATTTTTAAAGAGAGTCGTCTGGACAAAGTCTTGACTCAAAAAAGTAGCTTAACATTTGAGGCCCTGTGATAATATGGGAAAAGATTGAGGAGCAGGAAGAAGATAAAGCAAACTATGTGAGAATCTGTCAATCAACCAATCCTCAATCAACAGTAGTATAAAGCACTATCTGCTAGACACTGCTAGATAATTCATGAGAATTGTTGTTACATGGTTATTTCAGTTGTGTCTGACATTTTGTGATCTCATTTGTATTTTTCTTTGCAAGATGATGGAATAGTTTGCCATTTCCTTTGCCAGCTCATTTATCCACAAGTAAACTGAAGCAAATCAAGTTAAGTGACTTATCCAGGTTCACACAACTATTAAATATCTGATGCAGAGATTCCCAAACTTAATTTGACCTACCACACTCTTTAAAAACATTACCAAGTATCTCCCTGGAAATCTGATTTCTTTAACCCTTTAATGTACTTTTTAAAACTTACATCATTTCAAATATATATGTATATATATGTGTGTGTGTGTGTGTGTGCATTTATATGTACATATATATATATATTTGAAATGACATCTTAAGTTTAATAATTTATTGTAAATATGTGTTTTTTACCTGCATTAAAACCTTGATGATACAATATTGCATCATATAACCATATATTATCACATTGTTAACAAGTCATTACATGCACATATTCTTGTTGATGCATGCTGAACTTCCTGACAAGGTGTGACATACTTCCCTATGGACACTTCCTTAAGACCTGTAGGTGGACTTGACCACTGATCAGTTATTAGTTGAATTTGGTGGTTTAAATTATTTTGTAATCACTATGATCTTAACCTTGTTAAACAGACGAAAAGTACAAATTTTTTTCAAAATTATTTTCTGTTCTGTCCTTATGCTTCCACTGTCCCTCTTATTTTTAATTCAATGCCCCTCAATTGAACTCAAGACGTCTACTACCCCACTGGATCATTCCAGTGACTCCTCGGGCATGGTATCACCTGGTTTGGGAATGTATGGTCTGAAGGCTGATTAGAACTCAGAAAGATAAGTTGTCCTGTCTCCATGTTCAGCACTCTATCCACTGTACCATCTAGCTTCCCCAAGTCCCGACAATATAAATATAAAGATGTAATATTTCTAACTCTCAAGGATCTTATGTATATATGATTACAATCCTACGTACATATATGTACTGCACAGACAACAAATTCAAAGTAATTTGTATGACTGATTTCACTATGCTGAGGGTACATCACTAAAGATTTTAGATTGAAGGTGGTGACTGAGCTAGGCTTTGAATTATTTAAGAGTTTTTAATATATTACAATGTTGTTATGAGTTAATAGTGTGATATGGGAACTAAAACAAAGAAAACAAAACAAAATCCTCCTGGAATCTTAACCTGTGTTTATTAACAGAAATAAAAGACTTAGTGACAGAGAGGATTCATATGTATTTGGCCCTGATTAGGCCACATATGGAGTTTTATTTTCAGTCCAGGATTCTTCATTTCAGAAAGTGCATTGACAAAAGTGAAAATATTCATAGACAGCCCAGGATGGTAAATGGCTTTCAGACTGTCATATATGAAGTGATTGAAAGAACTAAGATATTTTACCTGAAAGAAACAAAAAGAGGTTACATGAAAGCTATAATCAAAAAGTTAAAATTCTGCCATGGGAAAGAGATTATATTTTTTCTTTGCCCAGATTTTAGAACTTGGAAAAAAAAAAAGATGAAATTTACAAAAAGGCAGATTTAGGCTTCACAGAAGGAAAGTGTTCCTAACAGTTAGAGTAGCCCTGAAATGAATCGGATTGCCTTGGGGGATAATCACTAATGATATTCAAGCAAAGGCTGCATGATCACTTTCAATGGGTGTTGCTGGGTGGTTCCTTGATTTGGGAAGAGTTCAGGCTATAAAATCTCTAAAATTTCTTAAAATCTCAGATTCTACAATACCATAGGATAGGTGGACCTCTCACAAATTCTGAGCACATACTGAATAACACTGGACCCCTCCTCACTTAAGGATAACATAATCATACTCAAAAAAAAAATGTAAGTTCATTCAAAGATTTCTTGGGAATTGAAACTTATTCCTGTTTCTTATTATGCCATCTGTTAGAGGTTTTGCTTTTATAGTGATTAAAAATGACTTTTAAATTTTAAAAATAAAATCACCAGTGACTGTTTTATTCATCATTTCCTAACATGCAATTATACAACTCAGTATGCTACATTCCCAATTTTATATTTGCCATTGAGAGTCATTGCCAGAAATACCAGAATTTGCAACAGTAATTTTAAACTCTATAATAAACAATTAGTAAAATCAAAAAGTAACTAATTTATAATGGGAGAGTCTGTTTCCTTTATCAGCTAAAATCATGAGTTAAGTAGGAGAAATAAAATCAGTTTAATGAGTGATTAATGTAATTTAAACTAGTACATCGTGCTATGTCATCCAGCAATACATAACATAGAAAGAAGCCTACCTGCTTCAGTATGATGTTTTCCTTCTTTGACAAATGAAAGAGTAAAGTCAACAAGGTTTATGATAATGCATAATATTTCAGTAAGTCCAGCAACTGATGATTTCCTTTGTAATAGAAATGTGAAAAAAATCTTCATTTTGGTGAAAGCAACGACTCACCTAAGCTCCTGGACAAATTCCTCTGGATACCTCTGAAAGGAGAATCTGACCATACTTTGGAGGTGCAGAATCCAGTCGGTGACAGACTTTGACGGATTTGGAGCCCAGGTTAGACTGGAAGGTCCACGGGAAGGATCTGCTCCATGGGGGTGAGACCCCAGCACACAGCACAGCGCGGTTAGCGCAGCAGGGCAGAAGGGACCTGAGAAGCCCGAGAATGGCGTGCAAAACCAGCGGAGCAGGAGACAAGCCAAACTGAACCGGTGAGAGCTGCTGAGTGCCAGATCTCAGCGCAGCAGCCCTTGAAACCTTTAGCCTGAAGACTAAACTTCGGTAAGTCACCTACTTGAATTTCCAGGAGCCAGGAGGGCGGAGTGATCAGTAAATGCCCTCTCCTCCCCCCTGATGACCGTGAAAGAACCATAAAATATTTCCCCAGAAAAATCCTGAATCAGTGGGAACAGCAGAAGGGGGCAAATAGTCTCATAACACCAGAGGCTAGGATAATAGCAAAGGGGGATTCTTCCTACTGTGGCGGAGGCAATCTGGAAGGACAGAGGACCCAGGGCAGAGAAAATTCGCACTGAGATCCAGGCAAGCCTCAGCGCCAGGAGACAAGCCCCAGGAGGGGTGGGAACACGCATTAGCATCTAGGTGTGCCTCAGCCCTCCAGGGGAAAAGGGAAGACAATAGGGAAGCTGGGATCACAATCCCCTGACCTTCCCTTTGCCTCAGGTCAGCTGAGGAGATCTCCTGTGACCAGACCACTCCTCCCACACACCTAACAAGCTAACCTCAGGGTTGATCTGGGAAACAAAAAACAAAAACCTGCTTTTAGCTTCTTCACACATCAGCTCAACACAAAGTTCTGTATCTTCTGACTGAAAGAACCAGAAGCTACAACACTCAGCCAACTTCATGAATTGGAAAAAGCAGACGAAAAGCGAAAAAAAGATAAAATCTTTCTATGGGGATAAGGACCAAAACACAAACACCAAAGAGGTCAGAGCTGAGACTGTACTTCCATCTGAAACCTCAGAAGGGACTATGAATTTCTCGCACTCACAACTAGATTACCTGGAACATCTGAAGAAGGATATAAAAGAAAAACTGGCCAATGATTTTAAAATTATAAAAAAAAGAATTTACTGATGAGAACATCACTTTGAAAAGGAAAATTGAACAAATGGAAAAGGAAGTTCAATAATTAACTGGAGAAAATAATTCCCTAAAAGGAAGAGTTAATCAAACGGAAAAGGAAACCCAAAACCTAATTGGGAAAATTGATCACATGGAAAAGGAAACCCAAAACCTAACTGGGAAAATTGGTCGAATGGAAAAAGAAGTACAAAAATTAAATGGAGAAAGTAGCTCCTTAAAGGGAAAAATTGGTCAGATAGAAAAGGAGATGCAAAAGTTAACTGAAGAAAACAATACAATGAAGATTAGAATTGGGCAAGTAGAAACTAATGACTCAATGAGGCAAGAAGAATCAGTCAAACAAAATCTAAAGAATGAAAAGATAGAAGACAATGTAAAATATTTAATTGGAAAAACAACTGACCTGGAAAATAGATCCAGGAGAGAAAATTTAAGATTTATTGGCCTGCCTGAAACCCATGATGAAGAAAAGAGTCTGGACAATATCTTCCAGGAAATCATCAAGGAAAACTGCCCAGAAGTACTAGACTCAGAGGGCAAAATAGTCATCGAAAGAATCCACCTTTGCCCGCTCCCCCCCAAAGGGATCCCAAACTCAAAACCCCAAGAAATATCTTTGCCAAATTCCAGAGCTATGAAGTGAAGGAGAAAAAACTACAAGCAGCCAGAAAGAAACAATTCAAATATCAAGGACATACAGTCAGGATCAGACAGGACGTTGCAGCTTCTACATTAAAAGATCGGAAGAATTGGAACCCAATATTCCATAAGGCAAAGGAGTTGGGACTTCAACCAAGGATCAACTACCCAGCAAAGTTCAGCATAACATTTCAGTCAAGGAGAAAGTCATTCAACGAAATAAGGGATTTCCAGAGCTTCCTGACCAAAACACCAGAACTCAGTAGACAATTTGATCTTCAAATGCAGGTCTCAAGAGAATCATAAAAAGGTAAACAGAGGGGAAAAAACAAAAACAAAAACAAAAACTTACTACTCAATTAGGGCAAACTGTTTACCTCCCTATAAGGGAAGATGATACCTGTTAATCTTGAGAACTGTGCAGCTATTATGATAAAAGGGATATATGTAGAGGGAACGGGTATAAAGTAAATGATGTCATGTAAAAAACATGATTTAAGTATGAGAAGGGATTGTAATAGGAGGTGTGAAAAGGAGGAAGCAGAAAATGGCACATTACATCACAGGAAAAAGTACAAAACTATAGTAGAGGGAAGGAGGGGAGGGAGATGAGAATTGTTTGAGAGGTACTCTCATCTGATTTGTTTAAAGGAGGGAACAATAATCTTAAGTAGGTAATCCTAACTAGCTCTAGAGGTAGAAGGAGGGAAAGGGGGAAGAAACGGGAGGGAGGCTAAAAGGGAGGGAAGAAGCAATAAGAGTAAAAGGCAGTAAAAGGGAGGGGGGCTAAAAGAAGGAGGGGAAGGCTGCAGGAGGAGGGGGAGAAAAGTGAATACTATTGAGGAGGGGAAGGGATACGGGAGAGCTAAACGCACAAATGGTGGGAAAGAGGTTGGAGGGAAATACACAGATTGTAATCATAACTGTGAATGTGAATGGAATGAACTCTCCCATAAAACGGAGACGGATAGCAGAATGGATTAAAAGCCATAATCCAACAATATGCTGCTTAAAAGAAACACATTTGAAATGGGGGGATACACATAGGATAAAGGTCAAAAGATGGAGCAGAATATATTGTGCTTCAGCTCATGTAAAAAAGGCAGGAGTAGCAATCCTAATCTCAGACAAAGCGAAAGCACAAATAGATCTAATCAAAAGGGACAAGGATGGAAACTATATCCTGCTAAAAGGCACCATAGACAATGAAGCAATATCATTACTAAACATGTATGCTCCAAGTGGTATAGCATCCAAGTTCTTAGAGGAGAGGTTGGGGGAGTTGAAGGAAGAAATTGACAGCAAAACTATACTAGTGGGGGACCTCAACCTCCCCCTCTCTGAACTCGATAAATCTAACCTCAAAATAAACAAGAAAGAGGTTAAGGAGGTAAATAAAACTCTGGATAAGGTAGATATGATAGATCTTTGGAGAAAATTAAATGGGAATAGAAGGGAATATACTTTTTTCTCAGTGGTACATGGAACATTTACAAAAATTGACCATGTACTAGGACATAAAAATCTCACAATCCAGTGCAGAAAGATAGAAATAATCAATGCATCCTTTTCAGATCATAATGCATTAAAAATTACATATAATAAAAGGCCATGGAAAGATAAACCAAAAATCAATTGGAAACTAAATAATCTAATCCTAAATGAGGGTTGGGTTAAAGAAGAAATCATAGAAACAATCAACAATTTAATTCAAGAGAATGACAGTAGTGAGACACCATACCAAATCTTATGGGATACTGCAAAAGCAGTTATTAGGGGAAGTTTTATATCTTTGAATGCTTACATAAATAAAATAAAGAGGAGATCAATGACTTGGGCTTGCAGTTGAAAAAGCTAGAAAAAGAACAAATTGAAAATCCCCAAGTAAATACCAAATTAGAAATACTGAAAACCAAAGGATACATTAATAAAATTGAAAATTAGAAAACTATTGAATTAATAAATAAAACCAATAGTTGGTTTTATGAAAAGACTAATAAAATTGATAAATCTTTGGTCAATCTGATTAAAAAAAAGAAAGAAGAAAATCAAATTACTAATATTAAAAATGAAAGGGGTGAAGTCACCTACAATGAGGAGGAAATTAAAACAATAATTAGAAACTACTTTGCCCAACGTTATGCCCACAAATTCGATAATCTAAATGAGATGGATGAATATTTTAAAAAAATACAAATTGCCCAGATTAACAGAAGAGGAAGTTGAATACTTAAACAACCCCATCTCAGAAAAAGAAATTGAACAAGCCATCAATGAACTCCCTAGGAAAAAATCTCCAGGGTCAGATGGATTCACAAGTGAATTCTATCAAACATTTAAAGAACAGTTAATTCCAATACTGTATAGACTATTTTTGAAAATTGGGGAAGGAGTCCTCCCAAATTCTTTCTATGATACAAATATGGTTTTGATACCCAAACCAGGAAGAGACAAAACAGAGAAAGAAAATTATAGACCAATTTCCCTAATGAATATAGATGCAAAAATTTTAAATAAGATTTTAGCAAAACAAATACAGCATCTTATCACGAGAATAATACATTATGATCAGGTAGGATTCATACCAGGATTGCAGGGCTGGTTCAATGTTAGCAAAATTATTAGCATTATTGATCACATCAACAACAAAGCTAACAAAAACCACATGATTATCTCAATAGATGCAGAAAAAACTTTTGACAAAATACAACACCCATTCCAACTAAAAACACTGGAGAACGTAGGAATAAAGGTAACTTTCCATAAAATAATAAGCAGTATCTATCTAAAACCTTCAGCAAGCATTATATACAATGGGGATAAGCTAAATGCATTCCCAATAAGATCAGGGGTGAAACAAGTATGTCCATTATCACCACTATTACTCAATTTGGTACTAGAAATGTTAGCTGTAGCAATTAGACAAGATAAAGATATTCAAGGAATAAGAATAGCCAAAGAAGAAACCAAGTTATCACTCTTTGCAGATGATATGATGATTTACCTAGAGAATCCCAGAGATTCAAGCAAAAAATTACTTGAAATAATAAACAACTTTGGCAACGTTGCAGGTTACAAAATAAACCCACAAATCTTCTGCATTCCTATATATTAGCAACAAAGTCCAACAGCAAGAGATAGAAAGAGAAATCCCATTTAAAGCTAGGGTAGACAGTATAAAATACTTAGGAGTTTACTTGCCAAAACAAACCCAGGGATGATATGAACACAATTACAAGACACTTTTTGCACAAATAAAGTCAGATTTAAGTAAGTGGAAAAACATTAGTCTCTCATGGGTAGGCCGTGCTAATACAATAAAAATGACAATTCTACCTAAGTTAATTTACTTATTTAGTGCCATACCAATTACACTATCAGACAATTATTTTCTAGAGCTGGATAAAATAATATCAAAATTCATTTGGAAAAAGAAAAGGTCCAGAATATCAAAGGGACTAATTAAAAGAAATGCTTGGGAAGGTAGCCTACCACTACCAGACCTCAAACTGTACTATAAAGCAGCAATTATCAAAACCACTTGGTTTTGGCTAAGAAACAGAGAGGTAGACAAGTGGAATAGACTTGGCACTCAAGACGCAGTAGGCAAGGAATATAGCAACCTTCTGTTTGATAAACCCAAGGATCCCAGCTTCTGGGATAAGAACTCACTGTTTGACAAAAATTGCTGGGAAAACTGGATAACAGTGTGGCGGAAATTAGGCATAGACCCATACCTGACACCGTACACAAGAATAAAGTCCAAATGGGTACATGATTTAGGTATAAAGATTGATACCATGAATAAACTGGAGGAGCAAGGAATAGTGTATTTATCAGATCTATGGAGAAGGGAAGAATTCTTTACTAAAGGAGAGATAGAAAGCATTATGAAATGCAAAATGGATAGCTTTGATTACATTAAACTGAGAAGTTTTTGCACAGCCAAACCCAATGCAACCAAAATCCGGAGGGATGTAGTAAATTGGGAAAGAATTTTTACAGCTAAGCTCAGGGATAAAGACCTCATTTCTAGAATATATAGAGAACTGACTCATATGTATAATCATACAAGTCATTCCCCAATTGATAAATGGTCAAAGGATATGAACAGGCAATTTTCAGAGGAAGAAATTAAAGACATCTATAATCATATGAAACTTGCTCTAAATCACTATTGATTAGAGAGATGCAAATCAAAACAACTCTGAGGTACCACATCACACCTATAAGATTGGCAAACATGACAGAACAAGAAAATGATAAATGCTGAAGAGGATGTGGGAGAGCTGGAACACTAATTCATTGTTGGTGAAGCTGCTAGCGCATCCAACCATTCTGGAGAGCAATTTGGAACTATGCCCAAAGGGCTACAAAAATGTGCATACCCTTTGACCCAGCAATATCGCTACTAGGACTGTATCCCCAAGAGATCATAAAAATGTGAAAGGGTCCAACATGTACAAAAATATTTATAGCAGCACTTTTTGTAGTTGCCAAAAAATGGAAGCCAAGGGGATGTCCATCAATTGGGGAATGGCTGAATAAATTATGGTATATGAATGTAATGGAGTACTATTGTACCATAAGAAATGATGAACAAGAAGACTTCAGAGAGGCCTGGAAGGGCTTATATGACCTGATGCTGAGTGAAAGGAGTAGAACCAGGAGAACTTTGTGCACAGCAATGACCACAGTGTGCGAGAGGTTTTTCTGGTAGACTTGGAATTTCGTAATAACACAAGAACTTCTTAAAAAAAAAAAATCTCAGTGGTGGTTCTCAAGGCAAAATGCCTTTCACCCTCAGAGAAAGAAACATGGAAGTCATTCGCAAAATGTAGCAGATTATGTTTGTGTATGTGTATGTTTTTGTGTATCATGTTCTGATTTGTTATATGATTTCTTTCATTTATTTTAGTCTGACTACATAGCATGACTACAGTGAAAATATACTCAATAGGAAAGTATATGTAGAACCTATACAGAATTGTATGCAGTCGTGGGGAGGGAGGAGGCTAGTTGGGGGTAGCTGTGGGGGGGGGGATAAAATCTCAGTTGTATGGCAGTGATTGTTAAACATTAAAAAATAATTTAAAAAAATAATCCCTTTAAACATAAATCAGAATTGAAAGGATTATACAAATATGACCCCTAAAATAGCATTTTCATCTATTATTTCAGTTTAGACAGTTGATTTATCCAGATCATTCTTGCTTAGCTATTTTAGTTTTAATAGTTTGTTACAGAAAACTTGGGGATTGTTACTGTAAAAAAAATTCAGAGTAAACAGAAATCTAAGGCCCTTAAAAAAAAATCTTCATTTTAAAATTTATTCTACAAATATTTCAGAGAGCGCAAATATTTTAATATCAAATGTGAAAGTCAAATGTTAAAACTAAAAATTTATGTGTGAACATGAGTCTTTTTGCGTTGGCAATATTATGTATTTGTACCCCTCTATCTGCTACTCTTCCATATCTTTATTACTCCAAATTAATTTAGCAAATATTCATTAAATAACTACATACAAGGAATATGAGGGACTGTCTGTCTTTATGTCTATCCATCTGTCTATCTATCTATCTATCTATCTATCTATCTATCTATCTATCTATCTATCTATCAACATGCTAATAAATATTTAATTCCAGAATTCAAGAAAAAAATTTGAGCATGACACTCTTTTGAATTTAATCTGCATTATTCTTTTCTCCATCACGTTCATAAGTCTAGACAATAACAAAACAATAAACAAAGCCCTCATTTGTAGCATTTACTAATTTCTAAAGTTAAAATTCTCAAACAATAATTTCACCACTGCTTCTTATGAGTTGAGTCAATTTGATTTCACCACGGCCCAATTATTATCTTACATTCCAAGTAAGGGACAGTGGATAGCTTCCTTTGAAGTCATGAAATCCTGGATTCAAGTCCTAACTGTTGCAGATGCTGCCTGTGACTAATTAAATGACATATTATATAAATTTCAGAGAAGGTGCCATTGTGTAGAAATAGAGATAATTCCTTCACTCAGGTGTTCCCCACGCACATGAAATCACCAATCCAATTCCTGGTTTTCATCCTTTAAGAGACATAGATTTTAACCTTGGTTAGCTATGCAGAACTATCATGTGCTTCTCTTACAGGTCTGGTACACTGTTTCTAGTGCCCTCTCCAGAATAAAATGTATCAAAAATGTATTGGGAAGGAGAATAAGACCAAGTGATTAAAGCAGATATTCCTGGTATCTTTAAATTGTGTGTCTGTGTTTGTGTGTGAACATGCATATTTGTATAAAAAAAGGGCAAAAGGAAAGAACGAAGAGAATAGAAAAAGTACAACTTATGTAAAGGAAGGAAAATAATACACATGTATGCATATAAGGAAACCCAAGGCATTGATCTTTCAGCTCGAACTGTGAGTTCAAATCTTATAAGATTGATATAGGGAGAGCACTAAGCAAATCTCTGAAAGCAATATAATCATAATGAATCGTAGTGATAACCGTATTTTTGAACCTATTCTATCCTCCCAAAAGCAAATCAAAATGAATCATGAACATAATAAAGATTTCTAACACTGCTTTCTGAAAAAAAAATATGATTGCTATTTCATGGAATCTATGAGCAAGTTATCTAATATTACTATAAAAAAAGAAGTAAGATTATGGGTGGAATGGTAAATGTTTAACAACTAGGCTCTCTGAAAAAAAATAATGCAGGTGTACACACACAATAGACTTTTAACTTCTTTCTGCATTATTAATACTTTCCTACACTTAGATAATAAAAAACCCCAATAAACTAAGACCTGATATCTAACATTTCAGATGTCTGAGCTGTAAAAGTTCACATTGAAAATTTGACAATACCTTCTGCAAGCTCTAGCCAAATTATTGGTGAAAGAAATCAATGAAACTTTACAGGAGGAGAAAATGAGGAAGGCTAGTTCTATATGAGAATGAAAGATAAGAAATAGTTCAAGTGTGCATTACTTTCTTCAAGATATTAAAAGATAAAAAGGAAGAACACCAATAATACAATGTGAATCCTGTTGAAAAGATCTCGAGTAAGACATGGACAGGAATCCCTCAACAGCAGGAATCATGACTCACTTCTTGGTAGTACAGGGAGTGCCTAAACCAGTAAGATCCCAGACCCATCTATCCATTACCTTATATATCCCTCAAGCCTGTTATACATGTGCTTCATGAAATGCTATATTAGAATAGCCCTGTATTTTTCCCCATTTAATTTCATAAAACTTATATGGCAAGTTTGAGAAAGTTTTCTGAGAAAAATTGAACACATTAGACTGAAAACAAGAAAATAGAGGTGTCAAGAACAACAGAAAGATAGAATCTTTTCTGACACTGGACCCCAGTGACTGTTAGTGAAGCATACTTTTGTGCATTGTTTCAGTGACAATGAATTTTTATACCCATGTTTGGAGTATTAAATAAGTCCATCATTCATTTGTTCCCTAAAATATTGTTTCCATGCCAAAAGAATAAAGATGTGAAGTGGCCAAAACAGATGGCATCTATAATAGCTTTAAACTTCTTTTGCACTTTTCTCTTAGGATGAATTATATTCAGGAACAGCGCATTTGCTGCTTATGCCAGCCATTTGGAACAACTGAATGGAACTGTCAGCTGCAAAGTAGGTATTCTGATGTCATTTGATATTTAAAATGGATAAAATATGATGATTTGTCTTGGGAAGCAAAATCACCAATTTATTTTAAATAGATTACATTTTGAAATATATATATTTTTGTCAGATATCCATTTTAACTTTATACTGATCTCTTTTATGCTTTATTTTTCTTTTTTTGTCATTTTCATCTCTTGCATTTTGCGGCCATGTGGTTCTACAAATGAGGGTTAGCAAGTTTCCTTTATTTCCATATTAAATAAAGTAAATCTCCGACATTTTAAAATTATGTCCCATTTGTTCCATTTCTATGAAAGAATGACAGCATAGAATTTTCAGCGGATCAAAAGAAAATCAAAGGATTAAGAAAATGAAAAGGAACTTAGAATCTACCTGAAAATGATTTCCCACCAAAATATCTGACAAATAGTCGTCTAGTCTCTGCTTGAAGAAACTGAGTGATGTAAATTCCACTACCTCGCGAAACTTCCACTTTTATAAAGAAGTTTGCCCTGTCTTGAGCATTTGCTTTTTTTCAAATACTACTCATTGTGTTTGTATCTGTTCTCTGGAGCCAAATCCCTATTTGACATGACAGAATTTCAAGTAATTGAACATAGCATGTTTCATTTGAGTCTTTCCTTTTCCAAGTTATACAAAACAAGCCAACCAACAAAGACACATTAGCAATTCGTGTAAGAGATCCTCCTATAACAAGATCTCTACTATTCTTATTGTTCTCCTCCGAATGTTCCCCAAGTTTCATACATTGTAGTGTACAGAACTCAACACAATACTTCTTCCATAAATGGCCTAATGAAGAAAGAATAAAACTAACTCCTGGAAGTTATGTTTCTAATCATTTAAACCAAGTGCCCATTAGCTTTTTGGCAGTCATTTCACAGTGAAAACTCACAAGAGGATAGTGGTCTAAAACCTCAAGGTTTTTTTTCATACAAACAGAGGCCTTGTATTAGTACGGTGTTTTTTGTTTTTTTTTTTTTGTATTTTTTAAAACACATTTAAACACATGTAAAAAAGCATTGTTCCTTATTGAATATCATGATATTACACTGATTGCAATGTTTTACCCTTAAGATCCTCTAGAATCATGTCCAAAAAATAGAAAAATAGAGCGTTAGCTAGACCTTTCACTTTCAGGACAATTGAAAATGTGATAAGAAAGATATTCATATTCAAAAAATGACAAAATTGTTCAATAGCAAAAAAGAAAATATTAATTCTCAGAACTCATCACTGCAGTCCTCTATCCAGATAATTAAACGCTATTAAACAATTAATATCTCTGCATCAAATTCAGTTATTTCAACAAGTTCAGAATTCATTTAGAATCTAGCACATATTTTATTATATTTTCTGAAGGAATAGCAGAATATATTTTATCATATACTACATGTATACACACATTATATGTGTGTGTATACACACATATATACTACTAGTTTATTTAATTGTTTATATACCACTCAAAATAGGAAATAACTTAAAGCTACTATGACCTATCCTTAATAAAGCTATGTGCTTTATACACACACACACACACACACACACACACACACATATACATATGTGTGTGTTTGTGTATATGTGTCGAATAATCAATTTCTCAAAATGATCTCTAGTCCATTTAATTTTTTCCCAGGGGAAGAAAAGGTCAAGTTCAGTAGCCTATATTTTCTACAGTCAATTCTGTTAATTTGCCATTTTTAGCACCATTACAGCTCTTATTCTCAATGATTTTTATTTCTTTCTTAATTTTGTTTATTTTCAGTGCTCTTCAATCATTACCATAGAACTTAGATATTTTCTTCTCCTTCCCCCCTATGTTCCCCTCCCTCCCTGAGAAGGCATACAATTTTATATAGATTCTACACATACATTCCCATTAAATACATTTTCACCATAGTGGTACCATATAGAAGAATTAAAATGCATAGGAAAAATCACATAATAAACTAAAACGTAATATAGAAGAAAATTATTTACTACATTCTGCAGTGGAATAGTTGCATAGTTCTTTCTCTGGATGTGGAAGGCATTTTGCCTTAGAAGATCATTGGACATTTTTTTAAGTCCTTGCATTACAATGAAGCTCCAAATCTACTAGAAAAAATACTCTTGCTCACCGTGGTCATTGCTGTGCACAAAATTGTCCAGGTTCTGCTCCTTTCACTCAGCATTGTATCATATAAGTATTTACAGGCCTCTCTGAAGTCTTCCTGTTCATCATTTCTTATAGCACAATAGTATTCCATTATATTCATGTACCGTAATTTATTCAGCCATTCCCCAATTAATAGGCATCCCCCTGATTTCCAGTTTTTGGCAACCACAAAGTGTATTGCTATAAATATTTATGTACATAATGGACCCTTTCCTATTTTTATGATCTCTTGGGGATACAGTCCTAGAAGCAATATGGCTGGGTCAAAGAGTATGCAAATTTTGGTAGCCCTTTGGGTATAGTTCCAAATTGCTCTCCAGAATGATTGGATCAGCTCAAAGCTCCACCAACTATGAATTAATGTTCCAACTCTCCCACATCCTCTCCAACATTTATTATCTTCCTGTTCTTTCATGTTTGCCAATCTGATAGGTGTGATGTGGTAACTCAGAGTTGTTTGATTTTTGTCTCTCTAATCAATAGTGATTTAGAGCATTTTTTCATGACTATAGACAGCTTTAATTTCTTCCTCTGAAAAATGCCTGCTCATATTCTTTGACCATTTATCAAATGGGGAATGACTTGTGTTTTTCACATTTGACTCAGTTCTCTATATATTCTAGAAATGGAGCCTTTATCACAGACACTAGCTGTAAAAATTCTTTCCCAGTTTTCTGCTTTCCTCCTAATCTTGACTGCATTGTGTTTGGTTGTGCAAAAACTTTTCAGTTTAATGTAATCGAAATTATCCATCTTGGACATCATAATACTTTCTATCTCTTCTTTAGTCAAAAATTCTTCCCTTCTCCATAATTCTGATACATACACTATTCCTTCCTGCACCAATTTGTCCATAGTGTCAATTTATATACCTAGATTGTGTACCCATTTGGATTTTATTCTTGTGTGTGGTGTCAAGTATTGGTCTATGCCTAGTTTCTGCCACACTGTTATCCAGTTTTCCCTGCAATTTTTGTCAAAGAGTGAGTTCTTATCCTAGAAGCTGGGGTCCTTGGGTTTATGAAACAGTAGACTGCTATATTCATTGCCTACTGTGTCTTGAGTATCTAGCCTATTACACTTGTCTGCCTTTCTGTTTCTTAGCCAATACTAAGTGGTTTTGGTAATTGCTACTTTATAATACAATTTGAAATCTGGTAACTCTAGGCCACTTTCCCTAGCATTTCTTTTCATTAGCCCCCTTGATATTCTGGACATTTTGTTGTTCCAGATGAATTTTGATATAATTTTTTCCACGTCTAGAAAATAATTATCTGATTGTTTGATTGGTATGGCACTAAATTAGTAAATTAATTTAAGTAGAATTGTCATTTATATTATATTTTCTCGGCTTACCCATTCTCAATGATTTATTTGTATCTCTTGCTAATCTATATCTTTTTATCTTCTCTGTATATCTATTTATGTGTCTATCACTCACATGGGTTAAGAAATCGTATTTGCCACTCATTTTAGTACCTGAGAATACACTTAATTCATCTAGGTCAGCTGACTTTAATTCATCAGGCATTATGTCTTTTTTAACTCTTTAACAATTTATTTTGCAATTAGTTTTGCATAATAATTGTTGAAATCAATGTATAAACTTATACACACACACACATATATATATGTATGTATGTATATAGCCTTTGTAGATAATTTTTTTAGATAAACAAGTTTATTTGTAAATTATTTTATTCAACATACGTAATTGACCTAAAAACTTCAATAGAAGTATAAAGTTTAAAAGCACTTCAAGGGGCAGAATCAAGATGGCAGAGTAGAAACACACATATGCTAGCTCTCAACCCACAGCCCATGGAATATCTGTAAAAAAGAACTCCCAACAAATTCTGGAGCAGCAGAAGCCACAGAACAACAGAGCAGACGACATTTCTGTTACAGAGAGCCCTGAAAACAGACACCAAAGGTCTGTCACGCTGCGGACCCAGACCCGAGCCCAGCCCTGCTTTGGCCGTTTGGCACCAAGAGGAGCAGACCCGAGCAGGCTTCAGGGATGGAATCTCCAGCAGCTGCACACGTCCCGCTACCCACGGGCCCCAAAGATTTCAGAGAGGGTCTTCTCGCCTTGCAGAGAGGGGAGTGGGGTGCCCTCATAACTCGGGCCCCCTCGGGAGGCAGCAAAGGAGGCGGGAGCAGACCTGGGCTCCCCAAGCAGGCAGGAGCCTGGATCCATTGTTGAAGGTCTCTGCATAAACCCCCTGAGGGAACTGAGCCAGTGTGGTGGCGCTGCCCCCACCTGAGCAGCTGAACTTATTCTCACACTGAATAATAGCCCTCCCCCTGCTGAAAGCCCTGAGGCTGGGAAGCAGCATTTGAATCTCAGACCCCAAGCACCGGCTGGGTGGATCTGGAGGCAAGGTGGGTGTGAAGAGAATATTCAGAAGTCAAGTCACTGCCTCGGAAAATGCCCAGAAAAGGGAAAAAATAAGACTATAGAAGGTTACTTTCTTGGGGAACAGGAATTTCCTCCCTTCCTTTCTGATGAGGAAGAACAATGTTTACCATCAGAGAAAGACACAGAAGTCAAGGCTTCTGCATCCCAGCCCACCCAATGGGCTCAGGCCATGGAAGAGCTCAAAAACGAATTTGAAAATCAAGTTAGAGAGGTGGAGGAAAAACTGGGAAGAGAAACGAGAGACATACAAGTAAAGCATGAAAAGCAGGTAAACACCCTGCTAAAGGTGACCCAAGAAAATGCTGAAGAAAATAACACCTTGAAAAATAGGCTAACTCAAGTGGCAAAAGAGGTTCAAAAAGCCAATGAGGAGAAGAATGCTTTCAAAAGCAGAATTGGCCAAATGGAAAAGGATGTTCAAAAGCTCACTGAAATAACTAGATGTTTCAAAATTAGAATGGAACAGATGGAGGCCAATGACTTTATGAGAAACCAAGAAATCACAAAATAAAACCAAAAGAATGAAAAAATGGAAGATAATGTAAAATATCACATTGGAAAAACAACTGACCTGGAAAATAGATCTAGGAGAGACAATTTAATAATTATGGGACTACCTGAAAGCCATGATCAAAAAAAGAGCCTAGACATCATCTTTCATGAAATTATCAAGGAAAACTGCCCTCAGATTCTAGAACCACAGGGCAAATTAAGTATTCAAGGAATCCACAGATCACTACCTGAAAGAAATCCAAAAAGAGAAACTCCTAGGAACATTGTGGACAAATTCCAGAGTTCCCAGGTCAAGGAGAAAACTTCTCAAGCAGCTATAAAGAAACAATTTAAGTATTGTGGAAATACAATCAGGATAAAACAAGATCTAGCAGCTTCTACATTAAGGGATTGAAGGGTGTGGAATAGGATATTCCAGAAGTCAAAGGAACTAGGACTAAAACCAAAAATCACCTACCTAGAAAAACTGAGTACAATACTTCAGGGAAAAATTGCTCTTTCAATGAAATAGAGGACTTTCAAGCATTCTTGATGAAAAGACCAGAGCTGAAAAGAAAAGTTGGCTCTCAAACAGAAGAATGAAGAGAAGCATGAAAAGTTAAACAGCAAAGAGCAGTCATAAGGGACTTACTAAAGTTGAACTGTTTACATTCCTACATGGAAAGACAATATTTGTAACTCTTGAAACTTTTCAGTATCTGGGTACTGGGTGGGATTACACACACACACACACACACACACACACACATGTACACGCACACACACACACATAGAGACAGAGTGCACAGAGTGAATTGAAGAGGATGGGATCATATCTTAAAAAAATGAAATCAAGCAGTGAGAGAGAAACATATTGGGAGGAGAAAGGGAGAAATGGAATGGGGCAACTTATCTCTCATAATATAGGCAAGCAAAAGACTTATTAGTGGAGGGATAAAGAGGGGAGGTGAGAGAAAAACATGAAGTTTACTCTCATTACATTCCACTAACGGAAGGAACAAAATGCACACTCATTTTGGTATGAAAACTTATCTTTCAATACAGGAAAGTGGGGGAGAAGGGGTAAGCAGGTTGGGGGGGATGATGGAAGGGAGAGCATGGGGAGGAGGGAGCAATTTGAGGTCAACACTCATAGGGAGGGACAGGATCAAAAGAGAGAATAGAAGTAATGGGGGACAGGATAGGATGGAGGGAAATATAGTTAGTCTTATATGCTGGGGATGGAAGCTCAATTCCAGGTGGACAGTCTCGGGCGGGTAAAGGTGGGAACTTCTAAATCTTAGAGTTCTCACGAGACCCCCCAGGAAACGACTGGGAATCGAGGTGAACCGAGCTATCTCATGTATTTCCGCCTCTTCCCGTGAGAGACGTGATGGGAGTGAGCTCTCCCCGCCCTCGAGATTGTCCCGGATCTGGGCACACCTAACAGCACGGTATTCAGATGCAAACTATGCGGCTGGAGAACTTAAGTAGGATCAGGAAAGCCTGAAAGAGCTCTTGGGCGGAGGGGCCACGTCTGAGGACAGCAAGGCTCCGCTTTTCCTCTCTCCTCTCTCCCCTCCCCCTCTCTCCCCACTTATACTTCTACTTTCAATCTCTTATTGTAAGATCTTTGCCTCCTTGAGAGATTCTTCGATCCCTCCTAAGGAAGAATTTCCCTGCACTTGTAACTAGACCCTGAAATAAAGCTCAACCCTTGTTAGACTCTGGAACGTCCTTTCTCTCATACGAGCATCCGGTTTGGCCAACCAAAGACCTCCAATACAGGTAAGGGAAGACTCGGCTAGCCCTCAGGCCTCTAGGCCTGGCACTCATACAACATGACTATTATGTAAGTCATTTGCAAAACTAAACAGATATGACCTATATTGAATTGCTTGCCTTCCAAAGGGAAGGGGTGGGGAGAGAGGGAGGAAGAGAAGTTGAAACTCAAAGTTTTAGGAACAACTGTGGAGTACTGTTCTTGTTACTAGGAAATAAGAAATACAGGTAAAGGGGTATAGAAAATTATTTGGCCCTACAGGACAAAAGAGAAGATGGAGACAAGGGCAGAGAGGGATGATAGAAGAGAGAGCAGAATGGTGATAGGGGCAATTAGAATGCTCAGTGTTTTGGGGTGGGGGAAGGGGAGAAATGGGGAGAAAATTTGGAATCCAAAATTTTGTGAAAATGAATGTTAAAAGTTAAATTTTTAAAAAAAAGCGCTTCAAAGTTCCTCTAAGTGATTTTTCTTTTCCTGGTTGGTCAAACCAGATTGACCCTAACCTCCCAACCATCACGATATTTCCCTGAAAATTTTGAAAATTGATTGCCTTCTCCATTCCCAGGCAAGTTACTGTAAAGTTTATAATATATACTTCACCCAGTAGATAAGTTCTATCTCCTCTATCCCTTGTGTCCAGTGTAGTAACTTAACTAAATGAGCTTTGCTTTGGTTAAAAAGTAAGTATCCAAATTTGTTAAGACCAACTGTATATCACTATTATTAACAGATAATTTGCAAGTATCAGGGAGAGGATGCTGATGGAAAAGCTTGCAGTTTAAAAATATCCCTTATAAATAGAATACTAGGGTTATTGTTTGCACTATCAGCTAGAAAGTTGCTTACCGTGGTAGAATAAAGACTTACGCAAGGTAGAATGCTGAGCAGCATCTTTTTACTCTGATGTAGGAGAACAAGCGAAGTTTAACTATGAGAAAGCCAAATGACAAGACTTTCCACAGGTGGATGTAAAACTTTTAATTTAAAAACATTGATACTACGACATATAAAATAATCATTATGAATGTACGTAGTTTATTCTATAGCTGTCAGGTTTACGTTTGTTTATGTTTGTTTTAGGAAACTATAAGTTACACTGTGGTTAAGACTTGGATATTATTACTCTTTGAAAAGTCCACATTCTATCACAGCAATATATGGTCAGATTTTGCAGTCCCAATTTTTATACACTTGGATTAAATCATGACCAATTTTATTGCAAAAGAACTCTACCTATCTTTATGTAAATTCTACCACCTTACTATTTTAGCTGCCCAATAAGTCATTAAAATATAAAAACATGCATTATGAGAAGCAATCATTATTACCTGTCCCTTCTACATATTAGCAACTTGTTGCTCTGTGGTGGTATGCAAAGCAGGATCTTTTACTCTTTTACTTTAAATATAATCAAGTGCCTCTGATTGAATATTGCCTTTATCAACCAAGAGTCTTTACTAGAGTAAAGTAAAGTAACCTCTTTCTATAAGTTTCTTTAACTAGAAACAGTATGGTAATTTGTATTGTTAATTACAGTAATATGATTAAAGATCTTCCCCATTCATTAATGGGCCTGGGAAGATTTGTAGGAAGGTCCACACCTTTTGTTAAGTTCTTAATGAGGAGCTGTTTCTCAAGGATTGTGAGGCCCTCTGACTGAAAACAAAAATCTATAAATCTTCAGAAAGTGAGGTTTTACTTTGGAGGCTTACTTTTTGGAAGAATGTGTGCCAGATGAGACTCAAAATCCACTAAGGTGACCTCCAGCTTTGAAAACCCAGATGTTGGTGCTTCCTTCTCTGATAACTATGTATGTTTAGTCAGGCAGTTGCATCTGTCTGTTGATTTGTGATGTATGTATTGCTTACTGTCAGATCATTTGGAAGCACTGTTTGCTGATTTAGATTTCTCTGTATTTTCTCTGAAGTTCAGAGCGCTGTCTCTTCCCCCCGAACTAAGTGAATGCTTCATGTGCTTGATTAAAGTAATTGGTGACCCCTTATAAGTTGCCTTTCCTTTTATAAATGCAGATCCAATAACCTATGACTGCAGGTCTCCCATGTATGTCTAGATATTTACTGATACACGCTTCTGAGCAACAATGCTCACTCTCATCACTGAGGTCTGTGAACAATCACTTTTCATATTCATCCTGCTTGAAACATGGAATGATGTAAGTACAAATGAAACATACTATAAACAATTTCTTACAAAAAAGGTCACAAATGAAAACTAATATATTTTGTGGAATTTACTACAAAAAACCATAAAACTGCCTTCACTTAAGCTCTTTCTCCCTGTATCCTGTGAGCCAACTGGATGTCTTCAGGCATGATAGCAACTCTCTTGGCATGGATGGCACACAGGTTAATACCTTCAAAGAGACCCACCAAATATGTTTCACTGGCCTCCTGAAAGGCACCAATAGCTGCACTCTGTAAATTCAAGTCTGTTTTAAAGTCCTAAGCTATCTCCCTCACCAACAGCTGGAAATGAATTTTCCTGATCAAAAGCTCTGTTGACTTCTGGCAATTGCGAATCTTACAAAGGCCTACAGTACCAAGCCAGTAATTGTGAGGCTTCTTGATCCTGCCAGTAGAGGGAGCACTTTTCCTGGCAGCCTTTGGGGCCAATTGTTTTTGCGGAGCTTTCTCATCAGTGGACTTATGAGCATTCTGCTTTGTACAGGCCATTTTGTCTTACCAAAGGAAGAGTTGTTTGCCCCACTGGATTCATTGCTGATGCCTCTACTTATGTCTACTTGGTGAGGCTGTTGATCCCGCCTAGCTTTGAGTAATAAAAGTCATGGAATACTCCTGCTCTGATCAACAACCAAGCTGCTCTGCTTTTGACTTCGAAAAGACTTGAAAGGTATTGAGGTTAAGCTTTTCATTTAACAAACAAAGAAAAAGAGTCCTAGAGAGGTGAAATGACTTGTCCAAAGACACACAAGTTCCAAAAAAAGGGCAATTAAGATGCTATTTTAGATTATATGAACCTAAATTTCAATATTTCCTTTCAAATAATTTAGTATTCCAAGTAGTTGTTTTCTGTTAATTTTGTACCAACACTAAAAAATAAATATAGTAATATCAGTTCATTTCACACAAATATCACTTCCCATGAAACATTAAACACAGATCAAATGTAGGTAATATGAATCATAACAAAAATCACTGTCCATATCACCAATTAATAAAGCATTGTAATTCAAATTTTAATGATGTATAAAAAAATGAGCAGTGGTAAGCTGATCCCAAATAGATTCATAAAGTGTAAAGTTTTCTTTTGTTCCCCAGACTCCTCATTCTTTATCCTGTAGTGAAAACTCCTGATCTTCCTCAGGTTTTCTATATCCTTCTATTATCTTGCCATTTTCTATATATAATTCTTTATTCACATTGGATAGATAATTAATAAAAAAAACTAAATACTATAATCCAGGTTTATTCTTATTTTTTATTGTATTTTAAATGGAGCTAAATAGTTACATAAAAGATATTAAATCCTAATGAGTCAATTTTAGGCATCATCATCATCATCAGATTTCAAGGAAGAGTATCTTCCCAGTACTCTGGAAACCTCACAGCTTCAAAGTTTTCCTGCTCCATTTCTGCCTGTATTTATGTCTTAGTTTGAGCTGACCTCGTGCCAATGATATGCCTTGCTTCATTGTCACTCTGTAAATAGGTGGCCCTGACAATTGTGCAATACAAGTATCTTCTCAAGCATGCATATACAGTACTCTCAAACTATATTTCACTGCTCTTTTATAATAGTAACAGGACTAATAATTGTTGCAATCTATGGGGTTTCTATTTCTATAAAATATTCATGAAAATACCCCTCTCTCAGACAGGAAAGAGGAAACATCCCATTCTTAACTTATTGTTATATGCAGCTGTGGGAAAAGCATGAAAACTGTCTTCGATAATTTCTATAATCTTGTATTAATAACAGATTTTAGAAGGGAAAAAATTGAAATTCTGTGAGACACAAAATGTATATTTAATGCCAGTAGTTATATACTATAAAAAACAAGCCTTAGCAAAGCCTGAAGCTAAATTATAAGCAAGTTAAAAGGTGTGCACTAAAAAGTAGAGCATATTATAGGTGTGGAATGATAATAGTCTTCACTCATTTTGTCATATAGAGTTATTTTTATGGAACTAAATGGACATTCTGCTATATTATACTCTTTTACCAAAATTTGATTGAGCTAGATTTAATAGTAAGTTAGCTATTTAGATGGTGCATTAACTCTTTCAAGTCCCTAGGGTATAATTTAAGTGTATAGCACTGTGATGAAGCACATTAAAAGAGGATTTAAAAGAAGCAACATTAGAAATGCAAGCTATGCATCCTTATTGGTAGATGAAAGTGAATTGTTTTTGCACTAAATGTTACCTTAGTGGCCTAACAAAAGTATTTTATTTTCAGACAACAGGGAGAACTGAACCTTTTGTGACTGATCCTTGCCTTTCCTTTAGACAACAGTCATTCACATTCCAAAAGACAAGGTCAGAGTGAAATTTTATATGTCAGAATCCAAGATGTCTGCTTGTCTTCACATTTCAGAAACCAAGATGCTTGCTTTCTATTTTAGCTGGTCAAGACTAGTTTTGTCAGTTGCAGGCATCTCTGAATTCTGCTAGTTTACTTTGAGAAGGATCACTGGTATGCCAAGCAACCATGGCATTAGAAGTGCTCCTGATTCGTTAGATGTTGTGCTCCTCCATTGTCTGGTTCTCCTGTGAAAAAAAGGAAACTCTCATATTTAATTGATTAATACAAGCATTAGAGAGCCCATGTTCACAGTTCTCACTCCTCATCTCCCCAGAATTTTTCTCTCTAACTCTTTTACACTCTGACCTTTCACAGCTTAGAATGATAAGGGACCATGTTAAAATTAGTAGATGGCTGCTGTCATCAAATGTGGGTAAGCATAGCAACTCCATTATAGCGACTCAATTTGATTCTAAGGTAGAAAGGAAATAAGTCTAGAGAGCAGAAAATGTCCTCCTTTCTGATTTATTGTATATACAGATATCTTCTCTGTAGACCCCCACGTCCTGCCTGACTTCCCAATTTATTTTGTTTCTCTCTTAACCCTAACTTAGCCAGATATATTTCAAAAAGTCTTAAATACCTCAAATACGTATAAATGCTTAACTGTTTCCCACTCTTCTTTGAGCAAATGAGAACATTGTTTCACTGCCCTAGTTTGCAAGTTTCTTCTCAGCCAATTAATGTAAACTGTGATCAGACTCTGGTTCTTTTCAAGTCTCGATTTAAAACCAAGTTATACCCTTACTTAATAACTTCCAGTGACTCAAATTCTATCTTCTGAGAAAGACCTCTTTATATCTCCTTACTATACATACACACTTCTTTCCTACTGCTGTTTTTCCTTGGAGATTGCTTATAATTGACATCTACATGTGCATTCCTTGTACGTGCATAATTGTTTGCATCTTGCTTTTTTGTTTGGAATAGACCTCCTTGAAAGCAGATAGGAGTGAATGCTGGGAAAATTAAAATATGAGCAGGTATCACTTTTAAAATTAATCTGCACTATTAATACTTTTGTATCATTTTCTCAGGTCTAGAGAGTAAACAAATAAATCAAGCCTTAATAAATTATAAGGTATAAATATTCACACTGAAAATTTAACAAGAGAGTAAAAGAGGTATGGGTCAAATCCAGAATGCTTTTAGATGTCAGAGATTGTGTTTCACCTTTCTTTCTATACACAGTGCTTTGCATCATGTTATTCGCATAGTAAGTATTTAATAAATGCTTATTAACTGACTGACTGACTATCTTGTATCCAACCAACCCCAGCGGCTAAGAACTCAGACTAAGAGGGGATTGAACCGTCTAACAAAGTGCTTCTAGTGCAAAGAGGATAATAGTGCTGGCTACAGGGACTCCTTAGACTCTGCTTACGACTAAGAACCAGTTGGTTGACACCATTCTTTGAATCAGAAAGCTTGAGATAATAGAAATAGATATCAAAGAATGAGAGAAGAACATAATAGTACTGGACCCATAATAAATCATTATAATGCAAAAGGGAAGGGTGCAAAGATAAGAAGTATGATTACAGTAAGAAAATGGTAGAAAAAGTAAAATAATCATGGTAAAAAAATAAGGACAAATGAAAGAAAAACCATGACAATGCATATGTGTTTGGGATTAAAGCTAATTTTCAGGCAGGTAATAAGCAATTATGTACTGGGATCTGTGCTAAGAACTAGAATTATGAAGGAAGGGAAAAGATGGTTTTTGCCCTCAAATTGCTTCCACTTTAATTAGAGAGGTAACATATAAATAATTATAAATAAATATGAAGTTATAAATAGAATATTAAATACAAACAATTATAAATAACTATACACACACATAAAATATATCCAGAGTATGTTGTCATGGCAATTCCTTCAGTGTAAAATATGTATTAAATGTCTGAGGATTCATCAAACTGTAAAATTATCTGATTATGTGGGAATAGGAATTAAAAAATAAACAAAGGTGGAAGACAAATCAGTAAGACTAAAAAGACAAGGAGAATGGAAGAGTATATGAAAATTACATAAAATAAGAATTTTCACCTCAAAAACAGAATTTGGCAAGATAATTTAAGATAAAAAAACAGAATTTATTTCTAAGGCAATAAAGTATTCAAGTATTCATAAAGGTATAAATTGAGAAAATTGCCTGCCTTTCAGAAACATGCATGCTATTGATTATTTTCACCTTTGTTCATCTTTTTCCATTTTCTGGGTGCTAGATGAAACCTCAACAATTCCTTAAATTTGCATGTCTTCATTTTTGATAGCTTGTATAGCTTTGATATGTTCATTAATATTTTTCTATTATCCTTTAGAGAATTGTTCATGTCCTTTGAACAATTATTTAAGGCAATATCACTTAATAGATAATTAAAGTCAGGAAGAAAGGAATCTTGACAGACTCAATAGTCATGTATCCCTGGACCGGTCATTTAACCTATGATGGCCTCAATTTATTTTCTGCAAAACAAATATTCACTGGACCTATCCAGTTCTCAGTTTCTGATTCTTGTCTTTTATATCTGAGCTATAAGATTTACAAGAAATATTTGATATGATAGATTCCCTCCACCCCAATTGACAGTTATACTTCTTAGCCTAGTTGCCTTAATTTTGTTAGTATAATAACTTCTACATTTCATTGGGAAATTTTGTTGTTTTGGGGTTGTTTCCATCATGTCTGATTCTGTTACCTCATTAAGAGTTTTCCTGACAAAATTGTTTGGAGTGGTTTGCCATTTTCTTCTCCAAAAAAAAGTGACCATTAATTAATTGATTGATTGATTGATTGATTCAATTTATTTTAAATATCTGGGCATTGCCTGGGGGAAGTGTGGTGGGTCAGTGGATGGAGTGGCTGCTTTGTAATCAGAAAGACTCATGTTCCTGAATTCAGATTGGGCCTCAGACTACCTGTTTGACTTTGGGCAAGTCACTTCCTTGTCACACTTTCTTCTTCTGCAAAATGAACTGCAGAAGGAATGACAGACCATTCTGGTGTCTTTGCTATGAGCACTCCAAAAAAGGTCACAAAGAGTCTCACATAACTGAAAAATAACAGAACAACAAAAATCCTTTCTTAAATGAAGATAAACATGTTACTCTTGCTCTTGAAGTATACCACAATCTATTTTCTTCTAATATTTGAAAAAATTAAGAACTGTAAATTTGCAACTTGTTAAAATGTCACAAAATATTGATAAAAATTATGTTAAAGCACAGAGATATAGTAAACTCTAGGTGCTAAAAGAGGAATACACTTTCATCCATGGTCCTTTGATTCCTCTCCAAATTACATCTCTCCTTCTTGCAAAAAATTTCTTGATATATATTTTTGTATTTAAATTTCTATCTGCATAAATTTGTCCCCTGATAGAAATTACTCTATTGGAGGGGAGATCTTTCTATGTCCAGTTACTACATGGTTAATACAAGTTTATTGAGTTGAATAAAATTGATCTTATCATTTCTGTAAAAGAAAACCATTTATTCTCATAAATGAAACATTCATTTGCATTGTGCATTCACAATTACTAAACATGGAAGACAATATGTAAGAAGCAATGACATCATCCAATCTACTATATAATTTTAAACAAACAAGCCAATAAATTAAGAAAGAAGAAAAAATGAAAAAAAACAAACTTTTCCCTAAAGGAAAAAATAATTGCAGATATGTTCATATATGTTTATATGTATAAACACACATACATACATATATGTATATAACCCCAACATATACATATATGTATATATAATCCATATCTACACATACATACACACACACATATATACGTACATATACGAGTGTACACACACACACACACATACACACACACACATACATATATTTTAATTCTTCTTGTCAAATTTTAGGAGCTATTGTTTTTTTGTCCTATTTTGCAAATGATTGCTATAATATGGTTGCAGAGAAATTTTAAGTATGAGAGCAGAAGAGAAGAAATACATGCTAGACTAGTAGATCCCACTTTTCCACTTTCTGGCACTGTCATATCTTACAGTTTCTCCTCTATTTAAATAATAAGGACACATGCATTTACACTGTGAGTTGTTGTCTTGTAAATTTATGAAAAATTCACGAATTTAAATGTTTTTTTCAGACAGTTTTCTGACCTGTTCCAGTAAGTTTTTCCTTAGGGAAAGCACATTTATTTGATCACATAGTATTTTCTTTATATATTTCTTTTTTCAAGAAAAATAAAGGGCAGAAAATGCTCTTGAGAAGAGAATGTAAATGAACTGGTAAAATCATAAAGCTGGTTTGAAAAATGAGACCAAACGTACATGTCATTCAAAACTTGGACTCTTGGAACACTTTTTAAAGTATAAATTTGCCTGGAAAACAAAGACTTTTAACTTTAACAATAAAAAATAAAAACTCATTGTAGTCTTGATTTCTCACCAATCTAACTTACAATTACCAGAATCACTTGTCTGCTTTTCATCTTTAATTTAATGTAGCAATTTGGAGGAATAAAAAAATGTCAATTGAATAGAAGGAATATATTCATGTGTATCATTTAGACTTACATTTGGAAATTATAATGAACATACAGAAAGTATTAACTAGAAAAATGTCAGAGAAGGGTGCAGCTCACTTTGTGGAATATTATGTTTACCTCTTTAAGAGTATGCACCTCTGTTTGATTCTCTTAGATATGCCAGAGCATTATGATACATTGTAAATAAGTAATGATAACAACATTACAGGAAAATAAAACCTAAAGATCCAAAGCTTGTGCTATTTATATCATGTTTCTTAAAGGCAATTGGAACCATTTGAATATTTTCACAATCAAAAATCTAAATTAAATTAGAATTTCAGCAAAATTTTTAGTATTTTCAAAACAAGAAATATGTAAACTTATTCATTTTCAGTTTTCTATCTAGGTCATAAGAAAGAATATAATAGTAGGAAAAATGGTTTTAAAATTATGACCTCATTAAGAAAATGAATCAATTTAAAAGAAATTAGAAATTAAGGATTGATTTTAAACGTTTAAACTTCCTTCTCATTATTTTAATAATGCAAAAGCTCAATACTTTATAACCATTTCATTGTTTGTGACACTTTGATGAGGGAAAAATCAAGTTAAAATTATATTTATTGTACTATAATAGATTAATAAATTATCTACAAGATCCATCTAATGAAAAAGATTAATTTTTAAATACTTGTGTGATTTATTAACATTTTGGACCTACTTCTTGAAATGTCTATAAGGATTTTGCTATAAAGTTTGAAGGCCATATTGGGTTCTAGGTTTTGTCAATACAGTACAAGTTTTGGTCGTTTCTATCAAGATAGAAAGGTTTTGAGTTTAAGTTTGGCAACAGCAAAATATGCAACCTGGCAAAGATGTGAAGGAGATAGCCATCAGAAGGTTCACAAATAGCAAAAAAATTATTTTTGTCATGACAGTTCAGTATAAAGGTGATTTGATTTATGTTATTGAAGGAGTATCCATATGAATAATATTACAATTCTTTCAAAATACTGGTTATGATTCAACTTACACTATACTTATTCCTTTTAGTATTTTATATTTGTTAGTTTTATTTCTCTTTAAGTAGATTTTTGTTTTTATAGTTATTTTGTTTTCAGTTTTCTAAAATCACTTCCATATCACTTAGATTTTTCCCCTCCCTCCCCACTCCATTCCTGAGACAGTATGAAATATTATATAGATTCTAAACATACATTCCTACTAAATATATTTTCACGTTAGTCACGTTGCTTAGAAGAATTAGAATGAATGGGGGAAACCATAAAACAGAACAAAATGAAACATAACAAAGGAGAAAATGGTCTGCTTTATTTTGTAATCCAATTCCATAGATCTTTCTCTGGATGTGGAAGGCGTTGTGCCTCAAGAGTCCATTGGGAATTTTTTAGGTCCTTGCATTGTTGTGAAGGACTAAGTCTACCAGAAAAGTTACTCACATAATGTGGTTGTTGCTACGCACCGAGTTCTACTGATTCAGCTCCTTTCACTCAGCATCAGTTTTTGTAAGTCCCTCCAGCCTTTCTGAAGTTTTCCTGTTCATCATTTCTTAAAGCACAATAGTATTTCATTACATTCATATATCACAAGTTGTTCAGCCATTCCCCAATTGAAGGACATCCCCTTGATTTCCAGTTTTTGACTACCGCAGAGAAAGCTGCTATAAATATTTTTGTATATATGGGACCCTTTCTCATTTGTATGATAGCTTTGGGATAGAGTCCTAGAAGTGATATTGCTAGGTCAAAGAGTATGCACACTTTTGTCGCCTCTTGGTTGTAGTTCCAAATTGCTCTCCAGAATGGTTGGATCAGCTCACAACTCCACCAACATGAGTTAGTGTTCCAAATTTCCCACATATTCCCCAACATTTATCCTTTTCCAGTTTTGTTATGTTAGCCAATCTAATAGGTGTAATGTGGTACATTAGATTTGTTTTGATTTGCATCTCTCTAATCAACAGTGATTTAGAGCATTTTTTCATATGACTGTAGATAGTTTTAATCTCCTCCTCTGAAAACTACCTTTTGATATACTTTGACTATTTATCAATTGAGAATTGACTTGTATTTTGTAAATTGTATTCAGTTCTCTATGTTTTAGAAATGATGCTTTTTATCACAGACAACCGTTGCAAAATTTTTTCCCCAGTTTTTTTTGCTTTCCACATAATCTTGGTTGCATTGGGTTGGTTTGTGCAAAACTTTTCAATTAAATGTAATCAGAATTATCTATTTTGTACTTCATAATGTACTCTGGCTCTTGTTTGGTCAAAAATTCTTCCCTTCTCCATAAATCTGATAAGTACACTATTCCTTGTTCCACTAATTTGTCCATGGTATCAATTTTTATACCTAGATTGTGTACCTGTTTGGACTTTATTCTTTTGTATGGTGTCAGGCTTTGGTCAATGCCCAGTTTCCATCACGCTGTTATCCAGTTTCCCCACAAATTTCTGTCAAACAGTGAGTTCTTCTCCCAGAAGCTGGATATCATGGGTTTATCAAACAGTAGATTAGCATTTTTATTGACTACTGTGTCTTGAGGACCTAACCTATTCTACTGCTCTGCTCCTCTATTTCTTAGTTATTACCAAGTGGTTTTTATGATTGCTGCTTTACAAGACAATTTGAGATGTGGTAGTTGTAGGCCACCCCCTTGATATTCTGGACCTTTTGTTCTTCCATATGAATTTCGATATTCTTTTTTCTAGGTCTCAAAAATACTTAGCTGGTAGTTTGATTGGTATGGTAATGAATAAGTCTATCACTTTAGGTAGAATTGCCATTTTTATTATATTAGCTCCTCATATCCACGAGCAACTGATGTCTTTCCATTTACTTAGAGCTGACTTTATTTGGGTGAAAAGTGTTTTGTAATTGTGTTCATATAGAACCTGCGTTTGTTTTGGCAAGTAAATTCCCAGATAATATGTCTACCATAGGTTTAACTTGGGTTTCTCTTTCTTTCTCTTGCTGTTGGGCTTTGTTAGCAATATACAGAAAGGCAGATGATTTATCATGGTTTACTTTATAACCTGCAACTTTGCCAAAGTTGTTTATTATTTCAAGTAGTTTTTTTTTTACTTGATTCTCTGGCATTCTCTAAGTATAGCATCATATAATCTGCAAAGAGTGATAAGTTAATTTCTTCTTGGTCTATTCTAATTCCTTCAGTTTCTTTTTCTTCTCTTGTTGTTAAAGCTAACATTTCTAGTACCCTATTGAATAACAGTGATATTAATGGAAATCCATTTTTCACCTCTGATCTTCTTGGAAATTCACCTAGCTTTTCTCCATTACAAATAATGCTTGCTGATACTTTTAGGTAGATACACTTATTACTTTATGGAAAGCTCCATTTATTATTATGCTCTATAGACTTTTCAATAGTAATGCGTGTTGTATTTTGTCAAAAATTTTCTGCATCTACTGACATGATCATATGGTTTCTGTTAGTTTTGTTGTTGATGTGATCAATTATGTTGATAGGTTTCCTAATATTGAACCATCCCTGCATTCCCGGTATAAAACTTACCTGATTATAGTGGTGGGCAAAGTAATTTTTAATTAATGCTTTAATTTCCTTCTACTGGAGGTAAGTTCACCCTTTTCATTTTTGATATTGGTAATTTGGTTTCCTTCTTTTATTTTTTAATCACATTGACCAAAGGTTTATCAATTTCGTTTTTTTTCATATAAATGAATCTTAGGTTCATTTATTAGTTCAAAAGTTCTCTTTATTTCAATTTTATTAATGTATCCTTTGGTTTTCAGTATTTCTAATTTGGTATTTTGCTGGGACCAGCACAGTTGGGCAGGTCCGGGGCAGTTATAGAGCTCACAGAGCCAGGATGAAATGACAGGCGGGACACAGCAGTCTGAACAAACTGAATTTATTCTAGACATACTGAGCCAAGAAATCAGGGGATCAGGGTGCTTATATAATAAAAATCCATAGGGGTAGCGATTGAGAGATGAGAACAGAACAGATCATGATAAGTAGCAAGGGAGGCCTCAGGGCCTCTTTTCTCAGAATATCATCCTGTATAGCAGGGGCCCTGATTCCTGGAACTTCAACACCAAATTCAGGGACATGCACCGGAGAACAATATATCACTTAACTTCTCAAGCCAATTATCATTCTCCCTTGGAGGACGGGAATTTTTGATAACGTGCTCTTTCAAACCCCTCAAGGTTCTCCACAGTATTTACTTGGGGGTTTTCAACTGGTTGTTTTTCTAGCTTTTTCAGTTGCATGCCCAATTCATTGATATCTTTTTTCTCTATTTTATTCATGTAGGCATTCAAAGATATAAAGCTCCCCTTAAGAACTGGTTTTGTAGCATCTTATAAGGTTTGGTAGGTTGTTTCATTATTGGTATTCTATTGAATGAAGTTGCGCATTGTGTCTGTGATTTGTTGTTTCACTCACTCATTCTTTAGGATTACATTATTTAGTTTCTAATTAATTTTTGGTTTGTCTTTTCATGGGGTGTTTTTACCTGTAATTTTTATTGCATTTTTATCTGAGATGGATACATTGACTATCTCTGTCTTTTTGCACTGGATTGTGAAGTTTTCATGCCCTAATATAAGGTCTGTTTTTGTATATATGCTACGTACTGACGAGAAAAAGATATATTCCTTTCTATCCTCATTCAATTTTCTCCAGAGACCTATCATATCTATCTTATCCAGAGTTTTATTCACCACCTTGACTTCTTTCATATTTATTTTGAGGTTAGATATATCAAGTTCAGAGAGGGAAAGTTGAGGTTCTCCACTAGAATAGTTTTGCTCTGTATTTCTTCCTGAAACTTCCTTAACTTCTCCTCTAAGTATTTGGTTGGTATATCACTTGGAGCATATATATTTAGTAATGATATTGCTTCATTGTCTGTGGTGCCTTTTAGCAGGATATAGCTTCTTTCCTTATCTCTTTTGATTAGATCTATTTCTATTTTTGCTTTGTCTGAGATTAGGATTGCTATCCCCGCTTTTTTACATTAGCTGAAGCAGAACATGTTCTGCTCCAAGCTTTTACCTTTATTTTGTATGTATCCCTTTCTTTTCAAATATATTTCATGTAAACAACATATTATTGGATTATGCTTTTTAATCTATTCTGCTATCAGTCTCTGTTTTATGGGAGAGTTCGTCTCATTTACATTCATATTTATGGTTACTGTCTGTGTCTTTCCCTCCACCTTCTTTCCCCCTTTTTATGCTTTTAGGTCTCCTTTCTCCCTTCACCTCAAGAGTAGAGTTTTAATTTTTGACCACTACCTCCCTCAGTCTTGCCTCCCTTCTTTCAACCCCACTCCATTTTCCTCCCCTTTTCCTTTACTACTTATTCCTTCCCTTTCAATCTCCTCTCTCCTTTCTTTCCCTTTCCAATCCAACAGCTTATAGAGGTAATTAGATTTCTGTACTGAACTGAGTTTGTTTTTTTTCATATTTGAACCAAATTAGATGATAGCAAATCTCAAATAATGCTAATCTCCCTCACCTCTTTCTCTCTACTCTATTTTTATGCTTCTTCCTGTGTGGATAATTTACTTTTTTATGCCTCCTCCTTTTAACATTTCTGGTTATAATCCATTTGCACCCTTAAATTACATTTTTTATCACATCATTTACTTTATACCCACTCCCTCTATCTATGTCTTTCCCTTTTACATATCATAATAAATATACAATCCTCAAGATTAACAAGTATCCTCTTCCCTTATAGGGATGTAAAGAATTTGCCCACATGAAATAACATTATTTTTCCCATTTAACGATTTATGCCTATCATGAGACTTGAGTTTGAAGACCGAATTTTCTTTTGAGCTCTGGCATTTTCGTAAGGAAGGTGTGTAAATTCCTTATTTCATTGAATGTTATGTCCTTGACTATCATATTTTGCTCAGTTTTTCTGGGTAATTGTTCCCTGAATGTAATCCCAGCTCATTTGCTTTATGGAATATTGTATACCAGTTCCTCTGATCTTTAAATATCGAAGCTACAAGGTCCTGTGTGATCCTCACTGTAGCTCCTCAATATTTGGTTGTTTATTTCTGGCTGCCTACAGTATTTTCTCCTTCACTTGATAGTTCTGGAATTTGGCATGTTCTATACTGTTTTTAGTTTCAGATTCCTTTCAGATGGTCAGTGTTCGATTGTTTCGATGACTATTTTTCCCTCTGGATCTGGGACTTCTGTGCGGTTTTCCTTGATAATTTCTTGGGAGATATTGTTCAGAATCTGTTTTTTATCATGGCTTTCTGGTAGACAAATAATTCTTAGATTTTCTTTCCTGGATCTATTTTCCAGGTTATTTGTTTTTCCAATGAGATGTATTACATTTTCTTCTGTCTTTTCATTCTTCAGATTTTGTTTGACTCATTCTTGATATCTCATAGAGTCATTACCTTCTATTTGTCCAATTCTAATTTTTATTAAATTGTTTTCTTCAGGTAAATTTTGCATCTCCTTTTCTATATGCCCAGTTGTCTTTTTTAAGAAGTTACTTTCTCCTGTTAAGTGTTGTACTTCCTTTTCCATTAATCCAATTTTCCGTTTAAATTCTTCCATGATTTCTTTTTTCATATTTTTAAAACCATTGACCTGTTTTTCTTCCACTTCCCTAATCTGGTTTTAAAATTCTTCTTGAGCTCTTCCAAGGATGCTCTTTGGGCTTGAAACTAGTTCATGTTCCCTTCTGAAGTACCTGATGGGGGTACAATCTCAATGCTACCCTCTTTGGTAATCATGTTTTAGTCCTTGTCCCATTGAAATATTCCATGGTCTTATCTTTTCTTGTTTGTTTCTTGCAAATGATGATAACCTTTTCCTGGTTTTTTAAAGTGGATCTCTGCTTCTGGGTCACTGGGGTCTCTGTGCCACCATTATTCTGCTTAGAACTTGAGGCTTTGTGTATTGTGGTGTGTGCTTCATTCACCTGGAGGCTAGCATGCTGTACTTTTTCTGATGATGATGATGATGATGCACCTTTTTCAGGTGAAGTTTTTATGAGTTCCCCATCATTACTGTGGAGTTGGCCACCTTAAGTGTGGGGGAAGGTGTGTGACTTCCAGACCACAGGAGGTCTCCTCTGATGAGCACAGGTAAACTTGGTGGTTAGTGAACTGGTGTAGCCACTATTGTCTCCCCTTTTTCCTGGTTGTGCTGAGACACACCTGGACTCCTGGTGTTGATGAGTAGGAGTTCTACTCCCCCAAGCCTCAGGATTCCCTCCTGGTTTGCTGAGGTGGGACTGTCTGGGACAGCTCCAGTCCTGCACTGCTCCCCTTCAGTCACAGCAAGAGGGATCCCCTCTTTACAATTTTCCTCGTCTCATGGTCTAAGAGACTGTTCACCCCTTTGTGTGATTCCACTGTTCCAGGACTTTCCCTGGGGAAATATTCTATGTGTTTTTCAAGGTCAGCAAGGGGAGGGGTAGAGTATTTACTGATCATTTTGCCATCTTGGCTCCCGGAAATTCAAGTCAGTGCCTTAATGACATTTAATCTGTGGGCTGATTGTTGCAGGAGTGGCCACTGCAATTACCTGGGCTTCTGTGGTTCTCTCAGGCTCAGTTACACTGGAATCCCGTCCTGAACTGATATGTTTGAGATTCTGCCTTGCAGCTGCTGCTTCAGATTGACCGTGGCTTCTTGCCTGTCTTTCTATAGCGGAATCTTCACCTGTACAGCCTGTGCACTGTGTGCTCCTCCAGGTCCACGCAAGATATCCTTTCTTTCGCCTTTCCAGTCTGTCCTGGGTTGGAAATTTGCCACAGTTTCTGTCCTGTTGGATTTTGCCACTCTACAATTTGTTCTGATTCTCTTTTTAGAGGTCTCTAAAGGAGTTTGTCTTAGAGTCTAGGTGAGTAGTTGCTGTCACTCCACCACCTTGGCCCCACCCCCTGAGTAGACTTTTCATTGAGGGCCTGGAATATAGCTATTAATATTCGATATTCCTAAAAACTTTCTATTTATAAACCAATATTTAAACATATACCATTTTTTTTCTTTCTTTCTTCCTTCCTTCTTTTTTGCTTCCTTACCTCTTTCACCTGCGATAAGTTCTATTGGTAAAATTTATGATAAAAATAACATCCACTGTTACTTTCTATTTTCAAATCACTATCATTTCTTGATTTACCAACTAGCAAAATAATTGAAATCTCTCTAATAACAAAGAATATCATAGTTCATAAAAAACTGCTGATGGACTGGGAGCTGGCAAGATTCTTGTTCAGAACATGTCTAAGGTGAGTACTTGCTATGCAAGCTTGGGCAATAATCTAACCTTTCTGGGTCTCAGTTCCAACTCTATAATATGACAGATTTGGAATGCATGGGTACTAAGGTCCATCCTAGCTGTAAATTTTGATCT
Organism: Notamacropus eugenii; assembly: GCF_028372415.1. Classification (NCBI taxonomy): domain Eukaryota; kingdom Metazoa; phylum Chordata; class Mammalia; order Diprotodontia; family Macropodidae; genus Notamacropus; species Notamacropus eugenii. The sequence goes on along the minus strand of NC_092874.1, from coordinate 357,302,675 downwards.
AAAGTTAATGGGTGAGAAACTTGGAAAAGTAGACTAAAATCAGATGGCAAAATCCTTTAAACAATAAACAAAGGGGTTTGTATTTTATCCTAAAAGTAGTAAGAAATCATTAGATCTTCTTGAACTCACAGATGACATGTGATTTGGGAATAGTAATTTGCTAGTTATATAGAAGATAGTTTGAACAGGGGGAAAGTAAAGAGACAGGGGAACTAACTTGGAAGTTATTCTAATAAAATTAGCAGAAGTAATGAGGGCTACAGATGATGACATCAACATAAAACTTGACTATAAGTAGGAGCTCTTTTTGTTGAGCAGATGAAGAATAAGCAGGACTTGGACCAAGAGAATTAAAGACCAATATTTAATCTTGCTGTTACTGGTCTATCTAGTCAATCCTGATTACCAACGACAATTTATGTCTAAGGAGTGTTATTCTTTCCTTTGTTTATTGCTCAGCTTATCTGTATCAGCAATGTTTGCTTAAAACGAAAAAGAACAGAATTACATAAAATACAGCTTCATGGGGCAGAGCCAAGATGGCAGAGAAAAGTTAGGTACTTTTCTGATATCTCCCAAATTCCCTTCCTCACCAAGCAACTTTACATTTGCCTCCTAATGAATTCTGGACCAACATGACCCACAAAAGGACAGGGCAAAACAATTTTCCAGCCCAAAGAAATTTAGAAGGATGAAAGGAAATATTTCTTGTACCTAAGTGAGAGCTGAGTACAATCCAGCTCCAGCAAAAGATACAAGCCAAGATAGCATCCCTGTAAACAGTTGCAGGCCTAGAGTGTAAGCGAGGCAGCAGTTGAAATCACAGTTTCTGGAGTTTTCAGCCTACAAACAATAAGGATATTGGACAACCGACTAGAAGAAGAATACAGAGGTCCCTCTGATGGCACAGTGTGCAAGACACTTTTGCATTGCCCATATGTGGATTCAGGTTGCAGTACTGGGTTCTGGTAAATTGGTGAAGGGAAACACTAGCACAAAAGAGGTTGCAATCACAGGAGAAGAGAGACCCTGATCACATTTCCAGGGTAGAAAAGAGTCCTTGTGGTTGCTTACGGAGCAGAGTACAAATCAAGAAAGGAGTATACATACCTCTCCTTAGATCATATCCCCAGAACAACTGAAAACTTATAGACCCCTTACTCTATGGAAAATAGCAGCACAAAAACCTGAACCTTGAGATAATGTTCAACTTTAACATATAAAGTTAAAAGTCAAGAAATAGGCAGGAAATATGGTCAAACAATTAAAAGAATAGTTACCTATATAAAGCTACTATAGTGACAAGGAAGATCAAAACACAAACTTGAAGAAGAAAACAAAGTAAAAACTGATATATGTGAGGGCCCCCAAAAAATGTAAGTTGGTCTTAGGCCATGAAAGAGCTCAAGTAGGATTTCAAAAATCAAATAAGAGGTAGAGGGAAAAAATGGGGGGAAATGAAAGTGATACATGAAAATCATGAAAAAAAAGTCCAGAGCTTGATAAAGGAGGCACAAAAATTAATACCAAAGAAAATGACACCTTACAAAACAGAATAGGTCAAATGGTAAAAAGGGGCACAAAAATCCAATGAAGATAAAAATGTCTTACAAATAAAAATCAGCCAAATGGAAAAAAAAAAGAGTTACAAAAGTCTGTTCACATTATTTCCTTCAAAATTAAAATTGAAGGAGAAAGTCATGAATCTAGGAGACAGCAATAAACAATGAAAGAAAATCAAAAGAATTAAAATTAAACAAGATAAAAGGTGAAATATCTCATTGGAAAACCATCTGACCTGGAAATAGATAGAGGAGAAATAATTCAAGAATTATTGGGGCGAAGATAGCAGAGTGAAAGAAGAAACTTCCCCAAAGCTCTTCAAATACCTATAAAAAGTGACTTGAACAAATGCAAAAGTGACAGAATATACAAAGAGTCAGAGGGAGGAAGATTTAAATTCCATGACAACCGGGAAGGTTGAAGAGAAAAGTATATTGTGTTAGGCTGACAGATGAGGATAGTCTAATGCAGGCGATGGCAGCACAGTCCCAGTCACAGTAAAGCCAATGCAGACCTCAGGGGACTAAGTCACTTGCAACAATGCAAGATTCCAGACTTGTCAGCCCACAGACACCAGAGACAACTTAGAAGGTAAAGGGGAGGGATCTATTGGAACTGGAGAAAAGTCTGTTGCATCAGCCTGAGAGAGAAGCACAGTTAAGTGCAGGGCAGATCAAGACAGCCCCAGCCTCAGCTAACCAGGAGCAGACTTTGGGAGTGACTGCACATGCCATCAGCAGCAATGGTGGCAGCAGTTGTTGCTCTTGGAGCTATCAACCAACAGGAGGAATGTAGGAAAGTCAGCTATTTTGACTTCTGGGAGCCAAGATGGAGCAGTATGCAGCAAATTGTTCTGAACCTCCCAAATTGACGTTGAAAAAACAAGAGAATTCTTGTACACATCATGACTATAGAGAAAAGCTATTTAATAGGAATGTATGTGCAGAATCTATATAAAACTGTATGCCATATCATTGAGGGAGGGGGAAAGCAGATTTCAACATTCATTTCCACAAAATTTTGAGTTCCAATTTTTCTCCCCATCTCTCCCCTCCTCCACCCCATAACACCAAGCATTCTGATTACCCCCTGCACCAATCTGCCCTTCCTTCTAACTTCCCTCTCTTCCCTTATCCCTACCTTTTCTTTTGCCCTGTAGGGAAAGATAAATTTCTATACCCCATTACCTGTATTTCTTATTTCTCAGTTGTAAGTAGGAACAATACGCAACATTTGTTTCTAAAACTTTGAGCTCCAACTTCCATTCCTTCCTCCCTCCCCACCTATCCCCACTGAGAAGGCAAGCAATTCAATACAGGTTATATATTTGTAGTGTTGCAAATGACTTCCACAATAGTCATGTTATTAAAGACAAAATATATTTCCCTCCATCTTATCCTGCCTCCCATTTCTTCTATTCTCTCTTTTGACCTTGTCAGTCCTCAAAAGTGGTTACTTCTAATTACTTACTCCTCCCATCCGTCCTCCTTTCCATCATCCCCCCCCCCACTTATCCCCTTCGCCCCTACTTTCCTGTATTGTAAGACAGGTTTTCATACCAAATTGAATGTGCATGTTATTCCTTCCTTGAGCCAAATATTATGAGGGTAAGTTTCACTATTTCCCTCTCTCCTCCCCTCTTTTCCCCTATATTGAAAAGACTTTTTCTTGCCTCTTGTATGAGAGATGATTTGCCCCACTCCATTGCTCCCTTTCTCCTCTCAATACATTCCTCCTTTACCCCTTAAATTTATGTTTTTAGATATCATCCTTTCCTATTTAACTCACTCTGTGCTCTCTCTCTCTCTCTCTCTCTCTCTCTCTCTCTCTCTCTCTCTTTCTCTCTCTCTCTCTCTCTCTCTCCCCTCTCTCTCTCTTTCTCTCTTTCTCTGTCTCTCTCTCCATATGTATATATATATATATATATATATATATACACACACATATATATGTATGTATGCATGTATGTATGTGTATGTATATATGTATATATATATACATATGTTTCTGTGTGTGTATAATCCCACCAACTACTCAGATACTGAAAAAAAAAGTTTCAAGAGTTTCAAGTATTATCTTTCCATATAGGAATGTAAACACTTCAACTTTAGTACATATGTTATGATTTCTCTTTCCTATTTACCTTTTTATGCTTCTATTGATTCTTATGTTTGAAAGTCAAATTTTCTTTTCAGCTCTGATCTTTTCACCAAGAATGCTTGAAAGTCCTCTATTTCATTGAAAGACCATGTTTTTTTGCCCTAAAGTATTATACTTAATTTTCCTTTGTAGGTGATTCTTGGTTTTAATCTTAGTTCCTTTGACTTCTCAAATATCATATTCCAAGCCCTTTCAATCCCTTAATGTAGAAGCTGCTATATCCTGTGTTACCCTGATTGTACTTCCACAGTTCTCTACTCATTTCTTTCTATCTTCTTGCAGTATTTCTCCTTGACCTGGTAATTTGGCTACAATATTCCTAGGAGTTTCTCTTTTTTGATCTCTTTGAGGAGGTGTTTGGTGGATTCTTTCAATATATATTTTCCCTATCTGGCTGTAGAATATCAGGGCAGTTTTCCTTGATAATTTCGTGAAAGATGATGTCTAGACTCTTTTTTTGATCACAGCTTTCAGTTAATCCCATAATGTTTAAAATGTCTCTCCTGGGTCTATTTTCCAGGTCAGTTGTTTGTCCAATGAAGTATTTCACATTATCTTCCTTCTTTTGGCTTTGTTTTGTGATTCCTTGGTTTCTCATAAGGTCATTAGCTTCCATTTGTTCCATTCTACTTTGTAAAGAACTAGTGTCTTCAGGGAGATTTTCCATTTGGCTAATTCTGCTTTGTAAAGTATTTTTCTCATCATTGTCTTTTTGAACCTCTTTTGCCAGTTGAGTTAGCCTATTTTTAAAGGTGCTGTTTTCTTCAACATTTTTTTGGGTCTCCTTTAGCAAGTTACTGACTTGCTCATCTGTCTCGTTTCTCTTCCCACTTTTTCCTTCACCTCTCTTACTTGGTTGTCAAAATCCTTTTTGACCTTTTCCATGGCCTGAGACCACTGAATAGTTATTTTGGATGTTTGGGATAAAGAAGCCTTGAGTTTTATGTCTTTCCCCAGTGGTAAGCATTGTTGTTTCTCATCTGAAAGGATGGGAGAAGATACCTGTTCACGAAGAAACCAATCTTCTATGATCTTATTTTTTCTGTCTGTTTTGGGCATTTTCCCAACCAGTTACTGGACTTTTGGGTTCCTTGTCAAGAATAGGGTATACTCTGTAAGATCTCAGTTCCTCCAAGGTGGCACAATGAAGCCTGAACACTGATCTGGGAGGAACCAGAAACTTTTGTGCCCAGAATCTGTTAAGTAGTAGAATTTCCTCTGTACAACAGCCTCACTTCCAGTTCTACCATGCCAGGTTCAGATCAGCTGCTCATTTCCCTCAAAGGCTTTATGATGATACCTTCAACAATGGATTGTTGCTGCTGCCTGCTGTGGGAGCCACCACACCTGCTGAGGCCTCTAGGGCCAGAGCTATGAGAGTTAACCTGCTCCCTTCTCGGTCAACTGAAAAAGCCCTCTCACTGATCTTTGGAGTCTGTGGTTTTCAGGATCTGTGAACTGCCACAGCTGCTGCTGGGGATTCTGTCCCCGAGATCTGTCCTGGTCCTCTTCCCTGCCCCATGCTGTCAATGCTGGGCTGGGCTTTGCTCTGTGTTGGATACAGCAGACCTTTCCCATAGGCCTTCCATGTCACCATGGGCTGGGAGTCTCCTCCACTCTGTCATTCTGTATCTTCTGCTGCTCTAGAATTTGTTGAGAGTCATTCTTAAAGGTATTTTATGGGCTGTGGGGGAAGAGCTAGAGTATGTGTCTTTCTATTCCACCATCTTGGCTCCATCCCTAAAGAGAAGATTTTTAAAGTATCAAATAACCTTGGGTACCTCCAGCTCAGGTTCTACATTTCCTTTTACATATTACCTCCTTTCAAATGGGAACATTTATCAATGGAACTGCCTTCCACTTTAAAAATAAATTTCCCTTCCTTATCCTCCTTTTCAACCCCTCCCCAAATTGCGTTCACTCATTTTCTCGTAGGTTCTTCTCTTTATAAGTCAACAGTAGTCACATCCACCTCATTGCTGGTGCATTATTTGAATCTGTTATGTCTCACATTCTGCTCTATTACTGTGTTTTCTTTCTCCCATGTCATAGATCTTCCTGTGTTGTAATTTAATTCCACACACACATACAGATTGATTAATCTCTAGGCAATGTGTTTTCAGGTTCTGTCCATAATATCACATACCCACCACGTCACTGTTAGTTCCAGTAAACTTCTGTCTCCAACCCTGTCTTTTCTGTATTTAAAAAGAAGTCTCTTACCTGTCTCGCTAAAATCACTCTGCTGCTACTACTGTTCTTGGCTGTTTCACTTTTTCATTCATCCTGCATGTATGGTTGCTTAAGGTGGCTAAGAAAGAAATAATCTCTTAACTGCTGATTTTCTTACTTAAATTCTTTCAAATGTCTATTTCGTTTGAATGTCCATCTTTTTTTTCACGGATGTTTGAGCTCAGATTCACAAGGTAGCCCATTTTGGGTTGTACCACCAGCTTAACTGTTGTTTAGAAGACATTCTTCTATTCTCTCCTATGTATTTTGGTGAGAAAAGATTAGTCTTCTATCATTCAAATTTCCTTTCTCTGTAAGAATTAGAATGAAGCAAATAATAGCTAACATCTATAAAACACTTACTATATGCCAAGCATGTGCTGAGTTTTACCATTATTTCATTTGATCTTCACTACAACCCTGAGATATAAGTGCTATTAATTATTCCAAGTTTACAGATGAAATAATTGAGGCAAACATGTTAAGTGATTTGTCCTGGGTCACACACACTTACCTGAGTAAGTGCATGCAGATTTGGATTCAGGTTTTTCTGTCTCCAAAACTTGTACTCTGTATGCCGCTTGCAAAACTTGCTTGCAAAATTGCTAGTTTTGAATTGAATTGTTAAACCTATCCACTACAGATTTAGGAATTTGCTTTTGTTTGCTTGAGGTGATCCATGAATACTTGTTATTGGTATTTAATTTTCTGTGTTCATAAGTACTGAGCAGGTTGTTTTAAATTATTATCTGCCATTATTATGTTAAAGTTTTTGTCTTCTGGGAGATCTATGTTCCTTAGATAGTTTCTGGGCATCCTTCCTTCTGGGTCATTGTATTTAACTTGCTTAGTATGCACATTTTATTTTGATTTTCTTCAGTTCTTTTTATAGATTATCTTTGATTTCTTTGGATTTGAATTTCTGCTCTATTTTTCACTCTTGTTTCTTTGGTGAGTTTTATCATTCCAGAGTGCAGTTTTTGTATTCTGGTAAGTATTTTTATTATTCAGGTCATAAATTCTGCTCTCACAATCCATTTTTTTTTCCTTGAAAGCACTTAGGAACAGTGTTTGGTGGTTTCATGTTCTCCTTAAATTTCACAGGGTCCTCTCATCAAGTCTTGGATCATTCTCTTTGTTTTGTGGTATTTATTCATCAATGGCTGAACTTGCGTTCTAGATCAGACCTTACTTTGCTATACACTGTGAGATGTTGGTCTATACCTATTTTGTGTCCTCTTGTTTTCCAGTTTCCCCATCAATTTTTGTCAAATTGTGACTTCTTATCCCAAATCTGGGGTCTTTGGGTTAATCAAACCCTAGGCTATTATAGTCATTGTGTAAAGTGTCTTTTATACTTAATCTATCCCATTGATCCAGAATTCCATGTCTTAGCCAGTAACTGTGAAAGACTTTAAAAGACAAAGAGAGAAATATGTGTTTTATTCTAAATAACACAGGGAACTAGTGGATTCTACTGAGTAAGAGAATAACATGGTCAGAACTTTAAGGAACCTCTCTTTGGCAGGTTGGATTGGATTGAGAAAAGACTTGGGAAAGAAAGAGCATTATGTGTGTGTGTGTGTGTGTGTGTGTGAATACATACATATACATATATATACATATATGTATAAAATAAATACATACGAAAGACCTCCAATAGGAGACCATTTTGTCATCTAGGCAAGAAGTAATAGTCTGAAATGCAGTAGTGCCTATGTCAGTAAAATAAGCTGTATATAAGAAATAGGGTGGTAAAGACAATAGTTTAATAACTTACTGGTTGAAAGAGAGTGAGGAGTTGAGAAAAATGCTACGGTTACAAACCTGGGTACCTGGGAGAATGGTGATATCCTCATCACAATAGGATTGGTGGAGGGGAATAGAGTATATTTTGTCCATGTTTAATTGGAGATGTTTCTGATACAATCAGTTTGAAATACCCAAAAAGCAGTTGATAATACATGAATGAAGTTCATGGAAGAAACTAAAGTTGGATATGTAAATCTGAGCTTTATCTACATGGAAGAGAATGATAAAGTCATTTAGGTGTTCTTTCAATGATTCTATGTTTTTCTTCAAAATCTTTGAATTTTTTTGAATAAATTGTATTGTATATCTGGCAGAGATCTTCATGATTCAAAAATGACATTTATGTGCTTATGGTAAAGTTGTCACACTGAACTCTTAAGCAAATATACTACTTTCACAAAAAAAAAACCCATAGCATTTTAGAGTTGTGACTTCAGCAATCAATACCTGCAATCTAAACCTCCAACCTATACCTACAATGAGGTTACTCTCTACAGCTTGATTGATAGTCACATCTGAAGTGTGTTTGAATACTCCCATAAGGAGGAACTTATTACCTACTAATACAGTCTGTTCTACAATTCGACAACTCTGATAATTAGAATACCTTCTTATTTCCAGGCTAAACTTGACTTTTTGCTGAGTTCCCACTACTCTAACTTCTCTCTGCTACACAGAGAATGTAGTCCTTCTTTCACATGATACTCCCTTAAATTCCTTGAATACAGCTATGATATTCCTTACTCATCCACCTGATATATATATAGATATAGATATGCATATACATACATATATATATATAGATAGATATCTGTATCTCTATGTGTATCTATATATGTATGTATATATATATATACATGTATGTGTATCTGTGCATAGATATATAGATATATTTACTCAGTCTTCTTTTTTCAGCTAAAATCTCCAGATCTTCTAATTATTTCTTATATGGAATGAACTCAATCCCTTTCTCTATTTTTGCTTTTCCTTTTCTGAATATGTCCAGGTCATCAATGTTTTACCTAACCTACTTTGCCAGAAACATAATATGATCCTTCATACATGGTCTGACACTGGAAAAACTTGTTTGACTACAACCCTCATGACTTATTTTCTCAAACTGCTGTCTGAAAACTCCCTGCCCACCCCCACCCCCCATCTTGTGCTTAAAAGTAAATTTTTAAAAGCAATTAAAGATAGCTTTTAGACTGTGCTTTGATTTTTTCAAGGTTCTTTACCTGCTAGCACTGTTCATATATATATTTTTTTTCTCAGCCATAACAGACAACTAATTATTTTACACTGTAGGTAGATGTTTCTTCTATGTGTCATCAACTACCTCTTTGAAGCATGTTATCTCATTACATCTCCTCTCAGAATGTTTATCTTTAATCAAGTCTCTACTCAGCTGTTACCTTCCTCTCTGAGGAAATAGTTAATTTCACTCTCTTCCAATCACTTGGTTTTTATTTATCTCTATATACATTATATCTCTACAGCAGGTTATAAGTTCCCAGAGAAAGAGTTTGTATTACATTTGTTTATATATCACCATTTCCTAGCATTAGATTGCCAACTGGGTAGCTATATTGAGGCTTGTCTCATGACACTGAGATTCAGACCGGCTTTAAAAGAAAATTTTCATAATGAGATCTTTCAATATGTTACATGTTACATCGGCTAATTATTAACAGATAAACTGAAGCCTACTTAAAGACATTACTTATGTGAAATCATAAGGAGAGGAAGTGGCAGAATTGGAATTTCAACTCACTGACTTAACAATAGCTCTTTCTGCTTTATAGTTATTTATGTATAATGTAGAATATTCAAAGAACAATGTCATCTAGAACATATTATGTAAAGGAACGTAATAAATAATGTAAATTCCCCCCAAATAGTCCTAATTTTACTTATGATAAATGGGTGATTTTTTTTTTTTTTTTTTTGGAAAACAAAGGGAATGGGGGGAAAAGACCCAGGTAACCTGGAGAACAGTCTTTTAGACTGTCAGGGTTTTTTACATTAACCATTTGAAATCATTATAAATGTTAGAAGTGGAAGTTGGAAGGCAATATAATGAGCATGGAGATCAAAATAGTGGAGTTCCAAAACCTGCAAGCTGAAATGAACAAACTAAGGATACAAGAATAAATGTGAACGGCAAAAAATTAACTAGGATAATTTCAAGGGACAAAAAGGAATGGAAGATCTCATGATAAGTGACATAGCATAGGCGAAGCAGTTCAGAGCACTGGGCATGAAGTCAGGAACAGCGAGGTTCAAATCTTGTTGCTTGTTAGCTTTTTCACACACACACACACACACACACACACACACACACACACACACACACACACGCAAATACATCTCCCTAGCAAGTCATATAATCTATCCAGTTCTTATTTTCCTCATATATAAAAAAATGAAGGTTATAATCAATAGCCTCTAAGGTCCCTTCCAGCTCTAAAATTATCGAAGTGACAAATTCACTGGGTGAAGTCTGAGGATGTCCTGGAACTCATTAAATGACAGTGAAAATTCCCAGAATTTTGAATCATGCTATGTTCAATCATGACTGGCTACAATAATTACTAGATAAATTTTTAGGTTTGCTATCTGAAAGCTATGTCAAAAGGGTGTTGTGGAAAGATCCATTAAAATTATGTGGAGCTCTAAAGTAAATACTTGTGTGTGTGTGTGTGTGTGTGTGTGTGTGTGTGTGTGTGTTTGTCCTTCGTTGCTGAAGAAGATCATGCTATCAGAAAAATGATTACATGACTTGCACTTGACTTTTGCTTTTTGAGCGAAGGAGGGTTGTGCAGGTCACCAGCCTCACTTCTCCTCGAAAGCCATCTGAATCCAATGACCTGGAGATGACCCAGGATGAAGGAGTTGGGGTTAAGGAACTTGCCCAAGGTCACACAGCTAGTGAATGTCAAGTATTTGAGGTAATATTTGAACTCAGATACTCCTGACTCTTGCACCAGTGCTTTATCCACTGAATCACCTAGCTGCCCTTGTTGTGTGATAGAGTAATTGGAAAAGTGTCAGAGAAATGGCAATTAAATACATGTCTTTCTTCTCAGAAAAAGAAGACTCTATTTGATAAGCTGTCAAATGGTTGGTTTAAGGTATTTATTATTATTATTATCAAATATCCTTCTTTCACATAAGAAAGGTTTTACTTTTACAGGAAGGACAATGATTGAATTGATTAAAATGATTAAAAATATCAGATTTTACTTGTAAATAAATATTATCTACTAATAATTCATGTATTAACGTATAAACTAATAGGCTCTTTTGAAATACCTTTATGAGCCTCAATATGTTTTTAGGACTAGAAATATTAATTAGCATAAGACATAGTCCAGGACATTAATAAAAAATGCAGTAAAGACAATGTAACATATATGAACAAATATTAGGGAATTCTTTTGGGTTAAACAGTATGATATTAATATTTCGATGCAACTGTAACTTCATTGGCATAAGTTCTTCTTCCACTTATTGTAGACCAAATCCATATTGACTTATCATAATCAAACTACATTATCACCTTTGACCAATTTTTTGGTGATAAACTTGGTCTTTGGGGACTGATAGTCTATTGGCAAGCTTTTGTTTCCTTCTAGATTGGAATTACCAAAGTTTTCACACTTCTGCTATGAACTTTGAGAAGTCAATCACCTCTGTGCTTTGAAGACAGTGCTGTAGCCATGAGCCAATTGTTAAATTATCTTTGCAAGCATTTGTACATCATAAAGTAGCAAAGGCTTCATTTTAGGGATTTATCATTTTGTTGATTTTCTAAACTTAAGAATGTGAAAGAGAAAATGTTAATCATGTGGATTTAATTTAAAAGTTTCTTGAGCACCTTTTTTCTGGGAAACTGAATGTTAAACATTTACTACAACACTCTTACTTCAATCACGTTTCATAACGTTATATGCCATTTCACAAGAGGAACAGTACAGGATATCAGGTATAATCCTGACTTTAAGTAACATTGTGATTCAAAGTAATCTCCATGGAGAATCTGTTACAGAGGAAGTAGGTAGATTTTGATCTTTGTGTATGGAAAAAGAAAACACAAGTTTATGAACATTCCTCAGAGTAGATGTGGAAAATCAAAAGAGTTTTCACAAGTTGAGATTTTAAAAAGTGAAGAAGATAAGAGTGAAGAATAGGAGTAAGGATTAGCCTGAGAAAGGAAGGAGCCCTCCAGCCAGACAATGCTTTCTATTTCATAATTTAGCAAAAATAAATTGCCTAATTCAAAAATTATAAAGCATTATCCAGTTCCCTTCTAAGTGGTAAACTATGCTAGGTTACAATTCTATCTATGCATGAGTAGGGATAATTTTAGACTATTCAAATGGTTTACAATCTTCATGCTAAAAAACAAACACACCTCTGCACTTTTATCACCATTATTGTGTCTTTTTCACTTGTATTCATTCATGCCTTCTTAACCAATCTTCTTTGTACAACTTTTAAAAAGACAGTAATTCACTTATCCACAGAACACCATGTACAAATCAGAACACTCCAATTAGATTTCCCTCATGCACGATTTCATAAACTGCAAGTTACACTCTCTGGATGGCTCACTTTTAGAGTTTATTATTAGTATTGTTTCTCTTCATTGCTTTACTCTCCTTCCTTGCTATAATTAGGTCACCAAAAAAACCCTCAACCTTTAGTAGAAATACTGTATTCATAAGTCTTTATTCTGTTGAAGTAGAGAAAAGCTGCATAAATGCACAAATTCATACATGAATATCGTGAAAAAGATGTTGGAAATGGGATTCATTGCACAATGATCTGTTCCCCACAAAGTGAGTCATATTTTCCCAATACCTGAATGACTCTAAGGCTGTAAATTGTGAAGTATTATATGATGCATTAACTCTTTCCATTCACTAGAGTTGTAGCAAGTTTCCTCTTGAGCTTAATAATGAATATGTTGGATTTGTAATAAGGCCCTGGATTTTTAAGAAATAATTATAGTAGAATTGAAAGGCTAAAGGAGACAGGATAGCTCTTCTGGAGCATCAGATTATAAATCTTTGAGGCTCCTCAGGTCTTTAATGGCAACTTTGTTGGAAACTAGAGTATGCATTATACAGAGAGATTGAGTTCTTTTGGGCTTATTGGATAAAGATATGCTTCAATATTAAGAAAGGTTTTTACTAATTGCAATGTTTCTTGTGAGTCATAAGACACTGACCAGTTTCCCTCCATAGCTAGTTTGTTTTCCCTGACGAGGACAAACTGGTCAGTGCCTTGTGCTGTACAATTAACTTTGAAGGTAACTAAATTTGTAGCTTTATAAGAAAATAAATTACAAAAATATAATGAATATCTTCCTTCTAGGAACTTATTATGTAACCATAGAGTAACACAGATGATTGTGTAGCACATAGAGTAGGTCTGTATAACATACAGAACAACTGATTTCAGAGAACCCATGAAAAATATAGGGTTGCACTGCTCCTTTTGCTGTTTGTCCTGTGACCCTTGGCAACTATCCATTGTCACTCTAAGCTATCTGCAACCCCGAGAAGTTTAGTCTATTTTAATATTAACCCTTAACTATTGCAAAATTATGCAGGTCTGTAGCAGAGCCAGGAGAAATCAATATAAATGAAATTTGGAAATAATTAGGTGTTTATTGCAAAGTATGGCAAGGATTACTGAATTTTAGTCATTAAAAAAGCTAAATGCTTTAAATAGATTAATTTGACTGATCTTCATTACCATGTACAATATTGAATAATCTTTAAGTAAACAACATTTATTATATAATTACTATGTGCCACTCACCATAGTAGGTCTAAGCATGTAAAAATGATATCAAGGATATTACACTGAAGATAAGTCTCAGAACTTAATATGAGATAATCATTCATCCAATGCCTAACACACTCCAGACTGTTTCTAGAAATACTTTTAGTTGCTTCTCTACCTTTCTAAGATGTTTTACCTAAAAGATTGCAAAAAAAAAACCCTCAATAAGTCTCAAGATTTTTTTTTACAATATTATATTTTTGTGCTGTTGTTTCTGTAGTTTAAGGGGGAAAAAAGTTCTTATGATCCTTTGAATTAAAGTCATCACAGTCAAAATGAGCAAAAGATGTTTTTTATCCTTTCTCACTGAAAATTTTTGTGTTTATTTTTATTTTCATTTTGTGCCAGCTACTTGATTTCTACTATAAATAACTTTCCCTGCATGGTAAATTATGACACATTTCAGATTACTAGGCACATCTTTGGTTCCAAAGCCATTCAAAATAAGTGATATTGTGGTTAAATTATGATATTCTTTTTCCTTGATTTCCTCTCTGTAACAGTCACTATATTCATTTGCTAAGTTAAAAAAGTTATATTTTATCTCTAATTTCTTTAAAAGTAAAAAAGTAATGTTCAGCAGCCACGGATGCTCATATAAAATCTGACGGATTTCATTCTTATTTAGAGTCCTTCTTAAATAATAAAGGAGACTTTGAAGTTAGTAGGGACATCTCCTCTCTTTCATTAAGTCATCATGAAGATATTAGAAAATAGACTTCTAGTTTGAATCCTAAGTCAATTTTTCATCTATAAGCAAAATTCAATAACTATTGTGTTTCTAATGGGCAATGGGATTCTGCATCAAAACACATAGTCACATTTTAAGCTGTGTATTTTCCTTGAGGAATACGGTAAAAAATCTGTAAGCATTCAGTAAACTGATATACCAAGAATAAAAAATGAAATCACAAGACGAGATGAAGAATATGTGTGAGATTTACATATACCCATAAATACATATATGCACATTTTCCATCTTATCTATGGCTTTACAAATCTTAAAATGCCATATAAATGTTTATTATTGTGGTTGTAAATGTTCTATCTAATGTAACACCATGTTTACCCATGTCCATAAAGTCTGTCGCTAAAGATTCTTCAGAGAAAATGCCATCCAGCAAATATTTTTTGTAAGATTAATTTAAAATTGCTTAGCCTTAGATTGAACTATATGCCAATACAGTTCTAAATTCTGCAGAGATGGTTTAATTATACAATGGGTACAAAAGAGAGCAAAAGCTAACCTAGAGCTTACACATGGGATCAGTTTTATTTACAGAGTGGCTACTTGTTTATTCTTTCTATATGCCTCTAAGTCCCTCATTAACTATCCTTAAGCTTCCCAATTTGGAAAGGAGTTGCAAAAACCCAAGATCATCTTCTACTGCTCTTTGTGACTGGCCATTGGAATTTTAATATAGTACACTGTGCCCCAAGGCTACATTGCAGGACTATAATGTACATAATCTCAATATTACTAAAGCACATAATGAACTGGGTTAAACACTAATCAAATATTTAAATAAATGCATTTCACTGGATGGTGCTATTGCTAAGATATTTGCTTAGGCTGTGAATTTATTGATTAAATCAACTCATTATTTTAATTGAGTTCTTTGATTCTTCTTTATTTTCAAAGAATTTCCAAAAAGGCCTATTTTGGGACCACAAAAATAATTGCTTAATAGCTGAACATATGTGTATGTGTGTGCATACACACACACACAGATATACAGATGTAGATAAAATAGTTTTCTGATTACAAAGTTTAAAACATGAAAATGCCTATATCCATCATCAGAACTTGAGTACTTTAAAAAAAAAAGTTAAACATAAGCAAATAATATTGTCCCCAAGTGCTAATTGTTTCTGAGCAGACAGATATTTGCTCCTAGAGGAAGAAAAAGTAGGATGTATTTATTGGAACAACAATAAGTCCGTTTACTGAACAAAACTGAACACTTTTATTCATGACAATGACTTTGGGAATTGGGCAAATAAGTATTACTACCTCAAAATATACATTAAAAAAAGAAAGGAAAAGATGTTGCCCAGAAAAGAAACGTCTCACTTATGGTTTGAGTCAATTGTAAATAAATATGCATTAAATTCTTCTGCTTATCCTGCATGGTAAAAATGGAAAGTCATCCATAAGTAAAGCATTCCTGTACTAAATTTTAAACATCTGTTAGAAGTAGTTATTATATCTTACTGAATTCTGATAAACTCAGAAAATATTGCCTTAAAATTGTTATTGCATATATCAAAAGTAATTATAATAAACAAAATATATTTCATAAACATCTGTCAAGTATTCCTTCTGTGTAAGAGTGCTATGGTAAATAAACACACGCACGTATATGAAAATGTATATGTAGATATAGACACACTCACATATGTAGCATTTAAAAAAAACAACTCCTCTTCTTAATTAACTTACAATATTCTTCTTCTTTTTCTTACCTTCACAGTGTGTAAAATAGTACTGAACACTGAGCAAATACACACTGATATTTGTTCATTGGCTTTTTGAAAGGAAAATGTATCGTATCCCCTAATAGTATGATAAACTCACTATTCAGTTCCTGTCAACAAAATTATATTAGCCCTGCAAATACAGATTTTATTTAAAAAATTACAGAAATCTATTTTCCTAGAAAAAGTTACTGATTTGTTTTACCCATATGCCCCTCAAATAATTTACTAGAAGAAGTCATTGTTTGTTTTATTTTCTCAGTTTCATAATATAATCACACCTTTAATTCTCTGGTTCATTTTTTTTGAGGGACACATAGGCATACATGCATAAATATATGTATAATCATATATTAAAACTATATAATAATTTTCCTGGCACATTTGTTGAAACAACATTATATTATGCTTTTATACAAATTTTTTAAATTTTACACCAATTAGAACTTAATTGGTATTTATAGTTTGCTAATACATATATATGTATATATTATACACATACATATGCATGCATATATATGTGTATATGTGTGTACATATGCATGTGTATGTATATAATTTTATCTAATCCCCCGAAAAGGGCTGGATTAAGTTCTTTACATATCACATTCATTTCACAGAGGAGATGACTAAGGTGTAAATATTATACCTACTGATACATAGCTGAGTGTTACCAATGACATATGAGCCTAGATGTGGGAGGAGCCAAGATGGTGGAGTAGAAAGACACACATATGCTAGCTCCGAACCCACAGCCCATAAAATACCTGTAAAGAGGAACTCCCAACAAATTCTGGAGCAGCAGAAGCCACAGGACAACAGAGTGGACGAGATTTCTGTTCCACAGAAACCTGAAAAACCTGATGCAAAAGGTCTGTAGTGTACCTGGAACAGAGCCCAGACCTGCCTTGGCCGTTTTCCACCAAGAGGAGCAGCATGCTTCAGGGACAGAATCTCCCGCGTCCTCGTAGGTCCCTCCACCCACAGGTGACAAGGGTTGGTGAGAGTCTTTTTGGGTGGCCACCAGGGGAGTGGGGTGTCCCCGTGGCTTGGGACCCTAGGGAGGCAGCAGTGGGTGCCGCAGTGGACAGGGGCTCCCCAAGCAGGCAGTAGCTCGGATCCATCCTTGAAGGTCTCTGCATAAACCCCCTGAGGAAACTGAGCCCCGTAACGTGGCCCTGCCCCCACCTGAGCACCTGTACTTAATCTCACACTGAATAGCAGCCCTGCCCCCGCCCAAAGTCCTGAGGCTGGGAATCAGCATTTGAATCTCAGACCCCAAGCACTGGATCTAGAGGTGAGGTGGGGGTGGAAAGAAAACTCAGAAGTCAAGTCACTGGCTGGGAAAATGCCCAGAAAAGGGGAAAAAAAATAAGACTATAGAAGGTTACTTTCTGGGTGAACAGATATTTCCTCCCTTCCTTTCTGATGAGGAAGAACAATGCTTACCATCAGGGAAAGACACAGAAGTCAAGGCTTCTGTACCCCACACATCCAAAATAAATATACCATGGGCTCAGGCCATGGAAGAGCTCAAAAAGGATTTTGAAAATCATGTTAGAGAGGTGGAAGAAAAACTGGGAAGAGAAATGAGAGACATGAAAGAAAAGCACGAAAAGCAGGTCAACACCTTGCTAAAGGAGATCCCAAAAAAGTGCTGAAGAAAATAACACCTTGAAAAATAGGCTAACTCAATTGGCAAAAGAGGTTCAAAAAGCCAATGAGGAGAAGAATGCTTTCAAAAGCAGAATTAGCCAAATGGAAAAGGAGATTCAAAAGCTCACTGAAGTAACTAGTTCTTTCAAAATTAGAATGGAACAGATGGAGGCTAATGACTTTATGAGAGACCAAGAAATCACAAAACAAAACCAAAAGAATGAAAAAATGGAAGATAATATGAAATATCTCATTGGAAAAACAACTGACCTGGAAAATAGGTCCAGGAGAGACAATTTAAAAATTATGGGACTACCTGAAAGCCTTGATCCAAAAAAGAGCCTAGACATCATCTTTCATGAAATTATCAAGGAAAACTGCCCTGATATTCTAGAAACAGGGGGCAAAACAAATAGTGAAAAAATCCATCGATCACCACCTGAAAGAGATCCAAAAAGAGAAACTCCTAGGAACATTGTGGACAAATTCCACAGTTCCTTGGTCAAGGAGAAAATATTGCAAGCAGCTAGAAGGAAACAACCCAAGCACTGTGGAAATACAATCAGGATAACACAAGATCTAGCAGCTTCTACATTAAGGGATCGAAGGGCATGGAATAGGATATTCCAGAAGTCAAAGGAACTAGGACTAAAACCAAGAATCACCCACCCAGCAAAACTAAGTATAATACTTCAGGGGACAACTTGGTCTTTCAATGAAATTGGGGACTTTCAAGCATTCTTGATCAAAAGACCAGAGCTGAAAAGAAAATTTGACTTTCAAACACAAGAATGAAGAGAAGCATGAAAAGGTAAACAGCAAAGAGAAGTCATAAGGGACTTATAAAAGTTGAACTGTTTACATTCCTACATGGAAAGAAAATGTTTGTAACTCCTGAAACTTTTCAGTATCTGGGTAGTGGGTGGGATTACACACACACACACACACACACACACACACACACAAGAGACAGAGCACAGAGTGAATTGTGTAGGATGGGATCATATCTTTAAAAAATGAAATTAAGCGGTGAGAGAGAAATATATTGGGAGGCGAAAGGGAGAAATGGAATTGGGGAAATTATCTCTCATAAGAGAGGCAAGCAAAAGACTTTTTAGTGGAGGGAAAAAGAAGGGAGGTGAGAGAAGAACATGAAGTTTACTCTCATCACATTCCACCAAAGGAAGGAATAAAATGCACACTCATTTTGGTATGAAAATCTATCTTACAATTAAGGAAAGTGGGGGAGAAGGGGAGAAGCAGGGTGGGGGGAAAGATGGAAGGGAGGCAATGGGAGGAGGGAGCAATCTGAAATCAACACTCTTGAGGAGGGACAGGATCAAAAGAGAGAATAGAAGCAATGAGGGGCAGGATAGGATGGATAGAAATATAGTTAGTCTTACACAACACAGCTATTATGGAAGTCATTTGCAAAACTACACAGATATGGCCCATATTGAATTGCTTACCTTTCAAAGGGAATGGGTGGGGAGGGAGGGATGAAGAGACGTTGGAACTCAGAGTTTTAGGAACAACTGTTGAGCACTGTTCTTGCTACTAGGAAATGAGAAATACAGGTAAAGGGGTATAGAATGTTATCTGGCCATACAGGACAAAAGAGAAGATAGGGAGAAGGGAAGGGAGGGATGATAGAAGAGAGGGCAGATTGGTGACAGGGGCAATTAGAATGCTCCGTGTGTTGGGGTGGGGGGAGGGGACAAATGGGGAGAAAATTTGGAACCCAAAATTTTGTGAAAATGAATTTTAAAAGTTAAATAAATGAATAGAAAATCGAAAAAAAAATTAAAAAATCGAAATATGAGCCTAGTTTTCTTGAGTAGAGCTCTATTAAGCCACATTGATTTTTATTATTTATTTGGTAACAACTGTTGTGATTTATCTATCTATCTATCTATCTATCTATCTATCTATCTATCTATCTATCTATCTATATACATACATACATACATGCATATATGTGTATACATACATACATATACAGAAAAAAGCAATGAATATCTTAATCTACCTTCACCAAATGACCTTAAAAGATCCCCTCTTCTCTCCTAGCACTTCAATTAATTCAATAAGGAGATAACATGTAAAGATACTTGTAAATATTAAAATGCTGTAGAAAGGCTAGTTATCATCATCATCATCATCATCACTGTTATTATTACCAACATTTATTATTAATAAATTTACAACATAGCACCTGACCTCTGGTTATTAGAAAAGATTTAAAAGCTACAGTTCTATAATTATTTTTGTCATCTAGCATTGTGCATTGTGTCATGGATTGTAAGAATGATATTTGTTTCAAATTCTAAATCAATTCTTAACATGTTACTAAATCAAACACTGCTCTGCATGTAGTTGATATTTTAAAAATATGGTATGATTGAATAAATGACTGGAGAAATGAACAAATGTACACTCGAAAGACTGATTTTATAATGGATGAATTTCATTTAATTGAAATACAGAAATAAATATTAGCTAAATTATAAGGATGTTAGAGGAATCACAAAAGGTAAGAACCTCTCTTCTGTTTGAGAGTTGTGTGTATTTTTGGTCTTTTGTATATTTGTTGTTTGAATTTTCTTACTTCAAAAGCTGGAATTTACAAATAATAAGCATATAATTTTATTTTAATTTCTTTTAACTAATTGCTTCATCTTATGGAAATTCAGAACACTGAAGCTTTGAAATGTGTAATCAAGTTATTTTATATTTTATTCCACCAGAGTTTACTTATTTTGCATTTCAGAAACGGCTATGAGAATTTTGCTTTGTTTTTTACTTATCGCTTATAATTCGTGCACTGCTTCCTCACTGTGCTTTTTTTATGTGTCCCCAATTTCTCATTAACTGTCCATTTCTTTACTTATTTATTATTTGATTTGTTTGTTTCCCATTACCATCTCCTCAGCTGAAATCTTTTTGTAAGAGAGATCTGAAGTAATTTCTCCTCACTTGGCACTGGATATTATGAAACATAAGTGAAATTTTACAACTTTTTCCAGTCACTGATAATATAAGATTGTATACTACTGAATGATAGTATGTGTGTATGTGTGTACTTGTGTGTATATATGTATATGTCCATGTGTGTGTCTTTCAATAATTAAAGATCCATATTCTTTTGGATATTTGACAACTGAGGATGAACATGCTGTCAAGATCAGCTAACTGATGGTAAATACCTCAATTTGAAAAGTCTACAAGTCAAGACCAAAGTGGAGGGAGTGTTCATGAATTATTTTCTACTTGCAGATGATTTTGCACTCAGTACAGCCTCTGAAGCTGAGACGTGAGAAAGTATGGATTGGTTCTCTTCTGCTTGTGCTTATTTTGGCCTAATAATTAACACCAAGGAAACACACATCCTCCATCAGCCACGACCACACCATTCATATGTGGAACCATCAATTACAGCAAATGGAGAAGTTCTGAATGCTGATGACAAGTTCACTTACTTTCTTAGTGTACTTTCCAGGGACATACACATTGATGAGGCTGACACATACATTGCAAATATAGCTCAGTGTTTGGGAGGCTCTAAAGGAAAATGTAGGAGAGAAGAGATATTAGACTGACTACCAAATTGATGGTCCACAGTGCCATTGTGCTGAACTCATTGTTGTATGCCTGTGAAACCTGAACAGTATACCATTGTGGTGCCAGGAAACTGAATCACTTCTATTTGAATTATCTTCAGAAGATTCTGCATATCACATCGCAGGACAAGGTGCCTGATATGGAGGTCCTTTCTCAAACTAAGCTGCCAAGCATTCAAACTCTACTTCAGATAGTGCAACTCCAATGAGCTGGTCATGGTGTTCAAATACAAAATGCACACTTGCCAAAAATAATATTTTATGTACAACTCACACAGGGCAAGTGTTCACATGGTAGTCAGAAGAAGCAACACAAGGACACTCTCGAGGTCTCTTTTAAGAATTTTGTAATTGATTGGGTAACAAAGGAGATGATGGCTCAGGACCACTCAGCATATTGTGCCCACATAAGGGAAGTTGTTGTGCTTTATGGGTAAAGCAGAAATGAAATGCTTCAAGAACCCACCCCAAATATCCAAATGGAGTATTTGTGCCTGATCTGTGGTACAACACTCTGAGCTCGTATTGCTCTGAACAGTCACAGTCGAACACACTGAAACTTGATCTCTCATAGTAATGTCTGTTTGATCATCTTTGAGAATGAAGGACAACAGCCATCATATTTTTGGGGACTATTTATGTATTATACTTAGTTTTTACCAAATTAGAAAAAAAACCCAACGATATATGACGTGTTAATTTTGAAATGGATGTTCTATTGCCTTTACATTTCAGAAAAGAGAATGTTTAATTTTAGTTGGAAAAATGTTTCCTTCAATTTCATTTTAGTTCAATTAAATAAGTATTTATTGAATATGTATGTTGTACCAGAGACTACTAGGGATAAAAAAAAATGTGAAGTAGTTCATGACTTTAACCATATTGTATTTTACTAGGGCGAATGGTATTTATACAGAGATATATAAACTAATTAAACAGAATACATTTAACGTAATTTGATGAGGGGAAGTGAGAACAACTAAGAAGATAAGGGCCAGCTTTTTTTAGGAAATGACACATGCAATTTATTTAAAAGGAAATGAGGGATTCTATGAAGCACAGGTGATTTTAAATATAGGGTATGAATAAAGACAAAAGATAGAATGCCATTTCTGAGGAACAGTAAGAAAATAGGGCTTTTCACCACATAGAATGGAATAGGGGGAGTAATGGGGGAAATGGGTTTTGGAAGGTAGTTTAAAAACTGATTGTGAAGAGTTTTAAATATTCAATGGAGTTGTCTGTATTTTACCCTAAAAGTAATAAGGGAAATGGTCATTTATGTGGTGAGACCGTGCTTTAGACATGTCAGAGGTGTTTCAACTTGAGAATTATGTATAGAATGGATTCCAGATTCCTGGAGACACGAATTCAAATTAAGAGAGTATTGAAATAGTCCAAGTGAGACTGAGGACCTCAACTAGGATAGCTGTTGTGTGAGTGGAAAGGAGAAAAATATGAGAGATACTGGAGGTAGAACGGACAGGACTTACCAACTGATTTTAGCTTGAGTAGACTGTAGCAATGAGAGCCAGAAGGTACAGTAGGTAAGTTGATAACAGCTGTGAGGTTATAAACTTGAAATACTGGAAGGTTGGTGTTCTCAACAACAAGAAGGAAGTTTGCATAAAATAACTTTGAATAAGCACTTTTAGACTAGATTGCTTTAATAAAAGTTATCAGGAAACTTAGTTAATCTCAATAAATGAAGTGTGGCTAACGTGTAAATCAATCAAGAAACATTTATTACATAGCTACTATATGCCAGATATTACCTTAAGTGCTCTTGAGGATGCAAAAAGAAAAATGAAACAGTTTCTATCCTCAAGAACAGCATTCTTATTGGGACCTTTCCTCTACATCCTCTGTCTAAATGATGTTTCCTCATCAAATTGCAAAGGTGACAGAAGATGAGAATAGCAAATGTTGGAGAAGCTATGGAAATAGTTACACTACTGCATTGTTGATGGAGCTGTGACTTGGTCCATCCATTCTGTAAAGTAATTTGTGACTATACTGCCAAAGGCATTAAAAATCTGCTTTGCTTGTGACTCAAATGCACTATTAAGGTGAAAGACGGAAGGCAAAAACACATATGTAAAAATGGTATTTATATAATCATTTCCTTAAGGAAAGGAATTAAAGAAAAATTGTGCGTCTATTAATTGAAAAAAAATCAGGGAAAAGGTGGTTTTTAACAAGAAATGAAATATGGTATAACAAGAAAAAAATGAATTTGACAAATTCAAAGAAAGTTGGAAAGACTTCATTGAACCTATGCAAAAAATAATTAAGACCATGAAGATCACTATAGTATAGGAGAAAAGAAAACGTTTATAGATGATGGAACTCTCTTCAATTGTGCAATAATTCTTTACTTCATTGCACTTGAATGTTTCCCACCTCTTGTCACAGAAAGGGTAAAATACAGATACAGAATGAGATGCACAGTATTTTCCAATACAGTTAATATCTTAATTTTTAATTAGATTTCTTTTATATTAGGGTAGACGCTGTGGAGGTTAAGCAGATAACAAGAATTTTGGAACAGTAAGGAAAGAAAAGAAGATCAGTATAGAATCAAAATATAGAAGAAAACAAAATGAATTTCAGAAGGGTATACTAAAAATGGAGCAATTCTGTTACAATCGTGTTAAATTTACTATAAACAAAAAATCTGTACATAATCCATGATTTCATATTAAATAATACATACCAGTAAATAGGGAGCACAGCTTTTTTTTTTCCTGAAAAGTCCTCACTTTACATTATTCTGGTAACCAGAACAGATTTAAGACACAGGTAAAAATAACAATGCAAATCATTTGAAGACATTAAAAATAATTATATTTTAATTCATTAAATATTTCCCAACTACATGTACAAGATTTTGCATTCCTTTTTTTTAAAATTTAAGTTCCAAGCTCTCTTTCTTTTTCCTTGAGAAGGCAAATAGTATATAATTTATTGTACATGTGGCATCACACGAAACTTATTTCCATATTAGCCATGTTGCAGAAGAAAACGTAGGCAAAAAAACCCCAATAAAATAAAGATAATAAAAAGTATATTTAGCATTTTTCAATATGGGTCCTTTGAATTTTCTGGATAATTGTCTTCATCAGAGTAGCTAATGTTTGTTTGTTTTTTTGCAGTTGATCATGCTTATAACATTTTGTCACTGTGTACAAAGTTTTCCTGATTCTATTTACTTCACTTGGCAGGAGTTCATATATCTTTATGCATTTCTGAAATCATCTTGCTTATCATTTCTTATAGCAAAATATTATGTGATCAAAATCACATTACAATATTGCCACCACAAAAAGAGCTGCTATAAGTATTTTAGCACAGATCAGACCTTTTCCTTTTACTTTGATGTTCTTGGTATACAGACCTATCAGTAGCAGTGTGGGTCAGAGTGTAAGCACAGTTTTATAAGCCTAAGTGCATAAATCCTAATTGCTCTACAGAAGAGTTGAATCAGTTCACATCCTACCACATTGCTTTAATGTACCAGTTTTCCCATAGCACCTCCAACATTTGTCATTTTCTTTTCCTGTCGTATTTCCCAATATGATAGATGGAAGCTGCTATAAACAGAGTTTGTTTAAATTTAAACAGAATTGTTTAAATTTGCATTTCTCTAACCAATAGTTATTTAGAGTATTCTTTTTCAGATGACAAAAGATCACTTTGATTTCTTCATCTGAAAGCTTCCTCTTGATATCCTTTGACAAATTTATCAATTAGGGAATGACTTGTATTCTTATAAATTTGTCTCATGTCCCTATATATTTGAAAAATAAGGCCTTTACGAAAGAAATTTTATGTAAATCTCCTCCTTCCCCCAGGTTTTCTGCTTTCCTTCTAATCTTGGATGCCTTGGTTTTGTTAGTACAAAAAATTGAATTTAATATATATTATATATAATGCTATCTTTTCTTTGGTCATGATTATTTTTTCTTATCCGTAGATTTGACTGATGAAATATTTTATGTTCCCTTAAGTTGTTTATCATACCATCCTTTATCTTTAAATAATGGTCCCATTTTGGCCTTATCTTGGTACCTAATTTGTGCCCAATTGCTTTTCAGGTAGGTCTTAGTAGGTAGACTCCAAGTATTTTGTAGTTTCTTAAGGTATTTTAAATGAAATTTTTCTTTCTATCTTTTGCTGCTGAACCCTTTTGATAATATGTAGAAATGCTGATGATTTATTTGGGTTTATTTTATGTTGAACAACTTTGCTGAAGTTACTAATTATTTCAACTAGTTTTTAGTTGAATCTCTAGAATTCTCCAAGTATGCCATCATATCATTAACAAAGAATGATAATTTCATTTCCTTACTGACTATACTAATTCCTTCAACTTTTTTTTCCAGTATTACTGTTGGTAACATTGAACAATAGTGAAAATAATGAGAATTCTTGTTTCACCCTGATCTTACTGGGAATACTTCTAGATTATCTCCATTACAAGTAATGCTTGCCCGTAGTTTTATATAGATACTCTTTGCAATTTTGAGAATAACTCCATTTCTTCCTTTCCTTTCCAGTATTTTGATATAAATGTGTGTTATATTATATCTTCAAGTTTACATGCATATAGATGTGTGTATGCATGTATATATGTGTTTGTGTGTCCATATATGCAAGTGTGTATACATACACATGTGATTGTAAATGTATACACATGTACGCATGCATATATATGCATGTATACATATATACATACATTTACACACAAATGTGTGTGTATACACACATATGTGGGAGTGTTGCGGTTGTTGTTGTTAGGGAAAAATCATACGGGTTAGGGGATAGAAGTTTCCTGGAAGGATACCAAACAATTGCTGTGGGGTTGTAAGTGGCAAGAAAGTATAAATGAATCCTTACAGAGGCCAGGAAGTTCTTCCAAGCAGGCCTGAAAAGTGGGACTTGAGATTCTAACTTCAGTAATGGTACTCTTTCCTTGTTTCACAACTGCTTTCCATATTTTAAAATACATAAGCCTTTGGAACTTGTTCATGTATAAAAGGTTGTAAGCACTATTGACTGGCACAACTCTGAATTTCTAAGTTATAAAGCTAAGGTCAAATATTCTAATTATCTGAAAGAATTTAAAAATGGAAGTTATATTAATTGTGAATAATTGTAAAACACTTTAAGATTTTTACAGTGTTTATACGTATAAATGCTTTGAAGAAAATAAAATATATTAATATGTGTGTATGTACATGTGTGTTTCTGTGTGTTTTTCTCATTTGACACTGTCAAAGTTTCACAATGTGTCCCTGAAGTAGATGTAACATTTCTTACAGTATTTATTTCATATTATGAAGATATTGAGGGTTGGAGAGTTTTTTTTTTCTTCCTTCAAAATTCAGTTTCTATTGATGGAAACGCAAACCTTCAAGTTTTCAGTATTCATCTAGCTGTAAACATCTTCATCTCTTTCATTTCCCTTGCTCCTCCTATCCATCCAATCAGTTGTTAAGTCTTATTGATTCTGCCTGTATGATAATTTTCACAGTTTTCCAATTCTTTCCAGTAATTATCTATCCCTCATTATGTCTTACCATAACTTTTACAACAGCTTCCTCGGAGAGCTCTCCACTCCTCCTCTTTCACCCCCTCCAATCCATTCTCCACACAGATGACAAACGCTTGGATACAACTGTTATTTTCCTACTGGCTCTCCTATTCTCCAGTTTAACTTTTATTTTTCCCATTTCTTTAAACAGATCTTTGTTTGGGAAAGTTGTGCCTTACCATTATGCTTGTCTCCCACTGGATATTTTCTGGTATATCAATACTCCTCCTCAAAAGAAATGTTCACAATATTACATGGCACACCCAATACTAAATGATAGGGTAGAGTACAGGATGTATGCATTAATATACATACACACACACACACACACACACACACACATATATATATACATATATGAACTCTAATTATTTAGAAGAGTAGTTAGTAAACTATAACAACTTTAATGAAACTAAGTGGAAAGAATGAAAAGTAACAGTGGGAATAATGGAGAAAAAAGAATGTATCCTGTTCTCTGGAATAACCATTAAGTTGCCTCAACAGAAAAGAGCTTACAGGTACCTGTGATATCAAATACATACGCACATGTATATGTATATGTACATGTATGTACACACATATATACACGTACACACAATACACAAGTGTGTATGTATGTATTCACACATATATGGTGGTGTGTATATACATATATGTGTGTACGTATGTGTGTGTGTATACATAAATATATATGTATAAGTAGATACGTAGATAGAGAAAGAGAAAGAGAGAGAGAGAGAGAAATTCATGCTATTTCTCCAATATGGACTGGGGATAAAGCAAACTGGTAAGATACTAGGTTACCTCAATGAAAATTCTAGCAAATTATGTAAGATTATACTTCATAAAACATGAGATTTGGGACTCCATTCATCTTCATCAGGAAACTGTGGAAAACCTAAATAGGTGTTCCTGTGCTAGTTAGTGTTTTGAAATGCTGTAAATTTGCAATACAAAACTTATGTCATCTTCAGAAAATGAGTTTTTAAGAGTTCTACCTTCCCTTCAGTTTAGGCAAGGTTTGAGATGACCCTTTCATACTTTTTCACACAGTAGCTATTGCGATCAATGAATTAATCTTATTTGTTAGACTCCTATCCCTCTATAGATCAGTTTTTTTGTTTTTGTTTTTGTTTTTTTACTTCTGAGAGCTAAATGAGGGATTGTTATTGGGTAGTATGCCCTATTATGAAAAGCCCAAAGAAGTAAAACCATATGGAGAGGAAAATCTAGTGAATTTATCCTCAGCTTCTGCAGCTGGAAGACCTAGATTTTTGTGCCTCTGACACTTACATTCTTTGTGTCCCTGGATAAGTCACTTAAACCTCACTTCTCTAGGTTATTCCAGAATACTATGACTTGTAGAAAATTAGTCAACTTTCGTTAGAGTGAGTCTCCTCTTTCCTAACTTCCCATCCTAATTAAAACATAAATAGCCCTTATCCTTTTTTCTGGTACACCCTGTTTTTTTGGGTTTTTTTTTTTTTTTTTTTTATGAAAAGTATTCCTCATTACTCCCATCATGTGTATATATGTGTGTGTGTGTGTGTGTGTGTCTTTTCTTTTCCCTTTTATTTCTGTTCTGAAATCAATGAAATAGAACAAAACCAAAGCTAAGTTACCTGTTTATTTTTCCCATTGAGACAGAGCTCTCTGGAGGCACGTAAGTGGTACAATGCATAGAATTCTGGGTTTGGAGTGAGAATATCTCAATTGAAAACTCCCCTCAGATACTTACTAACTATGTGATCCTGGGTAAATCACTTTACTTCTCTGTCTCAGCTACCTCAACTATAAAATGCAGACAATAACATCACTTATTTCCCAAGGATATTAGGAGGGTGAGATGAAATAATGAAGTTCTTAACACATTTCCAAATAAGTAGCCAGTACTTGATAATAACATATTTCTTTCCTTTCCTCCTTCCACTGAGTCAGCATTCTGTCCAATTAATTCTCCTTAACTCATGTACTAACTTTAAAACAAACAAAAACCCAATAAAGGTATGTATACCAGCAGATTCTGTAGAAAATATTGAGAAATACAAGTTCCAAGAACAGAAATTAAGAAGGCAAAAAATACACTACCCGCTTTGATCCTGAAAGTTAAGATTACAAGTGGATGTGCATATCTATAGTTTCTCCTAGACTGAAGAAGTCCTTGAATAGTACAGATGACTGCTTAGAATTAGAATTTAAGATGTTTTATGAAAAACACAGCTTAATTTCCTACAACTGTCTATTGTGAGGTCCAGTGAAGGAATTAAAGTATCATAGCATAGAAGACACATAACATGTGATTTCTGCTTCTTGTATGACAGTCATTGGCTAAAGACTCAGGAAATTCAGGCATAGGCATCTACTCAAAGAGAAGTGAACTTAGGATCCATTGTCTTCTTCAACTCCTGTGTTCTCTCATTTGTAAAGACCTTCAAATGCTTTTAATCATATCCATGTAATTACTTAGGACTCGGGGGTGGAGGACTCAAGGACAAAGCATATTAAAAAAAATCTCTCTTTACGACAACCATATTAATTATTATACTCTTATCCACATCAAGTGTCTAGTTGCCAAGAAACGTCACATCTTCAGTGATACTTCCAATCAGTAGTCAAACTAAGCCAGTGACTCTTGTTACATTTTTCCAGATTATATTTATCCTTCATTTTTCAAGAAGACCATGACTTGCAGTTAACTTTTATTTGAGTGAGGGAAGGCTGTGCAAGGTCACCAACTTCATTTTCTCTTCCTGAGCCATCTGCGTCCAGTGGCCAGATATTTATCAGGATGACTGGAAATGACTCAAGGTGCAATGGGTGACCCTAGTTCTTTTAGGCTAAGGCCTTTTCAGGTTCTCACTTTGAGTGAGGTAAAGCCACTCAGTGAATAAGTCTCTTAAAGTAGTGAATGAAAGGATGTCCTCCTTAATTAAAAAAAAAAATCCGAGTAGGAAGGGAAGACCCTTGGGGTTGCTAGTCAAAAGAAAAATAGTTAATATTGAAATTCACTCTGAGCCAGAGGGGCCCAAAATACAGCCATTAAGTGTTCTTGACAGGGATTTATTGTGGTCCAATCTATGAGCTCCAGAAATGTGTTTAAGGTTTGGTCTTTGAAATAAGAAGAGAGAGAGAGAGAGAGAGAGAGAGAGAGAGAGAGAGAGAGAGAGAGAGAGAGAGAGAGAGAGAGAGAGAATGGGAGGAAGGAGGGAAGGAAGGACTCTAGGCAGTAAACCTTAAGTTAACTGGGTAGCTTCCAGCCATCAAAATTTATCTTCCTTTGGAGAAGAGGAGGAGACAGAGAGAGAGAGGGATAAGAAGAGGGAGAGGACAAGTTGAGTTAGTCAACTGGTTGGGTCCCCATTCAGGCATTATTTTGGTATTATCTCCCTCAAGGAAGTTGTAAATTGATGAGAGAAAAGACAGAATTTTATATTTATTTGTATTGTACTCCCTATAGTGCTTTACACAATGCTGGTGACACAGTAAGTAATCACTTTTAGCGAATAAATTAGCCAAATAAAATGCTCTAAAGTGACTAGTTCATCCCCAATAAAATATTGAATTTATCACAGTCTTTTAAAAACTTAACTTCATTTCCAGATAATTCACCCATTTGCTTTACCTTGACATTAGCTTCATTGACTATCTAAAGGTAACAGAGTTGTGAATAACCTAATGATTGCTGAGTTCCTGCCTATAATAGTCATATCATGAGACACCCTAGTTCAGGTGTTTATTTTACTTTTGCCTTACTTTCCACTCTTCTTTACTTCCATACCAGCTGCCTTGCCCTGGTTGGGTAATTTTCGCTCACCCCATTTTCAATTCCTCTTTATGTTTTCTTAGATTAGGAACCATATTGCTTTTTAATCTGTGCTGTATATCACAGTACTCAAAAGCACATTGTAAGTGGTTAATTAATAGTCTATCTATCTATCTATCTATCTATCTATCTATCTATCTATCTATCTATCTATCTGTCTGTCTGTCTGTCTGTCTGTCTGTCTGTCTGTCTGTCTGTCTTTCTGTCTGTCTGTCTATCTGTCTATCAATCTGTCTATCTGTGTATCTATCTATCTATCTATCTATCTATCTATCTATCTATCTATTTATCTATCTATCTGTCATCTGTCTGTCTGTCTGTCTGTCTATCTATCTATCTATCTTGCTGGGATATCTTGCCACACATCAAGATATTTGAATGGAAGAAGCCTATCTCCAATGAGTTACATGGAATTGATGGAAATATGTAATCGTTATCAGGGCAAAAACTAAACAAAACACTAACCTGGAAAGTTCATGAGAAAGGAGAATTGATGAGGAGTCTAGCTTCCTGTCCTACTCCTTATGAAGGAAAAAAAAAAGTCAGTAAGTTTCTGTTAAGTAATTTTTTTTCCTTCCAGCAGGAGAAACTCTGGTGAAGGAGAAAATTAAACATTAAATTAAAGAGATTGTTCTTCCTCCTATATATCTAGTGAAGCTATGAAGATTAATTTTAAGGAGATTAAGGAGAAAATTTAAATTCCTTAAAAGTAATTTTGTCATGTAATATCTAAATCATTTTATAAACTAAATAATTTCCACTCACATAATCTCTTAAGGTATAATTGATCTATTTTCATTTATCCCTAAGTGAGGTAGCACAACTACCAAGTCACTAAAAAGTTAGTGTAGAAGTTAGTCACTATAAACCAAATAACTACTTTTTGATGAAAAGAAAAGTTGATATGTCTAGCTACTTGTAGAGCAATAAAGAAAGAGGTGCATTTGTGCACTTTTAAGATGAAAAGAATGACTTTTATTTGGCATTTATGTGTTAAATCTAACTTGAAAGTTTCCAGTCATGGAAAACGTAATAAACATCACAATGGAAAGGAAAGTATTGTGTCAATAATTATGGTCTTTTTAAAACCAGTATATTCTTATAAATTTACAAGTGGATACATTGCTTAACGTATGGAATTATTAAACTATGTTTGAATTGATCACTGACTGTTGGTGGCCATAGTGGGACTATTAAGAAAGTGAAAATCATTTGAATTATGTATTCTACAGAAATTTATGCAAACAATTTCTAGATATTAAACATAAAAGAGTAATAGTATTTTAAAGAGATATTTTATTGAATTAGGATTGTTTTCTAGTAATGAAGTATAAACTGAGATTAAAGAAATTTTGAAAACTATTTTCCCCATTGTTTTTTGTACATATGCTAAAGTAGAAATGGAAGGAAAACTCATAATAATAAGCAGTAAATAGAAATAATAATACTTAGTGAACTGGGAAGCATTTTGTGTCATTATTTAGTGAGAATGAAATTAAGTTACCAAATTTCTAAGAAGTATGATGATTGCATCTGAGAGCAGTTCTAGCAAATTCTGGGCTAGTCTAAATAAGTAATAAAAATAAATTCATACAGTAGCTACATATTTAATACTTATTGACTAATGTTTGTCTGAGAAAGAGGGTAATGATCTTGTGTAAAAATCAGGGAAAGTGGGATAAGGAAGTGGTTAAGTTGCTGAGTATTTAGGCCTGGGAGTTGGGTGGTGATGACCTGAAATTAGAACAGTTAGCATAGACTATCTGAAAATTTGATACTCTAAATTATGTTTAACGGTTGATAGAACTATAAATAAAGAGCATGCTGTCACATACATGAAAATCATGCATTCTTTTATTCAAGAAATATTTTAAGTTTGTACTTTGCAATGTTTCTTATGTGTTAAAGGTAAAGAAAGTTGGATGACACATAATCCTTGTCCATATGGAGCTTACTGTCTAGTAGTATGATAATATACAAAGATAATTATGCTGCTAAAATTGATGGAAGTAGCATAGTGAAGAGAAGACGAGATTTACCTAAGAAAAAATATAACATAGTTTCAAGCCCTACTTATGACACACACTATTTGACTCTGGAGTCACTTAACTTTTCAGTATCCCAGGGAACTTTCAGAGACTATAAATTGCAGAAGCATTGTCTGTTTGCATTGATAGAAGGTGATTTCACACCAGTAAATCAAAGGGTCCTCCAAATACAATGGAGGCACTAGAATTATCAGCATTACGCAATTACAAACCATAGAAAAGGAAAGCAAGGGAAGGAGGAAGAGAGAGATGGGAAGGAAGTGAATGAAAGAGATTGAATGCATATGTACAGAGGTTCCCCTCAGGCAGTAGTACAGCTATACTACTTTTATTCACACTCTCTTCCAAACAACCAAATAATAGTCAGAGGATAAAACCCAGCAGAAAATAAACCCCTTCACTGGTGATAGTTTGATCAAAGATCCTTTCCCCTGGGATACTGTGTTAAAGTTTTTGAGCATAATCTCTGTGTGCGTTTGGCAGATGTGATATTCACTCGGAGTCCTGGCCCCAGGGAAATCTTGGTATCCAAAAAATTCTGAAGAATTCTATCATTCTTGAAATTCACATTCTGTTCATCCATCTGCATGAGTTTAGGATATCTTCTTGGCATGACAGGTCATTGAGATCAGTCCTAGTATAGACTGTCCAGTGTATACTGTACTATCCAGGGAAAAAGTTCTTCTGACAGTGATTTGTGTCCATATGTAAGTGATGTTAAAACAAACAAATAACTAATAAGCATATTGATGAGGCTCCCTCCATTTCAACCACATGTGAAAATTCATCCTTGAGCAAATCCTTCAGCATGATTGAATTTCAACAAAACTGGACTTAAAGGTAGCAGAGGTGGATTCAAATCTTTGCTTTGATGCGTAATTGTGGTAAAGCTTTGGAGAAGTCATTTGAATTCTGTGATCCTTAGATAATAATATAATTTGAGGGAGTTGGGAGGAATTTCCTACATCTGTTTTAAATTGAAAATCCTAATAGCCATGCCTGAGATAATTATAGGAAAATTTAGAAAGATAAATGGAATCAGGGATATCTTGAATCTGGCTTTTTTTTTCTCCTTACCATTATTATTTTTGAATTCCTTGGATTCTTCTCATCAATAAATTTTAAAATGTTTTATTAAAAAAGGAGGGGCAGAGGCAAGATGGCAGAGTGAGAGCAACAACTTACCTAAGCTCGGGGACAAACTCCTTCAGATACCTCTGAAAGGAGAATCTGACCAAATTTTGGAGGTGCGGAATCCAGTGGGATACAGACCGTGGTGGATTCATAGGTCAGGACAGACTGGAAGGTCTACTGGAAGGATCTGGTCCAGGGGGAGAGCTCAAAGTGCACAGCTCAGCGTGCCCAGTGAAGCAGAGCAGCAGGGCCCTGGGAAACCTGAGAGCAGCAGACAGAAACAGTGAAGCCACAGTCAAGGGTGGGAGACCAGCAGAGCCAAACCAGTGACAGCTGCTGAGTGACAGATATCAGCTCAGTAGCTCCTCAGACTTTCAGCCTGCAGATTAAATGTCTGTAAGTCACCTACTTGAACTTCCGGGAGCCGGGATGTCAGAGTGATCAGTAAATACTCTCACCTCCCCCCTTGATGATCTTGAAAGAACTATAAAATATTTCCCCAGAAAAATCCTGGATCAGCGGGAGCAGGAGAGGGGGCAAATAATCTCATAACACCTGAGGCTAGGAAAATAGCTAAGGGGGATTCCCCCTACTGTGACGGAGGCAAACCGGAAGAACAGTGGACCCAGGGCAGAGGAAACTCGCACTAGGACCCAGGCAAGCCTCAGCGCCAGGAGAGGAGCCTCAGTAGGGGTGGAAACTCCCACTAGCATTTAGGTATGCCTCAGTACTCCAGGGGAAATGGGAAAACAATAGGGCAGTTGGGATTATCGTCCCTTGAGCTTGGCTATGCCTCAGTGCAACTGAGGAGCTCTCCTGTGACCAGACCACTCCTCCCCCACACTTAGCAAGCTAATCAAAGGGCTGATCAGGGAAACACAAAACAAAAACCTGCTCTTAGCTTTTTCACACAAGTCAGATCAACATGAAGTTTGGCAGCTTCTAACTGAAAGAACAAGAAGCCAAAACACACAATCACCATCATGAGGAAGAAAAAGGAGAAGGGCGAAAAAAGCATAGAATCTTTCTGTATGGATAAGGACCAAAACACAAATCCCAAAAAGGTCAATAGTGAGACTGTACTTCCACCTGAAACTTCAGAAGGCACTATGAACTGCTCACATGCACAAACAGCTCTTCTGGAACAGCTGAAGAAGGAAATAGAAGAAAAATTGGCCAATGATTTTAAAATTATAAAAAAAAGAATTCACTGAAGAGAACATCTCTTTGAAATTGAAAATTGAACAAATGAAAAGGGAAGTACAAAAATTAACTGGAGAAAATAACTCCCTAAAAGGAACAGTGAATCAAGTGGAAAAGGAAGCACAAAACCTAACGGGGAAAATTGGAAAAATAGAAAAAGAGTACAAAAATTAACTGGAGAAAAATAACTCCTTAAAAGGAAAAATTGGACAGATAGAAAAGGAGAAGCAAAAGTTAACTGAAGAAAACAATTTGATAAAGATTAGAATCAGGTAAGTAGAAACTAATGACTTCAATGAGACAGCAAGAATCAGTCAAACAAAATCTAAAGAATGAAAAGACAGAAGAAAATGTAAAATATCTAATTGGAAAAACAACTGACCTGGAAAATAGATCCAGGAAAGAAAATTTAAGAATTATTGGCCTGCCAGAAAGCCATAATGAAAAAAATAATCTGGACAGTATCTTCCAGGAAATCATCAAGGAAAGCTTCCAAGAAGTGCTAGATCCAGAGGGCAAAATAGTCATCGAAAGAATCCACCCTTCACCTCCTGAAAGGGATCCCAAGCTCAAAAACCTAAGAAATATCCTCACCAAATTCCAGAACTATCAAGTGAAGGAAAAAATATTACAGGCAGCCAGAAATAAACCATTCAAATATCGAGGAACTACAGCCAGGATCACACAGGACATTGCAGCTTACACATTAAAATATGGAAGGAATTGGAACCCAATATTCCGTAAGGCAAAGAAGCTGGGACTACAACTAAGGATCAACTACCCAGCAAAGTTCAGCATAATATTTCAGGCAAAGAGATGGTCATTTAAAGAAATAAGGAATTTCCAGATCTTCCTGACAAAAACGCCAGTACTTAATAGACAATTCGATCTTCAAATGCAGGTCTCAAGAGAGGCATAAAAAGGTAAATGGGGGGGGGGGGGGGGTGAGTGAGGAAAAAAAAACAAAAAAAAACTTGTTAATCAATTTGGACAAACTGTTTACCATCCTATAAGGGAAGATGATACCTGTTAATCTTGAGAACTGTGCATCTATTATGAAATACAAAAGGGATATACATGGAGGGAATGGGTATAAAATAAATGATTTCATGTTAAAAATATGATTTAATATGCGAAGGGATTGTAATAGGAGGTGTGAAAAGGAGAAAGCGGAAAAGGGTAAATTACATCACAGGAAGAAATAAAAATTATAATAGAGGGAAGGAGGGGAGGGAGATGAGCATTGTATGAGAGGTATTCTAATCTGATTTCTTTCAAGGAGGGAACAATAAACTTAAGTAGATAATCTTAACTAGGTCTACAGGCAGTAGGAGGGAAAGGAGGAAGACAGGGGAAGGAAGATAAAAAGGAAGGAAGAAGCAGTAAGAGTAAAGGGGAGTAAAAAGGAGAGGGGTTAAAAGAAGAAAGGAAGGCTGCAGGAGGTGTTGGTGAAAAGTGAATACTATTGAGGAGGGGAAGGTAGACAGGAGAGCTAAAAGCACAAATGCTGGGAAAGGGGATGGAGGGAAATACACAGATTGTAATCATAATTATGAATGTGAATGGAATGAACTCTCCCATAAAAAGGAGATGGATAGCAGAATGGATTAAAAGAAAAAAACCAAAAGTATGTTGTTTACAAGAGAAACATTTGAAACGGAGGGATACACACAGGGTACAGGTCAAGGGTTGGAGCAGAATATATTGTTCTTCAGCAGATGTAAGAAAAGCAGGAGTAGCAATCCTAATCTCAGACAAAGCAAAAGGAGAAATTGATCTAATCAAAACAGATAAAGATGGAAAGTATATCCTGCTAAAAGGCACCATAGACAATGAAGCAATATCATTATTAACATGCATGCTCCAAGTGGAATAGCATCCAGATTCTTAGAGGAGAGGTTGGGGAGTTGAAGGAAGAAATAGATAGCAAAACTGTACTAGTGGGAGACCTTAATCTCCCCCTGTGTGAACTACATAATTCTAACCTCAAAATAAACAAGAAAGAGGTTAAGGAGGTAAATAAAACTCTAGATAAGGTAGATATGATAGATATTGAATGAGAATAGAAAGGAATATACGTTTTTGACAGGGGTACATAGCACATTCACAAAAATTGACCATGTACTAGGACATAAAAACCTCACAATCCAGAGGAGAAAGGCAGAGATAATCAATGCATCCTTCTCAGATTATAATGCAATAAAAATTATATGTAATAAAAAGCCATGGAAAGATAAACCAAAAATCAATTGGAAATTCAATAATCTAATCCTAAAGAAGGAGTGGGTTAAAGAAGAAATCAGAGAAACAATCAACAACTTCATTCAAGAGAATAACAATAATGAGATAACCTACCAAATCTTATGGAATACTGTAAAAGAAGTTCTTAAGGGAAGTTTTATATCTTTGAATGCCTACATAAATAAAATAGAGTAAGAGGACATCAGCGACATGGGCATGCAGCTCAGAAAGTTAGAAAAAGAACAAATTGAAAATCTCCAAGTAAATACCAAATTAGAAATACTGAAAACCAAAGGAGAGACTAATAAAATTGAAATTAAAAAAAAAAAACTATTGAATTAATAAATAAAACCAATAGCTGGTTTTATGAAGAAACTAATAAAATTGATAAACCTTTGGTCAATCTGATTAAAAAAAAAGAAAAAAATGAAATTACTAATATCAAAAATGAAAGGGGTGAACTCACCTCCAATGAGGAGGAAATTAAAACAATAATTAGAAATTACTTTGCCCAACTTTATGCCCACAAATTCGATAATCTAAATGAGACAGATGAGTATTTTAAAAAATACAAATTGCCCAGATTAACAGAAGAGGAAGTTGAATACTTAAACAACCCCATCTCAGAAAAAAAAATTGAACAAGCCATCAATGAACTCCCTAGGGAAAAAACTTTCCAGAGCCAGATGGATTTACAAGTGAATTCTATCAAACATTTAAAGAACAGTTAATTCCAATACCATATAAACTACTTGTTAAAATTGGGGAAGGAGTCCTCCCAAATTCTTTCTATGATACAAATAAGGTTTTGATACCTAAACCAGGAAGAGAGAATACAGAGAAAAAGTATAGACTAATTTCTCTAATGAATATAGATGCAAATATTTAAAATAAGATTTTAGTAAAACTAATGCAGCATCTTTTCATGAGAATAATACATTATGATCAGTTAGGAAGTATACAAGGAATGCAGGGCTGGTTCAATATTAGGAAAACTGTTAGCATTATTGATAACATCAACAACAGAACTAACAAAAACCACATGAGTATCTCAACAGATGCAGAAAAAGCTTTCGACAAAGTGCAACACCCATTCCTATTTAAAACACTTGAGAACATAGGAATAAAGGGAACTTTCCATAAAATAATGAGCAGTATCTAGCTGAAACCTTCAGCAAGCATTATATGCAATGAAGATAAGCTAGATGCATTTTCAGTAAGATAAGGGGTGAGATAAGTATATCCATTATCACCACTATTATTTAATATAGTACTGGAAATGTTAGCTGTAACAATTAGACAAGATAAGGCAACTGAAAAAATAAGAATAGGAAAAGAAGAAACTAAGTTATCACTCTTTGCAGACCATATGATGATATGATATGATGGTAGAGAACCGCAGAGATTGAAGTCAAAAACTACGCGAAATAATAAACAACTTTGCCAAAGTTGCAGGTTACAAAGTAAACCCGCACAAATCTTCTGCATTCCTATACATTAGCAACAAAGTCAAACAGCAAGAGATAGAAACGGAAATCCCATTTAAACCTTGGGTAGACACTATAAAATACTTTGAAGTTTACCTGCCAAAACAAACCCAGGGACTATATGAGCACAATTACAAGACACTTTTTGCACAAATAAAGTCAAATTTAAGTAAGTGGGAAAATATCAGTTGCTCATGGGTAGGCCTAGCTAATATAATAAAAATCACAATTCTAGTTAAATTAATTTACATATTTAGTGCCATATCAATTAAACTATCAGATAATTATTTTCTAGAACTGGATAAAATAATCTCACAATTCATCTGGACTAACAAAATGTCCAGAATATCAAAGGAACTAATGAAAAGAAATGCTAGGGAAAATGGCCTAGCACTACCAGATCTCACATTGTATTATAAAACAGCAATAACCAAAAACGCTTGGTACTGTCTAAGAAACAGAAAAGTAGACAAGTTGAATAGACTCAGCACTCAAATCACAGTAGGCAAGGAGTATAGCAACTTCCTGTTTGATAAACCCAAGGACCCCAGCTTCTGCGGTAAGAACTGATAGTTCGACAAAAATAGCTGGGAAAATTCGATAATAGTGTGGTGGAAACTAGGCATAGACCCATGCCTGACACCCTACACAAGAATAAAGTTCAAATAGGTACATGAACTAGGTATAAAGATTGATGCCATGGACAAATTGGAGAGGCAAGAAATAGTGTATTTATATCAGATTTATGGAGAACAGAAGAATTTTTTACTAAAGAAGCGATAGAAAGCATTATGAAATGCAAGATGGATAATTTTGATTACATTAAACTGAAAAGGTTTTGCACAACCAAACCCAATGCAACCAAAATTCGGAGGGATGTAGTAAATTGGTAAAGAATTTTTTCAGCTAATCTCAGGGATAAAGGTCTCATTTCTAGAATATATAGAGAACTGAGTCAAATGTACAACAATATAAGTCATTCCCCAATTGATAAACCGTCAAAGGATATGAAAAGACAATTTTCAGTGGAAGAAATTAAAGACATCTATAATCATATGAAAAAATGTTCTAAATAACTTTTGATTAGAGAGATGAAAATCGAAACAACTCTGACTTACCCCATCACACCTATAAGATTAGCAAACATGACTGAACAGAAAATGATAAATTTTGGAGAGGATGTGGGAGCGTTGGAACACTAATTCATCGTTTGTGTATCTGTGAGCTCATCCAACCATTCTGGAGAGCATTTTGGAACTATACCCAAAGGGCTACAAAAATGTGCATACCCTTTGACTCAGCAATATCTTTATTAGTTCTGTATCCCCAAGAGATCATAAAAATGGGAAAGGGCCCCACATGTACAAAAATATTTATAGCAGCACTCTTTGTAGTTGCTAAAAACTGGAAATCAACGGGATGCCCTTCTATTGGGGAATGGCTGAGTAAATTATGGTATATGAATGTAATGGAGTACTATGGCACCATAAAAAAATGATGAACAAGAAGACTTCAGAGAGTCCTGGAAGGACTTATATGATCTGATGCTGAGTGAAAGGAGCAGAAGTAGGAGAACTTTGTGCACAGCAACGAACACAGTATGCGAGAGTTTTTTTATGGCAGACTTGGAACTTTGTAACAACATAAGAACTTATAAAAAAAAATTCCCAGTGGTCTTCTAAAGCAAAATGTCTTCCACACTCAGAAAGAACTATAGAATTCACTCACATAATGTAGCAGATCATGTTTGTGTTTGTATGTGTGTGTATTATGTTTTGATTTGTTATATGATTTCTTCCATTTATTTTAGTTCCTCTACACAGCATGACTATAGTGAAAACATATTCAATAGGAAAGTATATGCAGATCCTATATAGAATTGTGTGACATCTTGGGGAAGGAGAGGGGTAGTGGGGGATGAGGGGGAAATCTAAGTTTTGTGGTAGTGATTGTAGAACACTAAAAAAATAAAAAAACATAGTGTACCCATTATGTAAAACATATTTTTGCATTAGATAAGTTCTGGGAGGAAAGCAAGAAAAATTAAAGAAAAAATATACTTCAAAAAATGCATTACAAAAGAAATAAAATCCTGGAATAAACTGAGTAATTTTGTGTAGGTAGAATGTAAAAATGAAATCAGTAAATACTTCCGGATGCCTAATCACTACCCCTTATTGTGTTGAGACATTTTGAATGACTGCTGATGAGGTGTCAAAGAAATCAGCAAGTTGTTTCAAAGTCTCTGTTCTCCCTGGTGATGTATTCTCAGTTGCTTCCTAATGTTTACGAGGAAGATGGCCATGGAAAATTAGAAAAACTACAGAAAAAAAAAAAAAACAGAAAACTTCACTATGATCAGAATCTCTTAATTTTTTTAAAGACAAGATAACATCTTTGCTTAACATGACAGAAAAATTAAAGTCATTATAAGAAGTTCTTCTACCTCTATCTCTCTTGCTAGCAGTAAGAGTTGACAAAGTTCTTTAAAGTTTGCAAGCATTGTGCAAACACGGCACTTGACAATTCTAAAGAACAGAGATGATTATCACAATTTTATACCGGAAGAAACTGAGGACAAAAGAGGATAGATCATATAAGAGTTTGGTATGATAATCTGCTCAACTGGCCTTTGTAAAGACAGGACCCAAATGTAAAAATGCCCCTACAAAGTCAGTTAGGAAATAAACATTTATTCAATGCACATAATATTGGAGATACTGTCTTATGCAGAAAAGAAGAAAATTTACATAAAAGGAAAAGGATAAAGGCTCTTATTGGTAATGAAGGTAGCAATCTTATAGAAAATGGAGATGTTAAAATAGTCCAGGCATATTAAGATGAAAGTGTGAATTCTGACTTTTTTTTTAAAAATAAAGCTACTTCAGTTGACTACATTTTGAAATACTGTTTTATCAGGTTTCATTAAAATCCATATACCCTTTGGTCAAAAACCCAGTAACTATTTGGGATAAGAATGGAAACAATTATTCTAAGTGCAGAACTCTTATCTTAAACAATGAGGAAAAAAATAGCAAAACAAACCAAAACTAATGTCAATAGTTTATTTTGTAATTTTTTTTAAGACTGTGTGCTTTGACATTTCCACTGGCAAACTCTGTATCACAATATGGTTGTGTGCTATGTTGCCCCATGGCAACATAGGATTTGTTCAGGGAGGGCCAGTACCTTTGGTATGATGGCTACTGAGCCCTTTTTAGAGCTCTTTTCACCTTTAGTGTCCACCTGTTCTGCTTCTCCAAGAAGCTGCAGCATGTGCATCAGTCACACTCTGGTAAACCGTTTCAGCAGATGGGTCAAACCAGGTTGAGGGTAACCAAGGGTTCTCAAATCCATTGGTGAATTAGGGGGATGTCTACCCCAAGTATGTGAAGACTTCATCTGGTGGAATGGATGGGTGAGAACAATTTGTTCCAATGGCCACCAAGGCAGATGAAACAGGCAATGTGGAGCACTTAGAGCTTTGTTAGATGCCTAAGATGCCAAGGTCATCCATTGCATCCTGAGCCATCACTAACCCTCTTGGCTCTGTCCTACCACTGGACTATAATCACTCTGGAGGAGAGAGTGAGGCTGACGACTTCATGCAACTCTGCCTCACTTAAATCCAATTAACCCTCGAATCAAAAGATATCACCCATGCCATTTCACTACTATGCCTCAAAATCCTGTGGTGACAGCCAAGTGATGAATCAGAAGGTGCAGATACACTAGGAGCTGTAATCACGACCCTGCACACAAGCAGCCCAGGCCAAAGGGTGGTTTCTTACTGGAAGCAGCACTGGGACTCAGCAAGCCCCAGGGTGTCTGAGATGCCTTTTAAGTATCCCATTGTTCATCTACTGGTGTGAGAAAGGGGGCTAGAAAAGTTGTCATAAACACTGCCTGCTTACCTAACCCTGGTCTGATTACCATGGCAGGCAGGGAATCCCACTATGTGAGTGAAACAAAAGAAAAAATGTAAGAAAACATCTGCAAAAATGATATCA
Source organism: Notamacropus eugenii (assembly GCF_028372415.1). Lineage (NCBI taxonomy): Eukaryota > Metazoa > Chordata > Mammalia > Diprotodontia > Macropodidae > Notamacropus > Notamacropus eugenii. The sequence continues at coordinate 357,259,756 of NC_092874.1, read as the reverse complement.
CTCACCATCGGCACATGGAACGTGTGCACACTATTAGACAACCCAAAATCCAGTAGACCTGAAAGAACTACTGTTGTTGCAGGAGAACTCAACAGGTATCGCATCCAAATAGCAGCTTTGAGTGAAACAAGGTTGGCAGATGAAGGCCAGCTTACTGAAGCTGGAATTTGATAGACCTTTGTCTGCAGTGGGCTCAATGAAGGGGAGTGCCATGAAGCTGGCATGGGTTTTGCAGTCAAAACTAATCTAATCAGCAAGCTGGTATGCCTGCCAAAAGGAGTGAATGACAGTCTCATGACGATGCGATCGTCACTCATAGGAAAATGACATGCCACCATCATCAGTGCCTATGTTCCCACCATGACAAACCCTGATGATGTCAAAGAAAAATTTTATGAAGACCTAGAGACACTTATCATCAATGTGCCAGAAGAGGACAAGCTTATAATTCTTGGTGACTTTATTGTAAGAGTAGGCTCAGGCTACCAGACTTAGCAGGGAGTCCTAGGGAGGAATGGAGTTGGAAACAGCAACACCAATGGTTATTTGCTGCTGAAGACTTGTGCATCACATGACCTTCTCACCATCAATACTGTCTTCTGTTTACCTACACACAATAAAACTTCATGGATGCACTCTCGCAGCAAACATTGGCATTTAATAGATTATGCAATAGCAAGGAGAAGAGACAGATAGGATGTGAGAGTGACAAAGGCAATGTGTGGTGCAGAGTGTTGGGCTGATCATAGACTTATCCTTTCCAAGGTAAATATTTGCATTCATCAAAACTGCCACCTCCAAGACAAAATGATCACCAGAAGAATTTATGTCAACAAATTAGAGCTCTTCTCTGAGCGTGATCAATTTGCTGCTGACTTGGAGGGAAAGTTGAGCCAACACACAGTTGGCAACAGTGGAGCCCAAAAGGAGTGGGCAGCTTTCAGAGACTTGGTGTACAGCACTGCATTTGCTCATCTGGGTCAGAACACTCACAAACACCAAGACTGGTTTGATGAAAATGATGGGGAAATCGAGAAGCTGATAAATAATAAACGAGAACTCCACAGGAATTGCCAGCATGATAGTTCATCCACCTCTAAAAAGGCATCATTTAATTCCATCAAAAGCAAAGTACAAGCAAAGCTTAGAGAGATGCAGGATTGCTGGCTCAGTAAGAAGGCAGATGAAGTTCAGTTTTATGCTGATAGTAACAATCCAAAGCGTTTTTATGATTCCCTGGAAGCTATTTATGGACCAAAAACCTATGTTGAATCGCAACTACTCAGTACTGATGGAACCACACTGATTAGTGATAAGGACACGATCCTAGAGAGATGGGATGAACACTTCCATAGTGTTCTCAATGGACCATCATAAATCAATACTGAGGCCATTGATCATTTACCTCAGGTTGTAGTCTATCCCTCCTTAACTGAGCTTTCAATGGAAGAAGAGGTTTTTGAGGGCTCCTTTCATGTGGCAAAGCACATGGTGCTGATTCTATTCTAGCTGAGATTTACAAGGTAGGGGGTCCATTGTTCATACAAAAGCTGACTGAAATTTTGAAGGATATATGGCAAGAGGAGGTTATCCCCCAGTAGTTCAAGTATTCCTCTATTGTCCACCTCTATAAAGGTAAAGGGAATAGATTGTCCTACAACAATCACAGAGAGATCTCTCTCTTAATCATTGCTGGAAAAATTCTTGCTACAGCCCTCCTTAATAGGCTGATCCTTCAACTGGAAGATGGGCATACACCTGAGAGCCAGTGTGGCTTCAAAAAGGCCCGACAAACAGTTGATATAGTGTTTGCTGCCGACTACTCCAGGAGAAATGCCAGCAGCAGAACAGAGCTCTGTACATAACTTTTGTAGATATGACCAAGGCATTTGACACTGATAGTAGTGAGGGCTTATGGAAAATTATATCAAAAATTTGGTTGCCCAGAGAAGTTCATCAATATTGCACATCAGTTTCATGATGGCATGTTTGCTTGGGTTTTGGATAATAGACAAAGCTCTCATGCCTTCCCAGTCAACAATGGAATAAAACAGGACTGTGTGCTTCCTCCCATGCTGTTAGCATGATGTTTTCAGTCATGTTGCCAAATGATTTCACAATGAGGATGAACACGGCATCAAGGTCATCTACCATACTGATGATAAGTTCTTCAATTGGAAAAGGTTACAAGCCAAGACCAAAGTGGAGGGAGTGTTGGTGCTTGATTTTCTGTTTGCAGACGATTGTGCACTCAGTGCAGCCTCTGAATTTGAGATGCAAAAAAGTGTAGATCAATTCTCCACTGCCTGTGCTAATTTTGGCCTAATAATTAACACGAAAATAAAACAGGTACTCCATCAGCCACCACTGCACCGTCCATACATGGAACCATCAATTACAACAAATGGAGAAGTTTTGAATGCTGTGGATATGTTCACTTACCTTGGCAGTGTACTTTCCAGGAATGTACACATTGACAATAAGGTTAATGCACACATTGCCAGAGCTAGCTGTGTTTGGGAGGCTTCAAAGTAAGGTTAGGAAGGGAAGAGGTATTAAACTGACTACCAAATTGAAGGTCTAGAGTGCCATTGTGCTGACCTCATTGTTATATGCTTGTGAAATATGGACAGTCAACCAGCGCCATGCCAAGAAACTGAATCACTTCCACTTGAACTGTCTTAGGAAGATTCTGAGGATCACCTGGCAGGATAAGATACCAGATACTAATGTCTTTGCTCGAGCTGAACTGCCAGGTATTCAAATTATGCTTCAGAGAGTGCAACTGAGATGGGCTGGACACGTTGTTCGAATGCCAAATGCACGCTTGCAAAAAAGACTATTTTATGGAGAATTTGCATGGGGCAGGTGATCACATGGTGGCCAGAAGAAATGATCTAAGGACACTCTCAAGGTCTCTCTCAAGAACTTGGGATTTGAATGTGCAACATGGGAAACACTGGCACAATGCCGCTCAGCGTGGCGTATCCATAAGGAAAGGTGCTGTGCTCTTTGAGCAAAGCAGAATTGAGATAGCGCAAAGTAAATGCAGGATGCGCACATTTGGGATATCCACTCCAAATACTCATATGGACTATCTGTGCCCAACCTGTGGTAGAGCGTTCTGAGCTTATATACTGGTCTGATCATCCACAGTCTGACACACTGAAATTTCACTTTATAGTGGTGATGTCATTTTGGTCCTCTTTGAAGAAAAAGGAGAACAGTTATGTTGCCCGTGCCTAAAGCAGAGCTGAGGGCAAATTAATTTTGTTTACATAGCTTCAAAATGAGCAAAACCCCTATTTTCCTGTTCCAGTCTGATTTGTATGTCATTAAAGTCATACATATTCATTATGATATTCCATTGCTTCAAGTATATACTTTTAAAATTTCTGCTACAAATAACATAATTTCTTCACCTTTTTCATTCTATAGCACCTGGTTTTGTACTGTTCTTCACGAGCTAAGTATAAGATTGTTGATTCTTGTGACTCTAATGTTAGTATACCAATCTCCAGTGGCACACTGATGATGCTCCTCTGTGTCTCCACCTGATTGGAAAACTAGTGCATTTTTGGCATAACTAGTTCAGCATCTGCCATTTATACCAGGATTGATCTTGGCATTGCCTATAAGGTTAATTTGGAAAATCTTTAAATTAGTTTGGATTCTGGTATTCTCCTGATGCCTAAACTCAATCTTCTTGCCTCCCACATTGTATGCTAGTTTTATAGACAAGCTCCACCAATCTCTTTTATGATTTTTCGTCATCTAAGAGACAATGAATAGTAACTTGATTACCAAATTTATCTCTTTATGGTAATGAAGGTCACGGTTCTCAGGATGTTATTAAATAAATAAAATTTTGCTTTAAGTGATATCACATAAAATCTTGAAAATTTTCACTCAGAAAGGAATAGACCAGAGAGTATCAGTGATTTTTTTCCCTTTCTTTTAGGAACCTTCACTATGTGATTTCTCACCAGGCTGTTTCTGCTAACTCTGGTCCTTAATACCTGAAATGCTGACAGCAACTTGAAATTTGTGGATGATCATAAAATACTCACATTCAATGCCACCGGTATATAGCTGACATCTATTTATCTCCAAAGCTCTTTTGCATCAAATACAATGACCTTCAGTGAAACAAAATGAGCTATTCACTGTCTCCATAGTTAAAATGATAGGACCTAGAGAATGAAAATTATCCATCAAAGCCCTATATTTAAAAACTTCCCAACCTTGAAGAGAAGATGAAAGACTGTTTTCTTTATGATAACACTTAACTGAAGCCAGATCATTTAATATGCAATATATGGCTCTTAGTCACCTTAGAATAAAGAAAAAAAAAAAACTTGTTTCTCTTTATATTTTAGGTGAATATATCTGATTGATGGAGTCTATGCTAGCACCAGAAGCCATTTATTCTAATTGCTTCTAGAGTTTCCACATTTTATCAACATAATTTATGCTGGGGCTGATCATCATGTTAATTAGCACTCGTATGGCAAGAATAAAAGCGCAAACTACCTTTTTGGGCTTCAACACTGAAAAGGAAATGATTACTCTGACGTATATAACATATATGTTCACATATACAAATATATATTTTCATTGAGTACCCACGTATTAGTATAAAAATTTGATTCTGCCTTGTATATACATTAGTCAAACAATTTGAATAAGATCAGAATGCAATATTTGACTCAACTGCCAGGGTACGGTCTACTTGAATTATAAGCTCAGTATTTTTTTTTAAGGAATTCTTCACACATGTGAAGACAGAGCCTGCCTACTTGAATCTCTTTACATCCACCAAGGAGCACTTCTGGACTTAAAATGGCAGTAATTACTTTTGCCTTTTTTGCCCAGAAGTGTTATCTCAGCTGCTTATTTAAATTAATCCTGATGGCATGAAATATTTGCTCATAAAATATAATTTGACTGTATCCTTCACTTTGGGGCAATTTATTTTCTTAATTGTCTTTCCTTTGGATCCAGAGATTCAAGAACTTAATACATGATCGTGACAGTGTATTGCAGGTAAAATAAAATTAAATTAAAAGTAAATAAAACACTTTCAGTTGAGCAAAGATAGTCATTAAGAGACATCATGTCCCCCTGACAATCTCTCATTCCCGGAATTTCCATAATATTGGGGAAATTTTTCCCACCATTTTTTAGGCAAGTAAAATGATTAATAAATGGAATATTGGGGTGGGGAAAGTGGAAGGAGGTGTCACTCTTCCTTCTCAAAGCTAAATGAATTTAGGAAGGGAGAAGACTTCCTCTACTGACTCAGTCCAAGAGGAATGTTTATTATTGGTTCTTTTGAAATTCTAGATACTTTTAATCATGATATCTATTCTTCACTTCATATATGAGCTCTAGTTAGTTACTGGTCTCTCAAATCCACCTCTGTTCAACACATTACTCAAAATAGAAATGAGAAGTAATTATAGTCACCAATAGTACTCATTTTATGCTGCTGTACTGCTATGCTTCTGGTTTTAGTCCTGATACATAAGTACCATCTCAGCGCCAGAGCAAAGATAATTCTTCTGTCCATGCAGAAGCTCAACATTCCTTCATAAAAGTACCTCCCTTCACAAATCATCTTGTTGCCATGGGTTACTCACATATGATTTGTTACTCTGGACTAAACAGCTAATGACTTTTCTCACATATATATGTATCCCTTCTCCATTAACTACTGCAAATAACATAAAGCAGCCATCCAAATTAGCATTTACTAAAATAAATTAATTCTGATGACTTCCAGTAAAGGTGGTGAAAAGAAAGTTTCTAGTGAAACCTAGTTCTTCCACATATACTCCCTCAAAGATTTAAAAAGAGCAAGTATATTAAATAACAATCAATAAATCCAAAGAGAAACATGAGGAAATGTTTCATTCCTGAAATGCTCAAATTAAAGCCAGAACTCCCAGGAGGAGAAAAAAAGAATCCATTTAAAGAAGCTAGCATGAGCACAAGTAAATTGAGGGCAAAGTGAAAATGCAAAGATTCCATGGGCTATGTCCTGATGAGAAAAACCCAAATAAAAAAGTCTAGTAATTTCATAGTCAAAATCCAGAAGTCAAAGTCTGTGAAATAATTATTATAGCAGTCATAAAGAAAGAATTCAAGAGCCAAGCAATAATAGATAATATCACACAAAGTTTCACAAAAACTTCCATAAAGGAATGGAAAACTTGGAATAATTTAAAAGGAAAACAAACAAAAAAGCAAACAAACAGAAAACAAAGGCTTCCAAGAAATAACTTATGCTGAATTGTTGAGTAGGTTTGGGAAAATCTCCTGCCATAAAGGTAGGATATGATATGAGTGTTAAAGGAAGCCAGGAAGTCCAGAGAGAATTGGTAATGATTTCTTCAGATACAAAATGACTATAATAATAGGACCTATCTAAAAGAGTTGTTGGTCAAATTAAAATGAGGTATCAATTTAAAAAAAAATAAAAATTTTAAAAATAACATTTAAAAAATAAAAGGTCAGTAATTTAAAAAATAAAATTAAATTTTAAATAAAATTTAAAATTAGAAAAATAAATTTTAATAATTAAAAAATAACAAAATTGAAAAATAGAAAATTAATAACAATAATTAAAAATAAAAATTTAAAATTTAAAAGTAGCTTAAGAGAAGTGTCCAACACACAGAAAGTAAAATATAAACGCTTATTAAAAAGCTGTTCTTGAAAGGAATTTGTTTCTGTAAATATTAAACTAACAAGGCATAAACAGGTTTCATTAAGAAATTGTATGTAAAGAATAAAAAGCGTGGGAGGGTTGTATCTTAACTTGGATAAATAAAGGAAATGTAATTCCTCCTTTCCTCTTTCCAAACAGACACGCTGTCACAGTCCCTTCAAAATAAACTAATAAAATTGATTAATAGTAAAGTTTCAGACATTAATAGAATTAAAGACATTGCTGAAATGTGCATCTCCTTATTCCGTCATTTTCATTTTTGTACTTGAAATCCTAGCATTGTGCACAGCGCTTGATACATAATAGATGCTCAATAATTACTGGCAGATTCATTGATTGATAAACTAAAGGCAAAAAATAAAGAATTAGATTTTAATATTCACAATGATAGTTCTAGGTGAGGAAAAAGGTTTTTAAGTTGCTTTAAAAAACGTTAAAATTGAACTTCATCTCAGTGTACCCAAAAGGTTCAATAAATAACTATAATTTATGTTTTTCGAAGACTGCTTTATTTCCATTTTCTACTTTTTTGTTTCAGTCATCTCATGGCTACATTAGCAGTAAATGTAAATTTCATGATATATAGATACCCAGGAGTTTCTTTGGCTACTATGCAAATTTTGTAAAGTACAAAACGATGTACTACTATCAATAAGCATTTTGGATATTTCCCTGATAACGTATTTGTTCATTTCTGAGATAGCATGAAAAATTATATTTACTCTTACCAGATGAAATACAGAGAACTGAATGTTAATTTCTTTTGTTTACAAGAAACACCTTTGTTATTTAATTTAATTTTTTAATGCTTATTAATTTATTTTTAGTTTTTCAACATCCATTTCGACAAAATTATGAGTTCCAAATTTTCTCCCCATATCGCCCCTCCTCACATCCCAAAACGCTGTGGATTCTGATTGCCCCTTCACCCAATGTGCCCTCCCTTCTATCACACCCGTCTCTTCACTTACCCGTATCTTTTCTCTTTTCTTGTAGTACAAGATAAATTTCTGTAAACCATTACCTGTACTTCTTATTTCCAAGGTGCATGATAAAACAATTCTCAGCATTCGTTCTTAAAACTTTGAGTTCCAACTTCTCTCCTTTTCTCCTCCACCCATCCACAATGAGACGGCAAGCAATTTAATATAGGTTATATATGTGTAGTTTTGCAAAAGACATCCATAATAGTCATGTTGTATAAGACTAACTATATATCCTTCCATCTTTTCTTTCCCCCTATTTATTCTATTCTCTCTCCTGACCTTGTCCCTCCACAAAAGGATTTACTTCTAACTACTCCCTCCTTCTACTTGCCCTCTCTTCTGTCATCCCCCTTACCCCACTTATCCACTTTTCCCCTAATTTCCTGTAGTGTAATATAGATATTCATACCAAATTAAGTGTGCATGTTATTGCCTCCTTAAGCCAAATGTCATGAGAGTAAGCTTTACTTTTTCTCTCCACCTCTGCTCTTTTCCCCTCCATTGAAAAAGCTTTATCTTGCCTCTTTTATGAGAGATAATTTGTCCCATTACATTTCTCCCTTTTCCCTTATCCTAATATATTCCTCTCTCATCTCTTAATTTTATTTTTTTAAATATCATCCCATCCTACTCAACTCACCCTGTGCTCTCTCTCTCTCTCTCTCTCTCTCTCTCTCTCTCTCTCTCTCTCTCTCTCTCTCTCTCTCTCCTATCGGTATACATGCATGTGTGTATGTTTGTATAATCCCTCCAGCTAACCAAATACTGACAAAAGTTTCAAGGATTGCAATATTATTTTTCCATGTAGGAATGTAAACATTTCAATTTTAGCAATTCCCTTATGATTTCTCTTTCCTGTTTACATTTTCGTGCTTCTATTGATTTGTGTGTGTGAAAGTCAAATTTTGTATTCAGATCTGGTTTTTTCATCATAAATGCTTGAAAGTTCTCTATTTCATTGAATGACCATTTTTTTTCCTTGAAGTATTATACTCAGTTTTTCTTGGTAGGTGATTCTGTTTTAATCCTAGTTCCTTTGACTTCTGGAATATCATATTCCATGCCCTTAGATTTCTTAATGTAGAAGCTGTTAGATCTTGTGTTAACCTGATGGTATTTCCACAATACTCGAATTGTTCTTTTCTAGTTCCTTCCAATATTTTGTCCTTGACCTGAGAACTCTGGAGTTTGGCTACAATATTCCTAAGAGCTTGTCTTTTCAGATCTCTTTCATCTGGCAATTGGTGGATTCTCTTAATATTTATTTTACCCTCTGGCTCCAGTATATCAGGCCAGTTTTCCTTGATAATTTCAAGACAAAATGATGTCCAGGCTCTTTTTTGATCACGGCTTTCAGGTAGTCCCAAAATTTTTAAATGGTCTCTCCTGTATCTATTTTCCAAGTCAGTTGTTTTTCCAATAAAATATTTCACAGTCTTCTATTTTTTCATTTCTATGTTTTTTTTTTTTTTGTAATTTCTTGGTTTCTCATAAAGTCATTAGCTTCTGTCTCCTCCATTTCAAGTTTTAAAAATTATTTTCTTCAGTGAGTTTTTCAGCCTCTTTTTTCATTTAGCTAATTCTGCTCTTTAAAGCATTCTTCTCCTCATTGGCTTTTTGGTCCGCTTCTGAATTTAAGTTACTCTATTTTTACAGATGTTAATCTCTTCAGCACTTTTTTGAGTCCCCTTTAGCAAACTGTTGACTTGCTTTTCATAATTTTCTTGCATTGCTCTCATTTCTCCTCCCAAATTTTCCTCCCACCTCTCTTATTTGATTTTCAAAATCCATTTTGAGCTCTTCCATGACCTGAAACCATTGCATATTTATTTTGGAAGTGTTGGGTGAAGAAACCTTGACTTTTAGGTCTTCCTCTTATGATAAGCATTGTTATTCCTCATCTGAAAGGATGGAAGAAAATATCTCTTCACCAAGAAAGTAGCCTTCTATACTCTTATTTTCCCCCTTGTGAGCATTTTGTATGCATTTTCTCATCCGTTTACTTGACTTTTAAGTCTATTGTCAAGAGGAGAGTATACTCTGTGGACCTATGAGTTCTCAGTTGCTCTAAGATGGCACAATCAAGGGAAAGGAGTTTACTCCTCTCCTGACCGGCACTCTGATCGGGGAGATACCGCAATCTTTTTTGCCCAGGATATTTGAAGCTGTCTTTGGTGTTTGTGGGTTGAGCAATCTGGGAAACACAGCTGCTATTGCTGCCAGGAATTCTGCCCCTGAGGTCTGCTCATGACACACAGCCAAGGAAGAGCCGTGCTTTGCTCCATGACCTGTGTAATAGAACTTTTCTTCCCAGAATCTGCGAGTGGGGTTCCCTCTCCCCAGCTGCCTCCAGCCCTACCACGTTAGTGCTCTACTCCTCACCCCAGGGCTGTCACTCAGAGCTAAGATCCAGATCGTCCACTTCTTTCCCCCAGGGGCTTTTGGTGGAGGGCTCCATGGAAGGTGTCCTGCAGCTAGAGCTGCTGTCGAGGGGCCACTGGAACCAGATCACATTCTCTTCTCCCCCAGGTTAAACCACTTTCTCAGTGACATTTGAAGCTGTCTTTTTTGTTTGTGAGTTGAGCAATCTGAGACCTGTAGCTACTGCTGGAGATTCCACTCCTGGTTCTGTACATCCAAAGCTGGACTGAGGTCCAAGGGCTGCATTCCTTTCCGAGCCTGGTGAGATTCCTGCCTGCCTTTCAAGCTGTCTTGGGTTGGAAATCTCCTTCACTCTGTTGTTTTGTGGCTTCTGCTGTGCTAGAATATGTTTATGGTCATTTTTACAGGTATTTTGTGGGCTATGGGGGGGAGAGCTAGAGGAGGTTCATCTTTTTACTCCACCATCCTGGCTCTGCCCCCAGAGAAGTGAATTTTAAAAATGCTCACATTTAATTACAGCTCTTAAGGTTTATGACTTCCAGATTCCAGTGTGCCTTTATGAAAGTTTGGAGAGCTAGAAAGGGGATAAAAATCCACTGCTTTTAATGAGGAAAGTCTTTACTTGCTTGGGATAGATATACTCCCAACACATCCTTGAGGTTTGAGGGTACTTGGTTACCAGCAACCTGGAATGGCCCATCTGCTGAAATGATTCCCCATGCTGTGAGTGCTGTGCATGATACACCTTCATGGAGCCATGGATAAGAGTTGAATGTCAGGAGCACATTAAAGGTGGATGAGCAGCCCTGAAAAGAACTCAGTAAGCATTCACATCAAAAGAGCTAGTCCTATTTGAACACCCTAAATTTCCATTGGAATTAGTTTGAAGAGGGAAGAATATAGTCACACACACATAGGTTGGGTATAGACATAAAACTTACCTAATAAAGAGGAGAAGGAGAAAAGAGAGTAGGGGAATAATAAATGGGAGTACAGATCAAAGGAGGCATTCATTGAAAGTAAAATCAATTTATGAGAAACGATGGGATAAAAAGAGAGAAGAAACAGAAGAAAATAGAATGGAGGAGGAAAGGTAAAGTAATGGTAACTGTGGATGTGAATGCAATGAGCTCAACCATAAAACAGAAGCAAATAGCAGAATGAATTAGGAGCCAGCATCCCATATCATGCTGTTTATAAGAGACATATTTGAAACAGAAAGACACACATAGAGTTAAAACAAAGGGCTGAAGCAGAATCTAATGCGTTTCAGGTAAACTAAAGAAAGGCAGTAATAGCAATCATTATCTTAGATAAAGCAAAAATACACATATCTGACTAAAAGGAATAATCAGAGAAGCCATGTTTTGCTGAGAATTACCATAGACAAGGAAATAATATAAATATAAATGTATATATACATACATGTATATATATGGATATACATACATGCAAACATATACACACATATCATGCCTCCTCAGTAGGTAAGATGGCTAAGAGGGAGGTAGAGAGAGAATTTGGAATTCACAATTTTAAAAGAAATGGATATTAAAATAAATTATATATGTGTGGGTCTGTATGTGTGTATAAATATACATATATGTATATGTACATATACATGTGTATATGTATATATATATATATATAGAGAGTTTATCTGATAAAGACCTCATTCCTCAAATATATTCTAAGTATAGAACTGATTAAAATTTATAAAAATTAAATCCAATTCCCAATTGATAATTGGCCAAAGGAAATAATCAAGTAGTTTTCAGAAGTGAAAACCATCTCTATGTGCTAACTGCTCTGAACCATTATTTATTAGAGAAATGCAAATTAAAACAGCTCAACAAAAAACCTACCTCACACCCATCATAAATGACAAATGCTTGAGTTCATGAGAGAAAAATAAGTATACTAATTAACTTTTGGTGGAATAGTGAATTGTTCCAACCATTCTGAAGAATAATTTCAAACTATTTCCAAAGGGGTATCAAACTATGCATACTCTTTGACCCCAGTAATATCACTATAAAGTCTGTTTCTTAAAAAGATGAAAGAAAAATTAAAAACATTTACATGTACAAAAATATTTCTAACAGTTCTTTTTGTGGTGGCAAAGAATTGGATATTGAGTAGATGCTCCTTAGTTGGGGAATAATTGAACATGAAGCATATGATTATGTTGAGGGGAGTGGTTTAAGAAAAATATCACAATTTAAAAACTATATGAACCGATGCAAAGTGAAGTGAGAACTGGGAGATCATTTTGCATATTAAGAACAGTGTTCTGATGATCAACTGTGAAAGAGGTGGGTACATTAATCAATACAGTGATTCAAGACAATTTCAAACGACTCATGAAGAAAAAAATGCTCTCTACCTCCTGAGAAAGCACTAATGGACACTGAGTGCAAATTGAAAAATCATTTTCTCACTTCCTACTTTTTCTTGCTTTTTAAAAATATGGCTAATATTAATGCATGATTGATGTCATATTTCATACTTCCTCAGGGGGTAGAGGATGGGTAAGAGGGAGGGAGAGAGAGAATTTGAACTCGCAGTTTTAAGTGAAATGAGTATTAAAATAAATAAAAACATTTAAATGGCTTGTTGTGGGGGAAAAATTTTAAAGGGAAGAAATGTCTAGACATATGGTCTCTTCACAGATTACAGAATCTGAAATAACCATTTCTTTTGTATTTTCACATAGATTAAAAAAAGCTAGAAATTATAAGCATGCTTGTAGTTAAAGTTATGACACATTTTCTGGGGCCTAGAAGTAGCAATAGATTTGGAGTCAAATATGGAGTCAAATAAATAGCAGAATCCCAGCTCAGTTACTTATCCCCTATGTGGCTTTGAGCAATTTATTTCTCTGAGTCTCAGTTTGCTCATATGTAATATTATTCAGGGCTATGTTTTCTTTTAGACCTATATTCTGTTGTCAATGTTTGGTCATGGCCAAAGTGAAAAAGAAAATTTGCTGGCCTATGCATATTGCTACAAGGGCTTTAATTTTCCTTTTCATATGGAGGTTGGCAGATTGGAGAGAGAAAATAAAAGCATGCTAATTGAAAAAAAATGACTGGGACAAAACAAACAAACAAGGGATATAACAGAGAAGGTAATGCCTATCCTAAGTAACGACAACCTTAAAATTTAGTTATATTTTGTCTTCCTTTGTTGGATATTTCTGTCTGTCATTTAGAAACTGCTCAAAACATATTCGAATTTATTCATTTTTTAAAACTTGTCCATGCTGTCTATTGGCTTAATAAATACATCAAATATTTTATTTGTCCTAATATTATGCCCTTTGACTACCCCTTAATTTAAGGGTCTAGAATTTTCTTGATGGTCATTGTTCATTTTACCCACTTTACTTATTATTTTATAGATTTTTATCTTATTACTTTTTAGCTTTTACCTTTAAAACATGGGATCTCAGATCTTCTGAGTCTGTTCTTAAATGACAGCTTTACAATTCCTTTGATTTAGAAGAGTTAATCATTTCTAGTTCCAGTACAAATTTATTGAGTCCTGATGACCAGAAGTGCACATATTATTCCTTAGAGAGTTGGAACTTAGAGCTAAAAGGGACCTTAGATATCATATAATCTAAACTTCTAATTTTATGTAGAAGGCAACTGAGACTTTGTGAATTAAAATGACATGTCTGAAATTATGAAACAAATGAAACCATAAAACCTAGATGTTCTAATTGTCAAGCCACTGTCCTCTCTATGACACAATAAGATGCATTGTTAAAAAAAATACAGGTATTATTATATTTTCTATTTTCACTCAAGATCTTCTTTAGGCCCATTCAGATACTCACTTAGGGTGACCTTGAACAGCCCTCCCTCACGCAAAATTAAGTCAAGTGCAAGTCATGTCATCATTTCTCTGACATCATTTGTTCTTCAGAAACAAAAAACAAACAACAATCTGTGAGCAGACACAGCTGCCTGACTTAGTTAGCTGTGCAACTCAGTTCCTTGTCTCCTGTCTGTCTCCTCCTCTCCTTCCTTCTCCTCTCCAAAGGAAGATAAATTTGGATGGCCAGAAGGTGTCCAGTTAACTTAGGTTTTACAGGCTAGATTCTTTTCCTCTCCTCTGCCTTCCCCTTCCCTCCCCTCTTCTCCTCTCCCAAAACCTTAAACCTAATGCACTCTGAAGCTCATATACCAGACAATAGTAAGGCCCTGCCTAAGGGATTTCTTCTGGACCTTCCTGGCTTAAGAGTTATTATAAATAGTAATTGTTGCTGTTTCCCTTCAGCTTGATGTCTTTCTTTTTCTTTGCCTCATGAAAGGGGCCATCCGCTGGTTACTTCTTAAACAGGCCTATATAATGAATGGACTTTAAACTCACTCTAAGTAAGTACCTGAGTGAGTGTATCCTGGGTCATCTTCAGTCATCCTGATGAATATCTGGTCACTGGATTCAGATGGCTCTGAAGGAGAAGTGAGGCTGATGACCTTGCACCACCCTCCCTCACACAAAACAAAGTCAAGTGCAAGTCATGTCACTATTTCTCTGATGGCATGGTCTTCTTCAGCAATGAAGGACAAACACAACAATATGGAATACTGACACAGCTCTTATAATGCATGTAATATGTGGCATCTCTGAAAAAAATAGTTTATAAAACTGAATGAAAGTGCTTTTGAAAACAGATTTTAAAAAGAGATAAGACAGATTGAAAAGGATGGCATCACTTCAGGATATGTAAAAACCTAAAAATTAAGGATATGAATTTCTTTTTGGAATTCCTTTTTTGAATTATCGAATAAGTATAGAAATTATTAGTCGAAATATTAGAACAAACAAATATCCCCTTTCTTTTATCCTAATGCTCATGAAAAATAAACTAACAATCCTCAAGTCTTTTATATTGAATTACTGTCTGTTATTGAGGCAAGCAAGGGGTTTTACTGTGGCTTTAACTAAATGTCCATCCTGAGTGTGTTGTATTAACAAATATGAGTATAGATCAGTAGATACGTTAAACCAATGATGATATCTAAATTGTACATACTTCATCTCAAAAAGAAGTAAACGAACTATATTTTTCTCATTTTCTCATAATTTAATCAATTAAGATCAATATGAAATCACTATTCTTTCCTAAAATTCTTCAAGAGTATAAAGCACATTTTAAGACAGGATAATTTCTAAGAATTGAAAATGAAACCAGACATTTAAAGGAGAAAAAAAATCTAGAAAAAAAAGATATTATAAAACCCTTCATTGCTTACAAGAAAAAGCAATTAAAAGTATAATTCATTTTGAATTACACTAAAAATATTAGGGGACAAAAAAGTATAGTCTTAAACTGACCATGTACCAGGCCATAAAATCCTCAAATCCAGTTCAGAAAAGCAGACATAGTCAATATATCCTTCTCAGATCATAATGCAATAAAAATTATATGTAATCAAAGGCCATAGAAATATAAATCAAAAACTAATTGGAAACTAAAGAATCTAATCCTAAAGAATGAATAGGTTAAACAACAAATTATAGGAACAATAAACAACTTCATTCAAGACAATGACAATAATGAAATAACCTACCAAATCTAATGGGATGATGCACATCCCCCAGTTCTTAGGGGAAGTTTTATATGTTTGTGCCAGGCCTAGAGGCCTGAGGGCTACCCGAGTCTTACATTACCTGTCCCAGGTCTTCGGTTGGCCAAACCGGATAAACGTATGAGAGAAGAGACTTTCCGGAGTCGAACAAGGGTTAGGCTTTATTCAGGGTCCTGGTTACATGTGCAGGGGGAGCTCTTCCTTAGGAAGGAGAGAGAAATCTCCCAAGGAGGCAAGATCTTACGGTAAGAGATTGGAAGTAGAAGTGTAAGTGGGGAGAGAGGGGGAGGGGAGAGCGAAGAGAGGAAAGAGGGAAGAGGAGCCTTCTGTCCTGTAAGGGCCCCTCCCGCACTAAGAGCGCCTTCAGGCTTTCCTGACCCTAATTAAGCTCTCAGTCCGCGTAGTTTGCACCTGAATACCGTGCCTGTTAGATAACAATAGGTGTGCCCAGATCCGGGTCAGTCTCGAGGACGAGGATGCTCCTCCCATCACGTTTCTCACGGGAAGAGGCGGAAATACACGAGATAGCTCGCTCTCACTCCTCGATTCCCTGATGTTTTCTGGGGGGCCTCATGAGAACTCTAAGATTTAGAAGTTCCCACCTTTACCCGCCCGAGACTGTCCACATGGAATTGAGCTTACACCCCCAACATGTTTGAATGCCTATCTTAATAAAATAGAGAAAGAAGAGATCAACGAACTGAGTATGCAGTTGAAAAAGCACGAAAAAGGACAAATCAAAATCCCCAAGTAAATACTAAATCAGAAATAACGAAAACCAAAGGAGAGATTAATGAAATTGAAATTAAGAAAGCTACTGAATTAATAAATAAAACTAAGACTTGGTTTTATGAAGAAAACCAATAAAACTGTTAAACCTTTTTTCAATTTGATTAAGAAAGAAAGAAGAAAATCAAATTGCCAATACCAAAAGAGAAAAGGGTGAAATAATCTGCAATAAGGAGGAACTTAAAACAATAATTAGAAATTACTTTGCCCACCTGCATGCTCATAAATTCGACAATTTAAATGAAATGAATGATTATTTTAAAAAATATAAATTCCTCAGAATGACAGAAGAACAAGTTGAGTACTTAAATAGCCCCATCTCAGAAAAAGAAATTGAACAAGCCATCAATTAACTCCCTAGGAAAAAATCTCCAGGGCCAAATGAATTTACAAGTGAATTCTTTACAAAATGTAATGAACATCTAATTCCAATGCTATATAGACTATTTGGGAATACTACCAAATAAGCAGTTCTACCAATATCTTTTTATGATACAAGTATAGTTCTGGTACCCAAACCAGGAAGAGACAAAATAGAGAAAGAAAATTATAGACCAATTTCTCTAATGGATATAGATGCAAAATTTTTAAATAAGATATTAGCATAAGGAATACAGCAACTTATCACAAGTATAATACATCAAGACCAGGTAGGATTTCTACCAGGAATGGAGGGCTGGTTCAATATTAGAAAAATTATTAGCATTATTCATCATATCAACAACAAAACTAACAGAAACCACATGATTATCTCAATAGATGCAGAAAAACTTTTGACAAAATACAACACCCATTCCTACTGAAAACACTGGATAGCATAGGAATAAATGGAACTTTCCATCAAATAATTAGCAGTATCTACCTAAAACCATCAGCAAACGTTACATGCAATGGTACAAGCTAGATGCATTTCCAATAAGACCAGAGGTGAAACAGGAATGCCCATTATTACCACCGTTACTATGATATTTAAAATGCTAGCTGTAGCAATAAGAGAAAAATAAGAAATTGAAGGAATTAGAATAGGCAAAGAAGAAACTAAGTTATCACTCTTTGCAGATGATATGATAATATACTTAGAAAATCCAAGAAAATCAAGTAAAAGAGTACTTGAAATAATAAATAACTTTGGCAAAGTTGCAGGTTACAAAATAAATCCAGATAAATCTTCTGCATTTTTATATTACTGTCAAAGTCCAACAGCAAGAGAGAGAAAGAGAAATTTCTTTTAAAGCTACAGTAGACATCATTAAATATCTGGCAGTCTATCTGGCAAAACAAACCCAGGGACTATATGAACAAAAGTACAAAACACTTTTTGCACTAATAAAGTCAGATCTAAGTAAGTGGAAATGCATCAGTTGCTCATGGATAGGCTGAACTAATGTAATAACAATGGCAATTCTATCTAAATTAATATACTTATTCAGTGACATAGCAATCAAACTACCAGATAATTATTTTATAGAGCTAGAAAAAATACTATCAAAATTTATCTGGAAGGACAAAAGGTCCAGAACATCAAGGGAACTAATGAAAAGAAATGCTAGAGAAGGTGACCTACTAGATCTCAATTTTTTTTTAATAAAGTAACAATCATCAAAAGAATTTGGTACTGACTAAGATAAAGGGAGGTAGATCAGTGGAATAGGTTAGGTACTCAAGACACAGTAACCAATGGATATAGTAACCGACTGTTTGATAAACCCAAGGACCACAACTTGTGGGATAACCCTGTTTCACAAAAATTTCTGGGAAAACGGGATAACAGCGTGGTGGAAACTGGGCATAGACCAAAGCCTGACACTGAACAAAAGAATAAAGTTCAAATTGATACATGATCTAGATATAAAGGTTGATACTATAAACAAATTAGGGGAGCAAAGAATAGTTTATTTGTCAGATTTATGGAGAATGGAAAAATATTTGACCAAAAAAGAGACAGAGAACCTTATGAAGTGCAAAATGGATAATTTTGATGACATGAAATTACAAAGTTTTTGCACAAACAAATCCAATGCAACCAAGTTTAGGAGGAAAGCAGAAAAGTGGGAAAGGATTTTTGCAACTAGTGTCTGTGATACAGGCCTCATTTCTAAAATATACAGAGAACTGAGTCAAATGTGCAAAAACAGAAGTCATTCCTCAATTGATAAATAGTCAAAGAATATGAACAGACAGTTTTCAGAGGAAGAAATCAAAGCTCTTCTGTTATTGTTGTGCAACAGATCTTTTCTGCCAGCTTTTTAAGTTGTATTGGGCTAGAAAATTGTCTCACTCTGTCTTTTCTTGTGGATTCTGACTGTCTAAAATTTGTTTGGTGTCATTACTTGAAAGTATTTGAAGGGGTTTGGGGGAAAACTCAGATGAATTCCTGTCTTTCCTTCACTATCTTGGCTTCACCTTCTCTGTTTTGTTTTTCTTTTCCTTTTTTTATTCTAAATTTCGTATGAAATTCCAAGAAAAGAGAGGCTAGAAATAAACTTGCTTACCTTCCCCCCAAAGAACAATGGAAGAAAAAATTTGTAATGTGGGTCCATGGAACATTTTTAAATACCCAGGAAAGAAGAGAAGGAAGCTCAGAAGGGAAGAGAAATAATCAAGGCATCTCTTAAAGTTAAGTATTAAATGTATTATAATTTACAAGAAAAACAAGCAGAGTAGCATAGTGGTGTACAATTTCACATTCAATTCTCCTTTTCTATTCTGTCTCTGTCTCTGTCTCTCTGTCTCTCTCTCTCTCTCTCTCTCTCTCTCTCTCTCTCTCTCTCTCTCTCTCTCTCTCCCATTTTTGTCACTCACATGCACGCACAAGATGCATGTATA
This sequence comes from Notamacropus eugenii, assembly GCF_028372415.1. Classification (NCBI taxonomy): domain Eukaryota; kingdom Metazoa; phylum Chordata; class Mammalia; order Diprotodontia; family Macropodidae; genus Notamacropus; species Notamacropus eugenii. Next base: position 357,240,437 of record NC_092874.1, on the reverse strand, counting down.
AATGATTTACATATATGGACACACATTTTATTTTCATGTTAAATTTGGAATTTAAAAAATGGGAAGAAAGTTTGGTTTAATGATCTCTAAGAAAATCTAAAGTCTTCAGTCATAACTTCTAATGCATGTCAAAACTGTATTTATTAACTATACATTAGAATTCTCCTTGCTTCTTAAATGAAGTAAACAGTTTCTCAAAAAAACATGTAGTTCCTTTTTTTAACTTTCAGGATAGCATGTCTTCATATTAATAATGATAATCCAGACAGTGCTTATAGAAATATGCCTTCATTACCTTTTTTAAAATCTGGTACCTTTCACCTTTAGAAAGTCAATAGAGAAGAAGTACTTTGTAGTCATGGGGCATGCCAATAAAAGCACTAAATTTTGCCTCAGAATCATTCATTGTAAATGATTAAACAAAATGTTATTTATTATTTTTCAGGTAGGAAATTGTGAATTAGAGAAAATTATGAAGAATTTCCCCATCACTATAACTATGCAGTCAGTATTAGGCATTGTGAACGAAAGTGTATTTAAGGCATTTTCACACAGTGGAACAGAAAAAGATGCTTAAGGACACTGGAGTGGAAAATAAAATTCAGAGAAGTGTGGTGGACCAGACAAAATGACAAAGTGCTCACTGGGCTATTAAGTAGTGGTTCTGTAAGGCACAAAACAAAGATAAACTTTATTTCCCTACAGATTTTTTTCTTTTAATATATGGAATGCTGTAAAAATACTATTTAAATAAGGAGAGTTAATATGTGTTAATATAATTTTTCATGCAAGAGGTGTTGTATGTCAGGTAAGTTCGGACCTATTTTATTTGTTTTGTAACAAAAAAATTTAAAACAGTTACAATTGAGTGCAAAAACAGATTTTGTTAATATCAGAATAAAGCATTTTCTGAAGGAACTGAGGAATTAAACTTTTTCTGTAAATTCCGAAGGATATATCTTCATCTTTTTTTATTTGCTTGCGTTCTTCTTTTAATTTGAGAAGAGATCCTGACATAATTCATACCAAAATATAACTCGTTTTGTTGTGGTTACAATATTAATATTTCACTGAATTAAATTCAGTGGATTCAAGTTTTTGCTAAAGAATGACAAGGAGGATTAATTTATCTCTAAAAGTGTCAAAATTAGAAAATACACCCATGAATGTCATATATTTTTCTATAGAAATAAAAAAAAAAACAGATCTTCCTAGAAAAAGGAATGTACTTTTTTCCGCTTCCAGTGTTGCGTGGATATGTGTATATCAATAGCAGATTTTGGCAAGAATTTCGATGTAAGAAAAATAGAAATTAGCTCCTACTTTGCATATCACTGTAAGCAAAGAAATAGGAAATATGAAACTTGAGAAACCTAGGAGAAAGGAGGAAGCTAAATTTTTTCATGATATTTTTCCTTCTCTTCAAATAAAAGTGAATATCTTCAGGTATACAACACCAGTGCATTGTGACTGATAGTATGCCCCTTGGGTAAGTCTCATATCCCAACCTTCCTCTCATATTATCTGTCTCACAAGAAGTTAAGTGCAATGTCTTCCCAATTGTAGAATTCATGTGATCTCTATTCCAAAAAATAATATCTCTTTAAAATTAACTTAAATATTCAGGAAGGTTAGACAATTCTGCATAAACTTTGTTCTGAGTTATTCAATATAACCTTTTAAATAACAGAAAATAGTACAACTATTCACAGTGAAACTAATTTTTCAAAGAATAAATGAGAGTAGATTTTTACTGCTTTGTTTTACATAAAACAAACAAGCAAAGAAATAAATTAAACTCCTTTATTAATTATTTTTACAAGCAAAAGACTACAAGAATAAGAGTTGCCATGGGCAAAAAATTCAAAATGTCTAATTGTAAAGCATTCAGGAATTTTAAATTCTAGAATATTAAACATAAACGTAGAGAGGTAGAGATGCATGTGTCATTCACTTCCTGACCAGAAAGTCCTTTTCTCCCTTTGAGGAATCACCAGTAATTAAACCTCTTATTAAAATTTTTGGTGAATTGCTCTGTTGCTCAACTGAGCTGACTCCTTGAAGGAAGCAGTGTCTCTGCTGGTTGTGCAATAGACTGAGGGTCTGGTTCAAGCTGATCTCTTGACTCCTGTGCTAGATCCTCACATTACTTGGTTAGGGGAGGTGGGGAGAGAGGGAGAAGTTAGTTCTTTTAAATTCACTGATTGCCTGGACATACCTCTATAGGAATACTTGTTCACAAAAGATCAAGAAGGAATAAATCTAAGAGAAACAGGTGATGTAATTAGTGCCAAATGGCACCTGGCTGAAAGATAGGGCAATGGCCTTTCTTCCACCTGGCAACTCACGGCAATGAGCTTTCACTGAAATGTCACCAAAAAAGAGATGCCTTAAAAGTATCGTGTTCATTCTTATGAAGGTCTAGTTCAATGAAAATGCAATGAAAAGATCTTTTTCACCATAAATTATGAACCTCTGAAACATTATGGCTAAAAGGAAGCATTCAAAGAATAGTTTTGCATATTCTTAAGTATATGAGAGACTGGGGTGGGGGACGAAATGATTCCTCTGTCATACATAATCAGAAGTAACCCCCTCACATATTGCCAATGCCTATGCAATTTTCTGGAATGCTGGCTTATCATGCCCCAACATGAGGTAGAAGCTGTCTTTTATGCTTACGTAACATGCAATATTCAGGCATCCTGGGTACTCAGACACTATGACAGATTTAGGAAAGAAAGGATTTTTTTTTAACCTGCCACCAGCTCACTTCTTCACTGAATATAGACTCCAAATTTTATGTTTTAGAGGCCCAGTGATTAGGGTCTCAATTCTATTTAATCACTTTCCATTGTAATATTACTTCAAAGAAACAAGAACAAAATTGAAAATTTCCCCTAACACGTGGAGATATAATCTGTCCCATACCACTATGGTCTCTTGGGGAGAAGGGGCAGCGAAGGATTGGACCTCATTAGGTTTATTATTTAATTCAATGCCTACATAGTGTTAGTCTCATCATGTTTATATCCAAAGTCATTATCAGTGGAAGAGAAAACAAGCAAACCCAAGAGACCAAAGCACCAGGCCCATTTCTCCAGGCTACATTGCATCAAAGGGGAAGGGAAGAGGAAGGAAAGATATGAGTGAAGGAAACATTAATACCCTTATATGTAATGCAGCAAAAAAAGTCATCTTAAAGAGTGATATTTTCAGCTGTAAAGCCAATGGAAAGAAGATACTTCCAACAATATGAGAGGTCAGTGAAGGATGCCCATGTTTACTCCCATCCGCCAGTCTCTCAAAACTAATTTCCTAGCATCTTCCACATGGACAACACCATATCGGGTGCTCTGAGCACACTGCACATAACCATTACAATTATATCTAGATACATTACTTTGCACAATGTCTGGCACGCAGTAATTACTTAAATGCTTTATGATTGTCATAGTCACCAGTCCCTTTATTCCTTTTAGATTCTATATTGCACTTCCATGATGCTTTAAACACTGTTTTTCTCCTCAACAATCACTTTTCCCTTCCAGTCACACACACATTTTAGCACAAATTTTCTCAGAGTATTTATGTAACAAGCCCCAGTTCCTTTTCTGAACTCCATTGACAAGTAGCTATTGAGCATTTCAAATTTGATTTCCTTCAGTCTTTTGAAAATCCGAATGCCCAAAGAACTTTTTATCCATCCACCCCTCCCATCCAATCCAACACTCTTCAGAACTTCTGTGTTTCTATGGAAATAGATTTGTATCCAAATGTCTAACATAATGTTCTACTCACAATAGGTGTTTATTGAATGCTTGATGAATTTAATTATATTGAATTGAAATTAATGGAAAAAAATCTTCATCTGTAAAATGAACTGCAGAAGAAAATGGCATACCATTCTAGTATTCTTGCCATGGAAACCCAAAATGTGACCGCAAAGAATTGGACACAACTGAAAAATGACTGAACAACCACATGAATACATTATATTTATCATTCTTTGCAGAATAATAACATTTAGGGTTAGGGTAATAGTAACTTTTTTATGTTCTTTCATATGATTAGTTTTGATTACAATACAATTTTAGTATACATTTTACTTCTAGTTTTTTCATTATAGATATTGCTGTCATGAATATTTTTTCAACTCAATTTAGATTTATCCCGTCATACCTAGATCAAAACACATAAAATGTTATTATTCTGTTTTGGATAATTTCAAATTGATTTATGGAATAGTTCAACTGAATTAGTGTATGTTTGTATCTTTCCTAGGTCCTAATCACCTTAATGAGTTTCCCACCTTTAAGAATCTGTGAATATTATTGGTATGAAATGACTCATCCATAAGAATTGAGTTTGCAAATTTATGAATAAAAATGAATTTGTAAATTTTTAAGTTGTTATTGAGAGTTCAAATTATTTTTTTGAAAATCTTTAAGTAATTTCCTTGGGTCATTGATTACTGAAGAATAGCTTTAAATCACATATTTCCTGGAATTTCCTGTAATTTTTCAAATATATTCATTTTATTTATTTTTTTTCAATTATTTATTTATTTATTTATTTATTTAACTTTTAACATTCATTTTCACAGAATTTTTGGGCTCCAAATTTTCTCCTCCCTTGTCTCCTCTCCCACCCCAAAACACAGAGCATTCCAATTGCCACCATCACCACTCCGCTCTCTCCTCCATCATTCCTCTCTGCCCCTGTCTCCATCCTCTCCTCTGTCCTGTTGGGCCAAATAACTTTCTATACCACTTTACCTGTATTTCTTATTTCCTAGCGGCAAGAGCAGTACTCGACAGTTATTCCTAAAATTTTGAGTTCCAACTTCTTTTCCTCCCTCCTTCCCCACTCCCTCCCTTTGGAAGACAAGCAATTCAATATAGGCCAAATCTGTGTAGTTTTGCAAATGACTTCCATAATAATCGTGTTGTATAAGACTAACTATATTTCCCTCCATCCTATCCTTCCCCCCATTACTTCTATACTCTCTTTTGATCCTGTCCCTCCCCATGAGTGTCAACCTCAAACTGCACCCTCCTCCCCATGCCCTCCCTTCCATCATCCCCCCACCCTGCTTATCCCCTTTTCTTCCACTTTCCTGTATTGTAAGATAGGTTTTCATGCAAAAATGAGTGTGCATTTTACTCCTTCCCTTAGTGGAATGTGATGAGAGTAAACTTCATGTTTTTCTCTCACCTCCCCTCTTTTTCCCCAAACTAAAAAAGTCTTTTGCTTGCCTCTTTTGTGAGAGATAATTTGCCCCATTCCATTTCTCTCTTTCTCCTCCCATATATTTCTCTCTCACTGCTTGATTTCATTTTTTTTTGAGATATGACCCATCCTATTCAATTCACTCTGTGCACTCTGTCTCTATGTGTGTGTGCGTGTGCATGTGTGTGTGTGTAATCCCACCCAGTACCCAGATACTGAATAGTTTCAAGAGTTACTAATATTGTCTTTCCATGTAGGAATGTAAAGAGTTCAACTTTTATAAGTCCCTTATGACTCTCTTTGCTGTTTACCTTTTCATGCTTCTCTTCATTCTTATGTTTGAAAGTCAAATTTTCTTTTTAGCTCTGGTCTTTTCATCAAAAATGCTTGAAAGTCCTCTATTTCATTGAAAGACCAATTTTTCCCCTGAAGTATTAGACTCAGTTTTGCTGGGTAGGTAATTCTTGGTTTTAGTCCCAGTTCCTTTGACTTCTGGAATATCCTATTCCATGCCCTTCGATCCCTTAATGTAGAGGCTGCTAGATCTTGTGTTATCCTGATCGTATTCCCACAGTACTTGAATTGTTTCTTTCCAGCTGCTTGAAATATTTTCTCCTTGACCTGGGAATTCTGGAATTTAGCCACAATATTCCTAGAAGTTTCTCTTTTTGGATCTTTTTCAGGTGGTGATTGGTGGATTCTTTCAATACTTATTTTGCCCTCTGGTTCTAGAATCTCAGGGCAGTTATCCTTGATAATTTCATGAAAGGTGATGTCTAGGCTCTTTTTTTGATCATGTCTTTCAGGTAGTCCCATAATTTTTAAATTGTCTCTCCTGGATCTCTTTTCCAGGTCAGTTGTTTTTACATTGAGCTATTTCACATTCTCTTCCATTTTTTCATTCTTTTGGTTTTGTTTTGTGATTTCTTGGTTTCTCATAAAGTCATTAGCCTCCATCTGTTCCATTCTAATTTTGAAAGAAGTATTTTCTTCAGTGAGCTTTTGAAACTCCTTTTCCATTTGGTTAATTCTGCTTTTGAGAGCATTCTTCTCCTCATTGGCTTCTTGAACCTCCTTTGCCAATTGTGTTAGCCTATTTTTCAGGGTGTTATTTTCTTCAGCATTTTTTTGGGTCTCCTTTAGCAGGGTGCTGATCTGCTGTTCATACTTTGCTTGCAAGTCTTTTATTGCTCTTCCCAGTTTTTCCTCCACCTCTCTAACATAATTTTCAAAATTTGCTGAGCTCTTTTTGAGCTTTTCCCAGGTCTGATCCCATTGAGTGGGCTGGGATACAGATGTCCTGACTTCTGTGTCTTTCCCTGATGGTGAGCACCACTCTTCCTCATCAGAAAGGAGGGGAGGAGAAACCTGCTCACCCAGAAAGTAACCCTCTATAGTCTTGGTTTTTTTCCCTTTTCTGGGCATTTTCCCAGCTAGTGACTTGACCTCTGAATATTCTCCTCACACCCACCTTGCCTCCGGATCCTCCCAGCCAGCGCTGGGGTCTGAGACTCAAATGCTGCTTCCCAGCCTCAGGGCTTTGGGTGGGGGCAGGACTGCTATTCAGTGTGAGATTAAGTACAGGTGCTCAGGTGGGGGCAGGGCCACCTTACGGGGCTCAGTTCCCTCAGGTTTATGTGGAGACCTTCAACAATGGATCCAGGCTCCTGCCTGCTTGGGGAGCCCCAGTCTTCTCACACCTCCGCTGGTGCCTCCCGAGGGGGCCTGAGTCATGGGGGCTCCCCCCTCCCCTCTTGACCTGCAGAAGAGACCTCTCACCGACCCTTGTCACCTGTGGGTAAAGGGACCCGTGTGGCTGCTGGAGATTCTGTCCCTGAAGCCTGCTCGGATCTGCTCCCTGCTTGGAATGCTCCTCTCGGCACAGGGCGGCCATGGCAGGGCTGTGCTCGGCTCCCAGTCTGTGGTGCAAAGAACCTTTTGCAAGAGGTTTTCAGGCTCTTTGGAACAGAAATCCTGTCTGCTCCACTGTTATGTGGCTTCTCCTGCTCCCGAATTTATTGGCAGCTCTTTTCTACAGATATTTCATGGGCTGTGGGTTTGGAGCTAGAGTATTTGCGTGTTTTTACTCTGCCGTCTTGGCTCCACCCCCCCCCCATTTTATTTATTTTTAATGCTCTCCAATCATTACCATAAAACTTAGAATTTTTCCCCTACCTACCCTCCACCACCTCCCTCCTTCCCCAAGAAGGCATACAATTCCATGTAGGATCAATACATACTTTTCTATTGAATACATTTTCATTGTAGTCATAATGTGTAGAAGAACAAAAATAAATGGGGGAATTCATATAACAAACGAAAGCATAATACACACACACACACAAACACACATACACATGCACACACACACGAATGATCTGCTACAATCTGCGACTGAATTCCATAGTTCTTTCCCTGCATGTGGAATGCATTTTTTTAATGTCCTTGCATTGCTATGAACATCCAAGTCTACCAGAAAAAAACCCTCGCACACTGTGGTTGTTGCTGTGCACAAAGTTCTCCTGGTTCTGCTCTATTCGCCTAGCATCAGATCATATAAGTCTTTCTAGGAATCTCTGAAGTCTAATTGTTCATCATTTCTTATGGTGAAATAATGTTCTATTACATTCATATGCCATAAGTTATTCAGCGATTTCCCAATTGATGGGTATCCCATTGATTTCCAGTTTTGGTCACTACAAAAAGCGTTGCTATAAAGACTTTTGTACGTGTGGGACCCTTCCCCATTTTTATAATCTCTTGGGGATACAGTCCTAGAAGAGATATTGCTGAGTCAAAGGGTATGCATATTTTTGTAGCCTTCTGGGCACAGTTCCAAACTGGTTTCCAGAGTGGTTGGATGAGCTCATAACTCCACCAAAAATGAATTAGTGTTCCAACTTTCCCACATATTCTCCAACATTTATCATTTTCCTGCTGTGTCATGCTTGCTAATCTAATCGGTGTGATGTGATACCTCAGAGTTGTTTTGATTTTCATCTCTCCAATCAAAAGTGCTTTAGAGCATTTTTGCATATGATTATAGATATCTTTAATTTCTTCCTCTGAAAATTGCCTGTTCATATTATTTGACCATTTATCAATTGGGGAATCACTTGTATTGTTGTACATTTGACTCAGTTCTGTGTACATTCTAGAAATGAGGTCTTTTTCCCCAAGATTAGCTATAAATTTTTTTTCCAAATATACTACATCCCTACGAATTTTGGTTGCATTGGGTTTGATTGTGCAAAAACTTATCATTTTAACGTAATCAAAATTATTCATCTTGTACTACATAATGCTTTCTACCTCTTCTTTAGTAAAAAATTATTCCCTTCTCCATAAATATGATAAATACACTATCCCTTGCTCCTCAAGTTTGTCCATGATATCAATCTTTATACCTAGATCGTGTACCCATTTGGACTTTATTCTTGTATAGGGTGTCAGGCATGGGTCTATGCCTAGTTTCTGCACGCTGTTATCAATTTTTCCCAGCAATATTTTTCGAACAGTGAGTTCTTACCCCAGAAGCCGGGGTCCTTGGGTTTATCAAATAGGAGATTGCTATATTTATTGCCACTGTGTCTTGAGTACCTATATAATTCCATTTGTCTACCCATATGATTCTTGCCAGTATCATGTGGTTTTGATAATGCCTGCTTTAAAATACAATTTCAGATCTGGTAATACTAGACTACCTTCCCAAGCATTTCTTTTCATTGGTCCCTTTGATATTCTGCACGTTTTGTTATTCCATATAAATTTTGACGTCATTGTATCCACCTCTACAAAATAATTATCTGATAGTTTAATCAGTATGGCACTAAATAAGTAAATTAATTTAGGTAGAACTGTCATTTTAATTTTATTAGCTTGGCCTATCCATGAGCAACTGATGCTTTTCCGTTTACTAAGATCTGACTTTATTTGTGCAAAAAGTGTCTTGCAATTGTGTTCATATAGGCCCTGAGTTTGTTTTGGCAGGTAAACTCCCAAATATTTTATAGTGTCTACCTTAGCATTAAATGGGATTTCTCTTTCTATCTCTTGCTTTTGAATTAGTATTAATATGCAGAAATGCAGAAGATTTGTGTGTGTTTATTTTGTAACCTGCAAATTTACCAAAGTTGTTTATTATTTCAATTATTTTTTTTTCACTTCAATCTCTGGGATTCTCTACCATCATATCATATTGTCATATCATCTGCAGAGAGTGATAACTTAGTTTCTTCTTCCTCTTCTTAGTTTCTTCTTTTCTATTCTTATTCCTTCAGTTTCTTTATCTTGTCTAATTGTTACAGCTAACATTAGTAGTACCATATTAAATAACAGTGGCGATAAGGGATATCCTTGTTTCACCACTTACCTTATTGAAAATACATCTAGCTTATCTCCATTGCATATAATGCTTGCTGATCGTTTTAGGTAGATACTGCTCATTATTTTATGGAAAGTTCCCTTTATTCTTATGTTCTCCAGCGTTTTTAATAGGAATGAGTATTGTATTTGTATTTAATAGGAATGTGTATTTGCTTTTTGTGCATATATTGAGATAATCATGTGGTTTTTGTTAGTTTTGTTGTTGATATGATCGACAATGCTAATAGTTTTCCTAATATTGAACCAGCCCTGCATTCCTGCAATGTATTATTCTCATGATAAGATACTGTATTCGTTTTGCTAAAATATTATTTAAAATTTTTGCATTTATGTTCATTAGAGAAATTGGTCTATAATTTTCTTTTTCTGTTTTGTCTCTTCCTGGTTTATGTATCAAAACCATATTTGTATCATAAAAAGAATTTTGGAGGATTCCTTTTCCCCTAATTTTCCAAAATAGTCTATAGCATTGGAATTGAATGTTCTTTAAATGTTTGATCGAATTCACTTGTAAATCCATCTGGCCCTCGACATTTTTTTTCTAGACAGTTTATTGAATGCTTGTTCCATTTCTATTTCTGAGACAGGGTTGTTTGAGTATTCAACTTCTTCTTCTGTTAGTCTGGGCAATTTGTATTTTTTGGAATACTCGTCCAGCTCATTTAGATTGTCGAATTTGTGTGCATAAAGTTGGGCAAAATAATTTCTAATCTTTGTTTTAATTTCCTCCTCGTTGGAGGTGAGTTCACCTTTTTCATTTTCGATATTAGTAATTTGATTTTCTTATTTCTTTTTTTAAAAATAAAATTGAATAAACGTTTATCAATTTTATTAGTCTTTCCATAAAATCAACTATTGGTTTTATTTATTAATTCAATGGTTTGCTTAATTTAAATTTTCTTAATTTTTCCTTTGGTTTTCAGTATTTCTAATTTGATGTTTACTGAGGGATTTTCAATTTGTTCTTTTTCAAGCTTTTTCAGGTACATGCCCAGGTCATTGATCTCCTCTTGCTCTATTTTATTTATGTAGGCATTCAAAGATATAAACCTTGCCCTGAGAACTGCTTTTGCAATGTCCCATAAGATTTTATAAGGTGTCTCATTATTGTTATTCTGTTGAATGAAGTTGTTGATTGTTTCTATGATTTCTTCTTTAACCCATTCCTTCTTTGGGATTAGATTATTTAGTTTTCAATTAATTTTTGTTTTATCTTTCCATGACCTTTTATTACACATAATTTTTACTGCATTATGATCTGAGAAGGATGCATTGATTATGTCTCCCTTTCTGCTCTGTATTGTGAGGTTTTTATGTCCTAGTACATGTTCAGTTTTTGTATATGTGCCTTGTACTGCTGAGAAAAAGTCCCATTCCTTTCTATTCCCATTCCGTTTTCTCCAGAGATCTACCATGTCTACCATATCCAGGGTTTTATTTACCTCCTTAACCTCTTTCTTGTTTATTTTGAGGTTACATTTATCAAGTTCACAGAGCGGGAGGTTGAGGTCCCCCACTCGTATAGTTTTGCTCTCTATTTTTTCCTTCAACTCCCCCAACTTCTCCTCTAAGAATTTGGAGGCTATACCACTTAGAGCGTACACTTTTAGTAATGACATTACTGCATTGTCTATGGTGCCTTTCAGGAGTGTATTGTTTCCTTCCTTATCTGTTTTGATTAGCTCTATTTCTCCTTTTGCTTTGTCTAAGATTAGGATTGGTACTCCTGGTTTTCTTGCATCAGCTGAAGCACAATATATTCTGCTCCAACCTTTGAACTTTACCCTGTGTGTATCCCTCCCGCTTCAAATGTGCTTCTTGTAAGCAACGTATTGTTGAATTATGACTTTTAATCTATTCTCCTATCCGTCTCCTTTTTTTAGGAGAGTTCATTCCATTCACATTCACAGTTATGATTACGATCTGTGTATTTCCCTCCATCCCCTTTCCCAGCATTTGTTCTTTTAGCTCTCCTGTCTCCCTTCCCCTGCTCAATAGTTTTCGCTTTCCCCCACCACCTCCTGCAGCCTTCCCTTCCTTCTTTTAGCCCCTCTCCCTTTTACTTCCCTTACTGCTTTTTTCCCTGCCTTTTACCTTCCCTCCCTTTTCTTCCCCCTTCCTCTTCTGTTGCCTATAGAGCTAGTTAGAATTATATACTTAAGTTTATTGTTCCCTTCTGGAATCAAATCAGATGAGAGTACCTTTCAAACAATGCTCATCTCCCTCCTCTCTTTCCCTCTACTAGGATTTTGTACTTCTTTCTGTGATGTAATTTACCATTTTCTGCTTCCTCCTTTTCACACCTCCTGTTACAATCCCTTCACATGCTTAAATCATATTTTAACATGACATCATTTATTTTATACCCGTTCCCTCTATGTATATCCCTTTTATATTTCATGGTAGATGTACAATTGTCAAGATTAACAGGTATCATCTTCTCTTATAGGGAAGTAAATAGTTTGACCCTATTGAGTAACAAGGTTTTTTTGTTGTTGTTTTTATTTTCCCCCGTTTGCCTTTTTATGCTTCTCTTGAGACCTGCATCTGAAGATCAAATTGTCTATTAAGTTCTGGCATTTTTGTCAGTACAGTCTGGAAATCCCTTACTTCGTTGAATGATCATCTCCTTGCCTGTAATGTTATGCTGAACTTTGCTGGGTAGTTGATCCTTGGTTGGAGTCCCATCTTTTTTGCCTTATGGAATATCAGATTCCAGTCCCTTCGATCTTTTAATGTAGAAGCTGCAAAGTCCTGTGTGATACTGACTGTAGGTCCTTGATATTTGAAAGGATTATTTCTTGCTGTCTGTATTATTTTTTCCTTCACTTGATAGTTCTGGAATTTTGCAACGATATTTCTTGGGGTATTGGGTTTTGATCCCTTTTGGGAGATGAAGAGTGGATATTTTCGGTGACTATTTTGCCCTGTGGATCTAGCACTTCTGGGCAAGTTTCCTTAATGATTTCCTGGAACATATTGTCCAGAATGTTTTATTTATTGTGGATTTCTGGCAGGCCAGTAATTCTTAAATTTTCTCTCCTGGATCTATTTTCCAGGTGAGTTGCTTTTCCAATCAGATATTTTATATTTTTTATTTAAGTTTTCAATATTCATTTTCATAAAATTTTGAGTTCCAAATTTTCTTCCTATCTCTCCCCTCCCCCACCCCAAAAAGCTGAACATTCTACTTACACCTATCACCAATCTGCCCTCCCTTCTATCATCCCTCCCTTCCCTTATTCCCATCTTCTTTTTTGTCATAGAGGGCAAGATAAATTTCTATGCCTCATTACCTGTATTTCTCATTTCCTAATTGTATGTAAGAACAATATTCAACAGTTGTTTCTAAAACTTTGAGTTCCAACTTCTCTTCCTCCCTCCCTCCCAACCATCCCCACTGGAAAGGCAAGCAATTGAATATAGGCCATATCTGTGTCATTTTGCAAATGACTTCCATAATAGTCATGTTGTGTAAGGCTAACTATTTTTCCCTCTATCCTATCCTACCTCCCATTTCTTATACTCTCTCTTTTGAACCTGTACATCCCCAAGAATATTGACTTCTAATTGCGCCCTCCTACCATTACCTACCCTTCCATCATCTCCCCCACCCTCCTTATCCCCTTCTCCCCCACTTTCCTGTATTGTAAGATAGGTTGAATGTGAATTTTATTCCTTCCTTTAGTCAAATATGATGAGAGTAAACTTAATGTTTTTTCTCTCACCTCCTCCCTTTTGTCCCTTCACTGAAAAGTCTTTTACTTGCTTCTTTTATGAGAGATAATTTGCTCCATTCCATTTCTCCCTTTCTGCTCAAAATATATTTCTCTCTCACCCCTTAATTTCATTTTTTTAAAGATATAATCCCATCCTATTTGACTCATCCTGTACTCTTTCTATTTCTCTTTCTCCCTCCCTCCCTTCCTCTCCCTCTCCCTCTCCCTCTTCCTCTCTCTCTCTCTCTGTATGAGTGTGTGTAATCCCACCAACTACCCAGATATTTCAAAAAGTTTCAAGAGTTACAAATATTGTCTTTCCATGTAGAAATGTAAACAGTTTAACTTTAGTAAGTCCCTTAAGATTTCTTTTTTCTGTTTACCTTTTCATGCTTCTCCTGATTCTTGTGTTTGAAAGTCAAATTTTCTTTTCAGCTCTGGTATTTTCCTCAAGAATGCTTGAAAGTCCTCTATTTCATTGAAAAACCATTTTTTCCCCTGAAGTATTATAATCAGTTTTTCTGGGTGGGTGATTCTTAGTTTTAGTCCTAGTTCCTTTGCCTTCTGGGATATCATATTCCATGCCCTTCGAATCCCTTAATGTAAAAGCTGCTAGATCTTGTGTTATCTTGATTGTATTTCTATAATACTTGGATTATTTCTTTCTAGCTGCTGTAGGAACTGCTGCAGCCTGCCTGATGTGGTCTCTGCAGCTGCTGCCTGAGGCCAGAACTATGGGAAGGTCCTTCACCCTTCTCCCTTGTTGGTCAGCTGAAAAAAAACCCTCTCACTGACCTTTGGCGCCTGTGGGTTGAGAGATCTGTGAACCACTGCTACTGCGACTGGAGATTCCTCCCCAGACCCCTGTTCCTCTTCTCCTCCCAGAGTGGAGCTGTACTTCAAGGCCAAGGCTGGGCTGGGCTCTGCTACACGTCTGGTGCTACAGACGTTTCTCGTTGGCCTTTCAGGTCACCCTGGGCTGGAAATCTCTTCCACCCTGTTGATCTGTGGCTTCTGCTGCTCTGGAATTTGTTGAGAGTCTTTTTTACCGGTATTTTATGGGCTGTGTGGAGAGAGCTAGCATATGTGTTTCTTTCTACTCTGCCATCTTGGCCCCGTCCCTATTTTACATTTTCTTCTATCTTTTCATTCTTTACATTTTGTTTGACTGATTCTTGCTGTCTCATAGAGCCATTAGTTTGTACTTGCCCAATTCTAATTTTTATCAAATTGTTTTCTTTAGTTAACTTTTGCATCTCCTTTTCCATCTGTCCAATTTTCCTTTCAAGGAGTTATTTTCTCTAGTTAATTTTTGAACTTCCTTTTCCATTTGTTCAATTTTTTTAAAGAGATGTTCTCATCAGTGAATACTTTTTTTTTATGCTTTTAAAATCATTGGCCAGTTTTTCTTCTATTTTCTTCTTCAGCTGTTCTAGGAGAGCTGTTTGTGCATGCAAGCATTTCATAGTCCCTTCTGAAGTTTCAGATGGATGTATAGCCTCAGTACTGACCTCTTTGGCATTTGTGTTTTGGTCCTTGTCCCCATAGAAAGATTCTATGGTTTTTTCGTGCTTGTTTTGCTTTTGCTTGTTCATGATGGTGATTGTGTGTTGTGGCTTCTGGTTCTTTCAGTTAGAAGCTGCAGAACTTGGTGTTGTGCTGACTTGTGTGAAAAAGCTAAGAGCAGTTATCTTTTTATCTTTTTCTTCTGTGTTTCCCCTATCTTCCCTGGGGTTAGTTTGTTAAGCATGGGGGAGGGGTGATCTAGTCACGGGAGATCTCCTCAGCTGAACTGAGGCAAAGGCAAGCTTAGGGGATGGTGATCCCAGCTGCTGTATTGTCTTCCTGTTTTCTCTGTAGTGCTGAGGTACGCCTAAATGCTAGTTGGAGTTTCCACCCCTTCTGCGGCTCCTCTCCTGGTACTGAGGCTTCCCTGGGACCTAGTGAGAGTTTCCACCACTCTTGGACCCCTCTCCTTCTGGTTTGCCTCAGTCACAGTAGAAGGAATTCCTCTTAGCTATTTTCCTAGCCTCAGGTGTTATGAGACTATTTACCCCCTCTGCCATTTCCGTTGATCCAAGATTTTTCTGGGGAAATATTTTATGGTTCTTTCAAGGTCATTAAGCGGGGAGGAGAGAGCATTTACTGATCACTCCATCATCCTGGCTCCCAGTTCAAGTAGGTGACTTGCAGACATTTAATCTGCAGGTTGAAAGTCTCAGGAACTGCTGCAGCTGATATCTGGTGCTCAGCATCTGTCACTTGCTGGGTTCTGCTGGTGTCTCTCCCTGGGCTGCCACTCTGCCAGTTCTGCCTGCTGCTGTCTCAGGTTTCCTCAGGGCCCTCCCGTTTAGTTGCACTGGACGTGCTGCACACTGTGGACTCACCCCTGAGGAACAGATCCTTCCCTTGGACCTTCCAGTCTATCCTAGGCGTTGCATCTGCCATAGTCTGTCTCCTATTGGATTCTACACCTCCAAAATGTGGTCAGATTCTCCTTTTAGAGGTATCTGAAGGAGTTTGTCTAAGAGCTTAGGTGAGTCTTTGCTCTCACTCCACCATCTTGATTCTGCCCCCATCCCTTCAAATTTTTATGCCACACTTTTATGACGTTTTAGTGCAAAGTTTTGCCCCACTCTATAATTTTATTTTGATATAAATTATATTGATTTTATTTGCACAAAGCTTCTTATTTCTACATAATCAGTTATTTTTCATTATGTATTATATTTCATGTATTTTTATATATTCCCCCACTCCATCTTTACTGTAAAATATATAGCCTTCCATTCTCTTTAATATCTATTGTGCTGTTGAAAATGTACAATTTTTCAGTTTATAATTTCTGTTGAAATATATGTGATACTAATATGAGCCTATTCTTTTGCAATCTATTTTTTACTTTTCTGAGGAATCCTTGTCCACAATGAATCACTTCCATAATAGTTTGTGCTTTTGGCTTTATCAAAGTCTGTATATATTTCCCCCCTTATACTACAGATTGTTTATATTCAATTTTATTTTTCTGTGTTTTGTTTGTTTGTTTTTGTTTTTTCTTTTTTGTAATCTAGTCACCAGAAAAATGTTGTTAATTGGTTATAGGAAGGTTTAGTGTCTGGCAGCACAAGCAATTCCCTAACATTTCCTCCATTTTATTTACCTAGTTTAAAGACAAATTAATCTTATTAATATTTCGTCCAATTCTATAAAGTATAGCTAGGTTACTTGAATTCGTATACCAGTAAGTATAATAATGACTATTTTTTGCTATATTTATATAGCCTAGCAATGAAGTTTCAGCTATTTTGACTATTATTTGTATCGACTAGAATTAGTTTTTAATCCTAGTAATTTAAATTTTAGGCATCTTGGTAGGTTAATGTCTAAATAATTAATCATATTTTCTATAATCTTTGTTTTTCCTCCTTATATCTGCCTTCTAAATTTGCTAGTGATGTTCAGAAAAGCTCATAATTTGTGAGGGCTTATTTCAGATCATACCACTTAATTAAAGATATTAATTGCATTGATAAACTTTATTATTTCTTAATTCTGTGTCAGGAAGCACCCTGACATTCACAGGGGGCCTGCTATTAGAAGAATCTTTGATCTGCTTCTCTAAAAGGAAAGACAACTTTTGAGGGGTTAACAATCTCCTTTAGTCAAGCACGTAAATGATTCAACAATAGAGAAAAACACAAGAAGGGACATAAAGACCAACAGACAGGCTTCCAATTGCCTGACTATTGCATACATACTTAGGTTCAAGAAAGGGAAGCATCAGCATCTGGACTTTCAAAGCTGAGGTGCTCTCTTTCAGCTTCCCAGAGTCTTGTCTGCCCAAACAAAACACTTCGAGTCAATAAGCCCCAAATTAAAACCTTCTCCGGGGCGGAGCCAAGATGGCGGAGTAGAAAGACACATATACACATAGCTCCGAACCCACAACTCATAGAACATCTGTATAAAGTAACTCACGGCGAATTCTGGAGCAGTGAGGCCACAGAACAGTGGAGCGAAGGAGATTTCTGTTCCAGAGGGACCTGCAAACCTCTCTCAAAATGTCGGTCGTGCTGCAGACTCGGAGCCCAGCCCAGACCTGCTGCGGCTGGGGCACCCAGAGGAACCGATCCGAGCAGGCTTCAGGGACGGGATCTCCAGCAGCCACATAAGTCCCTCCACCCACAGATGACGGGGGTTGGTGAGAGAGTCTCTTTGGCAGGTTGAGGGGGGAGTGGGGTGCCCCCATGACTCGGGCCCCCTCGGGAGACAGAAGCTGAGAGGTGGTGGCAGACCGGGGCTCCCCAAGCAGGCAGGAGCCTGGATCCATTGTTGAAGGTCTGTGCATAAACCCCCTGAGGGAACTGAGCCTGAGAGGCTGCCCTGCCCTGACCTGACCACCTGAACTTAATCTCACACTGAATAGCAGCCCTGCCCTGGCCAAAAGCCGTGAGGCTGGAAGCAGCATTTGAATCTCAGACTCCAAACGCTGGCTGGGAGGATCAGGAGGCAAGGTGGGTGTGAGGAGAATATTCAGAGGTCAAGTCACGGGCTAGGAAAATGCCCAGAAAAGGGAAAAGAAATAAGATTATAGAAGGTTACTTTCTTGGTGAACAGGCATTTCCTCCCTTACTTTCTGATGAGGAAGAACAATGCTTACCATTAGGCAAAGACACAGAAGGCAAGGCTTCTGTGTCCCAGCCCACCCAATGGGCTCAGGCCATGGAAGAGCTCAAAAAGAATTTTGAAAATCAAGTTAGAGAGGTGGAGGAAAAGCTGGGAAGAGAAATGAGAGACATGAAGTCAAAGCATGAAAAGCAGGTCAGCACCCTGCTAAAGGAGACCCAAAAAAATGTTGAAGAAAATAACACCTTGAAAAATAGGCTAACTCAATTGACAAAAGAGGTTCAAAAAGCCAATGAGGAGAAGAATGCTCTCAAAAGCAGAATTAGCCAAATGGAAAAGGAGATTCAAAAGCTCACTGAAGAAAATAGTTCTTTCAAAATTAGAATGGAACAGATGGAAGCTAATGACTTTATGAGAAAGCAAGAAATCACAAAACAAAACCAAAAGAATGGAAAAATGGAAGATAATGTGAAATATCTCATTGGAAAAACAACTGACCTGGAAAATAGATCCAGGAGAGACAATTTAAAAATTATGGGACTACCTGAAAGACATGATCAAAAAAAGAGCCTAAACATCATCTTTCATGAAATTATCAAGGAAAACTGCCCTGAGATTCTAGAACCAGAGGGCAAAATAAATATTCAGGGAATACACAGAACACCGCCTCCAAGAGATCCAAAAAGAGAAACTCCTTGGAACATTGTGGCCAAATTCCAGAGTTCCCAGGTCAAGGAGAAAATATTGTAAGCAGCTAGAAAGAAACAATTCAAGTATTGTGGAAATACAATCAGGATAACACAAGATCTAACAGCCTCTACATTAAGGGATCGAAGGGCATGGAATAGGATATTCCAGAAATCAAAGGAACTAGGACTAAAACCAAGAATCACCTACCCAGCAAAACTGAGTATAATACTTCAGGGGAAAAACTGGTGTTCAATGAAATAGAGGATTTTCAAGCCTTCTTGATGAAAAGACCAGAGCTGAAAAGAAAATTTGACTTTCAAACACAAGAATGAAGAGAAGCATGAAAAGGTGAACAGCAAAGAGAACTCATAAGGGACTTACTAAAGTTGAACTGTTTATATTCCTACATGGAAAAACAATATTTGTGACTCTTGAAACTTTTCAGTATCTGGGTACTGGGTGGGATTACACACACACACATGCACACACGCACACACACACATAGAGACAGAGTGCACAGAGTGAATTGAAGAGGATGGGATCATATCTTAAAAAAAAATGAAATCAAGCAGTGAGAGAGAAATATATTGGGAGGAGACAGGGAGAAATGGAATGGAGCAAATTATCTCTCACAAAAGAGGCAAGCAAAAGACTCATTAGTGGAGGGATAAAGAGGGGAGGTGAGAGAAAAACATGAAATCTACTCTCACCACATTCCACTAAAGGAAAGAATAAAATGCACACTCATTTTGGCATGAAAACCTATCTTACAAAACAGGAAAGTGGGGGATAAGGGGATAAGCAGGGTGGGGGGGATGATAGAAGGGAGGGCATGGGGAGGAGGGTGCAATTTGAGGTCGACACTCATGGGGAGGGATAGGATCAAAAGAGAATCGAAGTAATGGGGGACAGGATAGGATGGAGGGAAATATAGTTAGTCTTATACAACACAACTATTATGGAAGTCATTGGCAAAACTACACAGATTTGGCCTATATTGAATTGCTTGCCTTCCAAAGGGAAGGGGTGCGGAGGGAGGGAGGTAAAGAAGTTGAAACTCAAAGTGTTAGGATCAACTGTCGAGTAATGTTCTTGCCACTAGGAAATAAGAAATACAGGTAAAGGGGTATAGAAAGCTATCTGGCCCTACAGGACAAAAGAGAAGTTGGAGCCAAGGGCAGAGAAGGATGATAGAAGAGAGAGCAGATTGGTCATAGGGGCAATTAGAATGCTTGGTGTTTGGGGGGGGAGGGGAGAAAAGGGGAGAAAATTTATAACCCAAAATTTTGTGAAAATGAATGTTAAAAGTTAAATAAATAAATTTAATTAAAAAAAAAAAAAACCTTATCCTCAGAGCATTTACACATTTTTTTTTTTTTTTTTTTACAGCCAGAGTGCATCACAGCCTTGGAGAACCAGTGCCTCATTAGGAACTTGACAAAAGGTCTGGGTCTTTCTACAAATCTTCCCAGGACCAAGAATGGGTGGGGAAGATCTTCTTTAATGACATTGTTCTATCAGAGGCACTTGATTATATTAACAAAAAAAAAAAGCAGCAAGAAACTCTGCTTTGATTGCCATTACAAATTTCTGCAGAGACGTTATAAAATATTCCAACAATATAGATAATAGTGTCGCTTCTTTGACTATGGGTATTATCTTAATTTCCTCCCTTTTATGCCTTGATTTAACATTTCCAAAATAGTGACAACAGTAGGTAGTCTTGTTTTATGAGTTATTTTGCTGATGAAATTGCCAGCTTTTAAAAAATAATTTTGATGTTAGTTTGGAACTTTTCATCATATTAAGAAAAGTTAATTCCATTTTTATGCTTTTGAATATTTTTCACGTAGTGTTTTTCAGGAAACTATTTCTACATGCTTAATGAAATTATTATTTTAATTGTTATAATGAGTTTGCTTAATTTTTCTGGTATTTAATTATTCTTCCATCTCTAATTTAAATATGAAATGCATGTTACATTTTAACATATTTTAAATTATTTGCTGATGTTATGTTAATATCACTTGACATTCACATTGATATTTGTTTGTGTTTTTTCTTTATTTCCTTTGTTTCATAGAAGGAATATATAAAAATATCTTCTCTCCTTAATCTTATTAACAGTTCATGTGGCATTGGAATTATTTATTAAATATCTGACAGTCATTTGTATACATATGTCATATCATAACGTAATCCCCACTCTCCCCAATTCTGCTTCTTTGGGAACATTTAGTCTGTTTGAATTCTCATCTTTTTCTCAAATTATGTTATTTAAATTTTCCTTTCCTTTTACTTTCAATATTGGTAGTATATACTTAGAAATACTTATTGAAATTTTGAAGGACCTGGAAGGACATATCAAAAGCTGTGTTTATAATATTGCCTCTACTGGAGCATCTCTTACTCAAACAGGCAGGTTAGAACATCAGTTGGTGTAAGCACTTACCCGCTTACAGACATATTTCAAGCAGCTCCACTCTGCTCTTCTTCAGTCTCTTAAAAATCACATGATGATGTATAACCAGAAAGAAGAAGCAGATTAGAGTCATCCAAGTAACTGAATTCTCCTAATATTCCCCCTCCAAACAACATTCATGTATCTTTGGAATGCTGTTATTTCCAAAAACTATGTCCTGTGCTCTCTCTTTACAATTTCTTTTTTTGATTACCTTATCTACCCTTTTGGGTTTAATGATTATCCCTATATAGATATATCACATATTAATATATGAAACAATAGGCACTCAAACCTAAACATGAGGCCTGCATCAAAATTTCTCTATTGGATATTTGAAGAAAACTTCCAGTTGTCTTGAGCCTTGCACCTCTGAATTTTTTCCCTTGGAGTTTCTCTTTTAGGACTTTTTCTTTGCGGGAAGTTACTACTGGATTCTTTCTTTTTTCATTTTCTGTCATAGTTCTAAGAAATCTGGGAAATTTTCTCCCACGACTTTTGAAATAAGATGTTGAGACTCCTTTCTGTGGTCACAGACTTCAGGAAATCAAATAATTCTTAAAGCATTTCTCATTATTCTGTTCCCCAGGTCAGTCATTTTATATGACATATCTTAATTTTTTTCTATTAAAAACTCATTAAATTTATTTTAATGTTTCCTTTGTGATAGAGTCATTGATTTCATTTTTTTTTTTAGTCTAGAGCTCCTTTTGCCCAGGATAGAAGTATAGTGTCCACTCATAGGCCCAATTTCACTTCTGAAAATCATGAAAGTTTTGACCTGAATCATTTTCAATTTGGTTTGGTGTGCCCTACCTTGGGCTGTCTTGTTGCCTCCCAGTCTTGTGGTGCTCCCTATATTTGTAATAGAATTAATGCAGACACCTGAAAAACAATTAGTGTTCTTAACATTTTTATTTTATTAATTTAAATAACTTAGTCATATTTAAATGGATTAGCCACTCAAAGTCATTCTTAAAACAACGTTGCTCTTACTGTATACAATGTACTCTTGTTTCTACTCACTTCATTCTTTATTATTCTATTCAAGTTTTCCCATACATTTCTAAGAGCTTTGAATTCACCATCGTTTTTAAAGCACAGCAGTTTTCTTCACAACATTCTATCACAACTTGCTCAGCCATTCACCAGCTGCTAGAGAGCCATTCAATATACAGTTCTTTGCCAGCATATAGAGAGCTGCTGTAAACATCCTGTACAGATTCGGTTATACTAATTGTGAATTTCCCACCATCTTATTTTTACTCGCTATTTTCTTTCTCAGCCTCACTTTTTGCCCTATCCTTTTCACTTTATCTTCTCCATCCAACCTCCTATCCTTCCACTTCACTTGCCCCTCCATTAGCCATTCATCCCCTCTCTCCATCCCCAGTTCCAATTCACACTCATCTCTGAAAGTCCCCTCATTTTCTCCCCCTAGATCCCAATCCACAAATCCCTCTAAAAATCCTTTCCTCGACATCTCCCAGTGCTTTCACCTCTCTCCATGTTCAGAAGACTTCTACAACCTTCTAAATATACACATTGTTTCCAACCCAGATGAGAGTAAGGTCCCAATATAACAAGTCCTCCACTGGCATCTGCTTCCTCTGTATGAGCTTTTTCCTTTCATATCCCATTTGTGTAATATAATTGCTACTTTTTACCTTTTGCTACCCAATTTTGTTTTTTTTTTTCAGAATCACCCCATTATATACCCTTGAGTTACAGCTTTTCTTTCAAAATGTTAGCAATGATGACAGTTTTAAGAATACTGACAACATTTTCATATACATATATACATATATAATATATGTGTATATATATACATACATATTATGTATATATGTGTGTATAAGCAATTTGAACTTAATGAATGCCTTCTAATTAGTCTTTAATATTTTTTCTTATCAAATTTTCCACTCAGTTCTGGTCTTTTTGTTACAAATACCTTAATGTTTTTCAGTTTGCCAAATGTTCATTTAAAAAAAATTAACAAGATTATACTCAACTTTATTGGGTAAGTTGTTCTTAGATTCAACCCCAGCTCTTCCTTCTTGAAAATGTAAGGTTACAAGATCTACAGTCTTTTAGAGTAGAAGTTTGTAGTTCTTTTAAAATTCTGACTCTATTTCCACAGCATTATTTTTTTTCTTGTTGCTTATAATATATTCTCCTTAAACTGGTACTTTTGCAACTTGGCTATAACAGTCCTGTAAAATTTCTTCCTGAGATCTCTTTCCAACGGTGATAAGTAGATTTTTTTTCCTATGTGTACGTTGCTCTAGATTTTCAGGACAATTTTCCTTAATAATGTTTTGTAATATTGTATTTTGGATTCATTATTCTTTTATCATAACTTTAAGGTACTCCAACAATTCTTTTATTATCTTTCCTTGATTTATTCTCAAGATCAGTTGTTTTTCTAATGAGGTGTTTAGATTTTTCTTTTATTTCGTTCTAGTTTTACTATAACTTGGTGTCTTATAACATCATTCGATTCCTCTTGTCCAATTCTGGTTTTCAAGGAGTTATTTTCTTCCTTATGTTTTTAGATCTCTTTTGTCAAATTGGTTAACTTTACTTCCACAATTTCCCTGCAATGCTTTTATTTTTCCCCTAATTTTCCATCAGTTTTACTCATTTCATTTTTGAATTCCTTTTTAAGTCATTCCAAGAACCTTTTTTGGGTTGTGATCATTTAATGTTATTTTTTGGGATGGGGAAACTCATTTTTAACCTCAATATATTCCTCTGAATATGAACCTAGGTTTTCTTAAGTATCTATCTATGCTTGGGGTCTTTTCCCTTTGTTTACTCATTTTTATTTTGGTTTGTTTTATTTTTAGCAGCTTATTATTATGATCAGGGCTTAATCAAGAGTTGTGGGCAATGTTGCCATAGGTTTCAGTTTGTTTCTACTATTATTTCCTGAATTCCATCTGTGGGCTCAAACGCAAAGACTTCTCTCCTTTTATAAACCACATTTAGGGCACCCAGCCATTCTGTTAAGAAAATGATTTTGCTCCATTTTTCCACATTCACTGAGTGTGTGCTCCTTCCACCTCACGCATAGTCACAGACCTGGGATCAGTTCTGGTCAGATGTGCCAGAACTGGCATCTAGAAACAATAGAGGTTCCTGACATTTCTGCCCCCTCAGCTGTCTGTTGTTCTTTTGAAGATAAAAGTTTTTGTTGTGAAAGATTCTCAGACTGCGAATAAAAGTTGATGAGGTGAAAATTTTTGAGGCCTAGTCTACTGCCTGGAAAAACTGCCTTGGGGTCTTTTTGCTAATTCATTAGAGTTGGCATGAAGGTATCTACACTTCACCCAGGCCAAACCCCTGCCCTTGGAGGCCGTACCTTTTCTGAGATTCTCTCAAGTTATCCTAAATGATTACTAATTTACTCCCCTTCCCCTTTTATTTGCTGCTTCACATTCATTTTATGGCAATTTTCTGTTTGTGGAGGAAATCTGGAGAGCCTGGAAATTTCACCATATTCCCAGAATGCCACCAAGCTTTTGTCTTACTGAAGCTCATAAAACATGAGGTCAACAAAACCGCAACCCTCAGCTTCCATGTATGGCAGAGAGAACAGACTTATGATTTCTTGACTAGTTATTAACTTCTATTTTGTTAATTCTAAGTTTCAAATATTATATTGCTTTGGTAATATTTTATACCTCTTGGCAAAGTTTTCAATTCTACTTTAAAGGCTTCTTCCTTAGTTTTTATTTATTTTTTTTTGTATTTCTTTCCTCTAATGCTCTTTATGTAAATTATAAGCTAGTTTATTCTTTTTTTTTAATTCTTACTTTTTTTTTCCACAGGAGTTCTAGTTGGACTTGTACCCAAATTGCATTTTGCTTTGAAACCTTACTTATGTATTACATTTTGATTTGTTATATGATTTCTCTTATTCATTTTAATTCTTCTATGCATTTGATAGGAGTGCATGTGTAGAGCAAATGTCTTGGGGAAGGAGGAGGGAGGTTGGCGGGAAGGAGGTGGAGGGAAGGGGGAAGGAGGTGGGGAGAGGGGAAAAAATCTAAGTTATATGGTATTGATTGTAGAACACTGAAAACAAATAAAATTTTTAAAAATATGCTTATAGATATTTTGGAATCATTCTCTTCTCTGGTGTCTTGTAAGTTTCTTACCACGATGCCTTTTTATAGTAAGAATGTCATTTGTCTTTTTATTCTTTCTGATAGCCTTATTTCCTATATTTTGATTTTGTATTAGGGCTTGACTTTCTACGTTTGTAGAAATAATATCTGGGCCATGTTCAATCTTATCTTTTTTTCCTTCTTTCTTTCTTTTCCTTTCTTTCCTTCTTTCTTTCCTTCCTTCCTTCATTCCTTCCTTCTTCTTTCTTTCTCTTCTTCTGCTATTACTCTCCGTTGGTAGAGAGTACAATGTCCTTCAAGGGTATCTTAGGTACTTCAAGCTAGGTACTTATAAACTTTATATCCATTTAAAATAATCAGGTCAATGATAAAAGTAGCTTGCTATTTTCTAGATCTGAACTCAGTGGGGTAGTGATCTAGGTTTGGATCTGAGCTACTGAATTATGAATTTGCTACTGGCTTAAGTTTACATAGATTTTTGTTGGACCCAACCACTGTCAACTAGCTTGTGGGCTCTTCAGCTTCAGGGCAACAGAACTGTAGGCTCCTGTTTAGTCTGAACTAATATCATGGTTGTAACTCTGCAGGCTATGGACTGAGTTATTGGATTGTTCTGAAATCCTTCTACATGACAATAGGTAACAGAGGAAACAGGCTCACTCAGCTCAATCATCTCAAGATGTCCTTAGTGCCTATATTTTTTTATTTTTATTTATTTATTTATTTTTTTTCTGTGACAAAAGAAATCTGCTTTGGTTACTTTTGCAATGATTTTATAGTACATTGTTGCAGTTGCTGTTTTTCTACAACTAACAATTGCACAACTGATCTGAGTCAAGTTTAGTCAGGAATGGCACCTGTTCCTCCTCCCTGCACAGTATCAAGCTCCTTTTTGCTAGTTCTGAGACCTCTTCTTAACTTAGTTCATAGCCATAGTTGTCCCTTCATGCCTTCAAGGAAGACGTAATCTCCAGTTTTTATAGTTTCTTTCTCCTTAAACTGACATTAGATGAGAAAGGAATGACTCACTATGATTTTTCCTTTGATTTCCAAATATTCGTTAATCTGGTGTTTTTATTGGTTTTGTGGAATTGTGATGAGTGGGAACTGAACCAGCTTGTTTTCTCCTACTACTCTCCTCATTTCATTCTGAATTATAAATTTGGTTCCCATTTCTTTATTGAAGATTATATTTACATTTACTTTTTATCTATTTAAAAAGATCATTAAAGGGAATTAACTAATTAATTGGATTTTTTACTTTGGTTAAAATTGACCAATAACCTGTTGAAATAATATTGAGAAGAAGCATGATACAGCAGAATGAAAGCTCAATCAGGAAGATCTTGGTTCAAATTCCATCTTTAATACTTATTGGTTGGGTATCCTTGGCAAATCATTTATCCAACTTCTTAGTTCTCTATGCAACTGATTAAGACTATTAATTACAGAGAATGAACTGCTCCATATTAATAGAGGAAATTCCCCACTGAAGTTCTTAATGCTGATGAAATCATAGGTCTAGTAAAAAGACTTAATAAATGTAAATGTGTTTACAATAATTGAATAGAACTCAAAATTATTTCAAGTTTTGTCATTCATTAAAAATATAAGTAACAAATAGAAACAAGAAATATGTATTCCAAAAGATCTATCACTTCATGTGTCTGTTTTCTGCAACCATGAAAAAAAGTTATCTTCGCATAATTTTATAATGAAGGAGAAAGAAACTGAAATCAAAATGCTTTCCCAGAAGGCCACTATGAGTTTTCCATACTCAAAAGCATGCGTGATGCCTTTACAACCCAGAAGACTTGCCAGAATGTGCTTTCCACCGGTATAGCCTTTGAGATCTCAGAATTATCAATACATCACAACGAGGAATGGTAGAAGTTTAGTGGAAGATACAAAGGTTATATTTTTGTAATTCTGTTGGTGGTGATGTTATTGTGTCGTTGTTCTTTTAAAACTGAATATTATCTTTGACCTCAAAACATTTTCCATAGACTTTATTATATAATATGCAAAAATAGCTCTTAAAATTTTTCTTTCCACTTATTGAAAAAGGGTAATAAATTAGACTGCCAGAGTCACCTCTAATCTTCTTTAAGTCTCCTTTTGGTATTAGTTTGGATATGTGACTCAACATTATGTATAGTAAATCTAAATCACATCGCATAAAGATAGGTTTTTTAAAGTTCTAAATTAGCAGATTTTATAGAAGATATGGGGATTTATATTATGTTTATTATGTGTCAGGCATATGCTCTTTCATCTTTAAAAACAGTAGCCTGTGGAAAAATTAGTATTTCATTCAATTTATTTTTGTCTAATAAATTTGCAATTCTCAACGAAACAAAATGAAACTCAGAAGTAAATATGCATGAAAGTCTCATTGGGCACCAACTGGCACATAATTTATTTTCTGAACATGATATAATATAGCTGGTACGATCACATTTTGATATAAGATCTGAAAATAAATGTTCTTGCCTGAGACAACCAAGAATTGTAAATCTTTGGCAGTCCGAAATATTTTTTTATCCGGTGAGTGCCTGACCTCCTATTGTTTGGAGGAAGGAGAGACTTACTGCAACTATTGGTCATTTTTAGTGTTCACCCAAATGATTCCTTATTGCAACATTTTTCAGGTTTAGACTTAATAGCTTAATGGATTTCAAGTTATTCTGCGAACCATAACTCAAATGGTTGATACTGAGGTGGAAGGAATGCACAGGAAATCCCTACATAATTGAATATATTAAAGATACAGAAGCAGCGATGATTATTTTTTCACTTTGAGATAAATTATACCCTGAGGAATTTGTGTTGCCAAGTTTGCTATATGTACTCCAAGGCAAAAATTTGTATAAAAAATACAAGGAAGGAAAAAAAAAACACAATTTTTTCGTTCTTTGTTTATCTCAGTAAGAATAGGAAAAGAATTCTTTAATTTTGATTGGAATTGAGAATTAAAAAAATGCTGATGTCAGTGAGTAATTTACTTCGATACAAAGACCAGGAAAGCATTTTAGAAGAAAAAAGCAACAGATTTTTTAGTAACACTTTATTAGTGATAAATCATGTGTAAAATTAAAACTCCTCTGATACAAAGTCCACATATTGTATTACAACACAACGCTAGTCAGAAAGCATAAAACAACTAACATTTAAAAAAAATAGTTTGCAAAACAGGCCAATTACTCAATAATCTTTCAGTCATTGCTTGGTTGCACATAAATGAAGCACAATGGAAACGATTGACCTCTGCAATAGATTTATTTGATTATCCTTTGCTAATAATTAAATTACAGCTGTGTCTCATGCATAATGAAGTGAATACAGACTCTCATTGCAGGCAAGGAACAGTAGAGGTATAATTATATCTTATAATTACGAGTTTGTTCCTCCTTTTGTCTTGATTAAGTATTTCTGTGCTATGCTGTATATTCTGTGCACTTAGGGACATTAGTGTTTAGATCGTCTCTAATGCAGAGCTACTAGACTCTAGTAGGTTACATTCCATGCTTTAAATCCCTCAAAACCCTGAGGTCATTAGATTCATAAGTACTAATGCTTGTTGTACCTCAGAAAAAAAAAAACATATAATAAGTGGCAAATGCGAATAGCTAAACTTAAAGCAACCTTAATTCACAAAAGCAGTAACATGTATTTTCTTTCTAAGTAAGAGATAAAGAACAAACAAAATCTAATATTTTCCCTACATGTGACACCACTGAAAAAAGTAAAGGTCTGCTAGAGTAGTTAGAGTACTTCATTTCTTAAACTCACAGTAAGACAATGTTGCATTGCAGTAGTTTGTGTATGTTCGTCCTCCCTTGCCAAAGAAGACCATGCCATCAGAGAAATGATGACATGACTTGCACTTGACTTTGCTTTCCCTGAGGGAGGTATGTGCAGGTTATCAGCCTGACTTCTCCAGAGCCATCTGAATCCAGTGACCAGATATTTATCAAGATGACTGGAGAGGACCCAGGATGAGGCAATTGGGGTTAAGTGACTTGCCCAAGGTCACACAGCTAGTGAATGTCAAGTGTTTGGGGTGAGATTTGAACTCAGGTCCTTCTGACTCCTGCACTGGTGCTCTATCCACTGCACTGCCTGGCTGCCCCCTTGCATTACAGAAGTTATCTATCAGGTGCAATATCTGAGTTGTTCAACAGTTGGTGGTCGGGTTAAGCCATAGCCTAGTGGTTTCCTTAGTTGCTTTTTCATCCCTCTGCTGGTGCACGCATAGGCTACCCTTCACAAAAGACTGTTGTATCCAAGGACACCAGAGGATGTTCAATCTGAAGACATCTAGACAACATCCCCGACCACCAATCCAAAAGATTCAGCAGTGTCAATAACAATTTGGGTTCAACTCACTAACTGCTTTTTGAATCAAATTAGGCCATTAAATTGAGTGTTACCGAGACTATAAAGTATAAAATCAACAGTCTTTACAGAATTCTGAGTTCGTCAGCCCCCATTTTATCTGGGCTCCTCTTTTTCATTTCGACACAACCCATGATTATTGATTCAAAAACTTAACGTACTATTATCAAATATTTATATAGCATATCAGATACCTTATGTAGCAGATATAAAATAGGGGAAGTAAATAGATCTAGAACTTGTATTTGAAATCATCTGCCTCTAAGTATCTCTTAAATCCATACCTCCAACTTCTTCAGAAACTGGATGCGGTTGAGATGATTCCAAACAACATACAACACAACTTGTGGAAAAAGAAAATAAAAGAGTGTGTCTTCATTTCACCTTGGAATCATCAACTATAATCAAGGTAAAACAGGGAAAATGGGAAAATCAAATAATGGTGATAACCAAGTTTCACTAGTCCAAAAGATTTCACACTACCTATCTGTCTCAGTACTCACTATCTTCCTTCATACATGGCTCCAGTTTCTGTTCTAGCTGTAACAATTGTACCTACTCCTTCAGCGCAGGTCCATGGTTATCTTTCCTAAAAGATTTTCATGTCTCTGTCTACAGTAGCAATATTACCAGTAGTTACCATAACCACAATTCCAGATGCTTATATCTGCCTCATGGGATGTTTAATGTTTCAGTCTAAGGGCAGTATCAGGAAGTAAGGAAGCCATTCCTGGAGGTGACAGTACATAATTTAGATCCTTTTCCTTCTTTCATTTGACTTTCTGCTCCACAGTTCACCAGAGGAAAATCAATCTCCACTGTTCTCTCTCTATCCCAGAAAGGTTTGGAGTCGCATTTATGTAGTTATAGCTCCCAAATTCTTTTCCATCTTTCTCCTCTATCAAAAAGTTGTGGACTCAGTTCTAAAGACATGAAAAGTCAATGTAGAACTACCAGTTAACTACTTAAGTACTTTTAAAAACTATATTATATAAAAAGCAGTATTGAAGAGACCAATCTAAACAAAGTTCTGTCTGAGTAACTTTTTTAAAAAAGTCTTGTTGAAGGCATAACTGAACTTCTTCTGTGTGTAACCCTGGAACACTAGTTGCAAAAGCTAGTAGAGTCAAGGCAATCATCTATTAAGTGCCTACATGGGACTAGAAATTATGCAAAGTGATGGTGATAAAAATAAAGGTGAATAATAATAATAGTTCCTGCTGTCAACGAGGTCACAGTCTAATGGGAAAGACAACATGAAAGCAACTACATATAAAGAATATGTAGACAAGATAAATTGAAGATAATAAAAAATTCAAGGCACTAGCATTCAGAGGAGGGAGAAGGCTTCTTGTAGAAACTGAAAATTTATTTGAACTAGAGAAGTTCAAATCATATATCCCAGATCCATTCATATCTCTAACTGATGTTCAACACTTGGCTAGCAATTAACTACATATTCTTTTGCATATATTTTAGATTTAGAAAAAATGTGAAAATGAGTTTATTAGAACATTTCATATGACAGCATAAAAGTAAAAACGTTCCCCCTTCTAACCTTAAAAATTTGCCATTGATATGTAATCATTTCAGTCTTATGTAATTTCTTATGTCAGTTCTATTTTTACCAAGATAAGATAAAAATAATTATTCATTTTTACTAGGAGCAGGTATTTAAAAGATTAGATGCAAAGGTTTGAAGTTGAAATGAAAACCAGAGGACAAGTTAACTGTGCTACTAAAATTCTCCATGTGATAGCCTCTTGTATAAGTAATGAAAGACTGACTATAAGTATTTTCTACAAGTCTACGGTAAGGACATTTTACTCTCTGTGCTTCTCAAAATGAAGCTTGTGCTTGTCAAAAATGAAAATTAAGATGTTTTTTCCCTTTGTACTATATACAAGAAAAAAACTCATATTGTAATGTATTGTTCAGTTTTTTCAGTCATGCCTTATTCGTTGTGATCCCATTTTGGCATTTTCTTGTCAAAGATACTGGAGTGGTTTGCCATTTCCTTCTCCAGTTCATTTGACATATGAGAAACTGAAGCAAACAGGGTAAATTACTTGTCCAGAAAAACACAGCTGGTAAGTGAATGAGACCTGATTTGAACTCATGAAGCTATATATGTATATAATATGTATATGTATATGTGTATAATATGTATGCATGTGTTTATATGCGTATACGTACACATACATGTACATAGTTACAAATAAACATATATTCATATACACACATATAAATGTGTGTGTATATCTGTAAGCACACACACACACATACACCCCTTCCTTTGAATATAGAAGTGAATATCTTTCAAAATCTTCAGTTGGGAATGTCAGAGAGTATATCAAATATTTATGATTATATTAGTGCAGGAATTTCTACCTGTGGAAATTGCAACCCATTTATATTTTACACTCTCAGAAAGTTGACTTGTAGTATGCAATCTTTAAATGCTCACAAAGCTATTAAATATTAAATGGAGATAAAAGACCTCATGGTCATGACTCCAAAACCATCACTCTACCACATCTCACTTCCTCTCTTCAGTTAAAGTCATGGAAAACAAATAGTTAAAACAACATCATATATATATATATATATATATATATATATATATATATATATATATATATATATATATATATGTATATATATATATATATATATATATATATATACATACATATATATATATATAAAGTAAACATTTATTATATCTTATAAAATTTTATAATAAAGCATTGATTAATCTTTTGAAAATACTACTTTTTCTATTCAATTGTTTAACATTTATTGAGAAGTTACAGTTCATAAAGCACTTCTTTAGGCTCTGGAGGACATAAAAACTTTATATAATAGAAAACGTCTGCCCTTATAGAGCTTATGATAACATTGTGCGGGGATAGAGTATGAAGAAAAATACCTTAATGAGATGTTTTAATTAGACAATATCAAATTAAATTATATGTGGTATCTAAGGGGAAAGTGAATCAGAAATGTCGTTCAAGAGTGTTGGTAAAAACCTGGGAAAACATCATGGGTTTTTTACAATTATGTTGTTAAAAATGTGTAGAAATTCACAGAGTTAGGAGGCAGAAGAAAAGAATAGGGATGAACAAAGCATAGAGGTCAACGACTTTCAAATGTTAAGGTAAAAAGTAATTTAGTACTAAATTTAAATTATTTAGTTCAGTTCTGGATATGACCTTTTAGGAAGGGTATGATGAGAGGTGAATGATGGGTAACCATGATTGATGATGATGATGATGATGATGATGAAAAAAAGTCTTGAGCATCTACCATATTACAACTGATTGGAGGAACTAGACATGTTTAGCCGTCAGAGAACTCTTTGTAAGTAGGGAATTGGGTATGGTTAAGCAAACCTAAACAAATTTAGCTTTATTCATAGAACTGCCATGGGAAGAAGGATTAGATCTATTGCACTTGTGATACAAAGAAAGGCAAAAAAACCAAAACAGGTCTTGCTTTCAAGGATTCAGAAAAATGGAGGAGATAACATGTAAAATATATGGAAAAACAAGTTATATGCTACATAAATTGGATATAATCAAGTGAGGGATAGCACTAGAATTAAAAGAGATCAAGAAAACTTCCTGTAGAAAATAAAATAATATCTATTAGTTTAATAAAACCAGAAAAAAGCCAGGAGACAGAGACAAAGAAGGAGAGTATTCCAGGAATGGGGAGACATTCAGTGAAAATACCCAGAATCTGAAGAGGGCTTTTTTTTTTTTTTACTCCAAGGAAGTCTGTGTCATTAAATCACAGAGTTTATTAAGAATCTGTTAAGTGTAAAAATACTAGTAATCTAGATGGGGTGAGAGGTTATAAAAAGATTTGAATATCAAAGAAAAAAATTATATTTGATTCTGGAAGTGATAGGGAACCATAAGAGTTTACTGAGTAGTGTGGGAATATAAGTCATCTTTTTTAAAAAAATATTTATTTGTTTTTAGTTTTCAATATTCATTTCCACAAGATTTTGGGTTCTAAATTTTTCCCCCATCTCTCCCCTCTGTCCACACAAGACAGCATTGATTCTGATTACCTCTTCCCTGCATCTGCTAATACCACTCTCCTCCCTTCCCTTATCTCCATCTCCTCTATTTTCTTGTAGGGCAAGATAGATTTCAATACCCGATTGCCTGTATGTCTTATTTTCCAGTTGCATGTCAAAACAATTTTTAACTTTCATTTTCAAAACTTTTAATTTCCAACTTCTATCCCTTCCTCCCTCCCCACTGATCCCCATTGAAAAGGTAAACAATTCAATACATGTAATGCATGTGTAGTTATGCAAAAGCCTTCCATAAAAGTCATGTTGTGAAAGACTGACTATATTTCCCTCCATCCTATCCTGCCCCCCATTTATTCTATTCTGTCTTTTGACCCTATCTGTCCTCAAAAGTGTTTACTACTAATTCTCCCTCCTCCCATTTGCCCTCTCTTTTATCATCCCTCCCACTTTGTTTTTCCTGTTCTCTCCTACTTTCCTGTAGTGTAAGATTGATTTTCATAGCAATTTCAACGTGCATGTTATTCCCTCCTTAAGCCAAAAGTGATGAGAGTAAGACTGACTTATTTCCCCTCACAATGTCCTTCTTCTCATCCATTGAAAAACTTTTTCTTGGTTTTTTTATGTGACAGATAATTTGGTCCAATCCTTTTCTCCCTTTATCCTCCCAATATATTCCTCTCTCACCCTTTAATTTTATTTTTTTAGATATCATTCCTTCCTATTCAACTCACCCTGTGCCCTCTGTATTTATGTATATAAACCTTCCAGCTACCCAAATATTGAGAAAAGTCTGAAGCGTTACAAATATTACCTTTCCAGATAGAAATGTAAATACTTGAACTTTAGTAAGTCACTTATGATTTATCTTTCCAGTTTAGTTTTCATGCTTCTATTGATTCTAGCATTTGAAACGTAAATTTTCTATTCAGCTGTGGTCTTTTCATCAAGGATGCTTCAAAGTCCGGTATTTCATTGAAAGACCATTTTCCCCCTCAAGTATTATACTCATTTCAATAAGGGATTCCTCATTTCAATCCTAGTTACTGTGACCTCTGGAATATCATATTCCAAGCCCTATGATTCCTTAATGTAGAAGATACGAGATCTTGTATTATCCTAAATGTATTTCCACAATACTCCAGTTGTTTCTTTCTGGCTGCCTGCAATATTTTCTCTTTGACTTGTGAGCTCTGGCATTTGACTACAATATTCCTAGGAGTTTTC
The DNA here is from genome assembly GCF_028372415.1 of Notamacropus eugenii. Taxonomy (NCBI): domain Eukaryota; kingdom Metazoa; phylum Chordata; class Mammalia; order Diprotodontia; family Macropodidae; genus Notamacropus; species Notamacropus eugenii. The sequence continues at coordinate 357,205,517 of NC_092874.1, read as the reverse complement.
CTTTTGGGATCACTTTCAGGAAGTGTCCAGTTGATTCTTTCAATTTTTATTTTACCCTTTGGTTCTAGGATATCAGGCCAGTTTTCCTTGATAATTTCTTGAAAGATTATGTCTAAGGCATTTTTTTGATCATGCCTGTCAGGTAGTCCCATAATTTTTAAATTATCTCTCCTGGATTTATTTTCCAAATTGGTTGTTTTTGCAGTGAGATATTTCACATTATCTGCCATTTTATCATTCTTTTGGCTTTGTTTTACAATTTCTTGATTTTTGATAAAGTCATTAGCTTCCATCTGTTCCATTCTAACCTCTAATGAATTACTTTCTTCTGTGAGCTGATACACCTCCTTTTCAATCTGGCCAATTCTGTTTTTTAGATCATTCTTCCCTTCATAGACTTTTTGGATCTCCTTTCTCATTTGGTTAGTCTATTTTTAAAATGTTATTTCCCTAAGCATTTTTTAGGTCTCCTTTACAAACAGTTTATTCCTTTTTCATGGTTTTCTTGTTTGACTCATTTTTCTTTCCAAATTTTGCTCTCCTTCTCTTATTTAATTTTCAAAATCATTTTTGAGATCTCCCATTGGCCTGAGATCAATTCACATTTTTCATAGACGCTTTGGATGGAGGAACTTTTACTTTGTTGTCTTCTATTTGCATGTTTTGGTCTTCTTTGTCAGCAAAGTAAGATTCTACAGTCTGATTCTTTTTTCCAGTTTTAGCTCATTTCCCCAGCCATTTACTTAACTTTGAGCTCTTTGTGAAGGTAGATCTCTGCTTCCAGTGGGGGTGGGGGTGTATTGTCAGCTGGTGATTGCCACCAAAATCTATGGGTGGAGAGTTTCAGAGACAGCTTCTGCTGCTGCCCCTGTTGCTGCTGTGGCTTCTGCAGTTTCTTCTGCTCTCTTCCCTATCTGAAGCTCTGGGGATAGGGCCAGACCACTCCATTTTCCCACACTGGTTCCATAGACTTTTTTCACTGACCTTCCAATTAGTCCTCAGCGTTCATGAGTCGTGAGGTCTGGGAATTACCACAGGTGTGAGAGATACAGTTCCCCCAAGGCCTGCTCAAGTTCCGTCTGTGCTGGTGCAACCCATGTTACACTGGGCTTGGCTCCTCATTAATGAAATGAGAAGGTCGGAATGTGGCTCCTGAATTCCCTTTTCTATTTATCCAGGATACTGTGATGGTAGTCCATGGTTCTTAGAAATGGCCTAGAAGCACATGCAACCTAGAAACTTCTCTTTTATTTTTCTTCCATCACAATCACCTTGGACAAAAGATTAAAAAAAAAGGATCATTGCCTCCAACCTATACCTTAATAAATTTCCTCAGCTTCCAGCAGAACTTCAAATGCTGTGGGTAAAGTAGCAGAAACAAAGTCAGTTTGCTATGGTTAAAAACAAGGATAGTATAGAAGAATGCAGAATTTGGAAGAAGGAAGCCTAGACTGAAATTCTAAACAGTAAACATTATTTATTACATATGTAACTTCAGTTAAAAAATAAAAGATATATATTAAATTTGATCTCTTCATTTGACAGGTAAGGAAACCCAGTCTTATAGAAGAAAAGAAATTAATTCTACAAAACCAAGCATTATTTTACTTGAGAAAAAAGCTGGGCTTTCCACAAGATTGGTAACTTCTAATCAATCCTTTTAGGAAAGTACCATCTCTGGGAAAAAAATATTTCAAACTGAACATGGAACATACAAAACTAAGGTAAAGAAATCTATACAGTTTGAATGATCTAGGTGATGGTCCATTGCACATGAACTGAAAGGGGAAAATCAAACAATAAGCATAGCTTATTGAAAGGTCAATGAGGGAATAAAATATCAGTTTGAGGGCATAAAAATAAATTCCCTACGAGAGAAGAGGCAGAGGAAGGACACTGATATTTCTTGATATTAGGGCACAGCTAAAAGTCACTCAAACATAGAGCTAAATGGTAGGGGAACTACACACACACACACACACACACACACACACACACACACACACATATATATATATATACATATATATATACATACATACATATATATATATATATATATGTATATATATATATATATATATATATATATATATATATATATATATATATATATATATATATATATATATATACGTATATATACATTTAAAGAATATAGTGACCTGGAAATGGCACTGAGACAGAAAAGGAGTGGAAGGGAAGGTCAGAGGATGGATCACCTCAAGCTAAACACACCATAGCCATAAAGATTACAAATAAATGAATGAATAAACAAATAAATAAACAAACAAATAAATAGTTAAATAAATTGATAAACAAATAAATAAACGAATAAAAATAAATGAATGTGAAGATAGGTATATAATAAGTAAATGAATGAATAAATAAGCAATGTGTTAATAAATAGATAGATCAATGAAACAAATGCAAACTATATAGAATAAAAAATAAATTAATTAATTTGAAGAAATTTAAACAAATACATGAATGAACTATAAGAAATGTGCTGTAAGAGATAAATGAATGTATAACTTAAAAAACGGACCACTTATTTTCTGAATGTAGAGGATATAGGCATTTGGATTAGATTATTCTAAGTAATAAAAGTACACTGAAAAACAACAACAAACAGTAAAAGTACATATATGTTGTATGGATTTATTTCTGGAAAACAACAATAATATTACAATAAGATTTCAAAAGGCAAAAGAATAACTATTACGTCTTGAAAGTGAAAAGGGGGAACTCACCCTTATAAAATTGAGTAGCTTAAAAGTAAAATTCACCAACCTGCTATATACAGAAACACACTTAAAACATATTGATTGTTTTAGAGCTAAAATTAGATTTAATCTCTAAGTAGAATTCTTTGTAATTCATCTGAATAATTTAAAGAAGCAAAGAGCCAGTCATGAACTCAAGCAAGACAATCAAAAAGGAAAAAAAAATAGTAAAAGGAGACGTAGTACTCGTCTTATAGGAATCATGCCTAGTGAAACTATATTATTGTGTGTCAAGGCATGGAGAGGGAGAGGGAGAGAAAAAAAGACAGGGAGAGAAAGAGTCATAAATACAGAGATATACAGCTATACTTATACACACCTACACATCTACATAATACATAGCCACTATTTTTTAAAATTCAACTTTAAATTTTTTTCCCATCCGTGTTCGTGAATCTTCTGGTCTAGTAATGTCATGGAGTTATGAGAGGTGACTAAGGCCTACATATAAAAGAGATGCTGACCCTGAAGAGCACATTAGATTTGAGAAGTGGTCATGAGTCCCACAACTGAGTAGAAACTTGAAATGGAGAAGGTAAAATGTACTACTATATTAAAAATAAGAAGTCTGCTTCTTATATCAACAGATTCAGAAAAAAAAATCTTTCAACAAAATATAGAATTCATTTTTGTTTAAAATGAATACTAAAAGACAAAGGAATAAAAGGACATTTTCTCATAATTATCTTGTGGATATACCTAAATCAAAGAATTAATGTTACTTTCAATTGTTAAGGGATAATGCAATTTTCTAGTAAAACAAAATTGTTCACTGTTTTATTGTCATTTGGCACAATATACTAGTCATAAAAAATAAGACATGAATAAAAAAGAATTGAGTGAATAAGCACAAAAACATAGAAAACTATGATCTCCAGGGAGTCAGTTAAGAAACTAATCAAGACAACAAATAGCTTCAGTAAAAGAGGAGACAAAATATTTTCTACTCCCAACAAAAATGAAAAGAAACAAAACAAAACAAAAAACTTTTCTTAAGAAGTTATACCATACTGGGATATAATATAAACTATTAATCTATGAGATACTACCATATGATATGCATAATATGTACCATTGATGTATTATATTAATGTAATATATAAATAGCAATGAAATATGCACTATATTATAATATATACATATTAATATATAACATATAAATGTTAATATATACTACTAATACATAATATACAAACTTCAAACAAACTAATTCAACTAATTTCAAGAGATAGAATTCACTGATAAAGTGGAAAGGTATATCAGAAAATCTTGCCACTATGGGTGAGCGAAAGTAATACTTGAGTTATATAATTCAAAGTGTTAGGGATTAAAAAGAGAATGCCTTATTGACATGGGAGACAATGAGTCCCTCACTGTGAGTGGAAAGTTATAAATAAGGAAAAACCATATGGAATAAGCCTGAGAATGCTGGTGGAAGCCAAGCTGAAGTCTTTATATTTTACACTAGAGGTAATAAAGAATTTGTTTTCTAGATATTTTTCATTGCTGTTTGACACCCTGATCCAATTTGGGGGTTTTCTTGCCAAAAATATTGTGTGGTTTCCCACATCCTTTTTAAGATTATTTTACAGATGACAAACAATGATGAAACATGACTAAATGACTAGCCAAGCGTCACAAAGCTAATGATTATCTCAGGTAAAATTTGAACTGAGGAATTCCTGATTGCAGTTTCCCTTAAGAAGGAGCTACTGGATACAATTAAGAAGAGGAATTGCGTGATCAGATTTTGTTTCAGCTTTACTGAATTGGTATATGTGGCAAACATGGATAGGAGAAGAAAAAGGAAGAGAAATTGAACTTAAGTTCTTAAAGATGTTAAGTTTAAAACTAAAGATATTAAACTTCTGGGGATTAACTTCCCAAGACAAAGGCAAGTCATATACAAATAACTATTGAGAATTTTTCACAGAAATGAGAGAAAACATAATATGTGGAAATACATGAAATGTTTAAGATGAGGTAACACCAATGCAGTTAAAATTATGGTAGTCCTCAACTTATTCAATATAAAGTTATACTAAAAAATTCCAAATCATTGAATTAGATAAATAGTAACAAAGTTCATTTGAGGCATTGAAAGTTCAAGAACAACTGTGAAGTAACAGATACATAAATACCAAGAAAGTACAAAAGCATTAAATGATCATGAGTCAGGCACTTCATTATTCACAGGGTACAGCAGAATATGTACACTTATGGAAATTTCACATTTTCTGAAATTCTGCCCTTATGTCTGATTGTTGTTCATCAGACTCACTGAAACTGAGTGGAAGAGGGTGTAACTCCAATCATGGCAGCACACCTAAGGACTGCTGCCATGAATGATTTTAAAGGTCAAATCATATAGTATATAGAACTGGTTTTTTATTCAGCAAGAAACTAAGCATTGTTCAATAAAGTAAAGTATATCATTCATATCAACATCCTTAAGACAAGCATGTTATCTAATACGTATATGCATCTCTTAACAATCAGTAGGTTATATGGTACATAGCATATATCGTTGCATCCTCAAAATTAGTGGTCCCAGGCTAGGGTCTTCCCAAGTACGATGTGTACTTAAGGGGTAGCAGAAAATACCACATCACCCACTAGATCATTTTAAGAATATTCTCCATAATCAATACACAGTATCCAAGTAAAGTGCTCTCTCATCTTGACTTGGGACTGACTTCCAAACCCCATGACTCCTTCTCCATCGGGTGACCACTCCCAGTTCTTGCCTGGGTTCACATGTAGGCAAACTCTCTGCTCTGGCTCCTGCTCCTTATCTCAGGTCATGGGGAGTGTTCCACTCGAAACTCTTCCGACTTCTGCCTGACAGCAGGCTCCAGGGGCTTCTGCCCGTAGCTCTGTTTCTAGAAAAACAAAGCTTAACAGGAAGATAACAATATTTATACACATTACCAGTGCTATCATCTCCATTCATTCACAAAGACCAACAGACTTGGCTTCTGTCTGAGAAATTAACACAGACCAACAGACAGAACTGCTGTCTGAGAAATTAACAGAAACCAACAGACAAGGCTTCAATCTGAGGAATTAACACAGATCAATAGACAGGGTTCCCAACATCACAAAAATTCTTTCTGTTAGGCTTCCCAAGAAGCAGGTTCTCCTAGCCCCCTCATGCTCATTTCTTCTCTCTCTCTCAGCTCTGCTTCTGATTGTTGTACTCTTGCTGCAAGCAATAATGTGTGTGTGTGCATATATGTATGTGTATATATCTGTATATATACATATGTACACACATGTATATGGAAGTATGCATATACATATAAACACGCACAATATGTATACATACACACATATACATATATATGCACATATGTATGTATGTGTGTGCATATACATATGTATATATGCATACATGTGTATATATATATATGTATATGTATGAACTATTTCCAATCAATGATTGTTGTTTGATTCAATCAAAGGCAAGACTCAGTTAAAGACACTTGATTGGTTAAAACTGAATCCAGAATAGCAGAAAAAAAATCTTATTTTCTTGCTGTTATAGGGGAGTATTCAGTATAGTCCCTTAGCAGGTGGTTTTGTCTGTGAACTTACTTATTAACAAGGGCACTATCAAGAGGAAAGCTTTCTGAACTTAAATACCCAGATTACAAAAAGTTTACTAAGCTGGTACTTGGGTAAATGGGAGTAAATAAGTGGTCAAAGATGGAGTCAGTTGTGTTAGCTAGAGCCTAGAAATAGGCCATTTCTTTCAATAATTTGATACATAATCAATAATAACAACACTTGAAAGTGGGGGAACTTGGTACTGTCTCAACCTATAGGTCAAAGTAAGTTTTATCAAACTGTATGTGCCATGTGGTCATCAATTTAGCAAGTGCAAAGACTCTTTAGAATTTCTGGGACTTGAAGTCCCATCAGCCAGGGGAAAGATTGGCAATATACCTTAGACTTCAGGCTACATGTCAGAGTTCTGCCACAGGGAAACTTTTTTAATCCTCTGGCAGAGGTAGAAGAGACAGAGGGCTGGAATCTGAGCTGCAAAATGAAGAAAACTAAACCAAAACTGCTGTTACTACTGGGGGCATCTTCCTGTCTGTATGCCAGGGCTGAGGACCAAGAATGGTTTTCTGGTTTCAAAGTATGTTTTGTTTTATTGTAGAAGAACTAAGACAGAGCTTGATGAGTAGCCCCTTCTTTGCCAATTGAGTAAAAGTTTCGAAAGATTTTAAATCTCTATGAATTTTCCCTGTGTCAGTATATGCTAATAGACATTAGTGTATACAAATAAAGGATATATGCATACATATAAATACATACAGTTTTATGCATGCATACATATACATATTCTAATAGAGACACAAGTGTATATACATTACATACATACATCCCCATACAATGTACAACATTTCTGCAATTTAAATCTGTTCCCATATCCACTTTTAATGACCTGTGGCCTTGATGAGATAAGTGTTAGAAGATCTTATGATTATGATTCCTATCAATAACTTCTTTAAATTGATATGCATTCCCCAATGCATAATTTTAATATGATTCAGGACTCTCCTTTTTGCTTTGGTTAAGGAAATTATTTGTGACTTTCAGGTTACTTTGAAAGAGTGAGTCTAAGGGAAATTTTTTCATCAACAAAATTTATTTTACATGGCTGTGAACTAAGGGAATGTTATGGCCATGAGAGTTTTCTCAGTGGAAGGATTGCTGCATGACTGCAGAAGAGAGTGAACTCCTCCCTTTTATATAAGAGAGGTATAAAACCCTCCTGATCCATATCCTATCTTCAATAACAGCATATGATGATTGTATATCAGTTTGTGTTGATAAATGTTTCACAACCAGCTCTCAAAAATATTTATACACTTTAAAGTTTAGTATGAATTATTAACATTGTTTTTATCATTTTCTTATGTTTAGACAAGCAATAAAACAATAAATCAAGGCCTGATTTGTGGGGTTTGCCAATTCCCCACATAAAATGATCACACTGAAAATTTAACAGTAGAGAGCTAATTAGATTAGGCTCTAGAACACTCTTATGTGCCTATCAGAGGGAAATGGTTGAACAAGTTACAGTATATGAGTGTCATTCCTCTTTATAAAATCAGGGAGGTGATCCAGGGTTTTTGAAAAATCTCTGGTAGATTCTATTGTGATAGAAACATTTCAAATAGGGCACTAGTAATAGATCAAATCTCGTTTTCAAAGCCCAAAATTGTTGATTATGGAGACTCAGATATAGTGAAGAATTTTGCTTTGGCTGTGACAATCATGAAGTGACCAGATTACAAGTGATGAGAAAATTTGTATTTATTTAGGATGGACCGTGAAGAAAATATTTTATTATTCATTATCAGGCTTATCTTCTAACCCTTTTTAGTTTGGTTGGAACTTAGCCAGGAAATTGAGGTTACATTCATATCACAACAAGATTTCAGAGTTGGTCTTTATTCAAGTATTATATAAACAAAACGACGACGATGACGACGACGACCACCACCACCACCACCACCACCACCACCACCACCACCACCACCATCATGTTTCAACCAGAGAATCATTGAAACACAGAATTTTAGAATTGAAAGGGACTTTAAATATCACCTTATCCAATCCTTCCCTCCTTCATGAACTATACAATCTGTTGAACTCATTAATTTTTTATCCACTGTCCCATTTTAAACTAGTTCATCACATATATTTGAGGAGGTGAGTGAGAAGATCTACTAGCACCTCAGCAAGGTGAAAAGTTGCACTTGGAAGCATCACCATCACTCTCAACACTCCATACTCAGCAGCTACATATTTATTTTTGTTAAACTCATGTCCTAAATATTGGGGAATTTTAGGGAAAGGTGTTGAAAATATAAATTAAAAAAAATAATGTGATTAAACCCAAGTAAATATTTTGCCATCTATCAGTAATTTCTATTGAAAACTTAAGTTGCTGTATTTTCTTCTTCTCATAAAGAAGTTACATTTTGTTAGTGGTTTAATAAAAAAAAATATTTTTGCCAATTTATGAAAGAACTAAGTAGTGGTGTGGCGGGCATTTATTGGGATAAGACTTGAACCATGTTTTCAGCAACAAAAGCTGGCTAATAGCTCACTACAGGAGGTACTTTTCATCACATTCTAGAGACATAATTTACATTTTGGAAGCATTTAACAGGAGTAATATGTTAGAAAGACAGAAATATAAGGGCTTTGCTGTCTGCAAAGCATAGGAATGAACAATTATTTCAAAAATGCCAGAAGACAGGAAAGTGAAAAAGCTCTGATTTTCTATGTCAGGGAAAACATTTAAAAAAGTGACATTATGAAAATTTGCTTTTTTGAGCTTTACCCAACTTCAAAAAAATATACAGACTAAAGGAAAATTTATTTGTTCGTCTAATACATAGTATTTATAGGCATTCTAGTAAGTCATCATTCAGGTATGAAATATTTTACTCATGTACTGATACAGGTCATCTATTAAGTTTTGGATATCATATTGAATTTAATGCACGATATTTTACTGAATATAATTGAAAGGCTAATATGAAATATTTTATGACATTTGTATTCATGTTTGTGATAAAGATATTGTCATATGTGTGTGTGTGAGTGTGTGTATTTCTTCAAAAACTTATTAACTAAGTCCAAGAAACTGCTGTAGTCCATGGGGGAAGTTGAAAGTTAAATAAAAGGTATTATTCCCTCCCTCAAGGAATTCTAGTCCAATAGTAACATAATAACCTGATTACTTGTCAGTTATACTATAGTGCGGATTCCTTTACTGTATGATTTAGACTAGATAAACACTGATCTCCCTTTCAATTCTCAAGTTCTGTGATTCTGATTATATAGTTAATAGCTAAAGTTTAAGGTATATGTTTTCTAGCAAAATTTTCTTTTAGATTCATATAAAAGTATGTATATTGTCTACTATATCAACTCCTTCTGCAATACTGAGATTCTGAGACAGGAGTTTTATCTCAAGCTCTTTTCCTGAATCATGTTTAAGAAAAGTTGGTAACTTTTTATATTCATGAGATTTGTCCTGAACTCTGGTCTTTCAAAGATTCTGACTATATTACTAGCGATAATTCCTTCTATGTTCAGAGCTCTCTGGTGGACACAGTTCAGCGATAGCTGGTCAATAGTCCTTTGGAACCTTTCATTAGATTCTTTTTATTTCTTTCACTCCTTGTCATTCATTTGCTCATGCATTCATTCATTCAACAATTTATCTAATCATTCAATAGCTACTGAACAGGTACTAAATGCAAAGCAATATTATAAATGTTGAGGAAGTGTATAGAGTTTCGACCTAGAGTCAGGAAGACTTATGTTCCTGAGTCAAATCTGAACTCAGACACTTGATAGCTATATGATGCTGGGCAAGTTTCTTAACCCTGTTTGACTCAATTTCTTCACCTATAAAATGATCTGGGAAAGGAAATGGCAAATCACTTCAGTGTCTTTACTGAGATATGATCAGACAGGCCTGAAGAACTACTAAGAAATAAAATTATAAATATTACAGGAGATAGAAAGAAAAATAAAAAAAAATCTTCTTGAGGCAATTTGAATTTAGTAGAAAAGAAAATATTTCCACAAATGACATAAAAGACAGTTTGGCATAGTCCATAGAGCGCTGAATTTAGAGACAGGAAGACCTGAGTATATTACCTGTCCTACACACTAACTAGCTGTATGCTCCTGAACAACATCTCTTAGCTTCATTTAATTCATCTCTAAAATGAGGAGTTTGTTCCTGGTGATCTTTAAGGATGAATATAGCATCTCAATATATTATCTTTATTTCCTACGGGAATAAAAATATGAAAGTGCAATTGGAGACCAGAAAGAATTATAATAGGTCAAAAGAAGAGGAGCAAGAAAGGGAAGAGACTTGGATAATATGCTATTTTAATTAGATTTATTCATAGGTTTGGAAATACAGAACAAGCAGAGAAAATACTTCTGCAAAGTAAGATTTTATTAAGACCTTATCCCCCAAAGATATAAATATTTCTTTTGCTTAAAAATTAATACTTTATGAAGAAACCTACTTTATATAATCTTAACAAGATATTAATAATACAGGGCTTAATGGGATATAAAGATATTATCTGACAATATAAGACCTTGTATGAGGCACTTAATGTAGGCAACTCTCCACTCAAGTTGATGGTTAGTAAAAATATTTTGATCGACTATTATATTTTCCTCTTTTCACCTAAAATATCAACTGATAAATTTGCTCTTCAGTTTCACCTTTTTTAAAAAAAATTTATGCTTCTGATGAATGATTATAAGGACCAAGAAATGATCAAAAGTCAGGGAACCAAAGGGAAAAGGTAGCAAAATGAATAATATGACTATGGGACAATAAATGACAAAATAATTGAAGTTTGGAAAAAATAGTTTGGATTTCTGACTTTTGTTTGTGAAATAAACAAAGGTCCATCACACATTGAAAACACTCATTAATAAGAATCCTTGTGTACAATGTGAATATGAATCTTGATAGCTAATGAGTACTGAATTTGAAATTTCATGATGGAAAGAAAATCCGATATCATTCAGCTACAGGATAGTTCCCTGGAGATCTTAGGATAAAAGTTTCACTACTATGACTATGCAGGTAAATCTAATCATTAAGTATTGAGGATAATCAGTGTATCTCAAAATATGCTAGAGCAAAGCAAAAAGAGTAAAATGACCTGACAAAGGAGCAAAAAGATAAAGTCTCTGGTGAAAAGGTTGCTACAGTTTCTTTTGATGACTGTAGTCAAAATTTCTGATGAAAAGAGGGAAAGAAAGACAAAAATTATGTATTTGAAAGAATTAGGATTAAATGATTGAGAAGATATAATTTTAAATCTGCAGTCAGACTTTTTGGAACACTCTGTGTAATCAATTGGAAAATCACATAGTAAGGTGTTTGAATGTTAAACAAATTAAGAAAAGAGGGAGAGAAAGGTAAAAATCTTGGTCAGTCACAGTGGAGACATATATTCTTGTTAATTAGTCCAAAACCAAACCAAAGTAAGCATCCAAATATTAATTTTTTGCTTATCACTAGAGACTATAGTCTTAATCATTTTGAATTTTTTTTAAATTTAATTTGTTTATATTCGAGAGTAATTTTATTTAGAACTTCCACAAAAATTTTAGAATATGAAAATCCCAGTTATTCACGTAATAATTTGTCTGTGAATGAAGTCTAATAAAATTCAATAACACTCATTTTGTCTATTTTAATTTCTTGCTTTGCTAACAACGCTTTTACTTCCTTTATTTACTTTGTTGGAAGCCTAGACCTTTTCTGCACTTGTGAGAGTTTCAAAAAGACCACTACACTTATATTGCATCCATTTGAGATCACTCAAGTAAAACATGAACCCAAGCTTGGCAAGGAAAATTGCAGAATGGGTCAGAAAAAGGAAGAGAAGAGTTCCACTTAAGTTATACTCATAGCACAATTCACTATTTGTTAAGTAATAAAGTTCAAATTGCAACAGCGTAGATATGACCATAGAGAGTCCAGAGCAGATCCAGGCAGACTAAATGTCTGCCAACATTGGTGACTCTGAGACCTCTTGGTGCATGAAGGGGGGTCTCTTGGAACTGAGTGAGAGAGAAGCATGGTCTAATCTGGTGCCTCCTGTGACAGCAATGGCAGCAGCAACTATGTCTGGGGTTATAAGCCCACATATAGATTGTCTTCAAATCATCTGTTAAAACTTCTGTGAACCAAGATGGTGGAGTAAGTAGCTCTCAACCTCCCCTGACTTCAGAAAACTTGGAGAATACTGTCTCAAGAAAAATCCTTGAATAGTGCAGCAAGCAGAAAGACAAGGTATGACAATCATTTAGCTCTACCTTGAGGGCCTAGGTGAATTAAGGGGAAGTCTCCCTCCTGCTGTGACTGAAGGTAACAAGTACAAGATGCTAAGTACCCTAGCAGGCCAGCAACAGGCCCCACTTCACTGGACCCACAGTAGATGCTGAGTTCCAGGGAGGAGAAGCATACAAGTGCCAACACCAGGCACACACTGTCTCTAGCGCAGAACAAGGCAAAATAGCAGACCACTGCAATACACATCTGCAAGCATCTGAGGCCCTACTGCAGAAATTCTGAAATCAGGCCTCTATCCCCCAGCACAAGAAATAGAACAGTGTCCCCTGAGTCCCAGAAGTAGAGATTAAATTTAAAATAAAGGCAAACAATATGAACAAGAAGAATAGAAAAAAAAAACAGTAACCATAGGCAAATGTCTTGGTGACAACAACACCAAAACACAAATTCAGGAGAGGAAAATGTGGACACATATATCTACATCTGAAACCTCAAAAGGGAATATGAACTGGTCTCAATCCAAAAAAGCCATCTTGAAAAAGCTCAAAAAGGATGGTAAAAGTCAAATAAGAGAGGTAGGAGAATAATTTAAAAATACAATTGACAAAATGGAAAAAGTATACTGAAGGAAACAACTCCTTAGAAAGTAGAATTGACTAAATGCAAAAGGAGGTACAAAAGCTAACTGAAGAAAATAATTCATTAAATGTTAGTATTGGGCATATGGAAGATAATGACTCCATGAGACATCAAGATACAGTCAAACAAAATCAAAAAAATGAAAAAATAAGAGAAAGCATAAAATACCTGTAGCACCATCTCAATACTCTCAGTGTCTAAGGTGGTTTTGAATCTGACAGCACAATTCTGAATTGTGAAATGCAACACATGCTCCACCTAGAAGACAGAACCAAAATATTTATTCAGATACCAGAAAGTCAAATCCCAACACCAGAAATTCAAACCCATCATAGTAACAAATAAATATATACACAATAGCAATGTAGAGGGCAATAACATCCCCAAGCCTTCCCTCTGCTAGACTTTCAATAAACCACCTCCCTTGAAAAAAATCACAAACAAGTGCACTCACTCTTGCTATCCAACTACCTCTTTTGTCTCATTCCCTCAGTTCTGACTGCCCTGACCATTTTCCTCTCAATTCTGCTCTAGCCTCACATATTCCTATTCTACCTTTCCTTCCCCAATCCTCCCTTTTCCATGTGATTTGACTCATGTAACTCAAGCTTCCATGTGACTTAAATAGGTCACATGGGCCTATTAAATGATGGGAATGATCTTCCCTTAAGCAAAAATACATTAAACCATTATGAAAAAATACATTTACAACACAATGCCTCATTGCAAAAACTGACATGGAAAATGAATCCAGGAGAAAGAATTTAAGAATTATTTCTATCTGAGAACCAGGATGAAAAAAAAAGCCTGCACATCCTCTTTCAAGGAATTATCTGGGAAAGTTACTCTGAGGTTCTAGAACTAGACGGTAAATTAGTCATTGAAAGAATCCGTCAATGAATTCCTGAAAGAGATCCCAAATTGAAAATTCCAGGGAATATTATAGCCAAATTCCAGAAGTCTCAGATTAAGAAGAAAATATTGCAAGCAGCCACAAAGAAACAATTCAATCGTGAAGCCACAGTCAGGATTACACTGGACGTTGTAGCTTCTATATTAAAAGATCAGAAGGCTTGTACTATGATATTCTGTAAGCTTGGATTACAACCAAGAATAAACTACCTTGTGAAATTTAGAATGGTCTTTCAGGAGAGGAGATGGACATTCAATGAAACAGGGGAATTCAGGACTTTCCTGATGAAAAGGTCAGGGCTCAATGAAAATTTGATTTTTCAAATACAGTACTCAAAAGAAGCATAAAAATGTGAATGGGGAAGGAAGAAAAAAACATATTAATCAATGAGGGTAAGATGTTTACATTCCTATATGGCAGGATAATATATGGAAATTTTGTGAATTGTATATATAACAAAATTTAAAATGGATATACATAGATAGAGAATGTGAGTATAAATTAGCTGATATGATGACAAAAACGTAATTAAGGGATACAAAGGGATTGTAATGGGAGAAGAGCAAAGAAGGGGGCTGAAAAGGGTAAATTACAACACATGAAGAGGCACAAAATATATTATAATAGAGGGAAAGAAATGGGGGAGATTAATATGACTTGAAATTTACTCTCATCAAGGAAGGAATAACATACTCAGTTAAGTACACGCATTGAACTTGTCCTACAGGAAGTGGTAGGGCAAAGGAGAAAGAAAATGGAGGGATTGATAGAAAGGAAGGGAGATTAAGGGAGGTTGTGGTCAAAAACAAAACTCTAATTAGAAGGGTATGGGAGAAATCAAAACATAAACATGAGGGAAATAGGATGGAGAGAAAGACACAAGTAGTAATCATAAAGGTGAATGTGAATGGGATAAACTATCCCATCAAACAGAAGCAGCTGGCAGAATGAATTAAAAACCATAATCATACAATATGTTGTTTACAAGAAAAAAAAAACATTTGATAAAGGGGGATACACACAGAGTAAAAGTAAAAGGCTGGAGAAGAATATATTCTGCTTCCATTGAAGTAAACAAAAATAAAAGCAGAGATAGCAATCCTAATCTCAGACAAAGCAAAAACAAAAATAGGTCTAAATCCAAAGAGGTAAGGAGGAAAACTATATCCTGTTAAAAGGCACCATAGATAGACAATGAAGCAATATCATTACTAAACATACATACACCAAGTGATATAGCATACAGATTCTTATAAGAGAAGTTCAGGGAGTTACAGGAAGAAAGCAAGAGCAAAACAATACTACTGGAGAAGCTTAACCTCTCCCTCTCTGAACTTGATAAATCTAATCTTGAAATAAAGAAGAAAGAAGTTAAGGGGGTGAAAAGAATTTTGAGAAAAGTAGATATGGTAGACATCTGAAGAAAATTGCATGGGGATCAAAACTATTTATTTTTCTCAGTGGTGCATGGCACATACAAAAAAAAATGACCATGTACTAGGACATAAAACATCACATTCCAGTGCAGAAAGACAGAAATAGTAAATACATTCTCTTCAGATCATGATGCAATAAAAGGCCATGGAAAGATAGACCAAATTAATTGGAAACTAAAGAAGCTATTCCTAAAGAATGAGTGGGCCAAAAAAAAAAAAAAAATCATAGAAAAAATCAAGAGAAAATTCAAGAGACCGACAATAATGAGACCACCTACCAAAACCTACCAAAACAGCAAATGCTGTTCTTAGGGGAAGGTTTATATCTCTGAATGATTATATGAATAAAATAGAGAAAGAGGGAATCAAGGAATTAGGTATGCAACCGAAAATGGTAGAAAAAGAACAAAATAATAATTCCCAGTTAAATACCAAATTAGAAATACTCAAAACCAAATGAGAGATTAATAAAATTGAAAATAAGAAAACTATTGAGCTAATAAATAAAATATAAAACCTCGTTTTATTAAAAAAAAAAACAACAAAAATTGATAAACATCTGGTTAATTCGATTAAAAAAAGAAAGAAAAAACTAAATGACTAGCATCAAAAATGACAGACTATCAAGAAATTAACGAAAAGCAATGTTAGGGAAGGTTGTCTAGCCATATGAGATCTCAAATTGTATTATAAATCAGCAATTATCAATACTACTTGGTACAGGCTAAGAAACAGAGGTGTGGATCAGTGAGATAGGTTCTCTACACAAGACACAGTAGTCAATGAACATTGCAGTATACCGTTTGATAAGCCCAAGGACCCAGTTTCTGGGAAAGAGTTCACTGTATGGCAAAACCTGCTAGGAAACTGGAAAATAACCTGTGAAACAGAGCATAGACCAACGCTTGACACCATGTACCACAATAAAGTCCAAATGGAACACAATCTAGGTATAAAGGCTTGTAGTGTAAACAAATTAGTAGAGCAAGGATTAGTTTACCTGTTAGATTCATGGAAAATGGAGGAATTTATTACTAAACAAGGGACAAAAAACGATATGAAATACAAAATTGATCATTTTCATTATTTTAAATTTAAAAGTTCTAGCGCAGATGAATCCAATGCAATCAAGATTAGGAGGAAACAGAAAATTTGGAATTTTTACAACAAACGTTTATGATAATAGCTTCATTTGTAAAATATGTAGTAAACGTAGTCAAATTTACAAGACTACAAGACATTTCCCAATAGATGAAAAGTCAAAGAATATGAACAGTTAGTTTTCAGAAGAAGAAATTAAAACTATAGTCTTAAGAAAGAATGCTCTAAATCACTATTGATTAGAGCAATGCAAACCAAAACCACTCTGAGGTACCACATTACACCTATCAGTTTGGATAATATGAAAAAAAAAACAGGAAAATGATAAATTTTAGAGAAGGTGTGGGAAAGTTGGAACACTAATTCGTTGTTGGTGGAACTGTGAGCTGATCCAACCATTCTTTAGAGCAATTTGGAACTATGGCAAAAGGGCTATAAAAACGTGTATGCCTTTTGGCCAAGCAATTCTGTTTCTAGGTCCATATCCCAAAAAGATCATAAGAATGAGAATAGGACTCACATGTATAAAAATAATTATATCACTTTTTTTTGTAGTGGCCAAGAACTGGAAATTGAAGGGATGTAAATCAATTAGGGAATGACTGAACAAGTTGTAGTATATAAATGAATATGATAAATGAATATAATATAAATGAATGAAATGAATACCCTTGAACTGTAAGAAATGGTGAACAAGTGGACTTAAGAAAATTCTGGAAAGACTTATATGTATTGATGCTGAGTGAAGTGAGCAGAACCAGGAGAACTTTGTACACAGTAACAGCCACAGTCTGTGATGACTGATTTAATACACCTAGCCCTTCTCAGCAATGCAAAGAAGTAAAACAGTCCCAAAGGACTTATGTTGGAAAATGTAATTGTACTCCAGAGAGAGAACTATGTAGTAGGAACACAGAATAAAGTTGACTATTTTCTTTTTTTTCTTTCTCATGATTTCCCCCATTCATTAGAATTCTTCTACACGACATGACTAATGTGAAAGTATGTTTAATTGGAATGTATATGTAAAGCCTATATGAGTTTACAGGCCCTCTTGGGGAAGGAGTGAAAAAGGAGAAGAAAATTTAAAACTTATAGAAGTGAATATTGAAAACTAAAAATAAATAAACTAAGAATAGAAGTAAAATTCAAAAATATCCTGTCTGTCATTTTAATAAAAGAACAAAAACAGTTTATAAAAATTAAATAAAAATTGTTCCTAGACCTTACATCAGTACTGAGTCATTCTCAACCTGTTGCTATGGTCTTCTCATCACAGGTCATCCCTACAGGAAACTCTTTCCCCTTCTCCTCTTCCCCTATTAGTGAGTTTCTTTCAGGGCTTCTTTTTGGGGATAGGGGCCAAGATTGGTCAACCTTCATTCTCACAGCTCTGCATCTGAAGTTCTGGACTTTGTCACTATTCCCCAGAGTGGGTACTTCTGCCTCCCAATTTCCCACTTTTTTGTATTGTTTCCCTTCATTAGAATGTAAGCTCCTTGAGGGTAGGGAATTCTTTGTTTGTATTTGTATACCCAACACTTAACACAGTCTCTGGCACATAATACAAGCTTATTAAATGTTTGTACTTTTAGCTTATATCATGTCCTTACTGTGAAACGCTAACTGATGTTCATGGCATTAGATATAATATGCCAACTCTTATTACAGCATAATAAAATATCAATTTCAGATTATGGAAAAATTGAATACTGTTTCTTGTGTACTTAACATATTCCCCTGGTCTTCCCTTCTGTTTCTTAGCCAGTACCAAGTCCTTTTGATAGTTTCTGTTTTATAACAAAATTTGAGATCTGGTTGAGCTAGGCCACGTTTTCTAGCATACCTTTTCATCAGTTCCCTTGATATTCTGGACATTTTGTTCTTCCATATGAATTCTGATATTAATTTTTCTAGCTCTACAAAATAATTATCTGATAGTTTGATTGGTATTGCATTGAATAAGTAAGTTAATTTAGGTAGAATTTTCATTTTTATATTAGTTCAGCCCACCAATGAGCAACTGATGTTTTTCCACTTACTTCTGAAATTATTTGCGTGAAAAGTGTTTTGCAATTGTGTTCATATAGTCCCTAGGTTTGTCTTTGTATGTAGACTGTCAAATATTTTATGGTGTCTACCCTATCTTTAAATGGGATTTCTCTTTCTAATGCTTGTGGTTGGGCTTTGTTAGTAATATACAGAAATGCAGAAGCTTTTGTGGGTTTATTTTGTAACCTGCAGCTTTTCCAAAGTTGTTCATTATTTCAAGTAGTTTTTAACTTGATTCCCTAAGATTCTCTAAGTATATCATCATGTTATCTGCGACTAGTCATAACTTTGTTTCTTTTTTGCCTATTCTAATTCCTTCAATTTATTTATCTTCCCTTATTACCACAGCTAACATTTCAAGTACCATATTGAATAATAGTGGTGATAAAGGACATTCCTGTTTCACCCCTGATCTTACTGGAAATGCATCTAGCTTATCCCCATTGTATATAACCATTGCGAAAGGTTTTAGGTAGATGCTCGTTATTTTATGGAAAGTTCTATTTATTCCAATGTTCTCCAGTGTTTTCTATAGGCATGAATGTTGTATTTTGTTAAAAGCTTTTTCTGCATTATTGAATTGATCGTGTGGTTTCTGTTATTTTTTATATGATCAATGGTGTTAATAGTTTTCCTAATATTAAGCCAGCCCTTTACCCTTTAACCTTTACCGTATGTGCATCTTGCTTTTCAAATGTCTTTCTTGTAAACAACTTATTGTTAGATTATGGATTTCAATCCATTCTGCTATCCATCTCAGTTTTGTGGGAGAGTTCATCCCTTTCACATTCATAGTTTTGATTAGTATTTGCTTCTTTCCCTCCATCCCCTTTCCCTTTGTTTATGCTTTTAGTTCTCCCTTCTCCCTTCCCCTCCCCAATAGAGTTAATTTTTGACTGCAAAATCTCTCAGTCTTCCCTCCCTTCTTTCAGGCCCCTCCCTTTTAATCCTCTTTTCCCT
The DNA here is from genome assembly GCF_028372415.1 of Notamacropus eugenii. Lineage (NCBI taxonomy): Eukaryota > Metazoa > Chordata > Mammalia > Diprotodontia > Macropodidae > Notamacropus > Notamacropus eugenii. The sequence goes on along the minus strand of NC_092874.1, from coordinate 357,185,759 downwards.
TAATACTTCTTCCCTCCCATTTAGCCTCCCCTCCCTTTTCTTTCCCCCTTCCCGCCTATTACCTATGGAGCTAATTGTATTTCTGTACATAATTGAGTTTGTTGCACCCTCCTTGAATCCAATCAGATGAGAGTACCTCTCAAAGAATATTCATGTCTCTCCCCTCTTTCCCTCCACCGTAATATATATTCGTGCCTCTTTCTGTGATGAAATTTTTTTTCTGCCTCCTTTTCACATCTCCCATTGCAATCCCTTCACACACTTAAATCACATTTGTCATCATCATGTCATTTAACTTATACCCACTCCTTCTAAGTATATCCCTTTTATATTCATAATAAATATACATTTCTCAAGATTAACAAGTATCATCTTCCCTTACAGCGATGTAAAGTTTGCCCATATTTTGTAACTAGTTTTTCCTCCGTGTTTACCTTTGTATGCCTCTCTTGAGATCTGCATTTGAAGAATAAATTTTCTGTTGATTTCTGGCCTTTTCATCAGGAAGGTCTGGAAATATTATGCTCAGATTTGCTGGATAATCAATCCTGGGTTGTAATCCCAGTTCCTTTGCCTAACTGAATATTGTATTCCAGTTCCTTCGATCTTTTAATGTAGAAAGCTACAAGGTCCTGTGTGATCCTGACTGAAGCTCCTTGATTTTTGAATTGTTTCTTTCTGGCTGCCTGCAGTATTTTCTCTTTCATTTGATAGGTCTGGAATTTGGCAATAATATTCCTTGGTGTTTTAGTTTGGGATCCCTTTCAGGAGGTGATTGGTGCATTCTTTCGATGACTATTTTGCCGTCTGGATTTAGGACTTCTGGGCAATTTTCCTTGATCATTTTTTTGGGTGATATTTTCTGTGCTTGTTTTTATCATGGCTTTCTCATAGCCCAACAATCCTTAGATTTTTTTTCCTCCTGGATCTATTTTCCAGGTCAGTTGTTTTTCCAATTAGATATTTTACATTTTCTTCTATCTTTTCATTCTTTAGATTCTGTTTGACCGTTTCTTGACGTCTCATAGATTCATTGACTTCTACTTGCCCGATTTTATTTTTTATCGTATTGTTTTCTTCAGTTAATTTTTACATCTACTTTTCCTTGTGTCCAACTGTTCCTTTTGTGGAGTTATTTTCATCACTTAGGTTTTATATTTCCTTTTCTATTTATCCAATTTTCCTTTTTAAGCAGCTGTTCTCTTCAGTGATTTTTTTTTAAAAAATTATTTTTAAAATCATTGGTCAGTTTTTCTTCTATTTCTCTAATTTGAGTTTTAAAATATGTCCAGAGCTCTTCCAAGAAGGCTCTTTATTCTTCTGACCAGTTCATATTCCCTTCTGAATTTTCAGATGGCAGTACATTCTCAGTGCTGACCTCTTTGGTATTTGCGTTTTGGTCCTTGTCCCCATAGAAAAACTATATGGTCTTTTCTTTTCTGCTTTGCTTTTTACTCATGATAATAACCCTGTTCATGGCTTTTAAGGTAGACCTCTTCGTCTGTTTCACAGGGCACTCTGTCCCACATTTCTTGTGCCTAAAACTTGAGGATTTTTGTGTTTTGGCCTCTGGTTCTTTCAGCTGGAATTTAAATGCTGAAGCTACCTGGTGCTGAGCTGGCTGGTGTCTGAAAGCAGCAGCATTTTAGGTCTTTTTGGGTTTCCCTGTAGTTACCCTGGAGGTAGCTTGTTATGTGGGGGGGAGGGGCGGTCTGGCCAAGGAGGTCTCCTCTGCTGAGCTCCAGCATAGGCAAGCTCAGCTTTCTGTGCTAGTTTCTTTCCAATTTCACTGGGGTGCTTAGGCTCACCTGCAGTCCTAGTGTTGGCAGATGCTGGCTTCACCCCCCTTTGGTTCAGGATCTTCATCTGGTTTGTTGAGATGGAACTGTCTGAGACAGCTCTAATCCTGCAATGGTCGCCTTTGGCCAGAGCCAGAGGAACCCTCCTTGGTGCTCTTTCCACCCTCCAGTGCTGAGAGTCTGTTTACCCCTTTTGCTGCTCCCACTGCTCCAGGGTTTTGTTTTCTGTTTTTGTTTTTTTCCGGGGAAATAATCTCTGAGCTGGTAAGGTCAACAAGGGGAGGGTGAAAGCAGTTCCTCATCACTCTGCTATCTTGGATCCTGGAATTGGAAATCTTGGGATCTCTTTCAAAAGGTGACTCATTTCTGTTTTACTCTCTGATTCTAAAGTATTTGGGCAGTTTCCTTGATAATTTCTTGAAAAATTATGTCTAAGGTCTTTTTTGGATCATCAATTTCAGGTAGTCCAATAATTATTAAATTATCTCTCCTGGATCTATTTTCTAGGTCAGTTACTTGTCCAATGAGAAATTTTAGTTTGTCTTCTTTTTTTTTTTTCATTCTTTTGGTTTTGTTTTATAATTTCTTGATTTCTCATTAAGTCCTTGACTTATATTTGTTCCATTCTGATTTTGAAGGAATTATTTTCTTTTGTGAACTTTTGGAGCTCCTTTTCCATTTGACCTATTCTTCTTTTAAAGGCATTCTTCTCCTCATTGCCTTTTTGAACCACTTTTGCCATTGGGGTTAGTCTATTTTTAAGGTGTTATTTTCTACAGTGTTTTGGGGATCTCTTTCAGCAAGGTGTAGACTCTTTTTTTCATGATTTTCTGGCACCATTCTCATTTTTCTTCCCAATTTTTCCTCTACTGCTCTTGATTTTCAAAATCCTTTTTGAGTTCTTCCATGGCCAGCGACCAATTCATATTTTCTTGCAGGCCTTTGACATAAGAGGTTTGACCTTGTTATCTTCTTCTGGTTGTTGTTTTCATCTTCTTTGCCACCAAAGTTAAGCTTCTGTGGTCTGAGGTGTGTTTTCTTTTCTGCTTTTTTTTTAATGCTGTCTGTTCATCTTCCCAGTCAGAAACTTGACTTTCTAATGCTTTGTCAAGGTAGTACTTGTTTCTAATGGGAGTAGGTCTGAGTGTATGTGTACTGTAGCAGGCTTCAGGAATTTGGTATCAGGCATTCTATCCCACACTGTCTGCGGGCTCAGAGCTCTGGAAACAGGAGTCAGGTGTCACTGCTGCTGGCAGCCACTACATTTCCTCCCTCATCACAGAACTGGTACCAGGTCTCAGCCATCAACCCTCCTCTTTCACACAGGTCGCAGTGTGAATTTTCCCCAGTGACTTTCTATGCTCTCTTTAGTGTTTGTGGGTTGAGAAGTCTAGAAACTGCCATAGATGCCTGTGATTCAATCTCTTGAGGTGTGTTCCTGCTCTGTCTGTGCACAATTTACACCACACTGTGCTTTGCTCCCATCCCAGTACGATGTACACTTCCTGTCCACCTGCCAGGTTGTCTTGGGCTGGAGATTCATTTCACTGTCATTTTCGGGAGGTCTGTTACTCTACAATTTGTTTAGAGTCATTTTACAGGTGTTTGGAGGAGCTTTTAGGGGGAGTTCAAGCAAGCCCCTGCGTTTACTCTGCCATTGTCCATTATTTTCTTCATGTATCTCGCTCCTTTGTTTTTGCAATTCAGAAAGATAATTTTACTGGATCTTTATTCATACAATTAGAGCTCATGTCTTTAGGCACACAAGATGACCACAATTAAGTAGTTAAGGAGACTTTAGGAAGGTAATAAATTGGAGGTTATGAAACTTAGGTTCTAGTCACACTTCTGTTACTAATTTACTGTCTTAAGTAATTGTTTTTCTGTATGTTTCAGGTTTTAATGAGAATTTTAGCTGTTTTCAGTGTCTACTTTTTAAATTATTACAAGTCTTATTTATCAACATTAAAAAATTAAACAAAGCACACATAAAACCAATCTCCCATTATGCTCCTAGAAGGGAACCCTATCCATTTTTCAAGTTGTCATTGATTACTCTGGCAGAATTAATTTTTGTGAAACATACAATGCTGTGTAGTAAAATGCATAATATCAGTATACATTTCTCTCTGAAAATAACACTCTTACATCAACAAGATTTCATTTCCTGCATTGTATGACCAATTTCTTGAATATTTATAGAACAAAGAATGTTTTTACTTCTACAAGCCTCTTAAGTCCCAGAGTGACTTAAGACTTGGCTTGATGTCCTCTCCAGTTGCATTTTTGCCAAAGATCTTATTAACTCAAATAATAAACAATGTTTACATAAATTCCTCATATCTGATTGCAAATATGGCTAAAAAAGGAAGAAAAAGAAAAAAATAGAAGGCATTTACATATATACTGATAAGCAGAAAAAGCAAGGAAGTCCCTGTTCAGTAATAATTACAACTTTGTCAGTGTAGATGTCTGTGTACTGCTCCTCTTAAGGAAAACGCATGTAAGAACTTTAACTGAACATATTATAGTGAGTCTTTAAATGTATTTTGAAATCTAGTGATGCTTTTCTCCCAAAAATGAAATGTACTTGCAGAAAAATTTATCATAATTTCCTCCTCTGAAAAGTAGTAATTTATGCAATAAAAAACTTAAAAGTACTGCCCTACAAAACCTAATTGTATCATGCTATTCTAGGGAGTTAGCAATAGAACACAGACTGTAATATTATAATAGTAGTTGAATAATAAGCTATACAATTTTACACTAAAATCTTTAAAAATTGGTGCTATGACATGACTAATGTGAAAATATGTTTAATAAGAAGGTAGACGTAGAACCCATATAAGATTGCATGACATCTTGGGGAGGGAGTGGGAAAGAGAAGGAGAAAATTTATAACTTATGGAAGTGATTGATGAAAACTGAAAACAAACAAATAAATTGTTTTTAAAAAAATAAAAAAGAAGAAAATAGTGATATAATTTAGAGCTCTGGGCCTGAAATTAGGAAAACCTGAGTACAAATTTGACCTCAGACACTTACTAGCACTGTGACTCTGGGCAAGTCATTTAACCTCTGTTTGTCTTAACCCATTGGAAAATGAAATGGCAAACCACTTAATATCTTGGCCAAGAAACCCCCATGGAAAATATTGGTGTGCTATGGTCCAAAGAGACATGAAGAATCAAATATGGCTGTATGACTGAACAACGTAACAATAAGTAAGGAGCAAACTCCTAAAAGGCAGCAACCAATTTGGGGACAGCTAGGTGGCACAGGCCTAGATAGGGTACCATCCCTGGAGTCATGAAGACCTAAGTTCAGATTTGGTCTCAGACACTTACTAGCTGTGTGTGACCACAGAATGGTAAAATTTGTTTCTCTCTTTTCCTAAAATCATCACTTGATTACTGATTTTATATTTTAGGCTTTCCTGAAAACTGGGATATTTTATTATGATTTAATCATTGAAGCCTATGATTGCATTTTGTTCTCCAGATCCTATCTTTTGAGGTCCTAATGCATATTCTCACAATGAGACATGAGATGGGAACATCACCACATGGAGGAATCAGGCAGGAAAATAGACTTCTAGTCGTAATGCTGGTACCTGCTGTGGGAACAAATCATTTCTTTAATCTGGGCCTGAATTTCTTTACATTAAAATAAAGCCATTGGACCAAGATTTTTTCCTGCTCTAACATAATACGATATGTCCCAGGGAATCTGCTGGGGCAAAGGCATTTGGGGTAAAGAATAGAGAGAAGGAAGGAAGGAAAAAGAGAAAAGGAAGGAATGAGGGAGGAAATGAAGAATCATTAATTTGAAACAAAAATTTATTACTTTTGACAAGGCCAGCTTACATAGGTTTCTTAAAGGAACACAGTATATTCCTTGTTGACAGTCTTTCCTTTAATTTCCTCCCAATTTTATCACTTGAAGGAGGGGAAAGGGATTGGGAATCTTCATTATAGTATATGCAGTCATATTTTTTAGAATGTCATAGTTCTCATACATGATAAATGAAAGAAATTAGAACTTCCATAGTCTTCCCTGAAAATTTTGATTCACTATTTAATTGATTAGATCAACAGAGTATGTTCATGCAAGAGTCAAAGCTTAATCAAGTTCTGTCTCTCTGTCTGAGTGTCAGCGTCCCTCTTCCTTTCTCTGTCTGTATGTCTGTGTCTCTCCGCCTCTCTGTATGTCTGTGTCTCTCCACCTCTCTCTTTCTGTGTGTCTGTGTCCCTCTGCCTCTCTCTGTCTGTGTATCTCTGTCCCTCTGTGTGTCTCTGTCTGCCTCTCTCTCTCTCTGTTTCTGTCTATGTGTCTCAGTCTCTCTCTGTCTGTGTGTCTCTATCTCTGTTTGTGTGCCTCTGTCTCCCTCTGTCTGTCCCTGTCTGTGTGCCTCTGTCTCTCTCTGTCTTTCCCTCTCTGTATGTCTCTGTCTCTCTCATCTCCTAGCTTTGAAAATCATTAATTCTTTTTTTAAGGTAATTAAGAACTGAACCAAGTTTCTTAGGATTCTTAGGTTTAAATCTTATCTGACAACTATTACTCATGTAAGCTTGGGTAAATCACTTCATTTCTTTGGGCCTCAGTTTCTTCTTCAATAAAATGAAATGCTTAAGAACGATGGGCTTTGAATTATCTATAGCTATATGAAGAAAAGTGTTCTAAATCACTATTGATTAGAGAGATGTAAATCAAAACAACTCTGAGGAACCACATCACACTTATCAAATTGACTAACATGACAAAACAGGAAAATGATAACTATTGGAAAAGATATAGGAAAGTTGGAAGACTAATTCATTGTTCGTGGAGCTGTGAGCTGATTCAACCATTCTGGAGAGTAAATTGGAACTACACTCAAAGGGCTATAAAAATGAGAATATCCTTTGACTCAATATCCCTTCTAGGGCTGTAACACAAGGATCATAAAAATGGGAATAGGACCCACATGTACAAAAATATTTATAGCAGCCCTTTTATGTGGTAGCCAAGAACTGGAAATTTAAGGGATGTCCATCAATTGGGGAATGGCTGAACAAGTTGTGGTATATGAATGTGATGGTATACTATGGTGCTATAAGAAATGATGAGTAGGCAGACTTTGAGAAAATCTGGAAAGACTTATATGGACTCATGCTGAGTAAAGTGAGCAGAATCAGGAGAAAAATATATAACTTACCAGCCACAGTCTGTGATGACTGATTTTGATATATTTAGCCCTTCTCAGCAATACAAGGACCTAAAACAATTCCAAAGGATTTATGATGAAAAATGTCATCCATATACAGAGAAAGAAATATGGCATTGGAAGATAGAATGAAGCAGATTATTTTCTTTTAATTTTCTTCCTCATGATCTCTTCAATTTGTTATAATTCTGATATGCAATAAAACTAATGTGAAAATATGTTTAACAGGAAAGTGTGTGTAGAGCCATATCAGATTGCATAGGGCCTTAAAGAGAGAGCGGGAAGGGGAGAGGGAGAAAATTTAAAAGTTATGAAAGTGAATGTTGAAAACTAAAAATTAATAAAATTTTTAAAATGGGTTTTGAGCATCCTTACAGCTCTAGTTCTGTGATTGATCCTGGGATGCTATATAAATGAAGAAATGATTTCTTAGAGGGATTAATAGGTTTCATAAATTGATTGAAGTAGCAGTACCAAAATCTAGTAACAGCTGGGTTGCTTAGCCTTATGAAACATACTCACCTCATTTCAATGACATACATACACACACACACACACACACACACACACACACAGAGAGAGAGAGAGCGAGAGAGAGAGGAAGAGAGAGACAGAGAAAGAGAAGTGTATATGTATGTCGTTCTAATATATATACACACACACATTGTGTGTATATATATATGTGTGTGTACACACATTCACATACACGTGAAGTTTCAATGATCAGTTAGAGTGGAATGTTATCTTGTCTATTGCTTCTGACACAGGTGAATCTGACAAGATTAGAATTGTCACACGCTCGCGTGCGCGCGCGCACACACACACATACACACACAAAGTGGCCTAAGTTATTTGAGGGAAAACTTAAGAAAGAAAAGAATGAGATTAAACCAATTTGGAAATTAGTTTGCAATGCAGCATGAGATGCAGCAGATTCTTTGGAACAGTAGGAAAATAATAAAGTTTAACATTGGTGACATGGTGCTGAATTGTCACATCTGGTTTTCTCAATCGCCTGTAAAGAACAATAGCCTTTAGACATTCTGAATAATATCAATATTTTTACTATGTTGAAATTCATGAGGTACTGGACAGACAGCCTCCTTAAATAGGTTAGGACAGTTGTCATAATTCTAATAAAAGCTTAATCAAACTGCAAAACTATGTCCTTTATCCAGATGGACGGGGGTGGTATTACAATACCTGTGGTTGCTGTAGTAACCTTAACTGGTGCTGCTGGCTTCCACTGAAACAATATGTCAGTATGACATGCCTTTAGGCAATTTAATGTTTTCTTAAAATGAGAGAGTGTCTACCAATGAATCTCTTGGGCTCCTCAAAGAGAAGTATGAGTAATTATCCAAAGTGATTTTCATTACTCACGAATTGCTCATGAAAATAACTTCTAAGTTACTGCATACAGTGCTGCCCATCAGCCACAGTCTCACATTTGCTATGAACACTGCATGTAGATCTCATTTATAATTGGCCGTGTATAGTACTTTAGAGTGAACTTAACTGTTCTTGTACACAGTCAGAACAGTTTTGAGATTTGTTTGTTTTTCCTTCCCAACACAAGGGAAAACGCTTTAAAAAGTTTTCTGTACTGTATAGTCATAAATCCCAAATGTCACTGTGTCATTTCTGCAGCTTGCTGTCCAATTATTTAAAAGGAACATATCTAATTTATTTCATTTTTAAAATTTTTTTATCAAAATTTCACTCATAACGATCCTTTTGACAAGAATGACTCGATTTTCTACTCTTTCCTTATTATTTCAATGACTATACTATTGATTTAGAAGCCAAAGTTACTCTTTAGCTTTGTTAATGCAAGATTTCCATTCATATTTACTTTCCTTGCAATGTAAACATTTCTCTATGGAACTTTCTTCAAGTAAAAATATTTTTGTAAATAAAATTTGTAGAAACAAAAACAAAACAATACCCTAGATATAGGATTTTAAAATGGTACTCTCTTATAAACATGAAGTATGAATAAACAAAAGATAATCTGATTATCAGCTTAATTTGTGTGCTGCCATGTAACATGCATGTATGCATGGGCTGTTTTAATACAGTTTAATATGACTTTTAATATTAATAGATATATTTGGAATATTAAGTATCTCATCTCTAAAGAACACTATAATTCCCATCTTCAAGATAAGAGAAGGGTCTATAAGCTAATCATACTCTTCTTCAAAATGTAAGAGGGTTACAGGACTAAAATAACAGTCATGTTACCCTTCCCTCTAAATAGTGCTGTTATAAGGGCTCAGTTGATTCAGAATAAAAAGTCACTTCCTTTCATTGATTATTGTTCGTTAAAGGGGGAAGATAAGCCAGATATTTACATTTTCTTTCCAAATACTGGTTACACAAAATACTATCACTAACAGCAAATAAAAAACAGCCTTATTTATCTAAATAAAGAACAAAGACCATCAGAGGAGTTATGCAGATTAGAATAGGCCAGAAATACAGAACAAATGCATTCTACCCTTGGGAGCATTGCACCTCAGCTCAAACAGAGAGGATTCTGATCTTACCCACTAGGGAAGGTTTTAGAGAGGCAATCTTGAAATCAGGTACTTACAGAGGAGACAGCATCCTGTATAACTTTCAATGTCTTTCTCTTTTCCCCCACATGTCTAGAGTTGTTCCTTTGAGACCATAATTCTCCACTAATGGAATTCAATTCACTAAAGATTATTTAAGTTCTACCAACATGCAGGATATTATATTCAAGTTTGGGGAATAGTTGACTATAATGTAGACTGAGTAAAATGGAATAATGTGAAATAAGGCTGAAAGGAAGGGTACTTATATACTTCATTATTTAATTAGTCACACTCAGGAGAGAAAGAGAAGAAAGAGAGGTAGAGACAGAGACAGAAAGAGAAAAAGAATTCTTTCCCCTTTTTATTTAAGGTAGACTGAAGAGGGCTATGACCTTGTGAACTTGAAGAGAATAGAAGCCTGGGGATAGAGTCCACGCTGAGTTTTGTTGCCAGCCAGCACTTTGTGGAGCAACCTTTGGATCAAGTCCAGTGGTAGCTAAAACACAGACTCATCCAGGGGCTATACTATAAATGACATTAATTTGGAGAAGGAAGTTCTCCAAGGAAACTGAATTATACATGAAGTTACTCTTCCCACGGGCTAAGGTGATTTAAAGGAGAGTAACTCCCAGATATTACTTAGAAATGATTGTTTTCTTCTCCTTATATCTTTGGACTGAATAACCCTTTATAAATGCTAATTGACATTCATCACTTAAGCGAAACTGAGTAGTTAATTCTTGGCTCTTTGTAATGAGAAATTCACATTGCATTGAGGGTTTGAGAAAAACAGCATCCGAGAAATACCTCCTTGGCCCCTCATTCCTTCTAGAAGCATAAAGGGAGATATAGTATCCATTTTACTATTGAAGATTGAGGCTTAAAAATTACTCCCTCTGAATGGAATAGAATAGAAGAAAGGATCATTGATAATTACATTTAGTAGCACAGAATCTGATAAACTGAAAAACCTAAATTACCTAGTAGTCAACTCTCTTTTTGAGAAGAACTGCTGGAAAAAGATCAGTTTAACAGAAATGAAGTTCACAAAAAACTCCTGTAGCGCATGCTTTAATGAGTTCTAAACTGAAATGTAATCTGAACAATTAAGGCCATGCTTTGAAAATACTATAGAACCACATCAGGTACTTTCTATACTTATTAGTCCATTGATATGGAATATATCAAAAAAGAGAACAGGAAAAAGAATTAGAGTCACCATTCTTTTAATCATCATTTCTTTAGACCTCCAAGAGGTCTAAATCACTGCCATTCTGTGAAAAATTTACTTAATATACTGGCCTATGATTCAGGTAAAGAAAAAAGTCCCAGATAGTATAAAACTTGAGTCACTCTCTTGGGAACAGTGCTCCATCTATAATGTCTCTGTCTTCAATGCTCCTCTTTACCTCATTAGAGAGATTTTTCAAGCCCCCAATGTTACAAAATTCTGACCTTATCTACTTCTAAGAGCCAAGATGGTGGAGTAAGAAGTAAGATACCCTCACACTCTCTTATTGACCTCTGAAAGACCAGAAAATATCACCCAGGAAAAATCCTGAAACAGCTGAGCTAGCAGAAAGATGGCATGCAGCAGTCTTGTAGTCCAGGAATATTGGGGGATTAATATGAAAGGCCCCTCTTGTTCTGAGTATGGGAGGTGCCCTAGCAAGACAGCAACAAGGCCCACTTCATAAAACTAGGAGAGATTCTGAGAGACAGCGTGGTGGAGCATGCAAGCACTAAGACCAGGACCCCCCTGAATGTGTCAGCAGAGCCAAGGGAACCAGTAGACACCAGCTTGGAAAATCGTCACATAGGATAGATATTCTGCACCAGCCAAATCTAGCTGTGCTTCAGCACAACTACAGGAAACACGATTCCAGGAAGAAAAGCTCCAAGCTGGCCAACATCTTCCAGCACTCAAACATGCAAATGCTATAAAAAAAAAAAAAAACAAAAACAAAAACTCAGGTGACCAGATGTTCCCAGGGGCTAGAATCCCTATCCCCACTCCTAGAGTTCTAGTGTAATTGACCCCAGCTTATCACCAGGCAAGTTGTCAAAACCCTACAGCCTTCAGTTGCCAGCATCTAAGGCACCAGCATGCAAAACCTGTGACCAGACCCTGGGTTCCCAGCACAAGAAGCTTGAGTGAGTGCCACCTGCTCTCCAGTGGGAGAGCTCAGCTTTAAAAACCAGGACATAGGGAAACATCATGAGTAAAAAGCAGAAATGGATAATGACTATAGATTCTTATTATAGGGACAGGGAAGATCAAACAAAAATTCTGAAGAGGACATTTTCAATGTACCCACATCTGAAACCTCAAAGGGGAACATGAACTGGTCTCAAGCCTAAAAGCTCTTTCCACAAGAGCTCAGGAAGGATTTTAAAAGGCGAATGCAGGAGGCTGAAGAAAATTTGGGAAAATAAATGAGAGCCATGCAAGAAAAGCAATAGTTTGGAAAAAGAAGAACAAAAAAATATACTGTAGAAAATAAGTCCTTAAAAATACAATTGACTAAATTGGGAGGGGGAGGAATATACTGAAGAAAAAAGGTCCTTGAAAATGAAACTGGCCAAATTGGAGAGGGGATGTGTGGAGAGTACACTGAAGAAAACAACTCCTTAAAACATCAAAGTGGCCAAATGGAAAAGGAGAAACAAAAACTCAATGAAGGGAACTCCTGAAAAAGTAAAATGAATCAAAATAGAAAAGGTTATACAGAATGTAATAGGAAAAAGCAATTCTTTAAAAATTGGAATTGGGCAAGTAGAATCTAATGACTTTATGGGATATCAAGTATCAGTCAAAACAGAAACAAAAGAATGGAAAAAGTAGAAGAAAATATAAAATGCCTCATTGACAAAATACATCCAAGAGAAATAATTTAAAAATTATTGGTCTGCAGAAAACCATGATAAAAAAAGAGCATGAAAAGCAACTTTCTGGACATCATTAAGAAAATCTCCCCTGAGATCCTAGAACAAAAAGGTAAAACAAAGTGGGGAAAAGTGATTGTACAGGGAACAGAGGAAAGGATGAGATCGAAAAGGGTAAATTACATCACGTGAAAAAGCATAAAAACTAATTACAGTAGACAGAAAGAAGGGAGGGATGAGAGCATTGTTTAAAACTTACTTTCATCAGATTTGGCTCAAGGAGGGAATAGAATATTCAGATAGGTAAAAAAAAAACTACCTTACTTTAAAAGAAGTAGAAGAAGAAAGGATAAAGAAAAAGGAAGAGGTAGATAGAAGTGAGAGAAGAAGTAGTAATGGTAAAAGGGAAGAAAAGCTGATCAAAGGGACTACAGATTGTGGGAGGTGGCAGTTGAAAGCAAAAATCTAGTGAGGAAGAAAATGGAGAAAAGAGAAAGAAAAGCATAAACAGGAGGGAAACAGGATGGAGAAAAGAACATAGTTAGCTATTATAACTTTGAATGTGAATGAAATGAACTCTCTCATAAAATGAAAGCAGATACCAGAGTGGATTAAGAACCATAATCCTTTCATTGTTAGCAGAAGGATATACACAGAGTAAGGGTAAAAATCTGGAGCCTAATATATTATGCTTCAACTGAAGTTAAAAAAAAAATAGAGTTAGCAATCCTGATCTCAGACAAAGCAAAAGCAATAACAGCTCTAATTAAAAGAGATAAGGAGGGAAATGATTTTGTGCTAATAGGTACCATAGACAATGAAATAACATCATTATTAAATATATTTGCACCAAGTGGTATAGCATTCCTATTCTTTGAAGAGAAGTTAAGGGAGCTACAGGAAGAAACAGACAACAAACCTATATTAGTGGGGTACCTTAACCTCCCTGTCTCAGAACTAGATAAATCTAAATACAAAAGAAAAAAAGTTAAGGAGATGAATAAAACTTTAGAAAATTTATATATGGTTGACCTCTGGAGAAAACTGAATAGGGACAGAAAGGGATATACCTTTTGTTGTAGCTAATACATAGCACATACACAAAAATTGAATGTGTACTAGGGCACACAATAATAAAAAAAACAACAACATTACAATCTAATGCACAAGGGTAGGAATATTAAATGCACCCTTCTCCAATCATTATGCAATGGAAATTACATGTAATAAAGAACCATGGAAAGATAAACTAAAATTAATTGCAAACTATGTAACCTAATATTAAGGAATGAGAGGGTGAAACAACAAATCATGAAAACATGAATAACTTCATCCAAGAGGATGACAATAGTGAGAAAATATATAAATACTTATGGGATGCTGTGAAAGTGGTTCTTAGGGAAAGTTGTATATCCCTGGATGCTTATGTGAATGAAATAGAGAAAGAAGATGTCAATGAATTGAGCATGCAACAAAAAAGCAAGAAAAATTTTAAAAAATATTTAAAAACCCTCTAACTAAATACCAAATTAGAAATTTTGAAACCCAAATCAGAGATTAATAAAATTGAAATCAATAAAACTTTTGAATAAATAAAACTAAGTAGTGCTTTTATGGTAAAAAACAAAATATAATCCTTTGGTCAATTTGATTTAAAAAAAAAAAAGAAAATTTACAAATTACCAGCATCAAATATGAAAAGGGAAAATTGATCACCAATGAAGAGGAAATTAACACAATAATTAGGAGTTATTTTGGCCAGCTGTATTCCATTAAATTTGGCAACCTTAGTGAAATGTATGGATGTGTACAAAAAAAAAAATTTCCCGGATTAACAGAAGAGGAAATAATGTACTTAAATAAACACATTTCAGAAAAAGAGATTGAAGAAGTCATAAATTCTTCTTCAATCCATCAAATCAATCAAAAGGAAAAAATCTCCAGGGCCATATTGATTTACAAGTGAATTCTATCAAAAATTTAAAGAACAAATAATTCCAAAATTATGTAAACTCTCTGGGTAAATAGGCAAAGAAGGAGACTTACCAAATTCTTTTTATCATACAAATGTGGTGTTGATAACTTAACCTGGAAGAAAATTATGGACCAATTGCCTTAATGAATATAGATGCAAATATTTTGAATCAAGTATTAGTGTAGACATTACAGCAACTTACCTGAAGGATAATATATTATGATCAGATAAGATTTATACCAAAAATGTAGGTCCAGTTCAGTATTAGGAAAATTATTAGCATAATTGACCATATTAACTTCAAAACTTATAGAAATCATATGATCATCTCAATGGATGCAAAAATACAGTTAACAAAATGCTAACTCATTCCTATTATAATAACTGAAAAGCAGAGGAATGAATGGAGTCTTTCTAAAATTATTGATAGCATCTCTTTAAAAGCATCAGCAAACATTATAAGTAATGGGAATAACCTAGAAACTCTTCCAGTAGGATTGGAGGTGAAATAAGGATACCCATTGTCACTTTTGTTATGCAATATTGTACTAGAAATATGACCTTTAGTACTGAGAAGAAGAATAAATTGAAAATTAGGATAGACATAGAAGAAACATAGCTATTATTCTTTGCAGATGGCGTGATGGTATACTTGGAGAATCAATTAAAAATTGCTTGAAATAACAAATTTGTCAAAATTGCAGGATGTGAAATGAAGCACCAAAAATCTTTGGCATTTCTATCGTGTCCATCCTTGTTTTTTGAAGGGGGCCCTAACATCAGAGAAATGATGACTTGACTTGCACTTGACTTTGTTTTGAGTTGAGGGAGGGTTATGCAAGATCATTGGCCTCACTTTTTCCTCCTGAGTCATCTGCATCTAGTGACCAGATATTCATCAGGATTACTGGAGATGGCCCAGGATGCAATGGGAGACCTTGGGCTTTTAGGATAAGGTCTTTTGTGGTACTCAAAGCTAAGTAATGCCCGTTCAGTGAAATAGGTCTTTTTAAGAAGTAATCAAGGGCCGGGGCAGGGGGGGGGGGCGGGGGAAGGGGGTGTGTGGCCCCTTTAAATAAAAAAGAAGAAATGAATGAATAGACAAATAAATAAATAAACAAAAGAACAAACAAACAAAAAAGCTGGGAGGAGCAGGACCCTCATTGTTGTTGTTTCAATGAGAAATAGTTACTATTTACATTTGCTTTAAGCCAGGTGGGTCCAAAATACAGCCGTGGAGTTGAGCTTGGGCAGGAACCCATTATTGTTCAATCTAGGGGTTCAGAGTTCACTGGGTATAAGGTTTTAGGAAAGACAAGAAAGGCAAAAGAGACAGATCGAGAGAAATCTAGCCAGAAAAACCCAAGTTAACTGGGTAGCTTCTGACCAAAAAAATTACCTTTTTTTTTTTTTTTTTGGAGAGGAGAAGGAAGGGGAGAAGGAAAGGTTGAGAGAGAGGATGAACTGAGTTATCCAGCTAGCTGGATCCCCATTCAGGCAGCTCAGTCTACTATATATTACTCATTTCTAAATATTACTAACAAAGCCCAACAGCAACATATAAGAAGTGAAATTCTCTTCAAAATTACCATAGATGTAAAATATTTGGGTGTTTACCTGCAAAAAAAACCCTCAGAAATTATATGAAAACAACTCGAAAACACTTTTCACACAAATAAAGTCAGATCTAAACAACTGGAAAAAAAATATCAGTTGCTCATTGGTAGGTCAAGCTAATAAAATAAAAATAACAATTTCACCAAAATTAAATTAGTGATTTAACATCATACCAATTAAACTACCTAAAATTATTTAATAGAGCTAGAAAAGCAATAACAAATTCATCAGGAGAAACAAAAGGCAAGGAATATCAAAGGTATTAATGAAAAGAATCACAAAGGAAGGTGAACTGGCTGTACTAGATCTTAAATTGTATTATATAAAACACAGTCATCAAAACTACTTGATATTGGCTAAGAAACAGATTGGTGGATCAGTGGAATAGGTTAAGCACCTAAGACACAGCAGTCAAAGATTATTGCAATTTACTGCTTGACAAAGCCAAAGACTCCAGCTTCTGGGATAAGGACTCACTATTTAATAACAAGTGCTAGGAAAAGTGAGAAATAGTATGGCAGAAATTAGGCGTAGGCCACCATCTTTCACTGTGTACCAAGATAAAGTTAAAATAGGCATATGATTTAGACATGAAGGATGTTACTATAAGCAAATTAAGAAAGAAAGAAATTATTTACCTGTCACATCTATGGAAGAGGGAAGAATTTATGACCAAACAAGATGGAGAATATTATTAAACTCAAAAATGGATGATTTTGATTGAAAGGATTTGGTACAAATCAATGTAACCAAGATTAGACAGGAAGTACAAAGCCAGGACACTATTTTTCCCACCAGCGTCTCTGATAAAATCCTCATTTCTAAAATTATAGAGATTTGAATCAAATTTGTTAGAACATAAGTCATTCCCCAATTGATAAATACTCAAAAGAAATGAACAGGCAATTTTCCAAGGAAGAAATTAAAGCTATCGACAGTCATATGAAAAAATGCTTCAAATACTTATTGCTTAGAGAAATGAAAATCAAAACAACTCTGAGGTACCATATCACACCTATCAGAATGACTAACATGAAAAAACAGGAAAATGATGAATGTTGGAGATGTTGGAAAGTTGAAATAGTAATACGTTTTTGTGGAGCTGTGAACTGATGCAAGTATTCTGGAGAACAATTTGGAACTATGCCCCAAGGGCTATAAAACTGTGCATACCCTTTGACCCAGTGATACCACTTCTAGGTCTATCTCCCAAATAGATCATAAAAATGAGAAAAGGACCCGCATGTACACAAATATTTAGAGCAGCTCTTTTTTTTTTTGTTGGTGACAGGAAATTGGAAATTGAGGGGATGCCCATCAATTGAGGAATAGCTGAACAAGTTGTGGCATATAAATATAATAGAATACTATTGTGCTATAAGAAATTATGTGCAAGTGAACTTCAGAAAGATCTTGAAAGATTTGTTTGAACTGATGATGAATGAAATGGGCAGAACTAGCAGAATATTTTACAAAGTAACAGACACATTGTGTGATGAGTGATTTGATATATTTAGCTCTTCTCAGCAATGCAAGGATCTAAGACAACTCCAAAAGAACCAAGACGAAAAATGGTATCCACATCTAGAGAAAGAACTTTGGAGTGTGAATGCAGAAGGAACCACACTATTTGCTCTCCTTTTTGTTGTTGTTGTTGTTTTGTTTTGTTTCTATTTTCTTGTAATTCTTCTCGTTGTCTATAATACTTTTATACATCATGACTTATATGAAAATATGTTTAATATGAATGTATACATAGAGCCTATATCAAATTATACACTGTCTTGGGGAGAGGGGAAAGAAGAGAGGGGGAGATAATTTAAAACTCAAAATCTTATGGAACTGAATGTTGAAAACTAAAAATTTGTTAATTATAAAAATTTCTGACCTTCAGTTCTCGTCCTAACAACCATCTTCTCTTCTTACATTTGGAAAAAGAAATCTAAGATTCCCAATGTCTTTAGTGTCTTAGGCTACTTCAGAAGCAATTGGTCCTATAATTTCCAGAAAGTCCAAATGCCATGTAACTAACATGTAACTAAGACTCAATCAGAAAGTTAGTTAACATGAAGTCACCAAATATTTTTATATGTCAGATACCACAGTGGTAAGCACTGGGCATGCAAAAAAATCAAAAATATCGATAACCTCTTCTCTCAGAAAACCCTGCACTTTAAGGTAAGGCAATACAGAAAAGAGGAATTGAAAAAAATGGGAAGGAGAGGGAGGTGCCCATACAGGAACATAAGAAATAAGTTAGAACAATGAGGAATCAGTCATTCATGGACACACAATTAATTGAAATATGCAGAGAAAACAAAGTTTCTGCTTATGTTCCATTGATTATAAATAAATCAAAAGCATTTGAATGTAATTCTAAGTGTACTTTTAAAAGCATGCCCATAAAATATGTCTTTCATATATATGTAAAGCTCATACAGTATTTGTTGATTGATGAAAGCACAGTGTTTTTCAGTCAGCTTCTCCTCAAATTATTTTGAAGCCACTACTCTCTGAATCATTGGATTGGACACTATAACCACTAGAAATTGTACCTATCAAAGCAATGATAAAATAACATTACAGAGAGGAGTTTGAGATTATATTAATGTAAATGACAAAATGTCTTATTAATGTATATATATATATATATAAATATGTGTGTGTGTGTGTATATATATATATATATATAAATCAGCAATGATTAAGCGTCTACTACATGCCAGTCACTGTATAAACAAATATAAAAAGAAAGATAGTTCCTGTTCTTAAAGAATTTATAATCTAAGGGAGGAAGACAGTGTATAAAAGGAAGCTGAAAATCTGGAGTAGGGTCCTAGGTATCCCATAAAGGTGCCTGAGGCACAAAAATTGTAGAGAGAAGTCAGTCAAAAAAGTCCCAAAGTAGTGCAGGAAGATGAGAAATGAGTCCATACCAGAGAAATTCTCAGTACCATGTGAGAACTTTGAAAGACATGCACTTTCCTGAGAAATTCCTAGCTAAGCACAGATACACAAATGCACAAAACGTTCTTATGCAAGACAAACAGAATGTTTAATAGAAATTCTAAAATATTTCTAGTTAAGATGACAATGTGAAAAATCTTGGAAGAATCCAACTCTTCCATAAATTCACTAAGCAAAGATCTAAAAGGCAACAAATGGAATAATGTTCAATAAAGTTAAATAGCAATCATAGTAAGCTCCTCTGTGCTGTGCAGGACTAAACAAGAAGTCTGAAGGACTAAGTCATACCCTCTGGGGCTCGTATAAAACCATCAAGGTAGTTGTAATTGGAAAGTCAACAGAGGAGTAGAGAGGGCAGAGTATTATAGCCAAAGTTCTAAGACAGGAAAAAAAAATTGTTAGGGTAGACAGTGAACAGAAGCCCATGTTTCAGCTTTGGTCTCTTTCTTCTTTCCCTCTAAACAACTTGACTGGATTAGCTTTGTAAAATTTGAAAGATTTTAATATTTCCCTCCATGTTCTAGCAGAATCCTTGAAATTGCTACTGGCAGTGTGAGAATAAAACCAAAGAAGAATGTACATGACAAGGAAAGGAAATCACAGGCTCTACAAAGAGCACAGCAGGAAAGCCATAGCATATCTAAAGAGAAGATTCTGAGGAATCTAGATAAAGGTATTTGAAGAGTTCCTGGGGTAACTCACCACTCCTTTTGCCACATTTGCTCAAAGTCTGAGTATACTTTCTACCCGATACTGAATGTAAATGATAGAGGAGTTTGTGTTATACATATACATATATATACATATACATATATATATACACATACATATATACATATATATACATACATATATACATATATACATGCATATATATATACATACACATGCATATATATATATGTTGTGTATCAATTATATCACTATAGTACATATTCCTTTATAAGTTAAGATTGGATGATTAATTGATGTTACTCATGGAAAGAAGAAAACTGGTGAGCCATATATAATATAAAAAACAATCTCCTAACCCTTCAAGGGGTTCTAAGGAGTTCCGTTCTCCAAAGACGTAGCCTACCAGTATGAGTTATAGTTGGAATAATTGCTTCAAAGCATGTACAACACAATCATAGACATAGCTTCCCAGAATAAGGTAGTTCTAGTTGTTCTGTGTTCTGTCATAATTAGACCATATTTGGAATATTGTATTTAATTCTTGGAACCACATTTTGGGTAGAAAATTGATAAAATGGAGATTGTACAGAGTAGATCAACTACGATGAAGTAGTTCTTGCTGTAAGAGGCTTGGTTAAAGGAATTGGAAATGTTTATTTTAGTGAAAAGAAGACATTGCAGTGATATGATAAGTGCATTCAAGTATCTGAAGAGATTTCATATTTTTTTTCCTTTGGTTCCAGAGTATTGAATTATGTTCAAAGGATAGAAACTGCAAAGAGGCATATTTAGGGTCAATGTTAGGGGTTGGAAGTGGGCAATAACTTCATACAAATCAAGAATATTCAAATGTGCAATTGGTTGCCTTAGGAGATATGGGTTTCTCATCACTGCAGGTATTTTAGGGAAAAAAAAAAAAACCTAGATCACCACCGATTGAGTATATTTTAGAAAATATTATTTATACATCTATTTATAAGTTTAATTCATTGCTTTAGTTATTTATCTATTTACTTATTCACCCTTTTTATATATCCATTCATTTAGTCACACACCCATTCATTCATTATTTTCTCTATTTATTTATTTACTTCTGCTTATTTATCTATTTGCTTATGATTAATGTTATTGTTTATTTCTGTATTTATATATTTATTCTTTTCTGGTGTCCATCCTTCATTTTCAAAAAAGACCATGACATCAGAGAACTGATGACATGACTTGCACTTGACTTTGTTTTGAGTGAGAGAGGACTGTGCAAGGTCGCCAACCTCACTTTCTCCTCCTAAGTCATCTGGGTCGAGTGACCAGATATTCATCAGGATGGCTGGAGACAGCCCAGAATGCAATGGGAGACTTTGGTGTCCTTAGGCTGGCATTTTCAGATACTCACTTAGAGGGAGGTAATGTCCATTGAGTGAATAGCGCTCATTAAGAAGTAGTTAAGGAATGATCCTTTTCAGTCAACATGCAGAGACAGTTATAGAGACAGATAAAGATAGTATTTGAGGCATTTGGCTCCAGTTTAGCTCCTGAACTTGGAAACCTCCACTATTGCACTGAATGTATACTTGACTAATCTTAGAAAAGAATAATGGCTATTTTTAGGAAAAGTATCAGTACTGTGTTAGATAATTTCAGCATTTGACAAGATGTTTCCTTTGTGCTTTCATATGCCTTTATCCAACAATCTAAGTGATACAGTCCTTTCAAATTGATCAAGAAATAGTTCATATATAGTTTATGCTTTTGATTGATTTATGCAATCAGTGCCTGAGCTTTCTATGTTTATACTAGTTAGGAAAGAGGTGGAACCTCCTCACAAGTTTGCAGTGAGCTTTAAAAGTAAACCAAGTAGGCTAGACAATCTCAAGAGCATTTAAGGGTAAAACTGGAATAAGAGAAATAAACAGACAGAAACAATTCTATCAGGATTTCTATAAGATACTATTTTCCCCACTGAGAGTAGAATCATCACGTTTAGACTAAAATCACATTACCTGTGAGAAAGTAGAAAGGGCACAAAAGAAAACAAAATAGAAAGAACACCAAGACTCAATCAATTATGTACAGAGGAAGAGTATACTGGAGATTAGAACACTTTAAGGATACTTGAGGAGTTATATATACATACATACACAGAAGTTTATATATATATATATATATATATATATATGTATATATATATATATGTTTGTGTGTATGTCTATATATACACATATATGCACATAGATGTGTAAATGTATGTGTACATGGGCTTATATACATATAGATGTGCATGTCTGTATATACATGTGTGCATATGAAAGTGAAGAAAGATATTTTTTATTATTTTTGTCAAAAGTTGAGATTATCAGCAAATACCTGATATGACTGCTTTCTCATCACTATAGAATCTAAAACAAATCAGTGTACATACCTGTAAACAACATTATACGATTAAGGCATAAAGAGGGCAGAGGCTTGCTTAAATATTTTACAGAAACTGCATACATACTTATATATACACATATATATATATAGTCACACAACTGATAAAGTTTAATATGAGATCTCACTGCTTATCGTTTGTTGAGTACTATGCTATATGCTACAGTAAATTTCTCCTAAAATAGCATTTTCTAAGAACACATTACATCAAAATTTGCATATGATTTCCTTAATAACAAAGCAATAGTGGTCACTTTGTTCCTTTTACTCATGGCAATTTAGGAATAAAACGAGGAAACATAAACTCATCAACCAGTGTTTGCCTCTCTTTTGGAGAATGTCCCATGCTGAGTCCAAATTAGAAAAAATTAAATTCTCTATATATCTTTATGTCCTTCATATACACCCATTTTTTGAATATGCTGATCATATCAAGCCTTGGAATGCTACATAGGTTCCTAAGTGAAATCCAAAAATCAGTCAGTGGAGTTCAGATTACTTATTCACAAAGGAAAAATCAAGTGAATGGAAAATTCCTTTTATTCAGTCTGATGGGCAATTGGATGAACAAGCAATTAGTCCATCAGTAAACATAAAATCCCAAAGACTTCAGTTTCTCTAGCTAGCCCTAAATTTCTACTTCCCTACTGACTTAAAATGTGGTTCAATATCATCCTCCTAAAAACAAAACAAAACAAACAAAATCCTCTTCGTAAGACTAGTGTCCCTGCCAGCCTTTCATTTAGAATCTCTCTTGATTTTCTGAGACAAACTTCTGGAAAAAGTTGTGCCAATTCAATACCTTCACTTCTTCTCTTACTTCCTCCCTAACACTTGCACTCTGGTTGCTAACCTCATCACTCTTCTGTAACTTCTCTTTCTAAAATTATCAAACATCTTTTAATTAACAAATGTGATTCTCTTTTCTTGGATATCATCCTGCTCAACCTATATTTGGCATTGTTAAGTACCTCTCCTGTGAACTCTCTTCATTCTGGTTTTTGTAACACTACACTTTCCTGATTCTACTCTGAATCAGTAAGCACTCTGACATACACAGGGGGAGCGGCATTATCACAGATTCTTCAATCTGCATTATAAAAGGAAAGGTAACTTTTGAGGGGTCAACATTCACTTTAATTAGTTCAACCAAATACTTCCAGACAAGCCTTTTTATCTTTTACATTTCCAACGCTACCAAGCCTCCTATCCATTCAACAAGGAAAATGCAGAGTAATAAAAATTTAGAAAAAGTCAAACTATTACTTAAATATATAGTTACCAGAGAGGGAAGCATCAAAATATGGGTTTTCAAGGGTGGAGAACTGCTTAGTAGCTTCCCAGAGACTCATGTGGCACGCAACCCTTCTTCCAAAACTAAGCCCCAAAGGAAAACTTCCCCTCAAACTATATGTACTCTTTTCAGGTTCAGGGCAGTGTCTCATTAGCAATCAGCCAAAGATGTGGGTCTTCATAGGAAACAAGTGTCCCCTAAACAAGCCTCCCTCAGTAGCCCCACCTGAGGCAGAATGGGCAGGGAAGATTTTTAACTCCATTATACCATCCTACTTCTCTGATCATTCCTTCTGGTCTCTATTTCTCTTCTTAGCTATCATCCATACCAGGCCCCTTAAATGAGGAAATTCTCTAAGAGTCTTTCCAAGACCTTCTTTTATCCACATGCTCTATCTTGTAATTGCCACATCAGCCTCAATGATCATTATTATCATATCTCTACAAATGATTTACAAATGCAAATGATTTATTGCTCTTGCCTATCCCCAGAGCTTCAGTCTCAAATCATCAAATAACTATAGGACATTTCAAGTTAGAGTCTGCCTGAATCCCCCAATTTTATAAGCTTCCATTCTTACCAGCTCGGTTTGGACTTCACTTTCATCATGCCTCCCTCTGTTCCACACCAGAAAATTTATAATCAGAGAGACTTCCTTATCACTGGTACTCATGCTTCATCAGGTCTCAGCTGTCTCTGACTCTCTGATTGGAGGCGTGAAAAGCAGAGCAAAAACTCCTCCTAAAGACCCCACTTATGGATCTTTCAAAAGCCAGCTCTTCATTTCCCACAATTCACACTGTATTTTTGACTATGCCATCATCCTACCCTTGAGCAAGTACCATTGTCTCCCCAATCTTTTAAGCTTTATTTTGTATGTTATATTCTGTCACCATACTGGAAGCCCTTTGAGGGAAGCATTGCCTTTCTTTTTCTTTTTTCTTTTTATATTTCCAGTGCTTATCTCAATGCCTGACCCACAGAGGGTGTTTAATAAATGTTTATTGTATATTATTTTCCCCTACTTCTATCAAAGACACCACGGCACTGATAGTCCTCCAGGTTGGTAAGTTAGTCAGTTTCTTTGAATCTTTTATCTCCTCACCACACGTATACAATCAGTTTCTCAATCTTGCTTTTTCTACCTCCACAACATCTAATATCTGATCAGTTCTCTCTACTCGTATATTTACCACCTTTCATTGAGATTGCTATAACAACGTCTTAATTGATCTCCATGCCTTAAGTCTGTTCTCACTTCAATCCATCCTACACACTATTGCTAATGTTACATTTTTAGTTTATATTTGATCATTTCGTTCCCTTAATTAATGTCAGTGACTCCCCATTGCCTCTAGAATAAAATAAACAATCCTCTTAACTGTTTAAAAGACCTTCACACCCAGATTCCAACCTATCTTTCTAGCCTCATTCACCATCTTGTATTTTCTGACTGATCCCACTGGTCTTGTCTTTTATTCTTACAGACAGCAATACTTCATCTCCCTTCTCTTTTCTTGGACCCTAGCCATACCCTGTGTCTGTAATGTAGGCCTTTCTCACTTCCAGCTGATAGAATCCCTCAGTCCCTGC
This sequence comes from Notamacropus eugenii, assembly GCF_028372415.1. NCBI lineage: Eukaryota > Metazoa > Chordata > Mammalia > Diprotodontia > Macropodidae > Notamacropus > Notamacropus eugenii. The sequence goes on along the minus strand of NC_092874.1, from coordinate 357,160,753 downwards.
AAAGTGCATGTCATGCACTATATTCTATATGTCATTTCAGATTCTCTCAACTGCTAATAACTTCTTTCCTAAACTACATCATATTTAAGGACTTTGTATTTATTCCCTAATTATTCATTCTTTACATACTTACATATGTTGTAATTGCCTGCAAGCTTCTTGTGAGCTGGGATTATTTTATATTGTGTATTTGGATTCCTAGCACATAGATTGGTACCTAGCCCATAGGAGGTGGTAATGAAAAATCTGTTGTTTGATTATTTCAATTAATATTTTTAAAGTTCTGCTTTATTGTTGTTGGTCATGGGCCACCATAATATTTGAAAAAAATTAAAGTTATATGTTGTCTGAAGAACTTGGTTGGCATAAGTAGGTATCAAAATATTGACAAGAAAGAATAATGAAAAAGCTTTTAATTATATCATCAGACATATTTAGGACTAGAAAGAGATGGAACAGTCATGTATTGAAGATGAGGTATAATAAATGGAAAGTCCAATTGTTCCATTGTTGTCCGTCAAGATATTTATATGAGGAAATCTAGTAAATTGAATAAACCCTTGCTGTGGATTGGCTATGAGAGTATGTGAAAAAGCATCACAAAAGATGAAATTAGGTGAATAGATTATTATTCTTATCAGTAGAAGAAGTAATCTCATCAATGTAATCACTGGAGGTATGTAAGCATTTTGTGGTTGTTGCCAAATTAGGAAACTGTATTTTCATCCTGTTTATCTAATTTTGGTAAGCATTATATATTAAAATGTCATTCTTTGAGCAAGAAAGATTTGAGATCAAATATTTCCTCAGTCATTTAACTATGTCTTTGTGACAGCTATTTAATCTCTCTAAGTCTGTCTCCAGATCAGGAGATGAAGGGGACGAGATATACCATAAGGTTTTTAATGTCCTTTCCATCTCTAAATTTATGATCTTACAAAGTTAAGACACTATTATTAATAATAAACGTGGTTCCTATTTTAATGTATTGTTCTGAGACTCAAATTACATAATTTATATCATTTGATATAGTTTATATCCTCAAATGTAAAGTACAATATAAATATAATTTTGCATTAAGTATTCTTTCTCTGACAAGAAACATATACATGTATGAAATAAAAATTAGGGTGGGGAAATTTTGTGAGTTAATAAATTCTTTAGGTACATCAAAAATAAAATTGAATCTCCCAGAATAAAATAAAAGAAAATCTTAGAAAAATTATTACAAATTTTTTTATTTTCAAATTTCTGATGAGATTTTTAAAAATTGAGACAGTAGTTCCTATAAGAATATCAGACTGAAATAGTAATAGACAAAGAGGGAAATAAATATTTTCACATCTCAGCCTTACAATAAAAATAAGAACGTAGTTTAAATTTGTAGCTTTCTTCTAGGTCACGCAAGAGAACTATCAAAACAAGTTTAATAGTAAATAAATTAGAGATCATTCAGATTCAGAATCTGGTCATAGATCAGAGGTCAAACATTCTATCCACTAAAAAAACTGCATTACTCACTCCTCTTTGGAATAATAAAAGATTTATCAACAAACGCTAGGCATTTAGTCTGTATTAAAGACATAAAAATAATTTTGTCCTTTGGGTAAATGCTAATTTTAAGAAGGGAGCTTCTTGCTGTTTTTCTTGGGGATTTATTAGTGGTTGTATATATTTCAGGAACCGTATAAATTCAAGTTTCAACGTTTTGCTGCCTCTAACCCTCTTGGTGTTGAATTTCAGCAAACTCTTCCATGGCAGACATACGAATTCACAACTCTGTTATGTTGAATTTAATACATTTTTATCTAGTTCAACTTCTATCAGAGACCAATGATTTAGCAATGATGCAATGGGAGCAACTTCGTTCATGTGTAGCATGTATCTCTGCTTTGTCCTCTTATCTCTTCAAATTATTTATTTCTCTGGTTCTAAAGATAATGAATCAGAGAGAGAAAGAGGGATTGAAAGAACTGTTTCTGATAATTCTGCCAAAGGAGAAAATAATTGCTCTTTTTACCCTCTTGAAATATTTCAGTGAATTCTCGCTTAAAAAGGCACAGAAGTATCACCACTAAAAAATCTGAGGCCAAAATCTCTGTGTCACAGCTTCCATACTGGTTTCTTGTCTTCCATCTGCTGACCTTACCAATCTAGGCTTTCATGAATGAAGCACTCTTGTCATTCACCTCAGCTTCACCTTTGCAATATTACTGGCCCATCTTTTCCTATCATAGATTTCTGTGATAAGATCCTTTATGCTTTCTATTCTTCAAATGTCCTTACTGGATAATACAGGGGTGGTCTCATCAAGCTCATCATTCTCACCATGTTTAATTCCATTTCCCATAGTATTTTATTTCTTTTAAATTCCTCAGAAATGCAAATTCAAATGACATGCTGCCATACAATACCAAGGATGGGATCAAAAACATGTCTTTGTTCTTGGAGGAGGTGATGTTGGTTGTGGGGAATTTAGGGTCACTAAACCAATTTTGTAATTTACTAAAGATAATTTGGTTGTCTTTCTCCTTTTCAACTATGGAAAAAAATAGTTGTTCTAAAATGATGATGGTAATTGATTTTGCTCATGATACTTATCTCCCATATATGATTTTAAGTTTAACAAAGTGCTTTACTAATATTATTTTATATTATTATATATCGTATTATATATTATATTGTTTTTGAATATTATATTATTATTTTATATTTATCTTCACCTCAACTCTGAAAGTTATTGGTATTATTATTTCAGTTTTACAGATGAGGAAACACCAAGCAGAGATCAAAAGTGACTTGCTCAGGTTCATATCCTTAATAACATTCTGAGATAGAACTTGAATTCAAATCTTCCTTATTGTAGGCCTAACATTCTATATACTAGACCATTTAGGTGCCTAATAAATACTTATGGAAAAGTTACAAAAAAAATCTATTCAAAGGAGTCAGGGGTCTGTCATAAGCTAGGTAATAGCTCCTCACAATCATTTTGCTTTGTGGATGGTCAGGTCAAAGTCTTTTAGGTATTTATGGATCAATTCTTTTTAGAGAACATTATGAAATGCAAAATGGGATAATTTTATTTATATTAAATTTGAAAGTTTTGCAAAAACAAAACCAATGAAACCAAGATTAGTAGGTAAGCAGAAAGCTGGAAGACAATTTTTACAGGCAGTGTTTCTGATAAAGGCCTCATTTCTTAAATATATAAAGAACTGAGTCAAATTTATAAGAATGAGTCATCCCCCAATTGATAAATGGTCAATGGATATGTATGAATAGGCAGTTTTCAGATGAAGAAATCAAAGCTATCTTTAGATGTATTTTTTAAAATAATGTTCCAAATCACTACGGATTAGAGAAATACAAACTAAAACATCTGAGGTACTACCTCACACCAAGCAGACCATCTAGTATGACAGGAAAGAAGATAAATGTTGGAGATGATGTGGGAAAATTGGAACACTAATGTATCATTGGTGGAGCTGTGAACTGGTCCAAACACTCTGGACAGCAATTTGGAACTACGCTCAAAGGACATAAAACTGTGCATATCCTTTGATGCAACACAACCACTACTAGGTCTGTATCCTGAAGAAATCACAAAAAAAATGGGAAAGAACCTACATTTAAAAAAAATTATAGCAGCTCTCTTTGTGTTGGCAGAGATTTGGAAATTGTAGGGATGCCCATCAAATGGGTAACGGCTGAACAAGGTGTGGTATATGAATGGAATGGAATATTAGTGTACTGTAAGAAATGATGAGCCCATGGATTTCAAAAAAGCCTGGACTTATATGAAATGATACTGAGTGAAGTAAGTAGAACCAGAACATTGTATACAGTAACAGCAATATTTTGCAATGATAAACATTTATAATAAATTTAGATCTTCTCAGAATACAGTGATCCAAGACAATTCCAAAAGACTCATGATGGAAAATGCTATCTACATCCAGAGAAAGGACTATGCAGTCTGAATGTGGATCAAAGCAGACTATTTTCACTTTTTTTGTTTTTTTCAATTTCTTGTGATTTTTCCCTTTTGTTTTGAATTCATTCTTGTACAACACAACTAAGGTGGAAATACGTTTGACATGATCGCACATATATAACCTACATCGGATTGGTTTTTGTCTTGGAGAGGGGGATAAATTTGGAATGTTGAAAACTATCTTTACGTGTAGTTGAAAAAAATACTATTTACAAAAAAAAAAAAAACAAAACAACAAAACAAAACGTTGTAGCTCTGGGCACAAGTCACTTACCCTCTCAAGCTGGTTTCCTCATCTATAAAATGAGATCAATAATTGCACCTACCTCACAGAGTTATAGAGGATCAAATGAGATAATACAAAAAAGCCTTGGAAAACCTTAAAGTGCTCTATCAATACTGTTATCATTGGATTTGTTATCAGCATCCCTCCACATTTGTGCTACTTAACCCTTATGAATGCATAACAATTTTTTATAAGCACCAAGTTCTCTCCACGTTGTTGTTGTTCAGTTATTTAGTCAGGTCCAATTCTTCATGATCCCATGGACATGTCCATGGAGTTTTCTCGGCAAAGATAGTGGAGTAGTTTGGTATTTCCTTCTCCAGTGTGTCCCCATTTTATAGACGAGGAACTGAGCCAAATGGGGTTAAGTTACTTGCCCATGGTCACAGAATTAGTAAATGCCTGAGGCTGGATTTGAACTCAGATCTTGCTGACATCAGGCCCAGCGCTGTATCCATTGCACCACCTAGTGGACCCTTAAACTGTTCCAAATCTCCTTTTCTGCTAGCCATTCATTACTCAATCCACTGCAGTCTGGCTTCTGTCCACAGTTCTCTCCAGAGTCCAATGCTTTCTTCAGGGTCTCCAATGACCAAGTCTTAGTTATCAGCCCCAACAGTCTTTTGTTAATTTTCATCCTCAGCCTCTTTGCAGCATTTGATCTTTGATGACTATACCTTCTTCATATTCCCACCTTGGTTTTCTCTTCTCTTCACAACAACTCCATTCAGTATTCATTTTTATCATCTTTCTTCCTTTCCCTAGGGATGGGTGTTCTTGAAGGCTCTCTCCTTGGTCACCATTTCTTTCTAAACTCTCTACTTTAGTGGTCTTATCTTCTCCCTGTCTATTCAGATGACACCCTAACAAACGCAAACACACACACACACACACACATACACACACTTACGTGTGCATTTCTGGCTCTAGTTTCTTGCCTTAATTCCAGATCTATATTTTTAAATAGATGGCCAGACACTTTTGCTTGGTTTTCCCTCCAACAACACAAACTAACATATCTACGAATAAACTCCTTATTTGTCCAAAATGTATCTCTTTCCTCAACTTCCTTATTTTTATTTATGGAACCAAAATGTTCCTTATTGCATAGACTTGAAAACTCAGTCATCTTTAGCTTTTTCTGTCACCCAGCCCTTACATCCAAACAAATGACAAGTCCTATTTATACTCTAACATCTAGCTGACATTTATGTAGCGATTTAAGGTCCATAAAGTACTTGACATACATATCTTATCTGACCCCCGTGACAACTGTGTGAGGTAGATATTAGACATAGTATTATCTCCATCTCATAGATAAGGAGACTAAGTAACAGAAAGATTCAGTGTGGATCATGACCCTGTATGGGGCTGCGTGACCCACAGTTTAAGAAGTGCTGAAGAGGTTACAAGAGGAACAAGTTTAAGAAGCCCTGACTAGAGGATCTCAAAAGCCTTCATTCACCTCTGTAGCATCTTCCCAATATTCCTGTCCTTTCTATGTACACTGACATCAGCCTTCTTGAGGCTTTTGTTACCTCTCACCAGCACTACTGAAATCAACCCCAACCACCACCTTGACTCCAGGCTCTTCCCTCGCCAATCCTTTCACAGAGCTGCCAAAATCTCCCTGATGCCATGAGCCCTCTCAAAAGTCTTCTCTGACTTTCTTCACTGGGTAAAATACACATTCCTGGTTTTGGTCTTGTCAATCTTGTTTCACACGACAGCCTTTTATATACTTCTAGATCTTGTCCTGCCCTCTTCTCCACCCCATACAATTACATAGAGAAAATGTGTCAAGCAAATATAAATTATTCCCTATGATGGCCTATTAACTTAGAAAACCACAAATGAACATTATCTATGTTATACTGTGTTTTTGTTTTGTTAAACGTTTCTCAATTACATTGAATCTGTGAGTTTGATACTTCTGATGCACGGTACTAGTATGCCTCAAACATAATCTTTAAAGCTCTGCCTAATTCTATTCCTTCATTGTTACCTTCAGATGCCCTATCTTCCACTGAAAACTTTCCTGCTCCCATCCCTGATGAAAGGGTCATTTTCCTTTTTCCTGTTTCTTGTATCAGCTTGTTTACATCTTCATATTCTAACGTATTTGCATGTGTCTTTTCTCTAATAACTTGCAGTTTCTACTTAATAAATGTTTGTTTAGTGAATTAACTGTATGGACAAAAGTGTTTTGCCCATTGCTAAGGGGGCAGCAGGGCAGGAGGAGGGGGAACTCACAGGCTGCAGTAGACAAGAAGTACACAACTTTCACAATGCAGAAGCCTCGACTCCTAGAACGTACTTGTCCTCAGAGCCAGATCCAGTACTCCTAACAGTGAGCCTATTGTGTTCCCATGCATTTTTCTCAATGTTTGGAGATTCCATCTTTCTTGCAATCTACTGTATGGTCTCATCAGGTACTGATTTACTTCTCTGCCAATTTGTTTCTAGGCAGGACTCAATTGGACAATCTAAAAATAATTGGCAAAGGTCTGAAAAATGTTTCCAAGCCAGTATGTAGACTTCATATCTCATGCTCTGGTAATAAAAAATTGTCATCCAAGATTAGATATGAAGGTTGAGACAATTACATTGGTTAAGCAATGACCCTGGACCTTTCCAGTTCCAGAAGATATAAGATCTTGATCTTTCAAGCAGCTGAGAAAACTTTCCCACATGACTTCAGTCCTCGAGGTTGGGGCAGATAATTTACATCCATTAATGATGGCCATCAGAAAATGTTCAAGGTAGTTCAAAAGTTCATGTCTGAATGATTTCCAGTGGGATGGCAGCAGCTGGGAGTTCTTGCCCTCAAGGAACGTGTCTGGGATGATGTCATCGTACCTTATGATCACAAGGTCCCAGCCCTGCTTCCACCTCAGCTGGTTGTGGAGGGAGCAAGTGAAGGTAGATTTCCCTGAGCCTGTCAGGTCTCTGAGGACGCAGAATCCCAGCTGAGTGTGCCACTCACTTCCAGTCTCGCCAAGGGGTTCTCCTCTCTTCATGGTGACTGGGAGAAGAGAAACCCCACCGCCTGAGTACAGTGCCTCTGACCACTCCTCTGCCTGGCGCTCATGCACAGAGTGTCTTTATGGATCAATTCTAAGAAAATGTTCCAGCATTTAATGGAAACAGAATAATGTTGTCTATAGAAAGAAACATTTTAGGAAGCTCATTTTTCAGTGAGAATCTCTCTCCAAATTGTACTTTGCTGAATCTCTTCTCTTACAATAATAAATACCTGATGTTAATGTACATTCTTCTACCATTCACCCCCATCTGTAACCGTTGATGATGACTCAAGAAAAGTTGTTCATTTGTATATTTATCAAGGAAACTTGAGCGATTTTCATGTAGAGAGGAATGCATGTGTATGTTGTAAGAAAATTGGTTAGGTGGCAATTTGTTTTACCACTTACAATACTTTTCAAAACCAATGGACAAAATGCTGGATATAGAGTCAGAAAAATCCTGCCTTAGATAACTACTTGCAGTGTGATCCTAAGTGAGTAACGTAACCATGATCTGACTTAGTTTCCCCATTTGTAAAACGAGTATATTAATAACACCTACTTTTCAGGGCTGTTGTGAGGATAAAATGAGATTATATTGATAAGGTCCTTTGCAAGAATGAAAGTAGCATATAAATGCTATGGTAGCTATTACAAGCAACCAAAAGTAAGTAGAATGTGACTTTAGGATATGCGTATCTTTAAATAATTGAAAAAATGATAAACTTGTGGTACATTGTTGTATATAGCTTGAGAATTTTTCTCATTCCTATTTAATGACCTTGTTGAGGATGCCTTAGATGTACAAATAGATGTGTCTAATAATATTTTATGTAAATTGGAAAATGAGCACATAGGTTTGTAGTTGTTGATATTCTTGGGGGACCTATTTCATTATTAATAAGGTCTATAAAATTACTAGTAGTAAGAACTATAATGGAAGAAAATAAACTTAACACATAATTTTATTTACAGACTTCATTGAAATAAAGGAGAGTAACAGAATGGATGACAACAAATATCTTACAATATATTACGTATAGAAAATATATATTTTTAATTTTTTATTATTATTTTTAATGTTTAACAATCACTGCCATACAATTGAGATTTTATCCCCCTTACCCTACCCCCCACCACCCCCCTCCCTCCCCACGACTGCATACAATTCTGTATAGGTTCTACATATACTTTCCTATTGGGTGCATTTTCACTATAGTCATGCTATGTAGTCAGACTAAAATAAATGGAAGAAATCATATAACAAATCAAAACATGATACACAAAAACATACACACACATAAACATGATCTACTACGTTCTGCGAATGACTTCCATATTTCTTTCTCTGAGTGTGGAAGGTATTTTGCCTTGGAAAACCACCATCGGGATTTTTTTTTTTTAAAGAAGTTCTTGCGTTATTATGAAATTCCAAGTCTACGAGAAAAAAATCTCGCACACGGTGGTCGTTGCTGTGCACAAAGTTCTCCTGCTTCTGCTCCTTTCACTCAGCATCAGGTCATATAAGTCCTTCCAGGCCTCTCTGAAGTATTCTTGTGCATCATTTCTTATGGCACAATAGTACTCCATTACATTCATATACCATAATTTATTCAGCTATTCCCCAATTGATGGACATCCCCTTGACTTCCAGTTTTTGGCAAATACAAAGAGTACTGCTATAAATATTTTTGTACATGTGGGACCCTTTCCCATTTTTATGATCTCTTGGGCATACAGTCCTAGTAGCGATATTGCTGGGTCAAAGGGTATGCACATTTTTGTAGCCCTTTGGGCATAGTTCCAAATTGCTCTCCAGAATGGTTGGATGCACTCGCAGCTCCACCAACAATGAATTAGTGTTCCAACTCTCCCACATCCTCTCCAGCATTTATCATTTTCTTGTTCTGTCATGTTTGCCAATCTTATAGGTGTGATGTGGTACCTCAGAGTTGTTTTGATTTGCATCTCTCTAATCAATAGTGATTTAGAGCATTATTTCATATGATTATAGATATCTTTAATTTCTTTTTCCTAAAATTGCCTGTTCATGTCCTTTGACCATTTATCAATTGGGGAATGACTTGTATGATTATATATTTGAGTGAGTTTTCTATATATTCTAGAAATGAGGTCTTTATGCCCGGGCTTAGCTGTAAAAATTCTTTCCCAATTTACTACATCCCTCCGGATTTGGGTTGCATTGGGTTTGGTTGTGCAAAAACTTCTCATTTTAATGTAATCAAAATTATCCATTTTGCATTTCATAATGCTCCATCTCTTCTTTAGTAAAAAATTCTTCCCTTCTCTTCAGTGAGCTTTTGAATCTCCTTTTCCATTTGGCTAATTCTGCTTTTGAAAGCATTCTTCTCCTCATTGGCTTTTTGAACCTCTTTTGCCAATTGAGTTAGGCTAGTTTTCAAGGTGTTAATTTCTTCAACATTTTTTGGGGTCTCCTTTAGCAGGGAGCTGATCTGCTGTTCATGCTTTGACTTCACGTCTCTCATTTCTCTTCCCAGCTTTTCCTCTACCTCTCTAACTTGATTTTCAAAATTCTTTTTAAGCTCTTCCATGGCCTGAGCCCATTGGGTGGGCTGGGACACAGAAGCCTTGATTTCTTTGTCTTTGCCTGATGGTAAGCATTGTTCTTCCTCATCAGAAAGGAAGGGAGGAAATGCCTGTTCACCAAGAAAGTAGCCTTCTATAGTCTTATATCTTTTCCATTTTCTGGGCATTTTCCCAGCCAGTGACTTGACCTCTGAATATTCTCCTCACACCCACCTCGCCTCCTGATCCTCCCAGCCAGCGTTTGGGGTCTGAGATTCAAATGCTGCTTCCAGCCTTAGGGCTTTTGGCGGGGGCAGGGCTGCTATTCAGTGTGAGATTAAGTTCAGGTGGTCAGGTCAGGGCAGGGCCGCCTCTCAGGCTCAGTTCCCTCAGGGGGTTTATGCAGAGACCTTCCACAATGGATCCAGGTTCCTGCCCCCTTGGGGAGCCCCGGTCTGCAGCTGCCTCTCAGCTTCTACCTCCGGGGGGGGGGCTTGAGTTATGGGGGCACCCCACTCCCCTCTCAACCTGCCAAAGAGACTCTCTCACCGACCCCTGTCACCTGTGGGTGGAGGGACTTGTGCGGCTGCTGGAGATCCCGTCCCTGAAGCCTGCTCGGATCTGTATCTCTCGGTGCCATGGCCATGGCAGGTCTGGGCTGGGCTCTGCGTCTGCAGTGCGACGAACCTTTTGCGGGAGGTTTGCAGGTCCCTCTGTGGGTGGAGGGACCTGCATGGCCACTGGAGATCCCATCCCTGAAGCCCGCTCGGATCTTTTCCTCTCGATGCCGCGGCCGCGGCAGGGCTACACTCAACTCCCAGTTCCTGCGCCCAGTCCAGAGCATGAAGGACCCCCCGCGAGAGGTTTGCAGGTCTCTCCAGAACAGAAATCTCCCTCGCTCCAATATTCCGTGGCCTCTGGGTGCAGAATTCACCGTGAGTGACTTCCCTGTAGCCATTTTATGGGTTGTGGGTTCGGAGCTATGTGTATGTGCATCTTTCTACTCCACCATCTTGGCTCCGCCCCCCTTCCCTTCTCCATAAATCTGATAAATACACTATTCCTTGTTTCTCCAGTTCATTCATGGTATCAATCTTTATACCTAAATCGTGTACCCATATGGACTTTATTCTTCTTTACAGTGTCATGTATGGGTCTATGCCTGATTTGGGCCACACTGTTATCCAGTTTTCCCAGCAATTTTTCTCAAACAGTAAGTTCTTATCCCAGAAGCTGAGGTCCTTGGGTTTATCAAACAGGAGGTTGCTATATTCCTTGCCTACTGCATCTTGAGTGCCAAGTCTATTCCACTTGTCTACCTCTCTGTTTCTTAGCCAATACCAAGTGGTTTTGATAATTGCTGCTTTATAGTACATTTTGAGGTCTGGTAGTGCTAGGCCACCTTCCCGAGCATTTCTTTTCATTAGTCCCTTTGATATTCTGGACCTATTGTTCTTCCAAATGAATTTTGATATTATTTTATCCAGCTCCAGAAAATAATTATCTGATAGTTTAATTGGTATGGCACTAAATAAGTAAATTAATTTAGGTAGAATTGTCATTTTTATTATATCTGCACGGCCTACCTATGAGCAATAAATGTTTTTCCACTTACTTAAATGCGATGTTATTTGTGCAAAAAGTGTCTTGTAATTGTGTTCATATAATCCCTGGGTTTGTTTTGGCAGGTAAACTCCTAAGTATTTTATACTGTCTACCCTAGCTTTAAATGGGATTTCTCTTTCTGTCTCTTGCTGTTGGACTTTGTTGCTAATATATAGGAATGCAGAAGATTTGTGTGGGTTTATTCTGTAACCTGCAACTTTGCCAGAGTTGTTAATTATTTCAAGTAGTTTTTTACTTGAATCTCTGGGATTCTCTAAGTAAATCATCATATCATCAGCAAAGAGGGATAACTTAGTTTCTTCTTTGGCTATTCTTATTCCTTCAGTATCTTTATCTTGTCTAATTGCTACAGCTAACATTTCTAGTACCATATTGAATAATAGTGGTGATAATGGACATCCTTGTTTCACTTCTGATCTTACTGGGAATGCATCTAGCTTATCCCCATTGCATATAATGCTTGCTGAAGGTTTTAGATGGTTACTGCTTATTATTTTATGGAAAGTTCCCTTTATTCCTACGTTCTCCAGTGTTTTTAATTGGAATGGATGCTGTATTTTGTCAAAAGCTTTTTCTGCATCTATTGAGATAATCATGTGGTTTTTGTTAGCTTTGTTGTTGATGTGATCGATAATGCTAATAATTTTGCTAACATTGAACCAGCCCTGCAATCCTGGTATGAATCCTACCTGACCATAATGTATTAATCTCGTGATAAGATGCTGAATTAATTTGCTAAAATCTTTTTTAAAATTTTTGCTTCTATATTCATTAGGGAAATTGGTCTATAATTTTCTTTCTCTGGTTTGTCTCTTCCTGGTTTGGGTATCAAAACCATATTTGTATCATAGAAAGAATTTGGGAGGATTTCTTCTTCTCCAATTTTCAAAAACAGTCTATATAGTATTGGAATAAACTGTTGTTTATATGTTTGGTAGAATTCACTTGTGAATCCATCAGGTCCTGGAAATTTTTTCCTAGGGAGTTCATTGATGGCTTGTTCAATTTCTTTTTCTGAGATGGGGTTGTTTAAGTATTCAACTTCCTCTTCTGTTAATCTGGGCAATTTGTATTTTTTAAAATATTTATCCATTTTGTTTAGATTATCAAATTTGTGGGCATAAAGTTGGGCAAAGTACTTTTTAATTATTGTTTTAATTTCCTCCTCATTGGAGGTGAGTTCACCCCTTTCATTTTTAATATTAGTAATTTGATTTTCTTCTTTCTTTTTTTAACTCAGATTGACCAAAGGTTTATCACTTTTATTACTTTTTTCATAAAACCAACTGTTGGTTTTATTTATTAATTCAATAGTTTTCTTAATTTCAATTTTATTAATCTCTCCTTTAATTTTCAGTATTTCTAATTTGGTATTTACTTGGGGATATTCAATTTGTTCTTTTTCTAGCTTTTTCAACTGCAAGCCCAAGTCATTAATCTCCTCTTTCTCTATTTTATTTATGTAAGCATTCAGAGATATAAAACTTCCCCTAATAACTGCTTTTGCGGTATCCCATAAGATTTGGTATGTTGTCTCACGATTGTCATTCTCTTGAATGTTGATTGTTTCTATGATTTCTTCTTTAACTCATCCCTTCTTTAGGATTAGATTATTTAGTTTCCAATTGATTTTTGGTTGATCTTTACATGACCTTTTATTACATGTAATTTTTAATGCATTATGATCTGAAAAGGATGCATTGATTATCTCTACCTCTCTGCACTGGATTGTGAGATTTTTATGTCTGAGTACATGGTCAATTTTTGTAAATGTTCCATGTACCGGGGAGAAAAAGGTATATTCCTTTCTATTCCCATTCAATTTTCTCCAAAGATCTATCATATCTCCCTTATCCAGAGTTTTATTTACCTCCTTAACCTCTTTCTTGTTTATTTTGAGGTTAGATTTATCGAGTTCAGAGAGGGGGAGTTTGACGTCCCCCATTAGTATTGTTTTGCTGTCAATTTCTTCCTTCAACTCCCCCAACCTCTCCTCTAAGAATCTGGATGCTATACCACTTGGAGCATACATGTTTAGTAATGATATTGCTTCATTGTCTATGGTGCCTTTTAGCAGGATATAGTTTCCATCCTTGTCCCTTTTGATTAGATCTATTTGTGCTTTTGCTTTGTCTGAGATTAGGATTGCTACTCCTGCCTTTCTTACATGAGCTGAAACACAATATATTCTGCTCCATCCTTTGACCTTTATCCTATGTGTATCCCCCCGTTTCAAATGTGTTTCTTGTAAGCAGCATATTGTTGGATTATGGCTTTTAATCCATTCTGCTATCCGTCTCCGTTTTATGGGAGATTTCATTCCATTCACATTTACAGTTATTACTACAATCTGTGTATTTCCCTCCAACCTCTTTCCCACCATTTATGCTTTTAGCTGTCCTGTCTCCCTTCCCCTCCTCAGTAGTATTCACTTTTCTCCCCCTCCTCCTGCAGCCTTCCCCTCCTTCTCTTAACCCCCCTCCCTTTTACTGCCCTTTACTCTTATTGCTTCTTCCCTCCCTTTTAACCTCCCTCGGGTTTCTTCCCCCTTTCCCTCCTACTACCTATAGAGCAAGTTAGGATTATCTACTTAAGATTATTGTGCCCTCCTTTAAACAAATCAGATGAGAGTACCTCTCAAACAATGCTTATCTCCCTCCCCTTTTTCCCTCGACTATAATTTTGTACTTCTTCCTGTGATGTAATTTGCCATTTTCTGCTTCCTCCTTTTCACACCTCCTATTACAATCCCTTCTCATGCTTAAATCATATTTTTGACATGACATCATTTACTTTTTACCTGTTTCCTCTATGTATATCCCCTTTATCATAATAGCTGCACAGTTCTCAAGATTAACAGGTATCATCTTCCCTTATAGGGAGGCAAACAGTTGCTCTAATTGAGTAACAAGTTTTTGTTTTTGTTTTTCCTCCTGTTTACCTTTTTATGATTCTCTTGAGACCTGCATTTGAAGATCAAATTGTCTATTGAGTTCTGGTGTTTTGGTCAGGAAGCTCTGGAAATCCCTTATTTCGTTGAATGACTTTCTCCTTGCCTGAAATGTTATGCTGAACTTTGCTGGGTAGTTGATCCTTGGTTGAAGTCCCAACTCGTTTGCCTTACGGAATATTGGGTTCCAATTCTTTTGATCTTTTAATGTAGAAGCTGCAAGGTCCTGTGTGATCCTGACTGTATGTCCTTGATATTTGAACTGTTTCTTTCGGTCTGCTTGTAGTATTTTCTCCTTCACTTGATAGCTCTGGAATTTGGCAACGATATTTCTTGGGATTTTGAGTTTGGTATCCCTTTCGGGAGGGGAACGGTGGATTCTTTCAATGACTATTTTGCCCTCTGAGTCTCGTACTTCTGGGCAGTTTTCCTTGATGATTTCTTGGAAGATATTGTCCAGACTCTTTTTTTCATCATGGGATCCTGGCAGGCCAATATTTCTTAAATTTTCTCTCCTGGATCTCTTTTCCAGGTCACTTGTTTTTCCAATTAAATATTTTACATTTTCTTCTATCTTTTCATTCTTTAGATTTTGTTTGCCTGCTTCTTGCTGCCTCATTGAGTCATTAGTTTCTAATTGCCCAGTTCTAATCTTCATTATATTATTTTCTTCAGTTAACTTCTGCATCTCCTTTTCCATCTGACCAATTTTTCCCCTTAAGGAGCTATTTTCTCCAGTTAATTTTTGTACTTCCTTTTCCATTCAACCAATTTTCCCAGTTAGGTTTTGTGTTTCCTTTTCCGTTTGATCAATTTTCCCAATTAGGTTTTGGGTTTCCTTTTCCGTTTGATTAACTCTTCCTTTTAGGGAATTATTTTCTCCAGTTAATTATTGAACTTCCTTTTCCATTTGTTCAATTTTCCTTTTCAAAGTGATGTTCTCATCAGTGAATTCTTTTTTTATAATTTTAAAATCATTGGCCAATTTTTCTTCTATTTCCTTCTTCAGCTGTTCCAGGCAAGCTAGTTGTGCTTGCGAGAAATTCATAGTCCCTTCTGAAGTTTCAGATGGAAGTACAGTCTCAGCTCTGACCTCTTTGGTGTTTGTGTTTTGGTCCTTATCCCCATAGAAAGATTCTATCGTTTTTTCACTTTTCGTCTGCTTTTTCCTTTTCATGATGTTGACTGAGTGTTGTAGCTTCTGGTTCTTTCAGTCAGAAGCTACAGAACTTTGTGTTGAGCTGATGTGTGAAACAGCTAAAAGCAGATTTTTGGTTTTTGTTTCCTAGATCAACCCTGGGGTTAGCTTGTTAAGTGTGTGGGAGGAGTGGTCTTGTCACAGGACATCTCCTCAGCTGAACTGAGGCAAAGGCAAGCTTAGGGGATGGTGATCCCAGCTTCCCTATTGTCTTTCCTTTTCCCCTGGAGGGCTGAGGCACACCTATATGCTAATGCATGTTCCCAACCCTCCTGGGGCTCCTCTCCTTGGCTGAGGCTTGCCTGGGTCCTAGTGAGAGTTTTTTCTGCCCTGGGTCCTCTGTCCTTCTGGTTTGCCTCTGCCACAGTAGGAAGAATTCCCCTTTGCTATTTTCCTAGCCTCTGGTGTTATGAGACTATTTGCCTCCTTCTGCTGTTCCCGCTGATCCAGGATTTATCTGGGAAAATATTTTATGGTTCTTTCATGGTCATCGGGGGGGGGGGGGGAGGAGAGAGCATTTACTGATCACTGCACCATCCTGGCTCCCGGAAGTTCAAGTAGGTGACTTACCGAAGTTTAATCTTCAGGCTGAAGGTCTCAGGAGCTGCTTTGCTGATATCTGGCGCTCAGCCACTCTCACTGGCTTGGTTTGGCTTGTCTCCTGCTCTGCTGGTTCCTCCCACCGCTTCAGGCTTCTCAGGTCCCTTCAACCCCGCTGTGCTGACCACGCTGCGCTGTGCTCTGGGGGCTCACCCCTGTGGAACAGATCCTTCCCGTGGACCTTCCAGTCTAACCTGGCCTCCAAATCTGTTGAAGTCTGTCACCCACTGGATTCCGCACCTCCAAAGTTTGGTCAGATTCTACTTTCCAAGGTATCCAGGGGAGTTTGTCCAGAAGCTTAAGTGAGTCGCTGCTTTCACTCCACCATCTTGGCTCCCCCGCCCCTCGGAAATATATTTTTAAAACAAACAGATACATAGAATTGAAATAAGAGTCTGGAACTAAATATACCATACATCTAATGAATCTTTAAAGTAATATAAGCAATTCATTTAAAAAAATAATAAAAATAATTAACTACCATGGGAATTGTTATTTTAAATCATTAATGATAATGTAATTCAAATCAAAACAATACTGACCTTTCATCAAAAATCCAGAAAATGTAGAAATGCAGCAAAATAGGAGTATCATCAATATTGGAAGTATTGTGGGAAAAAATACACAAGGTATTGGCAGTGGAGCTATGGATTGGTTCAATTCTTCAGGTAGGCTCTTAGATTAGACACATAAATATCACAAAATACTCATTAAACTTAACCTAGATATTTCACAGCTAAATATAGGCTATTAAGGGAGTTCACTGACAATGAATGACGTTCAATATACACTAAAATATATATTAAAATGCTTTTTGTTATAGCAAAAACTGGAAACAAATTATAGAGTCATCAGGAATACTGAAATTAACTGTTGAACAATAATGTACAATTTGTTGCTACTTTCCACATTGTGTTGTGCTATTAGGAATGTTAAACATTACGATTTCATAGAGCCCTTGAAAATATTCTGTGAAGTGATTTAAAGTGAAATATCCAGAGGCAAGGAATCATTCTAAACAATGACTACAACAGTAAGGTTAAAGAAAAACAACTATGAAATAATTAAAATTTAATGTTGACAAAAATATTGACCAAGATTGGCCCCAAAGAAGAGATATGAAAAGATACCTTTTCATATTCCTTTTTAGAGGTGAAGGGATAGAACAAGGTTCATGGGCATATGATATATACAACATCAGACATTTTAGATATTTTGACTGATATTTAGAAATTTTGCTGATTTTTTAAATCTTCCTCTTAATAATATCTTTTTTCCTGTTTGTTTTAAGATGCACAGAAGGATGGGTGATGGCACCTAGAAAAAGGAAAAAAAAAACACTCACATGAGGACTTCATAATTCTCCTCTAAATAACTTTAAATGATGCCTTAACACAAATTGTGGAGCAGGAAAACCCACAAAAGGAAGAGATGAAATAATTTTCCTGATGAAGATAACATAGAAGGTTGACATGAAAGGCCTGTTGTACCACAGTGAGAGCAGAACACACTCCAGGGCTGGTTTCATCAGTACTTACTGTGTCATAGGTAAACCATAAGAAGTCCTTGAAGAGAAGTGAATCAACAGTGGGTAGTATGTGCTTCTGGTATTGTCAGCCCACAGATGGTTAGGACATTGATTAAATAGTCATAAAATTATAGGCATCCTTTTTGCTGGCAACTGGGTGCAGAACTCTGTCATAGTTCAAGAGAGAAGCACTAGCACAACACAGTTTGTGGCTTCAGTAGAGTAGGAACCATATTCACAGTTCCAGGGTAGAAAAGAGTATTTAGGGTTATATACAGATGAGAGCACATATCAGTAGAGTATCTAACTCACCTCTCATCAGATCATGACACCTTAAAAAACTGAAAGCTCACAGTCCCCCAAAATGAGTTCTGAAAACAGCTGCACAAGAAATCTGAAGCTTTGGACAGTTTTCTCTCCACCACGAGAGAAGAGTCCAGCTTTTATATGAAGCTGGAAGTCAAGAAATAAGCTGGAAAAAATGAGCAAACAAAAAAGTCCTGGCCATAGAAACTTACTATGGTGGCAGGGAAGATCAAAACACAAGCTCAGAAGACAACAAAATCAAAACTGTTACAACCAAAGGCTCACAGAAAAATATAATTTTGTCTTAGATCCTGGAAAACCTCAAAAAGGTTTTTATTATTCAAATGAGATAGCTGGAGGAAAATCTGAGAAAATAAATGATAGTGATTTAAGAGAATCATGAAAAAAGTGTCAATACCTTCGTAGAGGAGGCACCAAAAATATTGAAGTAAATAACACATTTTAAAGCAGAATTACAGAAATGAAGGAAAAAAAGTTGTGCAAAAATTAATTGAAGAAAAAACTCTCCTTAAAAAAGTAAAATTGAACAAATGGGAAAGAAATTACAAAGAGTCAATGAATAAAATAATTCCTTAAAAATCAGAATAGGGCAAATGGACCTGAATGACTCCATGAGAAATCTAGAAGCAAAAAAGAAAATCCAAAGAACTGAAAAAACAGAAGAAAATTTAGTTATCTTGGAAAAATTGTTGACCTAGAGAACATAACAAAGAGAAATATTTTCTGAATTACTGGACTACCTCCCCCCAAAAAAGATCATAAACATCATCTTGCAAGAAAATACCAAGGATTACTGCCCTAATATTCTAGAACCAGAAAATAAAAATAGAATTTGAAATAATCTACTGATTGACTTCTGAAAGAGATCCCAAAATGAAAACTTCCAGTAATATTAGTCAAATTCCAAGACTCCCAAGTAAAGGAGAAAGTATTGCAAGCAGCCATAAAGAAACAATTCAAATATGCCAGAGTCAGTCATGATAATACATGACTTAGTGGTTTCTATATTAAGGACTGGAGAAGTTGGAATTTGATGCTCTCAAGATCAAATGGGGTCAGAAATACAACCAAAAGTCATCTAGTACAAAATATTGAGTAAGATCCTTCAGGGGGAAAAAAGATATTCGCTGAAAAAAAAAAAAACTTTCAAGTATTCCTGAGGAAAAGATCACAGTGTAATAGAAAAATTGACTTTTAAATTCAAGTCTCAAGAGAGCATAAAAAGGTAAGCAGTAAAAAGAATACATAAGGAATTAAATGAAGTTAAATTTTTTTTTTTTATCTTCCTGTATGGGAATATCATATTTTTAATTCCTAAGAACTTTACAATAATAGGGCAGTTAGAAGACTCAGACCAGAAGCACTCTTGAGTATGGAATCACTAACCACTTATGTACCACTGTCATTTTAGCCAGATAAGAAATCTCAGAGAATCAACTGATGGAATGATAAATGTAACTGTATTGGAACTGATATGGAGGTTCAGTTTTACTTTCAAGAAATTAGTGACTATGAAGCATATTATATGTAGTGCAAATAACAATAGAAATCTTAATTTTCACTCGTGTGTTTAGGAATAGACCTGATGCAACATATATTGGATATAGTTAAATACATACAAGTGGCAAAACTTAAACTACTAAACTTCTTTCCATAGTACCTTGAGACAACATTTGAACTCTGGTATCTAGAGGTGAGGAGTTAATTACGTTCATCCTTCCAGCAAGCACCTTCTTTGCCAAATTTAATTACCAATGCAACACCTACCAGGATGTGCTAATTAGGTCACATAATACAAATAACAAGTTTAAGACTAATAATATTTTTTATTTAACATGGTCAGAGAGATACCCTATGCTATTTCCAATCAAGAAGACAAGTGTAAATGAAATAACTTTTTCTTTCTCAAAGATGACTTGAGTTTTCTAAATACATACTGTTGAAGATTAAAAGATGAATTTCACTTACACACTCTTTAGGAGTGAACTTTTTTTAATTTTAAAAACTCAAAAAGTCATTTTTCTATTTATTTAATCTAGTTGAAAGTTATTTTTCCATCTAATGACTAAGAGGGAAAGGATGTTATTATTAAAACAGCATCCTCTTTTTTATATAATATTCTTTCTCACAGTGACAATGGATGATTTTGTTGTGCAGTACTGTCAATCACATCTGATTATTTGTGACCGTATTTGTAGTTTTCTTGGCAAAAATACTGAAGTGATTTGTCATATCTTTCTCCAGCTCATTTTACAGATGAGGAAACTGAAGCAAACAGGATTAAGTGACTTACCCAGGGTCACAGACCTAGTAAGTATATGTGTTCAGATTTTACATCAGAAAGATGAGTCTTCCTGACTCAAGACTTGGTCCTCTAGCAACTGTCTTACTTAGCTGTTGATGATAATGATGATAATGCTGTCTGGCAATCTGTGTAGGGAAAAGGGAAAGAATATGCTGCCTCAAAGTAATGAACAGGAGGGGCAGCTAGCTGGTACAGTGGATAGAGAACCAGTGCAGGTGTCAGGAGGACTTGAGTTCAAATCTCACCTCAGACACTTGACACTCACTAACTGTGTGACCTTGGGAAAGTCACAACTCCAATTGCCTCATCCTGGGTCATCTCCAGTCATCCTGATGAATATCTGGTAACCGGATTCAGATGACTCTGGAGGAGAAGTGAGTCTGGGGACCTGCACAGCCCTCCCTCACTGAAAACAAAGTCAAGTGCAAGTCATGTCATTATTTCTCTGATGGTCTTCTTCTGCAATAAAGGACAAACATATACCTTGCTAATGAACAGTAAAAGTAACATACATTTTATTTATCTAACAGGGTAAAAAAGGTTGGTTGCTGTGACTAAGCTGAGTACTTTTAGTTTGTTAGTGAATATCGATTTGTGTCCTAAAATTTCCTCACACTGGAGGAAAATGCACATGTGAACAGAATCAAAGCAATAGACACATGATAATCCATTCAATTCATTTAGTATTTTTAATATTAAACTAGGGCCAAACCATTCTTAATAATCTAAAATGAGGAAAAGGAAGAGTGAGGGATAAAAAAAAAATAGAAGAGAGGCATTAGAAACAGCAATACTTTATATCACCACTGAGAAAATGGAGTCACATGCACATGAATTTGGAGCTGATATGGACCTTGGAGATCATCTTGTCCAACCTTATAATTTTTATACATGAAGGACCTAAGAGACTGGATGAATTGCGCAAAATTACACAATGACCTACTTACATATCAGAGAAAAATGTTGAAACCTATGTCCTCTCTCTCTCCATACATATAATATTCACACATTTATACATACATCCAATGTGTATATGTATGTATGCATGTATACGTGTACATGTATGCACATATACACAACTACATAAATGATAGAAGATAGAAAGGAAGGAAGGAAGGAAGATAGGCAGATAGATAGATAGATAGATAGATAGATAGATAGATAGATAGGTAGGTAGATAGACAGATAGATCGATAGAGGTCATGTGTAATGGTGCATATGAAATGCTTATACCTTAAAAAGACCAGAAGGAACTTAATCAATGTTTGCATATCGGTATATGCTCTAGGTAAGAAAATAATTTTGCCGTGAATTATTCATTAACTCTTTTACGAAATATAATTATATCTCTGGAGTGCATATTTCTTCCCTTTTTATGTATTATAATCTCTCATTTCATAAATTATCCTTTGAAAGTTGCTATGGACAAAAAAAATTAAAAAAAAAAACATCAACTTGATGATTACTTTCTCTGAAATTATCAAGGGTTATCCCTGGATAACAGACATTTTTCCCCATTACCAGATTCACATTTGGCATCTTTCCAGCTTGCTAACACTTCCTAAAGGTTATGACATTCTTTGAAAATATAAGGTAACCCCTATTGCAAAATAAGGAATCAGAGTACAAATTTAATACCGTGTAAGAGAAATATTAAAATAAGAAATCAAAGAAAATTACCAATGAATTTAATAATTTGCACGTGATTTAATCTGTCTTTAAAAAATGAATATTTTATAGAAACCAAGTAGTTGACTGTTTTTTACATAAGTAAAATTATAGCAGAAACGTAACTTAATATTTTTCAAATATTTCAAAAGAAAAAATATCTGAATAAAACGTGACATCAAAGTGATTGTTCAGAAATATATTTTAAACATTCTTTCCAAAGAGGTGATGAGAGATGTGTAATGAAATTTAAAAAAAAAATCAATGGAATCTTCTTTGTTAAAGTAATTTTAAAGTTTTAGAATCATATTTTGTAACCAAAAATGCTTAACTGTCTGTACCCATCCTAGATAACCAGGAGCTATCAACCTTCTAGAGGTCAGCAAATGAGTAAAGCCCAAAGGGAATAAATCAGAAAATTGATAATCTATAAAAATTAAGAATGTTGGGGAAAAGAATAGCTTGAAACACTGAAAAAAAAATACAAAAGCTCAAAACGTTTATTTAAGGCTTTGAAACAAGGATGGTAATATTTCTAAATACTTCCTAATTAGGACAAATGACGAAAGAAAATTCAAGACTAAGAGTCTAAAGACAAATTTGGGTAACATAACTGCACTCTGTGGCTCATGTTGTGCTCCTTGGTCTAGCCTACTTCCAACAGTCAATTGACAGACATTGTGAGGGAATATATTTCAAATAACATATTCCATGATGCCCTCTGCCAGGTAACAAAACATCAGGGACTGTGGTGCACAGATAACTTGAATTTTTAGTATACCAAACATTCATTTTTCCTCTGACTCTTACCTACTCTAACTTAGTAAAGAAAAAATGGAGCAAAAGGAGGTAGAGTCAGTTAAGAAAAAAATTGGAGGGGGGCATTAGGGGAAGAGGAAGGGAGAAGGAATGAGAGAAATAAAGAGGAAATGAGAGAGGAAAAGAAAGAAAAAGAAATATGAAAAAGAAGGAAGGATGGAGGGAAGGAGGGAAGAAAGGAAGGACAAGAAAGGTAACAGAAGGAGGAAGGGAAGAAAGGAGGCAAGAGATAAAGGAAGGGAAGGAGGAAAGAAAAATTAGAAGGAGAAAAGGAAGGATGGAAGGAGGAGAGGAAGAACTGAGGGAGAAAAGAAATAAAGGAAGGAGGAAAAGAAAGAAAGAAGCAATGAAAGAAAGGGAAGTAGGGAATGCAGGAAGGAAACAGCAAAGGGGGAAGAAAGAAAAGAGGGATGGAGAGAAGGAGTGAGAAAGCAGAGGAAAAAGAAAGGAGAAAAGGAAGGAGGGAAGAGAGGAGGAAGTAATGAAGTAAGGAAGGAAGCATCAAAAAACCTTTTTTTACAATTCTGCTTATTAATTCATCATCTCTCTCATGATAAGGACAGACATTCTCCGTCATTAGATGGTGTAAAGTTAATGAGAGTTAAAGATCTTCTCAGCCCATTAATAGACCCCAAGTAAAGCCTGCTAAGGGAAGCTTGATTAGAAGAAGTTTGTTTTGCAAGAAGGCCCACACATTTTGTTAATCATTAATGAGGCTCTGGATCAAGAAGGTTGTACTCTCCAGTGTCTCTGAAAAATGTGTATATACTCTGAGGTGAAGTGTTGCTTTGGGACTTATTTTCTGGAAGAAAGTTCATGTGCCAGATGATATTCTAGTTGTGATTAAGTAGAACCCTTCAAGTATGTAGCCTAATGGATTTTTGAGGGTCTCCATGGGTTGGGGAGGATAACATTGTATGTGACTGAGGCTGGTGACCCATTTTTTAACAACTTGTTTACATTTCTCATCCCAGAGATCTCCAAATGGCTGCTGAGGGTGTAAGCTAGTAGGGTCAGACTCAAGTAGGTATAGTTCCAATGATCCCTACATAAGGAACCTGACCTGCCACATATTAACTTAGTTTTAAAATGTAACAGTGTGCTTTGCTGTATTTTTATTTGTTTTTTTAAAATATTTCCTAATTACATTTTATTCTGGTTCAGTCAGGCTGCATGTTTGATATTTCTCATGTAAGCCAACTGACTTTTCTTTTCCTTCAAAGTTTGTCTCTTTTCCATAATTTATCCTCAAATGAAATTGTTGAGAAGTTCAGTAGTAGCAACCAAATTTACAAATTTATGAATACTAAAAAAAAGTGCTTAATTCACAAAGTTTCTTTGGTTGCTGCCAACTAAGAAGTGCTTTTATCTTTTCTGGATCAATGCCCATTCCTAGTTAAGATACAAAATGACTCATGTACTTGTCAGAACATTTAAAAAAAAAGCTGGCATGTGTCAACTAACAAATTCAGGCTAGCTTTTTCTATCATACCTAACACTTTAATGTCTTTCCTCATGTTTTTTTTTTCTAGTATCTTCCAAAGACAGTGGGATTATCCATGATCACCAACACTTTCATTTCATTTCACCAAAGACTTGATATATAAGCTGTAGAAAAATTGCAGGTACTACTGCCTTGAGTCATACACTGAAATTAGTAATAATTCTGCTAAGGAAATAAATATTATCTCCTTTGTCTTTGTTTGCTCTTTCAATTAAGTAGAATTCGTTGTATTAATCAAAACTTAGAAAACACTTTAGCAAATGATCAAATACCCTTTGGATTCTTGTGGTGTTGAATTGGTCCATTTTATTTCTATTGCTAAAAGTACAGTAGTCAATGCACTATGAGATCTTCCCAATTTGGGTTTTTTCCCTTTTCACTCTTGGGGTATACAATGAGTACACTTTCCCTAAAATTTTCTCCTCATTCCTCAGGTTGAACATTCTTAGCCTTATAGAATGGGGTACAGTGGCAGCTACCTAGATCCCTTCCCTTAATAAATTCTACAAGGAAAGGAGTTTACATAAGAAAAGTTTCAAATGACAGCCCTTAGTCAAGGAAGTCTCTTTCTTTCTAGAAGAGACTGTCCTGTCTTCCTCCATACCCTTCTCCCAACGGAAAAGTATTCCCTTTCCTTTATGTGACTAGAAAGGATCCTTAAGGGCAGATGTGGCTTTCTAGATCTTCAAGTGTGGCCATTTGACTGAATCCAAACTTCACAGAACAAATCTTTGTATTAAGAGGGAATGTGTTCAGTGAAGTTTGAATTCAGTCAAACAGCTGCACTCAGCACCTACAAGGCCCCATACTGTCTCTAGGCCACAGATTCTCCAGCCCTCACCTAAACCAACTACATTATCATATTGTTGATTGTAACTACTTTTGATTCTCATTTCATAGGCAAGTAAATAGGAGACTGTTAGGGAAAGCAAAGTAGAATCTTTTGCTGTTTTTGTTTTACTAAAAGTGCCTCTGAATAATGAGATTAAGGAGGACCTTTCCCACCCATTGTCTGGCCTGGGAAGATTTGTAGGAAGTTCCAAGACTTTTGTTAATAAGGTGCTGGTTCTCAAGTGATGTGATGTCCTCTGGCTCTAAAAACAAGTGTATAAAGATTGAAGTGCTGTTTTATTTTGGGACTTACTGAATAAAAGTGTTTGTTTTGCCAGATGAGAACTCTGGGAAGCCACTAGGGAGCCCCCTGGCTTTGAAAACCCAGATGTTAGTGCTTCCCTCTCTGGTAACTATGGTGAGACAGTTGCACCTATCTGTTGAATTATAATGTATGTACTGATTATAGTCAGGCTGAGGAAGGCATTTCTGTTGATCTTTGATTTCTTTATATTTTCTTTTAAGTTCAGGGTGTTGACTCCCTTGAACTAGGTCTAAGAACCTGTGACAGCAGGCCCTTCTGTGTATATTGGGGTGCTTACTGATACAGGGACACAAAGTGCAATGACTTACCTAGGGTCATGCAACCAATAAGTATCAGATCCTAAAACTCCAAGATTAGTGCTCTTTCAATTGGTCCATACTGCCTTTCTACATACATAAAATAGAAAACTTTTATACATCTTTCCTTGACCAGGAAAGCTAGCATAATCCTCAGGAGCAGAATAGACCATTCCTGCTCACTGCATGTACAATTGTTCTGGGGAAAGCTGTATTATGTTTATCAGTTATT
Source organism: Notamacropus eugenii (assembly GCF_028372415.1). NCBI lineage: Eukaryota > Metazoa > Chordata > Mammalia > Diprotodontia > Macropodidae > Notamacropus > Notamacropus eugenii. The sequence continues at coordinate 357,134,688 of NC_092874.1, read as the reverse complement.
TATTTTACTGTGATTTAGGTACCTGGAAGTTGTTAAATATTGTTTATACAAACATTAAAATTAGGTCAGGGGATACTGAAGGAATGTAGTCTAAAATGCTAAGATGGAACTGAACTATAGGATATGTTGATGATTTGAATATAAGGCATCATTCCCTAATAAAGAAAACCATTTAATTGTAAGATAATCTCCCACAGGAATTTAATTTAATCTACTTGAAAGATTTAAACTACTGTGGAAAATTCACCTATGTATCTCCTGCAGGAGACAATCTTATGTTAGAAGAGGGAATGACAAGACACAATACTAAATGTTCTCTTTCCAACAACACTCTACCTTAAAAAACCTATCTTTCAAATAAACTTTTGCTTACTGCAGGAATTGTACTTAAGTGAATACACTTTCAAAATTTCAATATATACTCTTATGATGAAGTTTCCTGGGATCTTAATAATTACAAATGATTTTAGAGGCTAATTGCTATTACTGTTTTTAAATTTTTACTAAGCTATTAAGATTATGCTTATTTAAGAAAGCTATCAGTTATGAATCTCAAAAGTGGGAAAAAAGTTTTCTGAAATGAATGCTAAATAATGGTTATTTATATTTAATAATTTTCCTTATTTGTTAACATGAAAAAAATTGCACTAGAGACATAAGAATTAAACTTGAACATTTGAGTATTAGTTCTTATGAAATCATTCTTGTTCTTTTCAGTCTAGCTAGCCATTGTTTTGTTGTTGCTGCTGTTTTGCTGTTTTCCACTAGGGGAAAGAGTGAATAGAGGCAATACTTGGATTCAAGAATACCAGAATGGAAATTCTATCTCAGTCCCTTCCTAACTCTGTGACCCCAGGGCAAGGAGCATAACCTATCTGTCCTTCTGCCTTTAGTTTTTTGTCTTTTTTTTTTTTTTCATGTGTAAAATGTTCCTAGGGTCATGACTTTGCATCGCTAAAGAATGAATAGGATGTAAACACCAGATTGTCTGTTCTAGAATACAACAAACTGTTATATGCTTGATATGCTTGAATGTAGTAGCACAGGAAAGAAATTTGTTTGGTTTTTACCTTACTAGTTCAAATTACTGTCAAAAATTCTTTAAAAGAGTGAATAACTTTCAAATTTTATTTCATAAATAACTGTATTTCTTTGGTAAAAGATGGATATCACAGTATTTAAGGACCTTCCTGGACAACTAGGTTGCACAATGGATAGACTGTCAGACTTGAAGTCAAGAAGACTCATCGTCCAGACTTCAAATCTGGCTTCAGACACTTACTAGCTATGTGACCCTGAGCAAGCTGCTTAATCATGTTTCACGCAGTTCCTGATTTGTGAAATGAGCTGGAGAAGGAAATGGAAACCCACTCTAATATCTTTGCAAAGAAAAACACATATATGGTCACAAATTGCTGGACATGAATAAAATGACTGAACAGTAACAATAACAAAGACCTTAATGCTTAAATGCATATTATTGACTCTGTATCTGATTGATTGGCTAGTGTATAAAGCAAAAACAGGTAGATTGGGCAAAAGTCCCATTAATAATACCAAGTTAGTGAATGCACTGTGTTGAGAAGTATTAATAATACCAATATTTAAATAGCACCTTTCCAGGAAGTCCTCCAGCTGAGGACTTCGTATAAATATTGATATTTTACAATATACATGTAAATATAAATATTTACAAATATATGATACAAGAACTTAGGAGGTAAAGTTTACAATTAAGGAAGCTGAGGCAGAAAAGAGGTTAAGTGACTTAGTCAGGGTGACAGAACTAGTATTTACATAGAACCAGTTATATAGACTTAAATTTATATTGGAGACTTCTGTTATTGATCAGCTCACTTGTCTTGAAATGAGTTCCCGCCCTGAGAGAAACTACACAAAGAGAATACTCTTGCAAAGAAGGATTTTGACTGAGAATTAGGTTTGCATTATATTACCAAGCAATAACATATGTTAACTACCATAACCTACATATTTATCCAGATCTTTGTTTGGTTTTGCATTTTTTACACGTGTAATATAGTTAACCATTATGAACACATTACAGCATTTTCCCCTCACCTTTGTTGACTCTAACAGAAGTGCTCTGGAGATCGCTTGAACCAGATACAGAGACAGTTGTTAAATTTTCAGAGTGAAAATTTGCACCTCAGAAATAAGCGAATGCAGCAAATCAGAGTTGATTTATTTTTCTTTTATCTATTAGACTTAAGAAAGTTGTAGAAAAGATTAATAGTGTAGATTAAACTTTAAAGTTTCTTTGGTTGCAATTTTCAGAGCCTTTTGTTAAGCATTTACCAGCACACCTCTGCTTAAGGTATTTTAAGACAAATCATTTCATTTATAATCCTTCAGACTATGGATTTCTTTAAATTAATTTTTGTTAATCAGTAAATGCGTTTTCTTAGTTAAATGCTTTTTAAAAACCCTGCAACTTTGAATTTCTGTCCTCCTGCATGTTCTGATATCTAATAACACCATCTCTCAGTTTTTAAAATTTCCTTGCATTTAAACCTGTCTGGTGCCCAGAGCATTTAGAATCTATCTGAAAGATAGTATCCCTTGGATTTTCCTGTATTAAAATGTCCTCCTTTTTAGCACATAACTCATTGAGTTGATTCTCCCAGGCTTTATCTGCCTGCTCGTGGACTTTTTTATTCCTTGCCTTTGAAGTTCTAAAATGAGATATGATCACTCATAATCCCAAGTTTTATGTATTTTTTGCAAATTTTCCACTATCCCAAATTTAGCAATCTTTCTCAACCCATCTCCCACATAAAGTTCAAAGAAAAGAGCAATATAAAAAAATAAAAACCCAAAGAAAGTTGAATTTATTGTACTTTGTATATTACAGGCAAAAGTATTCTGATTGCAACACTATGTGAGATAAAGGCATCACATATTGGATAGACCAAGGTACCAGATAATATGACTATATATTCCCAACCACATATACCTCTGACTCTGTTAGAGTGATAGGAATCTCTACCTATGGTAATTTTTACATATATGTGAAACTTATGCATATGAGCATATACATATGTTGTGTAAACATTTATTTTTATTAAAGGCTTAGATAGATAGATAATATACACACTCATAAATATGTAACACAAAGGTAAACTCCTGAATTTTCATTGTTCTATTAGGTCCAAATCCAGTACTCTTGTATCTATACTAATTGTCCTCTTTTTCTGGAATAATTCTTAGTCTTTTGAAATTGGTAACTAGGGCAACATTGACTCTCCTGCTCCCGCTCCAAGGAGTAGAAGTAATGATTTGATGAAGTGTGTAGCACTGTGTCTGAAGCACAATCAGTACCACTTTAACTCAAATAAAAGATTCAGACTTAAGAAGCAACCAGATTTTTTTTTGCAGATTTCATGACATGTAAAAAATATCAAATTTACTATATAATTTTAAAAAGTAACATGGTGTCATAAAAATACTGAATTTGAATAAGACAATAAAGGTTCAAATTCTGTCTGTTTACTAATCATAATACCTTGAACAAATCACAACATATCAGACTATCAGTTGTCTCACGTTTTAAAAAGTGAGTATAATAAAATTTAATACCACCTCATGTTTTTTTTTTGAGAAAGAAGTCTTACAAACCTAAAATAATTGAATAAAGTAACTATTATTAGAAGATTTCTAATTTTAAATGATTTTCAAGGTGCATTGTAAATTAAATCAAACATAATATTTTTAAAATCGAGTTTTTAGCATGTTTTTGCATTTTGTGTTTTCATTAATGTCTTTTGTATTTTCATTAATTCTCGTGTCTGGATTGTTTTGTTTTGTTTTGTTTTGTTTTTTTATTTGAAGCAGAAAGAAGAGAAATACTCTGCAACTGAATTTTCTACAAAGTGCATTAACTATCAAAGCTACCAAGTTTCTCCTCTGCTCTGGGTAGCTGATCATCGACATTGACTTCTGCTCGCCAAATTAATTTTGGAAAGCTTAGAGCTATGTCAGCCTTCCTGAGCTTTTCAGACTCAATATTTGTGTGTTTTCTTCTTCTGCATTTGGAACAGAGCCCTGAAAACTTGATTGATTCATTTATTAAAATTAGACTCATAATGGACTGCCTAGTTTGAAAAATTGAGTTCACCATAAAATGCTAAGTAATAATAAGGATAGGGGTTGCTCCTGATTTCTTTGCATTGTAACTAGAGATCCTTAAAGGTAAACAATGAATATCTGTTAGCCTAGGTTCAAGTAAGACATTTGATACCTAAAGAAAAAATCAGCAGGAAAGTGAATGAAGCAATAGTCACATTTTTGAAGAATGAAGTCAGTAGATTGCAAGTGACAGGTTCAATTACTGATCTGTGGACCAATGACACATCTGCCTTAAACTCTGAGAAATGGGCATTGGGAAAAGGATGAATAACTCTTAAGATTTACAGAAAATATGTAACCACTCAGGCAGAAAATTAGCAATTACATTTTGTGCCATCAGTAATAACTATTTCAACAAAGATCTTAGGTTAATGTCAGACTGTTTGACAGTATATCAAGCATTGCACCTGTGTTCAATCAGTGGCCACATCCCTCAATGTGATACTGAGTGGTTTAGTTCAAATGTGGCTTGTTCAGGGATAAGCAAGATGGCTGACATCTGTTGAAAAAGTATTCAAAATCAATCTATTTCACAGTTTAAATGTAGATTATTGAAAAGAATAAATTTCTATAAAAATGAATAATTGTAATTTGTCTTTCAAGGATGTAAATTATTTTATTTTTCGAATTTATTTAAAATTTTATTTCCCCTGCTTACACATAAAAACAACTTGTAACATTCATTTTTTAACTCTGAGTACAAAATTTTCTCCCTTCTTCTCTCCCCACCCCTTTCTTTGAGAAGGCCCGCAATTCTATATAGGATGTACATGTGTAGTCATGCAAAGCATTTCCACATTGATCAATTTCTGAGAGAAAAGAAAAACATAGACAAAAAACCTTCAAGAAAAATAAAGTGAAAAAAAAGTATGCTTCATTCTATCTTCAGAAAACACCAATTCTTTCTCTGTGTATGGATAGAATTTTTCATCATAGCTCAACCCTAAATACGATCATTGTATTGCTGAGAATAGCTAAGTCATTCATAGCTGATCATCTTCCAATATAAATGTAACTTAGTACAGTTCACTTTGCACTAGCTTGTGTAAACCAAGGTTTTTCTGAGCATATAGAATATTACTTCTAATTATTTATTTTTCATCTCAGCAACTAATGAAATTAGGTTTATATAATAATCATAGGAGAGATAAGTTCCAAACATATTCATGATAATGCAGAGTACTTTGATGATCTGGGATTCTTTATTTTTGAATACATACTTTAAATCAGAATTTAAATTCATGATGATAACTTCAACGTTTATAATTGATAGATCAAATGCAAAATAAAATCAGAATAAATTTTTATTCTTGAATATTTTACTTCCCATATATTGCAATTGAGATGAAAATTGCTGGAAGCATATACCAATCTTGTTTAATTATAAGATAGTAAATATTGTACTGTCAATTTTTTAAACATGGATCTGATAATGTATTTGCAGTTACCCATTACAAAACATAATAGAACCATGACAGAGAGCGTTATGCAAACTTAGTGAGTGATCTCAGTTTTGAATCAATGTGTTCAGAGTTCAAATTCTGCCTTTGACATTAATAAGCAATGTGGTCATGGACAAATTAGTTAACTATTCATTGACCCAGAAAATTGTAAGATAGCAGCTGCCCATTTGTGGCAGTATGGGGGAGGAAAGAGGGTGTTCCATGCTAGTGTTCCTCTACAAAGATGAAGTCCCACCTATATTTCTTCCTCTATGGTTTGTGGATCTGATTAAGAACTTGAAAGATACACACACACACACACACACACACACACACACACACACACACACACACACCCCAACATATTTCAAATTAAATCCAGTGACTTGAATGGCCTGGAAAATACTAAGTATCTTTTATTTTATTTGTTTTCAGTGTTCCACAATCACTTCCATATAACGTATGTTTTCCCCCTTCCTGCCCTCTTACCCCCTTCCCTCTTCCATCACTCCCTGAGTCAGGATACAATTTTATATAGGTTCTACACATACATTCCTATTAAAGACATTTTCACATTATTCATGTTGTTTAGGAGAATTAAAATGAATGGGAGAAATCATAAAACAAACCAAAACATAACACAGAAGAAAATGACCTGCTACATTGTGCGATCGAATTTCATAGTTTTTCTCTGGAAATGGAAGGCATTTTGCCTTAAGAGACCATTGGGAATTTTTTAAGTCCTTGCATTGCAATGATGTTCTAAGTCTACCAGAAAAAATCCTTGCCCACTGTGGTTGTTGCTGTGTATAAAGTTCTCCTGGTTCTGCTCCTTTTGCTCAGCATCAGTTCATATAAGTCTTTCCAGGGCTATCTGAAGTCTTCCTGTTCATCATTTCTTATAGCAAAATAGTTTTCCATTACATTCATACACCACAATTAATTCAGTTATTCCCCAATTGATGGGCATCCCATTGATTTCCAGTTTTTGGCTACCACAAAAAGTGCTGCTATAAATGTTTTCGTACATGTGGAAGCCTTTCCCATTTTTAAGATCTCTTGGGGATACAATCCTAGAAACCATATTTCTGGGTCAAAAACTATGCACATTTTTGTAGCCCTTTGGGCATAGTTCCAAAATGCTCTCCAAAATGATTGGGTCTGCTCACAGTTCAACCAACAATAAATTAGTGTTTCAACTCTCCCACGTTTTCTTCAACATTTATCAACATCCTGTTTTGTCATGCTAGCCTATATGATATGTGTGATGTGGTACCTCAGAATTGTGTTGATTCGCATCTCTCTAATCAACAATGATTTAGAACATTTTTCATATGACTATAGATAGCTTTAGTTTCTTTTTCTGAAAACTGCCTGTTCATATCCTTTAACCAATTATCAATTGTGGAATGGCTTGTATTCTTGTACATTTGACTCAGTTCTCTATATATTTAAAAATGAGGCCTTCATCACAGACACAATTTGCAAAAATTCTTTCCCAGTTTTCTGCTTCCCTCCTAATCTTGGGTGCATTGGGTTTGTTTGTGTAAAAACTTTTCAATTTGGTGTAATCAAAATTATCCATTTTGCATGTCATAATGTTTTCTGTCTCTTGTTTAGTAAAAAATTTTCCCCTTCTCTCTAAATCTGATAAATACAATATTCCTTGCTCTACTAATTTGTTTATAGTATCAATTTTTATACCTAGATCATGTACCCAATTGGACTTTATTCTTGAGTATGGTGTCAGGCATTCATCTATGCCTGGTTTCTGCCATACTGTTACTGAATTTTTCCAGCAATTTTTGTGAAACAGTGAATTCTTGTCCCAGAAGTTGGGGTCCATGTTTTTATCAAACAGTAGATTGTTATATTCATTGACTACCGGGTCTTAGGTACCTAACCTATTTCACCAGTTTGCCTGTCTATTTCTTAGCCAGTACCAAGTGGTTTTGATAACTGCAGCTTTGTAATACAATTTGAGATCTGATAGAGCTAGGCAACCTCCCCTAGCATTGCTTTTCATTAGTTCCCTTGATATTCTGGACCTTTTGTTCTTCCAGATTAATCTTCATATTATTTTTTCCAGCTCTACAAAATAATTATCTGATAGTTTTATTAGTATGGCACTGATTAAGTAAATCAATTTAGATAGAATTGTCATTTTTATTGTATTGGCTTGGCCCACCCACGAGCAACTGATGTTTTTTCCACTTACTTAGATCTGATTTTATTTGTGTGAAAAGTGTTTTGTAATTTTATTCATAGAGATCCTGGGTTTGTTTTGGCAGGTACACTCCTCAATATTTTACAGTGTCTAGCGCAGCTTTAAATGAGATTTCTCTTTCTATCTCTTTGACTTTGTTAATAATATATATAAATGGAGAAAATTTGTGTGGGTTTATTTTATAACCTACAACATTGCCAAAGTTGTTTATTATTTCAAGTAGCTTTTTGCTCGATTGTCTGGAATTCTCTAAGTAAATCGTCATATCATCTGCAAAGAGTGACAACTTAGTTTCTTCTTTGTCTGTTCTAATTGCTTCAATTCCTTTATCTCCTCTTATTGCTACAGCTAACATTTCTAGTACTATATTTGATAATATTGGTGAAACATCCTTGTTTCGCCCCTGATTTCGTTCGAAAGGCATCTAGCTTATCCTCATTGCGTATAATGCTTGCGGAAGGTTTTAGGTAGTTGCTGCTTATTATTTAATGGAAATCCCATTTATTCCTATGTTCTTCAGTGTTTTCAATAGGATTGGGTGTTATATTTTGTCAAAAGCCTTTTCTGCATCTATTGAGGTAATCATATGACTTCTGTTAGCTTTGTTGTTGATATGATCAATAACGCTAATAGTTTTTTTTTCCCCCTAATATTGAGCCAGCCCTGCATTCCTGGTATAAATGAAAATATTAAGTATCTTAAGGAACTGATTTCATTATATACTGATATCAAACTCAGCTGTCTTTAAATATCTCTTCCTTGATCAGGTTTTAATTTTAGCAGTAGCTCATAAAATGTTAATTTTCTTACAATTTGCTACTACTGGAAGCAATTAATCTAGAAAAAATCAACAAAAACTTGATCTCTTCTTAAAGCTCAGGTAGGCTAATCAATGTATTTTCCTGGAGCACAGTTTACAGTAAACGTTCCTTAAGATCTTAGGCTAGAAAAGCACTTTTTTGCTGTCTGAAACTCATCCTTTCTATGACTATGGCCATATAATATGAGTCTAAGCACAGAAGAATATAGGCATATCTCACTTTCCACAATAAGCTTATTCCTGAAAAGCTGTTTTAAAGTCACTTCTTATAAAGCAAATACAGTTGAAATGCGCCAGGGAATAACTCTTCTTTTTTTTTTTTTTTTTAATATGCTGTGTTGAGACTTTCAAATCTCCCAAGCATGCTTGTAAGTTAGCTAGTATAAATATTATTTCTGCTTTCAAAAGCTGAGTAAACTGAGGCAAGGAAAGGTTTTTGTGACTTTCTCAGGACATCATAAATCCTGGAAATATTGTTGCCAACATTTGATGTCTAAGACCACAGCTTTTTATCTTTGGCTTTGCTTTTCTCTCTGGTACAAGTCATTTTTAAAAGAAACATACTTTCAGAAGAGAATAATTTTATAATATTAATATCTAAATTTAGTTGGGAAAAATCAAAACTTCTCTTAACTGAATTTGTTTAAAAGATTGTTTTCTATATCTAGTATGCCAGCTTCCAGGTCCTTGCCTCTTCCTAATTTGCCCAAATAATATTTTGTAGTCAGTTATTCTTGATCTTGATCATTGTAAAGTAAGTGGATATATATAAATATGTGGAGATAGGACATTCTCCTCCCTATCTCAATGGAAAGCTGTAAAATAAGATCTTACATGATTTACTACTGTTCAGCTTTTCTCTGAGTTTGGAAAGGGATACATTCAGTATCATTTCACATTTTTACTTACTGGTCACTTTGGGTCTCACTGAGGTGCTATATGGTAGAAAAAAAATTCATGTTATCTTTTTTCCCCCAGTATCCAATACTGTCTTGTCCTTTCTCCCCACCACAATCACAATTCTGCTATCTATATGTGATTTCAGTCTGTTTTATAAAGCAGTTGATATCCTGATTCAATTGACTGATAACAGATTAATATATTATATTTTTGTGGCTGAGTGGACAGATATCCTAACCCCCTATATGCAGAATGATATAATGAATGACCTAGCACTGACAGATAATTATAGGTTTACTTACCTTCTAAGAACATATTTCACAAACACTGAGCAAGGAGAGCTGTTCATCGTTTTGTTTCTGGCACTATTCAGTTGAATGTGATGACTTTCTCGTGCCTCCCATTTTATGCATGGAACCAATGTTTGAATGGTAGCTAATGTGGCCCTTGTTAAAGGGGAGAATGTTAACAGACCTGTAGAGGCAGAGGAACTGCAAAGGTAAGTACCTTTCATATGCTAATTGTGTTTTGAGGGATCACAGTATCATCAATGCAATTTTTTTTTGTTAATCATTAAATAATGGAATCTTCATGCTCCAGCTACTTATATGGCAGGGGTTACTCTTCTTCAGCATCTCATATTTTTTTCTGTGGCTTGTAACTTTATCTGTTTCACAGTGCAGGGACCTCTAAATAGCTATCTGAATCCCAAATAACACACAAACCCAGGTTATGTCTAGCCACACTTTTTTATAGGGTTTACACACTTTTATAGGAGGCAATTCATTGACTGAAAGAAATTACACCTTAATGATAGGATAAGGGAAGAAATGCAATCCCATACCCAATTCAGTTGACATTGTCCAAAGGACTGAGAAGTATTCACAGCGTGTTAAAACTAAATATAATAGAAACATCTATGTCCTGATCTCTTATGAGGTGAGAAAACTCCAACAGCTGAGCAAAAAAGAGAACATGATTGGATTACTAAACAAATTAGTCACATACCTAGGGCCTGAAATAACTAAGCCACAGATGAATTCTGGCAGTTAAATTTTCAGAATCTGAAAAGTGATTGCAGTGAAAATTAGGAGCTGCAAGTGTGGGCAGCTAGGTGCTGCAGTGGATAGAACACCAGCGCAAGAGTCAAGAGGACCTGAGTTCAAATCTCACCTCAGATACTTGACTCTCACTAGCTGTGTGACCTTGGGCAAGTCACTTAAGCCCAACTGCCTCATCCTGGGTCATCTCCAGTCATCCTGATGCATATCTAGTCACTGTATTCAGATGACTCTGGAGGAGAAGTGAGGTTGGTGACCTGCACAGACCTCCCTCACTCAAAATAAAGTCAAGGGCACGTCATGTCATTATTTCTCTGATGTCATGGTCTTCTTCAGCAATGAAGGACGAACACAGAACCTGCAAGCGCAGAAGACCCTTACAGTGGAGAAGAGATAACCCTCACCCCCACATACCCATATTAATGCTTTAGAGGGATCTAGTAGAGCAATGAGAGTCACTGCAAACAACAGAGATTGGAGGCACACACTAAAGATGCACACACACACACACACACACACACACGCACACGCACACACACACACGTCACCTGAAGGAAAAAGGAGTTTCAAGACCTATGACTCCTAGCAGACACGAATACAGTCAGATTATGAGAGTAACTTTTGGGAATCTACCTGGGTAACAAAAAACAGCAGACATACTATATAAAAGGAGATTTGCATAAGGAATCTATAAACAATAAAGAACTTCCAGATCCTACTAAAGAAGGAACCGTAAGTTGCTTTTGACATATTTGAGTCCTACACATATGCCTCATTACCTTGTTTTCTAAATTTGAGCCCAGACTTCTTAAGCATATTAATGGGACAGTGTGACTGAAGCATGTGGGTGGGGTTAATTTTGTACGTCTTCTTAGTATTTGAGTTTAATAAATCTCTCTAATATGGATTAATTATTTCTACAAGTTAATTATTAATAGTAAGGGTACAAATGGGGTTTGTGGGCTATAATGTCATTAAGAGTGCAGATTCATAGCATACAGAGCATGAGGTAGAAGCCATCCAGGGTGGGGGTGGAGGGTGTGAGGGACACAATCTGCCAGTGCAAGTGTAAATGGAGGGAGTGTTTGTGTGTGTGTGTGTGTGTGTGCGTGTGTGTGTGTGTATGAGGCAATAGTAACAAAGTGGTATAGGTAATCTAGGATCATGAGAGTGTAGCACAACTTTTTAAGGTCGTATATCCTCTTTGAACAATTCACAATCTAGATTCTGGGACCATATTGTCTGGTATGTCTACTGTTTTATAGAAGGCAGTTCAGGCATAACTTTGTCCTTAATTTTCTTCTTGAACCTGTGTTCTTAAGTCCCAAATGTAGCTGTTGATAGATTCTATGGAGAGCACATACATAGGCAAAGCCCCCCTCTTAACCTTGGTCCAGAAGTCAGGATAAATCTGCTACGCTATGATATCTCTTTTACAGAAATGGCAAAAGGGGAGGAACAAACCTATGACCTCAAAGGTTTCCTCCTAATAATTAGTTTATCACCTTAAGTTATCAATGAGCCAAATAATCATGGAGATATTTCTTTTACTAAGACAAATTGAAACTTCTTTCAGTCCTCTTTATAAAGTTCCATTGGATGCGTCTATACTCTATAGAGAAGGAAGTTAAACTTCAGATAACCTCTGAATGAGCAGGGAACTCCCTTGATCAATTCCTTTTATATATAAGCAAGGGATTGGGCAGTGGGGAGTTAAGGGTGGCAAGTACTTACTATTTTACACATATGGAAATTTGTATTTTCTTTCCTGACAAAACATATTTCCTAGTAATGATTTTAATAGAGTATGATAAGTCTTATACTAGAATCTCATTTATTATACTTTAGTCATGAAAGTGAAGGATCTGGAATTAGTAGACTTACCTAACGATGAGAGTAAATAACTCCCAAACTCAATAATGCCACAAACAAACAAAAAGATTTAAATTTCTAGTATCACAGAAGGTATAATAAAACACCTTAATCAGCTATCCATTCACAAATATTTATGTCCTTCCTTGAGCCAGAGTAAAGATTGTTTTAATGAAACATGTTCTTCCAATAGCTCAAAGAAGAGATGAAATTTCTAAGTGTCCTGTTGCTCCACAACTTTAGCAAATAAAATGTACAGTGCTCTTCATAACTACCCTATTGAGACAGAGATTATAGTATAATCAAGCAAGTCCCTTCAAGCAAGTCTTATGAATTGCACATTAGAAAGAAATCATCTTAGGAAAAAGAAATGATTGGAGTATATTGATAACTTTGTTAGTTTCCATCTCAAAAAGTTCTTCATTTTCAAATTGGTCTGGGGTACTTTTATTATCTCCCTTTGGATACAACTACAGTAGAAAAAGGAATGCTTTCTAAAATGAAACAAAATATTAACCTTTGGCTGTGCATACTTGAAGCTACCAGATTGAAAGGTGATGAAAAATTAAATTTTGACTCATTCAGCGCTGCCTATGTGGATAGGGACATTCCAACAGTAACTGCAACTTTTATCAAACTGAGAAAACGTTTGAGTTGAAACACAAATTGGAAAGTACAAGTCATTATTCGTGTCACTCATAGGCCAACAAAAGTTTCAGTTCACACACAGTCCATATCAAAGAGGAAGGCTAACTGGATTTTATATGCATTCCCTGTAGAACACAGCCTTTGCAACTATCATGGAACCTCATCTATTTGGCATCACCAGAGACTGAGCTGTTCAATATAAGTGGTTTTTAATATAACAGCAATTTATCCTTCTAGTTTTCTAAAGAAGTTTGTTTTATTTAAATATTTTCAATGATAGCTAAAATCTATTACTCATATCCATAATTACAGGGTGCACTGAATCTAATTTATCCTTTTCTTGATGACTCAGAGCTATTATGAATATAAATGATAGACTGCAACAGGGGAAATTGAAATGTGTACAGTCCTTACTTTAAAGAAGCCCAAACTGCTGTGCTCTGACAGCATGTTCAGCTCATGGGGCCACCATGGGAAATTTCTCCTGTTTATTTTATATATAGCACACATATGTACATACACAATGCATCTGTATATGACTTAATCTCATAGTGCTTTCATGTGCTTTTGACTTTGTCCATATATATTGAATGTTTATAATCTGTTGCTTTCTCTCTCTCCGTCTCTCTTTTATGCACACATATAAGCACGCCTGCGTGCACACACACACACACACACATACACACACACACACATATGCACACACTCAGAGAGCAAGAGACACGTTTCCATCCTACCTACTGTTAAAGGAATGTGACAGCGTATAGATCCTATCCCCAGTGTCCCCAAACCTCTCTGTTTGCCTCTCATGCAGACCTGCATTGGAAAAACATGATTCACTATGATTTTATTTTCTTGGATTTTCCAATACTGATTCTATTTTGTTTGTTTTCAAAATTCATTTAAAGATTTTTTAGGGAAGAAGTGTGGAGTGTGAAAGTTTGCTATATTTCTTGTAATTGTGCCATCTTGTCTCTCTATGATATCTCTTCTACAGGACAATGTTTCAAATCTTCAAAGGCAGCTACTATGTTTTCCACCAGTCATCATTCTACAGTCAAAATATCCCAGCTCCCTCAAGAAGTTATAACACAGAATGAATGCGACATTCTTCTTTATCCTGGTTTCATTCTAGTATTGAAATTCTATGATGGCAAAACATCTTAAAATATGGTTTTTATATTCATATGAAATTGTTATTCAAATAGATGACTCCTAAATGGACTCCTGATACCTTTTTCTGTCAGGGGCCATTACAATTACTTCTGCATGTATAGATGTTAACTGGGCAATTGTATTTGCCAGAAGTCTGAGCACCATAAAAAAGAATCTACTCTTCCAATGTAAGTCATTAACTAAAACAAGAAAATACATCATGATCATCAAAAAGAATATATTGTTGTATTATGGTTTGTAATCCATTCTGTTATCCACTTCTGTTTTGTGGGAGATTTCATCCTACTTACATTCACAGTTAAGATTACTCTCTATGTCTTTCCCTCCATCCTTTTCTCCTCATTTGTGCTTGTAGTTCTCCCTTTTCCCTTCCCCTTCGCAACAGAGTTTTAATTTTTTGACCACCACTTCCCTCAGTTTTTCCTTTCTTTTTTCAGTCCCCATCCCTTTTACTCCCTCTTTCCCTTACTACTTCTTCTCTCCGTTTTAGCCTCCCGTCCCTTTTCTTTGCCCCTTCCCCTCCTACTGCCTATAGAACTATTTATATTTCTTTTTTAAAAAATTTATTTATTTAACTTTTAACATTCATTTTCACAAAATTTTGGGTTCCGAATTTTCTCCCCATTTCTCCCCTCCCCCACCCCAAAACACCGAGCATTCTAATTGCCCCTATCACCAATCTGCCCTCTCTTCTATCATCCCTCCCTTCCCTTGTCCCCACCTTCTCTTTTCTCCCATAGGACCAGATATTCCCATTACCTGTATTTCAAATTTCCTAGTGGCAAGAACAGTACTCAACGGTTGTTCCTAAAACTTTGAGTTCCAACTTCTCTTTATCTCCCCCTCCCCACCCATTCCCTTTGGGAGGGCAAGCAATTCAATATAGGCCATATCTGTGTAGTTTTGCAAATGACTTACATAATAGTCATGTTGTGTAAGACTAACTGTATTTCCCTCCATCCTATCCTGCCCCCCATTGCTTCTATTCTCTCTTTCGATCCTGTCCCTCCCCAAGAGTGTTGACTTCAAACTGCTCCCTCCTCCCATTGCCCTCCCTTCCACCATCCCCCTACCCTGCTTATCCCCTTCTCCCCCCCACTTTCCTGTATTGTAAGATAGGTTTTCATACCAAAATGAGAGTGCATTTTCTTCCTTCCTTTTGTCGAATGTGATGAGAATAAGCTTCATGTTTTTCTCTCATCTCCCCTCTTTTTCCCTTCACTAAAAAGTCTTTTGCTTGCCTCTTTTATGAGAGATAACTTGCCCCATTCCATTTCTCCCTTTCTTCTACCAATATATTTCTCTCTCACCACTTAATTTCATTTTTTTAAGATATGATCCCATCCTATTCAATTCACTCTGTGCTCTCTGTCCCTACGTGTGTGTGTGCTTGCATATGTGTGTGTCTGTAATCCCACCAACTATCCAGATACTGAAAAGTTTCAAGAGTTACAAATATTGTCTTTCCATGTAGGAATGTAAACAGTTAAACTTTACTAAGTCCCTTACGACTTCTCTTTGCTGTTTACCTTTTCATGCTTCTCTTCATTCTTGTGTTTGAAGGTCAAATTTTCTTTTCAGCTCTGGTCTTTTCATCAAGCATGCTTGAAAGTCCTCTATTTCATTGAAAAGCCATTTTTTCCCCTAAAGTATTATACTCAGTTTTGCTGGGTAGGTGATTCTTGGTTTTAGTCTTAGTTCTTTGACTTCTCAAATATAATATTCCACACCCTTCTACCCCTTAATGTAGAAGCTGCTAGATCTTGTGTTATCCTGATTGTATTTCCACAGTACTTGAATAGTTTCTTTCTAGCTGCATGCAGTATTTTTTCCTTGACCAGGGAACTCTGGAATTTGGCCATAATGTTCCTAGGAGTTTTTCTTTTTGGATCTCTTTCAAGTGGTGATCAGTGGATTATTTCAATATTTATTTTGTCCTTTGGTTCTAGAATATCAGGGCAGTTTTCCTTAATAATTTCATGAAAGATGATGTGTAGCCTCTTTTTTTGATCATGGTTTTCAGGTAGGCCCATAATTTTTAAATTGTCTCTCCTGGATCTATTTTCCAGGTCAGTCGTTTTTCCAATGAGATACTTCACATTATCTTCCATTTTTTCATTCTTTTGGTTTTATTTTGTGATTTCTTGGTTTCTCATAAAGTCATTAGGCTCCATCTGTTCCATTCTTATTTTGAAAGAACTATTTTCTTCAGTGATCTTTTGAACCTCCTTTTCCATTTGGCTAATTCTGCTTTTTAAAGCATTCTTTTCCTCATTGGCATTTTGAACCTCTTTTGCCAATTGAGTTAGCCTGTTTTTCAAGGTGTTATTTTCTTCACCATTTTTTTGGGTGTCCTGTAGCAAGGTGGTGACCTGCTTATCATGCTTTTCTTGCATCTCTCTTATTTCTCTTCATAATTTTTCCTCCACCTCTCTAACTTGATTATCAAAATACTTTTTTGAGCTCTTCCATGACCTGAACACATTGAATATTTATTTTGGATGTTTGGGATACAGAAGCCTTGACTTCTATGTCTTTCCCTGATAGTAAGCATTGTTCTTCCTCATCTGAAAGTATGGGAGGAAATATCTGTTCACCAAGAAAGTAACCTTCTATGGTCTTATTTTTTTCCCTGTTTTCGGCATTTTTCCAACCAGTTACTTGACTTTTGGGTCCTTTATCAAGAGTAGGATACACTCTGTGAGATCTTAGTTCCTCCAAGGTGGCACAATCAAGCGTGTACTGGTCTAGACTCAGAGAGGGATTTTTATGTCCAGAATTTTAGCAGTTACCTCTCCACAGCCACCTGGCCTCCAGTTCTGCCAAGTCAGCACTGGGAGCTGATTTTCAGATAAGCTGGATGGGCAGGGCCACCATTCAGTTTGAGACAAATACCAGTTTGGCCAGGGCCTCCACCCAGGACTGAGGTAAGACTCAGCTCTTCAATGCCCCCGGGGGATTTTACAGTCCAACAACGGAGCATTCTGTATGTCTGCTGTGCAGGCTCTGTTCCCGCTTCCTGCTGGCAGAGCTATGGGAAAGCCCTTTTCCCTTCCTGGCCAGCTGATAAAACCCTGTCACTGAAGTTTGGCGCCTGTGGGCCAAGGGATCTGAGGACCTGCTTTTGCAACTGGAGATTCTGCCCCTGAGGTGTCCTCCTCCCAGAGTCTCGTAGCTCTGCACCACTTGGCCAAGGCTGGGCTGGGCTCCCTGCTCAGCTCTGAGTCTTGCACATCTGATGTTTCTGTGGGCCTTTCAGGTCACCTGGAAGGTCAGGGCTGGAAATCTCCTCCACTCTGTTGTTCTCCACTTCTACTGCTCCAAAATTTGTTGAGAGTCCCTCTCTACAGGTATTTCATGAGCTGTGGGGAGGACCCTGTGTAATTTTGTCTTTGTAGTCTGCCATCTTGGTTCTGCCCTCTCTCAGTCCTTTCTGAAGCCACACTGGCTCTCAGGTATATGCCCATCTTCTAGGTGAAGGATCAGTCTATTAAGGAAGACTCTAGCAAGAATTTTGCTAGCAATGACTAAGAGAGAGATCCCTTTGTGATTGTTGCAGGACAATCTATTCTCTTTACCCTTATAGAGATGGACAATGGAGGCATCCTTGAACTCCTGTGGGGATAACTTCCTCTTGCCATATAACCTGGAAAATTTCAGTCAGCTTTTATATGAGGAATGATCCCCCTACCTTGTAAATCTCAACTGGAACAGAATTAGCACCAGGTACTTTGCCACATGAAAGGAGCCTAATTCCCCTCAAAACCTATTCTCCACTTGGAAGTTTAGCTAAAGAGGGATTGACTTCAACCTGAGGTAAATAGTCAGTGGCCTCAGGCTTGATTGATAATGGTCTGTTGAGAACACTATGGAAGTGTTCAGACCGTCTCTCTAGGATCATGTCCTTATCACTAATCAATGTGACTCCACCAGCACTAAGTAGTTGTGATGCACCATAAGTTTTGGCCCATAAATAGCTTTCAGGGAATCATAAAAGCACTTTGGATTGTTACTATCAGCATAAAACTGAATGTCATATGCCTTCTTATTGAGTCAGGAGTCCTGCATCTCTCTAAGCTTTTCTGATACTTTGCTTTTGATGGAATTAAATGGCACCATAGGAATGTTGGTTGTTCATGTATGTATGTTTATACTTATTAATGTGACATTTCATGTTCAAATAAGTGTCTTTATGTGATACAGATGTCACAGGGTAACAAATGTGTCTTAAATATGTGAGATGTCTATAATACACATATATCAGACAGGTTTCAGAGTTGGGAATCAAAACTTCCTCACTTTAAAACTAGATCTAGTAGATCAAATTGCTGTATAATACGTATAAGACATAAAGAAGCAGTGGATAATTAAGCAATAATTTAACATATAAAAATGACCTGTTTAAACATTCCAAGTCCTAAATCTACTAACTTTTATTCACAAATCTTTCCACTTGTTCTTTCCAATCAATATTAGAAAAAATGTACTTATACATTATTGGCAATTAAAAATAATCTTCTTCCCATCTTCTTGTCTACAAAATTTTCTTCTCCTAGTTATTGTTTCATCTATCACAATAAAGCTGATTATCAAGATTTATTACCTTTTAAAATTTTCCCTCTATCTATTTCTAATAAGACTAAATGACTGACTATGAAGGATTTTACCGAAATTTTCTTCTTTTGAAATTTGACTCTGTGTGCTACATTACTTTAAGTAACAAATTTTTCCCTATATTATACAAAAATAAAATTAAGTAGCCAATCATTGTTTTAGAGTAATTGAATATAAAGATTTTCCATGTTACTTTATTTTAGTGATACCCACAAGCACCCAATTTCATCTAGAAAAGATTACCCTTAATAAGGAAATGTGATTGTTTGTGTGTATGAAGTTATTACTCCAAATTACTATGGTTAACAAATTCAGCTGTCGTAGAAGAAACATTTTGATTATCCATATTTTTTGGTTAAAGTGGAGCACATACATTACAAACCACTCAGTACTTTTTTTTTTCACTAAATAGAATCCCGTTTATGAATTAATATAAAACACATGTCATAACTGCATGCAATGTCAAACATATATGGTATGTTATCAGATTTTTTTTCTGACTCAGAGGATACATGTTTGGCCAAAAGTTTTATACATAAACTAAGCCTGGTGTTAATGCCAATACTGAATAATTTCAGTTGTTCTTGGTAATAAATGAATTCCAAATGAATTCATTTGGGGTTATTAATTCAAATCTATGTTTTTGGTATATTAAGAACAACGAAGAAAGGAAAATATGGCTTTTTGCTTGCAGAGCCAGGCCCCAGAGCCAGGCTGCTGATTCCCAGTTCTTTCAATTGTACCATGCTTCTCTGGTAAGTGTACAATGCATATTAAACTACTCTCAGAATATTATTGAATTCAGAAACACTATACATTAATGATGGGTATTCTTAGACTCCAAAATACTTTTTACTAATCTCTCCTGAGAGCTTGTCAGCAGTAGCAGTGAATTTCATTTTCCATGTCAATTTTAAGGCACTAACACAACACAAAAGAAAGTTGATCTCTAAAGAGGTTTTGATGTTGGAGAATTAACCTTTCCTTTTGGGCAATGGGGATTTTGCCACAGAATTCCTTTTTGAATTTTGATTTGCAGTAGGAAAGTCTGTCCCCAAGTGTTAATATATAACAAATTTCATGAGATACAGCTTATTTCCCCTGTATCTCTCTTACAACACAATCTATAAAACTTATACAATATCAGGATATTTCTAATCTAAGAGGACATGATTAGTATCTTAGGATGAACATAAACTCATTCTTAGCATATATTGTTTTAAAATGTTCTGCATTAACTCACCAGTGCACACAGATGTTCTCCTGGAGATTAAAAATCACCATGTGGTTTTTCATATTTGGAAAATGGCATAAAAATCTTTGGGAAAGCATAATTACCAAGAAATATGTCTAATGAAAAAAAAACATGACTTTCGGGACCTGTTTCTGCATGTGTATAACAGTATACCTTCTCCTCCCCTCATTCGTTCTCTCCTTAGTTCTCTCATGATGAAATCTTTCGCGCTGTAAAACAAATATTGAAATGCATCTCTCAGATTTAATATCATATTCTTTTCACTTTATTGCCACACAATGTAACTTGAATCAGTAATTTCATGAAGTTGTTACCGGGATGTGTTGTTCTTTTTTTTTCTTCCCACTTTGCAGTCATTGTCTCATACTTACTAATGTTAAAGGTCTACAAATATAAAAGAGATAGTCTAACTTGACATAAAGAACTCCCGTAAAGGAATATATTAATAGAAAAGAATTTTAGGAAGTGTCTAAATGTAATGTTTCCCAAATTAGGGCAAATAATTTTATTCAGACACATTTTAATGACAAGAGACATCTAAAAAGCCTTAAATGATCTGAACATTTTTTTTAACTTTTTAAATCTTATTTAATATTTGAATTATATGTAAAACATTAACATTCTTCTTTTTAAGTTTTGAGTTCCAAATTCTCTTCTTCCCTCCATCCCCATCCCCTACCTCCTCACTCAGAGAAAGCAAGCAATTTGATTACATGGGCAGTCATGCAAAACATATGTCCATTTTAGGTATGTTGCAAAAGAAAGCACAGAGAAAAACAAAGAAAAAATTAAAATACATAGGCTTCCATCTGCATTCAGACTCCATCAGTTTTTCTTTGGAGGTAGACAGAATTTTTTATTAAAAATCTTCTGAAATTCTTTTGGATCATTGTATTACTGAGCATATCTAAGTCACTAACAAAAGTCATCATAAAATATTGCTTTGTACACTCTTCTAATTCAGCTCACTTCATTTTTCATTAATTCATGTAAGTCTTTTGAAGGAATTGTTGAAATTGTATGAACCAAACTGATTCCATTTTTTTTTAAATTTTAACATTTATTTTCACACATTTTTGGGTTACAAATTTTCTCCCCTTTTATCTCCTCCCCCCCCAGACCCAAGCTTTCTAATTGCCCCTGTGACCTATCTGCTCTCTCCTCTATCCTCCCTCCCTGCCCTTGTCTCCGTCTTCTCTTTTGTCCTGTAGGGCCAGATAGCTTTCTTGACCCCTTAACCTGTATTGCTTGTTACCCAGTGGTAAGAACATTACATTTGGTCCTAACACTTTCAGTTCCAACTTCTTTAGCTCCCTCTTTCTCCACCCCTTCCCCTTGGAAGACAGGCAATTCAATATAGGCCATATCTGTTTAGTTTTGCAAATGATTTCCATACTAGTTGTGTTGTATAGGACTAACCATATTTCCCTCCATCATATTATGTCCCCCATTACTTCTATTTTCTTATGGTCCTATCCCTCCCCATGAGTGTCGACCTCATATTACATTCTCCTCCCCTCCCCTCCCCTCCATCCTCCCCCCCACCCTGCTTGTGCCCCTGTCCCCCACTCTCCTGTATTATGAGATAGGTTTTCCTATCAAAATGAGTGTGCATTATATTCTTTCCTTTAGTGGAATGTGATGAGAGTAGACCTCATGTTTTTCTCTTGCCTCCCCTCTTTATCCAACCACTAATAAGTCTTTTGCTTGCCTCTTTTATGAGAGATAATTTGCCCCATATAACTTCTCCCTTTCTCCTCCCAATATTTCTCTCTCACTGCTTGATTTCATTTTTTTTAAGATATGATCCCATCCTCTTCAATTCACTCTGTGCACTCTGTCTCTATGTGTGTGTGCGTGTGTGCATGTGTGTGTGTGTGCATTCCCACCCAGTACCCAGATATTGAAATGTTTCAAGAGTTACAAATATTGTCTTTCCATGTAGGAATGTAAACAGTTCAACTTTAGTAAGTCCCTTATGACTTCTCTTTGCTGTTCACCTTTTCATGGTTCTCTTCATTCTTGTGTTAGAAAGTCAAATTCTCTTTCCAGCTCTGGTCTTTTCATCAGGAAAATTTGAAAGTCCTCTATTTCATTGAAAGACCATTTTTTCTCCTGAAGTATTATACTCAGTTTTTCTGGGTTGGTGATTCTTGGCATCAGTCCTAGTTCCTTTGACTTCTGGAATATCCTATTCCATTCCCTTCTACCCCTCAATGTAGAGGGTGCCAGATCTTGTGCTATCCTGATTGTATTTCCACAATACTTGAATTGTTTCTTTCTAGCTGCTTGCAATATTTTCTCTTTCACCTGGGAATTCTGGAATTTGGCCACAATGTTCCTAGGAGTTTCTCTTTTTGGATCTTTTTCATGCGGTGTTCTGCGGATTCCTTGAATATTTATTTTGCCTTCTGGTTCTAGATTCTCAGGGCAGTTTTCCTTGATAATTTCATGGAAGATGATGTCTAGGCTCTTCTTTTGATCATGGTTTTCAGGTAGTCCCAGAATTTTTACATTGTCTCTCCTGATTCTATTTTCCAGGTCAGTTGTTTTTCCAATAAGATATTTCACATTATCTTCCATTTTTCGAATCTGCGCGGTATGTCCTGAGATATCTGTCTTTCTCATAAAGTCCTTAGCGTCCATCTGTACCATTCCAGTTTTGAAAGATCTATTTTCTTCAGTGAGCTTTTGAATCTCCTTTTCCATTTGGTTAATTCTGCTTTTGAAAGCATTCTTCTCCTCATCAGCCCCTTGCACCTCCCTGGCCAACTGAGTTAGGCTAGTTCTGAAGGTGCCAATTTCTTCAAGATTTTTTTGGTTCTCCTTTAGCAGGGAGCTGATCTGCTTTTCATGCTTCTCCCTCATCTCTCTCATTTCCCTTCCCAGTCTTTCCTCCACCTCTCTAACTTGATTTTCAAAATTCCTCTTGAGCTCTTCCATGGCCTGAGCCCATTGGGTGGGCTGGGACACAGAATCTTCGATTTCTGTGTCTTTGCCTGATGGCAAGCATTGTTCCTCCCCATCAGAAAGGAAGGGAGGAAGTGTTTTTTCTCCGAGAAAATACCCTTCAATAGTTTTATTTCTTTTGCCTTTTCTGGGCATTCTCCCCAATCAGTGACCTGACCTCTGAATGTTCTCCTCACACCCACCTCGCCTCCTGGTCCTCCCAGCCAGCGTTTGAGGACTGAGATTCAAATGCTGCTTCCCGCGTTAGGATTTTTGGCGGGGGCAGGGCTGCTAATCAGTGTTAGAATTAAGTTCAGGTGGTCAGGGCAGGGCCGCCTCTCTGGCTCAGTTCCCTCAGGGGGTTTATGCACAGACCTTCCACAATGGATCCAGGCTCCCGCCTGTTTGGGGAGCCCCTGTCTGTAGCCGCCTCTCAGCTTCTATCTCCTGGGGGGGCCCGAGCCATGGGGGCACCCCACTCCCCTCTCAACCCACCAAAGAGACTCTCTCACCTACCCCCGTCAGTCACCTGTTGGTGGGGGGACTTGTGCCGCCACTGGAGATCCCGTCTGTGGAGCCTTCTCAGATCTGCGCCTCTCGGAGCCTAGGCCGCTGCCTCCGTAGGTCCGGGCTGGGCTCCGCGTCTGCAGCGCGAAGGACCTTTTGCGAGAGGTTTGCAGATCCCTCTGTGGGTGGGGGGACCCGCGTGGCTGCTGGAGATCCCGTCCCTGTAACCCTCTCGGATCTTTTCCTCACGGTGTCGTGGCCGCGGCAGGGCTGCCCTCTGCTCCCCGTCCCGGCGCCCAGTCCACGGCGTGAAGGATCCCCCGCGAGAGGTTTACAGGTCTCTCCGGAACAGAAATCTCCCTCGCTCCAATATTCCGTAGTCTCTGGATGCAGAATTCGCCCTGGGTCGGTCGCCTCTAGCCGTTCTGTCGATCTGAATATTTTTAAAAGGAAGAATTATATTTTCTCCAAAATATAGTCCCAAAGTAGATTATCTCATATTACATTCACTTTTGCTCACTATTTCTACCCCCGTCCACTCTTACCACCTAAAAATACTCTACAAACTCATCATATTGGGCCATCTATTTTCCCTGACTAATTTTAAGAGCATTGTATCCAACAGTTGGAATGAGTTATGGTCCCCAATTCACCAAGCTTTCTCTTCTCCCTATTCAAATATTCCTTAACATAATCTCCTCTAGAAATTCTGTTAGTAACTATACAAAATCAATACACAATAATATTAAATATTTCATTTTTCGTTTCTTATATAATGAAAACATTTTACTTCTAAGTTATCAGATTGATATTCCTAAAACTAAGGTGTGCGAGTGCCAAATCCTCAAATCCAGTCCAATAAAGAAGAAAAAGTAAACTTTAGTCAGTCCTTATCACTTCTGGAATCAAGCATCAAATTCTGTTTGATTTTTAACTTTTTTCATCAACTGTACCCCTCCAACTTTCCCAGTCTTTTTAAAAAAATGTCTTATTCCTCTCATCTATCCCCCTCCACAGAGTATACTTACACTTCCAGCTAGTGATGCAGGTCTTAATGTTGTAAATCCTACAAAATATTCTATCTGCCAACACTGGAATTTTCACTGTCTGGTCTTCATGTTTGGGATTCTCTCTCTGCTCATCTCCACGTCCTAAATTCTTCAAGTCTTACTTCAAATCTGAGGTTCTAGAAGGAACCTTCCCTGATATCCACTAATATCTATGCCTTTCCTTCTCCTCTAAATTTTCCTATTTCGATTTTATTTATACATCACTCTTTACAAGTGTGTGTTGTATCCTCCATTAGACACTGACACTGAGATGAAGAACAGTCTTATTCCCTCTTTCGTTGATTCCTTAGTGCTTAGCCTTGAGGTTGGCAAATAGTAGGCACTTAATAAATGTACATTGATTGTATGTATTTGAGTACCGTTTGTATTTGCTTTATGAATTTTGAAAAGTTGCAGGTCCCTAAGACCCTCAGTTGGAATGGGACAGCAGAAACTCCCATCACTACAAACCAAAATCATCATACTGGTAATATGTGCTGAATCAGGGCAAGCTTCCTGGTCCTATAATATGCAAATTCCAAATAAAATTCTGACATCTACAATTCCAGGCCACCAGAATACAAAATAGTTACTTACAAATTTAAGAAGTAACTTTGAACTTTTACTGATTAATTTGAGAATATCTGAATATCCTATGAACTAACCCCAAGCAAACAAAGATAAAACTTCGTCTATTCCACTCCACCGACTCCCGATTAAAAAAAAATACTATAAAAATAAGACCTCCGACCTCTGTTCTTCCTTCACTGTTGCTGGTACTTCTTCATCTCTATTGTGTCTTTCTTACTTAGTGCTTCCAACTGTGATACACAGTTATAGGCATGAAATTATCTCTCAACTTCTTCATCCTCTTCCCTATAATGCAGGATTTTTTGTGAATATCCCATTCCCTGTCTTCCTGCTACAATTTACTTCTCTACTACTTTTAACTGCTTATCACTGCTTTTATGGACTTTTCCCCCCATGCAGTCTTTAATTCCTGTTTTGTTTGTGCCGTGTTTCTTACTGTTAATCATGTGGTGATTACTAAAAAACAAAACAAAACAAAACAAACAAAAAAAACCAAACAATTGTCATCCCTGCCACAATTTTAGAGTTTTATAAATTATCACTTAATCTACAAATATTGAAGGTATACATAAAAACAAACAGAAAACTGCTCATGCTATTAGGAGGAAATAACCAAAGTCTATGTTAATAGCTTGAGAAATGTCTTTAAAAACCTTCTTTTGCAAGGGAATAAGGAAAAGATCATTAACTTGAACAGTTATTAAAGTGAGATAATGAAGACTGAAAGGGGAGAAATTTAAGAATCAATAATCGTAGTTATCAAACATCAAATGTAGATCAGAATGAAATTAAATCATTCCTGCTAGCAATTTGTAGTTAGAAAAATGAATCTTGTACTTGCTGGTAACAGGCAAAATATGATTTTCATTTAAAAATCCTCTTAAAGTACCTTTTATGAAACAAAAACAAGGAACATTTTTTTTTTAATTTTTATTTTTTTACTATTTTATTTGTTTTCAGTATTCTACACTCACTTCCATATAACTTGGATTTTTTCTCCCTCCTTCCTCCTCTTCCCCCTCCCTCCCCCCTCCCTCCCCAAGAAGGCATATAATTTTATATAGGTTCTACACATATATTCCTATTAAATACATTTTCACCTTAGTCATGTTGCATATAAGAATTATAATGAATGGGAGAAATCATAAAACAAACCAAAACGTAATACAACAGAAAGTGATCTGTTACATTCTGTGATCAAATTCCATAGTTCTTTCTCTGGATGTGGAAGGCATTTTGCCTTAAGAGACCATTGGGAATTTTTTAAGTCCTTGCATTGCAATGAAGTTCTAAGACTACCAGAAAAAATCCTCACACACTGTGGTTGTTGCTGTGTATAAAATTCTCCTGGTTCTGCTCCTTTCACTCAGAATCAGGAACATTTTTTTTTAAAAAAATACAATAAAATCTAAATATGGAAGATAGATCCATGTTCCAGCTACTACTTGGTTTCATTCATTGGAAATCATGGTAGTTTGATTTATTTTTTAAAATTATTTTATTTGTTTTCAGTGTTCTACAATCACTGCAATATATCTTAGATTTTTTCTCCTCCTTCCCCCTCCTTCCCCCCATCTCCCCAATCCCTCCCTGAGAAGGCATCCAATTTCATATAGATTTTGCACATACATTCTTATCTTTACCTCCATCCTCTTTCACCCTTATGTGCTTTTAGTTCTCTCTTCTCCCTTTCTCTCCACAATAGAGTTTTAATTTTTGACCACCATCTCCTACAGTCTTCCATTCCTTCTTTCAGCCCCCCTCCTTTTACTCCCCTTTACCCTTACTACTTCTTTCCTCCCTTTTAGCCTCTCCTTCCTTTTCTTTCCCTCTTCCTCTCCTACTGCCTATAGAGCTAGTTAAATTTAAATACCTATTAAAATTTGTTGTTCCCTCCTTGAACCAAATCAGATGAGAGTAAATATCAAACAATGATCATCTCCCTCCCATCTTTCCCTCTACTGTAATATAATTTTGTGCCTCTTCTTGTAATGTAATTTACCATGTTCTGTCTCCTCCTTTTCACATCTCCTGTTACAATCTCTTTACACCCTTAAATGGCATCCTTCAATCTACGTATATCCCTTTTGTATGTGATGAAGAATATACAATTCTCAAAATTAACATTATCATCTTCCCTTATAGGGAAGTGAACAATATCCTCATATTGAATAACAAACTTTTTTCCCCGCTGTTTACCTTTTTATGCCTCTCTTGAGACATGTGTTTGAAGATTGAATTTTCTTTTGAGCTCTGGCCTTTTCATCAGGAAAGTGTGGAAATCCCTTATTTCATTGAATGTCCATCTTCTTGCCTCAAATATTATGCTCAACTTTGTTGGATAATTGATCCTTGACTGTAGTCAGAGCTACTTTGCCTTATGGAATATCATATTCCAATTCCTTCAGTCTTTTAATGTAGAAGCTGCAAGATCCTGTGTGATGCTTACTGTGGCTCTTTCATGTTTGAATGTTTTCCTTCTGGCTGCCTGTATTATTTTCTCCTTGACTTGATAGCGCTGGAATTCAGTTATGATATCCTTTGGTGGTTTTAGTTTGGGATCCTTTTCTGGAGGTGAAAGATGGATTCTTTCCATGAGTATTTTGCCCTCTTAATCTAGGTCTTCTGGACAGTTTTCCTTGATGATTTCTTGAAAGATATTGTCCAGGCTCTTTTTATCATCATGGCTTTCTGGTAGACCAGTAATTCTTACATTTTTTCTCTCCTGGATCTATTTCTGAATAAGAAATTAGATTTTCTTATTAAAATTGTAATATCATTCAGATTTAATAGGCCTGAGCTATTGAACGTTTAGTCTCAGGACTTGACCGTTCTTTGAACCTTGTACGTTCTTGGCAATAAAAACCAGGAACTCGCCATTCCTGGAACTGTTTATGTTCAAGGGAAGGTGGCCCCTTCCTTGAACATGAACACTTGACAGTGATAAAATGTGCTGAGCTTCAAGGTTTTTGAACATGTCAGCAATTAAAAAGCCAGAATTAGATCCCGTCACACAAGCTGCACATGCTATGGACGTGTGCTAAAACTCTGTATGTAACTGCCTTGGCTGAGAGCCTTCTTTGTTTGCGAACCCTATAAAAAGCTCGGACTACAAAGTCCTATTGAGCTCACCCGTGGGAGGATGCTTCGCGCAGGACCATCTTTACACAATTCAAGTTGTTCCGGCTGCAATGGGGCTCCCAGCCGATTGAGTTATTGGAGGTTCCCTTGAATTGGTGATGTATTTTCTTCCCCTGCCTATCGTAGTTATAGCTCTTGTATTAATAATCATTATATTTGCCTTCTGCTTCTTCTGCCGTCCTAACTGTCTGTGCTGTGCCTTGTGTAATTAAAGCTTTTTTTTTACTTTCGTTTTGATTGAGTCCGAGAGCCTCATTTACAGGAGCGAATCCGAACTTTCTTAATACAATTTCCCAGGTCAGTTGTTTTTCCAATTAGACATTTTACATTTTTCTATCTTTTCATTCTTTAGATTCTGTTGGACTGATTCTTAATGTCTAATAGTCATGATGTTTTACTTGCCCAATTTTAATTTTTATCAAATTGTTTTCTTCAGTTAATTTTTGCTTTTCCTTTTTCATCTGTTTAATTATTCCTTTTAAGGAGTTCTTTTTTCCAGTAGATTTTGTACTTCCTTATCCATTTGTCCAGTTTTCCAAGTTAGGTTTTGTGCTTCCTTTTCATTTGTCAAATTTTTCTTTTTAAGTAGCTGTTCTTGTCTATGAATTCTTTTTTCTTATTTTAAAATCATTGACCAGTTTTTTTCTATTTCTCTAATTTTGCTTTTAAAATCCTTCTTTAGCTCTTTCAAGAGTGTTCTTTGTGCTTGAGACCAGTTCATATTGCCTTTTGAAGTTTCAGATGGGAGTATAGTCTCAATGCTGACTTCTTTGGTATTCCTGTGCTGGTCCTTGTCCCCACAGAAATATTCTATGGTCTTTTTTTTTCTGCTTTGCTTTTGTACTCGTGATGATGCTGATCACCCTTTACCTGACTTTTAAAGTAGAATTCAGCTTCCAGGGCACAAGAGGCTTTGTCCCACAGTTTTTGTGCCTTGAACTTGAGGCTTTGTGTGTTGTGGCCTCTGGTTCTTTTAGCTGGAAGTTAAAATGCTGCAGCTGTCTGGTACTGATCTGGCTGGTGTGAGAAAGCAGAAGCCAGGTGAAGTCTTTCTGGGGTTCCCCAGGAGTTGTCCTGGAGCTAGCTGTATTAAGTGTGGGGGAGGGGTGGTCTGGCTACCACAGGCCTCCTCTGATGAGTTAGAGCACAAGGCAAACTCAGTGGTTGGTGATTCAGTCTGCCCTAGCATCTTTTACATTCCTCTGTGGTGTTGAGGCATGCCTGGGATCCTGGTGTTGGCAGTTGCGGGCTCCATCTCCCTGGGTCTCAGGGTGTCCTCCTGGTTTGCTGAGATGAGGCTGTCTGGGACAGCTCAGGTCCTGCACTTTTCCCCTTCAGCCACAGCAAGAGGGACCCTCCTTAACAAATTTCCTAGCCTCACGTGCTAAGAGACTGTTTGCCCCTTCTGCTGACTCCACTGTTCCAGGATTTTTCTGGGGAAATATTTTATGGGTATTTCAAGGTCAACAAGGGGAGGAGACAGAGAATTTACAGATGACTCTACCATTTTGACTCCTGAAAGTTCAAGTAGGTGACTTAGAGTCATTTAATCTGGGTCTGATAGTCTCAGGAGTAGCAGCTGTAGAAACCTAGGGCTCCTTGACTCTCACTTGCTCAGTTCTGCTCGACTCCCATCCTGGGCTGATATGCCCGAGATTCCACAGTGAGGCTGCTGCCTCAGAGCACCCGGGACTTCCTGCTCGACCCTGCCACAGTGGGCACAGTATTGGTAAAGCCTGTGCGCTGTGCACTGTGCACTGTTTGCTCCTCCAGTCCCACACAATAGATCCTTCCCCACGACCTTCCAGTGTATCCTGGACTTTGAATCTGCCACAGTCTCTCTTCTATTGGATTCTTCCACTCCAAAATCCAGTCAGATTCTGTTTATAGAGATATCTGAAGGAGTTTGTCTAAGAGCTTAGGTGAGTAGTTGCTCTCACTTGGCCATCTTAGCTCCACCCCATTGGGTGAATTCATGAAAGGCTGATCTATCATTTTCTATCATTAACAATAGTAGTTATATTAACTAG
Source organism: Notamacropus eugenii (assembly GCF_028372415.1). Lineage (NCBI taxonomy): Eukaryota > Metazoa > Chordata > Mammalia > Diprotodontia > Macropodidae > Notamacropus > Notamacropus eugenii. The sequence goes on along the minus strand of NC_092874.1, from coordinate 357,104,260 downwards.
CTGAAACAGTGTTACATAAAATTTAAAAAATTCCATCCCATTCATCAAGCCCATACGCAGAGTAAAATATTTTACTGAATATTTAATGTATAGAATAAAACAGCATTTCAATGACACAAAAAAGATGATTACATATGAAGCTGTAAATTTACTCTGCATGACTTGCTATACCTTTTAAATATGCACGAAAACTATTTTATAAATTTCCTTTGTTTCTTCTTTATTTCCCCCTCCACCTTCCAACGCTAGATATGGCTACCATTAGGCACAAAGATATTTATATACCAGTTCTTTCTTTGGACTCAGAGACCATCTTTCTCCATATGTCCTTTATAGTTAATTTGGGTGTGTATAATAGTCAAAATAACTAATCTGCTCAAAACCATTCATAAAATAATATTATTGCCACTATATACAATGGTCTCTTGGTTCTGCTCATTTCACTTTTCATTATTTCATGTCATTCTGTAACTCCAACATAATATTAACAGCTTCTATGTCAGCTATGAATTTGCCAGCATAATTCTGAAGAGCTAAATATAACAAACTCTCCACATGGAAGACAGGAGTAAATCATTTATTTAAATACTATAAAGCTAAACTCCAGCACTAGAAAGCCAAATCTGTTACAGAAACAAAGAAATCTATGCGTAATAACAATGCAGGAGGCACCACCATCCCCAAGCCTTCCCCCTGCTAGGGCCTACTCACAAAAAATTCGCAGTTGTCTGCCTGCTTCCTCTCTCTCCCTCAGCTCTAACTGCTGTGTCCAACTTCCTCTCAGCTCTGCTCCACTCTTCCTGCTCCATCCAATAAACAGGCTCCTCCCACCATAAACTCATGTGACTCAAGATATCAGGTAACTCAAGCAGTTCACATGGACCTGTTAATGGATGGGAAAGATCTTGCCATTATGCAAAAACAAATACATTAGCAATACAAAATCCTTCTACAATTTTTTCTAAAATTATTGAAATCATCATTTCTTATCAAACAAGTAGTATTCCATCAAAATAGTATGTCACAGCTTGTTTAGTCACTCCCCAACTGATGGGCATTCTTGAAGTTTCCATTTGTTTGTCACCAGAAAGAGAGCTGCTATAAACATTTTAGAACATATAAGTTCTTTTACTTTCTCCCTAATTATCTTCAGAAATAGTTCAAGTAGTGGTATTACTTTGTCAAAAAGTATATGTAGTTGGATATTTCAGTGGACATATTCTAGATTGCTCTCCAAAATGGTTGTATCAGTTCACAGTTCCACTAATAATAAGTATCCCAATTTTTCCACATCCCTTCGAACATTTGTCACTTTCCTCTTCTATCATTTTTAGTAGCATTTTCATATATCATATATAAACAGTCTACTGTCATCGCCTTATTTCTTCTGGATCTTTTATATTGAATTTTACCTTGAGTCCTGTTCTTTTTGTTACAAATGCCTGAAAGTCTTTCAGTTCATCAAATATCCATTTTTTCCCATTCAGTATTATACTTAACTGCTGGATAAGTTTTTCTTGGATACAACCTCAGCTTCTTTGCTCATGGAAATATAAAGTTTCAAGACTTACAGTCTTCTAGTGTAGAAGCTGCTAGGTCTGGTAAAATTGTTTTCCCACATTATTTAAATTGTTTTTTTTTCTTTGTTGCTTGCAACATTTTCTCTTTAACCTGATAATTTAGAAACACGGCTATGATATTCCTGTAAGTTTTCTGCCTAGATCTCTTTTAATACATTATCTGTGACTTCTTTTTATTTTTATGTTCCTTTTTCGTTCTAGAACTATAGGGAGATTTTCTTTAATCATTTCCCATAATATTGTATTCAGCTTTTTTTTTTATCATATGTTTCATATAGACTGACAATGCTTATAGCGTCTCTCTTTGATCTGTTCTCCAGATCAGTTGTCATACTAATGATATATTTCAGATTCTCTTCACTGAATAGCACCCTGCCCCAACCCAAAGCCCTGAGGCTGGGAAGCAGCATTTGAATCTCAGACCCCAAACACTGGCTGGGCAGATCTGGAGGCCAAGTGGGTATGGAAAGAAAACTCAGAAGTCAAGTCACTGGCTGGGAAAATGACCAGAAAAGGGGAAAAAAAAATAAGACTATAGAAGGTTACTTCCTTGGTGAACAGACAATTCCTCCCTTCCTTTCTGATGAGGAACAACAATGCTTACCATGAGAGAAAGACACAGAAGTCAAGGCTTCTGTATCCCACACATCCAAAATAAATATACCATGGGCTCAGGCCATGAAAGAGCTCAAAAAGGATTTTGAAAATCAAGTAAGAGAAGTGGAGGAAAAACTGAGAAGACCAATGAGAGAGATGAAAGAAAGGCATGAAAAGCAGGTCAACACCTTACTAAAGGAGACCCAAAAAAAATGCTGAAGAAAATAACACTTTGAAAAATAGGCTAACTCAATTGGCAAAAGAGGTTTAAAAAGCCAATGAGGAGAAGAATGCTTTAAAAATCAGAGTTAACCAAATGGAAAAGGAGGTTCAAAAGATCACTGCAGAAAATAGTTACTTCAAAATTAGAATGGAACAGATAGAGGCTAATGACTTTATGAGAAACCAAGAAATCACAAAACAAAACCAAAAGAATCAAAAAATGGAAGATAATGTGAAATATCTCATTGGAAAAGCAACTGACCTGGAAAATAGATCCAGGAGAGACAATTTAAAAATTATGGGACTACCTGAAAGCCATGATCAAAAAAAAAGCATCATCTTTCATGAAATTATTAAGGAAAACTGCCCTGATATTCTAGAACCAGAGGGCAAAATAAGTATTCAAGGAATCCACTGATCACCACCTGAAGGAGATCCAAAAAGAGACACCCCCAGGAACATTGTGGCCAAATTCCAGAGTTCCCTGGTTAAGGAGAAAATATTGCAAGGAGCTAGAAAGAAGCAGTTCAAGTATTGTGGAAATGCAATCAGGATAACACAAGATCTAGCAGCTTCTACCTTAAGGGATGGAAGGGCGTGGAATAGGATATTCCAGAAGTCAAAGAACTAGGACTAAAACCAAGAATCACCTACCTAGTAAAACTGAGTATAATACTTCAGGGAAAAAATGGTCTTTCAATGAAATTGGGGACTTCCAAGCATTCTTGATGAAAATACCAGAGGTGAAAGGAAAATTTGACTTTCAAACACAAGAATGAAGAGAAGCATGAAAAGGTAAACAGCAAAGAGAAGTTATAACGGACTTATAAAAGTTGAACTGTTTACATTCCTACATGGAAAGACAATATTTGTAACTCTTGAAACTTTTCAGTATCTGGGTAGGAGGTGGGATTACACACACACACACACACACATGTACACACACACAGAGACAGAGAGCACAGAGTGAATTGAATAGGATGGTATCATATCTTAAAAAATGAAATTAAGCGGTGAGAGAGAAATATATTGGTAGAAGAAAGGAAGAAATGGAATGGGGCAAGTTATCTCTCATAAAAGAGGCAAGCGAAGGACTTTTCTGTAGAGGGAAAAAGAAGGGAGGTGAGAGAAAAAAACATGAAGTTTACTCTCATCACATTCCACTAAAGGAAGGAATAAAATGCACTCTCATTTTGGTATGAAAACCTATCTTACAATACAGGAAAGTGGGGGAGAAGGGGATAAGCAGGGTGGGGGGGAGGATGAAAGGGAGGGCAATGGGAGGAGGGAGCAATTTGAAATCAACACTCTTGGGGAGGGACAGGAGCAAAAGAGAGAATAGGAGCAATGCTGGGCAGGATAGGATGGGGGGATATAGTTAGTCTTATACAACATTACCATTATGCAAGTCATTTGCAAAACTACACGGATATGGCCTATATTTAATTACTTGCCTTCCAAAGGGAAGGGGTGGGGGGGGGAGGAATGAAGAGAAGTTGGAAGTCAGAGTTTTAGGAACAAATGTTGAGTATTGTTCTTGCTACTAGGAAATAAGAAATACAGGTAAAGGGGTATAGAAAGTTATCTGGCCCTACAGAACAAAAGAAAAGATGGGGTCAAGGGCAGAGAGGGATGATAGAAGAGAGGGTAGATTGGTGATAGGGGCAGTTAGAATGCTCAGTGTTTTGGGGTGGGGGGAGGGGAGAAATGGGGAGAAAATTTGCAACCCAAAATTTTGTGAAAATGAATGTTAAAAGTTAAATAACTAAATTTAAAAAAAAATTTCTATTCTGTCTTAGTATTTTTGTGCGAAAAAAGTAGTAGCTCAAACTGGAAGGTTGATTTAAAAAAACTGAACCATGCAAATAGTAGCCTTGAAACAATTTATGTAAAGACTAAAAAAACAAATCATTATTGTTCATTAAGTGTACTGTATTATTAACTTTCTATTAATATGTTGATCAAACTTATTCTAAAATATGGCTATAGTTTTACAGTATGTATGATAAATATATGTACAGGCATTTATATTGTGTTAAAGCCCCATTTATTATCTGATTACTTTTGAAAACTTATAATACAAACTTCAGTTTGATCCTTTAATTTTATGACATATCATGGCGCAATTTTGATTTTTTTTGCTAGTTTCCTGGTCAAGATTGAAACTTCTTTTTGCCTTAATAGTATTTTTTCCAATTAAATGTAAAGATAGATTTCCACATTTAATTTTATAAAATTTTGAGTTCAAAGTTTTCCCCCTGTCTTCTTCCCCTACCCCTCAACACAGGAAGCAATCTGATATAGGCTTTATATGTACAATCATATTAAAAATATTTCCAAATTAGCCATTTTGGGAAAGAAGAATGAGAACAAAAGGGACAAACCATGAGAAAAAAACAAATAAAATGAAAATCCTATGCTTTCATCTTCATTCAGACTCCACAGTTCCTTTTCTGGATATGTTCAGCAACATGTATCTTTTGGAATTGTTATATTGTTGAGAAGAGCGTAGAATGTCATACCTGATCATTGTACAATGTTCTCCTGGTTCTGTTCACTTCAATCAGCATAAGTTCATATGCCTGTCCAGTTTTTTTTTTTTTTCTGAAATCTGTCTTCTCATCATTTCTAATAGGAAAATAGTATCGCATTACATTTATGTACCAAAACGTATTCAGGCATTCCTCAATTGATGGGCATTCCATCAATTTCTGATTCTTTGCCAAAAAGAAACCCACAAATATTTTTGTACATGTAGGTCCCTTCATTCACTTTGTAAGGTCTCCATGTGATATAATCTACTAGTGATATTGTTGGATCAAAGGCTATGCATAGTGTTATAACCCTTCAGGCATTTTTGCTCTCCAGAGTGGTTGGATCGACTCATAACTTCACTAACAATTCATTAGCATTAGAATTTTCCCACATCATCTCCAAACATTTATCATTCTCCTTTTCTATCATATTAGCCAATCTGAGAGGAGTGATGTGGTACCCAAGAATTGTTTTAGTTTGCATTTCTCAAAATAATGGTGATTTATAATATTTTTTCTTATGATCATAGATAACTATTTTTTCCTCAAAGATCTGCCTACTAATATCCTATGACCAACTATCAATAAGGGAATGAATTGCATTTTTATAAATTTGACTCAGATCTTTATATATTTGAGAAAAGAGGCTTTTAATAGAAACACTGGCTGTAAAAAAAGTTTCCCATCTTTCTGCTTCATTTCTAATCTTGAGTGCATTGGTTTTGGTTCTGCAATTTTTTTTAAAATTATTTTATTGGTTTTCAGTGTTCTACAAGCACTTTCATATAACTTAGATTCCCCCCTCCATCCTCCATCCCTCCCCAAGTCGGTACACAATTTTGTATACGTTGTACACATACATTACTATTAAATACATTTTCTTCTAAATCATATTGCATAGAAGAATTAAAATGAGTGGGAGAAATTAAAAAACAAACCAAAACGTAAAATAAAAGAAAATGATCTGCTGCATTCTGCGATCGAAGTCCATACTTCTTTCTCTGGATGTGGAAGGCATTTTGCCTTAAGAGATCATTGGGAACTTTTTAAGTCCTTGCATTGCAATGAAGTTCTACTTCTACTAAAATATATATATTTCACACTGTGGTGGTTGTTGTGTATAAAGTTCTCCTTGGTCTGCTACTTTCACAAAGCAGCAGCTCATGTAAGTCTTTCAAGACCTCTCTGAAGTCTTCCAGTTCGTATTTCTTACAGCACAATAGTATTCCATTACATTCATATATCAAAATGTATTCAGCTATTCCCCAGTTGATGGGCATCCCCTTGATTTCCAGTTTTGGGCCACTACAAAGAGTGATGCTATAAATATTTTTGTAAATGTGGGAACCTTTCCCATTTTTATGATCTTTTGGGGATACAGTCCTAGAAGTGGTATTGCAGGGGCAAAGGGTATGTATACTTTTGTATCCATTTGGGCACAGTTCCAAATTGCTCTCTCGTATAACTCGTTCAGCTCACAGTTCCATCAATAGTGAATTAGTGTCCCCACTCTCCCATATCTTCTCTCGGCATTTATCATCATTCTGTTTTGTCATGTTAGCCAATCTGATAGGTGTGATGTGGTATCTCAGAGTTGTTTTGATTTGCATCTCTCCAATCAACAGTGATTTACAGCATTTTTTCATAAATCTGAAAACTGCCTGTTCATATCCTTTGACCATTTATCAATTGGGGAATGACTTGAATTTTTGTACGTTTGACTCAGTTCTCTATGTTTTAGAAATGAGGCCTTTATTATAGACACTAGTCACAAAAATACATGCCCAGATTTTGCTTCCTTACTAATCTTGGTTGCATTGAGTTTGTTTGTGCAAAATCTTTTCAATTTATGTAATCAAAATTATCCATCTTGCACTTCATAATGTTTCCTATCTCTTGTTTAGTCAGAAATTCTTCTCTTCTCCATAAATCTGATACACTATTCCTTGCTCCACTAATTTGTTTATAGTATCAATCTTTAGGTCACGTACACATTTGAACTTTATTCTTGTGTGTGTTGCAAGATATTGGTCTATGCCTAGTTTCCCCCATACTGTTATCCAGTTTTCCCAGCAATTTTTGTTGAATAGTGAGTTCTTATCCCAGAAGCTGGAGTCCATGGGTTTATCAAACAGTCGCTTGCAACATTCATTGACTACTGTATCTTGGGAAGCTAAACTATTCCACTGGTCTACCCACATATTTCTTAGCCAGCACAAAGTGGTTTTGATAATTGCTGCTTTAAAATACCGTTTGAGACCTGATAGAGCTAGGCCACCTTCCCTACCTATCCTTTTCATTAGTTTCCTTGATATTCTGGACGTTTTGCTATTCCACATGAATTTTCATATTATTTTTTCGAAATCTACAAAATAATTATCTGATAGTTTGATTGGTATGGCACTGAGTAAGTAAATTAATTTAGGTAGAATTGTCATTTTTATTATTTTGGCTCAACCAAGCCATGAGCAACTGATGATTTTCCACCTACTTAGATGTGACTTTATTTGTGTGAAAAGCGTTTTGTAATTGTATTCATATGGTCCTTGGGTTTGTTTTGGCAGGTAGACTCTCAAATGTTTTATGGTGTCTACCGTAGCTTTAAATGAGATTTCTCTTTCTATCTCTTCCTGTTGAGTTTTGTTGGTAATATATAGAAATTCGGAAGATTTTTGTGGGTTTATTTTGTAAGTTGCCACTTTGCCAAAGCGGTTTATTATTTCAAGTAATTTTTTACTTGATTCTCTGGGACTCTCTAAGTATATCATCATATCATCTGCAAAGGGTGAAAACATGGTTTCTTCTTTGCCTATTTTAATTCCTTCAATTTCTTTTTCTTTTCTTTTTGCTACAGGTAATATTTCTAGTACCATATTGAATAATAGTAGTGATAATGGACATCCTTGTTTTACCCCTGATTTTACTGGAAATGCATCTAGCTTATCCCCATTGCATATAATGCTTGCTGAAGGTTTTAGGCAGATATTGCTTATAATTTTATGGTACGTTCCATTTATTCATATGTTCTCCAGTGTTTTCATTAGGGATTAGCGCCGTGTTTTATCAAAAGCTTTTTCTGTATCTATTGAGACAATCATGTGGTTTCTGTTAGTTTTGTTGTTGATATGATCAATAATGTTAATCGTTTCCCTAATACTGGACCAATCCTGCATTCCTGGTATAAATCTTACTGATCATAATGTGTTATTCTTATGATTAGTTGCAGTATCCTTTTTGCTAAAATCTTATTTGAAATTTTTCATCTGTATTCATTAGAGAAATTAGTCTGTAATTTTCTTTCTTTGTTTTGACTCTTCTTGGCTTAGCTATCAAAACCATATTTATATCATAAAAAGTATTTGGTAGGGCTCCTTCTTGCCCAGATTTCCCAAATAGTTTATATAGCATTGGAATGAACTGTTCTTTAAACATTTGATATAATTCACTTATAAATCCACCTGGTCGTGGAGATTTTTCCTAGGGAATTTATTTATGGCTTCTTCAGTTTCCTTTTCTGAGATGGGGTTGTTTAAGTATTCAAATTCCTCTTCTGTTAGTCTCTGCAATTTGTGTCTTTTAAAATAATCATCCTGCTCATTTAGATTGTGGAATTTATGGGCATACAGTTGGGCAAAGTAATTTCTTATTATTGTTTTAATGCCCTCCTCATTGGAGGTGAGTTCAACCTTTTCTTTTTTGACATTTGTAATTTGATTTTCTTCTTTCTTTTTCTTTAATCAAATTGACCAAATGTTCATCAATTTTATTGGTTTTTTCATAAGACCAAGTCCTACTTCCATTTCTTAGTTCAATAGTTTTCTTAATTTCAGTTTTATTAATCTCTCCTTTGGTTTTTCATTATTTGCAATTTGATATTTCCTTGGAAATTTTCAATTTGTTCTTTTTCCAGCTTTTATAGCTGCATGACAAATTTATTGATTTCTTCTATTTTGGGTGTGTTTTTATGCTCAAGTGTGCAAGAAACAGTTTTATTTAATATTAATATTCAAGCATTTCTAGCTTGGAGAGAGAGATATTCAAATTAACATTGTGCCCCATGCTCTCCAACAAAATTTTGGTCTCAAGATGATTTATGGTAATATTTATAGAAACATTGAACAAAAACAAGATCTTAATATGTAAATACAATTTGAGTAAATATTCAAGAACAGATAAATAATCAAATGTACATCCATTCCATTCTGCCCACTCACTTATTGGAGTAAACAAAAGAACCTCTTCCCCTCCGTTAATATTTGTTTAATTCTTATTTTATTTTATTATTTTTATTTATTTTTTATTTTATTTTATTTGCTATAATATGCAAATATTATTTTATTTTTTCGAATGACTTCTGAAAATAGTTTTCAACTTTCTTTTTTTTAATAAGTTCCGAAAGTTTTTGAGTTCCGAAAGTTTTCTCCCTCTCTTCCCTTCCCCCGCCCCAAGATGGCAAGCAATATGGCATAGATTACACATATGTAATTATGTAAAACATATGCATTTGGACTCCATGAGTTCCATCATTCTGCATCATGGGTCCTTTGGAATTTTAGGGTTCATTGATTTACTGAGAATACCTAAGTTTTTGACGGTTAAGTATCACACAACATTGCTGTAATCATGTACAATATTCTACTGGTTATGCTCACTTCACTTTACATTGGTTCATGTAAATTTTTACAGGTTTTTCCTATAACTATCCTGTTCTTAATTTCTTATAGCACAATAGTATTCCACCATGAACATATACCAAAACTTTTTTAGCCATTTGCCAATTGATGGATATCCCCTCAATTTCCAATTCTTTGCTGTCACAAAAAGAGTTGTTATAAATATTTTTTGTACTAGCAGATCTTTTCCCTTTTTTATAATCTTTTTACTTATTTGTTTAAGATTTCAATATTCATTTTCAAAAACACTGAGTTCCAGATTTTCCCCCCAATCTTTCCCCTCTCCCCAACCCAAAAGGCCTTCATTCTGATTGCCCCTTCCACCAAAGTGCCCTCCCTTCTAACAGCCCCCATTCCCTTGTCGTCATTTTTTCTCTTGTCCTGTAGGGCAAGATAAATTTCTATACCCCATTATCTGTATTTATTTCCCAGCTGTATGCAAAAACAGCTCTCAACATGTGTTCCTAAAACTTTGGGTTCCAATTTCTCTTCCTTCCTTACTCCCCAACCATCCCTACTGAGAAGGCAAGAAATTCAATATAGGTTATATATGTATATATATGTATATGTATATATATATATATATATATATATACATATATATATATATACATATATGTATATGTATATACATATATGTATATATATATATATATATATATATATATATATATATATATATATATATATAGTACAGCAAATTACTTCCATAATAGTCATGCTGTGTAACACTAACCATATTTCCCTCTATCTTATCGTGCCCCCTGTTTCTTCTATTCTATCTTTTGATCTTGTCCCTCCCCAAAAGTATTTACTTTTAATTGCTCCCTCCTCCAATTTGCCCTCCTGTCCATCATCCCCCCCACCCTGCTTATCCCTTTGTCCCCTACTTTCCTGTAGTGTAAGATAAATTTTAATACCAAATTGAGTGTGCATGTTATTCCTTCCTTTAGCCAAATGTGAGCTTCACTTTTGCCCTCTCAACTTCCCCCTTTTCCCATCCACTGCAAAATCTTTCTCTTGCCTCTTCTATGAGAGATAATTTTGCCCCAATCCATTTCTTCCTTTCTTCTCCCAATATATTCCTCTCTCACCCCGTAATTATATTTTTTAGGTATGATTTCTTCCTATTCAACTCACTCTGTGCTCTCTCTCTTTATATATATATATATATATATATATATATATATATATATACGTATATATATATATATATGTATATATATATATATATACGTATATATATATATATATATATATATACACACATAGGTAGATAGATAGATAGATAGATAGATAGATAGATAGATAGATAGATAGATAGATAGATAGATAGAAAGATAGATAGATAGATAGATAGATAGATAGATAGATAGATAGATAGATAGATAGATAGATTTGTGTGTGTGTATATAATCCCTCCAACTACCCAGATACTAAGAAGAGTTTCAAGAGTTACAAAAATTATCTTTCATTGTAGAAATGAAATAGTCCAACTTTAGTAAGTCCCTTCTGATTTCTCTTTCCCGTTTTCTTTTTCATGCTTGTCTTGATTCTTGTGTTTGAAAGTCAAATTTTCTTTTCAGCTCTGTTCTTTTCATCAAGAATGCTTGGAAGTCCTCTATTTCATTGAATGAACATATTTACCCTGAAGTGTTATACTCAGTTTTACTAGGTAGGTGATTCTTGTGTTTAATTCTAATTCCTTTGACTTCTGCAATATGATATTCCAAGTCCTTTCAATCCCTTAATGTAGAAGCTGCTAGATCTTGTGTTATCCTGCTTGCATTTCCACAATACTTGAAATATTTCTTCCTAACTGCTTGCAACATTTTCTCCTTGACCTGGGAACTCTGGAATTTGGATAAAATATTCCTAAGTGTTTCTCTCTTTGGATCTTTTTCAGGAGGTGATCAGTGGATTTTTTCAATATTTATTTTCCCCTCTGGGTTCTAGAATATCAGGGCAGTTTTCTTTAATAATTTCATGAAAGATGATGTCTAGGCTGTGTTTTTGATCATGACTTTTCAGTAGTCCCATAATTTTTAAATTTTCTCTCCTGGATTTTTTTCCCAGAACAGATCTTTTTTCAAAGAGATATTTGACATTATCTTCCATTATTCATTCTTTTGATTCTGTTTTGTAATTTCTTGGTTTCTCATAAAGTCTTTAACTTCCATGTGTTCCATTCTAATTTTGTAAGAACTATTTTCTTCAGTGAACTTTCGAACCTCCTTTTCCATTTGGCTAATTCTGCTTTTTAACGCATTCTTCTCCTCATTGGATTTTTGGACCTATTTTGGCAATTGAGTAAGCCTAGTTTTAAAGGTGTTATTGTCTTCAGTATTTTTTTGGATCTCCTTTAGCAAGCTGTTGACTCGCTTTTCATGATTTTCTTGTGTCACTCTCATTTATCTTCCCAATTGTTCCTCCACCTCTCTTGGTTTTCAAAATTCTTTTTGAGCTCTTCCATGGCCTGGGATCATCGCCTATTTAATTTGGAGGTTTTGGATACAGAAGCCTTGACTTTTATGTCTTCCCCTGTTGGTAAACTTTGTTCTTCCTCATCTGAAAGGATGGGAGGGAATACTTGTTCACCAAGAAAGTAATCTTCTATAGTCTTATTTTTTTCCCTTTTCTGGACATTTTTCCAACCAGTTACTTGACTTTTGGGTCCTTTGTCAAGAGTAGGGTGTACTCTGGGGACTTGTAAGATCTCAATTCTTCCAAGGTGGCATGATCAAGGGAGAGGCATTTACTCCCTGGCCTGGCTAGTGGCTGAGATTCAGATCAGCTGCTCTGCTCAGTCCTTAAGGGGCTTTAGATGGGGGTGGGGCTTTTACTCAGGGCTGAGGTTTAGATAGGCTTTTCAGTTCCCCCAGGGGCTTTAAGGTGAGTTGATCTAACACTGGCCCCTGCTTGCTGTCCAGGTCACTACTGTAGCAGCCTGCCACTTGCTGCTGGTGTCTCAGCTGCCTGTGGTCTGGGCTAGGGGAGGACCCTGCTTCCTTCTCGCTCCTGTTGAAAAAGCCTTCTCACTGACCTTTTCACTTGGGGGATATAAGGGATCTGTGAACCACTGCTGCTGGTGGTGGGGATTTCGTCCCGATGTCTGTTCAGATTCTGCTTCTCCTATCACCACACTACCAAGGCCAGGCTGGGCTCCACTCTGAGTCAAATGAAGCAAACCTTTCCTGTTGGCCTTCCAGGTTACCCTGGGCTGGAAATCTCTTCCACTCCATCGTTCTCTGGTTTCTTCTGCACTCCAATTTGTTGAAGGTCTTACTTCACCGGTATTTTATGGGCTGTGGGGGAAGAATTAGAGTATGTGGGTCTTTCTACTCTGCAGTTTTGGCTTCTCCTTTCTCCCCTTTCTCTATTTGTGAAAAAACTTGTTAATATAGTGAAATGAAAGTCATCCATTATATATTTCACAATGTTCTCTTATTTCTTGTTTGGTCATAAATTCTTCCATTCTCTATAGACTTGACAGGTTATCTATTCCTTGACATCCTAATTTCTTATCTGATACATTGTATCTAAGTCATATATATATATTGACCTTGTCTTGTTAAAGGTGTGTGATGATGATCTGTGCCTAGTTAGAATGCAACTTCAATTGCACTATTTTTCCTATGGGAAAATACAACTTAATGTATGATCTTAGGAAATATGAAACAGGGGTTGCCAATAGTTACAGGAAGAAGTCAATGGAGAAGCGCGACAGCAGAAAGTTGGAAAACATTGAGGCAAGGAAAGCTTCTGATACATATCCAGGTACTTTCTGTTTATAAAGGACTCAAATTACATGCATCGTTCTTGCTTACTGGATCCCATCTCTTCCCATAGTATTACTCTGAGAATAGCAGCTATAATTGAAAGGAAAAAAAAAGTCCAGTTTTAAGAGCAAGTAGTTTAGTTGCGTATTGTTCTTTGTGTTCAGATAAGGGACCCATAGCCTATGTATTCATTCTCACTTTCTTTGAATTACCTATACCTTCATTCATTTTGCTATACTCCTAGTGCCATAATAACTTTAGAACATGCCCGGAAAGTTCTATTCATTTGCAATAGAGGCTACCAGCTAATGTGTTTTTGGTTAAATAAAACTTAGATATAGAGGGCTTTGACCAGTTCCTAGATCAGAAAAAAACTGATGCTCACTGAGTTTTCAAAGCCATCTATTACTGTATATCATCTAGAATAAGAAAATCCTCTAGAAATAATCCCTCTGTGTTTCAGAAAGCTAGTTGGCATTACTCCTTTAGCTACATCACTTTGCAGTTTAATTATTTTCCCTCGTTGAAAGCAGAGGTTCTTTATCTGGTGTCTGTGGACCATTTTTTAAGATAACTGTATTTAAATAGAATTAGTTTCTGTAATTCTATTTATTATATTTTCTGCATTTCACAATAATATTCCCAGTCCTTGGGCTTTGTGAGATTTCCTAAGGTACTTGAGACAAAAAAGGTTAAAAGCCCCTAGTCTATGCTTAATATAGTTATTCTCTTGCTCCAACCTGCAATTTGTATGATTGTAAGAATCACACTTGCATTTTCTAATTACTTAAGCTTCCATATTTATTTATAATAAATGCTAAATGAAATGAGTATAACCATAGGTTCTCATTCACCTAATCATAGTGTTTAGTTTAACAAACATACGATCTCTTCTGCCTAATGCCCCCATAATGATCTACATGCAGAGAGTCCAAATGGAAAATTGGAAGACTCACTTGTTGTCTCATCCTAGAAGTTGCTGTATCTGCATAGTTTCATAAGAATTACCAAGCTTGTGAACAACTTCAGTCCTTTTCTGTTTGATACCTGGCTTCCTGTGATTACCTAGGCTTGTCCTCCTTTTCATGCCCCATATGTAAATGTTGCTTTTATCAAAACGAATATACAACTTTACTTTTAGAGTCTTTGTACAGGTAAACGTCTCTATGACAAGGATAAATTAGTTCTGTCCTGATTTCCATTTGCTCTCTCTCTCTCTCTCTCTCTCTCTCTCTCTCTCTCTCTCTCTCTCTCTCTCTCTCTCTCTCTCTCTCTCTCTCTCTCTCTCTCCTTCCACCACCATAGATACAGACACACATATATCTTCTAATGTACCTATATTCCTCTGATATCTAATTGTATCTCCAAAGTCTTGCCTTTAATTTTGACCCGAAACCAGGAAAAATGAAGTTAATAATCCTTCAATTCCTTCCTTAGGCCCATCATAAAGACTTCCAAAAGTTAGGGTTTGAACAATAGGTTAATCAGGAGGTAATAAAATAATTAAATAGATATATGTCACAGGTAAGGATGCTACCTGCCATAATATAAATTGCAATCCTTTTATGCCCGATTATCCAGTCCAATATTTGTCCATGTTCTCATGTAATTTAACTTTGTAGGTCCACTCAACATGCTGAGACTTGACAATGAATTATCTTGACATTGTGACAGTATCAATGGAGTAAACTAGTTAATCATTAACCCACTTCCTCGTCCAAAGACTGACTCATCTCTTTTAAGCATATATTTTCCTAAATGCCTGTTATTTGTTTTCTCATTTTTATGTTTTCCTGTTTGTAATAGCTACCATGAATTCCTATTTTGATTCTAAGTGACAGGCAATTATATTTCTTCAGAGCCTGTATTTGATGAGTAACAACTATATAATACTGGTAGAAACATATTAAAAAATGTACATGGAACTTCATTAGAAGGAGAAGTTTGGAGACTGTTCCTCTTTCTTTTTTTCCTTGTTCATTCTTTGGCTTCTCCTTGTTTCTTTCTCTTTCTTTCTCTAATTTTGGTACTTACCAATTTTCTTTTTCTATGCAATCTCTCTTCATTAACTATTTTATTAATATCTTAGTTACTTTTTGATGACAGTAGAGATTACTTCCAAGGTGAATGATGTGTGTTGGTTAGATATGCCTGACTAAAAGACAATGCAAAGAGGACGATTGATCCTTCAGAATATATTATGGAAACAAGAATTCTATTAGAATTTTAATTTCTTGAATGTAAAGTAGGAAATTTCACAGTTAAAGTTTTGTTGTGAGAGAAGTCTGTATAAATGAAACTTTTTGAGCTGATAAACTGATGAGAAAATTGTGTTTTGCAATCAAAACACCATCTACTCTTTTGAAAGCATCTTTAATGTCAGTGTCACATCAGGGCATCTTTTTCAAAAGAGAACTGTAATATTCACAATCACATGGACTGAAGCTTAAGAGGAAACCAACTAATTTTCATCTGTTCTTTTCTCCAATCTGACCCAGAAAGCCTATGCTAAAAAGGCTACTGTGTCTCAAGACTATACTTTTCAGGTGAGAGATGTAATTATATCTCACTATTAGTACTCCCTAACAATAGAACAATCATTGCTTACCCTGCTTTTCAATCCTGGTATCACATTAGACTCCTGCAAATAATGATGGTTCTGGCTGAAGGGAAAAGAAAATCAACTCGATCTAATTAAAATCTCTTACGATCCTCTCAATTACATAAAACCAAGTTTGTAATTTGCCTATTGAAAGATAAACCTCTTTGAAAATTCTTACATAATGAAGATAAAATAAATTGATATATCCTGAAATGAAGGAGTGTGGAAGAATTGAGGTTTGTCAGCTTATTTAAAAGTCTTTAAGATCAAATCACAGCTTCAAAATGGGAGTACATTCATCTTTTTAAGTCTCAAGTACTTCAGATCCAAGAAAAAGACACAGCTGAGCCAAGAAAGGTTAGACCTTTGAATAAAAGACCCTCTTTTCACATCGTAATTACTATAAACTTCAGTGAATAATGAGGCCTCTCTTGTTACCTTGGTACCATCTTTCTATCTTTCTTCATGTTAGTGGTATACAATAAGATAGCTCACGTTATTATTTCTGAGTCAGTCAAGGGCCAGACAACTTCAGATAGCTTGGAATGAACTCAGCTTGGAGTTTTCATTTTAACACAGAGTTATTTGAATTCACATACTGAGAAAATCAAAATACAAAATGAAGTTCAGTCTTCTATCATAGTTTTAGAAACATGTACTTTCTATTGTTCTGTGCACATCAAAATCTGTTTTCATGAAATATCTGACACGTGTCTCTCTACTACCTTTTTTCTTACATATTCTCATCATTTCCCCTCTACAATGTCTCTTTTGTGCTCAACAGTTTTTTACTTTCGTTATATAACAGTCATGCTTCCTGTATTTGGGGGGATTGTGGTGGATTTTTATTATTTTTTTCTCCTCTTTTATATATGTGTACATTTTTCTTATATGTGTTTCCTTTTGGAAATATTTTATACGTTTTCATCTGCACTGACTCTGTTTTATCTTCTTCATGCTGTACAATTGTATTTCTGATTTTTATAAACCTATGAAAATTATAAATTGTCATTAATACATTTATCCAAGTTAATTCATATAGAATAAAATAATTCTTATAAATAACAGTTCAGTTTGGAAAAAATATTTCTATAAATGAAATTTTATTATGCCCATTAAAATACTTTTTTCCTGTAAGACAAATCGTGCTTAGGTAAGCTATTAGCCTTTGACAGTATATAAACATATGAAAGTTAACACTTTGTCATGAATAAAAAGCTAAATTAGAGGCAATGAAAAAAATGATTAGGATACATAAAAAGTAGTTTGTCTAGGTATTCAAACCTGGGTGGTTTCATTTAAACTTAAAAACCATCCAATGATTTAATAAGTAGTGCAGCAATGAACTTGATAAGTTTATATGACAATGAACTTTCTTTGATGGCAAAATGTTAAGTCAACCTTAGAAATCCGAGTGTAGAAAGATATAAAAAGCCTGGGTGAGTTGAGCAGTAAAGTAATGCTTAGGGTAAATAATTCAAGTTATATTGTTATGGACTCATAGTTACAAGGAAGCAAAGAATACTTGGCAATCTCTGTGAACTGTTTTTAATGGTATACTATTGCTACCAGATAATAAATTTACTAACTCTTAGAGGCATAAAATGGAAGTTTGTTTTTGTAGGGAAAATCTTTGTTAAAGTTTTGTAAAAACAGATTGTTGGAACAGTGGATAAACAGTACATGGAGTCAAGAAGATCTGAGGAAGACCTGAGTTCAAATCCAGTTTTATACACTCAATGAGCAAAGGAACAAAAATGGATCATTACAAATCTCTGAGAGCTAAAAAAAGGATCTCAGATTATACATTAATAATCCACATATAAATACTAGGTAATTTAATGAGGAGGTACTAAGTACTGAGGGGATAAGGAAAAACTTCACATTGAAGGTAGTATCAAAGTAACTATGCTTTTCTTACTTTTCGACCTTGGACTTTAACCCTATAGATCAGTTTTCTCTTGTAAAATGAAAGAAGTGGACAAGATAATGCCTAGATTCAATTATGCAAGAGGCTAAATCATCTCCAAAGTACCTCAGAGTTTAATGTTTTTATTCAAAATTATAGTAATGCACCTTTTTTTGTTTTGCTTTCATATAGTCTCAATTGAAAATAATCAGTGACACGTTCATTTCCAAATTACCAAATCTGTGATTTTAAGACAAGTCAAAGAAATAAATTCTTAGAAAAGATTTGTATTTAATACAGTTAGCAAAGCTGATATCCTGGTGCTATATATTAAATTAATGAAAATGTAGTTCCACTTTGTGAGATTATTTTATTATGTAGGTCTTGATTTCTTGTTTTTCTATTAATTAAATCAAGAAGACATATTTTTTGTGTGTTTTTATCCCAATAGTCAATTTCTTGTTTAAAAAAAGAATCACGAAGGGTCAGGGGCAGTAGGAGTGACAGTGACTGTTTCGGAAGCACTAGGCTCAGAGATTGTGGGGAATCTAGTGGCTGACAATACACTCCCCATCTCATTGGAAGCACAGAAATACCCTGACAAAGAGCTCGAAAGCCAAGTAAATTATTGAGAAAATGAAAAAAAAAAAAACTGGAAAAAAAAAAGAATCTGACTGTAGAATCTTACTTTGGTGAAAAGGAAGACCAAAGAATAAAAACAGAATAAGATAGCAAAATCAAAGCTCCCACAACCAAAGCCTCCAAGAAAAATATGAATTTGTCTCAGGTCATGGGAAAGGTCAGAAAGGATTTTGAAAATCAAGCAAAACAAGTAGAGAAAAAATTGAGAAGGGAAATGAGAGTGATGCAAGAAAATCATGAAAAATGAGTCAATTGCTTACCACAGACTGAAAAAATGCTGAAGAAAATAACACTTTAAAAAATAGACTAACCCAAATGCCAAAAGTGATCCAAAAATCCAATGAAGTGAAGTATGTGCTAAAGAGTAGAATTGGCCAGATGGAAAAGGAGATCTGAAAGCTCAACGAAGAAAATCATTCCTTAAAGATTAAAATGGAACAGGTGGAAAGAAATGACTTGATGAAAAATCAAAAATTACAAAACAAAACCAAAGGAATGAAAAAAATAGCAGACCATGTGAAATATCTTATTAGAAAAAGAGACTGACCTGGGAAATAGATCCAGGAGAGACAATTAAAAAATTATGGGACTACATAAAAGCCATGATCACAAAAAGAGCCTAGACATTACCTTTCAAGAAATTATCCAGGAAAACTGCTCTGATATTTTTGAAACAGAGGGTAAAATAGGTACTGTTAGCATCATCCCAACACCTCCTGAAAGAGATCCCAAAAGGAAACTAGGAAAATTGTAGTCAACTTCAAGAGCTCCCAGGCCAAGGAGAAAATATTCCAAGTAACAAGAAAAAAAGAATTCAAATACTGTGGAAATATAATCAGCATAACACAAGATCTAGCAACACCTGATTAATGGATCACATGGCTTGGAATATGATATTACAGGGGTGAAAGGAGGTAGGATTAAAATCAAGAATCACCTTCTCAGAAAAACTAGGTACAATACTTGACAGGAAAAATGATCATTCAATGAAAGAGGAATTTCAAGCATTGCAGTTGAAATGACAAGAGTTGAATAGAAAATTTGACTTTCAAACACAAGAATCAAAAGAACCATAAAAAAGTAAATAAGATAGAGAAATCACAAGCCACTTACCAAATCTGAACTGTTTCTTTTTCTGCATGGAAAGATCATGTTTGCAACTCTTCAGACTTTTCTCACTATTAGGGTTGTTGGAGTTGATTACATACATGTAGACAGAGGATACAGGATGAGTTGAACATGTTGAGATGATAATTAAAAATAAAATTATGAGGCAAGAGAGGAATATATTGGAAGGAGAAAGGGGGAAGTAGAATGGAGTAAACTATCGCACTTAATACAGACAAGTAAAAGCTTTTTCAATGGAGGGGAAAAGGTGGGACATAACAGGGAAAAAATGAACCTTACTTTCATTGCATTTTCATGAACAAGGGAATGACATGCACACTCAATTTGGTAAGAAAATCTATCTTATACTACAAGAAAGTAGGGGGGAAGAGGGCAAGCACAGTGTGGGGGATGATTAAAAGGATGTCAAATGGCAAAAGGGGGTAATTAGAAGTATATATTTTGGTGAAGGACAGGGTCAAAAGTGAGAATAGAGTAAATGGGTTCAGGATAGGATGGAGGGAAATACAGTAACTCTTTCAATACATGACAATCGTGGAAGGGTTTTGAGTAACTACACATCTATAACCTATATTGAATTGCTTGCCTTCTCATTGTGGATGGGAGAGAAGGGAGAGAAGTTGAAACTCAAAGTTCTGAAAAGGAATGTTAAGAGGCAGAGTCAAGATGGCAGAGTAGAAGGATACACTTGAAGAAGCTCTCGTCCCACATTCCATAAAATATCTGTAAAAATGGCTCTAAACAAATTCCAGAGCAGCAGAGGCCACAAAACGACAGAGTGAAAGAGATTTCCAACCCAAGATACCCTGGAAGGCCAATAAGAAAGGTCTATAGCACCAGGCACAGAGCACAGCCCAGCCTTGGCCATGCTGTGGCAAGGACAAGACTGGAGTGGTCTTCAAAGGGCCACCAGCAGCAGTTGTGGGTTCCAGATTCCTCAACTCACAAATGTGAAAGAGAACTTCAAAGTTCAGTGAGAAAGCTCTTTCACCTGAGTGAGAAGGGAATGCACCAGTCTAGCCTTGGTCTCAGTCACCAGAGGCTTCCATTATTGGAACCCTGGCTTAAAGAATTCCTGGAGGAATTGAACTGCTTATCTAGATGTCAGCCCTGAGTGGTGGCCTTGGGGTGAGGAGGAGCACTGGCTCGTGTAGCTGGTGTAGACTTTTCAGAGGGAATTCTACATGCAGAAACCAGTGTTTGTACTTTCTCAAAAACCAGACTGCAGATCAGGAGACGAGCAAAATCCTCTCCCTTTACTGTGCCATCTTGGAGGAAGACAGAATGTACAAGAGCCTATAATATCCAAAGTACTTGACAAGTACTCAAAAGTCAAGTAACTGTCTGGAAAAATGCCCCCAAATGGGGAAAAGAATAAGACAATAGAAGGCTACGTTCTTGATAAGCAGGTATTTTCTTCTGTCATTTTGGATGATGAAGAACAATGCATATCATCAGAAGAAGACCTAAAAGCCAAGGCTTCTGCATGCAAAATCTTAAAAATAAATGTGCAATGGCCTCAGGCCATGGAAGAGTTCAAAAAGGATTTTGAAAATCAAGTAAGAGACGTGGAGGAAAATTTGAGAAGAGAAATGAGAGCAACACAAGAGAATGATGAAAGAAAAGTCAACAGCTTGCTAAAGGAGAAAAAATAAATGCTGAAGAAATTAACAGGACTAAAAATAAACTAACTCAAATGTCAAAAGAGGTCCAAAAGGCCAATGAGAAGAAGAATGCTTTATAAAGCAGAATTAGCCAAAATGGGAAAGGAGGTTCAAAAGTTGACTTTAGAAAATACGTAAAAAAAAAAAAAAAAGAGCTAGAATGGAAAAGGTGGAAGTTAATGACATAATAAGAAACAAAGAAATTACCAAACAAAACTGAAAAAATGAAAAAATAGAAGACAATGTGAAATATTTCACTAGAAAAACAACTGACCTCGAAAATGGATCCAAGAGAGACAATTTAACAATTTTGGGACTACTTGAAAGTCATGATCAAAAAAAGAGCCGAGACATCATAGTTCATGAAATTATCAAAGAAAATTCCCCTGATATTCTGGAACCAGAGGGAAAAATAAATATTGATAGAATTCACCAATCACCTCCTGAAAGAGATCCAAAGAGAGAAACTCCTAGTTATATTATAGCCAAATTCCAGAGGTCCCAGGTAAAGGATAAACTATTGCAAATAGAAAGAAACAATTTGAGTTTTGTCTGAATACAATCAGGATAACACAGGACTTGGCTGCTCCTGCATTAAGGGATGGAAGGACTTGGAATATGACATTCCAGAAGTCAAAGAACTAGGATTAAAACGGAGAATCACCTATCTAGAAAAACTTAGTATAATACTTCAAGGGAAAAAAAAAATAGTCATTCAATGAAATAGACTATTTTCAAGCATTCTTGATGAGCAGAGGAGAGCTGAATAGAAAATATGACTTTCAAACAATAGAAATAAAAGTAGCATGTAAAGGCTAACAGGAAAGAGAAATCGTAAGGGCCTACTAAAGTTGAACTGTTTACGTTACTCTATGGAATGATAATATTCGTAACTCTTGAAACTTTTCTCAGAATTTGGGTTGTTAGAGATATTAAACACACACGAACACACACACACATACACACACACATATATCTATATATAGATATATAGATATATCTATATATAGATAACTATATGTCTATATATCTATAGATATCTATATCTATCTATCTATCTATCTATCTATCTATCTATCTATCTATCTAGACAGGGGGCACAGAGTCAGCTGAATAGGAAGGGATGATGTTTAAATAAATAAAATTAAGAGGCAAAAAAGAAATATATTGGGAGGATAAAGCGAGAGTTGGAATGGGGAAAATTATCTCTCTTTTTTTTTTTATTTTGTAATGTTTAACAATCACTGCCATACAATTGCGATTTTATCCCTCTCCACCTACTACCCACTACCCCCCTCCCTCCCCACGACTGCATACAATTCTGTGTAGATTCTACATATACTTTCCTATTGAGTATATTTTCACTATAGTCATGCTATGTAGTCATACTAAGATAAATGAAAGAAATCGTATAACAAATCAGAACATGATACACAAACACATACACATACACAAACATGATCTGCTACAATATGTGAGTGACTTCCATATTTCTCTCTCTGAGTGTGGCAGGCATTTTGTCTTGAGATCCTCCACTGGGATTTTTTTTTTTGGAAAGAAGTTCTTGTGTTATTACAAAAATCTAAGTCTACCAGAAAAAACTCTCACACACTGTGGTTGTTGCTGTGCATAAAGTTCTCCTGGTTCTGCTCCTTTCACTCAGCATCAGTTCATATAAGTCCTTCCAGGCCTCTCTGAAGTCTTCTTGTTCATCATTTCTTATGGCACAATAGTACTCCATTACATTCATATACCATAATTTATTCAGCCATTCCCCAATTGATGGACATCCCCTTGACTTCCAGTTTTTGGCAACTACATAGAGTGCTGCTATAAATATTTTTGTACATGTGGGACCCTTTACCATTTTTATGATCTCTTGGGGATATAGTCCTAGTAGCGATATTGCTGGGTCAAAGGGTATGCACATTTTTGTAGCCCTTTGGGCATAGTTCCAAATTGCTCTCCAGAATGGTTGGATGCGCTCGCAGTTCCACCAACAATGAATTAGTGTTCCAACTTTCCCACATCCTCTCCAGCATTTATCATTTTCTTGTTCTGTCATGTTTGCCAATCTTATAGGTGTGATGTGGTACCTCAGAGTTGTTTTGATTTGCATCTCTCTAACCAATAGTGATTTAGAGCATTTTTCCATATGATTATAGATAGCTTTAATTTCTTCCTCTGAAAATTGCCTGTTCATATCCTTTGACCATTTATCAATTGGGGAATGACTTGTATGATTATACATTTGGATCAGTTCTCTATATATTCTAGAAATGAGGCCTTTATCCCCGAGCTTAGCTGTAAAAATTCTTTCCCAATTTACTACATCCCTCCGGATTTTGGTTGCATTGGGTTTGGTTGTGCAAAAACTTCTCAGTTTAATGTAATCAAAGTTATCCATTTTGCATTTCATAATGCATTCTATCTCTCCTTTAGTAAAGAATTCTTCCCTTCTCCATAGATCTGATAAATACACTATTCCTTGCTTCTCCAGTTTATTCATGGTATCAATCTTTATACCTAAATCATGTACCCATTTGGACTTTATTCTTGTGTACGGTGTCAGGTATGGGTCTATGCCTAATTTCCGCCACACTGTTATCCAGTTTTCCCAGCAATTTTTGTCAAACAATGAGTTCTTATCCCAGAAGCTGGGGTCCTTGTGTTTATCAAACAGAAGGTTGCTATATTCCTTGCCTACTGCATCTTGAGTGCCAAGTCTATTCCACTTGTCTACCTCTCTGTTTCTTAGCCAATACCAAGTGGTTTTGATAATTGCTGCTTTATAGTACAGTTTGAGGTCTGGTAGCGCTAGGCCACCTTCCCAAGCATTTCTTTTCATTAGTCCCTTTGATATTCTGGACCTTTTGTTTTTCCAAATGAATTTTGATATTATTTTGTCCAGCTCTAGAAAGTAATTGTCTGATAGTTTAATTGGTATGGCACTAAATAAGTATATTAATTTGGGTAGAATTGTCATTTTTATTATATTAGCACGGCCTACCCATAAGCAACTAATGTATTTCCACTTACTTAAATCTGACTTTATTTGTGCAAAAAGTGTCTTGTAATTGTGTTCATATAATCCCTGGGTTTGTTTTGGAAGGTAGACTCCTAAGTATTTTATACTGTCTACCCTAACTTTAAATGGGATTTCTCTTTCTATCTCTTGCTGTTGGACTTTGTTGCTAATATATAGAAATGCAGAAGATTTGTGTGGGTTTATTTTGTACCCTGCAACTTTGCCAAAGTTGTTTATTAATTCTAGTAATTTTTTACTTGAATCTCTGGGATTCTCTAGGTAAATCATCATATCATCTGCAAAGAGTGATAACTTAGTTTCTTCTTTGGCTGTTTTAATTCCTTGGATATCTTTATCTTGTCTAATTGCTACAGCTAACATTTCTAGTACCATATTAAATACTAGTGGTGATAATGGACAACCTTGTTTCGCCCCTGATCTTATTGGGAATGCATCTAGCTTATCCCCATTGCATATAATGCTTGCTGAAGGTTTTAGATAGATACTGCTTATTATTTTATGGAAAGTTCCCTTTATTCCTACATTCTCCAATGTTTTTAGTAGGAATGGATGTTGTATTTTGCCAAAAGCTTTTTCTTCATCTATTGAGATAATCATGTGGTTTTTGTTAGCTTTGTTGTTAATGTGATCGATAATGCTAATAGTTTTCCTAATATTGAACCAGCCCTGTACTCCTGGTATGAATCCTACCTGATCATAATGTATTAATCTCGTGATAAGATGCTGTATTCGTTTTGCTAGAATCTTATTTAAAATTTTTGCATCTATATTCATTAGGGAAATTGGTCTATAATTTTCTTTCTCTGTTTTGTCTCTTCCTCGTTTGGGTATCAAAACCATGTTTGCATCATAGAAAGAATTTGGGAGGACTCCTTCTTCCCCAATTTTCAAGAATAGTGTATGTAGTATTGGAATTAACTGTTCTTTAAATGTTTGATAGAATTCACTTGTGAATCCATCTGGCACTGGAGATTTTTTCCTAGGAAGTTCATTGATGGCTTGTTCAATTTCTTTTTCTGAGATGGGGTTGTTTAAGTATTCAACTTCCTCTTCTGTTAATCTGGGCAATTTGTATTTTTTAAAATATTCATCCATCTCGTTTAGATTACCGAATTTGTGGGCATAAAGTTGGGCAAAGTAGTTTCTAGTTATTGTTTTAATTTCTTCCTCATGGGAGGTGAGTTCACCCCTTTCATTTTTAATATTAGTAATTTGATTTTCTTCTTTCTTTTTTTTAATCAGATTGAGCAAAGGTTTATCAATTTTATTAGTTTTTTCATAAAACCAACTATTGGTTTTATTTATTAATTCAGTAGTTTTCTTAATTTCAATTTTATTAATCTCTCCTTTGGTTTTCAGTATTTCTAATTTGGTATTTACTTGGGGATTTTCAATTTGTTCTTTTTCTAGCTTTTTCAACTGCAAGCCTAAGTCATTGATCTCCTCTTTCTCTATTTTATTTATGTAAGCATTCAGAGATATAAAACTTCCCCTAATAACTGCTTTTGCAGTATCCCATAAGTTTTGGTATGTTGTGTCACTATTGTCATTCTCTCGAATGAAATTGTTGATTGTTTCTATGATTTCTTCTTTAACCCAACCCTTCTTTAGAATTAGATTATTTAGTTTCCAATTGATTTTTGGTTTCTCTTTCCATGGCCTTTTATTACATGTAATTTTTAATGCATTATGATCTGAAAAGGATGCATTGATTATCTCTACCTTTCTGCACTGGATTGTGAGATTTTTATGTCCTAGTACATGGTCAATTTTTGCAAATGTTCCATGTACCGCTGAGAAAAAAGTATATTCCTTTCTATTCCCATTTAATTTTCTCCAAAGATCTATCATATCTACCTTATCCAGAGTTTTATTTACCTCCTCAACCTCTTTCTTGTTTATTTTGAGGTTGGATTTATCGAGTTCAGAGAGGGGGAGGTTGAGGTCCCCCACTAGTATAGTTTTGCTATCAATTTCTTCCTTCAACTCCCCCAACCTCTCCTCTAAGAATCTGGATGCTATACCACTTGGAGCATACATGTTTAGTAATGATATTGCTTCATTGTCTATGGTGCCTTTTAGCAGGATATAGTTTCCATCCTTATCCCTTTTCATTAGATCTATTTCTGCTTTTGCTTTGTCTGAGATTAGGATTGCTACTCCTGCCTTTCTTACATGAGCTGAAGCACAATATATTCTGCTCCATCCTTTGACCTTTATCCTATGTGTATCCCCCCGTTTCAAATGTGTTTCTTGTAAGCAGCATATTGTTGGATTATGGCTTTTAATCCATTCTGCCATCCGTCTCCGTTTTATGGGAGAGTTCATTCCATTCACATTCACAGTTATGATTACAATCTGTGTATTTCCCTCCAACCACTTTCCCATCATTTGTGCTTTTAGCTCTCCCGTCTCCCTTCCCCTCCTCAATAGTATTCACTTTTCTCCCCCTCCTCCTGCACCCTTCCCCTCCTTCTTTTGACCCCCCTCCCTTTTAGTCCCCTTTACTCTTATTGCTTCTTTCCTCCCTTTTAGCCACCCTGCCCTTTCTTCCCCCTTCCCCTCCTATTACCTATAGAGCTAGTTAGGCTTATCTACTTAAGATTATTGTTCCCTCCTTTGAACAAATCAGATGAGAGTACCTCTCAAACAATGCTCATCTCCCTCCCCTCCTTCCCTCTACTATAGTTTTGTACTTCTTCCTGTGATATAATTTGCCATTTTCTGCTTTCCCCTTTCCACACCTCCTATTACATTCCCTTCTCATACTTAAATCATATTTTTGACATGACATCATTTACTTTATGCCCGTTCCCTCTACATATATCCCTTTTATCATAATAGCTGCACAGTTCTCAAGATTAACAGGTATCATCTTCCCTTATAGGGAGGTAAACAGTTTGCCCTAATTGAGTAGCAAGTTTTTGTTTTTGTTTTTTCCCCTCTGTTTACCTTTTTATGATTCTCTGGAGACCTGCATTTGAAGATCAAATTGTCTATTGAGTTCTGGTGTTTTGGTCAGGAAGCTCTGGAAATCCCTTATTTCGTTGAATGACTTTCTCCTTGCCTGAAATGTTATGCTGAACTTTGCTGGGTAGTTGATCCTTGGTTGAAGTCCCAACTCCTTTGCCTTACGGAATATTGGGTTCCAATTCTTTCGATCTTTTAATGTAGAAGCTGCAAGGTCCTGTGTGATCCTGACTGTGTGACCTTGATATTTGAATTGTTTCTTTCTGGCTGCTTGTAGTATTTTCTCCTTCACTTGATAGCTCTGGAATTTGGCAACTATATTTCTTGGGGTTTTGAATTTGGGATCCCTTTCGGGAGGGGAACGGTGGATTCTTTCGATGACTATTTTGCCCTCTGAGTCTAGTACTTCTGGACAGTTTCCCTTGATGATTTCCTGGAAGATATTGTCCAGACTCTTTTCTTCATCATGGGTTTCTGGCAGGCCAATAATTCTTAGATTTTCTCTCCTGGATCTATTTTCCAGGTCAGTTGTTTTTCCAATTAAATATTTTACATTTTCTTCTATCTTTTCATTCTTTAGATTTTGTTTGACTGATTCTTGTTGCCTCATTGAGTCATTAGTTTCTACTTGCGCAATTCTAATCTTCATCGTAGTGTTTTCTTCAGTAAGCTTTTCCATGTCCTTTTCCATCTGACCAATTTTTCCCTTTAAAGAGCTATTTTCTCCATTTAATTTTTGTACTTCTTTTTCCATTCGACCAATTTTCCCAGTTAGGTTTTGGGTTTCCTTTTCCATCTGATCAATTTTCCCAATTAGGTTTTGAGTTTCCTTTTCCATTTGATTAGCTCTTCCTTTTAGGGAATTATTCTCTCCAGTTAATTTTTGAACTTCCTTTTCCATTTCTTCAATTTTCTTTTTCAGGGTGATGTTCTCATCAGTGAATTCTTTTTTTATAGTTTTAAAATCATTGGCCAGTTTTTCTTTTATATCCTTCTTCAGACGTTCCAAGTAATCTAGTTGTGCTTGCGAGAAATTCATAGTCCCATCTGAGGTTTCAGATCTAAGTACAGTCTCAGCTCTAACCTCTTTAGTGTTTGTGTTTTGGTCCTTATCCCCATAGAAAGATTCTATGGTTTTTTCACTTTTCGTCTGCTTTTCTCCGATTCATGATGTTGGCTGAGTGTTGTAGCTTTTGGTTCTTTCAGTCAGAAGGTACAGATCTTTAAGTTGAGATATTGTGTGTCTGGGCTAAAAGCAGGCTTTTGATTTTTGTTTTCCCGATCAACCCTGGGGTTAGCTTGTTAGGTGTGTGGGAGGGGTGGTCTGGTCTCAGGATATCTCCTCAGCTGACTTGAGGCAAAAGCAAGGTCAGGGGATGGTGATCCCAGCTTCCCTATTGTCTTCCCTTTTCCCCTGGAGGGCTGGGGCACGCCTAGAAGCTAACGCGTGTTCCCGCCCCTCCTGGGGCTCGTCTCCCGGCTCTGAGGCTTGCCTGGGTCTCAGTGTGAATTTTCTCTGCCCTGGGTCGTCTGTCCCTCAAGCCATCTCCGCCACTGTAGGAAGAATCCCCCTTTGCCACTTTTCCAGCCTCTGGTGTTATGAGACCACCCGCCCCCTTCTGCTTTTCCCGCTGATCCAGGATTAATCTGGGGAAGAATTTTATGGTTCCCTCACGGTCATCAGGGGGAAGGAGAGAGTACTTACTGATCACTCTGCCATCCCAGTTCCTGGAAGTTCAAATAGTGACCCACTGAAGTCCGTCTTCAGGCTGAAGATTTCAAGGGCTGCTGGGCTGATGCACTCAGCGGCTCTCACCGGCTCGGCCTGGCTTATCTCCTGCTCCGCTGGTTTTGCCCGCCACTCTCGGGCTCCTCTGGTCCCCTCCACTCTGCCGCACTGACCACGCTGCGCTGTGCGCCGGGGTCTTACCCCCGCGGAACAGATCCCTCCCGTGGACCCTCCGGTCCAGCCTGGGCTCCGAATCCGTCAAAGTCCGTCACCCACTGGATTCTACACCTCCAAAGTCTGGTCAGACTCTCCCCCCACAGATATGCAGAGGAGTTTTTCCAGGAGCTTAGGTGAGTCGTTGCTTTCACTCCGCCATCTTGGCTCCGCCCCCCAAAATTATCTCACATAAAAAATTTTAAAAAAGCTTTCAGTGGAGAGGAACTGGGGCAGGTGAGAGGGGAAAAGTGAAGCTTACTCCCATCACATTTGCTTTAAGGAGGGAATAACATGCACACTCAATTTGGTAGGAAAACCTATCTTACACTACAGGAAAGTAAGGAAGAAGGGGATGAGTGATGGGTGAGGCAAATGAGAGGAGGGGGTAATTAGAAATGAACACTTTTGAGGAGAGATATAGTTAAAAGAGAGAATAGAATAAATCAGGGGTCAGGATAGAATGGAAAAAAATATAGTTAGTCTTTCACAACATGACGATTATGGAGTCTTTAGCAAAACTAAACATCTATAGCCTATATTGAATTGCTTGCATTCTCAGTGGGAATGGGTGGGGAGGGAGGATGGGAGAGAAGTTGGAACTCAAAATTTTAGGAAAGAATGTTGAGAATTGTTTTTGCATGTAACTGAGAAATAAGAAATACAGGTAATGGGTTATAGAAATCTACCTTGCCCTACAAGAAAATAGAGAAGATGGGAATAAGGGAAGGGAGGGGTGCGATAGAAGGGAACATAGTTTGAGGAAGGGGTAATCAGAATCCAACGTGTTTTGAAGTGGGGAGGGAAGAGATGGAGAGAAAATTTGAATCTAAAAGTATTGTGGAAATGAATGTTGAAAATTAAAAATAAATAAATAAATTGACAAAAAAAAAGAAAAAATCTTTTTCTTTGGAGTAAGAAGAACAAAATAAAGAAAATAAAAAGTAATGTTAAAAACTGTTTAAACATGCTCCTGGTAAATAATACATATAGGCAATTGAGGTATAAAAATCTATCTTGCCCTACAAGAAAATAAAGGGGATGGGGATAAGAGAAGTGATGGGTATGGTAGAAGAGAGGGTAGATTGGGGGAAATGACAATCATAATATTTTAGAGCAGGTGGAGGTGAGAGATGGGGAGACAATTTGCAACCCAAAATCTTGTGGAAGTGTCTGTTGAAAATTAAAAATAAATTTGAAAAGAATCAGGAACTTTGGGGAAAATTTTCCTGAATAGATATTTGCCCAACTGGTTGCCAACTTGGAAACATCAAGGTGAATCAGCGAATTGCCTTCATAATACAATAATTAGCTGGTAATTTGGGCAGTCAAATGGCAGACTGAGTTCAGAGAAAAACAAGCTCATCTGAATCCTACTCGCATTATACACACTCAAGTAGAAATCTTGTGCCACTTACAAATGCAGAAAAGAGAATCAGAAGAGGAATTTTACACATTCAAATGAGCACTTGGAAGCATCCTGATTTAATAGATTCTATTTAGTCTGAAATACCTTATGATTTGCAGGCTAATCTTCAGTATAGGTGCCAAATTAACTGATAATTGCTCTAGTTTCAAACTAGTCATTCTGTCTGATATTGATAAATACTTGGAAAAATAGCATTTTAATAATTCCATGAATGTCTATGAAGTGAAAAACTGTGAAAATCAAAAGCAAATATTATACGGTTAAAGCAATATTACTTATATATCTCATCAAGTATCTAAAGAACCATCAGGTGGAAAGGGATTATGTTTGTTCTGCTTGACTTTAGAGGCCATAACTAGAACCAATGGACAGAAACTGAAGAAAAAAAATTAGATTTAGTAACAGAGAATAAAAACCTAACAAGTAGACCTCTCCAACGAAGCATGGGTTGCCTCAAGAAGTAGTGAGTTTATTTTCACTAGAGGGCTTTACTCAAAGGGAGGATAATTGTGACAGGATGCTGGAGTATGAACATTTGTGAATGACTCACTGAAAGGTAAAACTAAACCTTGACTATTCCATTGATTATACTTTTTTATGTCCCATGAGTAATCTGTCCTCTTTACTAACATATTCTGTAAACAACATGGTTATCCAATTCCAAAGAATTTCTAATAATTAGGTTGGCACTTATAAGCAGGAATAAATTAGAAGTGTCTAATATTATACTTGTAGTTCCTTGAAAAGTAAGTCAAAATGATGTGTTTATCATTTAAGCCTATAGTGTCCTACTCCAAACGAAAACCCCAACTTTTGAATATTCAATATCATTTTTTATCAATGTCTCACCAATTAAAAAATAAAATATTTGGCAATTATCACACAAGTCATTTACAAAGTTTTCTTTGTGACAACTTCTTAGCTGAACATTAAATAGCAAAAGAGGTATCACTGATTTATAAAAGGGTTTTCTCATTTTTGCTCACACGTGTAGTTCATATAATAGTGCTCTAGTTACTACAAAAGTTTTACAGTTTCTTGAGGGATCCCAAAGTGGATTGCAATAGTTAATAGTAACTGGTATGCATGCCTAAAATATACCCCCTCCTCACCTCGAACTTTCAGAATGATTATCTTCTTTAAAAGCTGAGCTTGAGTGCGTACTCCTCGAAGACTTCCCCTTACATCTCTATATGTCGGTGCTCTCTGCCCCTTCAATTTTTTTTTTATTCAACACTTATGTGTGCATCAATCGCTTGCAGTATGTAAGGATTTTGAAAGTCACTGAAACTTTTATTTTTTTTTCTATCTGTAGGACCTAATATGGTGCTTAGTAAATGTTGAATTAAGGTAGATTATTCGTTGTGACCTTCCCTTCAATTGTACTAGAAATATCTGGAGGCTACATTGTTTTAATCTTTGTATCCCCAGTGGTTTATGTGTAGGAGGTTAATCAGTGACTCTAAACGCTTGTTGAGTTGAGATGAATTTCAGTATTTTCTCTCAAGGTCTACATACAGAAAATATAGTAGTGGAAGATAAGAGTAATATAAGGGATTTAACTTGAAGTATCAGGGAAGTGGAATAGAAGCAGAAACTATTCTTAACCAATGTAGGAAATACTGATATAGATTATGAAATAGTAGTGATGGCTCTGTACTGCAGGTCCTCAGGAGGTTCATTAGCTCATTGTGGACAGTTTTCTCACAATCCTAGTAGCTGTTATGAAATACTATGTTTGCTTGATGTTGCAACATAAGCTAAAAAATACGCTCCTTCCTGTTTCATTATTGTCACAGGGCATTTGCAAATTTTTCATTCTACTAAGATTATTTCATTTTATATTGGTTATATTTTTTAATTATATTTTATTATTATTATTTTTTAAAGTTTTACAATCACTGCCAAAAAATTAAGATTTATCCCCTCCACACTTACCCCCCACTATCCCCCTCCCTCCCCAAGACCGCATACAATTCTGTATAGGTTCTACATATACTTTCCTATTGAGTACATTTTCACTATAGTCATGCTATGTAGTCAGACTAAAATAAATGAAAGAAATCATACAACAAATCAAAACATGATACACAAACACACACACACACACACACACATAATCTGCCACATTCTGCGAATGACTTCCATATTTCTTTCTCTGAGTGTGGAAGACATTTTGCCTTAGAAAACCACCACTGGGATTTTTTTGAAAATAAGTTCTTGCATGATTAGGAAATTCCAAGTCTACCAGAAAAAACTCTTGCACACTGTGGTCGTTGCTATGCACAAAGTTCTCCTGGTTCTTCTCCTTTCACTCAGCATCAGGTCATATAAGTCCTTCCAGGCCTCTCTGAAGTCTTCTTGTGCATCATTTCTTCTGGCACAATAGTACTCCATTACATTCATATACCATAATGCATTCAGCCATTCCCCAATTGATGGACATCCCCTTGACTTCAGTTTTTGGCAACTACAAAAAGTGCTGCTATAAATATTTTTGTACATGTGGGACCCTTTCCCATTTTTATGATCTCTTGGGGATACAGTCCTAGTAGCGATATTGCTGGGTCAAAGGGTATGCACATTCTTGTCGCCCTTTGGGCATAGTTCCAAATTGCTCTCCAGAATGGTTGGATGCGCTCGCAGCTCCATCAACAATGAATTAGTATTCCATCTCTCCCACATCCTGTCCAGCATTTATCATTTTCTTGTTCTGTCATGTTTGCCAATCTTATAGGTGTGATGTGGTACCTCAGAGTTGTTTTGATTTGCATCTCTCTAATCAATAGTGATTTAGAGCATTTTTTCATATGATTACAGATATCTTTAATTTCTTCCTCTGAAAATTGCCTGTTCATATCCTTTGACGATTTATCAATTGGGGAATGACTTGTATGATTATACATTTGAGTCAGTTCTCTATATATTCTAGAAATGAGGCCTTTATCCCTGAGTTTAGCTATGAAAATTCTTTCCCAATTTACTACATCCCTCCGGATTTTGGTTGCATTGGGTTTGGTTGTGAAAAACTTCTCATTTTAATGTAATCAAAATTATCCATTTTGCATTTTATAATGCTTTCTATCTTTTCTTTAGTAAAAAATTCTTCCCTTCTCCATAAATCTGATAAATACACTATTCCTTGCTTCTCAAGTTTATTCATGGTATCAATCTTTATGCCTAAATCATGTACCCATTTGGACTTTATGCTTGTGTACGGTGTCATGTATGGGTCTATGCCTGATTTCCGCCACACTGTTATCCAGATTTCCCAGCAATTTTTCTCAAACAGTGAGTTGTT
The DNA here is from genome assembly GCF_028372415.1 of Notamacropus eugenii. Taxonomy (NCBI): domain Eukaryota; kingdom Metazoa; phylum Chordata; class Mammalia; order Diprotodontia; family Macropodidae; genus Notamacropus; species Notamacropus eugenii. The sequence goes on along the minus strand of NC_092874.1, from coordinate 357,070,239 downwards.
ATCCCAGAAGCTGGGGTCCTTGGGTTTATCAAACAGGAGGCTGCTATATTCCTTGCCTACTGCATCTTGAGTGCCAAGTCTATTTCTCTTGTCTACCTCTGTGTTTCTTAGCCAATACCAAGTGGTTTTGATAATTGCTGCTTTATAGTACAATTTGAGGTCTGGTAGTGCTAGGCCACCATCCGAAGCATTTCTTTTCATTAGTCCCTTTGTTATTCTGGTCCTTTTGTTCTTCCAAATGAATTTTGATAGTATTTTATCCAGCTCTAGAAAATAATTATCTGATAGGTTAATTGGTATGGCAATAAATAAGTAAATTAATTTAGGTAGAATTGTCATTTTTATTATATTAGCACAGCCTACCCATGAGCAACATATGTTTTTCCACTTACTTAAATCTGACTTTATTTGTGCAAAAAGTGTCTTGTAATTGTGTTCATATAATCCCTGGGTTTGTTTTGGCAGGTAAACTCCTAAGTATTTTATACTGTCTACCCTAGCTTTAAATGGGACTTCTCTTTCTATATATTGCTGTTGGACTTTGTTGCTAATATATAGGAATGCAGAAGATTTGTGTGGGTTTATTCTATAACCTGCAACATTGCCGAAGTTGTTTATTATTTCAGGTAGTTTTTCACTTGAATCTCTGGGATTCTCTAAGTAAATCATCATATCATCTGCAAAGAGTGATACCTTAGTTTCTTCTTTGGCTATTCTTATTCCTTCAACATCTTTATCTTGTCTACTTGCTACAGCTAACATTTCTAGTACCATATTGAATAATAGTAGTGATAATGGACATCCTTGTTTCACTCCTGATCTTACTGGGAATGCATCTAGCTTCTCCCCATTGAATATAATGCTTCCTGAAGGTTTTAGATAGATACTGTTTATTATTTTATGGAAAGTTCCCTTTATTCCTACGTTTTCCAGTGTTTTTAATAGGAATGGATGTTGTATTTTGTCAAAAGCTTTTTCTGCATCTATTGAGATAATCATGTGGTTTTTGTTAGCTTTGTTGTTGATGTGATCGATAATGCTAATAGTTTTCCTAACGTTGAACCAGCCCTGCATCCCTGGTATGAATCCTATCTGACCATAATGTATTAATCTCATGCCAAGATGCTTTATTCGTTTTGCTAAAATCTTATTTAAAATTTTTGCATCTCTATTCATTAGGGTAATTGGTCTATAATTTTCTTTCTCTGTTTTGTCTCTTCCTGGTTTGGGTATCAAAACCATATTTGTATCATAGAACGAATTTGGGAGGACTCCTTCTTCCCCAATTTTCAAGAATAGTGTATGTAGTATTGGAATTAACTGTTCTTTAAATGTTTGATAGAATTCACTTGTGAATCCATCTGACCCTGGAGATTTTTTCCTAGAGAGTTCATTGATGGCTTGTTCAAATTCTTTTTCTGACATGGGGTTGTTTAACTATTCAACTTTCTTTTCTGTTAATCTAGGCAATTTGTATTTTTTAAAATATTTATCCATCTTGTTTAGATTATCGAATTTGTGGGCATAAAGTTGGGCAAAGTAGTTTCTAGTTATGGTTTTAATTTCCTCCTCGTTGGAGGTGAGTTCACCCCCTTTCATTTTTAATATTAGTAATTTGATTTTCTTCTTTCTTTTTTAAATCAAATTGACCAAAATTTTATCAATTTTATTATTTTTTTCATAAAACCAACTATCGGTTTTATTTATTAATTCAATAGTTTTCTTAATTTCAATTTTATTAATCTCTCCTTTGGTTTTCAGTATTTCTAATTTGGTATTTACTTGGAGATTTTCAATTTATTCTTTTTCTAGCTTTTTCAACTGCAAGCCCAAGTCTTTGATCTCCTCTTTCTCTATTTTATTTATGCAGGCATTCAAAGATATAAAACTTTCCTTAAGTACTGCTTTTGCAGTATCCCATGAGATCTGGTAGGTTGTCTCATTTTTGTCATTCTCGTGAATGACGTTGTTGCTTGCTTTTATAATTTCTTATTTAACCCACTTCTTCTTTAGGTTTAGATTATCTAGTTTCCAATTGATTTTTGGTTTTTCTTTTCATGGCCTTTTATTACATGTAATTTTTATTGCATTATGATCTGAGAAGGATGCATTATCTCTACCTTTCTGCACTGGATTGTGAGATTTTTATGTCCTAGTACATGGTGAATTTTTGTAAATGTTCCATGTACCGCTGAGAAAAAGGTATATTCCTTTCTATCCCCATTCGGTTTTCTCCAAAGATCTATCATATCTACCTTACCCAGAGTTTTATTTACCTCCTTAACCTCTTTCTTGTTTATTTTGAGGTTAGATTTATCGAGTTCAGAGAGGGGGAGTTTGACGTCCCCCATTAGTATTGTTTTGCTGTCAATTTCTTCCTTCAACTCCCCCAACCTCTCCTCTAAGAATCTGGATGCTATACCACTTGGAGCATACATGTTTAGTAATGATATTGCTTCATTGTCTGTGCTGCCTTTTAGCAGGATATAGTTTCCATCCTTATCCCTTTTCATTAGATCTATTTCTGCTTTTGCTTTGTCTGAGATTAGGATTGCTACTCCTGCCTTTCTTACATGAGCTGACGCCTAATATATTCTGCTCCATCCTTTGACCTTTATCCTATGTGTGTCCCCTCTTTTCAAATGTGTTTCTTGTAAGCAGCAATTGTTGGATTATGGCTTTTAATCCATTCTGCTATCCGTCTCCGTTTTATGGGAGAATTCATTCCATTCACATTCACAGTTATGATTACAATCTGTGTATTTCCCTCCATCCTCTTTCCCACCATTTGTGCTTTTAGCTCTCCCATCTCCCTTCCCCTCCTCAATAGTATTCACTATTCACCCCCTCCTCCTGCAGCCTTCCCCTCCTTCTTTTAGCCCCCCTCCCTTTTGCTCCCCTTTACTCTTATTGCTTCTTCCCTCCCTTTTAGCCTCCCTCCCCTTTCCTCTCCCTTCCCCTCCTGCTGCCTATAGAGCTAGTTAGGATTATCTACTTAAGATTATTGTTCCCTCCTTTAAACAAATCAGATGAGAGTACCTCTCAAACAGTGCTCATCTCCCTCCCCTATTTTCCTCTACTATAATTTTGTACTTCTTCCTGTGATGTAATTTGCCATTTTCTGCTTGTTCCTTTTCACATTTCCTATTACAATCCTTTCTCATACTTAAATCATGTTTTTGACATGACATCATTTACTTTATACCTGGTCCTTCTATGTATATCTCTTTTATCATAATAGCTGCACAGTTCTCAAGATTAACAGGTATTATCTTCCCTTATAGGGAGGTAAACAGTTTGGCCTAATTTAGTAGCAAGTTTTTGTTTTTGTTTTTTCCCCCCTGTTTACCTTTTTATGATTCTCTGGAGACCTACTTTTGAAGATCAAATTGTCTATTGAGTTCTGGTGTTTTGGTCAGGAAGCTCTGGAAATCCCTTATTTCGTTGAATGACTTTCTCCTTGCCTGAAATGTTATGCTGAATTTTGCTGGGTAGTTGATCCTTGGTTGAAGTCCCACCTCCTTTGCCTTACGGAATATTGGGTTCCAATTCTTTTGATCTTTTAATGTAGAAGCTGCAAGATCCTGTGTGATCCTGACTATATGTCCTTGATATTTGAACTGTTTCTTTCTGGCTGCTTGTAGTATTTTCTCCTTCACTTGATAGCTCTGGAATTTGGCAAAGATATTTCTGGGGGTTTTGAGTTTGGGATCCCTTTCGGGAGGGGAACGGTGGATTCTTTCGATGACTATTTTGCCTTCTGAATCTAGCACTTCTGGGCAGTTTTTCTTGGTGATTTCCTGGAAGATATTGTCCAGACTCTTTTCTTCATCATGGGTTTCTGGCAGGCTAATAATTCTTAAATTTTCTCTCCCGGATCTATTTTCCAGGTCAGTTGTTTGTCCAATTAAATATTTTACATTTTCTTCTATCTTTTCATTCTTTAGATTTTGTTTGACTGAGTCTTGCTACCTCATTGAGTCATTATTTTCTACTTGCCAAATTCTAATCTTTATCGTATTGTTTTTTTCAGTTATTTTTTGCATCTCCTTTTCCATCTGACCAATTTTTCCCTTTAAGGAGCTATTTTCTCCAGTGAATTTTTGTACTTCCTTTTCCATTCGACAAATTTTCCCAGTTAGGTTTTGTGTTTACTTTTCAATTTGACCAATTTTGCCAATTAGGTTTTGGGTTTCCTTTTCTGTTTGATTAACTCTTCCTTTTAGGGAATTATTTTCTCCAGTTAATTTTTGAACTTCCTTTTCCATTTGTTCAATTTTCCTTTTTAAAATGATTTTTAAAACCATTGGCCAGTTTTTCTTCTATTTCCTTCTTCAACTGTTCCAGGAGAGCTGCTTGCGCTTGCGAGAAGTTCATAGTCCCTTCTGAAGTTTCAGATGGAAGTACAGTCTCAGCTTTGATCGCTTTGATGTTTGTGTTTTGGTCCTCATTCCCATAGAAATATTCTATGTTTTTTTCACCCTTCATCTGCCTCTTCCTGTTCATGATGTTGACTGAGTGTTGTAGCTTCTGGTTCTTTCAGTGAGAAGCTACAAAACTTTGTGTTGAGCTGATGTGTGAAAAACCTAAAAGCAGGTTTTTGTGTTTTGTTTCCTGGATCAACCCTGGGGTTAGCTTGTTAAGTGTGTGGGAGGAGTGATCTGGTCACAGGAGATCTCCTCAGCTGAACTGAGGCAAAGAGAAGCTCAGGGGATGGTAATCCCAGCTTCCCTATTGTCTTTCCTTTTCCCCTGGAGGGCTGGGGCACGCTTATATGCTAATGTGTGTTCCCACCCCTCCTGGGCCTCCTCTCCTGGGCTGAGGCTTGCCTGGGTCCCAGTGAGAGTTTTCTCTGCCCTGGGTCCTCTGTCCTTCTGGTTCACCTCTGCCACAGTAGGAGGAATCCCCCTTAGCTATTTTCCTAGCCTCTGGTGTTGTGAGACTATTTGCTCCCTTCTGCTGTTCCCACTGATTCAGGATTTTTCTGGGGAAATATTTTATGCTTCTTTCACAGTCATGGGGCGGGGAGGAGAGAGCATGTACTGATCACTCCACCATCCTGGCTCCCGGAAGTTCAAATAAGTGACTTACTGAAGTTTAATCTTCAGGCTGAAGGTCTCAGGAGCTGCTGCGCTGATATCTGGCGCTCAGCGGCTCTCACCGGATTGGTTTAGCTTGTCTCTTGCTCCGCCGGTTAAGCCTGCTGCCCTCAGGTTTCTCGGGCCTCTTCCGCTCTGCTGTGCTGTGTGCTGGGGGCTCAATCCTGTGGAACAGATCCTTCCAGTGGACCTTCCAGTCTAACCTGGGCTCCGAATCCATCACAGTCTGTTTCCCACTGGATTCTGCACCTCCAAAATTTAGTCAGATTCTCCTTTCAGAGGTATCCAAAGGAGTTTGTCCAAGAGCTTAGGTGAGTTGTTGCTCTCACTCTGCCACCTTGGCTCCACCCCCCCCCCCATCTTATATTGGTTTTTAAAGGATGTTTCCTTAGATCAGATTTATAAAGAAGGTGAGATTTTAGTACCTTTAGGTTATTACAATAGAGATTTGTATATCCTAGAATAAGATTTCAAAAATCATCTAGTCTAACCCCCTTATTTATTTATATAAAATTGTATTTTATTTATTTACTTTGAGTTTTCAACTCATTTCCACAAAATTTTGAGTTCCAAATTTTCTCCCCATCTCTCCCCTCCCTCTAACCCAAAAAACCTTGCATTCTGAATGCACCTTCCATCAGTGTGCCTCCCTAATAACACCTCTCCCTTCCCTTTTCCCCATCTTCTCTCTTGCCCACTAGGGCAAGATGAATTTCTATACCAATTATCTGTATTTACTATTTCCCAGTTGCATGCAAAAACAATTCTCAACATTTGTTTCTAAAACTTTGAGTTGCAAGTTCTCTTCCTTCCTCCCTCCCCACCCAACGCCCTGAGATGGCAAGCAATTCAGTAGAGGCCATATACGTGTAGTTTTGAAAATGACTTCCACAATAGTCATATTGTGTAAGACTGTCTCTATTTCTTTCCTCCTATACTGCCCCTATTTCTTCTATTCTCTCTTTTGACCTTGTCCCTCCCCAAGAATATTTACTTTTAGTTGCTCCCTCTTCCCATTTGCCCTCCCTTCCATCATCCACCACACCCTGCTTATCCCCTTCTCCCCTACTTTCCTGTAGTGTAAGACAGATTTTCATAACAAATTGAATGTGCTTATACTTTCCTTGAACCAAATGTGATGAGAGTAAGCTTCACATTTTCCCTCTCACCTCCTCCCTTTCCCCCTCTATTTGAAAAGTTTTTTCTTGCCTCTTCTATGTGAGATAGTTTGCCTGGTTCCATTTCTCCCTTTGTCCTCTCAATATATTCTTGTCTTACCCCTTAATTTTATTTTTTTAAGATATAATCCCTTCCTATTCAACTCCCTTTATGCTCTCTGTCTCTCTGTCTGTCTGTCTGTCTCTCTCCATATGTATATATATATGAGTCTGTATGTGTGTGTGTGTGTGTGTGTAACCCCACAAACTAAACAGATACTGAGAAAAGGTTCAAGAGTTACAAAAATTATATTTACATGTAGGAATGTAAACAGTTCAACTTCAGTAAATTACTTATGATTTCTCTTTCCTATTTACCTTTTCATGCTTCTCTTGATTCTTGTGCTTCAAGGTGAAATTTTCTATTCAGCTCTGGTCTTTTCATCAACAATTCATGGTAGTCCTCTACTTTATGAAAACACCATTTTTCTCCTGAAGTATTATACTCAGTTTTCCTAGTTAGATGATTCTTGGTTTTATTCCTAGTTCCTTTGACTTCTGGAATATCATACTCCCTGCCCTTCAGTCATTTAATGTAGAAGATGCCAAATCTTGTGTTATACTGATTGTACTTCCACAATACTCGAATTGCTTCTTTCTAGCTGCCTGCAATATTTTCCCCTTGACCTGGTAAGTCTGGGATTTGGCTACAGACTTTTCCCATGGTCCTTCCAGGTCACGCTGGGCTGGGAGTCTCCTTCAATCTGTCATTCTGTGGCTTTTGTTGAAATGGAATTTGTTAAGAGTCATTCTTTACAGGTATTTTAAGGGGTGCTGTGGAAGAGATTGTTATATGTGTCTTTCTACTCTGTCATCAATGCAATGGAGATAATCTAGATGCATTTCCAGTAAAATCAAGGATGAAAACAAGGATTTCCATTATTACCACTATTATTCAATATGGTACTAGAAATGTTAACTGTAGCAATTAAAGAAGATAAAGAAATTGAAGGAATTAGAGCAAGCAAAACAGAAACTAAGGTATCACTCTATGCAGATGGTATGGTGATATATTTAAAGAATCCCAGAGATTCAAGTAAAAAACTACTTGAAATAATAAACAACTTTGGCAAAGTTGCAGGTTACAAAATAAATCCACACAAATCTTCTGTATCTCTATGTATTACTAACAAAGCCCAACAGGAAGAGATAGAAAGAGAAATCCCATTTAAAGCTAGGGTAGACACTATGAAATACTTCGGAGTTAACCTGCCAAAACAAGCCCAGGAACTATAAGAATACAATTACAAGACACTTTTAGCACAAATAAAGTCAGATCTAAGTAAGTGGAAAAACATCAGTTGCTCATGGGTAGGTCGAGGAATATAATAAAAATGACAATGCTACCTCTATTAATTTACTTGTTTAGTGCCACACCAATTAAACTATCAGATAGCTATTTTCTAGAGCTGGAAGAGGTAATACCAAAATTCATCTGAAAGAACAAAAAGTCCAGAATATTAAGGGGACTAAGGAAAGGAAACGATAGGGAAGACGGCCTAGCTCTACCAGATCTCAAATTGTATTACAAAACAGCAATTATCAAAACTACTTGGTACTGGCTAAGAAACGTAAGGGTAGACAAGTGGAATATGCGAGTTACTCAAGACCCAGTAGGCAATGAATAGAGCAATCTACTGTTTGATAAACCTAAGGACCTCAGCTTCTGGGATAAGAACTCACTGTTCAAAAAAAATTACTGGGAAAACTGGATAATAATGTGGCAGAGGCTAGGCATAGACCAATGCCTGACACCATACTCAAGAATAAATTCCAAATGGGTACAAGATCTAGATGTAAAGATTGATAATATGGAATAATAAATTGGTGGAGAAAGAATAGTGTATTTATCAGATTTATGGAGGAGGGAAGACTTTTTGACTAAAGAAGTGATAGAAAGCATTATGAAGTGCAAGATGGGTAATTTGGACTACATGAAAGTGAAAAGTTTTTTTCTTGTTTTTTTTTTTTTTTTAAGTGAAAAGTTTTTGGACAACCAAACCCAATGCAACTAAGACTCAGAGGAATACAGAACACTGGGAAAGAATTTTTGCAGCTAGTGTCTGTGATGAAGGATTCCTTTCTCAAATATATAGAGAAGTGAGTCAAATGTACAAATATACAAGTCATTCCCCAACTGATCAATGGTCAAAGGATATGAACAAACAGTTTTCAAAGGAAGAAATTACAGATATCTATAGTCATATGAAAAAATGCCTAAATCACTTTTGATTAGAAAGAAGCAAATCAAAACAACTCTGAGATACCACATGACACCTATCAGATTGGATAACATTAAAAAAAAAACAGGGTGATGATAAATGTTGGAGAAAATGTGGGAGAGTTGGAACTAATTCATTCTTGGTGGAGCTGTGAGCTGATTCAATCATTCTGGAGAGCAATTTGGAACTATGCCGAAAGGGCTATTAAAATGTGCATACCCTTTGCTGAAGCAATACCACTTCTAAGACTGTATTCCCAAGCGATCACAAAAATGGGAAAGGGTTCCACATGTACAAAAATATTAATAGCAGCACTCTTTGTAGTTGCCAAAAACTGCAAGCCAAAGGGATGCCCATCAGTTGGGGAATGACTGAATAAATTATGGTATGTGAATGTAATGGAGTACTATTGTGCCATAAGAAATGCCGAACAAGAAGACTTCAGAGAGGCCTGGAAGGACTTCTATGATTTGATGCTGAGTGAAAGGAGCAGAACCAGGAGAACTTTGTGCACAGCTACGACCACAGTGTGGGAGAGTTCTTTTCTGGTAGACTTGGAATTTCGAAATAACACAAGAACTTATTTTTAAAAAAAATCCCGGTGGTGGTTTTCTAAGGCAAAATGCCTTCCACACTCAGAGAAAGAAATATGGAAGTCATTCGCAGAATGTAGTAGATCATGTTTGTGTGTGTGTGTTTTTGTGCATCAGGTTTTGATTTGTTATATGATTTCTTCCATTTATTTTAGTTCGACTACATAGCATGATTATAGTGAAAACGTACTCAATAGGAAAGTATACGTAGAATCTATACAGAATTGTATGCTGTCATGTGGAGGGAGGGAGGTATTGGGGGATAGGCGTGGGGGAGATAAAATCTTAATTTTATGGCAGTGATTGTAACACATTGAAAAATAGTAATAATAAAATTAAATTAAAAAAAGAACTATGGAACTTAATCACAGAATGTAACACATTATGTTTTTGTATGTATTAAATTTTGGTTTGTTATATGATTTCTCCCATTCATTTTAATTCTTCTAGGCAGCATGACTTTAGTGAAAATGTATTTAATAGGAATGTAGGTGTAGAACCTATATAAAATTGTATGCCATCTCTGGGAAGGAGGGGGGAGGGAGGGGAAAAAATTCTAAGTTACATGGTAGTTATTGTAGAAAACTGAAAATAAACAAAATTAATTTAAAAAAATAATACTTCCCAGATAACCCAGTCTGGACATAATTCCCTCATCCTTGGAACTTTTATGGTACATAGTACAATATGGTATACTAGCAAATGTTTGTGCTTTCGAATCAGGAGAACTTTACTTAAATTATCATCTAGAACTTATTAATGGTATGATCCTTGGAAAAGTAATTTGAAATCTGTGCACCTCATTAGTTATATATGAAATTTATATTATATACACACATCCATGTAACATACATGTATATATACATATGTGTATATATATGTACACACATATATGATATGAAGTAGACAAAATACCCTATTCTATCTAACCTATCAATTTTATAGGAAATTAGGTCCTATGTTTGAAAGTGCTTTGCAAAACATAATGTATCTTAGAAGTATGTTAAAATATTTCTGATTACTCTTGCTTCAAACTCTTGCTTTCTCTTATATATGTTGTATTTTATATGGTATTTCCCAAAATTATGGAATCTCAGAGTTGAGAAGATGTTAGAAAACATCTAATACAAGTTATCCTAAACAAAAAGTACAACAAACCTCTAAAGTACCCCACTCACCTTTACCAAATGGGAACCCACTTCTGCTTGAAGCACTCCGTTTCATTTTTGTGTAATTCTAGTTTCTGGAAAGGTTTTTTTTTTTTTTTCCACTCCCTCTTGCATCAAACCTAAAAACAAAAGTTGCGTTTTTTTAGAAGTTCTGTCTATTATTCCTACTTGTCAATATCTTTTTTTAAAAATATGGTATCCATAACTAGACATGATAGTCTAGATCTATTTGGGTTGTAGGTTTTAGGCAAGGAAGAGTAGTATGAAAAAAGGTCTCTGATTTCCTCATTAATTTAATATTATATTGGTGTTACAAGCTGTCAAATAATATTACTGATTCTTATTAAGCTTACAGTTTCCTGAAACTCCAAAATGTTTTATTGAATGAATTATTGTATGGCCATACTCATCACCTTCTACCTGTTATGACTTTTTCGGAACTGGAATACATGATCACATATACCCGTAAATTTTCAATTTTTTCGATATTCAACCTACTATTCTAAGGTGTAAGACACCATAGGATCCGTCATTTAATGCGCCCTCTATCACTCCTACCATCATGTCATCTACAAATTTGACAAGCATTTCATCATTGTAATAATGCATTTCATTGAGTCATTGATAAAAATTCTTAGAAGAATGAAGTCAAACACTGATTTGTGAGGAGCTCTACTACAGACTTTTCAGTTGACACAAGATTATTGGTGACTATTCTTTGAGTCTAGGCATTCAACAAATTCCAATTCTACGTAATGGTACTATCATCTAGCCCATGCATCTATCGATGACCTAAAAATAGTGCGAAATAGTTTGCCAAATCATTCTAAAATTGTAGTGAACTCTGTTGATTGCATGCCCCTGAGATGTCATTGTAGTTCCAAAAAGGCAGGTGGTGGTGAGGTTTTAATATGGAGTAATCTTTGGCAGTCATTGTTCTTGGTAACCATACTAGCTATTTTTGATTATATTCCATCTCTAGACATTCAGTTTTAATTCAGAGTGAGAGATCTCTGCAAGCAATCTATGAGTAGATTCTTTCCATGAGAATTTCTGTGGCACAGAGATTCCAATGAACTTGCCTAACGTCACAGAACTAATGTCAGTGAAACGATTTGAATTCAGGATTTACATACTCCAAACTCAATCCTCCATCCACTCAGCTGTATTGTTTCACTAACCATCACCTTGACTTTCGTATATGTAACTTTGAAGGAAAAAAAAAGTCAAGTTTATTATGCTTTTCACAAATATGTTGTGATGAAAGAAAACCCTGAGACATTTCTGTAAAATAAAAATGAATTTATTAATTAAGCTAGGCAGCAATCAATAAATTGATGGAAAGTGGTTTCTTTCAGTGACTGAAGACCTCAAGCAACACTCTGAAATGCCTTAAATTCCTTCTGAATGGGAACTTTCCTAACAAGGGAAACTCTACACTCATTGGTAAAAATTAAATGAGGAGGTGGACTTAAAGTTTTCAACTCCTCCTGCTGAGAAAGTTGCTTGATCATGAAACTCAGAAGCTTCAAGGTATCTGGGCAGGAAAAAATATTCCCATTTGGACTTCTCCAGCTAGTTTCCTCCTACATGATCGAGGTTTCTCTAAACTCTAATGGAGGGGACTAAGTACAGTTTTGTTTTTATTTTAGCTTTCCTCAGGAAAAGGCTTACTCAGACTGAATTCCATTTAAACTCTAAGATAAATTAGGTTTCCCAGGTGGGTGGGGTCCTAGCCAAAAACATGTGCCTTTAGGGGTAGGAGAAAATCTGATTGTCCAACCATGCCCTTCAGAAATTAAATGATCTTTTCAGGATTTGAGCTGTGACAGAAATGGAAGGAAAAGAGTGGATCACAAATTAACAATTAGTTATTAATATGACAGCATATTATTAATTTCTCACATTCTATGTGTAGATACTTCTGTCTTTTCCTCTCTGTCTTTGTAGTCCTCTGTCAGTCTATTTGTCTGTCTATCTTTCAGTGTCTCTGTATTTCTCTTCCCCTTTCCCTCTCCTTTTCTATCTTAAAATTAGAAAAAAAAAAATCCGTCCCAGTATCCTGAGGCAGCTTTCTTATTCTCCATGTTCTATCAAAGAGTTCTGAAACTGTCTCAACAATTATGTTTGTCAGGTCTTCCAGTATTCTGTAATCAAATTCTTTTGGAACAGGTAACTTTAACTTATAAAAAAATAAAGGATTTTCTTACTATTTCCTTATTGGGGGATTATGATTGTTCCCAACCCACATCCCCTAAACAGCAGCTGGGTATAAAATATTGCAAACTACTCTCAAAGGAAAAAGAAATGAAAAAATAAACTTTTTTCAAGTCCCACTTCTAGTATAAATTGGCTGTGGAATTCTGGGCAAAATACTTAACCTATCAGAGTCCCCAGGGAATCGTTCTAAATTGCAGTTTTTGAATTTGATATTGGAATTAAGATTACACATTGCCAAAACAATGATCTATGTTACTCGAGTAAGTTTCTCATAGGGAACTTCCAGTTCCAATGAAATCACAGATCAAGTCAACCCCATCGTATTACTCTTTTCCTCTACTAAAAGTATAAGCTCCATGAGATATCATATCATTCATATTTATGCTAGCTTGTTTAAAATTTGAATTGAAAGCTTGAGTCATATCTGAGAGGTTAATGAAACTACTAACACAACAACTTTCCATGGTGTTGCAAAAATCTTCATTCCTTACAGTTGACTAAAATGAAAACATTTCAACTGAATAATTCAATGAATAAGCCTCTTTTTTAAAAAAATGAAGAACAAAATATTAAAATAGAATTATTCATATGCACAGTAATTGTGTGTGCAGATAGACAAAAAGACAGACAGATAGACAGATAGATGTAGATATTGACATATATATGTATATATATATGTATATATATCTATGCAAAATAGTTTGCAAAATATTTTCCTTGCAACAATCCCATGAAGTAAGTATTACAAGGATTATTATCCCCTTTTTATAAATGAAGAAACTGAGACTCACAATATTAAATTCCCTCAGATATCCAAGTTGTAAAGTGATTAATTTGGGACTCAAATACAGGATTGATGATTGCATGTCCAGTGCTCTTATCATTACTTCTGTCAAATACATCGTTTTAACATTTGCTGTGAGATTAAAGGGTTGTGAAAAAAAAGAAATTATTTTTGTGTTGAATAATAACTTACTTTTTAAGATTTGTAGCACACTTTCTTCACATTAAGACTATGAGCTGGAAGTACCTAGTTCTCATAAGTGTCAATTCAAGGAGGTATAATAAGTATTATGATCCCTGTTTATTAGATGGGGAAAACAATTTTCTTAGGATCACATAACTTCCCTTAAATCACAGCAAATATTGGAGTTAGAAAGAGTCATCTACATGAGTTCAAATCTGGCCTATGATATGTACTACATTTGTATGTGACCCTGGAAAAGACATTTCACCCTGTTTGCTTCAGTTTCCTCAACTGTAAAATGAGCTGGAAAAGAAAATGGCAAATCACTTCTGTTTAATTGCTAAGAAAACCCCAAATACGGTCCTGAAACATTGGATATAACTGAGAAATTATTATACAGCAGCAACAACAACAAAAATTTTCTGATTTTAAAGAGAAAGCCTTTTCCATTGCACTCAAGTGAATAATACACGAAAGTGAGTAAAACAATCTTATAAATTAATCAATGGTCACTCATTTTAAAAATTTATTTATTTATTTTTAGATTTCGGCGTTCATTTCCACAAAATTTTGAGTTGCAATTTTTTTCCTCATCTCTCCCATCCCCTCACTCCATAATACCCTGCATTCTGATTACCCTTTCCCTCAATGTATCCTCCCTTCTATCACACTGCACCATTCCCTTATCCCCATCTTCTCTCTTTTTTGTAGGGCAAGATAAATTTCTATACCCCATTACCTGTATTTCTTATTTCCCAGATATTTGCAATAATAGTTTTCAACATTCGTTTCTAATTCTTTGAATTCCCACTTCTCTCTCCCCCCTGTGCCCCAAATCAGGAGGACCTGAGTTCAAATATCACTTCAGACACTTGACACTCACTAACTGTGTGACCTTGGACAAGTCACTTAGTCCCAACTGCCTCATCTTGGGTCATTTTCAGTAATCCTGATAAATATCCAGTCACTGGATTCAGATGGCTTTGGAGGAGAAATGAGGCTGGTGACCTGCACAACCCTCCTTCACTCAAAACAAAGTCAAGTGCAAGTCATGCCATCATTTCTCTGATGGCATAGTCTTCTTCGACAATGAAGGATGAACACACACAGCTTTTACACGTCTGTCATTTTACTGAACCATCTTTGCTCCGCCCCCAAGGGGTACTGTTTCACAAAGATTAATAACCACATGAACTATTCTATCATTTTACAAAACTGTATGTGTTCATCAATTAAATTTTGGAATGTTGCAATAATCCTGATTGATAATTGGAATCCATCACTCTTGCCAACATGTATTCCTCAAGTTTCTAATTCTGATTTAGAAAATATCTGTCCAAAATGATTCTTAGGGATTCTCATACATATTCTAGTAGACATTGTTCTTATTTCTTTCTTATGCAACCAAAGTTCCTCTAAGAATGTAAATCATATTCTGCCAAATCAGGTGTCCCTGGATACAATGCTGGAATATTTACCCTCACAGTCCAATACATTACACATCCATACACTATCCATTTGAGATGTAATGTGTTTGTTGCTTTCTAATTTGCAGATTTTGGATCATAATTCTGGCTAGAGGTATTCTTCCTCCCAAAGGTCTATTATTCAAATTACGTAAAGCAATGAACAAATTATCTTTCCAATGTTGATAAGAATTATTAGAATTTAACTCCCTTAACCATTCTTTCAATATTCCATTCATTCTTTGAATCAACCAAGAGACTTGTGGATAATAAAGAATATTATATATTCATTCTATGTTGTTTAATACACAGTATCTCTTCATTTCATTAACTTTGAAATGTGTCCCATTGTTACTTTGAATCTGCATTGGTGTTCCACAATACAGACTAATAGTAACTGTAGATTCAAAGGTGATTTTAATTTTTTTTTTCCTGGATCGCATTCTTATAGGGACAAACCACTAGTATACCTGAATTGGTGTCAACACAAGCACATGTAAATATGCATCCTTTATCTTGGAGTAGGTGTAGGGATCCAATAAAATCTATTTGCCAAATTTGTGCTGGTACTTTTCCCCTTGCTTTCTCTCTAGTTACTACCTGAGAAACAGTTCGTTCCTTTTCCAGTTGACATACATAATATTCTTCTGTTATTTGTATTGAAAATGAATGAGAGATACTAATACCTCAATCTTCGGCCCACTGGTGTGTGGCTTGGACCCTTACATTGATCGATTTGATGGTACCATTTTGCTACTACCCGATCATCAGTTGGTGTCAGAGGAGGAACAATATGTTGAGTAGCAATCTATACTAGCCAATCATTATGTGCATTGTACTCATGTTCTGTCATGGTGAGGGCTACAGGAACATCTACATGGAAAACTGACAAATTAGTAACCAAAGACATGTCCCATACATCTTTCCATAATCCTTTGCACTAGACTTGTTTACCATGAATTTCCTAATTTTGATTTTTCCACAAAGGTATCCATGTACCTTACCCATTATCTATCACCCACTAATCAATGAATATATGACAATATCTTCCTTGTTCTGTTTTGATAGCTCTTTATAGTGCTGTAAGTTCTGCATATTGACTACTTCCACCCATCTCATTACTTTCCAAAGTCTGCCTACTACATGGTTTATATACTACTTCTTTCCAATGTGTTTTGTGACCCAAATATTTTGTTGTCCCTTCTGTAAACCATATATGTCTCTTTTCTTCTTCATTTTATGCATCATATCCGTCATTTCATTTTAGCAAGAACTGTAACAACCGTTGCTTTGGTTCAGAGTATGTATCATTTCTCTCAGCATCTATGTTTGCTATAGATTCATGTAAAGCAGAAACTCCACTTTTGCTTGTTTTATATCTTTTTCGAATATACCATTTCCATTTAATTATGCTAGCTTCCTGTGCTTGTTCAATCCTACGAAAAGCAGAGGTACTCATTACCTAGGTCATAATTAGAATTCCAGATCTTAGTATCATGTCATGGCCTTATTTCAGCTCTTCAGTCTCTACCAAAGTCCAATATGCAGGTAAGAAATGTTTTGCAAATGGGGTATATTGAACTCCAGATGAATGGAGTTTCCTAGACCAAAATTCTAAGGGAGCATTTTGCTTTTGTTGTTTTTTCCATAAACTCTAGTTTGCATATTCATCCTATATATCACTTTTAATTCCACTGGAATAGGCCAGTCCATAGGCCATAAAACTAGGGCCAATTGAATAGCAGCCTTAGTTTCATGAAAAGCTTTACTGTGCTCAAGTCCTTAATCAAATTCATAATTTTTCCCTGCAATTTTATATTAGTATCAAAATTTCTCCTAAATGCTGTATGTGACGTATCCAATATTCCAATAATCCGATATGCTTTTAGGCTTCTTTCTTATTGGTGGGGATAGGAAAATTCTGAATCTTTTGTCAGATTCATGGGAGAATGTCTCACAGCCCCTGAGTCCATTGTATACCCCCAAAATTATGGTTTGAGCAGCACTTGAATATTTGCAGGGTTAATTCTCCACACTTTCCTTTTCATTTGCTCAAATAAAGTGTCAGACTGACTCCATTTCTTCTACAGTTTCCCCCTGTATGATAATATCATCTATGTAGTAAGTAAGCTGTACTTCAGATAGTTCTAATTCATCCAGATATTTAGCCACAGTCCTATGACAAGTAGTGAGGTTGTATAGATATCCTTGTGGCAAACATGTAAAACTATATTGTCACTTGTGCAAAATTACAAATTGGTCCCATTGTTCAGAATCTATTGGGATAATAAAGAAAGCATTGGCTAAAGCAATAACTGCATACCAAGTCCCATCATATTTCTAGATCCTTTCTGTTAAGGTAATGGTATCTGAAATAGCAGTATACAAGGCAGCAGTGACCTTGGTAAATTGTCTTTAATCTACTGTTATCCTCTATTCTCATTTGACTTTTGTACTGGCCAGACAGGAGTATTCCATTGAGTAGTTGTAGGAACTAGCACTCTTGCCACAACATATGTCAAATTTTCATCCTTCGATTGACTTGTCTGGTTGATATTTTAGCCTCTCCCAATGCTTTGATGGTGATAGGAGTTCCTTATTTAAGCTTATCAGAATTCCCAGTTTCTATTAATGCCTTTATTAAGGTATTTGATCCATTTTCCCAATATATGGTCAAATTGATATGTGGTCTGTAATTCCAAGTATATACTTCTTTAATCTGAACTGGGGCTGGAAAAATTTCCTGTTCTCCCTGAAGGGGCAGCTAAGTGGTGCAGTAGAGAGGGCACCAGTGCAGGAGTCAGGAAGACTTGAGTTCAAATCCCACCTCAGACACTTGACATTCACTAGCTGTGTGAACTTGGACAAGTCATTTAACACCAATTGCCTCATCCTGAGTCATCTCCAGTCATGCTGATAACTGGATTCACTGGATTTAGATGACATTGGAGGAGAAGTGAAGCTGGTGACCTACACAACACTCCCTCACTCAAAACAAAGTCAAGTGCAAGTCATGTCATTATTTTTCTGATGGCATGATCTTCTTCAAAAACCAAGGATGAATACACACACAATTCTCCATGAAGGTGTGACAAACTTGGAGACAAGGGTTCAGGAGAATCTGTAGGGTCAGTTCTTGCTTCTCTATTTTGTCTATCATGTCCCTTTTCTCCATACATTCTGTATAATTCATTAGTTGGAATATCATCTATGCTTCCACCCCCACTCTCAAAAGAGCAGTAAATAATTTTCTTTTTGCCAATTCATTTTGATTTTGATTCCATTGATTATTTACCCTTCTCTCTCTAGGAATTTTGCTTTTCCTCAATTCTCTAAGTCACTTATCTGTGAAGTCATGTCCTGAATCTCTGAAAAAGGGTGCCGTATTTCCCCAATTATTAGAATCAAAATTAAAAGCTTATAAGAACTGTCTTCACTGTTATATTCCTCTGGTAAACCGCAAAGGGAGTATCACAGTATGTATCCGCATTTCCTATCATCATGACAGTCGTCATTACCTCCTCCTTTTACTTTCTTATACATTCCCTGAGTGAATACAAGGGCCTATCTCTGCTACGTCACATAGAGTCAGTAGAACACTGTTTACTGTATCCTTCTGAATCCCAAACTAACAGACTGGTCGTATTGTTACCTCCTTATATATTCTAAAGGCTTGCTATACAAAATGCATTGAACTGATGTCTAAATTTCAAGCAGTCCACGCTACCTATCAATACTCCTCCAGTGCCTTCATCATTCATTCTCACCATCCAAGATATTAACAATTCTCCTGTCCTTTGGGTGCACCAACTCAAAATTTCTGTTACCGCCTGCTGAGTAAAATTCTCAATTATTTCCCTAAACAGTGTTACCTCCTTGATTCTCCTGTTTCCACCTCACTATAGGGCATGCTTCTGCCTGAAAAACTTCACTTCCTTGTTCTGACTTCCTTATACTTTCTTCCCATGCACTCTCCTGGCAATTGTCATTGTGACACCTAAGCTGGGTCTGTACAAAGGCTGTATGTTCATTTCTTTTATCAGTCTTCACCTTCTTCTGAGCCAAATGAGCAGCCTTTTCTTCCACCTAAGATCTGACCCCATTCTGCTCCTTCAAAGTAGAGTCGGAAGGCTGAGAATTACTATGCAAACTACCTAACTCTTTTTCCATCTGAAT
Organism: Notamacropus eugenii; assembly: GCF_028372415.1. Lineage (NCBI taxonomy): Eukaryota > Metazoa > Chordata > Mammalia > Diprotodontia > Macropodidae > Notamacropus > Notamacropus eugenii. Next base: position 357,051,110 of record NC_092874.1, on the reverse strand, counting down.
TTTTTTTCTTCAGTAGCTCGTCTTTGTTTTGGCACATATTATGGTGACCTGTTTAAAAAAAAAAAAAAACAAAAACCAACCTCTCCTATATACCCCTGCCAACTCCTTCCCTGATCATTGGTATTCCTTGCAAGCACCTTTCCTCATCTCCAGGTTCTCCCTCCTGTAACCTTGCTTCCCAGCTTTCACAGCGTTCTGTGACTTTGAACCATTCTCTGGCTAGCAACAGAAAAGTGAAGTCTTCCCAACCAGGAATACTATTTGCTTCCTCAAAATTACAGAAATTTCACAATTTGAATTGGCCCTAGAATCTTTGCAGGGTTAATTTCCCTCCAGTTGCTTTTCATATACTTAATTAAAAGCATTAAAGCATCAAACTCTTCTCCCCTTCTTTTATATATTTTACTTATATCATAGTATCATCTATGTAGGGTGTAAGTTGTACACCAGGTAATTCTAATTTATCTAAATGTTCAGCCAGAATTCTATGACAAATGGAGGTGTGGGGGGCTTGAGGAATTAGCTGTAAATGAATGTTATCACAGATAGTTGCTAGTGTTTCTTCTATCTGAAACATTCTATCATTTTATTATGATTCTGGCACTTACACCATCCATTCCAGAGTAGGATGCATCAATTTGCCTATTCTACATGAAATGTGAATTGATTTCAGGATATGAGAAATGTGCCCCATAATGGAAACATAGGAGTAATATGGGATTTTAAAGGGACTTTAGAGGAAGAAAGTGTTGCTATATCCAACTCAACTATAGATTAGTGAGGTTATGAGTAAAATGATAAATGTTTTTATTTTCCTTATCGTGGTTATAAGCATTTGAATAGTGCCTGAAACATAGTAGAAACTTAATGAAGATTAGAGGATTGATCACTTGATGTTCTCTGCAGGTGCATATCTTCCAAAGTTCCCCAGTTGGATTGTCTGCCAGTGGATTTTAAACAAATGAGAAAAGTAAGAGGTTTCACAGACATTTATCTTCAAAATCACTTTCAACAATGTTGGAAGTTAAAATGCAGATATGATTTCCACTAGGTCAGGAGACTACATAATTCTTAAGAGTTATATTTATGAGATAAATTAGCAGGGAGGTTTGCAGTACCGAGGGCAGTTGGATTGCTTCCAAAACAATTAATTCTCTGTAGGATTGGAACAGAATTCATTAGAATCATGTTGCCTTGGAGAAGCTTGGAAAAGTTTCATCAACTGTGGATTGAATTCATGGCTTTTCAAAGTTGAATGAGCAAATAAAATAAATTATGACATTTATAAATTTTCAGTTATAATTCAAGATGTTCCTGGATAAGATAGCTAAGTTAAAATGATAATAAATGTCTTATTCATCTTTACAGAATTATGGAATCAGTTTTATTTCTATATATTCAACAATCTAAAATCACAGAATTTCAGATGAGATGATTTAAGCAATTAGATAATGTAACATCGTCATTTGCTATAGCAAGAAAATATGAGAATAAGTGAATTTATTTTTCCAAAGTGACATAATAACTGTATGGCCAAGTCAGGAAAATAAGACCAGATTTCCTCACTCTCAATTCTAGTACTTTTCTAATAAGGAGATAAAAGTTTTGTTTATTGGTTTGATATATTTTTGAATCAAAGTAATAGGCAAATGGACTAATTAATAATAACAATGATGATGACTTTTATGGCAACAATAATAGCGACCACTGATATACTACATTTTAGGTGTCAGGCATTGTGCTAAGCATTTTATAAATATTATTTCATTTGCTCCTCAGAACAATCCTGGGAAGTTTGTGCTATTATTATCTTCATTATGTATTTGAAGAAATAGATCTATTCTACAGCAAGAGTAAACTGAGAACTGGAAAACAGCTTTTTCCTAAGATCTACTATTGTCTCATGCTGATTTGAAATCAATACACTTTAAGTCTATGTCTTATTTTTTCAGTATCAGTTCTTAATACATTTTTCTCCCTTTTTTGGAGATGCACAAATTCTTGTCATTGGAGGCATTGAGTTCAGCTTTTAAACATTGTACATTGCTAAATTATTCTCACTTTACTTCTAATTTTGTTTTTTCTAAAACAATCCTATTCTATGAAGTGCAATTCTAGCTAATTCAATAAGTAGTCTGATCACTCAGTGTTTTTTATCATAGTTTTAAGGGGGAAATGCTGTTTCTCACCAGACATTCTTATGTGATCTTATGAATGGACATCTGTACGGCAAATCATCATTTACAAAATGCTTTGTACACTCATTGTTTTATTTGAAGCATTATTTTTTGGGAGGGGGGATGTAACTCACTTTATAGATGTGAATGTAATTACTAATAAGTGGGAACAGGCTATTTTTTTTCTGAAATATATAGAGCATGTAAGCTGTGTTATGTTGACATCATGAGGATCATTAAATTTAAGGTCATCTGGTGTGAAATATAGAGGCACATGGTTGACTTGAGTAGGTTGTAACAGATTACCACTTAATAACAGTGCAGAATTGTCTAAAAAGAAATTATCATTGGTACCTATGATATGAATACAAGTGAGCAAATGATAAACAAATGAAAAGCATGAAATATCAAGAGCTTTAAAGGGAAGCTTTGCATAAGAGTTTGGGACTGATAGAACAGCAGTTGATGGCAAGTTATGGATGGGTAATGATCTGTCCTACTACAATGAGTATGTGTATGAATGAGATCACAGTCTGTTGAAGTACCTAAGAATAGCTTAATGCTGAATAATTTTAATGAGGTGGGAATATGGAGGGTAGTGGAGACAAACCAGAGAAAAGTTTGTGAGTATTTAAAGCATTTAAGAGTAAGAAATGAAATAAGTTCAATAAACTGAACAGAAACCATTAAGAATACTTTATTAAAGAAATGTCTTGAAAGCTCTGAACAGCACAAACACAAAGGATCAAAGAAGAAAGCATTTTTAAAGTTTTTATTGAAATGAAACAAAAAGTAGGGAGACATAGAAAGTAATGATTAAGAAAATCAATGCAAAACTCTGGTAAGCTTCTCTATAAAGCCCATATTGACAGAAACAGACTGGCAGAAGCCTTTTGGAGCTCTGCTAAAGACTGTTACTGTAGATTCTGAGTTCAGTGTGATCTCTGGTAAATAAGTCCTGAGTCCAATGGAATCTGTCCTGTCAGAGCTAGGCAGAAGATAAAGCCAAGTCACACTAGGTAAAATTGCAAGGAGATGGACAGGAAGTAGAGGATCCTAGGCAGTATGTGCTTGTCTCTGGGCCCTCCTGGAGCCTAGAAACAGCATGGTCTGTGATATCCTTTAAGAGCTGCAGTAGGAAACAAAACCAGTTAGAAGCACTTGGGTTTCCCATGAGGTGATTTCCATAAAAGAGGTATGAAGTTAGTGGGATCGCTGATATCCAGTCAGTCAAAGCCACAGTTTGGAACAATGTAAGCTCCTCTTTGGTGATTTTGTAAGAAAAAAAGTAGACACAAGTTTGTGGTCAGCACCCCACTGTGTCATCAGGAGAATGAAAGCAAAAGCTAAGGATTTAGGCAAAGAAAGAAAGCTTATTCTGGATGAAGGCACAGTTCACCGTCTCTGTGCTGGGTAACAGAGGAAAACAGTTTAGTGGACTGGGAAGTAGCTTTTTCTTTCCTAATCCAAAACTATGGCAAGACCAGATCAGCAATACCAAATAGTAGACATTACAAGAATAAAACCTATTTGACAACGTGAGACAAGAGACAACCAGGCCCTGGCACAAGTTCCCAAAATTGGAAATAATGCTGTGTCCATTAGGAAAGAGAAGAAAACTCTAAATAAAATGAGGGAATATTGTATATTAAGAGGAACAGAAAAGGCAAATCCAAAAGGGAAAAAATAGTTACTCTTTAATGAGGATAAGTAGAAACTCAGGGAAAATAAAAGCACTTATCCACAAGACTCAAACACAGAATATGAAGATAAAAAACAAAATTAGAGTTCTTCATTGGGGAAAAAGACACACCGAGAAAGAGAACAAGGAGAGGAAAGGAGAGAGAGAGAGAGAGAGAGAGAGAGAGAGAGAGAGAGAGAGAGAGAGAGAGAGAGAGAGAGAGAGAGAGACAGAGACAGAGAGAGAGAGAGACAGAGACAGACAGAGACAGAGACAGAGACAGAGACAGAGAGACAGAGAGAGAGAGACAGAGAGAGACAGAGACAGAGACAGAGACAGAGAGAGAACAGAATGGGAGAAACATTCAACCAAGTAATGAAACCAATGAAAAGTGTAATGGAAACAAATAACTCAATGATTCTATGAGATGAAAAAGAAATACTTTATTGGTATCAAAAGAGAAAAATTAGAATATGTAGGTAAACTGTTTCAGAAAAAGACTGGCTCAATAGTTTAATGAGAGACCATTTAAAGAAGGCTGTGATTTTTTTTTTAATTCATACAAGAAAATTATTCAGAGCAATTAGAAATAGAAAGAGTACAAAAATAATAATAAAAAAAAAGAATGTACTTGTCAGTTCCTAAAAGAAACACACATTCAAAACATCCTGCACTGTAACATCTAAAAGCTAGGGTTTCTAGTTCAAGGAAAAATAAATGAAAAAAGAAAATACTACTAGCAATTATACAGTATAAAAACTCAGGAAAGTAGAAATGCAAATGCAGTATCACGCAAAAATATACTACAGCTTAAAAACAGTAAAACAAATTTTGAAGTATGTTATTAAATGCAAAATAAAAAAATAATATATAGTAATTTATTCTGGAATATTTGATATAATTAGACAGGAGTAAATGGATCTTTCACAAAAACGATCATTCAAACATTACTAATTAAAAGAACAAATGTGACTTGAATCTTTGAAATGCTAATACATGATACAAGACAAAACTCTCTAGGTACAAAAATTTGAACAATTAGAATGGGATGATAAGAATTACATACTTACATCACATAGATACAAGTGTCTATTCAGAATAACAGTCTTCGAAGGTCAGAGAAGGGATAACAAAAGACAAATGCAATATGTGATTATCTTTCATTGTGTTCTTTGTAGGAGAGTAAATAAAAATAAAAAGGGATAAAGTAATAAGCTCTGGAAGAAATGAGGGAGAAGAGGGGAAAACATAAAACTGAAATTAAATTACAATCATGCCCTATTATTTAATAATAGGCTTTATTCTGTAATTGATCCTATTCACCATTTTGTCAGTCAGTTTTGGAATTAAACTGAAGAAAGTGGTGTTTCCGAGTCCAAACTGACTTGACGGCACGGTTAAAGAAAGTGTCATTATCACTCATACAGCTAACTCTAGGCATCTGGTTGTTCTTTGCAAGTCTCAGTCAGCTTAACCTAAGCCTTCTGCTAGTTGTCTACGCACTTCAGCCAGTTTAATTTGGTGTCATTTGTCCCTCCATCCCTCTTTCCAAAAAGACAACTTACCTATCCTTGTGTTCCTTTCTGAAATTATGGGAGTGATTTTCCCTTGGTGGAGATCAAACAAGGGTTTCTCGTCTCCTAACAAAGATTTCCAAAGAAAGATAAGCTTCATAAAACAATTTACATTCTTTAATTATCACTTACTTGTCACTAGTCACACTTGAATGCCAACCAATTTTCTACAGTCGTAGTCGATTTTAACATTCCCCAACTACCCACATTACAGTGTGTGTATGTGAGGGAAGACTTACCAAACATGGAAACAAGAAGATGATCATGGGGAAGGCAGATATTGTGTGAGCCTTACTCTCATCTAAATTGGCCAAACGTGGGTTAAGTATATATACATGAGAGTTAGAGTTAGAGTTAGTTAGAGTTAAATGTGTTACACGTATTTACATGCATATATGGGTTATGTGTGTAAATCCTTTTATACTCCTATAGTGCTATGCAAAAGAAAACAATTTGATGTCCCCTCCCATAGTCACATGTATGTGTGCATGTATGTATATGTCCATATATATGTACATATATGTATGCATTAATGCATACATGTGTGTATATATGTATAAAGCCACTGGTTTTTACTACACAGAGGTCTGACGTGATGGCATCAATAATTTTCATCTATTATATTTTAATTGATTTCATATATAGATTTATTGGAGATTTTATGACATCCACTTTGGCTATTACATGGCCTGGCATGATGTCAGATTTGCCAGAATGTCATTTATTTTCTGTGCTGACCAAGTCCCAAAAAGAAAAAATAAAGAATTTGCAAAAGTTTTCAGAAGTATATGGGAGTCATGTCCATGTCCACAACTAAAGATAAATTGGTCATGCAACATGGCAGATTGGCATTGGTATCAGAACAATTGCCAAAATTTACTGTTGATCTGCCCAAATGACATATAGTTAAATGAGCAGAGTGATGATCTATCTGTAGTGCTCATTACCTATTTAGTTTAGATCTGTTGAGGATAGGGCCTATAGTTAATCAGACAAAGTGAAATGGACAAAAAGGTTACTATCTACACAATTCATAATTAAATAAAAAAGCTTTCTGTTAAGGAAAAAGTCATTAAATGAAGGTGGGACTTAATGATCTATACTGAATTTTTTATTGATGATCTTCAAACGATAGTTGATAAACTTGCTCCTTCATTTGACTTAGGTTGTTACAAGTAAGATAACAAAAGAAAATTAAGAAGTAATGTTTAGCAGAACATCAGTGATAAAAGTTGAGTGAGTATAATGGAAGGTGGTTTATCTATGTTTTGTATAGAACCCTTACTTACCCTTTGGAAGTATCACACACGCACACACACATACGCACACACACATTCCAACATTTAATTCAACTAATAATATTATGAGTTATTCCAGTATTATAGAAAAGGAAATTGCAGCTCAGAGAAATAACCTGACATAGCTGATGTCCTGAAATCATTGTATTCTCATTTCCAGGTAAATATTCATCTTAACACCTCACCTGTTCCTCTTTCTTATTATAAGAACACATAAGGATCTAAGATAATTTTGTGGACAAGAAAGCTGAGGCCCAGAAAAATCAAGTGACTTGGCCAACATCAATTATATAGTATGTCACAGAAAAGCACCTTAAATTCAAGTTATTGGCTGGTAAACTTAACAGTTGCTGCACTTCAACAAACACCTGAATTATTCAAGTTACCTTGATCTGACTTTTGTCTACTCCTGGAAAAATGCAAATTACACAAGGCATTTTTTCTTGATATAAAACATAATATTAATTATGAATTTTTTTTACAATTTAGACATAATTTTAAAAACTCATCTCACAAAAGAGATTTTGACACCGAATACTAGATTTATCATTCTTTTTCATTTCTTTTACCTCCTTGTTTTTCTTTACCTGTTACTTAACAAGTGTGAAAAACTTCATAGGAGAAACTGGTTTTTATCAGGTGCTTAGAAAACAAAGAAATAAAGAGGTGTGTGTGGTATAAAGAATACAATGAGAAACATAATGACAAAACTTTGGGTTGGATAAGGTAATAAGCTTTTTTTTTCATTTGTCAAATATTTGATAATCAAGTTTGTGTCCTATTGGTTGGAAAAGGTTTCCCCCAAGGAAAAAAAAAGAATTTATGTGTTAATTGACATTGACTTGTCTTCTATTGTATTTTAAAGAAATGATTGTCAAGATTCAGGATCACTTGGAAATATTTTTTCCCTGATAAATAATTATTGGTCTTAGAAAAGGAAAATATCTTTGGAAGACATTCATTTTAAATTAACAAAAAAGTGAAATGCAGTTTTATATAGTCATGGATAAATATATAAATGTGTGTTTGTATAGATCTATATCTACATATACATCCATATCTATCCAGATACATATCTACATATGTGTGTGTGACAGAGAGTGACACAGAGAGAGAATGAGAGAGAATGAAAGCCAATTGAAGTTGCTATTTAGTAAACTGAATTAATGAAGATGTGAATTTCCTTAAATCTTTCGTAGTAGTTTTTTGTTCTTTTCTTTTGACTTAGTTTTATTATGTGTTTGTGTTATTCTTATTCCTATATACCAATCAGTTATGAAATGTTTATTAAGTGCCTACTATGTGTCAGGTACTCTGCTAAGCACAGGAGACACCAAGAAAGGGAAAAGATGATTCCTGTGGTCAAAGGGAGAGAAGTATAAAAAGAAGTGCATACACTTTAAACAAAGGGTAAATTGGAGATAATCAACAGAGAGAAGACTTTAAAATTAAGAGGGAATCATAAAGGCTTGCAACAGAAAAGTTTTAGCGGAGACTAATAGGAAGCTAATTTTATTTATTTGATCTCCCCTATATTTATATTCAAGGACAATTTACTCAAGTTGTCTAACTTTCTGTACTCACCGTTCTCTCCACAACAACCCTAAGAATTCACAATGCTGATTTAATAAATAATATCTATAGTACTAAAGATAGTACTATATAGAGCACTGTCTAAATCAATCAGTTAGTATTTGTTATTGTCCTACTATACATCAAACCTTGAAGTAGTTTTACAGATAAAGAATTTGAGAATCAGAGAGATTAAGGTATTTTGTCACCGTTACACAGTTTAATCAGAGTTAAGACTCAAACCCATATCTTTTTTCCTCTAGTCCATCTTAATTTCCACAAACCTGAATCATAATACCTGAATCAGACTTATTAACTTTAACTTTAACATTAACTTTCATTTTAGTATGCCAACAACTTACAAATTTTCAATACTTCACCATTACCACAATTTGCTATAGTCTGAATCTTCAAAACACAGGACTTCGTAGTTGGGAGGGATTTCTACAATCTCCTGATCCTATCTTCCGCATTTTATAAATGAAGGAAATTAAGGCTTTGTGAGAGGAAGACTCAGATACACTCAAAGTCACACAGGCAACAAAGAAAGGAAGCAAGATGCTTTGAATCACATTCTTCTATCTCAGTATTGACTATTTCCACTGAATCCTTCCAAACGGAATATCTCTTTAAAATCAGTGAAAAAAATAAAAATAAAATCAATGAACACACATATAAGGGATTCAGTGAATAAAGTTTCTTAGTATTCAGCTTATACTGGGAACAGCACTAGTGAAATAATACTTTGGAATGAGGAAGAGCTTACTTATTATGAAAAGGAACATTTGCACTAATGAGTGGTCTCAACAGAAGTTGCTCTGTATGTAAACAAACATTTTATAAATGAGACTACAAATAAAATCACATTTTATCAATATTTAAGAATGGAAGTTAACCATTAATAAAGTCACAATTAATTTTTTTAAAAATATAAATTGTGTAAGACAGCATTGTTGAAATAATGTCTTAGTAGTCTAAAAAAACATTTTGTCATGTGTTTCTAACAAAGTTTCATTAATTGCAAAAGCCAAAAATTCTCTGATCATTGTGAGACTAAAAATATTTAGACTGGGGGACAGAGACAAGATGGCCAATTGAGAGCAACCTCTCACTTAAGCTCTACAAGAAACTCCTTCAGAGACCTCTAAAAAGAGAATATGAACAAATTTTAGAGTGGCATAATCCAACAGGAGACAGAGTGTGGCAGATTTGCAACCCAGGACAAACATGAACGTCAACAGGAAGGATCTGTGGCATGCATGTGGAGGAAGGCAGAGTGCACAGCACACAGGCTGCACCAGCACAGACCTTGCCACAGCAAAACCGAGCAAAAATCCCCGGGCAATCTGAAGCAGCCACAGCACTGTAGAATGTCAAAAATATTAGTCAAGGAGAGGAGTCCAGTAGAAATGAGCAAGAGAGAATTGCAGAACCCCAGGTGGCTGCAGCAGCTGCTCCTGAGACTATCAGACCACAAGTTAAATGTCTGTAAGTAACCTACTTGAACACCCAGAAGCCAAGATGGTGGAGTGATTGTTAAATGCTCTACCCTGCCCCTTCTTGACCTTCAAAAATTCAGAGAATTTTTCTCCAGGAAAATTTTGGAAAAGTGGAATCAGCCAAAGAGGTAAACAGTCTCTTAGCCTGTGGGGCTAGAATTCTGTAGCTGTGGCTGAAGGAGACCAGTGAAGGACATGAGCTGTCCCCGAGCGAGCTGGAAGGAGATCCTGAGCCACAGCGGGGTGGAGCCCACAATCATCAACACCAGGACCTCAAGTATACCTCATCACAGCAAGGGGAATAAGGAAGACACTAGTGCAAACAGCTTTAACCAATCACTGAGCCTGCCTGTGCACAGGACAGGTTTCCTCTGGCCAGACCACCTCTCCTCCACACTTAATGAAGCTAGCTCCAGAGTAACTCTAGAGAAATTCAGAGAGATCTCATTTGGCCTCTGCTTTGGTGCTCAATCAATTGAGCACCAGGTAAGCTACAGAATTCTAGCTTCTATCTGAAAGAACCAGAGGCCACAATATATAAAACATCAAGTTCAAAGCACATATAAATGGGATATACATAGATAGAGGGAGTGAGTATAAGGTAAATGATGTGATGATAAAAAGGGATTTAAGGGTGCAAAGGTATTGTAATGGGAAATGATAAAAGGAGGAAGCAGAAAAAGGTAAATTACATTAGAGGAAGAGGCACAAAAACATATTACAGTAGAGAGAAAGAGGGGAGGGAGATGAACAGTGTTTCAGATTTATTCTCAACTGATTTGGTTCAAGGAGGGAACAACTAACTTAGTTAAGTAGAGAAATCTAACTTGGTCTATTGGCAGTAGGAGGGAAAATGGGAAAGTAAAGGGAAGGGAGGCTGAAAGAGAGGGAAGAAGTAGTAAGGGAAAAGGGGAGTAAAAGTGAGGGGTCTGATGGAAGGGAGGGAAGACTGCGGGAGGTGGTGGTCAAAAATTAAAACTCTATTGTGGAGGGAAGGGAGAAGTAAAAGCACAAATGGGGGAAAGAGAATAGAGGGAAAGTCACAGAGAGTAATTATATGAGTGAATAGGAATGGGATGAACTGCCATAGAAGAATGGATTAAAAACCATAACCCAGCAATATGTTGTCTACAAGACAAACATTTGAAGTGGGGGGATAGACACTGGGTAAATTAAAAGTTGGACCAGAATATATTGTGCTTCATCTAATGAAAAAAAAAAAGGTGAGGTTGCAATCCTAATCTCAGAAAAAGTAAAAGGAGAAACAGATCTAATCAAAACAGATAAGCAAGGAAACTAACTAACTCTATAGACAGTAAGAGGAAAAGGGGAAAAGAAAAGGGAAGGGAGGCTAAAAGGGAGGATAGAAGTAGTAAGGGAAATGGGGACTTGAGCTGAAAGGAAGGAGAGAAGACTGAGTGAGGCGGTGGTCAAAAATGAAAACTCTGTTGTGGAGGAGAATGGAGAAGGGAGATCTAAAAGCATAAACAAGGGGAAAGACGATGGAAGGAAAGACACAGATAGGAATCATAACTGTGAATGTGAAAGGTATGAACTCTCCCATAAAACGGAGATAGATAACAGAATGGATTAAAAATCCTACTTGAACAATATGTTGTTTAAAACAAAACACATTTGAATCAGGGGTATACACACAGCTTAAAGGAAAAAAAAAAGTTGGAGCAGAATATTTTGTGCTTCAGCTGATATAAAAAAAGAGGGGTAGCAATCCTAATCTCACCTAAGTCACCAAAGACAAGGAAGCAATATCATTACTAATGGTATATGCTCCAAGTGGTGTAGCATCCAAATTCTTAGAGGAGAATATAAAGGAGTTACAGGAAGAAATGGACAACAAAACTATACTAGTGGGGGACTTCAATCACTCCCTCTTTGAACTTGTTAAATCTGATTTCAAAATAAACAAGAAATAACTTAAAGAGGTAAATATAACTCCAGATAAAGTAGATATGATAAATCCTTGGAGAAAACTGAATAGGAATCAAAAGGAATATAAATTTTCTTAATAGCACATGGCACATACATAGCAATTGACCATGTTCTAGGGCATAAAAACCTCACAATCCAGTACAGAAAGACAGAGATAGTCAATACATCCTTCACAGATCATAAAGCAATTAAAATTATATGTAATAAAAAACCATGGAGAGATAATGCAAAAACTAATTAGAAACTGAACATTTTAATCCTAAAGAATGAGTTAAATAATAAATCATAGAAACAATCAACAACTTCATTAGAGAATGACAATAATGAGCCAACATATGAAATCCTATGGGATAATACAGAAGCAATTCTCAGGAAAGTTACATATCATTGAATGCCTACCTAAATAAAAAACAGAAATAAATAAATAAAACAGAAAGAGATAAATGAATTGGACATGCAACTGAAAAAATCAGAAAAACAAGGAATTGAAAATCCCCAATAAAATACCAAATTAGAAATACTGAAAATCAAAGGAAAGATTAATGAAACTGAAATTAAGAAAAATATTGAAATGATAAATGAAACTAAGTTGGTTTCAGGAAAAAAAACAATAAAATTGATAAACCTTTGGTAAATTTGAATAAAATATAAAGGAAACCAAATTACCAACACCAAAAATGAAAAGGGTGAACTCACCTCCGATGATAAGGAAATTACAACAATAATTAGAAATTACTTTGCCGAATTGTATGCCCCCAAAACTTGACAATCTAAATGAGATGGATGAATACTTTAAAAATGTAAACTGCACAGATTAACAAAAGTGGAATAGCAATACTTAAGAAACTCCACATCAGTAAAAGAAATTGAACAAGTAATCAATGAATTCCCTAGGAAAAAGTCTCCAAGGTCACATGGATTTACAAGAGAATTCTATCAAACATTTAAAGAATAGTTGATTGCAATAATACTGAAACTCTTTGGAAAAATTGAGGAAAAAGGAGTGCTACCAGATTGTGTATTATAATTGTAATTATCATTATCATTATTGTTATTATTTTATTTATTTTCAGTGTTCTACAATCAAGGCCATATAACTTAGATTTTTCCTCCTCCTTCCCTCTCCATCCCCCCTCCTTCACCCCTACATCCCCGAGTTGGCATATAACTTTATATAGGTTCTATGCTCACATTTCTATTAAATACATCTTCACCTTAGCCATGTTGTATAGAAGAATTTAAATGAATGGGAGAAATCATAAAATAAGCCAAAGCATAATACAAAAGAAAATGATCTGCTACATTCTGGAACTGAATTCCATAGTTCTTTCTCTGGACATGGAAGGCATTTTGCCTTAACAGACAATTGGGAATTTTTAAAGTCCTTGCATTGCAATGGAGTTCTAAGACTACCAGAAAAAATCCTCGCACACTGTGATTGTTGTTGTGTATAAAGTTCTCCTCGTTCTGTTCCTTTTGCTCCGTGTCAGTTCATGTAAATCTTTCCTGACCTCTCTGAAGTCTTCTGGTTCATCATTTCTTATAACACAATAGTATTCTATTACATTCATAAACCACAGTTTATTCAGCCATTCCACAATGACGGGCATCCCCTTGATTTCCAGTTTTTGGCTAACACAAAGAGTGCTGCTATAAATATTATTGTACATGTGGGACTCTTTCTCATTTTTATGATCTCTTGATGATACAATCCTAGAAGTGGTATTGCTCCAGCAAAGGGTATTCACATTTTGTAGCGCTTTGGGCATAGTTCCAAATTACTCCCAAGAATGGATGTATCAGCTCACAGCACCAGCAACAATGAATTCGTGTTACAACTCTTACAGATCTTCTCCAACATTTCTCATCATCCTGTTTTTTCATGTCAGCCAATCCGATAGGTGTGATGTGATATCTCAGAGTTGTTTTGATTTGCATCTCTCTAATCAGCAGTGACAGAACATTTTTCCATATGACTATAGAAAGCTTTGATTTCTTCCTCTGAAACAGCCTGTTCATATCCTTGGACCATTTATCAATTAGGGAATGACTTATCTTCTTGTACATTTGACTCAGGTCTCTATATATTTTAAAAATGAGACCTTTATCACAGACACTAGTTGCAAAATTTCTTTCCCAGTTTTCTGTTTCTATCATAATCATGGTTGCGCTGGTTTTGTTTGTGCAAAACCTTTTCAATTTATGTAATCAAATTACCCAGTTTGCACTTCAAAATGTTTTCTATCTCTTGTTTAGTCAGAAATTCTTCCCATCTCCATAAATCTGACACATTATTCCTTGCTCCACCAATTTGTTATAGTATCAGTCTTTGTACCTAGATTATGTACCCATTTGGACTTTATTCCTGTTACAGTGTCAGGCAATGATCTATGCTTAGTTTCTGCCATACTGTTATCCAATTTTCCCAGCAATTTTTGCAGAAGAGTGAGTTCTTATGCCAAAAGCTGGGGCCCAAGGATTTACCAAACAGTAGATTGTTATATTAATTTACTATTGCCTCTTGGGCACCTAACCGATTCCGCTGGTGTACCTTTCTGTTTCTTAGACAGTAACAAGTGGTTTTGATAATTTCTGCTTTATAATACAATATGAGATCTGGCAGAGCTAGGCCACAGTCCCTAGCATATCTTTTCCTTAGATTCCTTGATATTCTGGACCTTTTGTTTTTCAGATGAATAATGATATTATTTTTTCTGGCTCTACAAAATAATTATCTGGTAGTTTGAATGGTATGGCACTGAAGAAATAAATCAATTTAGGCAGAATTGTCATTTTTATTATATTAGCTCAACCCACCCATGAGCAACTGATATTTCTCCATTTGCTTAGATCTGACTTTATTTGTGTGAAAATTGTTTTGCAGCTGTATTCATATAGTGCCTGGGTTTGTCTTGTCAGGTAGACCCTCAGATATATTATAGTGTCTACTGGAGCTTTAAATGGTACTTCTCTTTCTATTTCTTGTTGTGTGATTTGGTTAGTAATATATAGAAATGCAGATGATTTATGTGGGTTTATTTTGTAACCTAAAACTTTGTTAAAGTTATTTATTATTTCAAATAGCTTTTTACTCGATTCTCTGGGATTCTCTAAGTATATCATCATATCATCTGAAAAAAGTGATAATTTAGTATTTTATTTGTCTATTCCAATTCCTTCAATTTCTTCTTCTTTTCTTATTGCTACAGCCAACATTTCTAGTACCATATTGAATAGTTGTGGTGATAGTGGACCTACTTGTTTCACCCCTGACCTTACTGGAAATGCAATTAGCCTATCCCTTTGAATATAATGCTTACTGAAGGTTTTAGGCAAATTTTGCTTATTATTTTATGGAAAGTTTCATTTAATCCTATGTTTTCCAATGTTTTCAATAGAAATGGAAGTTGTATTTTGTCAAAAGATTTTTCTGCATCTTTTGAGATAATCATGTAGTTTCTGTTAGTGTTGTTGTTGATATGATTAATAATGTTAATAGTTTTTCCTTATATTGAACCACTCTTGCATTTCTGGTATAAATCATTCCTGATCATAATATATTATTCTCGTGATTAGTTTCTGTGTTGCTTTTGCTACAATCATACGTAAAATTTTTGCATCTATATTCATTGGAAAAATAGGTCTGTAATTTCATTTCTCTGTTTTGGCTCTTCCTGGTTTAGGTATCAAAACCATATTTGTATCATAAAAAGAAATTTGGGAGGACTCCTTCCCCAATTTTCCCAAATAGCCTGTATAGTATTGGAATTAACTATTCTTTAAATGTTTGATAGAATTCACTGGTGAATTCATTTGGCCCTGGCAATTTTTCCCTAGCTAGTTTATAGATGACTTTTTCAACTTCTTTTCCTGAGATGTGGCTATTTAAGTATTCCACTTCTTCTTCTGTTAGTCTGGGCAATTTGAAGCTTTTGAAATACTCATCCATTTCATTTAAATAGTCGAATTTATGGACATACATTTGGTCAAAGTAATTTCTCATTATTGTTTTAATTTCCTTCTCCTTGGAGATGAACTCTCCCTTTTCATTTCTGATGTTGATAATTTGGTTTTCTTCTTTCTTTTTTTAATCAAATTGACCAAAGGTTTATCAATTTTATTGGCTGTTTTATAAAACCAACTCCTACTTTCATTTATTAGTTCAATAGTTTTCTTAATTTCAATTTTATAAATCTCTCCTTTCCTTTTCAATATTTCTTATTTGGTGTTTACTTGAGGATTTTCAATTTCTTTTTTTACCTTTTTCAGCTGCATGTTCAATTCATCGATCTTCTCTTTCTCTATTTTCTTCATGTAGGCACACAAAGATATAAAACTTCCTCTAAGAACTGCTTTCGCATAATCCCGTAGGATATGGTAGGTGGTCTCGTTATTGTCATTCTCTTGAATGAAGTTGTTGATTGTTTCTACAATTTGTTGTTTAACCCTCTCATTCTTTGGAATTAGATTGGTTAGTTTCCAATGAGTTTTTAGTTTATATTTTCATGGTGTTTGATTACATATAATTTTTATTCCATTATGGTCTAAGAAGAATACTTTGACTTTCTCTGCCCTTCTGCACTGGATTTTGAGGTTTTTATGTTCTAGTACTTGATCAGCTTTTGTATATATGGCATGTTCCCCTGAGAAAAAAGTATATTCCTTTCTATCTCCATTCGATTTGCTCCAGAGATACATCATATCTATCTTATACAGAGTTTTACTCCCCTCCTTACCTTCTGTCTTGTTTCCTTTAAACTTAGATTTATCAAGTTCAGCGAGGGAAAAATTGAGATCACCTACTAGTATAGTTTTGCTGTCCATTTCTTCCTGTAACTCTTTTAACTCCTCCTCTAAGAATTTGGATGCTATACCACTTGGAGCATATATGTTTAGTAATGAAATTTCTTCGTTGTCTATGGTGCCTTTTAGCAGGATATAGTTTCCTTCCTTACATCTTTTGGTTACATCTATTTCTTATTTTGCTTTGTCTGAGATTATGATTGCTACCCCTGCTTTGTTTACATCAGCTGAAGCACAAAGTATTCTGCTCCAATATTTTACCTTTACCCTGTATGTATGCACTGTTTTCAAACGTATTTCTTGTAAACAACATATTGTTGAATTATATTTTTTAATCCATTGTACCATCTGTCTCTGTTTTATGGGAAAGTTCATCCCATTCACACTCACGGTTATGATTACTATCTGCGTCTTTCCCTCCATTACCTTTCCACTTGTTTAGACTTTTAGTTCTCCCTTCTCCCTTCCCCTCCACAATACAGTTTTAATTGTTGACTACTGACTCCCTCAGTCTTCCATCTCTTCTTTCCATCCCCCTTCTTTTTAATCCCTCTTTCACTTATTACTTCTCCTTCTCTTTTAGCTTCCCTTCCCTTTTGTTTCCACCTTTCCCTCCTACTGTCTGTAGACCTAGTTGTATTTTCATACTTAACTGAGATTGTTGTACCTCTTTGAATCCAATCAGATGAGAGTACCTCTCAAACAGTGGTCATCTGCCTCCCCTCTTTCCCTCTGCTGTGACATTTTTTGTGCCTCTTAGTGGGATGAAAATTAATTTTTTCTGCCTCCTCCTTTTCACATCTAGCATTACAATCACTTCGCACCCTTAAATCACATTTATTATCATCACATCCTTTATTTTATACTCACTCCCTCTATCTGTGTATATCCCTTATTCATTTCATAATACATATGCAGTTCTCAAGATTAACATGTTTGACTTTCAAACACAAGAATCAAGACAAGCATGAAAAGATAAGAAGGAAAGAGAAATCATAATGCACTTTCTAAAACTGAACTGTTCACATTCCTACATGGAAAGATAATATTTGTAACTCTTGAGACTTTTCTCAGTATTTGGGTAGTTGAAGGGATTATAGACACACACACGCCCACACACACCCACACACATGCGTATGTATACATAGACAGAGAGAACAGCGTGAGTTGAATGAGAATGGATGATATCTAAAAAAATAAAATTAAGAGGTGAGAAATATATTGTAAGGAGAAAAGGAGAAATGGAATGGGGCAAATTATCTCTCATAAAAGAGGCAATGAAAAGTTGTTTTTTTTTTAATTTGATCTTTTTAATTCACATACACTCCCTGCCTGACACTCCAAGCCAGTGTCTTTGATGCAGGATTCTTCAAAAGTCAACATCTTTAAGTAAGACAAAAAAAAAAAAAATAAATCAAAAAGCAAAAAAAAAAAAAAAAAAAAACCCCTCCAAAAATAGAAAAAAACACAGCAATAAAAAGACAGAATTCTTTACATAGTTTTAAGCCAATGATTTTTAGGAAAAATTGTACAAAACTGTTTTAACCAAGTCAAAGATTTATAGTTACAGTAGAATCATAATAAGAGGTAGCGTAAGTTTACCAGTGGAGGGAAAATGAAAAGACTTTGGAATGGGAGTTTGATTCTCTTTGCAAATTCCTCTCTCTTACACTCTAGTTTTTCTTCTCGACCCCATTGTTACTGAGTTCTTTGTGAGAGAGCATCAGGCAGCACTTGGAGTTTGTTCAGTTTAAGGTATTATTTTCTTTTGCGCATGAGCATTGCTGGGTAAAAAGGCCTGGAGAGCTCTGGTGTTAACATTTTCTGTTCTAGGGAAGATGTTTCACTAGTAAAGCCATTGGTAGGTATCATAGTAGATCAGCCATGCATTGTCTGCCCCTCCACGTGAAAAAGGAGACTTCTCATCACAGCACGACAGACTGAAGACCACTGGAAGTCACCCGACCCAGAGTCTGTGAGGTTGATGTGTGAGAGGTGTCTTGTAGGCCTATTAAATCACACGAAGAGATATGGACTGGGGCATTATGATGCAGTCCCATACTCACTTTCTGCTCTCTTTCCATTCCAGAGAGAGGCCAAAGAGAGGTGTTAGCAGTATGTGAAGTAGAGGTAATGGGAGTGGGAGGAGCTACATCTTGCATTCCCCTGAGTCGGCCTGATGCAGTGGAAGGGAGACCCCGAGTAGTTGGATTTCGGGAGTGTCTCAATCACTCTTCTCGATCTCCCCATTCCATTTTGGCATCATCAGCTGCCCGGCTGGCACGAAATGTGATCATGTTCCAGTCAAACGCATAGTCATAGGAAAAACTCTGGGGAAAGAACAAGTTCCTGAAGAACTGTGTCAGGTAGGAATAGTCAAGTTTGTCATCAAAAGGCAATGAACGACAGAAATTCAAAAAGGTAGCCTTTACGTAACACTTCAATGGGAGTGGACATTTTCTTTGCACTAATTCTTTCGTATTTTTGTCTCTTGATAGCAGCCTTCAGCCCCGCCAGGACAGGGAGCCCAAATTGAAGTACATTAACACATATTCCAGGGACTCCAAGTCATCCCTTCGAGACTGTTCAATTCCAAGATGAGCATTGATGGAGGCATAAAGAACAGTTCCTATGAGGTTTTTATTCTCGCAATCGGTATGTGCTGATGGGTCCTAGCATCTCAGTACTTCTTGGCCAACCCAAAGTATATGGTATAGGCCAGGTTACCCATTTTTTCCAGTCCCATAGGAAAATTATCCGGCTTCACATCATGGTGGATGAAGTTGTTTGAATGAATGTATTCAATCTGAGTAATCATCTGGTCAGCAAGTACAAGGACAATTTCACACTGAATTTTCTTGAGCAGCAATTGAAGACAACTTCAAAGCTTGGTCCCAAAAGCTCCATCACCATGACATTATACTCTTCTTCTGCCTCACACCATTTAATTTTAGGAATGCCCACTCCTCCCTGCATCATTTTGTAGATTTTTTTCTCAATATGGAGCTGAGGGTGTTTGGTTTTTGACATATTCGAGCTTGATGGCAAGTTTTTCTGCAGAAATATCAGTACCAAGATAGATGCCTCCAAAGGAGCTACTGCCAATCTTTCCACCCAGCGGTTACCTATTCCCAACTCTCAGCTCCATTACGTCGGTGGTTTTCAATCTGGCCTGATTCGCTCCCATCCCTCCCTACCACTTCCTGGGTCTGCTCTCCTAAAAAAAGCTTTTTCAATGGAGAGAAAAAGTCAGGACGTGAGAGGGAAAAAGTGAAGTTTACTCTCTTTATATTTGGTGTAAGGAGGGAATAACATGCTCACTCAATTTGGCATGAAAATCTATCTTATACTATAGGAAAGCAGGGGAGAAGGGGACAAGTGGGGGTGGGGAATGATGGAAGGGAGGGCAGAGGGGTGGAGAAAGTAATTAGAAGTAAACACTTTTGGGGAGGGAAAAGGTCAAAAGAGAGAATAGAATAAATGGGGGACAGGATAGAATGGAGGGAAATATAGCTATTCTTACACAACATAACTATTATAGAAGTCTTTTACAAAACTACACTTATATAGCCTTTATTGAATTGCTTACCTTCTCAGTGGGGATGGGTGGGGAGGGAGAAAGGAAGAGAAGTTGGATCTCAAAGTTTTAAGAACGAATGTTGAGAATTGTTTTTCGATGTAACTGGGAAATAAGAAATACAGGTAACAGAGTATAGAAATCTATCTTGCCCTGCAAGAAAAGAGAGAAGATGGATATAAGGGAAGGCAGGAGTTTTAGAAGAGAGGGAAGATTGAGAGAAGGGCTAATCAGAATGCAAGATGTTATGGTGTGGAGGGAGAGGAGAGATGGGGAGAAAATTTGGAATGCAAAATTTTGTGGAAATGAATGTTGAAAACTAAAAATAAATAAATGAACATAACAAAAAGATTAACATGTATCATCTTCCCTTATGGTGATGTAATCAGTTTGCCCATATTGAGTAACATGGTTTTTTTTCCCCCCCGTTTATCTTTTCATGCCTCTCTTCAAACTTGTATTTGAAGATCAAATTTTCTATCATATCCTGGCATTTTCATCAGGAAGGTCTGGAAATCCCTTATTTCACTGAATGTCTATCTCCTTGCCTGAAACATTATGGTCAATTTTGCTGGATAATTAATCCTTTGTTGTATTCTCAGTTCCTTTGCTTATGGAATATCATATTCCAATTCCTTCAGTCTTTTAATATAGAAGCTGTAAGGTCCTGTGTGATCCTGACTGTAGCTCCTCGATATTTGAATTTTTTCCTTCTGGCTGCCTTCAGTATTTTCTCATTTCCTTGTTAGTTCTGGAATTTGGCAATGATATTCTTTGGTGTTTGTAGTTTGAGGTCCCATTCAGGAGGTGAATGGTAAATTCTTTCGAGGATTATTTTGCCCTCTGAATCTAGGAGTTCTGGGCAATTTTCCTTGATGATTTCTTGGATGACATTTTCCAGGCTCTTTTTTGCATCCTTGCTTTCTAGTAGACCAACAAATCTTAGGTTTTCTCTCCTGGACTTATTTATCAGGTCAATTGCTTTTCCAATTAAATGCTTTATATTTTCTTCTATTTTTCCATTGTTTAGATTCTGTTTGACTGATCCTTGATGTCTCATAGTTTTATTAGCTTCTGCTTGTCCAATTCTAATTTTTATTAAATAGTTTTCTTCAGTTAACTTTTGCATCTCTTTTTCCATTTGTCCAGTCCCTCCTTTTGAGGATTTATTTTTTCCAGTTAAGTTTTGGACTTCCTTTTCCTTTGTCTAATTGTCCTTTTAAATGTTTCTGTGGTGTCTTTTTCATATTGTTAAAATTATTGGTCAGCTTTTCTTCTATTTCTCTAATTGTATTTTTAAAGCCTTCCTAAGCTCTTCTCAAGAAGGATTTTTGTACTTCAGACCAGATGACATTCTCATCTGAAGTTTCAGATGGGTTACAGTCTCAAGCTGACCTCTTTGATATTTGTGTTTTGTTCCTTTTGCCCATAGGAAGATTATATTATCTTTTCTGCTTTGCTTCTTCCTCATGATCATCACACTTTTCCTGGCTTTTAAAGTAGATCTCTGCTTCTGGGGGCACAGGGGGCTCTATCCCAAAATTCTTGTGCCTAAAACTTGAGGCTTGTATGTTTTGGCCTCTGGTTCTTTCAGCTAGAAGCTAAAGTGCTGCAGTTTACCTGGTGCTGAGTTGGCTGGTGGTGGAAACTAGAGGCCAGATGAGTTCTTTTTGAGTTTTCCTGTACTTACCCTGGAGCTAGCTTGTTAACATGTGGGGGAGGAGTGGTCAGGCCACAGGAGGTCTCCTCTGCTGAGCTAGAGCATAAGCAAGTTCAGCTGTTGGTGATCCAGTCTGTATTAGTGTCTTCCAGATTCTCTTGAGATGCTGAGGCATACCTCGGGTCCTGCTGTTGACTGTTGCTGGCTTCACCCCCTTGGGTCTCAGGATCTTCTCCCAGTTTGTTGAGGCTGTGCTCTTCCCCTTCAGCCACAGCAAGAGGGACCCTCCTTAGCAATCTGCCTAGCTTCACATGGTAAAGGTCTGTTTACCCCTTCAGCTGCTTCCACTGTTCCAGGGACTTTCCCGGGAGATATATTCTGGGCTCGTCCAGGTTAGCAAGGGGAGGGAGATAGTAATTAGGGATCACTCCACCATCTTGGTTCCCAGAACTGGAAATCCCTATACGTTTGTTTTCAATGATTTTGGGCCCTAACATATGGTCACTTATGTAACAGGTGAAATTTTAAATACCTGAGGAAAAATGAGGTCCAAATTTCCTAGCATATCAATTTATTAAGCAATCCATGCCATCTGAATAACAAATCAGGACAAATCAGCATGGAATTGACCCTGGACTCCAAATACATAGGGAGGCATGTTTTCATGTATTAAAAGAAAACAACTCATTTCAAGTAAAAAAGAAAAAAATCAACAATAGATAATATGATTTCTAAATGGAAGACATGTTAAGGTCTTTCTGTATTGCAGAGGGAGAAGGAAAAGGTGCAATTCCTTGAAATCAGAAAAAGATGTCTCCTACTCCCTCCCCAAGTGTTTTTATTCAGTCAAAGAAATGGGAAAATAGTAACTTATTGACAATATGGGTCCACTTTTAAGATAAGACTTATTGGAGCTTGAGGTCAGGAACCATAATAAATTCCTTGTATTGATCTTTGGATTTATTTGGGTTTCTAGTCAACATAACCTAGGTCCTTACTTAAGGGTCTCTAAACAACTGGTGGAGGTTGTCTAGCTTTCCAGACACAAAGGGCTATCTTCAAGCAATTTGAAAAAATTTTGTCACAGTTCCCATAATTGAATTGTTTTGCTCACAAGACAGAAATTTAACAAGACCTACAAGTGAATAGACAGGGAGGTGAGATAGATCCAGAATCGAATCACAAGATGCAATATCAGTGTGGTTCACTCAATTCTCACAATTCTCCCGCACTGCTAATTCATGACGGAGTGATTGTCCCATTCCCCTCTGAGATCACTTATCTATAAGCTAAATTTATAATGTTTTTAATATAGCAATGATCATCATAAATACTGCTTACCAAGAAAAGGCCACTAGGAAGCATCCTTTTGTATAGTTTAGTACATGAGTTAAAACAAAGTCTAAGAAAAATGATAATTACATTTGAATTTTATTAAATAGATTTTATAGCTAAATCAAGACTGGCTACACCTCAGACTTCTTAGAGGGCTCATATTGAACTAATTTTGAGAGGTGAAATTCATAGGAAACCAAGAAAACTCAGCAAATAGAAACACCATGACACAAAAAGGCAAAGCAATAAAATGATGATGAATATTAAATAACACCAACTTCTTCCATTTTATTAACCCACTCCCAAAGTCAATTTAGTCAGTAAATTTTGTATTACATCTTGCATAATTATCTGGCCCCTAGAAATAGCTTTTTGTTGTTTTCAAATTTATTTATTTATTTAACTTTTAACATTCATTTTCACAGAATTTTGGGCTCCAAATTTTCTCCCCCCTTGTCCTCTCCCCCCACCCCAAAACACCGAACATTCCAATTCCCCCCATCACCAATCTGCTCTCTGCTCCATCATTCCTCTCTGCCCTTCTCTCCATCCTCTCCTCTGTCCTGTAGGGCCAAATAACTTTCTATACCCCTTTACCTGTATTTCTTATTTCCTAGTAGCAAGAACAGTACTCGACAGTTATTCCTAAAACTGTGAGTTCCAACTTCTTTTTCTTCCTTCCTCCCCACCCCCTCCCTTTGGAAGGCAAGCAATTCAATATAGGCCAAATCTGTGTAGTTTTGCAAATGACTTCCACAACAGTCGTGTTGTATAAGACTAACTATATTTCCCTCCATCCTATCCTGCCCCCAATTACTTCCATTCTCTCCTTTGATTCTGTCCCTCCTCATGAGTGTCGACCTCAAATTGCATCCTCCTCCACATGCCCTCCCTTCCATCGTCCCCCCACCCTGTTTTTCCCCTTATCCCCCACTTTCTTGTATTGTAAGATAGGTTTTCATACCAAAATGATTGTGTATTTCATTCCTTCCTTCAGTGGAATGTGATGAGAGTAAACTTCATGTTTTTCTCTCAACTCCCCTCTTTTTCCCCAAACTAAAAAAGTCTTTTGCTTGCCTCTTTTATGAGAGATAATTTGACCCATTCCATTTCTCCCTTTCTCCTCCCATATATTTCTCTCTCACTGCTTGATTTCATTTTTTTAAAGATATGATCCCATCGTATTCAATTCACTCTGCGCACTCTGTCTCTATGTGTGTGTGTGTGTGTGTGTGTGTGTGTGTGTGTGTGTGTGATCCCACCCAGTACCCAGATACTGAATAGTTTCAAGAGTTACTAATATTGTTTTTCCATGTAGGGATGTAAACAGTTCAACCTTTATAAGTCCCTTATGACTTCGCTTTGCTGTTTACCTTTTCATGCTTCTCTTCATTCTTGTGTTTGAAAGTCAAATTTTCTTTTCAGCTCTGGTCTTTTCATCAAGAATGCTTGAAAGTCCTCTACTTCGTTGAAAGACCAATTTTTCCCCTGAAGTATTAGAATCAGTTTTGCTGGATAGTCCTAGTTCCTTTGACTTCTGGAATATCCTATTCCATGCCCTTCGATCCCTTAATGTAGAAGCTGCTAGATGTTGTGTTATCCTGATTGTATTTCCATAATACTTGAATTGTTTCTTTCTAGCTGCTTGAAATATTTTCTCCTTGACCTGGGAATTCTGGAATTTGGCCACAATATTCCTAGGAGTTTCTCTTTTTGGATCTTTTTCAGGTGGTAATTGGTGGATTCTTTCAATATTTATTTTGCCCTCTGGTTCTACAATATTAGGGCAGTTTTCCTTGATAACTTCATGAAAGATGATGTCTAAGCTCTTTTTTTGATCATGGCTTTCAGATAGGCCCATAATTTTTAAATTGTCCCTCCTGTATCTATTTTCCAGGTCAGTTGTTTTTCCAATGAGATATATCACATTATCTTCCATTTTTTTCATTCTTTTGGTTTTGTTTTGTGATTTGTTGGTTTCTCATAAAGTCATTAGCCTCCATCTGTTGCATTCTAATTTTGAAAGAACTATTTTCTTTAGTGAGCTTTTGAATCTCCTTTTCCATTTGGCTAATTCTCCTTTTGAAAGCATTCTTCTCCTCATTGGGTTCTTGAACCTCTTTTGCCAATTGAGTTAGCCTATTTTTTAGGGTGTTATTTTCTTCAGCATATTTTTGGGTCTCCTTTAGCAGGGTGCTGATCTGCTGTTCATACTTTGCTTGCAAGTCTTTTATTGCTCTTCCCAGTTTTTCCTCCACCTCTCTAACATAATTTTCAAAATTTTCTGAGCTCTTTTTGAGCTTTTCCATGGTCTGAGCCCATTGAGTGGGCTAGGATACAGAAGCCCTGACTTCTGTGTCTTTGCCTGATGGTGAGCACCACTCTTCCTCCTCAGAAAGGAGGGGAGGAGAAACCTGTTCACCAAGAAAGTAACCCTCTATAGTCTTTGTTTTTTTCCCCCTTTCTGGGCATTTTCCCAGCCAGGGACTTGACCTCAGGATATTCTCCTCACACCCACCTAGCCTCCAGATCCTCCCAGCCAGCGCTTGGGGTCTGAGACTCAAATGCTGCCTCCCAGCCTCAGGGCCTTGGGTGGGGGCAAGGCTGCTATTCAGTTTGAGATCAAGTTCAGGTTCCCAGGTGGGGGCAGGGCCACCTCATGGGCTCAGTTCCCTCAGGGGGTTTATGCAGAGACCTTCAACAATGGATATGGGCTCCTGCCTGCTTGGGGAGCCCCGGTCTGCTCCCACCTCCACTGGTGCCTCCCGAGGGGGTCTGAGTGCTGGGGGCTCCCCACTCCCCTCTCGACCCACCAAAGAGACCCTCTCACCGACCCTTGTCACCTGTGGGTGGAGGGACCCCCGTGGCTGCTGGAGATTCTGTCCTTGAAGCCTGCTCAGATCAGCTCCTCTCGGTGCTGGGCGGCCAGTGCTGTGCTGGGCTCCGCTGCACGCCTGCAGTGTGAAGAACCTTTTGCGAGAGGTTTTCAGGATCTCTGGAACCGAAATCTCATCTACTCCACTGTTCTGTGCCTTCTCCTGCTCCCGAATTTATTGGCAGCTCTTTTCTACAGATATTCATGGGCTGTGGGTTCGGACCTAGCGTATCTGTGTGTTTCTACTCCACCATCTTGGCTCTGCCCCCCCAGAAATAGCTTTTCTTGTACCTTCTGAAACAGGCCTCATTCTCAGGAAATCTATGAAGAAGGGATTGCTTCTCTTAGTCCAAATCACAGGTAGATTTTCCAAGATGTTTTTGCTAAAATCTGACAGTAACACTTAATACCATTTAATTCAACCTACTGCATTTGGCTTTCCAATAACTAGTTCATGTGGGGAAGACTAGTTCAAGCTTTGTTGAATTAATCCTGTTAACAACAGAGTTATAAGATGAACATCAAATTAGAAATCTGTTATTCAACTGAGGTTAAAATTTTTTGCTATTTATACATCATTTGGTGGTTTCAATCTTTATGTAAATCGTGTATATGATATAAGAATCTTTAAGAAATAAAATCATGAGGGTCTGACTTGTGAAACGAACCTTTCTCTGTTTGAAAGAGATAAATACTTTTAAATGGTAAAATCATTACCCATTTTTGCAATTATCAGTGCAACTTTATATGTAAAATCCTTAATCTAATTTTGAGAATGTATTAGTAAAATCTATTATAAAGCTGAATTTTCATAGTAGTTATATGTGGAAATCATATATATATATATATATATATATATATATATATATATATATATATATATATATATATATATATATATATATATATATACACACACACATATATCTATATATCTATACATATATGTGTATATGTGTATATATATGTGTATATATATATATATATATATATATATATATATATATATATATATATATATATATATATATATATATATATATATATATATCCCCCAAGAGAAAATATTCTAGCTGTTTTATTTTTTCAAAATTTACTATTCTATTTAATTAGGAAACTTTTCAATTATGTCTCTATCTTTTAGATTATGCCTCTTATCTTGTTTTTAAATTCGAGGCAAGTAGGTGGTGCACTGGACAGAGCACCAGTGCAGGAGTCAGGAGGACCTGACTTCAAATCTCACCTGAGACACTTGACACTCACTAGCTGTGTGACCTTGGACAAGACACTTAACCCCAATTGCCTCAACCTGGGTCATCTCCAGTCATGTTGATGAATATCTGGTCACTGGATTCAGGTGGCTGTGGAGGAAAAGTGAGGTCAGTGACCTACACAGCCCTCCCTCACTCAAAAACAAAGTCAAGTGCAAATCATGTCATTTCTATGATGGCATAGTCTTCTTCAGCAAAGAAGGATGAACACACACATTTTTTTAATTCACCCTTACAATATCATCCCACCATTATTATTTGATCTCAAATAACAAAGAAACTCACAAATTTCAATATTAATATATCAATCAATAGATTTGTTTTACTTAGAATATTTCCACTGTTTACCTTATTTAAATATAGAACTTTTCTACGAAAGGAAAAAAATAGTGACATAGTTTATAACAATGTCAAGACTTGTTCCTGCAAGGGCACAGACTAAATCGACAAATACTATGATTGGACAAACTCCCTCTACTCTGCTTGATTCCAGGAAGAAATCATATATGATAGCCAAATATGAAGTAAAGCTCCACATTATTCACAGGGTATCCTGAGTCAGGCTCAGAATCAGGCAGGTGGGGAAATATCCTGTTTAAAAAGGAAATATCACAATGAGAAAACTGAGGGAAGAAGAATCCACATTATACCATGTCAAAAACCATCCCCTCAACTTTTCCAGGAACAGACATGCACCTGTAGCACTTATCAGGTTGCAGCACGTTTCATTGTCTACCATGGACTTCAAGACAATTCAGACAACCATTTCTGTAATCAAAACAATATTAAATTACAATTTAGGAGTTTTCATCTCAAATAGAAAAAGTTCACTAATCACATATTGGGGCCTGAATGTTATTAATTTACTGATCTTTCTCTAACAGCTGTATTTCACTCACTTTTAATGTATAAATTAAGACTAATCACATTCTGGGGTTTTAGCAATATTATGAATGCCAGAACATTGACTCATATTAATGTATTGAAATTATATCTTTAAACAATTTTATATATTTTCAGAATCTTATTATGTGATAGTCAAACATTTTCAACTGAAAGCTCACTATTATACCAAAGTTATAAATTTCTCCCCTTCAGACTTTGACGAGGAGTGGGAAATATTTTATTTTCTCAGTTTTCAATCTTCAGTATTTTACATTTTGTAATGTGCCTTCAGTAGGATTAATAAAACCTTGTGATCCCATCTGCATACAGAGTCTCAAAGGGCCTACCAGAAAAGGTTATCATAAAGTATCTGTAGATTGTTTCCCCAAATAGCATGTCATTATTACTGTGATCTGTTTTAAAACAAAATATACTCCATTAAATATAGAACCATTTTTCTCTATCATTTTTACTTAGATTTCTGTTGAATATATCTCAAATTAAGAGATGGGTAACAAATTCTCTTTTCACTATTTTATTAATGTTAATATCTTCTTATAGCTAAGTTAATTTTGCTTTTATTAATTTATGTTCCACAGCTTTTTGAGCATATGTTTATAGCACATATTGGTTTCTTGTCTATGGTACTTTTATTTTTTTTAATGTTTATTTCTTTATTTTTAGTTTTCAAACTTCATTTCCATAATTTTAAGTTCAAAATTTTATCCCCATCTCTCCCCTCCCCCACTCCAAAAAGTTGTGCATTCTGATTAACTCTTCCCTCAATCTACCCTCCCTTCTGTTACACCCCTTCCTTCCCTCATCCCCATCATCTCTCTTTTCTTATAGGGCAAGATAGATTTCTATACACCTGTATATTTTACCTGTATTTCTTATTTCCCAGTTGCAAACACACATGTTTATACCATACACACACAGACACATTCATACAGGCACGCATGCATAATTGCTGTCCATGCATTGGGGAGAACCAAAATGATATCACTGTCTTGAAGTTGAGGTACAATGTTTCTGAATATGGCTAATCAAACCAGTAGGAACACAGAAGGTTCTTCCACAAGTCAGGTACCAGTAGTCCTTATGAACATTTGGAGTTGAGATGTCTCTAAATTTGTACATTTCATGGGCCTTTTGAGTTACTACAATTCAGCTTTGTTAAGAGTGCAATGCTTTCTTTGGTGAAGACTGCCAGGATAGGCAGTCCTGTGCCAGTGTTTCCCATGTTTCACAATTGATTTCAAAGTTCTTCAGAGAAACCTTGAGAGAGTCCTTGCATTGCTTTATTTATCCCCATTTGAGCAATTTTCTCTTGTGAGTTCTCTGCAAAATAATCTTTTAAGCAAACGTATGTTTGACATTCAAACAATGTGGCCTACCCCTCTCCCTGAAGTAGTGTTGGAATGCCTGGCAGTTCAGCTCAGAAAAGAACCTTAGTGTTTAGGTGAGTACTTCATCTTTCTGGAAGATCTTAAGATTCTTCCTAAGACAATTCAAAGGAAGTGGATTCAGTGTTCTGGAATGGTTCTAGTATATTGTCCAATTTTCACAGGCATACAACAGTGAAGTCCACACAATGGCTATGTAGATATGTGTGTGGTTTCTGACTTCGTATGAAGATAACGATTTAGTTACTCTCTATATTGTGCATGAATGTTTTGCTTGTTTATGTGATGCTGAGTTTTTGAGATTGCAAAGTTTTGTAGATAAGATAGATTTATTATCTTCAAAACAAACAAACAAACAAACAAAACTCAAACCAAAACCTACTCCAACCTCTTGCTTGCTGCTCACACATCTGTAATTAATTCTATGAGACTATTCTGGAAGTATTTCCTGAGCTTTCGCTGTTGACCTTTCCTTTAGTCCTAGATGCGTGAATGTATTCTAATCTTTATTATCTCTTTCAAACTTTAAGCTATGGCCTCAGTCAATGGTGATCTCCTTGGTGACTAGGGCACAGAAGTTGCAAGGACACAATGATCGAATTCCCTCTGACCTTTTTTTCAGTACTGAACAACTGTATTTCTTTCAATTGAACCTTTTGTGACATCAGCTCAAGTACTCAAATCAACCTAGTTCACATCTTCTGATCATTCTTAATCTCACCAGAAGTACTACTAAAGGAGCAAGGCATTATTCTTTTTTAGAAAGTAAGGACTCCCAAATACAAAATGTATATAAAGAAAACAAATGAAAATGATGTTTTAAAATAGGCAAATTATTAAATATAATAATTATGAATTTAAATGTATAATTATAGAATTTATATTATTAAATTTTAAAACTACTAGAGACACCAAATTCAAATTATTTTAGAAAGATTTTATCTTTTCTTAGCATTAACTAATGTTTTTCATAGAAGCTAAAACTTTCAAATATATTTATTAGCAAAAATAATAAAACTAAGGATATTGAACTCCACCCATTTTCATATTTACCACCCCATATGTTTCAGAATATTGAAGATGTGATGTCAATATATCAGAAAATATATAAGCATCACATGAAGTGCTCAAAATTGTTTTTTAAAATTATCAGGCTAAGTTCAAACTCCCCATTGCTATTAAATCCTTGAACTTCATTGGGGGGGAGGAGGTAGGGGAACTGCATTTGAAGAAGTGGGACTCATGCTTAAAAACAAAACAAAACAAAAAACCCAATAACATGCTTTTTAAATAATCAGAACTTTTAAAAGAAGCCAACTGTCTCATTTCTGAAGTTGAAGCACAATATCATTAAATGGGTGTAATGCAGCTCAGAATCCTTCTCTGTGGAGACTGAATTGATGGCAAGCATAAATGCTTGGGCTGCAAGTAGTTACTCCATGGGAAATACAAAGGTAATGATTGAAAGAGCATGCAGCTGAGCCAACTCTTGCCCAGGTGTGAGACGAGCAAAGGGTAGGTAAATGGGTAAACTGCTGCCTCTCAACAGCCTGTTTTTGAAAAGTACAAGCATAATTTCAAATTCTGAATCTCTGAAGTTCACTTTGACTTCAAAATAAAAAGGAAAAGTCTGATTATGTATAGAAATATGTGTGCCTCTTGTGCATTGACTGAAATAGTTTATTAATGTATTTAAAACATAATAGTTACTAAAAATATAGAAAACTGAAATATATCAAGATATTAACACCATGTGGTACCCTAAGAATTACACAATATGTTCTGTAAAGTCTTCTTGTACAGGATAGGGAACTATATATCTACTGCCAGTGGTCAGCAAAACGCTGAGCTCAGCATAATAAACACTTATTGATTATTCATGAAATGGAAGTATATGTTCCTTTTAATGAGAACATTCACAGTCTTATAATGTCTCATGATCAGAAATTGTAATGACATTTATTTTAATTTATGAATTTGGAACTCTTCTTAAAGAAAGTATTACATGTTGAGTAGTAAAGGTTCACTATCTTTCATTTTTCTACAGCCATATAAAGTTGATGTTCATAAATGATCTGACAAGGGAAAAATGGAAAACATGGCTATTTCTGATTTTTGTTTGTCTTGACAGTTTAACAGCCCTGATGTTTGCATAAAAACTGAGCTTTTGTGTGTATAGTAAAACAATTATGTCTCTGGCTAGTGGTAGATTTCCTCTTTACTCCTGTAAAATGGAAAAGGAAAAATTATTTATATTTGTAGAAAACTTCTAAACACCATTTCCACCAGTAGTCCTAACCTCAGATATAGGTACAAAATTAGAGCTTCCAATACATAGAAATAAAGAATTATTTTCCATTGGTTGTTATAGATAAGCCAATGAACACAGAAATGAGTTAAAGGAAAGGATTTAGATACTAATATCTAATTAATTGCCAAGTACATATTATATAGACAAGTCATTTAGGAGTTTAGAGAGGGAAGGGGAAACACTGTAGATGTGAATGAACTCGAAGGCTACATGGACCATGAAGAATTGAGTTGCATCTTCAAGAAATATAAGAATAGATGGAGAAAATATTGTGATGATATTGCCAGCCAGAAAGAACAGCATGAACAAAAGTAGAGGTGAAATAAGATATGCTTGAAGAACATTGAATAGTGCCACTCACTTTCCTTAAGACCACAGAATCTGAGAAAGTGAGTAGTTAGATATAAGGCTAGAAATTTATCCTTAGTAGAAGATACATTGTACCCAGAGGCAGTAAGCAATTTGAGTTTTTTTTTTTTTTTTGTTCCACTGATTATTAATTGTATGACCTTGGAAAAGTCACTGAGCCCTTCTAAGACCATTTCTTCACTGGTGATAGGGGAATAAATATGGTTGTACTACTCACTTTACAGGGCCGTTGTTAGGATAAAATTGGATAATAGAATATAAAATAAATAAAGATGCAAGCTAGGATTATGTTTTTACAAATGTTAAAGAAATATATCTGAGCAAGTAATTGTAATTGAAATGAAGGAATCCATACAAAAGAAATGAAGTACAGACAAGATTAATTGGGTATGGGGAAGAGGAAAGAACAAGTAAACATGTTTAGGAAAACGATGGCACCATTTTTGCAAATAAGGAAGTAAGACCGCGGTGCACAGCACGAGCGGCGGAGGGAGGGATGAGACGGGAGCAGATCCGAGCGGGCTTGGGCGCGGGCATCTCTAGGGGCCATGGGGTAGGGCGTGCTGGCGGCTGAAGCCGCGGAGCGAGGCCCGGTGCACACGGTGACTGTGGTGACGCTCCTGGAGAAGCTGTCCACCATGCTGGAAGCGGTGCGGGAGCGCCAGGGAGGCCTGGCCCAGAGGCAGGGCGGCCTCAAGGGCACCGTGCGCCGCATCCAGATCGTCCTGGATGCGCTCAGCCACAGCCACAGGGACACCAGCAACACGCTGGTCCAGCTGCTGGACAAGGCCGAGCGCGTCAGCACGCACGCCCTCGACGCCTGCGAATGCGCTGCCCACCGCGCGCTCCAGGTGCAGCGGCTCGAGGCCAACCACTCGCTGCTGGTCACCCGCGGCCAGCTGCATGTCCAGCTCTTCAAGGAGGAGGCAGAAATACCAGCCAGAGCTTTTCAGAAGGAGCTAGAATCCACAGAAGAGAAGGAACCAGGACCAGAGGCCCTAGCAGAGCTGGAAGAAAGGGAGAGCTCAGATGAGGAGCCAGTGGAATCCCGGGCCAAGTGGCTTCTGCCTACCGGCCTAGAGAAGATGCAGAGCTTTTGCAGGGCGCTGTAAACCCGAAAGAGCAAGGCCCCTGCCCCACCTCCACCGACTCTCACCAAGCCTCCCCGATTGGGCCCTAACCAGGGCATTGAAAATAAGCCCGAGGCAGGGGTACTGGTTGAAGCAGAACCAGAGTTGGAGCTAGAGCCATCAATGAGCCCTGTGGAAGATCCAGAGAGTCCTGAGGCCAGGGAAACTCTGATGCTTCAGAAAGAGGATGCTGCCTAGTACTCCATCCTGCCTGTCCACTTCTCTGTGCCTTTATCTTTAATAACACCAACAGTTGCAAGCAACAGAGCCTAGTTACCTATAAATCACCTTTACCCAAGCAAAGAGCCCTATCTTTATAGCTCACCTCACTCTCTCTTGCTCCCAAATTCAGGCCTGCACTCTAAAGCCTTCCTCCAGTCCACCCCATTCTAAACCTCAAAGACCAACACTATTACCCTCCCAAGTGTGCTCAAGATTAATAAACTAATTTCACAAACCACAAAAAAACAAACAGACAAACAAACAAAAAAAAAAAAACAAATGAGGAGGTAAGTTTGGGGACAAAACTTTAAGAAGAAAAACATGCTTTCAAATCAAAGCAGTTATGTGGTATAGTGGTTAAACTAAAAGACTTGGAATAGGAAGACATGAGTTAAAATCCTGCCTCAGATATTTACTAGCTATATGAATAAATCTTTTTTCAGACTGTTTTTTTAATCTGTATCATAAAACAGTGTTTTTATCATTCATATTATCTACCTTAAAGAATTTCTGTGAGGCTAACGAGATAATATATGTATTTTGAAATGCTTATAGTGCTATATAAGTGTTTGCTATTATTAATAAGGGGTGAAATGGTACATATGGTAAGAAGTGCTGGACTGAGATTTGATAAATAATTTAAATTTGAAGATACACATTTGGTAGTAATTTTCATACACACGATGGTTGAAATTATGACAGCAGATGAGTTGTCAATGAACATTTAATTGCTTAGTATTTGTCACATGCTATGCTAAGTGATGGGGATAAAAATAAAGAAAAAAACTAAATTAGAACACAGCTCCTACACTTACGTAGTCTTATAGTAGAGAAAACATGCAAAGAATTATGGAAAAACTTATAGAGAATTAATTGGCGATAACTCAGAAGCAAAGGACTAAGATTAAAGAGGGGTCATAATGGCTTCTAGAAGAAAGTGGAAATTCAGATAAGAATTTAAGGAAGCAAAGAAAGTCTGGAGGCAGAGATAGAAAGGGAGATATTTAGAAGACATGTACACCTTAAGTGGAAAGGATCTTAGATATCATCACTTAAATTCATGTTACTATAAGGAGTTGTTTACTTGTTGTCACCTCCAATAGATGGTGAGCTCCTAGAAATCAGGGACTGCCTTATTTTTTATTGCCAGCACTAAACACAGTATCTAGCACTTAGCAGGAACTTTACCATGTTCCTTAATTACCTTCAAATAAACACCAACTTTAAATGTAAAAATTGTATCATCCCGCAGCTACTAACATTATATTTCATTTAATCCCTGAAATATGTTCTTATCCTATTTTACCCTACTTCTCATGCTTATATCAAGAAACTAGAGGTAAGTTGCAAATAGTTGTCACAAAGGACAGATACTTTACTCCACAACGGTGAAAGAACCTCCTTCACCTAAGTCTTTATTTAGATAATTGTACATAAAATATTATTATAGAAAGATTGCCTGAACACTCATAGCAAAGTAGAAAAATGGACTAGGAAAAACAGGAAAGACATGTATTTCTCTCTTGCTTTTAAGTTCCTCCACACAGCAGTCCAGTGTCATATTTATTCTGGCATACAATTTTACATGACTCCATTTGTAAGGTCATTAGGACATTACAGTAGTTCAATAATAATGTTCATAAACATGGTTGATAAGAAAGTAAGTCAATAGATAGTGGCTAAATTAAATTCTGAGTACTTTGGAATAGAGAGGAGTGGATCAGTGGAAGAGGTTTAATTTGAAGTGGGCTGGGTGGTTATTTGATAAGTCAAGAATCAAGTGGTAGATCAAGGAATGAAGCTTCTAGGTAGAGAAAAATGAATGCAAAAGCAAAGAGTTGGAGACAATAAATGCTAACATTTATATGGGGCAGTTATGTGGTGCAGATGATAAGAGTAATGGATCTTGAATAAGGAGGTCTTGAATTCAAATCTGAAATCTAATACTTACTGGCTACTTCACCCTGGGGAGGTCACTTAAACAAGCCTGTTTGCCTCAATTTCTCATTTATAAAATTAACTGGAGAAAGAAATGACGAACCACTCCAATAGCTTAGCCAAGGACAGAACTGAAATGAATTAACAACAAAACATTTATATAGAATTTTAAGGTTTGCAGTGTGCTCTCTGTCTCTGTCTCTCTCTGTCTCTGTCTCTCTCTCTGCGTCTCTCTTTGTGTGTCTCTCTCTGTGTCTCTCGGTCTCTCTCCATCATCCATCCATCCATCCATCCATCCATCCATCCATCCATCCATCCACCCATCCATCCATCCATCCATCCATCCATCCATCCATCCATCCATCCATCCATCCATCCATCCATCTATCTATCTATCTATCTATCTATCTATCTATCCATCTATCTATCTATCTATCTATCTATCTATCTATCTAATGTCCTTTGATTTTCATAATGAGCCTCTCATATAGGTGGCATTATTGTCTCAATATTGTGTCCAGTTAGTCCAACATATTTACTTTATGAAGGCAACTATTTGCATGCGTTTTCCCCCATAAGAATGAGCTCTTGGGGGTGAAACCAAGATGGTGAAATAGAAAGAAGGATATACTCTAGCACTTCCCCCACAGTACACAAGGCACCTGTAAAAAATGACCCTCAACAAATTCTAGAGCAGTAGAAGCCACAATAAGACAGAAAAAAAGATATTTCAAGCCAACGGTAACCTAGAAGGCCAACAGGAAAGGTGTATCCCATAGGATGCTGAAGGGAGCAGAGCCCAGACATGGCCTCATAGCATGCAGAGGATCAGGACCAGAACATGCCTCTGGGACAGAATGCTCAGCAAGGAAGGTCCCAGAACCCTCAACACACAAGAGACAAAGAAAGCTTCAAAGGTCAGTGTGGGAGGCTTTCCCAGATGGGCGAGAGGGGAGTGGGG
Organism: Notamacropus eugenii; assembly: GCF_028372415.1. Lineage (NCBI taxonomy): Eukaryota > Metazoa > Chordata > Mammalia > Diprotodontia > Macropodidae > Notamacropus > Notamacropus eugenii. Next base: position 357,014,616 of record NC_092874.1, on the reverse strand, counting down.
TCCCCCCAAGACTGGTCTCAGGTGGTGGCAGAAGCCGGGTCAGCAGCAGCAGCAGGAGCAGCAGGCACAGGTCACCTAATGTGGCAACTAGAGCACCCTGAGTCCATTGTCCACGCAGCTCAACTTAAGCCTCTAGAAAAATTGAGTAGAGGATCTGAACTTCAGCCTTCAGTGGCGTACCCACCATGGCCTAAAGTCCATGGGGGAATTAAATAGCTGATATGAATCTCAGCCCTGGGCATGGTCATGAGGGGAGGAGGAGTCCTAGGACCCTCTTCTTGACAAAGGATTCAGAAGTCAAGTAACTGGCTGGGAAAATGCTCAAAAAAGGGAAAAAAATAATAAGACCATAGAATGTTACTTTCTTGGTGAACAGGTATCTCCTGCCATCCTTTCTGATGAGGAGCAACAATGCATACTGTCAGAGGAAGTCAAGGCTTCTGCCTCCAGTACCTCGAAAATGAATATGAAATGGGCTTAGGCCATTGAAGATCTTGAAAAGTGAGTCAGCAGCTTGCTAAAGGAGAACCAACACAATGGCTGAGGAAAATAACACCTTTAAAATAGGCAAACTCAATTGGAAAAAGAGGTCCAAAAACCAATAAAGACAAGAAGACTTTAAAAAGCAGAAGTAGCCAAATGGAAAAGTAGGTTCAAAAGCTCACTGAACAAAATAGTTCTTTAAAAATGAGGGTGGAGTTCAGGGAAGCTAATGACTATATGATAAACCAAGAAGTTACAAAACAAAATCAAAAGACTGAAAAAATAGAAGACAATGTGAAACATCTCATTGGAAAAAAAACTGACCTGGAAAAGAGATGCAGGAGAGACAATTTAAAAATTATGAGACTACCTGAAAGCCATGGTCGAAAAAATAGCCTAGACATTATCTTCCATGAAATTATCAAAGAAAAATGTCCTGATATTCTAGAACCAGAGGGCAAAATAAATATTGAAATGATCCACAAATCACCTCCTGAAAGAGCCCCGAAAAGAGAAACTTCTAGTAATACTGTAGCCAAATTTCAGAGTTCCCAGGTCAAGGAGAAAATATTGCAGTTAGCCAAAAGACACAATTCAAGTATTGTGGAAATATAATCAGGATAACACAGGATCTGGCAGCTTCAACATTAAGGGATTGAAAGCCTTGGAAGAGGTTATTCCATAAGTCAAGTGTACTAGGATTAAAACCAAGAATCACCTATCCAGCAAAACTGAGTATAATATTTCAAGAGAAAAAATGGTCATTCAGTGATATAGAGGACTTTCAAGCATTCATGAGGAAAAGATTAAACTCAGTAGAAAATTTGACTTTCAAACACAAGAATCAAGAGAAGCATGAAAAGGTAAAAAGGAAAGAGAAACCATAAAGGACATTCTAAAGTTGAACTATTTACCTTCCTACATAAAAAGATAGTGTTTGTAACTCTTGAGTGTTTCTCAGTATTTTGATAGGTGAAGGGATTACACACACACACACAGACACACACACACACACACACACAGAATACAGGTTGAGTTGAATCAGAAGAGATGATACCCACAAAAAAAATAAAATTAAGGGGTGCGAGAGCAAAATATTGGGAATAGAAAGGGAGAAATGGAATGGGACAGACTGTCCTTCATAGAAGAGATAAGAAAAATCTTTTTCAATGGAGGAGAAAAGGGAGGAGGTGAGAGGGGAAAAGCGAAGCTTACTCTCTTCACATATGGCTTAAGGAAGGAATAACAGGCTCACTACATTTGGCATGAAAATCTATCTTACAATGCAGCAAAGTAGGGGAGAAGGGAAAAAGTGGGGTTAGGGGATGATAGAAGAGAGGGCAAATGTGAGAAGGGAGTAAGTAGAAGGAAGCAAGTATGGGAAGGGACAAGGTCAAATGAGAGAATAGAAAAAAGGGGGGAGAGGGTAGGATGGAGGACAATATAGGTAGTCTTACACACCATGAGTATTATGGAAGTCTTTTGCAAAAAAGACACATATACAGCCTGTATTGAATTGCCGGCCTTCTCTGTGGGGATTGGTGGGCAGAGAAGAAGGGAGAGAAGTTGAAATTCAAAATTTTAGGAAGTAATGTTGAGAATTGTTATTGCATATAACTGAGAAATAAGAACTACTGGTAATGGGGTATAGATATTTATCGTGCTCTACAAGAAAAGAGAGAGGATGAGGATAAGGGAAAGATGGGGTGTGATATAAGACGGGGCCCATTGAGGGATGAGGTAATCAGAATGCAAGGTATTATGGGGTGAGGGGAGGAGAGATATGGGGAGGAAAATTGGAACTCAAAATTTTGTGGAAATGAACATTGAAATCTAAAATAAATAAACAAAACTATTAATAATAATAATAACAACAACAACAATGAAAGAATGTGAACTCCTAGAGTGCAGGATATTTTTTTAGTCATTCATTGTATTTCCAGTGTTTATCACAGAGGGATAAATGAAACATAGTAAGCCTTTAATAATGTGTAGACTTGATAAATTTAGGAAACTACAAAAAGGATGTTACATAAGTGATTTGCCCCATATCACCCATTTAAGAAGTACCTGGGCAGGATCCAAACGGAGAACTTCTTGACCAGAAGGTTCACGATTCTTTTCATTATGCCACCCAGCATGAACATTGTATTTTTAAGGAAACAAACATGAAGTGAATGGGCCTGACCAAGGAGGCTTTTTAGGTTGGGACTATATTTTGAAAAAAAAGCTTTAATAATACAAGATATACAGAGTAGCAGTGCTCATTTTTTTCTTTTTTTTGACACTCCTTTAATGTTTTATTAGTAAATTTCTTTATTTTTAGTTTTCAAATTTCATTTCCATAACTTTCAAATTTGCTTCCTCTCTCTTCTCCCTCCCTCCCCAAGATGGCATGTAATCTGACATAGCTTCAACACATACATTCCTATTAACCACATTTTCACATTAGTCATGTTGCATAGAAGATTTATAACATATGGGAGAAACCGTGAGAAAGGAAAAAACAAAACAAAATAAAAAGGAAATGGTCTGCTTCACTCTGCATTCTAACTCGGGAGTTCTTTCTCTAGATGTAGATAGAAATTGCCAGTATGAGTTTTTTGTTTTTTTTTTTTTTAAATATTTATTTATTTATTTAACTTTTAACATTCATTTTCACATAATTTTGGGTTCCAAATTTTCTCCCCTTTTGTCCCCTCCCCCCAGCCCAAAACACCGAGCATTCTAATTGCCCCTATCACCAATCTGCTCTCTCTTCTATCATCCCTCTCTGCCCTTGTCTCCATCTTCTCTTTTGTCCTGTAGGGCCAAATAACTTTCTATACCCGTTTACCTGTATTTCTTATTTCCTAGTGGCAAGAACAGTACTAGACAGTTGTTCCTAAAACTTTGAGTTCCAACTTCTCTTCCTCCCTTCCTCCCCACCCCTTCCTTTTGGAAGGCAAGCAATTCAATATAGGCCAAATCTGTGTAGTTTTGCAAATGACTTCCATAATAGTCGTGTTGTATAAGACTAACTATATTTCCCTCCATCCTATCCTGTCCCCCATTACGTTTATTCTCTCTTTTGATCCCGTCCCTCCCCATGAGTGCCGACTATAAATTGCTCCCTCCTCCCCATGCCCTCCCTTCCATCATCCCCCCACCCTGCTTATCCCCTTATCCCCTGCTTTCCTGTATTGTGAGATAGGTTCTCATAACTAAATGAGTGTGCATTTTATTCCTTGCTTTAGTGGAATGTGATGAGAGTAAACTTCATGTTTTTCTCTCAACTCCCCTCTTTATCCCTCCCCTAATAAGTATTTTGCTTGCCTCTTTTATGAGAGATAATTTGCCCCATTCCATTTCTCCCTTTCTCCTCCCAATATATTTCTCTCTCACTGCTTGATTTCATTTTTTAAAGATATGATCCCATCCTATTCAATTCACTCTCTGCACTCTGTCTCTATGTGTGTGTGTGTGCGTGTGCATGTGTGTGTGTGTGTGTGTGTGTGTGTAATCCCACCCAGTACCCAGATACTGAATAGTTTTAAGAGTTACAAATATTGTCTTTCTATGTAGGAATGTAAACAGTTCAACTTTTATAAGTCCCTTATGCCTTCTCTTTGCTGTTTACCTTTTCATGCTTCTCTTCATTCTTGTGTTTAAAAGTCAAATTTTCTTTTCAGCTCTGGTCTTTTCATCAAGAATGCTTGAAAGTCCTCTATTTGTCTGAAAGATCAATTTTTCCCCTGAAGTATTATACTCAGTTTTGCTGGGTAGGTGATTCTTGGTTTTAGTCCTAGTTCCTTTGACTTGTGGAATATCCTATTCCACGCCCTTGGATCCCTTAATGTAGAAGCTGCCAGATCTTGTGTTATCCTGATTGTATTTCCACAATACTTGAATTGTTTCTTTCTAACTGCTTGAAATATTTTCTCCTTGACCTGGGAACTCTGGAATTTGGCCACAATGGTCCTAGGAGTTTCTCTTTTTGGATGCCTTTTATGCGGTGATCTGTGAATTCCTTGAATACTTATTTTGCCCTGTGGTTCTAGAATCTCAGGGCAGGTTTCCTTGATAATTTCATGAAAGATGATATCTAGGCTCTTTTTTTGATCATGGCTTTCAGGTAGGCCCATAATTTTTAAATTGTTTCTCCTGGATCTATTTTCCAGGTCAGTTGTTTTTCCAATGAGATATTTCACATTATCTTCCATTTTTTGATTCTTTTGGTTTTGTTTTGTGATTTCTTGGTTTCTCATAAAGTCATTAGCCTCCATCTGTTCCATTCTAATTTTGAAAGAACTGTTTTCTTCAGTGAGCTTTTGAACCTCCTTTTCCATTTGGCTAATTCTGCTTTTGAAAGCATTCTTCTCCTCATTGGCTTTTGGAACCATTTTTGCCAATTGAGTTAGCCTATTTGCAAGGTGTTATTTTCTTCAGCATTTTTGGGGGTCTCCTTTAGCAGGGTGTTTACCTGTTTTTCTTGCTTTACTTGCATGTCTCTCATTTCTCTTCCCAGTTTTTCCTCCACCTCTCTAACTTGATTTTCAAAATTCTTTTTGAGCTCTTCCATGGCATGAGCTCATTGAGTGGGCTGGGATATAGAAGCCTTGACTTCTGTGTCTTTCCCTGATGGTAAGCATTGTTGTTCCTCATCAGAAAGGAAGGGATGAAATGCCTGTTCACCAAGAAAGTAACCTTCTATAGTCTTATTTTTTTCCTCCCTTTTCTGGGCATTTTCCCAGCCAGTGACTTGACTTCTGAATATTCTTTTCACACCCACCTCGCCTCCAGATCCTCCCAGCCAGCGCTTGGGGTCTGAGATTCAAATGCTGCTTCCCAGCCTCACGGCTTTTGGCAGGGGCAAGGCTGCTATTCAGTGTGAGATTAAGTTCAGGTGCTCAGGTGGGGGCAGGGCTGCCTCACGGGCTCAGTTCCCTCAGGGGGTTTATGCAGAGACCTTCAACAATGGATCTAGGCTCCTGCCTGCTTGGGGAGCCCTGGTGTGCTCCTGCCTCGGCTTCTGCCTCCCAAGGTGGCTTGAGTTATGGGGGCACCTCACTCCCCTCTAGGCAAGCCAAGAACACCCTCTCACCAACCTTTGGGGCCCATGGATGGAAGGACCTGTGTGGCCACTGGAGATTTCGTCCCTGGAGCCTGCTTGGATCTGCTCCTCTCGGTGCTGCGTGGCCAAGGCACGGCTGGGCTTGGCAACGGGTCTGCAACGCAACGGACTTTTGCTAGAGGTTTTCAGGTCCCTCTGGAACAGAAATCTCGTCTGCTCCGTTGTTCTGTGGCTTCTGCTGCTCCAGAATTTGTTGGGAGTTCTTTTTTACAGATATTTTAAGGGCTGTGGTTTCAGAGCTAGTGTATGTGTGTCTTTCTACTCCGCCATCTTGGCTCCTCTACCTCCAGTATGAGTTCTTTGGAATTGTTTGAGGTCCTTGCCCTGCTGACAAGGGTTGTCTTTCAAAATCAGTTATCATGCACTGTGGCTATTACTGCGTACAATGTTCTCCTGGTTTTGCTCATTTACTCAGCATCAGTTCATATAAGTCTTTCCAGGTTTTTCTGGTCTGCTGTTTGTCATTTCTTATAGCACAATAGTATTTCATTATATTAATTTACCACCACTTGTTCAGTCATTCTCTAATTGATGGATATCCCCTCAATTTCCAGTTCTTGGCCACCACAAACAGAACTACTATAAATATTGTTTTACAAGCGGGTCCTTTTCCCATTTTTATCTTTTTGTGATACAGCCCTAGAAATAGTATTACTGGGTCACTTTTACACTCTTGAAAATATTGAAAACCCTTCTCCACTTGAGTCTTTGTTACTGTGGATTATGTCTATTGATATTTATCCTACGTAGATTTAAATATCTTACTGTTATTAGGAAAATAGTTTTAGTTCATAGCACCTATGAAAGAATGTTGGAGATTCCCAGATTTCACCAGACTACACTTTGAGAATCACTGTCTCAGATCATGGGATGATAGGAAGGCCTCCCCTATGTTGATTCTGAAGTAGAGATCCGGAAATAATTCTGAGTACATTGGATACCTGAAGAAGGGAGGCAGGAATAATGAAAGAAAATCTTTGCATACATTACAATTCATCACGGTCAGCCCTGTCAAAATAACTAAGCTCAGTAATTATACCTGAAATGAATGATGAGTTTCACTAGTTTAATTTAATAAAAATCTGTAAACTTTCAACCTAGCCCTTTAACAGAATGAAATTTTCTTCCCACTAAAGTTTTTTATATTTCACTCATGAGAAACCTAAAAATTTCCAACTGAACTCAGCAAAAGCTACTCTGAATACCTAAATGGCAAAAAGAACACCTAGAAGGTAATCAGGGCTTAGTAAAAAATGCTGCTCAGTGGGATTTGGACTGATCTTTGTACTCTTAGCCATTCATTTTTTAGAGCTACTGTATAGAAAGTGGAAATTCAGTGACACTGCAACAAGAGGTCATTTTCTGCCTGGAGAACCTCCTCATTAAGTTTCAATTATTTGGCCAGTTTGTACAACAACAGTCTTTCAGTCTTCCTTACATTCCTAACGCATGTAGGTGGTTAATGTCTCTCCACATATGTTTCCCAGCAGGCTCTGAACTATTAGAGCACTTTAGACTAAAAGTTCTTCTTTTCAATAGAGCATGTAAATGTGACCCCTATTGGGTGGCGTTTCCAGAATGCATTGAGCAAGGTGAACCATAGTGGAAGTCATGCTTATTAAATTATATTGGCAGTACATGGGAACAAAAGGACCACACATCATGCTCACTGATATTTACTTGTATGATCAGAATATACAGATGATGATTCTGGAACAACCTACTAGATGCTGCATATTATAAGCTATGCATAGCAAATAATATTTTAAAATTGTATTCTGTAGAATGGTAATGGTGACTCTTATGGACTCTACTTAGGGGGTTTACTTGGCTTCTCCAATGATACTGTGGCACATAAATCGGAATTCTCATTCAGCAAAACTCATCCTAAAATTCCCTGTTTGTTTGATACTTTCCAGGTGGAAAACACAAAATGTAGATTTGTCTAAATTTCAGAAGACTGACTTTAAAATTCTACTTAAATCATTTGTGATGTGATATATTTTAATCAGTTTCCTAATAATATTAGCATCAACTTAAGTAATTACAGTTTGTTTGCCACTTTAAACATATATATACACATATTTGACTTCATGTAAGTAGAGCAAGTACTGTTATTTTCATTTTATTAATAAAGACATTGAGGTTTTGCTACCTCATGTAACATAGCTAAACTGATTAGTTGGGATTGTGAAGGGAATGGTTTTCTAACACAGTTATCAAGTGCAATGGATACTGGATTTAGGAAGAACTGAACTCAAATTCAGTCTTGGCCACTTATCAGCTGTGTGATCTCAGGCAACTCAATTAACCTTTCTCTGCCTCAATTTTCTTTTCTATAAAATGGGGCCAATAATAATGCTTACCCTCAAGGTTGTTGTGAGGATCAAATGAGACAATATTTTAAAATACTTTTCAACTCTTAAAGTGCTATAATTGAGAAAGGATTTGAACTCAATTCGTCCTGGCTCCAATTCCAGTGTCTTATCTACTATACAACACTGTTCTTTTGCATATTATTCCAGACCTTGTCTAATTAAGTAAGACTACAGAAGAAATATTACCTCCTACAATCCATGTATTATACTTCTTCAACTGAGTGGCACAGTGCAATTTGCTCATGCACTGGAATCAGGAAGACCTGGAATCAAATTTATCCATAGACACTTATTAGCTGTGTGACACTAACCTAATCATGTAACTTCTATTTGTCTCAATTTCCTCCCCTGTAAAATTCAGGGAAATACCAACATTTAATTCTCAGGTTTATTATGAGAATCAAATGAAATGATATTTGTAAAAATCTCAGTGCAGTGTCTCATACATGGCAGGCACCATATCAATGTTTATTCACTTCTCTCTTCTCACTCAGATTAATGGTGATTTTTGTTTGGTTTTTTCTTTGGTCAACATGCTTCTCTTCTAACATATACCAAGCTTGCAGTTCACTAAAACTGAAATCTTTTTTAAAAATATTTTTACAAAGTTTTATTTACTGCAAATATATTATAAGTACAAAAGTTACAGACATTACCCCCAGTTCCTGAAGTGACACTCTCCCTATTCCACCCCAATCTTTGGAGAGAGTAGGCTTCAGATTTAATATGATTTCTATAGAATATTGCTCCCACCACCAAATTACCCTTAAAATTCAGCATTGACCCTGAATGAATCTTACCTCAACCGCGAATGGATTGGTTTCTGTAGGTTATTTCAGTCTACACTAGAATGTCTGGCTACAAAACCTGGCATGAACTCTATGAAATCCTGATGGCTCATTCCCCTGACCTGGGCAAATTTGATCCTATTCACCTATATCTGTCTTCTCATCTCTGATTATCCTTGCTTGACTATACGCCCCAACCACTGATATTGAATTCTTTTCTATATATTAAGGACAGAGTAAGAATTTTTGGATATTTTGGCCAGATGGAATAGAGAATGAGAATATCTACCTCCATACTATTGAAATCACATTCAGAAAACAATATATTCTAACCCTAATTTTGAAGACACTTATTGTTCTAACATTTCTTGTCCTTCTAATACTGCTGCACTGTTAGAAAAGCAGAGTGACTGTCTCATGCTACAATCATTTAAAAAAGATAATTTTACATAAAACATATCTTAATAAAAGTATCAACCTTGTTACTGGGCAAGCGACATGTTTCCTCATTTTCACCAACTGAATTTCAGGGGAAAATATAAATATACTTTCCCCCTAAATCAACCAATTAGTAGCTGGAGTCTTTTGGTATTTCAAATGAATCACACTGATATCCTTCACTTTGGTGCACAAATTTTAGTTTTACAAAACTGACACATCACAAAGGCATGAGATACAGGCATCTTAGAAATATCATAATCCAACAAAACAATAAAAATTTAAAAACTTGATTTAAGTATTAATATCAAAGTTGCTTCTAGACACATAAGGAAATAATCAATACCTGTAAGTTTTGTCAAGTGCCTTGAAAATGGTAATAATGAAAGATAAAACAAATCAGTCTTTACTACTATTTAAATTTCAAAATCCTCTCTCTCTCCTCTCTCTTCTTAAGGGAAGACAAAATATACTTTTATTAGAATACACAGAATTAAAATAGAATATATGTAAGAAGAGAGAGAGAAAGAGAGAAAGAGAGAGAGAGAGCAAAAGAGAGAGAGAGAGAGAGAGAGAGAGAGAGAGAGAGAGAGAGAGAGAGAGAGAGAGAGAGAGAGAGAGAGAGAGATCAGTAGTATTTGGAAGAGATAAGGAAAGATTTCGTTTGAATATAAGGCTTGAACTAAGTTGAAGAAAATGAAAGGAGGGAGAAGAGAGAGAGAAGTGAGGAGAGAACATATTCCAGGCAAGGGATATTATAATGTACAGGCACCAAGATGGAACATTGAAATTTATGTGAAGAACTGAGACCAGTTTGACTGAAAGTATGGGAAGGGGAGTCAAGTGTAACGAGGCTGGAAAGAAATTTGAGTCAGACTATAAAACTTTTAAAACCACAAACAGAGGAGTTTATATTTCATTCTTTGAAAAATTCGGAATTTACTGAGTAGGGAAGTACCGATGGTTTAACTTGCACTTAAGGAAAATCCCTTTGTCCACGTATGAAAAGTAAACTTAAATGGGGAGAAAAGGGACATGCAGATTGTTTAGCACACTCAAAAGTTTCAATGACAGGGAGCCACTTTGCTTCCTACAGAGATCGAATTTGAACAGAATCTTGAAGGAGGCTAAAATACCAAAGCAGTAAAAGTGAGAAAGGTATGGTGGACAGACAGGAAAAGACATAGAATTATGAGATAGAGTTATATCTGTGATGAAATTAATTTTATTGAATGCTGGAATTTGTGGATGGAATGTAAGTGGAAGACTAAAAAGAAAGGATGGAACCAAAAGGTTTTAAAAATTAAAAAGGGGGCAGAGTGAAGATGGTGGGGTAAAAGTAGAGAATCACCTGAGCTGTCCCACAAAATACTTCAAATACATTTTTAAAATGAATCTGAATAAATTCTACAGTGGCAGAATTCACAGAGAGATAGAATATGGCAGATTATCAGCCCAAGATAACTTGGAAGTTTGACAAAAAAGATCAATTGCACCAGTTGGGAGAAGAGTGCACGTGTAGTACACAGATTTCACCTGCTCACAGTCGACCATAGCAAAGCTAGAGCAGAGCCCAGTGAACTGAATCACATACAGCAGTGGTAAATCCTAGACTTCTCAGCATGGGAACTGGGTTAGAGAGAAGCACAGTCCTCTACAGGGCCTGTAAAAGTAGAAGCAACTATTTCTGGGGCTATCAGCCCACAGACAGAATGTCTGAAAGTCACCTATTGAAACTTTTGGGAATCAAGATGATAGAATAAGCAGTAAGTCACTCTCTCCCTCCCTTGTTGACCTTGAAAAACTCAGAGAATATTGCCCCGGGGAAAAACATGTAATAGTGGAGCCAGAATAATTGCAGAGTATGGCAGTCTGTTACCTCTGGAGTCCAAGGGCACTAAATAGAAGGTACCTCTTGCTGTGGCTGAAAGGGGTCAGTACAGGACAGGAGACATTCTAAAAAGTCAGAAGTAAGCCTGTCCTCAATAGACAAGCAGGAGATCCTTAGCCCCAGGGTAGAGGAGTAAACAAGCACCAACACCAGGCACATGCCACCTCTAGCTCAGCACCAGGTAAACTACCAGACATCCAGCTGCTAGCACTTGATGGCCCAACGTAGAAAACCAGTAATAAGGCCCCTAGCCTAGCCCCCAGCACAAGGAGTCTGGGAGGTCCAGAAGGAGAGATCAAATTAAAAGTAATAAAAAAGGAAACAACATGAGCAAGAAGAATAAAATTATAAATGACCATAGGGAGATATCTTGTTGAGAGGAAAGATCAAAACACAAATTCAGGAGAGGACAACATGGTCAATATACTTACATATGAAACCACAAAGGAGAATATGAACTGGTCTCAAGCCCGAAAACCCTTCTTGGAATTGCTCAAGAAGGATATTAAAAGTTAAGTAAGAGAGGTCTAGTATTTGATCTGGTATAGAAATCTAACTTGCCCTATCTGAATTTGGAGAGGGGAGAGGGAAATCAAGGGAGGAAGAATTAATAAGAGAAAAGGATAGAAGGGAGAGCAGATTGAAGAGACAGCAGTAATAAGCAAAACTCTAGTGAAGAAAGCAAGGGAGAAAGGGGAAGGAAAAGAATAAACAGGTGGGGGGATAGGATGAAAAGAAAGAAACATATATTAATCATAACTCCAAATATGAATGGGATGAACACTCCCACAGAACAAGCAACTAGCAGAATGGATTAAAGATCACTCCTACAATATGTTGTTTAAAGACACACATTTGAAACAGGGTAAAGGTAAAAGGCTAGAGTGGAATATATTATGCTTCTGCTGAAGGAAAAAAAAACAAGCAGGGATAGGAATCTTGATTTCAGACAAAACAAAAGCAAAAATAGATTTAATTAAAAGAGATAAGAAAATTATATCTTGCTAAAAGGCACCATAGACAATGAAGCAATATCATTACTAGACATTTATGCATCAGGTGGTAACACATCCAAATTCTTAGAGAAGTTAAGGGTGTTACATGAAGTAACTGACAACAAAACTATACTAGTGTGGGACCTCAACCTCCCTCTCTCTTTGCCAGAAAAATCTAACCACAAAATAAATAAGAAAGAAGTTGAGGAAGTGAATAGAATTTTAGGAAAGTTAGATATGATAGATGTCCGGAGAAAACTGAATGAGGATAGAAAGAATATGTTTTTTTTTTCTTTCTCGGTGGTACGTCACCTATACAAAAATTGACCGTGTATTAAGGCATAAAAATCTCACGATCCAATGAAGAAATGCATAAATATTAAATGTATCATTTTCAGATCGTGACTCAATAAAAAATATGTGTAATAAAGCACCATAGAAAGATAGACCAAAATTAATTGGAAACTAAATAATCTAATCCTAAAGAATGAGTGAGTCAAACAACAAATCATATGAACAATAGAAACAATCAGCAACTTTACCCAAGAGAATGTCAATAATGAGACAACAGACCAAAATATATAGGAAGCAAAGGCAGTCTTAGTGGAAGTTTTACAACTCCAAATGCTTACATAAATGAACTAGTGAAAGAAGAGATCGATGAATTGAGCATGCAACTAAAAAAGCTACAAAAAGAATGAATTGAAAATCTCCAATTAAATACCAAGTTAGAAATAATGAAAACCAACAGAGATTAATAAAACTGAAATTAAGAAAGCTATTGAACTAATAAATAAAACTGAGACCTACTTTCATGGCAAAACCAACAAAACAGATAAGCGTTTTTTTAATTTGATTTTAAAAAAAGAAAATAAATTACCAGTATCAAAAATGAAAAGTGTAAATTCACCTACCAGTGAAGAGAAAGTCAAAAGAATAATTGGGAAGCATTTGGCCCAACTGTATGCCCATAAATTTGACCATCTTAATGAAATGGATAAATATCGACAAAAGTATAATTTTTTTTCAGAATAATTGAAGAGGAAGTAAAACACTTAAATAAGTCCATCTCAGAAAAAGAAATTTAACAAATCATTAATGAACTCCGTAGGGAAAATAATATTCAGGGTCAGATAGATTTACAATTGAATTCTATGAACCATTGAAGGAACAAATAATTCTAATTCTAAACTATTTGTAGAAATTGGTGAAAAACGTTCGTATCAAATTCTTTTTAAGGTACAAATATGGTAGTTAAACCTATGTTTACAAGAGTCCAAACACAGAAATAAAATGTAGACCAATTTCCCTAATGAATATAGATACAAAAGTCTTAAATGAAATATTAGCACAAAGATTATAGTAATTTATCATTAGAACAATTCACTATAACCAGGACAACTTATTCCTGGAATGCCGTGATAGTTTAATATTATGAAAAAAATATAAGCATAATTTTTTATTTCTTTTTATTTATTTATTTTTAACACACTTTATAACAGATTAAGCAATTCAAACTTTTGTTCAGGTGATACTTCTTTTTAAAGCATTTACAATATGCACGATGAAGATTTTTTTTTAAAACATTAACCAACTGATACATAAATAATATTTATGTTGCTAACTTCACACAAGCTCTTGACCTAACTGTCCCCACAGTATTACTAAGAATTAAAGGACCCTAACTTATTGTTGTTAGTCTAAAGTCCTATGCTTAATACCTTAATTTTAGACAGCCTCTGATGTACCCCTACCAATAATCTATAATTGAATATATCTAGTATTAAGTTTACAAATCTTTTGACTATAGGAAATTACCACCAAGAGAAGGGACATTGAAGGGATATAATCTCTCCCCAACTTCATGTCAGTTCCAGACAGGATTAGATTATCCACTTGCATTCAGTCAGGGTTAAAGTCTGCCAGGTATCAGTGGGGAAACTGAGTCAGGAGACTCCCACCTCAGCCCATGCTGAACAGGCATTCTCCCACCGTTCCCTTGAGATCACTTTATGCAGTTCATACAAGTACCTCATCAGCTTACTGGCATCATGAATTGGAGGCTCAGATCGCCTTTCTTGCTACTCACACCTGGAATTAGACTGAGAAGAAAAGTCACTTAATAATCCCATAGTATCTAAAAATGGCAAGGTCCAATAACCAGGTTTCAAATATGATTATAGTTTCACTTTGGCTAAGGCACATTTTTGGAGGCAAGTCTTAAGTTGCTTACATGCCTTTCTACACATGCTCTAGTTCTTGATTAAATGGCAATAATAAAATCAAAATTACCTTTAAAACTTTGACTTTTCCATCAATGCCAAATTTTACCCAAGGTTACCTACCTGTAGGAAATTTAGACTGAAATTCTTTTCTCCAAACTAAAGATGCCATTGATTTATTCTCAGTAATTAATTCAGTCTATTGTTTTAATACTAACTGCTTTTACCTCACTTTGTAATATGTCCAATTTTTCTCCCCATCACTCCCCTCTCCCTGCTTCTTAATACCTTGCATTCTGATTACTCCTTCCCTCAATGTATCCTCCCTTCCATCACACCCCACCCCTCTCCTATCCCCATCTTCTCTCTTTTCTTGCAGGGCAAGATAAATTTCTATACCCCATTCCCTGTAGTTCTTATTTCCCAATCCTATGCAATAAAAATTCTCAACATTCGTTTCTAATACTTTGAATTCCAACTTCTCGCTGTCCCCCCTTCCCTCCCCAGCCCCACTGAGAAGGGAAGCAATTCAATACAGCCTAAACATGTGTTCTTTTGCAAAAGACTTCCATAATAATTATGTTGTCTAATACTAATTATATTGTACTCTATTCTACCCTATCCCCTCTTATTTCCCCTGCTACAATTGACCTTGTCCCTTCTCGAAAGTGTTTATTTCTAGTGACTCCCTTCTCCCATTTTCCCTACCTTCTAACATTCCCCTCACTCCACTTGTCACTTCCTCTCCTACTTTCCTGTGATGTGATATAAATTTTCATATCAAATTTAGTGAGCATGTTATTCCCTCCTTCAGCCACATGTGGGGAGAGTAGCTTTATTTTTCCCCTCTCCCCTTCTCCCTTATCTCCTTCATTGAATAAGATTTTTCTTAGCTCTTTTATGAGTTATAGCCTGCCCTGTTCCATTTCTCCCTTTCTCTTCCCGAAATTTTCCTCCTTCACCCATTAATTTTTATTTTATTTTATTTTTGTGTGTGAATATCATCTCTTATGATATAATACACCCTGTACTCTCTATCTATGTGTATGTGTGTGTGTATGTACAGTCTCTCTAACTACCCAAATACTGAGAAAAGATTCAAGAGTTAAAAATATTTTCTTTCCATGTAGTAATGTAAACAGTTTATCTTTAGAGAATATTTTATGATTTTTCTTTTCTCTTTACCTTTTCATGCTTCTCTTGATTCTTGTCTTGCGAAGTCACATTTTTAAACACGGATCTGGTCTTTTCCTCAAGATGAATTCTTGAAAGTCTGTATCACTGAATGACCACTTTTTCCCTTGAAGTGTTATATTCAGATTTGTTGGGTAGGTGATTCTTGGAATCAGTCCCAGTTCCTTTGACTTCTGAAATATCCCATTCAAAGCCCTTCAATCCCTTAATGTTGAAACTGCTAGATCCTGTGTTATCCTGATTGTGTGTCCACAGTACTCAAATTGTTTCTTTCTAGCTGGTTGCAGTATTTTCTCCTTGATTTGGGAACTCTGAAATTTGGCCACAATATTCCTAGGAGTTTCTCTGTTCAGGTTTCTTTCAAGAGGTGATTGGTGAATTCTTTCAATATCCATTTTGCCCTCTGATTCTATAACATCAGAAGTTTTCCTTGATAATTTCATGGAAGATAATGTCTAGGCTCTTTTTTAAATCATGGCTTCCAAGTAGCCCAATAATTTGAAAAATTATTTCTCCTGGATCGATTTTCCAGGTCAGCTGTTTTTCCAATGAGTTGTTTCACATTATCTTGTATTTTTTCAAATTTTTGGTTTTGTTTACTAACTGCTTGGTTTAACTCATAGTCATTTCTTTCCTTGAACTTAGTTCTCTCTTTCAATGAATTATTTTGTTCAGGGAACTTTTGAACCTTCTCCTCCATTTGAGTAACTCTGCTTTTTAAAACCTCCTTCTCCTCGTTGGCTTTTTGGACCTCTTTTTCCAATTCAGTTAGCCTCTTTTTAAAGCTGTTATTTTCTTGAGCATTTTTTTTTGGTTCTTCTTTAGGAAGCTGCTAACTTGTTTTTTATTGTCTTCTATTGCCTGAGCCTAATTTATGTTCCCTTTGGATGCAGAGGCCTTGATTTCCTCTGACAGTATGCCTTGTCCTTCTTCATATGAAAGGATGGGGGGGAACATCTGTTCCCCAAGAAAGTAACGTTCTATGGTCTTATTTTTTTCCCTTTTTTGGGCATTTTCCCAACCAGTTACTTGACTTCTGTGTTTCCTCTCCACAGCCACCTGGCCTCTAGTTCTGCTAGAGCCAGCACTGGGGGCTGAGATTCAGATGAGCTGCTCCCTAGGCTCAGGGGTTTTAGCTGGGGGCAGGGGCACTATTCAGTATGAGATTAAGTTCAGCTGCTCAGGTGGTGTCAGGGCCACCACACAGGGCTCAGTTCCCTCTGGGGCTTTCTGATGAGACTTTCAACAATGGATGCGGGCTACTGCCTGCTTTGAAAGCCCCACCTGCTGCTGCCTCTACTGCTGCCACCTGAGGAGGCCCAAGTTATGGGGACACCCTGCTCCCCTCTCAGCCAACTGAAAAGACCCTGTCACTGATCTTTGCTGCCTGTGAGTTGAGAGATTTGTACTGCCACTGGAGAATCTCTCCCTGAAACCTGCTCGGATATGCTCCTTTCAGTGCTACTTGGCCAAGGCATGGCTGGGTTCTGTACCTCTTCCAATGCGACAGACCTTTTCTGTTGGTCTTTCAGGTCTCTCTGGGACAGAAATCTCCTCTACTCCGTTGTCCTATGGCTTCTGCTACTCCAGAATTTATTGAGACTTCCTATTTATAGGTATTTTATGGGCTGTGGGTTAGGAGTTAGCATATGTGTATGTTTCTACTCTGCTATCTTGGCTCCTCCTCCAATATAAGCATACCTGATCATATCCAAAACATAACTAGCATAAACCACATTGATATCTCAATAAATGTAGAAAAATGCTTTTGACAAAATATAATACCCATTCCAAGTGAAACACTACAGAGTAGGGGAATAAATAGAGTTTTCCTTAAAATGATGACTAGCATCTATGAATAACTACTTGCAAGCATTATATGTGGGAGGAATAAGCAAAATATGTTTCCAATGAGATTAGGAGTGAAACAAGAATGTCCATTATCACCACCGTTATTCATATGGTACTGGAAATATGAGATTTAGCAAAAAGAGAAAATAAATTGAAGGAATCAGAATAGGCAACAAAAAAGAATGCTCGGAGGTGGAGCCAAGATGGCAGAGTAGAAAGACGGACATACACATAGCTCCGAACCCACAACCCATAGAACATCTGTAAAAAGGAACTCAGGGAGAATTCTAGAGCAGGAGAGGCCACACAACAGTGGAGTGAAGGAGATTTCTGTTCCAGAGGGACCTTCAAACCTCTCGCAAAAGGTCTGTTGCGCTGTGGACATGGAGCCCAGCTCAGCCCTGCGGTGGCCACAGCACTGAGAGGAGCAGACCCGAGCAGGCTTCAGGGATGGGATCTCCAGCGGCTACGCGGGTCCCTCCACCCACAGGTGACAGGGGTTGGTGAGAGGGTCTCTTTGGTGGGTCAAGAGGGGAGTGGGGAGCACCCATGACTCAGGCCCCCTCGGGAGGTACCAGCCGTGGTGGGAGCAGACCAGGGCTCCCCAAGCAGGGAGGAGCCCAAATCCATTGTTGAAGGTCTCTGCATAAACCCCCTGAGGGAACTGAGCCCGTGAGGCGGCCATGCCCTGACCTGAGCACCTGATCTTAATCTCACAATGAATAGAAGCCCTGCCCCAACCCAAAGCCCTGAGGCTGGGAAGCAGCATTTGAATCTCAGACCCCAGGTGCTGGCTGGAGGATCAGGAGGCGACCTGGGTGTGAAGAGAATATTCAGAAGTCAAGTCGCTGGCTGGGAAAATGATCAGAAAAAGGAAAAGAAATAAGAATATAGAAGGTTACTTTCTTGGTGAACAGGCATTTCATCCCTTCCTTTCTGATGAGGAACAACAATGCTTACCATCAGGGAAAGACACAGAAGTCAAGGGTTCTGTATCCCAGCCCACCCAATGGGCTCATGCCATGGAAGAGCTCAAAAAGAATTTTGAAAATCAAGTTAGAGAGGGGGAGGAAAAGCTGGGAAGAGCAATGAGAGACATGTAGTCAAAGCATGAATAGCAGGTCAGCACACTGCTAAAGGAGAGCCAAAAAAATGATGAAGAAAATAACACCTTGAAAAATAGGCTAACTCAATTGGCAAAAGAGGTTCAAAAAGCCAATGAGGAGAAGAATGCTTTCAAAAGCAGAATTAGCCAAATGGAAAAGGAGATTCAAAAGCTCACTGAAGAAAATAGTTATTTCAAAATTAGAATGGAACAGATGGAGGCTAATGACCTTATGAGAAACCAAGAAATCACAAAACAAAACCATAAGAATGAAAAAATGGAAGATAATGTGAAATACCCCATTGGAAAAACAACTGACTTGGAAAATAGATCCAGGAGAGACAATTTAAAAATTATGGGACTACCTGAAAACCATGATCAAAAAAAGAGCCTAGATATCATCTTTCATGAAATTATCAAGGAAAACTGCCCTGAGACTCTAGAACCAGAGGGCAAAATAAGTATTCCAGGAATCCACAGATCATCGCCTGAAAGAGATCCAAAAAGAGAAACTCCTAGGAACATTGTGCCCAAATTCCAGAGTTCCCAGGTCAAGGAGAAAATATTGCAAGCAGCTAGAAAGAAATAATTCAAGTATTGTGGAAATGCAATCAGGATAACACAAGATCTAGCAGCTTCTACATTAAGGGATCGAAGGGCATGAAATAAGATATTCCACAAGTCTAAGAAACTAGGACTAAAACCAAGAATCACCTACCCAGCAAAACTGAGTCTAAAACTTCAGGGGAAAAATTGGTCTTTCAATGAAATAGAGGACTTTCAAGCATTCTTTTTTTTGGGGGGGGGGGTTGAAGCAGATTTTTTTTTTAGCTTTATTTTTCTTTATTTCTTCTTTTTTTCTTTCTTTTTTATTATTACCTTATTTATTTAACTTTTAACATTCATTTTAACAAAATTTTGGGTTCCAAATTTTCTCCCTTTTTTTCCCCTCCCCCCCAAACACCAAGCATTCTAATTGTCCCTATGACCAATCTGCTTTTTCTTCTATCATCCCTCTCTGCCCTTGGCTCCAACTTCTCTTTTGTCCTGTAGGGCCAGATAGCTTTCTATACCCCTTTACCTGTATTTCTTATTTCCTAGTGCCAAGAACATTCCTCGACAGTTGTTCCTAAAACTTTGAGTTCCAACTTCTTTACCTCCCTCCCCTCCCCTCCCCTTGGAAGGCCAGCAATTCAACATAGGCCAAATCTGTATAGTTTTGCAAATGACTTCCACAATAGTCGTGTTGTATAAGACTTACTGTATTTCCCTCCATCCTATCCTGTCCCCCATTACTTCTATTCTCTCTTTTGATCCTATCCCTCCCCATGAGTATCGACCTCATATTGCTCCCTCCTCCCCATGCCCTCCCTTCCATCATCCCCCCCACCCTGCTTATCCCCTTATCCCCCACTTTCCTGTATTGTAAGATAGGTTTTCCTACCAAAATGAGTGTGCATTTTATTCCTTCCTTTAGTGGAATGTGATGAGAGTAAACTTCATGTTTTTCTCTCACCTCCCCTCTTTATCCCTCCACTAATAAGTCCTTTGCTTGCCTCTTTTATGAGAGATAATTTGCCCCATTCCATTTCTCCCTTTCTCCTCCCAATATATTTCTCTCTCACTGCTTGATTTCATTTTTTTTAAGATATGATCCATCCTCTTCAATTCACTCTGTTTATTCTGTCTCTATGTGTGTGTGTGTGTGCGTGTGCATGTGTGTGTGTGTGTGTGTGTGTGTGTGTGTAATCCCACCCAGTATCCAGATACTGAATAGTTTCAAGAGTTACAAATATTGTCTTTCCACGTAGGAATGCAAACAGTTCAACTTTTATAAGTCCCTTATGACTTCTCTTTGCTGTTTACCTTTTCATGCTTCTTTTCATTCTTGTGTTTGAAAGTCAAATTTTCTTTTCAGCTCTGCTGGTCTTTTCATCAAGAATGCTTGAAAATCCTCTATTTCATTGAAAGACCAGTGTTTCACCTGAAGCATTATATTATATAAAGAACTTTTGCGAGAGTTTTGCAGGTCCCTCTGGAACAGAAATCTCCTTCACTCCACTGTTCTGTGGCCTCTGCTGCTCCAGAATTCGCGGTTAATTACTTTTTACAGATGTTCTATGGTTTGTAGGAGCTATGTGTATGTGTGTCTTTCTATTCCGCCAAGATTTGATAATGTATTATTTAATCCTAGGGAATCAAATAAAATTTACTTCAAATAATAAATGACTTTAGCAAAGGTACAGGATATAAAATAAATGCACAGAAATCATCGCAGTTCTATATACTACTTAAAAAGCCCAACAGCAAAAGATGGACAAAGATATCCAGTGTAAAGTTACAGTAGACGTTATAAAATATCTGGGAGCCTAACTGGCAAAACAACCCAGAAACTATATGAACACAACTGCAAAACATTTTTAACACAATAAAGTTTGAGCTAAATAATTGGGCAAAACATCAGTTGCTCATTGGTAGGCTCAGCTAATATAACAGAACTTTCAATTTTTTGTAAATTAATTTACTTATTCAGTGCCACTCCAATCAAATCACTGACAAATCATTTTATAGAACTAGAAAAACATAATAGCTAAATTTACCTGAAAAAGTAAAATGTCCAGAATATCAAGGGAACTAACATAAAGAAGTGATAGAAAAGGAAACATTGCTATACCAGATCTTAAGTTGTATTATGAAGGAATAATCATTAACAACTACTTGATACTGGCAAAGTAGTATGGGTGAATCAATAGAATAGGTTAGGTACAGAAAAAGCAATAGTCAATAACTTTGTAATGCACTGTTTGATAAGCACAAAGACTCTAGTTACTCGGATAAGAACCCACTATTTGACAAAAATTGCTTGGAAACCTGGAAAACAGTATGTCAGAAATAATGGGCATAGAGCAGTATATTACACAATTCACCAAAATAACTTCCAAATGTGTCTAACATGTAGATATAAAGGCTGACAGTATGAGCAAACTGGGAGAGCAAGAAATAGTTTGTTAGATTTACAGAAAATGGAAGAATTTATGACCAAACAAGAGGTAGAGAACATTATGAAACGCAAAATGAGTAATTTTGATTACATAAGTTTTTGTACAAACAAAGCCAATTCAACCAAGATTAGGAGGGAAGAGCAGAAAATTGGAAATGGATTTTAACAACCAATGTCTCTCATAAAGGTCTCATTTCCCATATATATATATATGAAACAGATTCAAATTTGTAAGAATACAAGTAATTCCTCAATTGTTAAACAGTCAAAGATATTATCAATCAGTTTTCAGAGGAAGAAATTAAAAATATCAGTAGTCATCAACCATTTATTTAAGAAATGCAAATAAAACCAACTCTTATGTAGTACATAACACCTGTCAGATTGCACAACATGATAAAACAGGAAAATCATAAATGTTGGAGAAGGTGTAGGAAAATTGCAATACTAACTCATTATTAGTGGAGTTGTGAACCAATCCAATCACTCTGGAAAAGCAGTTTCGAATAATGGCCAAAGGGCGATAAAATATCCATACCAGGAAGTCATGATACTGAAGTAGAAGCAGGGAACTACCTGAAAACGCCTCCAAATTCCTGCCCCAATACCCTCAAAGTATCTGTAAGGAATGACTCTAAACATATTCTATAGTAGCAGAAGATATGCAATGATGGATCAAAACAGATATTCAGCACAAAAGAATCTGGAAGTATGAGAGGAAGGGTCTATTGCAATGCAATCTGAGCAGAGTGCAGTCAAGCCTGAATTGTGCCAGGACAGATGGAACTGAAACAGGCCTCAGGGCACTGAATCACTGGCAGCTGTAGTGGCCTCCTGACTCTTCAACCCAGTGAAGAATATGGCCCAGCCACAGCTCCAGCCCAACCGCAGGGCTGGAGCATCCAATGCTCCAGCAGTGGCTACTTCTGGAGCTCTTGGACCACAGACAAGGGGGAATGAAGTGACTGATCTGGATTGCAGTCCTGACTGCAGGTCATGGGGCAAGGAGGAGAGCAGTTGTTCCAGAGCTGTTGTGGCTGTTGAGAGGGAATCCTACTTGCAGTTCCAAGGCAGAAAAGAGTATTCGTGGCTGCGCACAGAACAGAGTGCAGGCCAAGGGAATAGTAAACACCTCTTCTTTGATTAAACCAATTTGGAGGAACTAAAAATTTACAGGTCCATAGAGATATCTCTGAAAACACCTGCACAAAACCCCTGAGACTTGAGGCAGTACACCATCCACTTAACAAAGAGCTCAAAAGTAAAGTAATTGGCTGAGAAAATGAGCAATAAGGGAAAAATAAGCTTACAGAAAGTTGCTTTGTTGGGGAAAAGGTATTTTCTTACAACAAGGAAAATCAAAGCATACAACCAGAAGAATATGAAAGCATACAACTGGAGGGAAACAGCAAGCTCAAAGATCCTACAAATCCTCC
Source organism: Notamacropus eugenii (assembly GCF_028372415.1). Lineage (NCBI taxonomy): Eukaryota > Metazoa > Chordata > Mammalia > Diprotodontia > Macropodidae > Notamacropus > Notamacropus eugenii. The sequence goes on along the minus strand of NC_092874.1, from coordinate 356,991,721 downwards.
AAGAAATATATGAAATGGTCTCAGGCCACGGAAGAGTTCAGAAAGGCTTTTGAATATCAAGCAAGAGAAATAGAGGAAAAACTAGGGAGGAAAATGAGAGCTACACAAGAAAATTATGAAAAACGAGCTCCATGGCTTGTTAAAGGAGAATCAAAACAATTGTGAAGAAAATAACACCTTTAAAAACAGACTAACCCAAAAGGTAAAAGATGCCCAAAAAACAATGAGGAGAAAAGTGTCTTCAAATGCAGAATTGGCCAAATGGAAAAAGAGATCCGAAGACTCACTGAAGGAAATAATTCCTTAGGAATTAGAAGGCAGCAAATGGAAGCTAATAAGTTTTATGAGAAATCAAGAAATTATAAAACAAAACTAAAAGAATGAAAAAAAGGACATAATGGGAAACATCTCATTGGAAACACAACTGACTTTAACAAAATAGATCCAAGTGAGGGAATTTAAAATTTTTTGGTCTAAGTAAAAACCAAGATCAAAGAAAGAGCTTTGACATAATCTTTCAAGAAATTATCAAGGAACCTGCCCAGATATTCTAGAATCAGAGGGTAAAATAGAATTGGAAAGAACCACCCATCACCTCTTGAAAGAGATCTCAAAAGGAAAACTCACAGAAATATTGTAGCCAAATTCCAGAGTTCCTAGGTCCACAAGAAAATATTGCAAGGAGCAAGAAAAAAATCAAGTACTGTGGAAAAGGAGCTTGGATAACACAGAATTTAGCAGCTGATACGCTAAAGAATCAGAGGGCTTGGAATATGATATTCTCATGATCAAAGGAGCTAAGAGTAAATCGAGAAATCACCTAATGATCAAAACTGCATATAATCCTTTAGGGAAAAAAATTAACATTCAATGAAATATCAGACATCCAAGCTTTTTTAATGAGAAGACCAGAACTGAATAGAAAATTTGACTTTCAAATATGAAAATGAAGAGGAACAAGTAAAGGTAAATAGAAAAGAGATGCCATAAGGGACTCAATAAAGTTGAATTATTTACATTCCTATGTGGAAAGGATATTCTTGTAACTCATGAGACCTATGTCCATATTAGGGTAGTCAGAGGGAAAATACATACTTGCATGCATACTCACATACATACAAGTATATAAGTATATGTGCACGTGTACATATGTGTATATATATAACTTGTGTATATATGTATGTGTGTGTATATATAGACACACATTTTCTGCATTATATATGTGTAGGTATGTGTATGTACATGTGTACTTATGTATATATGTATGCATATGTTTGCATGTATTCATATGTATATGCACAGGAATATACACGCATACACATATACACATATGTATATACACACAGACATATTTATACACCAGGATATATATATATACACACACACACCACATATATAAGCAAATATATATATACATAACACATATACACATACACATAGGCACATATATGCAACTATACATATGTGTATATATACAGACAGACAGACAGACACATAGGAAACAGAGTGAGCTGAATATGAAGGATATCTTAAAAATAAAATGAAGTGTTCAGTGGAATGTACTGGGAGAAAGAGAGAGGTAGAATATAGGATAACAACTCACATAAAAGATAAGAAAGAACTTTTACAATGGGAGGTAAGAGGGAATAAATAGCCTTACTCTCATCAGATTTGACTTGAGGAAATAACACAAATTCAATTGGGTATGGAAAACTATCACCCTGCAGGAATGCAGGGTAGAAGAGGATAGGAGAGGGGGGACGATAGAAGAGATGGCAGATTGCGGGACGGAGTAATTCCAAAGCAAACACTACTGTGAGGGTACAGCTCAAGGCAGAGAATGGGAAAAAAATGAAGGACAGGGCAGGATAGAGGGAAATGTGGTTAGTCTTTTGCAACATGACTCTCATGGAAGTGTTTCACATAGCTACACTTGTATGACCTATATCAAATTGCTTGCTTTCTCAATGAGGGTAGCTGGGGAGGGCAGAAGGGAAATAATTTGGAACTTAAATATTTAAAAATGAATGTTAAAATGTTTTGCATTCAAAACTGGAGAAGCAAGGAATAGTGTATTTATCAGATCTATGGAGAAGGGAAGAATTCTTTACTAAAGGAGAGATAGAATGCATTATGAAATGCAAAATGGATAACTTTGAGTACATTAAACTGAGAAGTTTTTGCACAACCAAACCCAATGCAACTAAAATCCGGAGGGAAGTAGTAAATTGGGAAAAAATTTTTACTGCTAAGCTCGGGGATAAAGGCCTCATTTCTAGAATATATAGAGAACTGACCCAAATGTATAATCATACAAGTCATTCCCCAATTGATAAATGGTCAAAGGATATGAACAGGCAATTTTCAGAGGAAGAAATTAAAGCTATCTATAATCATATGAAAAAATGCTCTAAATCACTATTGGTTAGAGGGATGCAAATCAAAACAACTCTGAGGTACCACATCACACCTATAAGATTGGCAAACATGACAGAACAAGAAAATGATAAATGCTGGAGAGGATGTGGGAGAGTTGGAACACTAATTCATTGTTGGTGGAGCTGTGAGCGCATCCAACCATTCTGGAGAGCAATTTGGAACTATGCCCAAAGGGCTACAAAAATGTGCATACCCTTTGAGCCAGCAATATCGCTACTAGGACTATATCCCCAAGAGATCATAAAAATGGGAAAGGGTCCCACATGTACAAAAATATTTATAGCAGCACTCTATGTAGTTGCCAAAAACTGGAATTCAAGGGGATGTCCATCAATTGGGGAATGGCTGAATAAATTATGGTATATGAATGTAATGGAGTACTATTGTGCCATAAGAAATGATGAACAAGAAGACTTCAGAGAGGCCTGGAAGGACTTATATGACCTGATGCTGAGTGAAAGGAGAAGAACCAGGAGAACTTTATGCACAGCAACAACCACAGTGTGTGAGAGTTTTTTCTGGTAGACTTAGATTTTTGTAATAACACAAGAACTTCTGAAAAAAAAAAAAATCCCAATGGTGGACCTCAAGGCAAAATGCCTTCCACACTCAGAGAGAGAAATATGGAAGTCACTCACATAATGTAGCAGATCATGTTTGTGTATGTGTATCTGTTTGTGTATCATGTTCTGATTTGTTATACGGATTCTTTCATTTATCTTAGTCTGACTACATAGCATGACTATAGTGAAAATATACTCAATAGGAAAGTATATGTAGAATCTACACAGAATTGTATGCAGTCATGGGGAGGGAGGGAGGTAGTGGGGGGTGGGTGGGGAGGGATAAAATCGCAATTGTATGGCAGTGATTGTTAAACATTAAAAAAAAATAAAAAAATAAAAAAAATAAAAAAAAATGTTTTGCATTCAACTGGACAATAAGTTGTACAAACAAAGGGGTACAGAAATATATCTTGCCCTGTACAGAAATAGAGGGGAGGAGAAGGCAAAAAGGGAGTGATAGAAGGGAGTGCAAATTGGAGAAAGGGGTGATTAGAGTACACGCTGTCCTTAGGTGGAAGGAGGGGAGAGATGGGGAGAAAAATTGGACTTCAAAATCTTGTGGAAGGGAATGTTGAAAACCGAAAATAAATAAATTATATTTTAAAATGTTTATATGCTTTGACCATGCAATACCACTTGAGAGCTGTTTCTCAAAGAGATCATACAAATGGGAAATGAAACCACACCTTCAGAAAATATTTACAGCAGCTGTTTTTGTGGTAGTAAAGACCTGGAAATTGAGGGGATGTCCATCAGTTGAGGAATGACTGAATAAGTTGTCATATACTACTGTAATTGACTACTATTGTGCTACAGGAAATGATAAGCAGGCAGACTTCAGAAAAAAATATGAAAAATAATCTTATATGAACTGATGCGTAGTGAGGGGAGCAGAACCAGGAGAACATTGTACACAGTTACAGCCAAATTGTGCAATGACTAACTTGGATAGACTTGTCTCTTCTCTGCGATGAAAGCTCGGATCATGATGGAAAATGCTATTCACATCCAGAGAAAGAAGTCTTTGTCTCTTTTTCATTTTGGTTTGTTTCTTCTTTCTCATGGTTCATTCCATAGGTTATAATTCTTCTTTCTAACATGACTAATGTGAAAATTTTTAATGTGAATGTATATGTAGGTCCTGTATCAGATTGCATGCCACCTTGGGGAGATGGAGGGGCAGAAAATGTGTAACTCAGAATCGTGTGGAGCTGTAGCACCAATGCCATATTCACAGCTCCTACCTCAGCCATGAATGTTCTGGTGCAATTCTGAATCATGAAATACCACAGACTCTCCACAGGGAAGGCAGAATCAAAACATCAATTTAGACATCAGAAAGCCAAATCCATCATGGTAACAAAATCATATACACAGTAACAATGCAGGGAACAATACTGTCCCCAAATCTTCCCCCTGTAGGCTTCCCACAAAGCAGCTCCATTAAACAAATCACAGCCAGGCCCCCTTAAACAAAATCACAATCAATCTCTTTCACTCAGTCTTCCCAGGAGCCTATATCTTTCCTAATTCTGACTGCTCTCGGGACTAATTCCTCTAGCTCTACTCTAGCTCCATGTCTTGCTTTTCCACACTTCCTGTTCCACCCATTTAGCAAACTCCTCCAACCACAGGGTCCATGTGACTCAGACTCCTGTGAAGCAGGCTTCCATGTGACCCAAGCAGGTCACATGGACTTATTAATGAATATGAAAGATCTCTCCGTTTAAATTAACGTTACAGGAGCTGAATGATGTAAACTAAAAATAAATAAATATATTTTTTAAAAACTGAAGAAGATTCTATAACCTTGGAGATAATAGGGAACCAGTGATTTATTGAATATGGGATTTAAGTGGCCAGAACCATTCTTTAGGAAACTCAATTCAACATTTGAGTGGATGATTCATTGTAACAGCCTTTTGCTGAGTGAGGAAGAGAAAACATCTATAAAATATATCAATGGCCTAAGTATGACGTGATTAGAGTCTGCACCAAGGTGGCAACTAATTGAAAGTAATGAAGAAAGCATATATGAGAAAAGCTGTGATGTTAGAAAGGACAAGACTCAGTAGGAAATTGAATATGTGATATAATAGAAAGCAAGAAGGAGAGGATAACACCAAAGTGGAAAGCTATATATTTGAAGCAAGACGGAAGCTCAGAGAGCAGTTTGCACTTTATATGTAGATATGGAATTCATCTCACTAAAGATCATAATTGAATTTCAACCAAATATCAGATCCCTAAAGGAATATAGAAGTATAGTCTCTCGGACAGTTCTGGAACCTATACCTAGGAATTCAATAAGTAAATATCAACTAAGTGAAGATGTTTGGAACACTGGAGCACTGAATGGATAATGTATGATTATTGTATCTGAATCAAGCTTACACATTTTCTGCAGTTCTTGATGACTTCTAAGTAACAGATTTCATGCAGTTATTTAAACAAGAAAAATGAAGTAAATTATTTGGTGAATATAGAAAGTGAGTATTTTAGGGTCTTAATCATTAGAAAAATTACCTATTTAGAATAACTATTAGAATTTAAATTGGTTTTGACCAGAGTCCAAGATTTTGAAACCTAAATATTATAATAGAACTATAAAATTCTTCCAATTGTCTTATAAATATGTGAACAGTAAAAGAAATACTTGTTCTCTTACTATGAGAGTTAGGAGTTGTTAAAAAGTTTAGTAATCATTAAATTTAAATCTTTAAAACCATAATGTAAAACACTTGCTTTGTCACTACACCAATAGGTGTATATTTTAGCTAAAGTACTTATTTGTGTGCTATATTGAAATAATTGTCCTAGAGCCCATAATAACATTGTTTGAAGAATTTAAATACCACTTCTCGATTAACTTTAAATTCAATCTAAACACTTAACTGGAAATTTTCTTCTCTTTATTGTAAACTTTTCTTGTTATTTTACACAAATGCAAATTATACTTTTATACTTTCACTAATATTAGAATGTCATTCATGATAAATGGTTTATTTGAAAAATAATTTCCTTTAGAACAGTATCTATTGCCATATTTTAATATTTCACTTTCTTTTTCCTTACTATTATAAATTATAAATGGAAGTATGCAGGAAACAGTTGATCAATAGAGGTGAGATGTTTCAATGTTTCTTATGAAATAACATTCTTCTTACTACACCAATCATTTATGTATTTTTAATTACTGACCTGTAGCAGAGAATGTTATTTGAAGATATAGTGGAAAATTTAAAGTAAGCCTATCTATGATATTCCAAATACAGCTATGTAAATAGGCATACAATATCACTTTTGTTATTTTGAATTAGTACCACAAAGGAAAATTAAATTACACAAAATGTCACATTAAGTTAATTTGAAAGTCTTGCATGATTCCATAGAAAGAAATTGTAAATGAAATGTGACACGTGATTTGGTCAGTCATGCCAGCATGTGTATGCTGTGCTGTGAAAAATAATTGAAATATAATTCCTACGTGTGCATAAAATTTAGAATATTTTCGAATAACGAACAAATAATATGAATCAGTAGTTCAATAATACAAATTACTTTAAAAAAAAACTTATTTATAAATGAAAAATTCCTTGAGTTGGATTTCCCCACTGTTTAAAACCAAGCTTGGGAATAAACCTTAGCATTAATGAAAGATCATTTCTATTTTTAAAGCATTAGTATTCTAGCTGGTTAGTGAAAACAATGAGCATGCTGTTATCCTGAAAGAAAAAGTCATGGGGATGCCAATGTTTATTAAAGAATCTGATATTTATGAAAAAATTGGATTTTATGTGAATAGTGATAGTAAAGAGATTGAAAGAAGCTTGCATCCATTAACTTCCTGCTATGTGCAAGGAACTGTGCTAGATATTTTCTTATATATTAAAACAATGAAATGTTATGTAGAATCTGAAATAAGGATAAAGGGAGCAATTTTGATGTGGACCTCAAGGATTGCAGGATCTGCTTTCAATTTTGGGGGTTTAATCTTAACTTAGTCTTAATTACCTCTAATCTTAAAGGTAAAATCATCCAAGTTGTGTTCTGAACCTGAGAAAACTAACACGCTGTTTAAATTGATACATGCTTGCTGTGTATGAAACCATTTTATTATTTTACAATGAGATATATAACTACCAAGGGGGTTGAAGAAGCCATGTTGGCTTCTCAGCATAGTCTCCCTTTTGCACCAAAACCCTTACTGATGAAATCTCTGAGGGAAAGCATACGCAACAAAGTTTACTAGGCGGAATCTGAGAAAAGGCATCAGATTTACATTTTGATAAAAGAGCATTTCTGTTATTTTTATCTTTAGCTCAGCCATTAACCAGTTGTGTGACTTTGGATAACCTCTCTATGTTTGGGTTTTCTTCTTTCTAAAATGTTGGACTATATTTCCTATAATGTGTCTTCTGGTTCTAAATTCTATGTATGACATCATCTCATTAAAAAGCTATTTTGTCATTATGGGCATCCACAACAAGCCAATCATCGTAGACAGAGTAATAACCACAAATTACTTTAAGGATTTTTTTTATTTTTCCAGAAACCTAAACTTTTGATATCTTTCATTTTTAATATCTTTTGTTCTCATACGTATTCCTAACACTGCCTTAACATAAATGTAATTTACAAAATTTTACATTGCATGCTGTCCTCATTAATCTTGATCTCCTTCTAATTTATGTACTCTTCATCTCCAGAGGCTCATTTTCTCAATTAAACTTTCCTAGATTATTCTAGTTCACCATGAAGATCTCTTTTCTGAAATTATTGTTGTCCATACCATTCATTTGTCTACTTAGAGCTTTAGCAAAGTGGAAAGTGCCAGGATGTGGACATAAAGAGACTTAAACTTCTCTAAATCTCTTAACCCTGGTGATCATGGATTCAGTTTTTTAAAAATAATTTTTGCCTTTGCTTCAATAGCATGGCTTACTCCTAGATCTTTTGACCTGTATTAACATGCCTTAGTATCCAGTGCTGATTCATCGTGTATTACCCATTCTGTTAGATGCGTTTACCAAGACTGTTCCCTAGACTGTTTTTTTCCTCTCCATGAAATACACATACACACATAAAAATGTATAAATATATATAAATACACATATATGTATATATGTGTGCATACATATACGTATGTGTGGATATATGCATGCATGTATGTATAAAACCTTTTTTGTGTCATTGACTCATTTCTCAGTCTGGCAAAGTTTATGCACCCGTTATCAAAAAAAATAAAAACAAAAACAAAAAACAAACTTGTAAGTACATAGAATGAAATATAAAAGAAAACAATTATATTCGAATGAATTTATGTGTATTTGATGGAGAGTAAAAAATACAGTCTAGGGAACAGTCTTGGTGGACATACAGCTAAAAGGGCAGAAAATATATAATGAATCATCACGGGATACTAAGGAGTGTTAACACAGGTCAAAAGATCTAAGAGTGAACCATCCTATGGAATGAAGCCACCAGAGAGAAGCAATTCAGATATCATGGAGTTATGGTCACTATGACACACGATTTATCAGTTTCTACATTAAAGGATTGGAAGACTTTGAATATGAAATTCCAGAGGTTAAGGAATAAGAATTACAACCAAGAATCATTTACCCAGTGAATATGATCTTTAAAGAGAAAAAAAAATTATTTTTAATGAAACAGGACTTTCAAGCATTCTTGATGAAAAGACCAGCGATGAATGGAAAAAAATGCCTTTCAAATAAAAATTTCAAGAGAAAAATAAAAAGTTAAGCATAAAAGGGAAATCATAAGAGACTCAATAAGGTGAACTATTTACACTGACACTTGTGACTCATAAGAACTATCTCATTGTTAGGACAGTTAAAGAAGTATATATTGACTGAGGGCACAGGTATGAGTTGAATATCAAGGAATTAAATCTAAAAATAAGATTAATAGGCAAGAAAAAATAATGTAGTGGTAGAAGGGGAAAGGGAGAGGTAGACTGATTTTTCTCACATAGAAGAGGCAAGAAAAAGCTTTTATAGTGGAGTGGAATATGGAGATGATGTTGGGGAATACTTTAACCTTACTCTCATCAGAATTTGGCTCAAAGAGGGAAAAGCCTGAACTCTCATTTGGGTATTGAAATATGTCTTACCCTATAGGAAATTAGAAGGAGAAGAGTGTAAGAAAAAAGGCAGTGAAAGAAGTGAGGGAGATATCAGACTGTATGCCATCTTGGGGAGGTGGAGGAGAGGGATGTGGAAAAAATTTAAAACTTATGGAAGTAAATGCTGAAAACTGAAAATAAATAAATTTAAATGAAAGAAGGGAACGAGGATTAGGAGATTTGGTAGTCAGAACCAAAACACTTTTATAGAGGGACAAAGTGAAAGGAAGGAATAGAGCAATGGGAGGGGATGATAGGATGCAGGGAAATATAGTTAACAATTAGGACTGAAAAAATGAAGCAAATTTCTTTGATAAAGACCTAATTTCTCAAATATACAGAGAACTGAGTTAAGTTTATAACAAAGAGTCATTTCAGAATTAATAAATGATCAAACGTTAAGAACAGTCCATTTTAAGATGAAATAATCAAAGCTATCTATAGCCATATTAAAAAAAAGAATACCCTCAGTCTTGATTGGAGAAATGCAGATTAAAACAATCTTGAAGTACTATCTCACACCTACTAGATTGACTAATATGACAGAAAATGACAGATGCTGGAGGGAATATGGAAAAATTGAGAACCGTATGTGTTGTTGGTGGAGTTCTGAACTGATACAGTTATCTGTAGAACAACTGGGGACTATGCCCAAAGACATATAAAAGCATCCGTACCCTTTGGTCTAGCAATACTGTTACTAGGTCTGTATCCCAAAAGAGATAAAAACAAAAAAGAAAGGGACATATATGAACAGACATATTTATAACAGATCTTTTTTGGTGCAAATGATTGGAAATTAAGGGTATGTCTATCAACTGGGGAATGGCTGAACAAATGGTGGTATATAGTTTTAATAGAATACTGTTGTGTTATAAGAAATGATGAGCTGGATGCTCTCAGAAAAACCTGGAAACAGTGAAATGAGTAGAACCTGGGTAACAGTAATGCTATAAGATGATCAACTGAATGACTTAGCTATTATTCAGCAATACAATGATTTAGGACAACTCTGAAGAATTTATGATAAAAAAAGGCTATACATTCCTAGAGAAAGAACTAACAGATTCTGAATCCAGATAGAAGAATATTTTTAAAAAATTAAAATTAACCCCGTATTCTATATACTCTCCCCTTTGATTATGTCATCTGTACTGATGAATTCAATTATCACGTCTATACAAATGACTACCAAATCTATGTTGATTCCTAATCTCTCTCACTCTGCCTCTCTCTCTCTCTCTCTCTCTCTCTCTCTCTCTCTCTCTCTCTCTCTCTCTCTCTCTCTCTCTCTTTCTCTCTCTGTCTTTGTCTCTCTCAAGTTTTGTTAATTCTACCTTCCTGTTCCTCCCATTGAAATACATCTCTCTTCTCACAATGCTATTATCCTAATTCACATCTCTATTATCTTTCTTTTAGACCATAGAATAATAAATATATTTGCTTCAAATATTTTTCCTTTCACTCAATTTACCATACAAATGTTAAAATAATATTACTAACGAACAAGACTAATTATATTATTTCTCTTTGCAAAACCTTGTGGTTTCCTTTTGGTGTACATTGCAAACTAAAAAGCCTGTCATTTAAAATGGCTATAATCTGACTTTGACCTTCTTTTACAGTATTATCTAATCCTGCTTTTCCATTTACTTCCCGTCCATACTGGGAGCTATTTCTCAAACTCTGCATTCTCTCTCAGGTTTCAGTGCATTTCTGCATCCTCTCTTTTTGTCCTCCAGTACCTAGAATTAACTTTCTAGTCTTTGTCATCTCCCAGAATCTTTCATATTTCTTTGAGTTTCAGGAACACTTGTATTTACTTATGTCTACATTTTTCTCACACACACACACGTATATATAATAGTATCATAAAGGGCAAGAAGTATTTTTCTTTGTATTGCCAATATCAATAATAATGTTAAGTATGACTTTGATAATACTTTTTAACAATTTGATACAGTATAAAATAACATAGAAAGAGCATTAGATTTGAATTTGGAAGATCAGGATTTTGAATCAATGAATGAGGATTTTCTTGATTATGTAATCCAGTTCCCTCATTCTAAAGATAAGAAACTAATTGAAAGACAATCAATAATCTAGCATTTATCAGATGTTAAGTAGTTCTAGGTACTGTGAAAGAGGCAGATATAAAAACAGAAATAAAACCATCCTCATGAGAAGTGTGTATACCTGTACATATGTATTTATGATTATGTATGTACTATCTTGCTGTTGGTTAGTCATTTCAGTCATGTCCAACTCTTTCTGACCCAATTTGGAGTTTTCTTAGCAAAGATATTGGAGTTATTCGCCTTTTCCTTCTGCATTTCATTTTACAGATGAGAAACCAAAACAAACAAGGTTAATTGAGTTGCTAAGGGTCACAAACGTAGTGTCTGAGGTCAGATTTGAATTCAGGAAGGAAAGCCTCCCTGCCTCCAGGCCCAGCAGTGTATCTACTGTGCTACCTGTGAAGACTGGGAACTGAGGTAACAGGAGAGGGAACTTAGAGACTTACAAATATGCTTGCAAGGAATACCAATAAGTCCAGGTAAAGAGCTGGCAGCGGTATGTAGGAGAGGCAGGATTTTATTAACAGGTTACTGTATTATCTGTTAAAGCAAAGGTACTCTGCTGAGGTAAAAAATAAAAATCAGAGAGAAAAGAGTTAGCTATTTTGCGTGGGGACTCCCAGCATTTTGACTCTACTTTAAAAGAGCAAGCTAAGGGGTCTCAGGTTGAAGGGGAGGCTGTTCTTTTAGCTAAGAGCAAGCGACAGGTTGGTAAAAAGAAGTGTGCATACAAACTTTGTACAGACTCAGTGTAGTTGCCATGACAATAACTGGCAAAAAATTCCATGGGCTATGTATTGTAGAGTAGCAATCATTAAAACCACTGGCTAAGAAACAGAGGGATAGATCAGTGGAATAGGTTAGTTACTCAAGACAGTAGTCAATGAACATAGCAGTCTACTGTTTGATAAACATAAGGATTCCAGCTTTTGGGATAAGAACTCATTGTTTGACAAAAACTGCTGGGAAAACTGGATAACAGTGTGACAGAAACTGGGTGTCAATGCCTGACACCATACACAAGAATAACGTCTAAATGGGTACATGATCTAAATATAAAGGCTAATACTATGAAAAAAAAAATAGGGGAGCAAGGGATAAAGTGTTTGTTAGATCTACGGATAATGGAGAAATTTATGACCAAACAAGCGATAGAGAATAATATGAAGTGAAAAGTGGATAATTTTGATTAAATTAAATTGAAAAGAGAACTGAGTCAGATTTGAGTCAACATTTTCCCTCAAGAGTTCTTTGGGAATATTTAAGTCCTTGAATTGCTGTGAAGAGCTGAGTCTATCAGAAACAGTCCTTGAACACTGTGGATTTGCTGTGTGCAATCTTCTCCTGGTTGTACTCATTTCATTCAGCATCAGTTCATATAAGTCTTTTCAGGTTTTCTGGAAAAAAAATTCTTATTTCGTTATTTCTTATAGCAAAATTGTATTCCAATATATTCATATATAACAATTTATTCAGTCATTCCCTAACTGATGGAGATTCCCTCTATTTCCAGTTATTAGCCACTACAAAAAATGCTATAAATATTTTTGTACATATGGGACCCTTTCCCATTCTTATGATTTTCTTGGAATACAGTCCTAAAAGCAATATTTCTGTATCAACAGATACAGGTATCAACAGGTATGTGCATTTTTGTACCCCTTTGGGTATATTTCCAAATTGCTCTCTAAAATGGTTGGATCAGTTCACAGCTACACCAACAATAAATTGGTGTTTCATTTTCCCACATCGTCTCCAACATTTATCCTCTCCTGTTTTGTCATGTTAGCCAATCTGATAGGTGTGATGTGGTATTTCAGAGTTATTTTGATTTATAGCTCTCTAATCAATGGTGATTTAGAACATTTTTTCATATGAATAGAGATAGCTTTAATTTCTTCCTCTCAAAATTGCCTGTTCATATCCTTGTGTCATTTATCAATTGGAGAATGACTTGTATTCTTATAAGTTTGACTCAGTTCTCTGGTTCTCAGTTGACATTTTACAAATGAGTAGGCCAAGCTACAATAATAAAAATGACAATTCTGCCAAAATGAATTTATTTTTTCAGTAGCAAACCACCAGAAAATTATTTTCTAGTGATAGAAATTGATATGAAAATTTATCTGGAAGAACAAAAAGGTCCATAATATCAAGCCACAAGCAACTGATGTTTTTTCCAGTCACTTAGATCTGATTTTATCTGTGAAAAGTATTTTGCAATTGTGCTCCTATAGTCCCTGGACTTGTTTTGGGAGGTAGACTCTCAAATATTTTACAGAGTTCACTACAACTTTAAATGTGATTTCTCTTTTTATCTCTTTCTGTTAGGTTCTTTTTAGTAATATATAGAAATTCAGATAATTTCTGTGGTATTATTATGTATCCTGTATCTTTGCAAAAGTCGTTTATTATTTCAAGTAGTTTTTTTTTTACTAGATTCTCTAGGATTCGCTAAGTATATCATCATATTGTCTGCAAAGAATGGTAACTTAGTTTCTTCACTGCCTTTTCTAATTCCTCTAATTTGTTTCTCTTCTCTTAACACTAAGGATAAAATTTCTAGTACCACCTTGAACAACAGTAGTGATAATGCACATCCTTGTTTTACCCCTGATCTTTTTGGACATGCACCTATCTTGTCCCCATTGCATATAATGCTTGCTGGTGGTTATAGGTAGATACTACTTATTATTTTAAGGAAGACTCCTTTTATTCCTATGCTCTCCAGTATTTTCAATAGAAACAGGTGTTACATTTTGTCAAAACCTTTTTCTGCATCTGTTGAGATAATCATAAGATTTCTCTTCGTTTTATTGTTGACAAGATCAATAATACTGATAGTTTTCCTAATGTTGAAAAAACCCTGCATTCCTGGTAGAAGTCCTACCTGATCATAATGTATTATTATCATGATAGATTGCTATAATCTTTAGGCTAATATCTAATTTTTGTGTGTGTCCATATTCATTAGGGAATTTGGTCTATAATCTTCTTTCTCTGCTTTCGTTCTTCCCACTATAGGTTCTATCGATTCTATCAGAACCACATTTGTATCATGAAAAGACTTTGTAGGACTCCTTCTTCATCAGTTTTCCAAAAGAGTCTATATAAAGTTGGAATTAGCCTTTCTTTAAATTTTTTTTATAGAATTCACTTATAAATCCATTTGACACTCGAGATGTTTAGTAGAGTTAACTCACGGCTTATTCAATTTCTTTTTTGTTCAGATGGGGTTATTTAAGTATTTTACTTCATCAGCTGTGAATCTGATTAATTTCTATACATTTTACAATATTCATCCATTTCATTTAGATAGTCAAATTTATGGGCATACGGTTGGGCAAAGTAATTTCTAATTATTGTTTTAATTTTCTCCTTGTTGGAGGTAAGTTCACCCTTTGCATTTTTGATAATTATAATTTGGTTTTCTTCTTTATTTTTTAAACTAAATTGAACAAATGTGTGTCAATTATACTGTTTTTCTTCACAAAGCCAACTCTTAATCTTATTTATTTATTCAATAGTTTTCCTAAATTCAATCTTATTACTCTCCCTTTTGGTTTTCAGTATTTCCAGTTTGATATTTGCTGGGGGATTTTCAGTTTGGTCTTGTTCTAGCTTTTTGAATTGAATGACCAATTCATTGATCTACTCTCTCTGTGCTTTATTCACGTAGACATCCAGTGATATGTAATTTCCCCAATGAACTGATTTTGCAGTATCCCATAAGTTTTGATAGGTTGTCTCATTATTCACATTCTCTTGAATGAAGTTATTGATTTTTTGCATGATTTGTCAGCTAATACATTCTTTGTTTAGGATTAATTTTTTTTTTTGCAATTAGTTTTTGATTTATCTCTCCATTACCCTTTATTACATACAATTATTTCTATCATGATATGAAAAGGATGCTTGCCTAGCTCTGGCTTTCTGCACTGGATTATGAGATTTTTATACCAAATAAATGGACAGCTTTCTTTTTTTTATGTCCCGTATACTGCTGAGAGAAAGGTATATTGCTTTCTTTATTATGTTTATTTATTTGCTTTCAGCTTTCAGCATTCATTTCCACAACGTTTAGAGTTTCAAAGTTTCTCCCCAACTCTCCTCTCCCCCCTTCCCCAAATGCCATATATTCTGATTACCCCTTCCCCTAATCTGTTCTCCCTTACCTTATCTCCATCATCTCTCTTTTCTTGCAGGGCAAGAGAGATTTCTATACTTCATTACCTGTATTTCTTATTTCCGAGTTGTATGAAAAAACAGTTCTCAACATTTGGACCTAGGGCTTTGAGTTCCAACTTTTCTCCATTCCTCCCTCTCCACCATCCTCAATGTGAAGGCAAGTATTTCAGTATAGGACATAAATGTGTAGTTTTACAAAAGGCTTCCATAATAATCATGTTGCTTAAGATTAACTATATTTGCCTCCCTTCTACCCTGCCCCCCATTTGTTCTATTCTCTCTTTGGATATTGTCCCTCACCAAAATTGTTTGCTTCTAATTACTCACTTGTCCCATTTGCCCTTCCTTCTATCATCCCCTAGGCCTGCTTAACCCCTTCTCCTCTATTTTCCTGTAGTGTATGAGAGATTTTCATACCCAGTTGAGTGAATGTGTTATTCTCTCATTAAGCCAAATGTGATGGGAGTAAGCTTCACTTTTTCCCTCGCACCTCTCCCCTTTTCTTCTCGATTCAGAAAGGTTTTCTTGCCTCTTTTATGAGAGAAAATTTGCCTCATTCCATTTCTCCCTTTCTCCTCCCAATATATCCTTCTCTCACCCTCAGTTTTATTTTATATATCATCCTCTTCTATTCAACTCACTCTGTGCTCTGTGTGTGTATACACACACATACGTGTACACACATATGTATACATATGTATGCATATGTGCGTGTATGTGTGTGTGTATAATCCCTCCAACTACCCAAATTCTGAGAAAAGTTTCAAGAGTTACAAATATTATCTTTCCATGTAGAAATGTAAACAATTCCACTTTAGTAAGTCCCTTATGATTTCTCTTTCCTGTTTTCCTTTTTACACTTCTCTTCATTCTTGTATTTGAAGGTCAAATTTTCTATTAAGCTCTGATCTTTCTCTCAAGAATGTTTGAAAGTCTTCTATTTCATTGAATGACCATTTTCCCCCCTGAAGTATTATACTCACTTTTGCTTGGTAGGTAATTCTTGGTTGTAGTCCTAGTTCCTTTGACTTCTGGCATATCATTTTCCAAGCCCTTTCAATCCCTTAATGTAGAAGCTGCTATATCTTGTGTTACCCTGATTGTTATTTCCACATTACTCGAATTGTTTCTTTCTAGCTGCTTGAAATATTTTCTCTTTGACCTGACAACTCTGCAATTTGGTTACAATATTCCTAGGAGTTTTTATTTTTGGGTCTCTTTGAGGAGGTGATCAGTGAATTCTTTCAATATTTATTTTCCCTTCTGGTTCTAGAATATCAGGGCAATTTTCCTTGATAAATTCATGAACGATGATGTCTCGGCTCTTTTTTGAATCATGACTTTTAGATATTCCCATAATTTTTAAATTCTCTCTCCTGGATCTATTTTCCAGGTAAGTTGTTTCTCCAATGAGATATTTCATATTGTCTTCTATTTTTTTCATTCTTGTGGCTTTGTATTGTAATGTCTGTGTTTCTCACAAAGTCATTATCTTCCATCTGCTCCATTTTAATTTTTAAAGAACTACTTTCTCCAGTGAACTTTAGAACATCCTTTTCCATTTGTCTAATTCTGCTTTTCAGAGCATTCTTCTCCCAATTGGCTTTTTGCGCCCATTTTGTCAATTGACTTAGCTTATTTTTAAAAGTGTTATTTTCTTCAGCATTTTTTGGGTCTCCTTTAACAAGCTGTTGACTCACATTTCACGATTTTACTGCATCATTCTCATTTCTCTTCCCAATACTTTCTCCACCTTTCTTATTTGATTTTCAAAATCCTTTTTGAGCTCTTCCATGGGCTGAGACCATTGTATCTTTATTTTGGAGGTTTGGGATGCAGAAGTACTGACTTTTTCATCTTCTTCAGATAGTATGCATTGTTCCTCCTCATTTGAATGGATGGAAGAAAACACCTTTGCACTGAGAAAGTAGTCTTGTATAGACTCATTTTTTTTCCCTTTTTTGAGCATTTTCCCTGACAGTTACTTGACTTTGGATTCATTTGCCAATTCAAGGGTATACTCTAGGGACCTGTAATTTCTCAGTTCCTCCAAGTTGTCACAATAAAGGAAGAGGAGCTTACTCCTCTCTTGGCACGCCATTCTTCTCTGGAAGCTGCCAAAGCTCTTCTGCACAAGATCCTCTCCAAATCCTCCACCAGCTCCAACAACCAGCCCTCCTCCTTACCCCAGGACCATCAGTCAGGGCTGAGATTCAGATCAAGCGCTCAGTTCTCCCAGGGTCTTTAGGCAGAAGGCTCCAAAATGGAAAATTCCCCTGCAGTGGCTGCTGCTTAGCAGTCCAGACCGCATTTGCTTCTCCTGGATGAAAGAGCTTTCTCACTGACATTTGAAGCTGTCTTTGGCTTTTGTGGCTTGAGCAATCTGGGAACTGCTACTGAAAGTCATGCCCTGAATCCTTTTTTGGATCCTGTCCCTGCCATGCCGCATGCTGTTCTAGTCTGCACCTGGTGAAGTAGATCTTTCATGGTGGTCTTCCAGGCCATCTTGGACTGGAAATCTCTTTTACTCTATCATTTTGTGACTTCTGCTGATTAGTGTCATTTTTACTGGTATTTCATGGGCTATTGGGTAGGCCTTTTACAGATGTGTCTTTCTCCTTCTTCATCTTGGCTCCTCCCCCCAGTATATTGCTTTCTATCCGTATTCAGTTTTCTCCAGAGGTCTATTGTATCTACCTTATCCAGAGTTCTATTCACCTCCTTAACTCCTTTCTTGTGTATTTTGAGGTTAGATTTATCAAGTTCAGAGAAGGGGAAGTTGAGATCCCCTCCTGTAACAGTTTCTTCCTGCAGCTCCCTTAATTTCTCCTGTAAGAATTTGGATGCTATGCCACTTGATGCAATTATGTTTGGTAAAGAAATTGCTTTATTTTCTATGGTGATTTTTAGCAGGGTATAATTTCCCTCCTTATCTCTTTTGATTAGATATATTTCTGCTTTTGGTTTGTCTGAGATTAGGATTAGTACCTCTGCTTTTTTCTTAATTTAACTGAAGAATAATAGATTCTGCTCCAATCTTTTACCTTTACCCTATGGGTATCCCCTGTTTCAAATGTTTTGTTTTGTTTTTTCTAAAAAAGTGTTGTAGCATTATGGTTTTTAATGAATCCTGCTGTCTGCTTCCTTTTTATGGGAGAGTTTGTCCCATTAACATTCACAGTTATGGTTCCTGTCTCTGTCTCTCTCCATCCTATTTCCCCCTTGTTTGTGCTTTATTTTTCCATTCTCTCTTCCTTTCGACAATAGAGTTTTATTTTTGACCACCACCTACCTCAGACTTCTCTTTCTTCTGTCAGCATGCCTTCCTTTTATTTCCCTTCTATTTCTTCCCTCTCTTTTAATTCCCCTCCTTTTTCTTTCCACTTTTCCCTCCTACTGCCTATAGGACAAGGTAGAATTCTATACTTAACTGAGAGTGTTGTTCCATCCTTGAACCAAATCAGATGAGAATAATTCTCAAACAATGCTCATCTCCCTCCTCACTTTCCACCTGCTATACTATGTTTTTGTGCCTCTTCCTGTGATGTACTTTACCTTTTTCTGCCTCCTCCTTTTCTCTTCTCCAGTTACAAACCCTTTCACATCTTTTATCACATATTTTAATCATCATATCCGTTAATTTATACCCCCTCCCTCTATCTATGTATATCACTTTTAAATGTCGTAATAAATATACATTTCTCAATATTAGCAAGTAATATCCTCCCATATAGGGATGTGAACAGTCTGCCCATGTTGAATAACAAGTTTCTTTTTTCCCCCTCTTTACTTTTTTTTGTCTCTCTGGAGTCTTGTATTTGAGGATCAAATTTTCTATTTTACTCTGGCCTTTTCGTCAGGAAGGTCTGATATCCCTTATTTCATTGAATATCTATCTTCTTGCTGGTGTAATTGATCCTTGGCTGTAGTTCAAGATCTTTAATCTTTTGGTATATCATATTCTAATCCCTCTGATCTTTTAATGTAGTAGCTACAAGATCCTGTGTGAATCTGACTAGAGTTCCTTGTTATTTGAATTGTTTCTTTCTGGCTGCTTGTACTATTTTTTCTGATCGTTCTGGGATTTGGCAACAATATGCCTTGGCGTTTTCAATTTAGGATCTCTTTTAGACAGTGATCTGTTGATTCTATCAATGGGTATTTTGTCCTCTGAATCTAGAATCACAGAATAGTTTTGCTTGATTGTTTCTTGAAAGATATTGTCCAGGATCTTTTTTTTCTGTTATGGTTTCTGGTAGACCAAAAATTCTTAGATTTTCTGTCCTGGATCTATTTTTCAGTTCATCTGTTTTCCCATTGAGATATTTTACATTTTCTTCTTTTTTGTCAGTCTTTAGATTTTGACTTATTCTTGATGTTTCAGAGGGTCTTGCTGAATTTTAATTTGTAATAAAGTGTTTTCTTCAGTTAACTTATGCACCTCCTTTTCCATTCACTCAATCATTCCTTTTAAGGAGTTATTTTCTCTAATTGGTTTTATAGTTTCTTAACAATTTGACAAATTTTCCTTTTTATTTCTTCAGTGGAATTTTTTTCCATATTTTTTGAAATCATTAGCCTGTTTTTCTTCACCCTCTCTAACTAAGTTTTTAAAATGCTTCTTGATGTCTTCCAAGAATGCTCTGGACTTGAAACCAGTTTATATTTTCTTTTGAGGTTTCAGATGTTAGTGCAACCTCAATGCTATCTACCCTCTTCTGAATTCATATTGGCCATTATCACTTTAAAGAAAAGATCATTCTCTGTTCTGTGCTTTGCATTTTTCTCTCACAATTTCTATATTCACTATGTACTTGTTTTAGTATATAACCATTTATTATTTTATGTGCTACATCCTTAATATATGCTGAATACATGC
Source organism: Notamacropus eugenii (assembly GCF_028372415.1). NCBI lineage: Eukaryota > Metazoa > Chordata > Mammalia > Diprotodontia > Macropodidae > Notamacropus > Notamacropus eugenii. The sequence continues at coordinate 356,971,423 of NC_092874.1, read as the reverse complement.
TTTGAATACATGTATAACCACATGTGTATATTCATATAATGAACATACATATTTGTGTGGGATTGGTCTTAGCACAAGCTCAGTTCAACTAAGATGGAACATCCAGTGGTGGGTGGGGAGAGAGTGTTAAAGACCTACTTCCAGGAGAAGGTCTTCATTTTTCAATCATATTGGCCAAAGTACTTCCATTTCTTATCTTAGTGGTTAGAATTATCTTCAGTTGAGATAGAGACAGTCTTTCCATGTCTTTTCAGGTATATCCAAGAGTGAAAGCCTTTGTTAACTTTCAGCACGGACACATTGCATAAAACTGGGTATAAGAAAGAGCTACCTTCCCCCTGTCCCTTTGTCACTGTTACTCACAATGGTCTTGGAATTTGGTTTTGTTAAATTTGAATTTTTCAGATCTATGTGCAAGGAATGCTGTCCTCTGAGATTTAGGAGTTGGAGTTATAGTAATCTTAAAGTCTGGATAACAAGATAGATATTGCTGACAGCCCAATATGAAAATCTTCAGTAGCCAGAGTTCCAAAGCAAATAGACAAGGGGATGTGTTTTGGACTTGGAACTTGGAGGGAATGTTGATTTATAAGGGAGTGAAGCTTTGAACCTAATCACCTCATCCTATCCCCAGATAATATTGTGCCCTAAGTGTTGGAGAGGAAGGGATGCTTGCATATTCGTTCTTTCAATATCTTTGAAATAAATATTCCTTTGTTAAAACTAATCCATCAAATTCTGGGGACCCCTTAGATTGGGTCAGTCATTATCAGAGATAATATCAGAGACTAAACATGCAATAACCTCATTAATGGTACTAGAAAAGTCTGGGAGAGGAGTGAAATGTAACATACAGGCAATGGGGAAACAAGGTAATGATTGTTGCACATACACTGCGGAATTAAAACTTCATAAAGACATCTTGAGTTGCTCACTAAGTTTAAATAAAAATTAGGAAAGTGACTCGGTTATTTGACTTTACAGTCACATAAAGTGAATGCTGTTAAACTCCCATTTATAGCAGGGATGATGTTAGCATAAGGTCCTCTCCATCAATTCTATGACAAAATCTTAGAGACAATTTTGTAAGACTGATGGTTTCAGTTATCACCATTGATGTTTTAAGATTTTTTGAGAGATAACACTACAAATCTAAATTTTTGCACCTCTGTGTGATATCCTTAAAACTGTTGAGAACTTTCATGGAAACTGGGATTTTAAAAATAATTACAGTAATAATGACGATAAATCTATTTCATGTCTCCAGAATAGTAAAATACTCAGGAGTAGATGCAGATATAAAGCAATGGTTTGTAAGTAAGGAAGACTGATAATAAGTAAGACTCCTAGAAAGAAACATCGACTAAGGAATTCTATGTCACTATGGAGATTATCCTTCCTTTTAAAAATAATATGCTAGTGGAGAGCAAGCTTTGGTAGGTCCTTTGAAACTAGGGCAACTTTATTTCTTGTTAAGTCTAGTTAAATTTTGAAGGACTCTGAAAGGTGGCTACAAGATATTGAATAGTTTTAATCTAAATGAACTCATGCAGACATTAAAGAGTTATAATTTGTATTCATGAAAGAAGAGACCTCAGAGAAATCATAGATGTCTGAAGGTGTGGATATCTACTCCATACTATCATGCATACTATTGTGTGCAATAAATTATAAGTCCTGAAACAACTGCAAAAAATAATCTCAAGGGAAGAAAAAAAATGAAATTTTTGCTCTCATAAGTTAACATTAAAACTATCTTTTTTTCAATACTTCTCTGTGTCCCTGGCATTAGCTGTCACATTATTTCTGACTTTGCAAAAAACTATTATGAGGCAGCTAAAGGCTCAGTGGAATATAGCAATGAACCTGGACTTAGGAAGACCTGAATTCAAATACAATTCAAGCCTGAGACTTGTTCTTTGACCAGTAGTATCACCTGTAATGTCTTGACTTGAAACGTGGATTGGATTTGAGTGAGGCAGAGTTGCCCAAAGTTTTCAGCCTCACTCTTTCTCCCAGATTCATTCTAGTCCAATAGCAGGACAGATATCAAGATGGCTGGTAATGGCCCGGGATTCAGTGAATGACCTTGTCATCTTTGATGTCTCACTAAGTTCTAAGAGATCCCTTGAGACCTGCTTCAGCCATCTTCATTGCCATTTTAACAAAGTATTCTCATCTACCCACTCCATAGGTTGTGATGCTGAGAGTTATTTTTATGTGCTTAGGATAGACATCCCTCTAACTCACTGAAGGGTTTGAGTTATGTTGGTTTCACTCAACCTGGGTTAGTCCATTTGTCAAGACAATTTCACTAGAGTGCAGTCACTACACATGTTGTGGTTTCTTAGATACATAGGTGAAAATTGGACACCAAAGGTGGATGGGCAAAGGCCTGTAAAACACCCCACAAGCCATTCTATCAGAGGTGATAATCCTCCCTGAGCATCCCATGCACTTTAGACGCTTACTAGCTTTCTGAGATACTTACCTTGAGCAAGTCATTTAATCTCTGTTTGCCTAGAATGCAGTTATGTGGATAAAGCACTGGGGATAGCATCAAAGCAAACTGAGTTCAATCCAGTCTCAGACCCTTACTAGCTGTGTGACCCTGGGCAAGTCACTTAATTTCTGTTTACTTTAATGCCAAGAAGGAAATGGTAAACCACTCCAATTTCTTTGCCAAGAAAACCTCACGGAAAGTATTGTCCATGAAGTTATGTAGAATTTCACATAACTGAACAACTGAACTACACATCATGTAGCTGAGATTGTAGTTACCTATCTATTATCATGTACTTATAATAAGGATATGATATATATGGCATGGTAGGAGGTAGGGAAATAAACATTAAAAAATGTAATTACTGGCCTCAGTTTGCTTTTAGAGAAAATCAGCACAGATGTTTACATAATTCAAAATATATAACACATACGTATGCTAATAAGATTTAAAATGCATAGATATGTGAATCTATCTGTATATGTGTGTGTTTTAGGGGGAGGTATAGCAGCAAGCACTTCGGCATACACAGAGGGCCTACTGCACAGGTTTTTAGACCTACTTTTCTGAATGGAAAGCAACTTTTGAGGGGTCAACAATGTACTTTAACTGCATTCATCAATATAGAAAATACAAGCAGAGAAATAAAGATCAAGAGATAGGGCATCAAATTATCTGATCATAAGTAATACATACATAAAAGATTGACAGACAGATCCAACTGCTTGACCATTACATACACACAGTTACCAGAGAGAGAAGCACCAACATCTGGGTTTTCAAAGCAGGTAGGGGTGTAGGAATGGCCACCCAGTGTTTCATCTGCACATGAATCTTCTTTCAAGCCCCCAAAAGCAAAACTTCACCTCAGAGTATATATATATATATATGTATGTATGTATGTATGTATATATATGTATGTATGTATATATACATGTATACATATATATATACATATATACATATATATATATATATATGTCTCAAATTTTCAGAGCTGAGGGCACAATCTTCTTGACCCAGTGCCTTAGCTGCAATTAAGAAAAGATGTGGGCTTTCCAACAAACAAGACTCCCCTGATCTGAAGCCCATTAATGGGAGGAGACCATCATTCTTTAACATAAAGCTCATTAACATTACGGGAGGTAATTTTAGTTAGAGGAAAGGCATGACTTAAGTGACAATGAATATGAGCTTGAAATACAGTGATTCTTGACAGGTGGAAGTAAAGAGGTACTGCATTCCAGGCCTGGGGGCATATTATTCAAAGGTATGCAGACTGGAGATAAAATGCCACATACATGGAAGAGCAAATAAATCATTTTGGCCAAATACTAAATATATGAGTGGGATCAGCATATAATAAGCCTGGGAAGGTGATTCTGAAAGCAAATCGTTCAGAGCTTTAAATGCCAAGCAAAGAAGCTTTTTGAGCAGAGAAGTAACATTAAGTATAAGTAAAATATACAGCCATAACTTAGAATGTCCAAATTTATAGTTTGGTTTACATTGATTAAATTATGATTTTCTTTATCTTCATAATGGAAGTAGATGACTCAGAGGGTAGAGCTCTGGACCTGGTGTGAAGAAGACTTGAATTCAAATCTGACCTCACACAACTACTAGCCATTTGCACGGCTAGATCTATAACTCTGGCTAAATCTATAACCCTCTTTGTCTCAGTTTCTTCATCTTTAAAATGAACTGGAGAAAGATATGGTAAACAATTCTAGTGACTTTGTCAAGAAAAATGCACAAAAGAGTCACAAGGAAGTTTACTTGACTGAAAAGCAACTAAAAAACAAATAATCTTTTAGTATTTTTATAAGATTCTTCTATTTTTCCAAGTTTTGTCTTAGGTTGTGTTACATATATGATATTTTCTTGTTGACAGGCAAGTTTACCCAGAACAATGACATTTTTTTTCTTTGTCTGGTGCTAACTTGAAAAAGAAGTGTGATCAGGGAATTCAGTAGGAAAATTGCCCTCAGATATGTGTTTTATGGCATATCATTTGAATCAGGGATGTAGGTAGAGACAAAAATTCAGGAACGCAGAAAGCTTCTTTACCAAGGGAGAAAAAATTCCTGAAAAACAAAATTCACAGTCTATCAGCTAGCTTTGAATTTTAATTATCCTTATTATTTGCCTACAGATCCTATTGTTTCTTCCCTAATGAAGTGCTATCATCAATCCTTAAATTTCATCACTGAGGCAGAGCCCTGATTCTCCTGATCTAGTTATATTATTTTATCTCACCCACAGTGTTTGGATGGCTATTAGTGTCAAAACAATGTCCCTTTCTTTTTTCAACATTAAGTCTATTTCATATTTTTCTTGGTTATGAATGTCAATATTGTAATACATATTACTTTGTAACTATATAGACTGATCAGTACAATTCGCTGATCACAAAAGTTGCTCATGGTCTTTCAGCATAGAAACTAGAGATCATACATTATGCAGGAGAGAGTGATCATTCCCATTTTAATGCTGTATCAAATTTAGATACTTCCTAGTATTGATTAGGTTTGTTATAATTCTGCAATAGAAATTATTTTTAGGTATTTACATATTATTCTAAACCAACTATCTTTGTAAGATGACCTTACTACAATATGTTTTAGTTGCTTGAGTGAATCAAAATAAAAAAAAAAAAACACCAACACAAAATTAGGCAGTCACACTGAATTACGAATTTGCATAAAAAACTTTAGGAGACACAAACTTTTATTAACCACACTAAAAACTTCCTAATAAATGTAGAAGGGTGAAAAAAATGCTTATAATAGCTCATAAGAACTCAGAGGGGAATTAATCAGTTGTCATCTCTTAAGCTTATTTTGTTTAATATTTAATTTGTATTTTTTATGAATTGCCCCTTTTTAATTTAAAAATGTCAAATATTATGAAATAAAATTCACATGTTAATTTTTAAGATCTAAATTTTTTGGCTTTCATTTTTCCTCTTCATACTTAAAGATTTTTATTGACCAATTTGGCACTACAATTGGTCTATTACTTTTGTGCCAGAATGATAACATGTTAACTACATAATTGTTCTTATAGAAATACTTTTGCATTTAAATTCAAAATATTTCAAAAAAACTTTGTAAAGAAAAATGTAGGGTAGGAAAAAAGACTGGATACCCACTGACTATTAAATATAGTACTTAAAATAATACATAAATATTCTCTGAGTTTCATAGAGCATTTTGTATTAGATACGAGGAGATCTTCCATCCATAATAATAATTGATATGCAGAGCTGATGAGACAAAAATACAAATCAGGTCCTGTTTGAATACCTCAAATTTCTTGAGATTTTTTTCTCAAATAATTGACGTGTATTTAGTCAGTGCCTACTATATTCTGGAAACTGTACTTGGGTACACATGTACAAAGAGTGAAACAATGCCCACTCATAAGGAATCTATACCCTATTGTGGGCGGTAATACATCACATCATATCTCTAAAGTGGATATATACAAAATATATACAAAGTAGTTAAATACAAGGTTGGTTAGGATGAAGGGTACTGACAGGGGATGAGTAAAGGTTTTATCTAGAAGATTACGCTTGAACTGAGTCTGAACAGAAGGAGAGGAGTGGGGGGGTATTCGAACTCAACTCTCCCAAAATAGCCCTCTAAGTATCTTCACAACAAATGAGTTCTGGAGAGAAATAAAAGATCAGGGTGAGACTTTTTGTTGTTGTACAAGACAACCAAGGAAGTAGAAAGGAGAGGTTTGTGAAACAGGAGTGGAATCTGGCCCATGGCTTCAATGGCAGCTGTGGACCTTGGAGAGAGCAGCAGGAGGAGCAGATTCTGCAGAAGGAAAAGGAGTTTGGGGAGCTGTCATTGCCCAGAGATGGTAAGGGGTTTGGACAACTCATTAGAAACATTACAGGCGACATGTGTGCAGTCACTGAATACTACTTAACAACTCCATTGGCCATTACCCAATTCTAGGTGAAAGTTACAGAGTGGAGAGAATTGCTGGCATTTGTGCTTGCAAGGGAGGACAAGTTCTTCCTGGGAAAAGAACAGAGTGAAAACCAGGAGAGCAGTGTCCACACATCTCATCAGATCACACAACCTGGGACAAAAAGCTTACAGATCCAAAGAAGTGACTGTGAAAACAATGGGGTAAAAAACCTAAAGCTGAGGAAAATTATCTCTCTCCCAGAGGTGAGCAGAGCCCAGCTTTAACATTCAAAGCCAAGAATTAGGTTGGAAGAAACAACCAAAACACAAAAGAACCTGTCCATAAAAAAATATTCCTGGGACAGGGAAGATAAAAGAGGTGATGGTGATAAAATGGATGATGGATTAAGGAATTCAGTGCTCAGAAACAAAATAGACTTTTTGGAGGCAGGGAGGGAGAGAGAGAGAGAGAGAGAGAGAGAGAGAGAGAGAGAGAGAGAGAGAGAGAGAAAGCGCATTATGGAACAAAATATATAGTTGACAATGGTAACTGTGAATGTAAATGAGATGAACTCACCCATAAAATGGAAATGCATAGCAGAATAGATTAGAAAGTAGATTCCAACCATACGCCATTAACATATAAGATTACAAAGTGTTTACATACAAAAGACTCAGCTGAAAAAGAAATGCACACATAGAATTCAAATAAGTGACTGGGTTAGAATTTATTATGCTTTAGCGAAACTAAAAGGACAAAGGTAGCAATCATGATCTCAGACAAAGCAAAAGCAAAAATAGACCTAATTGAAAAAGATAATTAGTAGTACTACATTTTGTTAAAATTACTATAGACAGTGAAGTAATATCAATACTGAGCTTATATTAACCAAATGGGAGATCATCCAAATTCTTAAAGAATAATTTTGGGACAGGATGTGTGGGGGGGAGTGGGAGAGAGCCAAGATAGCAAAGTAAAAGCATAGACCTCTGGAGCTCTCCTCCAGTCCCAGACAAATAACTGTAAAAAATGATTCAAAAGAAATTATAGAGCTGAAAAACCCAGAGAATGACAGTGGGAAGCAAACATCCAGCTGGAAACAGCCTGGAACAGTGACAGAAAGTAGCTATGATGCAGGACTGGGAGTAAAGTATAGTTCAGTGTGGACCATGTCTGCACAGGCAAGCTTGGGCCA